>NC_091058.1:199129383-200379383 GCF_000393655.2 Nicotiana sylvestris | reverse complement strand
GGCAGCCAATGTGGCCATAAGAGTAGAGATGGTTCTGTCGTAGGGAGGTGGTCATGGGTCGTAAAAGAGGCCTCGTCATTCAGGCCAATTCAATGGTACCTCGTCCAGAGGCAAAGATTCGTATGGTAGAGGCCATCCTCCTTGGCCTTTTCAGTCAGCCCTTTAGGTTTCTCACGGTGCTTCAGGTGGTCGTGGTTCCCACATGCAGTATTTTGATCAGCAGCCCTACAGTGAACCACCATCTCCTATCAGTGCACCGCTACTCCAGAGTTTTCGGGATGGTCATTCAGGTCGCCAGGGTCATTCACAATTTCCTAAGCCGCAACATTCAGGTGGATGTTATGAGTACGATGAGTATGGTCATATCCAAATCTTGTCCGAGATTAGTGGGTACCCAATCGCAGCAGTAAGGTTCCCGTGCTATGGTTCAGGCACTAGGTGTTCCACTGCCCACTCCGCCAGCTAGGGGTGGGGGTAGAGGTGCTAGAGGTAGAGATAGAGGTGTTAGAGGTAGAGCTCAGACCGTTAGAAGTGGAGGCCAGCCAGCTGCAGGCCTTCCTAGAGATGTAGTCTAGGGTGGTGGGGCCCAGCCTCGATGTTATGCTCTTCCAGGAAGGCCTGTGGCTGAGGCTTCCGATGCAGTTATCACATGTAATGTTCTGGTTCGTGGAAGAGATGCTTTAGTTTTATTTGATCCAGGGTCTACATACTTCTATGTGTTGTCTTATTTTGCACCGTATCTGGTAATTCCTAGTGGTTCATTGAGTGCTCATGTACATGTGTCTATACCGGTGAGTGATTCTATTGTGGTAGATCGAGTCCATCGTTCTTGTATAGTTGTGATTGGGGGTCTTGAGATTCATGTAGATTTGTTACTTCTGGACATGGCTGATTTTGATGTCATACTAGGGATGGACTGGTTATCACCTTACCATGCTATCTTGGACTGTCATGCCAAGGCTATAACCTTAGCCTTGCCGGGTTTACCTCATTTAGAGTGGATGGGGACTCCTGGTCATTCTACCCGTAGTGTTATCTCTTATGTGAAGGCTCGGCATATGGTCAAGAAGGGGTGTTTGGCCTATAAACCTACCAGGTATTCCACCCGATAGGGATATTGACTTTTGTATTGATTTGGCTCCGGGCACTAAGCCCATTTCTATCCCATTGTATCGTATGGCCACGCCTGAGTTAAAAGAGTTGAAGGAGCAGTTGCAACTTGCTTCAAAAAGGTTTCATTAGACCTAGTGTTTTGCCTTGGGGTGTGCCAGTGTTGTTTGTTAAGAATAAGGACGGATCGATGAGAATGTGTATTGATTACCGACAGTTGAACAAGGTTACAATCAAGAACAAGTATCCATTGCTGAGGATTGATGATTTGTTTGATCAGCTTCAGGGTGCTAAGATATTTCGAAGATTGACTTGAGATCTGGCAACCATCAGTTGAGGATTAGGGCATCTGATATCCTCAAGACAGCTTTCCGCAATTGGTACAGGCATTATGAGTTATTGGTGATGGCATTCGGGTTGACAAATTCCCCAACAGCTTTTATGGATTTGATGAACCTAGTGTTCAGGCCTTACTTGGATTCATTTGTGATAGTCTTCATTGATTATATTTTGACCTATTCTCGCAGTCGGGAAGAGCACGAACAGCATCTTAGAGTAGTTCTTCAGACTCTGAGGGATAGTCAGTTGTATGCTATTTTTTTACGTGTGAGTTCTGGTTGAGTTCAATTGCATTCCTGGGTCATGTTGTATCAGCAGAGGGTATTCAGGTGGATCCTAAGAAGATTGAGGCAGTCAATAAATGGCCTAGACAAGCATTAGCTATAGAGATCTGAAGTTTATAGGGATTGGTAGGCTATTATCGCTGGTTTATGGAGGGGTTTTCGTCCATTGCAACCCCGATGACCAGGTTGACCCAGAAGGGTGCCTAGTTCAGGTGGTCAGACGAGTGTGAGTCGAGCTTTTAGAAGCTCAAGACAGCTTTGACTATGGCACCGGTGTTGGTTTTGCCCATAGGTTCAGGGTCGTATACAGTTTATTGTGATGCATCTCATATTGGGCTTGGTGCGGTGTTGGTGCAGGATGGCAAGGTCATTACCTATGCTTCACGGCAGTTGAAGACTCATGAGAAGAACTATTCGATTCATGATTTGGAGTTAGCATCCATTGTTCACACGTCGAAGATTGTGAGGCATTATATGTATGACGTGGCATGTGAGGTGTTCACGTATCACAAGAGTCTGCAGTATTTGTTCAAGAAGAAGGAGCTAAATTTGAGGCAGGGAAGGTGGTTGGAGCTATTAAAGGACAATGATATCACCATCTTATATCTTCCGGGAGAGGCCAATATGGTGGCTGATGCTTTGAGTAGGAAATCAGCTAGTATGGGTACTCATGCTTATATTCTGGTCGGTGAGAGACCGCTTGCCTTAGATGTTCAGGCTTTGGCCAATCAGTTCGTGAGGTTGGATGTTTCTGAGCCCAACCGTGTGTTAGCTTGCACAGTCGCTCATTCTTCCTTATTGGAGCACATTCATGATTGGCAGTATGATGATCCCCATTTGTGTGTCCTTAGAGACACGGTGCAGCACGGAGGTGCCAAGCAGGTTACCTTAGGAGATGATGGAGTTTTGAGGTTGCAGTGTCGAATTTGTGTGCCTAATGTGGATGGGCTTCGAGGGTTTATTTTATAGGAAGCACATGGTTCTCAGTACTCTATTCATCGAGGCACCGCGAAGAAGTATCAGGATTTGCGGCAGCATTATTGATGGAGAAGAATGAAGAAGGATATCGTTGCATATGTGGCTCGGTGTTTAAATTGGTAGCAGGTTAAGTACGAACATCAGTGACATGGTGGTTTGTTCCAAAAGATTGAGATTCCTGAGTGGAAGTGGGAGCGTATCACTATGGACTTCGTTGTTGGACTCCCACGGACTCACAGGAAGTTTTATGCAGTGTGGGTTATTGTTGATAGATTGACCAAGTCAGCACATTTCATTCCTGTGGCAGTCTCCTACTCTTCCGAGAGGTTAGTTGAGATCTATATCCGGGAGGTTGTTCATCTTCATGGTGTGCTCGAGTCTATCATTTTAGATCGAGGTACGCAGTTTACCTCCCATTTCTGGAGAGTAGTTCAACGAGGGTTGGGCAAACGGGTTGAGTTGAGCACAACATTTCATCCTCACACGGACGGGCAGTCCGAGCGGACTATTCAGATGTTTTGCTTACAACAACAGCTATTAGTCGAGTATCCAGATGGCTCCTTATGAGGCTTTGTATGGTAGGCGGTGTCAGTTGCCGGTTGAATGGTTTAAGCTGGGGGAGGCTCAACTGTTGGGTATGGATCTGGTTCAGGATGCCTTGGACAAGGTCAGGATCATTCAGGAAAGACTTCGTATAGCTCAATCCAGACAAAAGAGTTATGCCGACCGTAAGGTTCGAGATTTGGCATTCATGGTGTTGATACCCAATTGTTCCCTATATATTTTTTAATATGCAAAATAACTTTAAAATAGCATATAAATGCATATATAAGCATGTCCACATGTTTTATTTATTTATTTATTTTTTTCATAATTTACAGGTTTAAATTGATTTATTTTATCCTTTTTTATCCATAAAATCTCAATAATTATTATTTTTGGTAATTCATCTATTGGATTTTCATATTTATGCGAAATTGTACTTTTACAATTTTATTTAGTATTTTTAAAGCTAAATTGTACATAATTGCAATATTAGCCATTTTAAGGTTTAATCGTGTCTTATATTCATAAAATTGGATCCTATATTTTTATATTGTTATTTATGCGTTACAAATCATTTTGGCTTTTTCTAAATTAATATTCAGAAGACATTTACTATTTTTTATAATCTGAAAATGGAAACCTGGCTATTTAAATAATAGCCCATTTGTATTTCAATTCTAGCCTAAATTGAACCCCAATTCCCCCAGCCCAATTTTAATTAAACCCGACCTTAACCCAATTTAACCCTACCCAAACCCGGATCCCCCCCTACCCCCTTTTAATCTAGGCCGTTGATCATTCAGATCAACGACCACCATTGCCTCTTACCATTTTTAAGCCCTGAACGACCCCTTACCCTAAATCATTTCTAACCACCCGCCGCCCTTGAATCCCTTCCTCTCAAACTCTCTCTGCAACTCCACTCAAGCCCTAGCTGCCTCCACATGAATCCACCCTAATCCTCTTCAATCTCCACATAATCCATGGACTCCCATGGTGGTTTGAGACGTGTACTCGTCTCCTATGTCTACTGGTTACCTATTTTCATGATTCCATGTACAGATCTCAAAGAGATCTGGTCCAGTCCTTTCTCAACCTTTATCTCTAGTCTTTTTCCGGCCACCTATGATCGTTCGAGTCAGATCCACGACTTTTCTGGCTAGATCGGTAATTTTCATAGTCTTTCTCACTTTTATGGGTTCTCTGAAACACTAGCTTTAAGAGCTTTCCGATTTTCTTTCAGATCTGTCTTAGATCTGTGCATGTTATGAACTTCTTAAGTGTTTTCTCGAAGGTTCTTCAATTTTTCTTTCAAAGTGACTTCTCGTATTCAACGATTAGGGCTTTTCTTAAACTCTTTTTAAAAATGATCTCTTCTCTAATTTTAGTGTTGTTTTATGATTTTACTATGTTCAAATGATTTGTTTATGCTTTTCTTCTACTTGATTCAACATGTTGAAAACCCTAAATTGTTTGGTTATGTCCGGGTTCTGAAACTGTCCTTGTTTGTTTTGAGTGTATACTTGTTCGATTAAGTTCTTTGTGTTTGAATCCTTTTTCCTTGTTTGACTTATCTGATTATGAGTTCTTACTATTTTTTAAACTCGACTATTGTTGAAACCCTAATTTCTTAAAAGGGTTTCCTCACTTACTACTTTGAGTTCTTTGGTTGTTTCTGACTCTCTTTACCTGTTAGACTAGTTTCTTCACTTTGGTTCTACGTCTGAGCCCTGACTACTTGACATTGTTGATTACCATGCTTTGAATAGTCCCTAGCCTATTCATGACACTCCTGTCTGTTTATGTTCATCTAGTTTTCTCCTTTTGGTCAATATGTTTGACCCTGCATGTCTAATACGCCTGTTCATTCCTTTCTATTTATATGTCAAAGTGCAGAGTCATGATTCTTTCTTGATTGATCTTGATTTCCTCAATGTTACGACTGATTGCAAAGGGTTCTCTTATAAAACCTAACTTTTACTTATTTGTTTAAAATTGATTAATTCCCTTCCTTTAATTACTGTGATGTTTTACCTTGCTGAATCCTTTCCCAAAATTAAGTATATTTTGTACTTGGACTCAAATATTTACCTTATACTTTTACTACCCCCTTATATGGAAAGAATCAATCTGGCACAAACTGATTTCCTTCCTTAATTAACCCTGTTAGTATCCATTTAAGATGTAATTCGTTGATTAAAGGGAAGTACTTGTACTGATTGATTCCGATTGTGATTATTTCCATGTCTATTTTAAAACCTTACTTATTACCTTATTCTTTACTCGTTTTCAAAACTATAAATACCCTACACTCTCTTTTTTAAACACACGAACAATTGAGTTCAAAAACACACATTCAAAACTCTCTGTTTTCTCTGCTACTACTTGTACTACTACTTTGTCTAGCCGGCTGAAAGCCAAGGCTAGACTATGGAATCATGCTTACTTTACCTTTCTGCACCATGCTTTCTCTACTGGTATGTCCTAGTTAATTTTTCAAGCCTCAACAACAACATACTTCTTTAGTTATTTCAGTTTCCCTCATTCTTGTGTACTTCTGCTTGTGGTTCTGTAGTCAAATTACATTATTAGCATGTTATAATGTATCCCTTCCCCTTTAGATTAATGCACTCCCCTACATGTATTCCAAGACATGCTCTATCAGTAACTTATTGTGTACTTGTTGTATTATGAATCCCAAACCCCCATATCCCCTCTATGTGTTTATGTTCTTTTGGTTGGTTTGTGACCATGCCAGTATCAGCTATTGTTGTGCATGACCAAACCATACCCCTGTTGGGGTCATGTGCTTACAGACAAGTATCTCCCCAAAATCCCTTGACCCCCTTTGTATGACTACTGATTCTGTGTGTGATCCCATCTTGGGAACTTGAGTTTTGCTTACAACTACAATTGCTTTCAATCACCTCTGTTACTGATTACTTTCAAAATGGACCTGCCAGTCCAGTTTTAAACAAACTCTTTTTTAAAAAAGTTATGTCAAGCACTCTCACCTAGTCTTAGAATCTAGGTTCTGCCCCTCTTGTGTGAGCCTTTGTCTTGAGACCCTTGAGCTCCCTCTGAACTTGGACACATAAGAGCTGGCCCTTCCACACTGCACTCATTCTGTTTTGTTATACAAATTTTGGTGTGAGAACTGCCTGGGATCCCTTGAGGTCTTTAGGGAACTCTAACATACCCAGACATGAGAAAGGCTTTGGAATAATACTAGCATTGAAGCGGTTCATTACATAACTCAGAGAAAAAGTCAAGATAAGGCTACCTTTGGTTGTAATTTCTTATTTTGCACTTCTTTTGTAACTCATTCATTTGGTCTGTAATAATTTGTAAACAAGTATGGGGTTGGCTAGTGAAAAGGGTTGAGAAATATGCATCTTTTAGCTATCAAAAGGGTAGAAAGCATGTTACTAGGTTTACATTCCTACTTGCGTAATAGAATCTATGCTTAGGACTTATTTCATGCATTAGAAATCATATTCCTTAGGATTGACACTTACTGTCTTCAACATGTCTGTCTCACTATCATATCAATTAGCAAATCCTGTGTTAAAAATGTGTTAATAACTAATGTTTCTACAATCATGTTCCTACTGCCATATCCTCTCTACATATTCTGGAAATCATGTTTTAGACACTGAAATAGTTGTGCATATAGAAATCCTGCTTAGGATTCTGCATATACATCATTCTGCACCTCTTTACATTTAGATACCATATCTTTAGGATCTCATTAATATTCGCTTAAGCACACTTAGGCTAGCTACGAATGCATAAAAAGGAATAAAACGATCTCATTTATTCTTTACAACTAATTGGCCATAATTTTGTGTGTCGAACACCTAGAACAACATGTACAGGTAATAAGAATAATCTCAAAACGTCTTTATGATTCTGAATAATTACTGATTACTACTTATGCCTGGGCAAGCCTTAGGTAATTACTAAAAAAACTGGAACTGCCTTTGTTTAATTATGATGACCGGTGCGTTAATACCACGTGTATCCCCACTTCTGAGGAGTGTCATACCCTGTATTTTATTGAGGTGATCCATATTACAAACAAACCTAGGACCCCTTTTATATTCACAAGCATAATTAGATTGTAACTCTTTTCAAAAACCCTTTTTAATCGTTTTCCAAACGTTTGTGTATTTAAATTTAAATCCCCTATTACTTAAGCTTTATTTGTTTACTTGCTAATTGCACAAATGCACAAAAACCTATTTGGCCGGAAACCACACTAGTGGATCCTGAAGGGTGCCTAATACCTTTCCCTTAGGTGCCATAATGCACCTTTAAATCGTTAGGTGGTGACTATTCAAAAAACTCAATTCCTAAAAGGAAATGAGTCGTTACACCCCATGAATGTCGAAACCTAGAATCCTCTCTGATGGAAAGGGAAAAAGGGGGCACGACAACATGGCGACCCCGCTGGGGACATTTAGGCTTTTACCATTTCAGATTGTTCTTGCAAATTTGTACCTCCCAATGCGCAATTACTTGTTTAAATTTCTTTAAGCATTTAATTTCTCTTTTCAAAAGCAAAACTGACCTATCTTCCTTGTTTCCTTCCTTTATTGATGCTTTAAATTATAAAACTATTGTATTTATTGCTTTCTTAACGTACAAATACATGTCAACATGTTTTTTAAATTATTGCATAATCATGCTCAAAATCATACTTCACTCGTGCCAAACAAATACTATAGCAACGATTTTAATGAGTGATTGTGCTCTTCCTATATCATTACCCCTTAAATTCGGAAAGGCATATTTGCGGTAAAACTACTCGATCAGCGGTGCAGTCGACAATTTTGTGCCTTCCCCCTTGAGTTGTCCGCTCAAGGGTACCAGTCTAAAACCCCAAAGAAACCTTACTCTGTTTAAATTGTGCATGCATCATGGTCAAACCTAGCCGAGTTAGTTATGTTGTCCACATAATGATCCTCTAAGATAGCCTTGTCCAAAGTCCATTGGGTTTCCCTAAACCCAAACGAACATCATCATGTTCTGTTCATTTATTTGGAGAACTAAATGATTCATGCTAATTGTTGATGTTAAATAGTCGAGTCTGACGGGGGTATGGTCTTAACCCTTTTATTTTACAGAAAATGAAGAACGAGGTCCCCAGCTTCGGTATGGATAGCACACCCTCACTCTTGCTAGACTGGTGGAGGAATCTTCCATCAAATGACCAAATCAATGAGTGGAAAGAGAGGGACACCAAAGCTAGTGAAAAGTTGGAATATCTGGAATACAGTCTGCTGGAATTGGATGGAAAAGTAAGGAAAAGAATCATCAACTGCCAGAACACTAGGGAAACGAAGGAGAACACCTGGAAAAGGCATTTTTACTGGCGAACCTACACGAACTGGAGGATCTGATCAACGAGAGCATTCAACCTGAGGAAGGTCCTTCTGGGAACAAATAGATAGGAATTTACTTTTTTGTTTCATAAATGTAATAAGGCCAATGGTCATTAGTGACTTTTTGCTTATTTAGTGTCGTTTTGAGATTCGCCTATCTTTATCAATAAAATGAGGCATTTAGAATTTGAAGTTCTCCAAATCTATTTGTCTCTAGGCATACCTCGGGAACAAAGAGGTTCCCAAATTAGGACACGTTTTACATTCCCGCACTATGTGTTTTAATATTGCAATACTTTTTATAATCCTCGCTGACTTGATTACCTTTTTGTTTTTATTTTTTGTTTTTGTTTTATTATTCCCCTCCCAAAGGTTAGTTCGTGCATTCTGGCATTATCATCTTATTTTACAAAGCCCTTCCATACAGGCTGTGAGCAGAGGGGCCCATCTGAAGAATTGGACCATCATGACAACCAAAACCCGAAGTGCCTTGGGGTAGCAAGGCTAAAACAAGCATTATCCATTGTTTTTAATGAATGATTTTCTTTTTGAATTTTCAATTCCCGCATTAAGATCTTCCATGTTCAAAATAGTTATGTAATTTATCAAAGCGTTTTGACTTTTCTTATGAATCAACACTCATTATCGTTTTCTCTGATTACTCTACTTATACAACATTACTATTTCTTATCTTGATGAACCAATGACTGTGACATGAAATGAGACATCACAACAAACAGACATTGATTCAAAGGAGGATGACATACCAGACTTGATTGTTAGAGAAGTTGAGAATTTTGAAAACAGACCTAAGTCCAACCTGGACAAGACCGAAACTGTTAACCTGGGAGATGCAAAAAACGTCAAGGCAATACGAATCAGCATTCACCTACCACCATCAGAAAAGAAAGAAGTAAATATGAGGTCTTTAGCAGATCATGGGTGTACTGGAAGGTGTAAGCTTCCTGATAAGAAGCCTTAAGGCAAGAATGTCTATCCATCTTTATGGTGAAAGACAACGAGAGATTAAGAAGATAAATACAAGTTTCAATAAGCAAAAGAATCAAGATGAAGAAGGGTACGAGGCGCCTAGTTAATGAAGGTTAACATCGTTTATAATTAAGGCAGTGGAACATAAGCTTTTTGAGTTATATTCAATAGTAACAAAGGTATATACAATTGAGCGCACCCATTCCAGATATGCCCTATAGGGGTTAACAAAAATAGTATAAGAAGATATGATGAATGAATTAATTGTGTCAGTTGACATTTCCGAAGGATATTGTAAATGTGCTAGTAGATCTCCTCGTGAGACACCTAGATAGTGCACCCTAAAATATTAAAGCTAGGTATGAGCACTGGAAGCCTTGAAAGAATAAATATTACCTTAGTGTGGCTCCCGCCCCTAGTAAAGAAAGAATGTTAGGCAATTGAAAGAGCCAAGGGATGGAGCAAGGGGAGCCAAAGGCAAACGAATATTTTGTTCGAGTTTTTAGAATAAATCAGTAGACATAGATAATTAGCGGTAGGTCAAAAAATGATAACGGTATTACAGAGTTTATAGTCAAATGAAGGGAAAGACAAAAGATGACAGGCCTTGAGACAATGAAAGAATATAGGCCATAAAGTTATATCCTCATTTCGAGAAATAAGTTCGCAACTCTAGTGCGATTACCAAGAGGAAAAGTTAGACCCCAGAGTAATAGAAATTAATATGGACTGGTAAATTAGATAAACAAAATATGAATTAAGGGCTGACTGAATTGATAATAGTTAGCATTATGCATTTTAGATCACGTTCCAGCAATAATAGGATGGACAACAAAAGAAGATTTATGAGAAATTCAAAGAATAGTCATTCAGGAAGACGCTTCCCTCCAGCAAGCAATGTAAGCAAAGTTCAGCTTAAGGGACTATATGTGCCAGTTATACTAAATTTTACCCTCATGAGTAAGGGATCTTGCTATCGCTGGTACGGAAGGATTACCGCAAGGCGAGTAAGAGTCATCGATGATGTGAAAGGATGCAAAAGATGAAAAGGTGAAACATCTATAGGCAGGTCATCGTAGCTCCAACTCTTAGTACTCCCCTAAAGGGGGGAGTATGAAATGATAAAAGGAAGAATGCGATAAAAATGAGAAAGGGATGAAATTGCACTTATCGAAATGCTACAGATATGCTACGATTCCAGAATATTATGCAAATGTGACATCAAGGAGAAGAAGTAAGGGTTCCTGCCTGAGATGTTATTGATAATTAAGGAGCCAGTGCGAGACGTAAGTTAAGACCAAGGAAATAACCAAAGAAATATTTCGCAGAATATTGACATGAGGATGGGCCAACGAGTAGTTAATAGTTGATTTAGAAAGAGCCTAGCTATAGCTAGTCAAGAGGATACAGAACAAGACAGCAGGTCGTGCAAGATAAAGATAGTAAAACCCAATATAGTGAATTTAGCCCCACAGCTATGACATTGTAATACTTGAGAAATATTCAAATAGGAGTTGGGGTAGTTAAAGGTACCGTATGAGTGTTATGGAAATAAAAGATAGTTCCACTAGGAAGACAGTCAAAACTTCAGTTCAGAAGCAGTTGTACGAGCAGATGAGTATGTAGGTAAGTAACTAAGGATAATTACAAATGAGTACGAACATAAAAAATTCTAGCAGGAATACGGTATAATAAGCTCACATCTTTACAAGAGTCGAAGGGCCTTCCTTAAGTAATACGATGAAAGACTAGCTGAGGAAATAAGGAAGAAGGCTTCAACCTCAGTACAACGACCTTAAGAGGAAATGGTCATGTGACAACAGTCTCAAAACAACATTGTATGCACTCCCTAAGAAAGTGGCATCTATAGTGGCTAATGAACAAGGAGTAAAATCAGAAGTGATATTCAGGATCATATCTTACGTTTAAAGAAAGCTAAGATGAAAAAAAAAGAAAAGGGAATTACTCGATCAATGATCCAGAGCTGGTTGTGTTAAGAACTCACTTAAGGGTTTGGAGTTTTATATATGTAGCATATACAACCGTCGAGGATTCTGGTATACGTTAAAAGAAAGAATTGAGCATAGGTCATAAACGAAGGATTAAATTGCTAAATGATTGTATCATGCATATTCCTCAGCGCCCATGAAAGGCTAAATAGAATAAATAATACCATGAACCACAGATCGGAAGATAGCTTAATCCGACGTAAAGGCCAATCAGAAGAAGGAGGAAACTAAAGAGTTATATCACCCAAGTAAATCAGAAGTTTGATTGTTAGACCCAAAAAAATAGAAACACCATGATCGAGAACATTGCAGGATCTCCCTTAAAATCAGAGGTACGAAAGAGATAGAAGACGTGATGTGAGGCTTTAAGAAAAGTAAGGTAAATGTGAAAAGCGCACGAGATACTCAAAGGCACAATATGTGAATAGACCATACTTCGGATAAAAGGCTAGAAGTGATGGAATTCAATATCCAGGTTTGATAGCGGCGTAGTCAGTGGCATATCTCATAGCCTATGGTTTCTAGTTATCTAGGAGGCTAATTAAGATAATAAAGAAGAGTTAGAGATGATGTGATGTCTCACTTGATGTCCCAGAATGACATAAGGAAATCTATGATGCAAGCAAGTTAAAAGGTTGCAAGTAATATAAATAGAGTTGTGTAGGTCGCAAGCCATTGTATGGTGAAGCAACAAGGTTGCAAGTAATATAAATAGAGTTGTGTAGCTCGCAATCTATTGTATGGTGAAGCAACAAGGTTCTAGAAGACAAGAGTAAGAATAAGAAAGGGTGAGTGAGAAGGTAACGAAAATGGATAAGTCCTTAGGATTAAGCCCATGAAAACAAGAAGAGTGGATGGTTTCTCTAAATTATACAAAGCTCATTATAGCCCGAATGAACTCAAAGGAGTCTAAGACTAATAGCATTTAGAATGCCACCTTGGTAATAGAATGAGGGTGTAATTGTGATAGATAAAAGATGATGTTTGGGCCTTTGACTGAGTAATGATTCAACAAAGAAAAGAAACAGATCTTTTGAATTCGATAGGATTAAAGTACCCACGCAAGGTGAATCGCATTGGGATGTTGTGAGGTATGGTTATGAAATAAGGGTATCACCCCAGGTGGAACAATCTAATCATTTCAGACATTCCCTGATAAAACGTGAATCCTAGCAGTAATATTACATAAAAGGTTAAGTTATCAGTGGTACATTGTTGATCAATACTGAGGTGAAGCAACAATGGATGTACAAAAGTTATAAAGTATGACATAAGATTAGGCCGTCATTCTAAAGATGAATAGTAATGAGGAAGCATTAAAGGACTTAAATTTATACATATGGAATGAGCAACGAGAGTAAGCTGGGACTTGTAACAGACCTAGGCAACGATAAATTACTGTAAGAGTTATGGCAGTAAATTCATACGGATGGTTAAACGGACCTATGCAATGAGATATCACAATATTCGTAAATCCAACAAAGTATCGAGCAAAAGAACTTCAATATACCTATAGAGGCTTAGAGAGGCATCCTATTAATCCTAGTATATACAAAGTAAGGCCTACAGATTGACTAAAAGGTAAAAGGAAAAAAGGAAAGATGAAACTCATAAGTCCACCTACAAAGCCAGGGTCATACAAGTCGCATGACAAGAGGTAACAGAAATTGCAACATTAGGAAGATTTCGACCACATGTCATGATATGAGCAAAAATACTAAAGGTGGGAATACCCTAGACTTCAGATTTATTTATAGAGCAACTGCTTGAATGGCAAGAAGAGTATTAATGTATTCAAATGAGCGATAAGTTACGAAAATGATAAGAGCATCAGTCAACATTCGAGGACGAATGTTCCAAATGGGGGAATGATGTTACACTCCGCAATATTACATCAATATTACGTCCCGCAATATTATATTACGACAATGTTATGCTCTGTAGTAATATGTTACGATTATGTCACCCTCTGCAGTAATATATTACGATTATGTTACATCCTGCAGTATTAATTTACGACAATGTTCTACCCAACAGTATTACATTACGGAGATGTTACGCTTCGTAGTAATAAGTTACGACAGTGTTGCACCCTGTAGTATTACATTACGGTGATGTTGCGCTTTACAGTAATAAGTTACGACAGTGTTGCACCCTGCAGTATTTGACATTGAATTTGTCGTAAGGTAATTGACATCAGTCCAAGGAAAAGATTATTTGGAGATTATAAGGATTATGCTATTTCACAAATGATTAGAAAATTCATGAGGGTGAAAGGGGGAGCAGGTCAAAGAAAACAAATTTGTCAAAGTTCGGCATTTTGGGATAAAATACGGCCTGAGCTAAAATACCCGGTATTTATGGACTAGTGCCACACAAGGTACTACCCGACCATAATAGTAAGGTGTATAAGGTATTGAAAAGTGAGTTATATTTTAAGTAAGTGGGAATAATTCTCAATTTTGCAGGTAATTAATTAACTATCGGGTAATAGGACATTACCTAATTAATTGGGGATATATTTGGATAAGATTAAATCCCACCCCCTCCCACGTGGCAGCAAGCCACTTCTTGGAAAAGTGACTCTTGATCAATTTGGATTAGGTGGCAATATAGTGTTTTAATCTCAAGACAACTAATTTCTAGGATCTTAAAATACCAAGATTACAATGAGACATGAGCTTCGCTTGAGCCATCCTAAAGGACCATCACAAGAATAATTCTTCTGTTACTATTTCAAGTTGGCAAGGAAGGGGCAACTGATATTGGACAACAGTTGAATGGTAGGCTTAAGGTAAAACTTTAATCAAAAGTGTCTTTTGAAACAAAACATTTATATATAGTTCAATAACCACAAAGACATATATTTCCTAAAGCTTTTCACTGAATATTCAAATTATTCATAAGCACATTAGCAACGTTATTTCCTACCAATTTCCTATAAATTCAACCAATTCCTACAAAAACACTTCAACGTGATTTCTTCAACCAACGAGATTTCTTAGCACATTAACAACGTGAGATTTTGTGATTCTAAGGGAGTACGGTGCAACCTTTTCCAAGAATATCATACGGATTTTTCCCTACTCCAGGTATGTTAAGGCTATCCCTTCCTTCTTTTGGCATGATCCATACGATGTGAACGAAATGTGCAAATGCACAAATTCCATGAATGACTCTATTCATAGAAGTATTAGAGATATCTATGTTCTTGAATTTTCGTGTGTCATAATATTTTATCTTCTGTTCATGGGCATCAGAATAGTACGCAGTTGGTAAAGTTTATCCGGAAGAAATATTGAGGTTATTATGTATTTTTCATGCATTTCACTCATTTATACATGTGCATTGACCCATGACCAGATGGGATTATATACGCGTATATATGTAAATATATGTATATGGGATATGGGAAAAGGTTACGACATTATATACGCACCACCACCTGATCAACTAGTATATGATGATGATGTTGCCCACAGAGGCTGAAATATGATTCAAACTGCGTTATATATGAGTATATATGTATGTATATATTTGTATATGAGGTATGGGAAAGGTTATGGCGTTATATACGCACCACCGCTTGATCATCTGCTATACAATGATGATTTTGCCCACAGTGGCCGACATGATATGATGGGATGCCCACAGAGGCTGATGATGTTATGAAATATGTACTTATGCATGACATGACATTCATACGTATATGCATGATGCTAAAAGTAATTTATGTTTTACAAAGTTATTCAGACTTACAGGTTGAGTCATGTACTGTATATATCTTCCATGTCTCTTATGTATTTATTTATGTGCCTTACATACTCGGTACATTATTCGTACTAACATCCCTTTTGCCTGGGGATGCTGCGTTTTATGCCTGCAGGTTCCGATAGACAGGTCGAGAGCCCTCCAAGTAGGCCATCAGTGTAACGGAAGATGTTGGTGCGCTCCATTTGCTTCGTAGTTGCTTGTTTGGATAGTATGATTTAAACGTGTATTGTTTGGTATGGAGAGACTCTATTATGATCTTTATGACATTTATGTACTCTTAGAGGCTTTTAGACATATGTCGTATACGTGAAAGATTGTACAACCTTGTCGGCCTATGTTTTGAGTTTTAAATGATTATGTTGGCCTATTAGGCCCGCATGTCATGTGTATATGATGATGTAATAAGAAAGATACGTTACATTGGTACTAGGTTGAGTAAGGTACCGGGTGCCCGTCGCAGCCCATCGGTTTGGGTCGTCACAGTGATTTGGGATGGAATTTGGGGAAAATTTGTAAAGTCTTTCAAAAATGTAAAATGATGATTTGAAGGACCAAATGGTATTGAAATTTGATAATTTTTGTATGGGTAAACTCGTAGCGGAATGGGTGTTCAGTTTTTGTAAATTTTGTCGGGTTCTGAGGTATGGGCCCGGGGAGTTGACTTTTGTTGACTCTTTTCAAATTGTATAAGAATAATAGCTTTGTTAATTGAAATTTGTTTTGTCTTGCATTGCTTGATGTATTTAATTCGTTTTTGGCTAGATTGAGCCGAGCGTTGATGAATTTGTAAAGAAAAAGCTAAATTGAGTATTGAATTGGCCGGATTGAGGTAAGTATCTTGCCTAAACTTATGTGGGGGACTTCCCCTTAGAATTTGAGTGTTCTATGTTTGTTGTAGGTCGTGTACGCGAGGTGACGAGTGCGTGCTCGGGCTTATTTGTGGAAAATTGGAAATTTAAGGTTCTTAGGTCTTTATATTCACTGTGTATGAATGTGTTCATGACATGACTGAGTTTCCTATTTACTAGTTTCACCTCTACATGCTTAATTGGAATTAATTGCTTCATGATTCACTCTTATTGCCTCATTGACTCCTATTTGATTTAATTAAATAATTTCGCCTCTCCTATTGTCATGGTATCTTTTCATAGCTGCTTGTCTTATTTGAGAATTATTATTTTCCCTCCTGAAATTGTTTAGTCTTAAGTGAAGCTAAGATCATCTTTCCTTAAATTTAATTATCGAATATCCTCGAATTTGCCCAACCTTAAAAGGAGTTTAGATAACCTATATCTTTGTTGACTTGCCCTTATTTGGGACTACTTGACTCATGTTGATTTCCTTGATATTGACTTGTATATTGTGGGATCGTTGATACATGTTAGTTTTCCCGTTGTTGAACTGTTCCCTTTATGTCAGCATTCTTTTCTCTAGTTATTCTTTGTGAGCTAGTTCTACCATTTCCTTGTGATTTACAGTCCTGGAGTTGATTTACTTGTCTTACCTTGTATTATTGTCATTATTGTTGTTATACGTATTGTGGTGATGTACGAGTTTTCTGTTGTATTGTAACTGTGGTTTCTATTATTTGTGTTGCATATTTACTTTGGGACTAAAGATCGGTATTCCGGTAGGTCTCCCTACATGTTAATATTTGGGACTACGGGACGACACTCGGTAGATCCCCATGTACAAGATATTTACTTTGGGAATACGGATCGGTATTGCGGTAGATCCCCCTACACATTGATATTTGGAACTACGGGACGACACCTGGTAGATCCCTCTTTAATATATATTTACTTAGGGACTACGGATCGGTATTCCGATAGATCCCCCCTGCATATTTATTTTGGGACTATGGATCGGTATTCCGGTAGATCCCCCTGCACATTTACATTGGGATTACAGGATGATATCCTGGTAGATCCCCCTGTTTCTATCTCTGTGTTCTAAGCTGTTGTTCTCATTGATCCATCCTTGTGCAAATAATATATATGATGTCTGTTCTATTCTTTACACTTACTAGCTGGTATGAACTATGTTAGGACATTTGCACAAGTATACACGTGGATAAACACCCTTATCGGATAGGAGACTTCTTGATATAGCTGAGTACAGATGTGCACCCCTGTTTATTGGCCTTCCATGTGAGAGTGGATCTATTTAGCACATGAGTTGTTAGAATGACTATGAGGTGATGACGACATAGAATGCCAAATGTTAGGGTTCTAGTACTGAGACCGGTATTGTATGAATATGAGACGAGGGGTCACAGGGTGACTTATATTCAAAGGTTATGTATTTGAAAAGATTATGTTCGAAGGTACATATTTTGAATTAACTATCTTGAAATGTCACAAGGTGACTTATACTTGATGAATATTTATTTGAAAAGTGTTTACTTTGAAAGAACTATTTGTAAAAAAAACATTTATTTAAAGGAAGTATATTTCGAAGCATTTCTATCACTAGAAATGTTTGACTATTTGATTGACATTTGCTGGTTAAGACTTAAGGTGAAAATTGTCGTAGTTGTCACGTTATGACTTGGCTTTACTGTATTTATGATTTTGGATTTGGGTTGTACTCTCATTTACCTTTCTATGTTTTCCTTATGGTGTTTCACTAAGTACTTGCTACTTTCTTTCCTCATTGCAATTACTCTATTGTTATCTGTATCGTGTAGTCTTTATGTAAATATCATGTTCTGTTGCTTCTAAACTTATACTTGTTCTGTTTATTAGACCAGTGGGTGTCTTGACTGTTCCTCATCACTACTCCACTGAGGCTAGTTTTGATACTTACTGAGCACTAATGTGATGTGCTCATACTACACTTTTGCACATTTCTTTTGTGGAGATCCAGGTATTGTTCAATAGTAGCTGTGCAGATTCTTGTCGGGGAGACTCAAGGTAACCCTGCTACTGCGCTCGTAGTCTTCAAAGTGACCTTCCTATTTTGTATTTACACTGTTGTACTTATTTCCATAGAGTTGTGTTAGAAGTTTTAGCAAAACTCTGTAGAGCTTATGACTTGTACTACCGGTTTCGGGAAAAAGTATATTCTATAAAGATTTCTATGTCAAAGTTGTTAGACTTTCTTTATTATGGTTAATATTCAGTAAATGTTAGGCTTATCTTGTCCCTAAGATTAGGTGCCATCACGAAACACAACGGAGAAAAAATTTGGGTCGTGACACATACACTAGACATAAAACCTATGCAAGATATTAAGATAAAGCTAGAAATTGAAAGAACATCTATATAAGGCTAACAATGTAAATTTGATTAATTTAAAACCAATAAAAGAATAATAGAAACACAATTGGCAATAAGAAGTACATAGGGAATAAAGCGGCAACATAATTAGAATATATATAAAATATGAATGAACTCAAATTTGGAAAACATATGACAATTCAAGTAATCAAATCGTTCCCAACGCATGACTTACACCAAGAATTACCTCAAGGCACCACACCTCGTAACTACAAATCTTAAGCCACAATTCTGAATCTTACACGTATGGCAACTCGTGCCTACATTATCAATCACCTTTTCATGGCAAAGTTGACGTGCTACAATGTACATTGTATCCATGCCAACCGTCAAATAAAATATTCGAGAGGTTTATTTTAAAACAATAAGGTGTAATAATAATCTTGAATATAGTAAGAAGTCAAATGAGATAATGAGTTTATTTTATGAAACAAATAAAATAAGTATAATTTATACAAAATAGAGCATCAAATGAGTTTAGTCTAGAAATCAATAAGGTAAAGTAAAATAGTGCTTTTAAATTAAGAAAAATATAAGATAATTTAACGAATTTAAAATACAATTTGTTAAAGTAAGACGTGATAATAATTTCACGTAACGCAAAACATCAAATAGGATAATGTGTAAAACCCCAAACCCCAAACCCAAAATGCATGAGTTGAGAGCTCTGGTGATCAGGAGATTGCGACGGCTGCCTCTAGAAGCTTTCGCGGGCCTTTCATGGCTTCTCCGGCCACTGGCCAGCCTTCTCCTGAGGCTAGTCAATCATCAAACACCACCTCACACCCTCCCCCAATCCATAACCAACCTTAATCCAATCTAAAACTATGCGCAATTACTATAACCCAAAGCATTGAATCCGCCCATGGAAACCCTAGCAAAACTGCCCATTAAAACTATGGAATTTCTTCATGGTGAGCCTGTTATCAAGTGGTAGAAGCAAGAAGTTAAACAATCGATCATCCAAAAAGGTTTGCAATTAGTTGTTCTTGGTAAATTTTCTTATGGAAAACCTATCATCAATGAGTTACGTAATGTTATTTCTATTCAATGTGAATTGAAAGGAGCTTGTTCTATTGGAGTAATAGAGGATAATCATGTACTGATAAGATTGTCTTTGTTGGAAGATTATGTTCATTTATTTTCTAAGCCTGCCTTATACCTCAAAGCCCAAGGTGATATGTGGAAGATGAGGTGCATGAAGTGGAATCCTTCATGGAAACATAATAAAGAGATGCTTATCATTGTAGCATGGATTCGCTTTCCAGAACTACTACCAAATTTCTTTGGTAAGGAATGTGTTTTCTCTTTAGCTAGGGCAGTTGGGAACCCTTTACATGTTGATATTGCAACTCATATGGTACTCGACCTAGTTGTGCTAAGGTAAAGGTCGATTAAGTATAATTATATGCCCAAGTATTGTAGAACCTGCAAGAAACAAGGCCATAATGAAGTTGAATGTTGGGTAATTCATCCAAAATTGCACAAGAGTTATGATGACAAATAAGAGGAACAAAATGTTGGAAAGGAGGTAGTTGCTACTGCAACTAATTCAACTAAGGTTTCGATAAGTAGAAAAGTAGTTGGTAAACCAATTACAAATCATGCCAAGCAGGAATAGATGCAGGCAAGGAAGAATAAGTACCAACGTGATAATAAGGGTCATATAATTGATGATACAGAAAGAAAGGAAGCAAACAAAGGTAAGGGAAAGGCCAAAGTTGATGCAGTTTAAACCATGAACAAATTTGATGCATTAGAGGTGGAGGAAGTTGATCAACATACATTGAGGATTACTGAAGGCAAAGGTGAAGACAAGGGAAATGATAAAAAGAAGGAACAAGGTGACAATCAATCCAAGAAAGTGTAGGAGAAGGAGAAGGTGTATATTTCTGGAAATTCCAGCCCTAATCCTAATGGCAGTGGGATTAGGCTAGCTGGAAAAGAAGGAATTCCTAATCCTACTGGAGGGGGAAATCAATAGCTTGAGTAACAAAGGCGTGTAAAAACGAAAGCAGTGGAGAAAGTTTGGGAAAAGAGAAAAAAAAGAATCCTACTCCTACTGGGAATGTCAAACCTGCAGGGGATGGAACTAGGTCAGCGGCAAAAGAAGGAATGTCCAATCTTTTTGGAGACGAGATTTATAATATGACACCTGATTTAGCTCCTGGTCCTATTGGTAATGGGAGTACGGATGATTTAAGGAAGGAAAGAAGAGTAGATTGGGTGGCTATAAGATTTGGGGCAACTCGTGAAGATATAAATGTCACAATCAATTATTCATGTCAACGAATTCCTTCACAAATAGTTGATGATAGTTTAAAAGGAATTAAAACATTTGACACTATTACTTATGTAAGGAAAGCATGGGGAGATGAGGTTGAGGAGATGGAGATCACTAGTGCATTTGATTTGAATGGCAATGGAAATGACCTAGATAGAAACTCACAAGACATAACGGAGGGTGGTATTGAAGACCTAGCTATAGTAAACCCTAGCGGTCCTAAAACTAGGGTTGAAGATATTTTGAGTTCCAAGTTGTCAATTCCACCAACTAGAGGTATTAGACGATCATCAAGGGAAGTTAGAAATCATGGTGGATCAGCTAATGTACATTGGACAAGAAACTATCCAACGGAACAGTAAATCCTAAGAAATCTGGGGAGATTTTGGCCACTGTTGCTGGTATTCCAGTGCATTCATTAAGGAGTGAACAAGTTGAGGATGTCAATATGGAGGAATTGAATGAAACAATGGTGTCAGACCACCAAACAGTCGATGAGAAGGGTAGTGATACGAATGGAACAGTAAAATCTGGGCAGTCTGTTACAGTGATTCCTGGATTAGGTAGTGTTTATGAACTTCAATTTAGGATGATGCAAGATGTTGTAAATTCTATGGAGCAACACAATATGAATGAGAAGCTAAATGGACAGACTAAAGAGAAGCGTGAGCAAGCTATTATCCCAAGAACATCAGGAGATTTAGAGGCTATTCTAATGGCTTATGAATGAGGCACTAATAAGATAATACAAGTGCAGCTAAATGTTCCACTTAAGACACCTTTGTAGACTCTACCTGACTTAGTCACAGACAATGTGATACCATTAAAAGGAAACATTACGAAACAACAACAAATGGAGGAAGAAAGAGATGATGAGTGATCTGCTGGCAACTTTAGACAAGTGGGAAGGGAAGCTGACGTATCACCTACAACTAGTGTAAAGGAAGGTAAGCAGACAAAGAATCAGTCTCAGAATAAAGAGCCATTTCCACCCTCAAGAATTAGGCCCAGGAGGGCAGCTTCTCAAACTAAATTATGATGATCAAGATACTGATTTGGAATATTAGGTCTATGAATACTCAACATAATTTCTTTGTCAATGCTTTGATGGAGCCATTTCAGAAGAAAGGGTCTATACAAAGATATAGAAGAAGACTGAATATGGAGATAAATTATTCAAATATTAATGGGAAGATATGGTTATTTTTTGATGTTGTGGTGGAATGGGAATTGGCTATTGATACTAAACAACAAGTGACTGTCAAGGTATTTCACCATGACATTAGGCAACATATCATGATGACTTTTATGGATGCAAAGTGTTCAGCTTTTGAGAGACTGGAATTGTGGGATCAACTATATTACATGGCAAGTGACATGGAGTTGACTTGGCTAGTAGGAGGGGGATTTAATATGGTATTACATGAAGATGTAAAGATATAGGGTTGCCAGTACATCCTCATGAATATGAGGATTTTGCATTTTATGTAAACTCATATGGATTGTTTGATTAAGGGTGCAAAGGGACTCCTTTTACATGGTGGAATGGGAGACCTAATGCTGAGTGTATATTCTATAGGTTGGATAGGATCATTGTGAATTTTCCATTCCAGAACATGTTTCCATTAGTTGATATGGAACACTTAATTAGAACTGGATCAGATCATGCTCCATTATTCATGACATGTGGAGAGCAGACTTCAAGCTTTGCCAAGCCATTCAGATTCTTGAATTTCTGGACAAAGCATGTTACATTTATGGAGTTGGTAAGGCAGAATTAGGAAGCTGATTTCATTGGATATCCATTTTTAATGTTCAAGCACAAGCTTAAGAAGGTAAAGGCACCTTCATCAAAACGGAGTAGGGATACTTTTGCGGACATCTTCAAGTAGCTAGCTATATTAGAAGACATTGTTAGAGTAAAAGAGATGTTGTTTGAGGAGGAACCTACCATAGAGAATAGGATAGTTCTTTAGAAAGCTCAATCTGAACTGAAGAAGTATTTGAGTATAGAAGAACAATATTGGAAGCAAAAAGCTGGAATGACATTGTTTGCTGAGGGTGATAGGAATACTAGTTTCTTCCACAACCATGTCAATGGCAAGAGAAAGAAATTAAAATTGAAAAGAACCCATATTGGAGATGGGGCATGGGTTGAAGATCAAGAGTAGATGGTTAATGTTGCAGTGGATTTCTACCAAAGACAATTCATTAATGAAGGGGATCCTATAGATTTCTCAATGCTTTAGAAAGTACCTTCTATGGTGACATTGGAGAAGAATTTGGAGTTGTGTAGCTTTCCAACTATAGAAGAAGTCGAGGCTGCTAGTTTTGAGCTACATGGAGAGAGTGCTAGTGGTCCTGATGGATTCACTAGACTATTTTATCAAGTATGCTGGGATGTAATTGGCTATGACATACATAATATGGTCCTTCATTTATATGGAGGAGCTGTACTGCCTAAGTATATCACTCGTACTAATTTGGTATTGTTGCCAAAGAAGCCTAGAGTTCAGACTTTCTCAGATCTAAGACCTATAAGTTTGGGTAATTTCATCAATAATGTACTGTCCAGAGTTATACATGACAGATTGGAGAAATTCCTACCTTCCTTAATATCACCAAATAAGTATAGATTTGTGAAAGAGAGGAGTATATTTGAGAACAACCTACTTACTCAGGAGATTGTTACTAACATAAGATTGAGAGGCAATCCTGCAAATGTTTTCATTAAGATGGATATGGCAAAGGCTTATGACAGAGTGTCATGGAAATACTTGTTACATGTTCTAAGGAGAATCGACTTTGCAGAACATTTTATTAACATGGTGTGGAATTTAGTATCTAACAATTGGTATTCTATCTTGGTGAATGGACAGTCCTCAGGTTTCTTCCAGTTTACAAGAGGAGTAAATCAAGGTGATCCCCTATCTCCTGCCTTATTCATTTTGTCAGCTGAGGTCCTTTACAAGTCTTTGAATAAGCTCTTTGAAGACAAATCATTTGTTGGATTTGGTATGCCTAAGTGGTCTGATCCTCTAAACAACTTGGCTTATGTTGATGATTCCATAATATTTGCTTCTTCCCACCCTCCATCTTTGATAAAGATTATGGACGTATTGGGAAGATATGAGAAGGTGTTAGGCCAGATGACCAATAAAGCTAAGAGCTCCTACTATATGCATACTAATATAGCACATAGTCTATTTCACGCAGTTGGTGATATCACTGGATTTGCAAGAGGTAAATTTCCCTTCACATACCTAGGGTGTCCTATATTTTACACTAGAAGGAGGAAGGAGTACTATGATGATATCATAATAAATGTGAGGGCTAAACTACACTCATGGAAGGGAAAGTTATAGTCTTTTGGAGGAAAAGCAATACTCATCTCTAGTATGTTGCAAAATATGCCAGTTCATATGTTTTCAATACTTGTTCCACCAGATAACATCCTAGAGTATTTACATAAGATCTTTGCACGATTCTTTTGGAGTACAGAGGAGGAAGGTAGGAGCAGGCACTCGGCTTCATGGCAAAATCTATGTCTTCCTAAAGAAGAGAGAGGGTTAGGATTTAGATCTCTTTATGATATATCAAGGGCTTTGTTTTCTAAGCTTTGGTGGAGGTTTAGGACTACCAAATCTCTGTGTTCCAACTTCATGTGGAACGAGTATTTCAAAAAAGAGTTTCCATATGTTGTGCAATTTAGAGACGGATCTCATGTATGGAGACACATATTAAATGCTAGAGAAGAAGTTGAGCATGAGATCTAGTGGGATATGAAGAGTGTAACAACTAATATATGGCATCAAAACTGGACTGGGTTGGGAGCCCTATATCATGTGTTACCTGAAGAATTTCCAAAAGATAAGGAGCTGCAAGAGGTGGCTGACTTAAGGCAATAAGGATCATGGAATGACCAGGTGATAGATCAAACTTTTCCTGAAGATATTGCAGATCATATTAGACACAATGTTTAGTATGATGGGAGTGAGGAATATTGGATAGACCTTATTGGATGCCAACTCCTTCTGGCAAGTTTACTGTTAATAGTGCTTGTCAAATTTTGAGGCATACGGCTAATTTCAATCAGGAATTTAAGCAAATGTGGACTAAAGGGCTACCATTCAAGATCTCCTTCTTATTATGGAGGATATGGAGGTAAAAACTAGCTACATATTATCTATGGAGGAGACAAGGGCAGATGGTTATGTCTATATGTTGGTGTTGCCAGCATCCTTAGGAAGAAACCTTAGAATACATATTCATAACTAGCCCTACTGCATCAAAGGTGTGGAATTTGTTTATAGGAGCTACATGGATTACTGTACCATTGGTACAAGTGAAGCAAGTGATAAGGTATTGGTGGAATGCAAAATATTGTCCAAAGTTGAAACCCTTGTTCCAGGCAGCTTCAGCCATCATTACATGGGAGATAAGGAAGAAGAGCAACACATACAAGCATGGTGGATTAGTGTCTACTAATAGGATTATTCATGAAGTCAACAAGACATTGCATCAACTGGAAAGAGTCAGATATCCTTGGTTGTGTCATATACCTATGCTATGGCAAGATATGATCCAGTTCTTTGAAGCGTATCAACCAATTTTGATCACTAGGAGAGTCACTTGGCAGCTCCCTTATCATGGGTGGTATAAGTGCAACACTGATGGAGCATCAAAAGGAAACCATGGTCCTAGTTCACTTGGCTTTTGTGTGAGAGATGATGTACGAGATCTAGTGCATGCAAGGGCAGTGGATTTAGGAGTGACAACTAATGTAGTAGCTGAGGCAAAAGTAATTCTACAAGGCTTGGAGTACTGTGTGGAGCATGATCTACATACACTCATATTAGAGACCAGTTTTTGTGCTAAAGAAGGTTATTGAAGGGGAATGGGATCCATCTTGGGCTATAGTAATAGATGTGTAGAATATTAAGGAGTTAAGGGATCACTTAAATGTGATGTTTCAACATGTGTTCAGAGAGGGCAACCCAGTTTCTGATTTTTTAGCTAACATGGTTTTTTCCAATGGCAGGTACACTCACATTCAATTCATTTCATGATTTACCAGTTGAAGGAAAAACATTGATCAACGTAGATAAAGACAAATACCTAACCTTAGAGTTAGCGTTTCTAGGAGGAAAGACCGGATTGATGATCACAGTAGTTCACTTATTGCCTAATCTTGCCTCATTCTATTGTTTTGAAATTTTCGGGTTGTTGTTAGATTACCTCCCACTGGTATTAGCATGTTTCCATGCACATTCTGGGGGGGGGGAGTGGTGTAATATCAGTTGGAACTACTAAGGCAAGTATGTATCTCATACTAGTATAAGCTTACAAAGTGTTATACATTTGTCTTATAAGAGTTTGGAAAACTTGATATATGATGATACTTTTTACATAGTGGAAGATGATTGTAACAATTATTGGATAGTGCATTTCTACATTAGACAGTGTCATATCTCCAACTGATTCTCCTTATTTACTTATCATATTGTGTACTGTTTTATCATTTTCCAGTGGCGTTAGTGTATGATCACATCTATCCTAGAAATGAGAGGACAGTAGGCAATCTCTACTTGGGAAGTAGGCTGTTGGTTTTTGCCATTGATGCTGCATATGTTTGGTTTGATTATGGAGTTCAAAAGGGAAGAGTGCAAGCTGGGACATCACAGTGTTTCTTAGAATTATTGATTGCTTCAAAACAATGGTGTAATTGTTTGGAATCTACATTAGCCTTGTTCATTAGACTGTCGTTCAATGGAATGCATACCCTAGCGTCTGGTGAGAGCATTACAGGTGCTACTTGGTATTTATCCTTGGCTATTGGATTCATTTACACCATTTGGAATTGGCAGCATACATCATTCTTCTGTGTAATAGCTTGCTCATTAGTATTAGTTTTCCTATTCATAATACTAGCTAGTAGTATTTTTCATGTTTTATTTTGATTTGGATATCTTGTAAGCATGGGACCCAAGTTTTGGGATATATATATATATATTGTAAGGCCCCGTGAAAAAAAATCGCTAAGTAAACTAGGATTTCGTGGTGCCACGTAGGCTAATTATAATATTTTATTTGCTATTAACATGGTGGACATCAATTGGACTTGTTAAATAAGTGTACAAGTCTTGTGGTAAGTAATTTGGGGCCCAAGAAAAGGCCTAAGGCTAAGTCAAATTGGAAAACTTCATGATAAGCTAAGATTTCAAATGAGTTCGCACAAGTCCCCAATTTGAATGCGAATATCTAAATATATATAAGGTTTTATGTGATGAACAACCTATCATATCAAAGTTCTTCGAGTGTAGTTTCTAATGCTTCAAACCGTTCGTCATTTGGACATTCCTACACAAAGTTATGATAAAATTACCAAAGGCTGGAAAAATGTGATCCTGTGTCAGATATGTGATCGCAAAAACCATTATGCGGTCCGCATACTCGATTTGCGATCACAAATCCGGTCGCAAACTGGACCAATGTAGCCCAGTTTTGGACACCGAGTTTTGTGACACGTTTGCGGCCAGCTTACCCGTTCTGCGGTCCATTATGCGATTGCAGACCCGTCTTTGGAGGGTTAATTTTCCTATTTTTATAACACGACCCCATTTTAATATATAGGCTTTGGGTTTCATTTTGGGGTCATTTTCTTACTGATTTTAGAGAGAGATGAGATCATATATAGAGAGAAAAGAGAGGCCTAGCTTCATAATCATCCAAATCTTTATCAAGTCTTCAAGAATCAAAAAACCCAATCACATGTTCTTTATCTAAGAGGTAAGTTTCTATAGATTAGACTTTAATTTCGAGTTTGGGGTATAAGATGGGTTATTGAGGTATGATTCTTGGGTGTATTAGTATTATGTATACATGCATGCACAAATTAGGTTTATGGGAAGATTATTGGACATAAATAAGTAAAGATTGGGTTGGGGAATGAAGTAAACCTTGTAAAAGAGATTCGAAATCAAGATGCTCAACTAGTATTTGATAAAATGCTCAAATGAGCTGAAACTATGAATACCTTCCTAATTTGTGTTCAATTTTGTTATGTCTCAAAGTAGATTGGGATTGCTAGAATTTCAAGAATGTTGTAGTAACTTAAGGAAAGCTTAAACAAGGTATGTATGGCTAAAACCCCGTCTTTTAAAAATTGAGCTCTATTGATGCTTGTGTAAATGTGGTAAGACTGAACTTTGGATTATCGCTTTGATTGATACTTTACATAAATTGGTGTTGTGACCCTATATTTGTGAAAGATGCATTCCAATATGATCAATGCTCTATTCTTGATAACATAAAAAAGGTGCAAGGAATAGGAATCATGTATTGAAATTCTAAGACCTTAAATTGAGGTTGGAGTTGCATATATTATGCCAAACTATGTGAAACCCTCTATGCATAGAGATGTTTGAAGTAATCAAATAAATTTGGGAAATAGAGTGTGGTCAATGTGCCAAGAACTTGAATTATAATTATACCTGGTAATACCTATGACATGAGAAAATATGAAACAAATTATGAAATGAGCCTCGACTTTGCTTTCTATAAATGACTTCAATAATAAAGTGCCCTAAAGGCTTTATACACAATTTATGCCATAAGTGGTTGTTCGAGATAATGTCTTGCCTTATGAGTACATCCAATGTGATCCGAGTTGTTACATACTTCGATGTTGAAATTGTATATTGTCATGATTGGAAAAGAGTAATTCAAGAACAATTGGTGAAATTGCTTGCTTATGCCTTTGATGTGTGTTTTTATTGTGGTTTGGTGTATCCCCTCCTTTTTGAAGAATCTGTTGTGTTTAATGTTCCATTGTAAATAAACTTGACGTGTATGATTTCTGAAATATTGTATATGTCCATGGTTCATGATTCCTCTCATGTGTACTTGAATTCTTGAATTGAATGGCTTGTTGTTGAAATTGATATTGATGTGAAATATGTGGAAATAATGTGAAATGTGGGAAAAAAGAGATATAGTTATGAAATGTGGCCTAGTGCCAAGTATGATGTAATAATTGTGGACCCAAGTGCCTATGAATTGATATATGTGAAATAAATATTGAAATGAGATGATTGATGAGAAGGGAACAATGCCTTGGCAAGGCGGCCTAGCCGATTGGGCCGTGATCGGACTCCGCTCAAGATAGCGATGGTATTGTGAATGAATTCAGGAAAAAAGGAAAATGAGATTGTAATTGAGGTATATGTCTCAAATGAGGCAACCTAGCCGATCGGGTCGTGATCGGACTCCGCTCAAGAAAGCGGTGGTATTATGAATGATAATGAACAATATCAAGTGCCCCAACCTAAAGCTATGGGAATTATGTGAAGGTCATATGATTCTTCGATTTGATGATGTGGTGATTGTTAAAGATTTTGATTGACCTTTATGATTTATTTATTTTTGTTTGATAATTCTTTCTAATGAGAATGTGTTTATGATTTCTTGCTCTTGTATGATAGTTCTTTCTAACTAGATGGTGTTTCATTATACATACTAGTGCTATTCGATGACACTAACATCCCTTTTGTCGGGGGCGCTATATCTTTAAATAGATGTAGGTGGTTCCATAGCAGGCAGTGTTGGTCGCAGCTAGTGACGCGTCTTCCTTTTAACTGATTTGATGAGCCCCACTTCATTTCGAGGTCTTGTACCGTTGTTTATCATGTACTTTGTATTTAGAGGTATAGCCGGAGCCTTGTTGCCGACATTTCCATATTATTCTTCAGTTATATTTAGAGGCTTCGTAAACAGGTTGTGGGTGGTGTTTGGTATTGGGAATTAAAGTAGAAATATTGATATTTGGCAAGGATTTATAAAACTTGTAATATTTTAATAATTATGATTTAAGTTGCTAATGGAAATAAAATGGAAGTTGTTAATGAAATACTTACTAAATGTGGTTAATGGAGTCCATCTCCTATTTAATCATCAGTTGCTTTGGGTAGAATGGAACCTAACAGGCTTGCTCAGTCGGGCTTACTCGGTTGAGCGCTGGTCGCGCTCCTCGGATTTTGGGGCATGGAAAACTTGGTAGCAGAGCCTAAGGTTTTAAAATGTCCTATGATGTCTCGGAGCCATGTGTCATACAGTCCTTCTTATCGGTGTGTTGTCGACCACATCTATAAGTTGGATGTTATTTGGACATTCCGGAATTTCACCCTTTTTTGATACTCCAGATCGTGCGATATAGCTCAAAATAGGGAGTTGATTTCTTCTCTAAGTCGTATTGTCAAGATTGGTAATCTTGATACCATAATCTGCGAATTCGAAGCATATAATGAGGGAATGCCCCCACCATTGAATATGAGGGATATTACCCAAGCGTTTGTTAGGAGAATGTATCAAACTATGGATGGATTGGTAGAACTTGTTGCTAAGGGGAGTACCCTTGTTCCTATTAATGTCTCTGCACCACCAGATCATGTAGTATATCAGTATGTTACCTAGGTATGTTAAGGATGTGGAGTCGAGAGGTATCGATTAAGCTATATGCCCTATGAACCTAAAGTTATTAAGTGAGTCAAATTAAAAATTTCTACTCGTTGTATATGTGTATCCATATTGAAGAATTCTCATAAACATGGTCTTAACAAGGTGTTGAATAACAAAACATTTCATGCATCGACTCTTTGAACGAGATGCATTATTCGTGAATCCACTCTATTACAAATCCTCTTATTTACATTCTTGTGGAATTAAGTTCTATAATTGTGTCCTGATGAATCTCTTACAGAATATTTTATTGAAATGGACAATATCTACCTACTTGTGCCTATGCATGCACTGTCATAAAGTTTACCTATGTGCTGTCGAGTTCCATGCAAAGCATCCCAACATTGCGATCCTTCTCTAGTCACTCTTTTACTCAGTTGTGTATATGGCTTATATGGTTTGAACAGTCAATCTACTCTCTTGCGAATATCATCATGAAAGCTTCTCATTGTCTAGTAACATAAGAGCATACCTTAACACCTCACATGAGTGCATGTCAATCGAAATGGTCACTGTGTGCATAAAGTCTCTCTGAAAATTAAGATCCTCACATCCCCGTCATAGGAAGATCTTGTGTCGCCATAACTTTCGTGTCCACTTGGGACATCTCGCAGTAAGTAGCTCACTTGGTCCTAGTATTATGGTTGCTCGTGACATGGTTGTATATTGCAGTTGGGAGTTAATATAGCAGAAGCATGTCCAGCTTATAACAAATGTTTATTTTCTCTTTACTCCTCCACAATATGTGTTAATTGTATTCCTTAGTTAGTGAATCCATTGTTCTAGTTCCCAACACTTGTTCGATAACCATGAGAGAACATGCCCTTCTATGTGTCACTATGACACTTCCTTTCTCAAGTCAAAATCCATGGAGAATTCATCATGAACATCTGCAAACCTTCCATGATTATTCTGCACGGTCTCATTGAGTTTGGTTGTCTTTACACCCTCGACTTCTAGAATCATTAACTATGTTATTGTCATGTGCGGGGAGTTTTGCTACCCCTGGTACTCCACCTTTCTGGGTGGGTAGGAGTGTTATTTGTCTTTCTCCCCGGAGCATCATGTTAACCATTAGAACTCCTCTAACCAATACATGATTTCATCCCAATATTAAGATGTCATAGCTGTGTGGTTTCGCTCGTGAAAGGTTGAGATTAGATGCCTTCAGGTTTTTGCACATATCATGAGCATATTGATTTGGAAGACAAGTTATTGTATATTTACTTCTCTCATATAGGATCAATTATCAGGAAGGGTTAAGCTGTTTGAAGTATGATAATCTCATAAGTGTTCAACTTCTTTTCATCATCATGGGCTTGTGGCATAGATTCCTTGTGTTATTTAACGTTAAGAGTGTAATTCAACTTCATGTGTTTTTAAACCCATATCGCATTCAAGGTGCCAGAATATTCTCATTCTTGATAACTGGATTTTCCCTACACTCCAGGAGGCAACTGGGTCACATACTTGAATATTCCTGTTTAATGATTCCTATTGCCAATGTACGAGTTACCCCTATGCCTTAATTGTCTAATAGTTGATGTCGTCACAATGATTAACCATATCAGCATCATTAATAGAAACCCTCCTATCTATTAGCATGTAACCTCATGAAATACTCTGCCCAGCGCATAAATAGATTCCTGAATAATTCCAGCCCAATCTTGAACTCCGTTGCTCTTTACTATATTAGATCTATTTGGTATTGAAGGTTCAAACGTGTCAAAGTCACCCAGTGATCACATACATTCAGTAGGTAACTTTATGGTCAATTTATTATAGCACTTCTTAGAGTAATCGTGAAGGTCACCACGAGTTCTGTTTGGATGATCGCGTGGAGTTTTAGAATTCAGGAGGGTGAACCGGTTATTCTTAAAAAAAATCCCCCTGTAAATATTATGTGAATTGATGATGAAGGGTACGTAAGCGCATTTCCCATTAATTCGCACTAGGAGTGTAATGTTTCCCCATAGTCGTTCCTCATGAATCTGTGTCTTCATATGTCTATGTCTAAGAAGGTAGGTGGAGATCATTTGTGTATCATCCTAGTGTAAACTATTGAGCGTGAAGTTAATGGATAGTTAGCTTATGCGAGGTATCTAGTTTTCATCCTTGTTAGATAAATTTGAAGGTTGGGATTGTTTTCGCGAATGTGTTGTGGTAAAACAGGTAAGTCGAGGAGGCCACATTGAAGGCCGAGAGCATTGTGGAAATAAGGTATTTCTCTTGATTATATAGCAATTGGTTTTGATTTGAAAAGTACCTTCTAGGTATTATGATTTAAAAATGTGCAGACCATGCCTAGGTATCATCGTGATAATGTGGTGCTTGTAATGCTGAGGTTCTTGTTATTGATATATAAATTATAGTACTTTGTCGAGTTGTGGATGTGTTTTTAGGATGGTTTTAGTGGTTCTCTGACAGGTGGATAAGCCTAGTTACAAAGGAGACTCTATCGAAATTTCTGAAAAATTTAGGAGTTAGTCAAAATTTAGGTACTTGAGGTAGGTTATAAAGAGATTTATTATGTTAAGCATTTAATTTGGACTCTACTCCTCATTCGAGGACGAATGATCCTAAGGGGGGGAGAATATAAGGCCCCGGAAAAAAAATCGCTAAGTAAACTAGGATTTCGTGGTGCCAAGTAGGCTAATTATAATATTTTATGAGCTATTAACATGGTGGACATCAATTTGACTTTGTAAATAAGTGTACAAGTCTTGTGGTAAGTAATTTGGGGCCCAAGAAAAGGCCTAAGGCTAAGTCAAATTGGAAAACTTCATGATAAGCTAAGATTTCAAATGAGTTCGCACAAGTTCCCACTTTGAACGAGCATATCTAAATATAAATAGGTTTTATGTAATTAATAACCTATCATATGAAAGGTCTTCGAGTCTAGTTTCTAACGCTTTAAATCGTTCGTCATTTAGACATTCCTACACAAAGTTACGATCAAATTACCAAAGCCTGGAAAAATGTGATCCTGTGTCAGATATGCGATCGCAAAAACCATTATGCGGTCCGCATACTCGATTTGCAATCGCAAATCTGGTCGCAAACTAGACCAGTGTAGCCCAATTTTGGACACCGAGTTTTGTGACACGTTTGCGCCAGCATACCCGTTCTGCGTCCATTATGAGATCGCAGACCCGACTTCGGAGGGTTAATCTTCCTATTTTTATAACCCGACCCCATTTCAATATATAGGCTTTGGGGTTTATTTTGGGGTCATTTTCTTACTTATTTTAGAGAGAGATGAGAGAATATAGAGAGAGAAAGGAGAGGCCTAGCTTAATAATAATCCAAATCTTTCTCAAGTCTTCAAGAATCAAAGAACCCAATCACATGTTCTTCATCTAAGAGGTAAGTTTCTATACATTAGACTTTAATATCGAGTTTGGGTTATAAGATGGGTTATTGAGGTATGATTATTCGGTGTATTTGTATTATGTATACATGCATGTACAAATTAGGTTTATGGGAAGATTATTGAACATAAATAAGTAAAGATTGGGTTAGGGAATGAAGGAAACCTTGTAAAAGATATTGGAAATCAAGATGCTCAACTAGTATTTGATAAAATGCTCAAATGAGCTGAAAACATTAAAACCTTCCTAATTTGTATTCAATTTTGTTATGTCTCAAAGTAGATTGGGATTGCTAGAATTTCCAAAACGTTGTAGTAACTTAAGGAAATCTTAAACAAGATATGTATGGCTAAAACCCCGTCTTTTAGAAATTGAGCTCTATTGATGCTTGTGTAAATGTGGTAAGACTGAACTTTGGATTCTTGCTTTGATTGATACTTTACATGAACTGGTGTTGTGACCCTATATTTGTTAAAGATGCATTCCAATATGATCAATGCTCTATTCTTGATAACTTAAAAAGGGTGCAAGGAATAGGAATCATGTATTGAAATTCTAAGACCTTAAATTGAGGTTGGAGTTGCATATATTATGCCAAACTATGTGAAACCCTCTGTGCATAGAGATGTTTGAAGTAATCAAATAAATTTGGGAAATAGAGTGTGGCAAATGTGCCGAGAACTTGAATTATAATTGTACATGGTAATGCCTATTACATGAGAAAATATGAAATAAATTATGAAATGAGCCTCGACTTTGCTTTCAATAAATGACTTCAATAATAAAGTGCCCTTAAGGCTTTATACACAATTTATGCCATAAGTGGTTGTTCGAGATAATGTCTTGCCTTATGAGTACATCCAATGTGATCTGAGTTGTTACATACTTCGATGTTAAAATTGTATATTGTCATGATTGGAAAAGAGTAATTCAAGAGCAATTGGTGTAATTGCTTGCTTATGCCTTTGATGTGTGTTTTTATTGTGGTTTGGTGTATCCCCTCCTTTTTGGAAGAATTCGTTGTGTTAAAAGTTCCATCATTAATAAATTTGAGGTGTATGATTTCTGAAATATTGTATATGCCCATTGTTCATGATTCCTCTCATGTGTACTTGACATCTTGAATTGAATGGCTTGTTGTTGAAATTGATATTGATGTGAAATATATGGAAATGATGTAAAATGTGGGAAAGAAGAGATTGAGTTACGAAATGTGGCCTAGTGCCAAGTATGATGTGATAATTGTGGCCCCAAGTGCCTATGAATTGATATATGTAAAATAAAGATTGAAATGAGATGATTGATGAGAAGGGAACAACGCCTTGGCAAGGCGGCCTAGCCGATCGAGCCGAGATCGGACTCCGCTCAAGATAGTGGTGGTATTGTGAATGAATTCCGGGAAAAACGGAAAATGAGATTGTGATTGATCTATATATCTCAAATGAGGCAACCTAGCCGATCGGGTCGTGATCAAACTCCACTCAAGAAAGCGGTGGTATTATGAATGATGATGAATAATATCAAGTGCCCCAACCTAAAGCTATGGGAATTATGTGAAGGTCATATGATTCTTCGATTTGATGATGTGGTGATTGTTAAAGCTTTTGATCGACCTTTATGATTTCTTTATTCTTGTTTGATAGTTCTTTCTAACGAGAATGTGTTTATGATTTCTTTGTTCCTGTATTATAGTTCTTTCTATCTAGATGGTGCTTAGTTATACATACTAGTGCTATTCGATGGCACTAACGTCCCTTTTGCCGGGGGCACTATATCTTTAAATGGATGTAAGTGGTTCCATAGTAGGCAGTGTTGGTCGCAGCTAGTGACACATCTTACTTCAGCTGATTTGATGAGCCCCACTTCATTTCGGGGTCCTGTACCATTGTTTATCATGTACTTTGTATTTAGAGGTATAGCCGGAGCCTTGTTGCCGGCATTTCTATCTTATTCTTCAGTTATATTTAGAGACTCCGTAGATAGGTTGTGGGTGGTGTTTGGTATTGGGAATTAAAGTAGAAATATTGATGTTTGGCAAGGATTTATAAAACTTGTAATATGTTGATAATTATGATTTAAGTTGCTTATGGAAATGAAATGGAAGTTGTTAATGAAATACTTACTAAATCTGGTTAATGGAGTCCATCTACTATTTAATCATCAGTTGCTTTGGGTAGAATGGAACCTAACAGGCTTGCTCAGTCGGGCTTACTCGGTTGAGCGCTGGTCGCGCTCCTCGGATTTTGGGGCATGGAAAACTTGGTAGCAGAGCCTAAGGTTTTAAAGTGTCCTATGATGTCTCGGAGCCATGTGTCGTACAGTCCTTCTTATCGGTGTGTTGTCGACCACATCTATAAGTTGGATGCTATTTGGACATTCCGGAATTTCACCCTTTTTTGATACTCCAGATCGTGCGATATAGCTCAAAATAGGGAGTTGATTTTTTCTCTAAGTCGTATTGTCAAGATTGGTAATCTTGATACCATAATCTGCGAATTCGAAGCATATAATGAGGGAATGCCCCCACCATTGAATATGAGGGATATTACCCAAGCGTTTGTTAGGAGAATGTATCAAACTATGGATGGATTGGTAGAACTTGTTGCTAAGGGGAGTACCCTTGTTCCTATTAATGTCTCTGCACCACCAGATCATGTAGTATATCAGTATGTTACCTAGGTATGTTAAGGATGTGGAGTCGAGAGGTATCGATTAAGCTATATGCCCTATGAACCTAAAGTTATTAAGTGAGTCAAATTAAAAATTTCTACTCGTTGTATATGTGTATCCATATTGAAGAATTCTCATAAACATGGTCTTAACAAGGTGTTGAATAACAAAACATTTCATGCATCGACTCTTTGAACGAGATGCATTATTCGTGAATCCACTCTATTACAAATCCTCTTATTTACATTCTTGTAGAATTAAGTTCTATAATTGTGTCCTGATGAATCTCTTACAGAATATTTTATTGAAATGGACAATATCTACCTACTTGTGCCTATGCATGCACTGTCATAAAGTTTACCTATGTGCTGTCGAGTTCCATGCAAAGCATCCCAGCATTGCGATCCTTCTCGAGTCACTCTTTTACTCAGTTGTGTATATGGCTTATATGGTTTGAACAGTCAATCTACTCTCTTGCGAATATCATCATGAAAGCTTCTCATTGTCTAGTAACATAATAGCATACCTTAACACCTCACATGAGTGCATGTCAATCGAAATGGTCACTGTGTGCATAAAGTCTCTCTGAAAATTAAGATCCTCACATCCCCGTCATAGGAAGATCTTGTGTCGCCATAACTTTCGTGTCCACTTGGGACATCTCGCAGTAAGTAGCTCACTTGGTCCTAGTATTATGGTTGCTCGTGACATGGTCGTATATTGCAGTTGGGAGTTAATATAGCAGAAGCATGTCCAGCTTATAACAAATGTTTATTTTCTCTTTATACCTCCACAATATGTGTTAATTGTATTCCTTAGTTAGTGAATCCATTGTTCTAGTTCCCAACACTTGTTCGATAACCATGAGAGAACATGCCCTTCTATGTGTCACTATGACACTTCCTTTCTCAAGTCAAAATCCATGGAGAATTCATCATGAACATCTGCAAACCTTCCATGATTATTCTGCACGGTCTCATTGAGTTTGGTTGTCTTTACACCCTCGACTTCTAGAATCATTAACTATGTTATTGTCATGTGCGGGGAGTTTTGCTACCCCTGGTACTCCACCTTTCTGGGTGGGTAGGAGTGTTATTTGTCTTTCTCCCCGGAGCATCATGTTAACCATTAGAACTCCTCTAACCAATACATGATTTCATCCCAATATTAAGATGTCATAGCTGTGTGGTTTCGCTCGTGAAAGGTTGAGATTAGATGCCTTCAGGTTTTTGCACATATCATGAGCATATTGATTTGGAAGACAAGTTATTGTATATTTACTTCTCTCATATAGGATCAATTATCAGGAAGGGTTAAGCTGTTTGAAGTATGATAATCTCATAAGTGTTCAACTTCTTTTCATCATCATGGGCTTGTGGCATAGATTCCTTGTGTTATTTAACGTTAAGAGTGTAATTCAACTTCATGTGTTTTTAAACCCATATCGCATTCAAGGTGCCAGAATATTCTCATTCTTGATAACTGGATTTTCCCTACACTCCAGGAGGCAACTGGGTCACATACTTGAATATTCCTGTTTAATGATTCCTATTGCCAATGTACGAGTTACCCCTATGCCTTAATTGTCTAATAGTTGATGTCGTCACAATGATTAACCATATCAGCATCATTAATAGAAACCCTCCTATCTATTAGCATGTAACCTCATGAAATACTCTGCCCAGCGCATAAATAGATTCCTGAATAATTCCAGCCCAATCTTGAACTCCGTTGCTCTTTACTATATTAGATCTATTTGGTATTGAAGGTTCAAACGTGTCAAAGTCACCCAGTGATCACATACATTCAGTAGGTAACTTTATGGTCAATTTATTATAGCACTTCTTAGAGTAATCGTGAAGGTCACCACGAGTTCTGTTTGGATGATCGCGTGGAGTTTTATTATTCAGGATGGTGAACCGGTTATTCTTAAAAAAAATCCCCCTGTAAATATTATGTGAATTGATGATGAAGGGTACGTAAGCGCATTTCCCATTAATTCGCACTAGGAGTGTAATGTTTCCCCATAGTCGTTCCTCATGAATCTGTGTCTTTATATGTCTATGTCTAAGAAGGTAGGTGGAGATCATTTGTGTATCATCCTAGTGTAAACTATTGAGCGTGAAGTTAATGGATAGTTAGCTTATGCGAGGTATCTAGTTTTCATCCTTGTTAGATAAATTTGAAGGTTGGGATTGTTTTCGCGAATGTGTTGTGGTAAAACAGGTAAGTCGAGGAGGCCACATTGAAGGCCGAGAGCATTGTGGAAATAAGGTATTTCTCTTGATTATATAGCAGTTGGTTTTGATTTGAAAAGTACCTTCTAGGTATTATGATTTAAAAATGTGCAGACCATGCCTAGGTATCATCGTGATAATGTGGTGCTTGTAATGCTGAGGTTCTTGTTATTGATATATACATTATAGTACTTTGTCGAGTTGTGGATGTGTTTTTAGGATGGTTTTAGTGTTTCTCTGACAGGTGGATAAGCCTAGTTACAAAGGAGACTCTATCGAAATTTCTTAAAAATTTAGGAGTTAGTCAAAATTTAGGTACTTGAGGTAGGTTATAAAGAGATTTATTATGTTAAGCATTTAATTTGGACTCTACTCCTCATTCGAGGACGAATGATCCTAAGGGGGGGGGAGAATATAAGGCCCCGGAAAAAAAATCGCTAAGTAAACTAGGATTTCGTGGTGCCAAGTAGGCTAATTATAATATTTTATGAGCTATTAACATGGTGGACATCAATTTGACTTTGTAAATAAGTGTACAAGTCTTGTGGTAAGTAATTTGGGGCCCAAGAAAAGGCCTAAGGCTAAGTCAAATTGGAAAACTTCATGATAAGCTAAGATTTCAAATGAGTTCGCACAAGTCCCCACTTTGAACGAGCATATCTAAATATAAATAGGTTTTATGTAATTAATAACCTATCATATGAAAGGTCTTCGAGTCTAGTTTCCAACGCTTTAAATCGTTCGTCATTTAGACATTCCTACACAAAGTTACGATCAAATTACCAAAGCCTGGAAAAATGTGATCCTGTGTCAGATATGCGATCGCAAAAACCATTATGCGGACGGTCCGCATACTCGATTTGCAATCGCAAATCTGGTCGCAAACTAGACCAGTGTAGCCCAATTTTGGACACCGAGTTTTGTGACACGTTTGCGCCAGCATACCCGTTCTGCGTCCATTATGAGATTGCAGACCCGACTTCGGAGGGTTAATCTTCCTATTTTTATAACCCGACCCCATTTCAATATATAGGCTTTGGGGTTTATTTTGGGGTCATTTTCTTACTTATTTTAGAGAGAGATGAGAGAATATAGAGAGAGAAAGGAGAGGCCTAGCTTAATAATAATCCAAATCTTTCTCAAGTCTTCAAGAATCAAAGAACCCAATCACATGTTCTTCATCTAAGAGGTAAGTTTCTATACATTAGACTTTAATATCGAGTTTGGGTTATAAGATGGGTTATTGAGGTATGATTATTCGGTGTATTTGTATTATGTATACATGCATGTACAAATTAGGTTTATGGGAAGATTATTGAACATAAATAAGTAAAGATTGGGTTAGGGAATGAAGGAAACCTTGTAAAAGATATTGGAAATCAAGATGCTCAACTAGTATTTGATAAAATGCTCAAATGAGCTGAAACCATGAATACCTTCCTAATTTGTATTCAATTTTGTTATGTCTCAAAGTAGATTGGGATTGCTAGAATTTCCAAAACGTTGTAGTAACTTAAGGAAAGCTTAAACAAGATATGTATGGCTAAAACCCTGTCTTTTAGAAATTGAGCTCTATTGATGCTTGTGTAAATGTGGTAAGACTGAACTTTGGATTCTTGCTTTGATTGATACTTTACATGAACTGGTGTTGTGACCCTATATTTGTGAAAGATGCATTCCAATATGATCAATGCTCTATTCTTGATAACTTAAAAAGGGTGCAAGGAATAGGAATCATGTATTGAAATTCTAAGACCTTAAATTGAGGTTGGAGTTGCATATATTATGCCAAACTATGTGAAACCCTCTGTGCATAGAGATGTTTGAAGTAATCAAATAAATTTGGGAAATAGAGTGTGGCAAATGTGCCGAGAACTTGAATTATAATTGTACATGGTAATGCCTATTACATGAGAAAATATGAAATAAATTATGAAATGAGCCTCGACTTTGCTTTCAATAAATCACTTCAATAATAAAGTGCCCTTAAGGCTTTATACACAATTTATGCCATAAGTGGTTGTTCGAGATAATGTCTTGCCTTATGAGTACATCCAATGTGATCTGAGTTGTTACATACTTCGATGTTAAAATTGTATATTGTCATGATTGGAAAAGAGTAATTCAAGAGCAATTGGTGTAATTGCTTGCTTATGCCTTTAATGTGTGTTTTTATTGTGGTTTGGTGTATCCCCTCCTTTTTGGAAGAATTCGTTGTGTTAAAAGTTCCATCATTAATAAATTTGAGGTGTATGATTTCTCAAATATTGTATATGCCCATTGTTCATGATTCCTCTCATGTGTACTTGACATCTTGAATTGAATGGCTTGTTGTTGAAATTGATATTGATGTGAAATATATGGAAATGATGTAAAATGTGGGAAAGAAGAGATTGAGTTACGAAATGTGGCCTAGTGCCAAGTATGATGTGATAATTGTGGCCCCAAGTGCCTATGAATTGATATATGTAAAATAAAGATTGAAATGAGATGATTGATGAGAAGGGAACAACGCCCTGGCAAGGCGGCCTAGCCGATCGAGCCGAGATCGGACTCCGCTCAAGATAGTGGTGGTATTGTGAATGAATTCCGGGAAAAAAGGAAAATGAGATTGTGATTGAGCTATATATCTCAAATGAGGCAACCTAGCCGATCGGGTCGTGATCAAACTCCACTCAAGAAAGCGGTGGTATTATGAATGATGATGAATAATATCAAGTGCCCCAACCTAAAGCTATGGGAATTATGTGAAGGTCATATGATTCTTCGATTTGATGATGTGGTGATTGTTAAAGCTTTTGATCGACCTTTATGATTTCTTTATTCTTGTTTGATAGTTCTTTCTAATGAGAATGTGTTTATGATTTATTTGTTCCTGTATTATAGTTCTTTCTATCTAGATGGTGCTTAGTTATACATACTAGTGCTATTCGATGGCACTAACGTCCCTTTTGCCGGGGGCACTATATCTTTAAATGGATGTAAGTGGTTCCATAGTAGGCAGTGTTGGTCGCAGCTAGTGACACATCTTACTTCAGCTGATTTGATGAGCCCCACTTCATTTCGGGGTCCTGTACCATTGTTTATCATGTACTTTGTATTTAGAGGTATAGCCGGAGCCTTGTTGCCGGCATTTCTATCTTATTCTTCAGTTATATTTAGAGACTCCGTAGATAGGTTGTGGGTGGTGTTTGGTATTGGGAATTAAAGTAGAAATATTGATGTTTGGCAAGGATTTATAAAACTTGTAATATGTTGATAATTATGATTTAAGTTGCTTATGGAAATGAAATGGAAGTTGTTAATGAAATACTTACTAAATCTGGTTAATGGAGTCCATCTACTATTTAATCATCAATTGCTTTGGGTAGAATGGAACCTAACAGGCTTGCTCAGTCGGGCTTACTCGGTTGAGCGCTGGTCGCGCTCCTCGGATTTTGGGGCATGGAAAACTTGGTAGCAGAGCCTAAGGTTTTAAAGTGTCCTATGATGTCTCGGAGCCATGTGTCGTACAGTCCTTCTTATCGGTGTGTTGTCGACCACATCTATAAGTTGGATGCTATTTGGACATTCCGGAATTTCACCCTTTTTTGATACTCCAGATCGTGCGATATAGCTCAAAATAGGGAGTTGATTTTTTCTCTAAGTCGTATTGTCAAGATTGGTAATCTTGATACCATAATCTGCGAATTCGAAGCATATAATGAGGGAATGCCCCCACCATTGAATATGAGGGATATTACCCAAGCGTTTGTTAGGAGAATGTATCAAACTATGGATGGATTGGTAGAACTTGTTGCTAAGGGGAGTACCCTTGTTCCTATTAATGTCTCTGCACCACCAGATCATGTAGTATATCAGTATGTTACCTAGGTATGTTAAGGATGTGGAGTCGAGAGGTATCGATTAAGCTATATGCCCTATGAACCTAAAGTTATTAAGTGAGTCAAATTAAAAATTTCTACTCGTTGTATATGTGTATCCATATTGAAGAATTCTCATAAACATGGTCTTAACAAGGTGTTGAATAACAAAACATTTCATGCATCGACTCTTTGAACGAGATGCATTATTCGTGAATCCACTCTATTACAAATCCTCTTATTTACATTCTTGTAGAATTAAGTTCTATAATTGTGTCCTGATGAATCTCTTACAGAATATTTTATTGAAATGGACAATATCTACCTACTTGTGCCTATGCATGCACTGTCATAAAGTTTACCTATGTGCTGTCGAGTTCCATGCAAAGCATCCCAGCATTGCGATCCTTCTCGAGTCACTCTTTTACTCAGTTGTGTATATGGCTTATATGGTTTGAACAGTCAATCTACTCTCTTGCGAATATCATCATGAAAGCTTCTCATTGTCTAGTAACATAAGAGCATACCTTAACACCTCACATGAGTGCATGTCAATCGAAATGGTCACTGTGTGCATAAAGTCTCTCTGAAAATTAAGATCCTCACATCCCCGTCATAGGAAGATCTTTTGTCGCCATAACTTTCGTGTCCACTTGGGACATCTCGCAGTAAGTAGCTCACTTGGTCCTAGTATTATGGATGCTCGTGACATGGTCGTATATTGCAGTTGGGAGTTAATATAGCAGAAGCATGTCCAGCTTATAACAAATGTTTATTTTCTCTTTACACCTCCACAATATGTGTTAATTGTATTCCTTAGTTAGTGAATCCATTGTTCTAGTTCCCAACACTTGTTCGATAACCATGAGAGAACATGCCCTTCTATGTGTCACTATGACACTTCCTTTCTCAAGTCAAAATCCATGGAGAATTCATCATGAACATCTGCAAACCTTCCATGATTATTCTGCAAGGTCTCATTGAGTTTGGTTGTCTTTACACCCTCGACTTCTAGAATCATTAACTATGTTATTGTCATGTGCGGGGAGTTTTGCTACCCCTGGTACTCCACCTTTCTGGGTGGGTAGGAGTGTTATTTGTCTTTCTCCCCGGAGCATCATGTTAACCATTAGAACTCCTCTAACCAATACATGATTTCATCCCAATATTAAGATGTCATAGCTGTGTGGTTTCGCTCGTGAAAGGTTGAGATTAGATGCCTTCAGGTTTTTGCACATATCATGAGCATATTGATTTGGAAGACAAGTTATTGTATATTTACTTCTCTCATATAGGATCAATTATCAGGAAGGGTTAAGCTGTTTGAAGTATGATAATCTCATAAGTGTTCAACTTCTTTTCATCATCATGGGCTTGTGGCATAGATTCCTTGTATTATTTAACGTTAAGAGTGTAATTCAACTTCATGTGTTTTTAAACCCATATCGCATTCAAGGTGCCAGAATATTCTCATTCTTGATAACTGGATTTTCCCTACACTCCAGGAGGCAACTGGGTCACATACTTGAATATTCCTGTTTAATGATTCCTATTGCCAATGTACGAGTTACCCCTATGCCTTAATTGTCTAATAGTTGATGTCGTCACAATGATTAACCATATCATCATCATTAATAGAAACCCTCCTATCTATTAGCATGTAACCTCATGAAATACTCTGCCCAGCGCATAAATAGATTCCTGAATAATTCCAGCCCAATCTTGAACTCCGTTGCTCTTTACTATATTAGATCTATTTGGTATTGAAGGTTCAAACGTGTCAAAGTCACCCAGTGATCACATACATTCAGTAGGTAACTTTATGGTCAATTTATTATAGCACTTCTTAGAGTAATCATGAAGGTCACCACGAGTTCTGTTTGGATGATCGCGTGGAGTTTTAGAATTCAGGAGGGTGAACCGGTTATTCTTAAAAAAAATCCCCCTGTAAATATTATGTGAATTGATGATGAAGGGTACGTAAGCGCATTTCCCATTAATTCGCACTAGGAGTGTAATGTTTCCCCATAGTCGTTCCTCATGAATCTGTGTCTTCATATGTCTATGTCTAAGAAGGTAGGTGGAGATCATTTGTGTATCATCCTAGTGTAAACTATTGAGCATGAAGTTAATGGATAGTTAGCTTATGCAAGGTATCTAGTTTTCATCCTTGTTAGATAAATTTGAAGGTTGGGATTGTTTTCGCGAATGTGTTGTGGTAAATCAGGTAAGTCAAGAAGGCCACATTGAAGGCCGAGAGCATTGTGGAAATAAGGTATTTCTCTTGATTATATAGCAGTTGGTTTTGATTTGAAAAGTACCTTCTAGGTATTATGATTTAAAAATGTGCAGACCATGCCTAGGTATCATCGTGATAATGTGGTGCTTGTAATGCTGAGGTTCTTGTTATTGATATATACATTATAGTACTTTGTCGAGTTGTGGATGTGTTTTTAGGATGGTTTTAGTGGTTCTCTGACAGGTGGATAAGCCTAGTTACAAAGGAGACTCTACCGAAATTTCTGAAAAATTTGGGAGTTAGTCAAAATTTAGGTACTTGAGGTAGGTTATAAAGAGATTTATTATGTTAAGCATTTAATTTGGACTCTACTCCTCATTCGAGGACGAATGATCCTAAGGGGGGGAGAATATAAGGCCCCGGAAAAAAAATCGCTAAGTAAACTAGGATTTCGTGGTGCCAAGTAGGCTAATTATAATATTTTATGAGCTATTAACATGGTGGACATCAATTTGACTTTGTAAATAAGTGTACAAGTCTTGTGGTAAGTAATTTGGGGCCCAAGAAAAGGCCTAAGGCTAAGTCAAATTGGAAAACTTCATGATAAGCTAAGATTTCAAATGAGTTCGCACAAGTCCCCACTTTGAACGAGCATATCTAAATATAAATAGGTTTTATGTAATTAATAACCTATCATATGAAAGGTCTTCGAGTCTAGTTTCCAACGCTTTAAATTGTTCATCATTTAGACATTCCTACACAAAGTTACGATCAAATTACCAAAGCCTGGAAAAATGTGATCCTGTGTCAGATATGCGATCGCAAAAACCATTATGCGGTCCGCATACTCGATTTGCAATCGCAAATCTGGTCGCAAACTAGACCAGTGTAGCCCAATTTTGGACACCGAGTTTTGTGACACGTTTGCGCCAGCATACCCGTTCTGAGTCCATTATGAGATCGCAGACCCGACTTCGGAGGGTTAATCTTCCTATTTTTATAACCCGACCCCATTTCAATATATAGGCTTTGGGGTTTATTTTGGGGTCATTTTCTTACTTATTTTAGAGAGATGAGAGAATATAGAGAGAGAAAGGAGAGGACTAGCTTAATAATAATCCAAATCTTTCTCAAGTCTTCAAGAATCAAAGAACCCAATCACATGTTCTTCATCTAAGAGGTAAGTTTCTATACATTAGACTTTAATATCGAGTCTGGGTTATAAGATGGGTTATTGAGGTATGATTATTCGGTGTATTTGTATTATGTATACATGCATGTACAAATTAGGTTTATGGGAAGATTATTGAACATAAATAAGTAAAGATTGGGTTAGGGAATGAAGGAAACCTTGTAAAAGATATTGGAAATCAAGATGCTCAACTAGTATTTGATAAAATGCTCAAATGAGCTGAAACCATGAATACCTTCCTAATTTGTATTCAATTTTGTTATGTCTCAAAGTAGATTGGGATTGCTAGAATTTCCAAAACGTTGTAGTAACTTAAGGAAAGCTTAAACAAGATATGTATGGCTAAAACCCCGTCTTTTAGAAATTGAGCTCTATTGATGCTTGTGTAAATGTGGTAAGACTGAACTTTGGATTCTTGCTTTGATTGATACTTTACATGAACTGGTGTTGTGACCCTATATTTGTGAAAGATGCATTCCAATATGATCAATGCTCTATTCTTGATAACTTAAAAAGGGTGCAAGGAATAGGAATCATGTATTGAAATTCTAAGACCTTAAATTGAGGTTGGAGTTGCATATATTATGCCAAACTATGTGAAACCCTCTATGCATAGAGATGTTTGAAGTAATCAAATAAATTTGGGAAATAGAGTGTGGCAAATGTGCCGAGAACTTGAATTATAATTGTACATGGTAATGCCTATTACATGAGAAAATATGAAATAAATTATGAAATGAGCCTCGACTTTGCTTTCAATAAATGACTTCAATAATAAAGTGCCCTTAAGGCTTTATACACAATTTATGCCATAAGTGGTTGTTCGAGATAATGTCTTGCCTTATGAGCACATCCAATGTGATCTGAGTTGTTACATACTTCGATGTTAAAATTGTATATTGTCATGATTGGAAAAGAGTAATTCAAGAACAATTGGTGTAATTGCTTGCTTATGCCTTTGATGTGTGTTTTTATTGTGGTTTGGTGTATCCCCTCCTTTTTGGAAGAATTCGTTGTGTTAAAAGTTCCATCTTTAATAAATTTGAGGTGTATGATTTCTGAAATATTGTTTATGCCCATTGTTCATGATTCCTCTCATGTGTACTTGACATCTTGAATTGAATGGATTGTTGTTGAAATTGATATTGATGTGAAATATATGGAAATGATGTAAAATGTGGGAAAGAAGAGATTGAGTTACGAAATGTGGCCTAGTGCCAAGTATGATGTGATAATTGTGGCCCTAAGTGCCTATGAATTGATATATGTAAAATAAAGATTGAAATGAGATGATTGATGAGAAGGGAACAACGCCTTGGCAAGGCGGCCTAGCCGATCGAGCCGAGATCGGACTCCGCTCAAGATAGTGGTGGTATTGTGAATGAATTCTGGGAAAAAAGGAAAATGAGATTGTGATTGAGGTATATATCTCAAATGAGGCAACCTAGCCGATCGGGTCGTGATCAAACTCCACTCAAGAAAGCGGTGGTATTATGAATGATGATGAATAATATCAAGTGCCCCAACCTAAAGCTATGGGAATTATGTGAAGGTCATATGATTCTTCGATTTGATGATGTGGTGATTGTTAAAGCTTTTGATCGACCTTTATGATTTCTTTATTCTTGTTTGATAGTTCTTTCTAATGAGAATGTGTTTATGATTTCTTTGTTCTTGTATTATAGTTCTTTCTATCTAGATGGTGCTTAGTTATACATACTAGTGCTATTCGATGGCACTAACGTCCCTTTTGCCGGGGGCACTATATCTTTAAATGGATGTAAGTGGTTCCATAGTAGGCAGTGTTGGTCGCAGCTAGTGACACATCTTACTTCAGCTGATTTGATGAGCCCCACTTCATTTCGGTGTCCTGTACCATTGTTTATCATGTACTTTGTATTTAGAGGTATAGCCGGAGCCTTGTTGCCGGCATTTCTATCTTATTCTTCAGTTATATTTAGAGACTCCGTAGATAGGTTGTGGGTGGTGTTTGGTATTGGGAATTAAAGTAGAAATATTGATGTTTGGCAAGGATTTATAAAACTTGTAATATGTTGATAATTATGATTTAAGTTGCTTATGGAAATGAAATGGAAGTTGTTAATGAAATACTTACTAAATCTGGTTAATGGAGTCCATCTACTATTTAATCATCAGTTGCTTTGGGTAGAATGGAACCTAACAGGCTTGCTCAGTCGGGCTTACTCAGTTGAGCGCCGGTCGCGCTCCTCGGATCTTGGGTATATATATATATATATATATATATAATAGTCGCTAGGCAGCCTCCCTAGTGATTTATTTGCTAAAAAAATAGGGTAATGTGTGTAATTTGAGAACCCAATTAAACTAAAATGTGATAATAATTTAAAAATAACAAAACATCGATTGAGATAACGAGTTTTATCTTAAGAATCGGTTAAATTATAGCATGTTAAAAAAATTTATTTAAAATTTTTATATTACCAACAACTCAACAAAGTATGAGATAATGACTCCACGCAAGTAAATTTATCTTAAAACTCAATTCAGCAAGTAACAGGGAGGCAGAAGTTGGCACATTAAAGCAACACAACAAATACGTAGAATGCATGACTCACGTAGGAAGTCACAATCGTTTCCACACATAAATAACGACAAATAATCAAATACAATCAAAATACAAGTGAGATGATTTAAGAAAAAAATAATAACTGTTCAAATCAACAAGCCTTTCAAATATAGAATGTACAACAAAATCACACCAAGGTACCACACCTCATATTCACATTTCACAACTCAAAATCATAATCGTTCCTTATACCACCGCGTGAGCCTCACATTTAGATATTTTTGAAAATACTTTTACCAAAATAGCTACACGCACGTTTGAACTCGTATGTGGGGCTTCAAGTAATTCATTTACTAGCAACACACACATTAACCCCACCTTATATCGACGCATGAACATTAACCCCAATCCTTATACCACCAAGTGGACATAAATAAACAAAACAAAATAATCAACTCGCACCATACGTGCCCATATGCCAAAACATTACCAAATCAGAACTAACAAGGTTACCACAACACATAGCCTACGACTCAATCACAATCTGTACAAGAATCTCAGTAATAACAAAATGATTGAGTAACAACTTGTCATGATCCAAAATCCAACTAGTCGTGATGGAACCTAACCCAACTCACTAGGTATGTCAAATTAACAATAATCCAATTTCAAATGAGATCTACTGAGAGAAATATTGATAATATAACTGAACTTTTATACAAAAAGTCCCCAAGGACTGGTAGTACAAATTATGAGTTTCTAAGATTTAGAGTTTTCAAAGATAGTATGAAATAAATATTTGAAATATACATAAAAAGATTTTTATAAATCTAAATCTACCATGAACAAGAGATAGATACAATCGGAATGCAGGCTCATCTTCAAAGCCAGCTCCCACCATACACAACAATATCAGCTCCAAAATCTGCACGTAAGGTGCAAAAGTGTATTATAAGTAAAACCGACCCCATGTACTCAATAAATAACAAATCTAACCTTAGGTTGAAAGTAGTGACGAGCTTGAAAAACGGTCAGAGTCCAACGCCAACAAGCCAAGAACAACTCTTAACCATATAATGAAAATATTATAAACAATACTCAAAGATATGATGCTCAGCTCATTCACAGTTACGGAAAATAGGCATGCTTTTTTTGTATAATAGTAAAACCCAAATATTTTACCTAGGTCATTAAAATGTAAGTATATAAGAAAACTGTGATTTTTTCCAAAAACATGCAACAACAGATAAGATGTTTCATAATTAGATAGCATGAGGAAAGTATCTATCTATGTATATATGTGAATGTATATGTGAAGTCATGAATGTGACAATAGTGTACAACATAAGGAAATGCATCCCTATGGCTAAATGTCGCATATGCACGTCAAATGTAATGCACCACAGTGATAAACTCATGTTCTCATGCTCTCGGAGTATTCAACCTCACTCAGCACACTCAATCACTCAACACTCTCAATCACTCAGAACCTCCCAATCACTCAACACTCTCAACAACTCGACACTCACACTCGACACTTGCACTCAGTAGGTACCTGCGCTCACTGCTGGTATGTCAGACTTCGGAGGGGCGGATCCTGCCCAAGCGCTAATATTAGCCAATCAGCCTAAACAATGTTAACATGACGTGACAACAAATAAGTAAAGAGACTGAGATATGATATGCAAATGAATGAATATGAATGAGTATGTAATTGCAATTTAAGAAAATATGTCAACAACAGAAATGACCTCAATGGGACCCAATAGAATAAGTATATGGCCTAAACATGATTTCTAAAATGGATCGCAGCTTAATTACACTAAAATGTAGGAATTTCATGGATAGAAACAAGATAGATAACTACACAGTACCACATAAACAACTGAGTCATAATTCACATGGTGCGCACGCACACGCCCGTCACCTAGCATGTACATCACCTCAACACCAATAGATAACACGTATATTTAGGGATTCATACCGCAAGCACCAAGTTTCGAAGTGTTACTTACCTCGAACCAGCCGAATCCAATATCGAGCAAGCCAAATAATACTCTAGAAACGCCATCTTGCGCGTACCGACCTCCGAACAGCTCAGAACTAGCCAAAAGTAACTTAAGAACATCAAATAAGGCCAAAGGAAACAAACCCAATAGATAAAGATCGAATCTTTAATTAGAAACCAAAAGTCAACCAAAAAGTCAAACTCGGGCTTGCACCTCCAAACCCGACAAAACGCACAAATTCAACAACTTATTCAGTTACGAGCCCAACCACACTAGTTTCACTCAAATCCGACTTCGAATCGATGTTCAAAACTTAAAACTCATTTTATTAAATTTTATACAAAACCCCCAAATTTCTCTTTGAAATTCATAATTCAATTGTCAAAAACGAAGATAAGTCCATGAAATATAATCAAAATCGTGTAGAGAACACTTACCCTAATCCATGTTGGGAAAATCGCCTAAAAATCGTCTCAATCCGATCTCCATAGCTCCAAATATTTAAAAATACCAGAAAACCCTGAAAATAGAGTACTTATAATCACTAGACGAATCAATGAATCACGATCGCAGAGAAGAAAATGTACTGCACCCAGAAATACTCTGCGCGATCGCAGTAAAAGCCTCACGAACGCAATGCACAGGATGACAAAACTATGTGATCCTGGGAACGACGTCACTAACGCAAAGAGAAAATGAGCGTCATGCCCTGCTCATCCCAATCACTACGCGAACGCTTAGAAGCAGATGCGAATGCGATGAAGATTTGCTCTAACCCTACGCGAATGTGTTCATTCTCATAAGAATGCAAAGAACAAATTCTCAGCAGACCAAAACACCTTTCATGATTGCGATTGGACCTTCACGATCATGAAGCACACTAGAAGCAACAGGTAACAACAAAAGCCAATAATGCATAACTATTCGAAATGACCCAAATCACGTCCGAAACTCACACGAGTCCTCGGGACTCTGTTCGAACATACCAACAAGTCCCATAATATAGTACGGACCTACTCGAAATCACGAATTGCGCCTCAAATTAAACTTAATGTACTCTTCAACTTTAAACTTTCAACATTCAAAACTCGCACCGAAGCATATCAAATCAACTTAGAATGAATTCAAATTTTTCACAAAGTCCCAAAAAACATAACGAAGCTCTTCCAATTGCTGGAACCATAATTCGAATCTGATATCACCAAAGTCTACTCTCTATCAAACTTATGTACATTCCAATCATTCAAATTTGCAATTTTTGCCAATAAGTGTCGAAACCTTTCATAAATATCCAAATGCAAATCCGAACATACACCTAAGTCCAAAATTACCACCCGGAACAGACGAAACCCTAAAAACTCTGATCCATGGTCAAAAGTTAAACTTGGTTAACTCTTCTAATTTAAAGCTTCCTAGTTGAGAATCATTCTTCCAAATCAATTTTGAATCACCTAAAAACTAAAACCGATGATTCACACAAGTCATTATACATCTCATGAAGCTACTTAGGACTTCAAATAGTTGAACGGAATGCAAATTCTCAAAATGACGGACGGGGTCATTGCATTATCCCCCACTTAAATATACGTTCATTCTCAGATGTGCCAAGAGTCATTCTGAAGCTGTTAAATCAATGTCTAATATTATCATCTACATACCTGAGGGTTATCGTATGTCACCCCAATTCATATAAGACCAAAAACACAACATAACTGAAGAGCATTACTTTAACCTTAGTCCGTTAGAACCCAATTTCCAACATATGAAATTCCTTACATGATACAAATCTCGTAACTATAGACTGTATAATTCAGAACAATCTATATCAAGTCATAACCATATCTCAAGACATAATCACAGTATATACCACATAACAAAAATACTCATATCAATAGCTTCTGACCGTAATAGTTGCTCGATAACCAACCCAACATCGAAAACAAACTGCATATTAATAAAAATCTTGTTCTGAACCTTCATACATTGCTAATGGTGAAAGAAATACATAGAAACTCATAACCACCCATCAGATTAATAAGTCGTGGAGCTCTCTCTCGTCCGAAACAATCGAAGACAAACTAAGACGACTTCCAATATTATGCTTCCAACCATACCGTAAACAAATCCAATAGCACCCATTCTAGGTCCAATTGTCATGCCCTAAACCTGAAGAGGCATGGCCGGCACCCGGTTCCGTACTTCGCCCAAGCATACCACTCTATAACTGTTAAATCTGGAGGGGTAACCCTTAACTTAGGCCGACGAGGCCATATTCTGAATTAATATGAAAATATTGTCTCTCTCATCTGAGGGGTAAACATACCCAAAAACTCATATATATATATATATATATATATATATATAACTGTGCAGGCCGACAAAACCGCCCATGAATATCTACTGATATACCAAATATATAGGACTCGCCTACAAGCCTCTAGAGATAACTAAACTGTACCATGGTAGGGATAGGGCCTCGACCTACCCATCAAACCTATATATATAAAATTGACTCCAAGGTCTTTATATAATTGACTCCAGGGTCTAGACCTAGTAACTCCGAGGAACTAGAGATTACCAACCAAGTTGATGTTTGACTCTGTCTGCTGGGAAGGTTTGTCCAACTGTCTATCAAAACCTGCGAGCATGAACTGCAGCATCCCCGACAAAAGGGATGCCAAAACGAAATAATGTACTTGGTACATAAGGCAAAAGAATAACTAAAAGCTGAAACTAACCGATAATATAATAACTAAAAGTAACTAGGAGTCAAAGATAATCTGAAGATATGCTTACCTGCTAATATTGACTCAACTCTCTCAATATAGTTAGTAAAATAGATGTCTGGCCTTATAAAGATCGATATGTCTAACTGCTCTGACGTAGTAGGCTTGCTCATAGGCGTTTGACCATACTAGGTGCTCAGCCACAGTAGGCTCGGTATATAACTTGCCATCTGATCAGAGGTTTCCCAATAGGGGTCTTCCCATCAATTATAGCTTTATAGTAGTGAAAATACTATAAAACTGTACATATATATAAACTCTCTGCTCTCTTGGCTGAAATAAGACAAAACTAAACTGAATATAAAGTCCCAATAACAAAGAATGTTGTAACTTATGAGACTAGGACAATGTACATAAAGTCAAGAATATGAACTCCTCTTTATGTCTCATTATAAAACACATGTAGTTACTGGATCATGCCAAAATTTTCACAACCCAAACCGATGGGCCACGACAGGCACCCAGTACCTTACTCGACCAAGTACCAATATAATGTATCTTTTCGTATCATACTATTATAGGTAAATGAGCCAGAGAGGCTATCATGAGATAAGTAGAATAACACATGGAGAAATACTCGACATTAGATGATCCAACATGTAGTCCAAACTTATTCATATGACACACGAGCCTATAAGGCTGGCATGATCCTTTATATACTCAAAACATAGGCCGACAAGGCCATACATGAATTCGTATATATGACAACTGTCTACAAGCCACTAAGAATCTTAGTATTGTAAAGGTCGGGACAGAGCCCTGTCAAACCAAGCAATATATATCTAAATTATACTGACCAAACAAGCAACTTCGGAGCAAATGAAGTGCACCAACATCTTCCGTCAAGCTAATCACCTACTTGGAGGACTCTCAACCTGTCTATCGGGACCTGCAGGCATGAAACGTAGTGTCCCCATGCAAAAGGGACATCAGCACGAATATTGTACCGATTATATAAGGAACATAAATAAGTACATAACAGATATGGAAGAATTATAGAGTAAATGTCTGAACCTGCAAGTCTGGATAACTCTATAAATCATGAAATAATTACCCTTGTCATGCCTATGCATATGAGTGTCATGCCATGCATAGGTGCATATTTCATAAAATCACCTAGCCTCTGAGGGCATCCCATCATATCATCTCGGCCACTGTGGGCAAAATCATCAACGTATACCAGCTGATCAGGTGGTGGTGTGTATATAATGACGTAACCTTTTCCCATATCCCATATAAATATAATATACATATATACGTGTATATAATGTCATCTTATCATGGGTCAATGTGCATATGCATGCGTGAAATGCAAGTGAAAATAAGTTAATAAAACCTCTCGGTATGTCATAAGACCATTATGCCTCTGATTAATATCATGAAATAAACGTTACCAACTTATGTATCTTTGAGACCCATAAACAGATGATAGAATAATATCACACATGGAAGAACAAGAATATACATATCTCTAGCATTTCTATGAATAGAGTAATTTATGAAAGTTGTGCATTTGCTCATTTCTTTCGTTCGTATTGATCATGCCAAAAAGAAAGAAGTGGTAGTATTAACATACCTGAACGGATTCTCTTTTGTGAAAATACGTAACGATGGATTGAAGTAGAGAAAATTCCGTATGACATTCTTCAGAAAGATTGTACCGGGCATTCTTTGAATTGGCTTTTCAAAGAATCTCACGTTTGGACTGGTATCATTGCAGAAAGTTTCACCTTTTGGACATTGTAATGCTACAGGGAGTTTTCACGTTTTGGACATGGAAGTTCATCTGATATTTGTTAAAAAATTTGTAATGCTCCAGGGAGTTTTCACGTTTTTGGGCATTTGAAGTTCATTTGATATTTGTTAAAATTTGGTAAATTCCTAAAGAATGGACAAAAGAACCCAAAGTGACTCATATGATATGTGGATTCTTAAAGTGACACCTTGCATATAAAATTAAGAGTCATTTCTAAATGCCTCTTGGGCTGCCACATTACTTTGGGGGAAATTTATTAATTTTATCCACTTATTAGTTAATTGGGTAATATTATGTTACCCGGTAATTAATCAATTATCCGTATAATTTAAAAATTACTTAAAATTCTACTTATTTTTAATATATTGTATACACCTTGCTAGCATGGTCATGTAATACCTTGTCGGGCAGTAGTCCATAAATACCGAGTATTTTTACTCGGTCCATATTTTACCTCAAAATGCCCAACTTTGACGAAAATTCATTCTTTGACTTGCTTTCCCTTTCACCTTCACGAATTTACTCATCTCTTATGAAATAGCCTAATCCTTATAATCTCCAAATAATCTTTTACTTGGACTGATGTCAATTACCTTATGACAAATTCAACGTACAATACTACAGGGTGCAACTTCGTTGTAACTTAATACTGCCAAGCGTAACATCATCGTAATATTGGGGGGTATAACATCATTCCCCCCTTTGGAACATTCGTCCTCGAATGTTAACTAATGCTCTTATCATTTTTATAACTTATAGTTCTTATGAATACATTAATACTCTCCTTGCCATTTAAGCAGTTGCTTTGTGAATAAATCCAAAGTCTAGGGTATTCCCCCCTTTAGTCTTTTTGCTCATATCATTACTTGTGGTTGAAATCTTTTTAATCTCGCAACTGTTTCTACCTCCTATCATGCAACTTGTATGACCCTGGATTTGTAAGTGCGCTTATGCGATTCATTTTTCCTTTTCCTTTTAGCTTTTATTCAATCTCTAGGCCTTACTTTGTAAACATATACAAGGCTTAATAGGGTGCCTCTCTGGGCATCTATAGGTGTACTAATGTTCTTTGATCGATACTTTGTAGAACTTGCGAATATGGCCATATCTTATTTCAGAGATCTGGTTATCCATTCGTATGACTTTACTGTGTTTACATGGGTTATACTATACCATAACCTTTACTTCAACTTATCGTTACGGAGGTATGCTTACCAAGCTACCAGTTACTTTTGTTTCCTATCCTTTAGGTATAAATCTCAGTCCTTTAATGCTCCTTCATTACCGTTCGTCTTAAGAATCATGGCTTAATCTCATGTGATACTTTCTAACTTGTATATGTCTATTGTTGATTCACCTCAATGTTGATCTATAATCCTCTACATGAAGAATTGAAACTTCTTACGTAATACATTGTTGTTAGGGCTTACGTTGCATTGAGGAATATTTTAAATGATTACCATAATCGTATTTCATAGTGTCTCAATGTGATTCACCTTATGGGGGGTATCCTAATTTCGTGCCGCTACCGAAATATTTTCTCCTTCTCTTTTTTTTTCCAAATCATTATTCAAACGAAGGCCTAAACATCATATTTTATCTGTTACAATTATGCCGTCATTTGATTACCAGGTCAGTATTTCATTCTTTCTAAATGCTATTAATCTTAGACTCTTTTGAGTTCATTTAGGCTATATTGAACTTTCAATAACTTAGAGAAACCATTATTTCTCTTGTTTTCATGGACTTAATCCCAAGGACTTATCTATTCTCATCACCTTTTCACTTGCCTTTCCTCATCCTTACTCATATTGTTTTTAAAATTTTATTGCTCTACCATACTTTAGCTTGTGACCTATACATATCCATTTATACTACTCCAACTTTCCTTCAACTTGCTCGCACCATAGATTTCCTTGTATTATTCTGGAACGTCAAGCGACACATCACATCGCCTCCAACTCTTATATACTCTCTTAACTAGATCTCCCAGTACTTAGAAACCATTTGCTGGAAGATATGCCACTAATGACACCACTATCATTTCTGGATACGGAATCCCAACGCTTCTTGCCCTCTATCTCAAGTGTGGATTCTTCAGAACCTTCTACACTTGAGTATCTCGTATGTTATTCACCTTTACCTTACTTGCCTTAAATTATCGCATCACATCTTCTATCTCTTTCATGACCTCTATTCCATATAGGTATAATTCACGTTTACAACCTGAAGTTCTATCATAATACTTGCACTTCTAGGGCATAAACAATTCGGTAGTAGCTCTATACTGGTACACTTCTAACTAGCTCTGTCGTATAGCCGTTGAAGAATATGGCTACTGTAGTATTTCTCTTGTACTTCTGATATTAAGAGTGATTCTACAATGTTCTCAATCACAATGCTTGAAACTTTCTAGGTCCAATAAGCTGACTCCTAATTTACTTAGTTGATGTAAGTCTTTAGTTTCCTCTTTCTTCTGATTGGCCTTTATATCGGCTTATGTTATCTCCCGATATGTGGTTCATGGTATTAGTTATTTTGTTTAGCCTTTCATGGGCGCTGAGGAATATGCATGATACAATCCTTTGACAATTCAATCCTTTGTCTATGCCCTGAGCTCAATTCTTTCTTTTAACTTATACCGAAGTTTTCTACGGCTATATGAATATCAGTATATAAGTTGTATGGATAATATTCCAAAATTGTAAGTTTGTTCATCACATAATTAACTATGGATTACTGATCGAATAATTCCTTTCATTCTTTGTCAACTTTCTTTAACATAGGCAATTACTTTTCATGGTCTTTCTGCCCCCTTGTTGCGTGCATACTTAACTTGTCTTAGTTCTCATACGTATTGGAATTCTATGCAACTCATATGATCTTGAATATCACTTCTGATTTTTACCTCCCATCCATTAGCCACGATAGGTGCCACTTTCCTTTGCAGTGCTTACATGTTGTTGTGAGACTGTTGTTACACGACCATTTTCTCTTTAGGTCGTTGTGCTTAAGTTGAAGCCTTCTTCCTTATTTCCTCAGCTAGTCTTCTGTTGTAGTACTTAGGGAGAACCATTGACTCTCGTAAAGCTGTGAGCCTATTATGGACCTTTTGATGTTCTTCCTTGCCCATAATCATCCGTAGTTGCTTACCTCTGTATCCTTGCGCTTGTAGGGTTATTTTGACTATCTTCCTAGTGACACTTTTTTTTAATCCCCATAACACTTGTACGGTACCTTTAACTACCCCAACTTTTATTTAAATATATCTCAAGTATTATAATAACATTATTGCAAGGCTGAATTCACTATATTGAGTTTTACTATGTTTATCTTGCACGGTCTGCCGATTCGTCTAGAACCTCCTGTTTAGTCATAACTAGGCTCTTCTTGAATCAACTGCTAACTAGTCGTTGGCCTGTTCCCATAGCATTATTCCGCGTAATCTTTCTTGGGTTATTTCATTTGTCTTAACTTACCTCTCGCACTGCCTCCTTATTTATCAATAACCTTCCGGGCAGGATCCCTTACTTCATTTTTCTGATGTCGTGCTTACATAATTTTCTGGAGTCATATCATATCTGTATGATTTGGATAAGTGCAATCTCATTCCTTTCTCATTTTTATCGCATTCTTCCTTTACCATTCCATAATTACTAGAATAACTTAATTCTATCTTAATGCAACATCACTCCATATTCCCCCCTTTAGGGGAGCACTAAGACTCAGAGCTAAGACGACCTTCCTATAGATGTTTTTTTTCCTCTCCATCCTTGGCATCCTTTCGCATCATCAATGACCCTTACTCGCCTTGTGGTAATCCTTCTATACCAAGTATAACAAAATTCTTCACTCGTAATGGTGACACTTAGTGTAACTATCACACATAAAGTCCCGTAAGCTTAATTTTGCTCATATTGCTTTCTTTAGGGAAGTGTCATCCTGAATGACCATTCTCTAAATTTCTCATGAATCTTCTTATGTTGTCCATTCTATTATCGCCGGAACGAAATCTGAAACTCTCATGATGCCGAGTATTATCTATTCACTCAATCCCTAATTCATGTTTAGTTTATCTTGTTCACCAGCCCATACTGAATTCTATTATTCTGGGGTCTAACTTTTCCTTCGGGTAGTTGCGTTGCAGTCAGGAACTTATTTATTGAAGTGAGGATATGACTTCATGGCCTATACTCATTTGTTGTCTCAAGGGTTGTCACCTCTTATCTTTTCCTTCACTTGACTATAAACTCTATAATACTGTCAACTTTTTGAACTACCGTTGTCATCCATATATTACATTTTACTCTTAATGCTTCATTATCTCTCTTCTTATATCCTGCTAACATTTATGTCTATCGCTTTATTTTGAAAACACGAACAAGGTATTCCCTTGCTCTTAGCTCCCTGGCTGCATCCATTGGCTCTTTGAGTTGCCTAACATTCTCCCTCTACTGGGACGGGAGCCATACTAAGGCAATATTTATCCCTTCAAGGTTTCCAGTTCCTATCATTGTTGTTCTCGTATCTAGTTGTACTATTTTAGTGTGCACTATCTGGGCATCTCACAAGGAGATCTATTAGCACATTTGCAATATCCTTTCGAAATGTCAACTAACGCAAACAATTCATTCACCATTTTGGCTCACTATAACCCCATCCAGATTGTGATATTATGTCCTTCTCTTAAACCATATTTATTAGCTCCCATAGAGCATAACTTAGATCGTTGTGGCCAATTATACATATCTCTATTACTTTTGAAGGTAACTCAAAAAGCTTGCATCTCTCTTCCTGAATTGTAAATAAGGATAATCTTTATTAAATGGGTACCTCGTACCCTTCTTCACCTTGCTTCTTTTACTTGTTGCAACTCGTGTCTAACTTCCGATTCCATTATTCCTTTTTACCGTAAAACTGGATAAGTATTCTTTCCTAAGAGCTCCTTATCAAGAACCATACACCTTTTAGTACATGTATGATCTACTGAAGACCTCTCATTTACTCATCATAAGCAAGATGCAAAAATCGAGTTCCTCTAACTCAAAACTTTCACGCTATATCTCTTATCAATCGTATTTTTGAATGTGGACATCATCTTATTATGAATATAAGTTTGGAATTTGTATTCTTATAAGTGAGCTCTACCACACGATCTAGAGTAAGAAGAAAGAGTGACAATCCTAAATGCCCTGTAGCCTCCTACTTATAAGTGTGGTGCACGACACACCCATAAATAATACTTTACTAGACACCGCTTGTAGACTCCCTAGGACAGAACTGCTCTATACCAGTTTTGTCACGACCCAAACCGATGGGCCTTGACAGGCACCCGGTACCTTACTCAGCCGAGTACCAATATAATGTATCTTTTCGTATCATACTATCATAGGTAACTGAGCCAGAGAGGCTATCGTGAGATAAGTAGAATAAGACATGGAGAAATACTCGACATTGGACGATCCAACATGTAGTCCAAACTTATGCATATGACATACGGGCCAATAAGGTTGGCATGATCCTTCATATACTCAAAACATAGGCCGACAAGGCCATACAAGAATCTGTATACATGACATCCTTCTAAAAGCCTCTAAGAATACATATTATCATAAAGGTCGGGATAGAGCCTCGCCATACCAAAAAATACACATCTAAATTATACTGACCAAACTAGCAACTCCAGAGCAAATTAAGTGCAACAACATCTTCCGTTGAGCCGATCGCCTACTTGGAGGACCTTCGACCTGTCTATCGGGACCTGCGGGCATGAAATGCAGTGTCCCCAAGTAAAAGGGACGTCAGTACAAATATTGTACCGAGTATGCAAGGAACATAAATAAGTATATAACAAACATGGAAGAATTATAGTGTAAATGTCTCAACCTGTAAGTCTGGATAACTCTGTAAATGATGAAATAATTATAGTGTCATGAATATGCGTATGAGTGTCATGTCCTGCATAGGTACATATTTCATAACACCACCCTTCCTCAGAGAGCATCCCATCATATCATCTCGGCCACTATGGGCAAAATCATCAACGTATACCAGCTGATCAGGTGGTGGTGCGTATATAACGCCGTAACCTTTTCTCATATCCCATATAAATATAATATATATATATACATGTATATAACACCATCTGGTCATGGGTCAATGTGCATATGTAAATGCATGAAATGCATGTGAAAATAAGTTAATAAAACCTATCGGTACGTCATAAGACCATTATGCCTCTGATTGATATCATGAAATAAACTTTACCAACTTACATATTTTTGAGACCCATGAATAGATGATAGAATAATATGACACATGGGAGAACAAGAATATACACATCACTAGCATTTCTACGAATAAAGTAATTTATGAAAGTTGTGCATTTGCTCATTTCTTTCGTTCGAATAGATCATGCCTAAAAGAAAGAAGGGGTAGCCTTAACATACCTGAACCGATTCTCTTTTACAAAAACATGTAATGGAGAATTGAAGTAGAGAAAATTACGTATGATATTCTTGAGAAAGATTGTACCGAGCTTTCTTTGAATTAGCTTTTCAAAGAATCTCACGTTTGGACTGGTATCATTGTAGAGAGTTTCACCTTTTGGACATTGTAATGCTCCAGGGAGTTTTCATGTCTTCGGGAAGGAACATCATTTGATATTTGTTAAAATTTTTGTAATGCTCCAGGGAGTTTTCATTTTTTTGGGCATTTGAAGTTCATTTGATATTTGTTAAAATTTGGCAAATTCCTAAAGAATGGACAAAAGAACCCAAAGTGACTCATATGATATGTGGATTCTTAAAGTGACACCTTGCATATAAAACTAAGAGTCATTTCTAAATGCCTCTTGGGCTGCCACATTATGTTGGGAGAAATTTATTAATTTTATCCATTTATTAGTTAATTGGGTAATGTCCTGTTACCCGATAATTAACAAATTACCCGCATAATTTAAAAATTACCTCAAATTACTAAAAATTCTACTTATTTTTAATATACTTTATACACCTTGCTAGCATGGTCATGTAGTACCTTGTATGGCACAAGTCCATAAATACTGGGTTTTTTTAGCTCGGGCCGTATTTTATTCAAAAATGCCCAACTTTAACGAGAATTTATTCTTTGACTTGCTTCCCCTTTCACCTTCACGAATTTACTCATCACTTGTGAAATAGCCTAATCCTTATAATCTCTAAATAATTTTTTATTTGGACTAATGTCAGTTACCTTACGACAAATTCAACGTACAATACTACAGGGCACAACATCGTCGTAATTTAATACTGCAAAGCGTAACATCATCGTAATATTGCGGGGTGTAACAAAAATGAAGGGAAGGTTTAGCTTTGACATACCTTAACCTTGTTGAGTCCTTAACCGCTTTCAAGCAACTTTTCAAAAAACTCAACCCAGTCTACCATAGCATAAGGAGATTTAAAATCAGTACTGAATAATGGAAAAATCTGTAACTTAAGCTAGTAGCTCGTTTTATGTAATATTGGGCAGCATCTCCCTTGTCACAAGGGCCTACTACAAAACCATATACCAAAAGCAACAACTAGAGCAATACAATGAGAATATCATCAACAATAGGGTACAAAATATTTCGTTAACAAGTCATCAACATATCACGACGAGCGGCAAGCTCGGATTAAATCCCTACAGCACCCTTCAACCCCATTATCATTCATTCTTCAACTTAGTAATATATTCATTATAATAACCAATAGCTTTTTAAAGGATTTACAATGTTTTATTGAATTTTAAAGTTACACGAAATGGCCCAACACAAGATAATATCACTATCGACAATTTCCAAGTGCTTTATAGCCACTTCCTTTTCTAGTAACCAATTTCCTCAACAAGATTGACAGGTAAACCAACATAAATATACTAAAAATATAATACAAAACTTATTTACCATAATTTCCTGCCACTTAAAGTTCATAAAAGCATCTTTCAAATCAATCCATAAAGAACAACATCTCTAGTTAATTCAAGTATTATCTTGTAGTTTATCATCCTAACAACTTAACCAATATACAAGAAAGCTTAAACACAATTAGTAGGATATAATACTCACTTTAGACAGTACTAGGAACTTGAAATTTCAGCCAAACACAACCCACAATCATCCTTAATGACACCACAACCCTATAGGTGTTGTGTTCTCTTCTTGAATCAACTTTTGGTGTTCAAGTTGGTATTAAAACACTTGTAGTTCAGCTTGAAAATCTTATATATATGAAGTAGGGACTGATTAATACCTTAATCAACAAGAACCACATGAAACCTGAGGTTACTTCACTTTGAAAAACTCTCCAAAATAGCCCCAAGATGAAGTATTATGATCTAGTAAACAACACGGGGTTTCTAGCATTGGATTCATGTTTTTATCTTAGATTTTCACCCTAGAATCATGGTGGAAATCTTGGGGAGCATTTAGGAGGGTTTAGGAAATGTTTTGGACGATAAAAATGAGCGAAAACGATTTATAATTGACTAAAATACAAGCTGAAGTTTTACACCGACTTTGTGGATCCCATGGGTGCTGCTTGCGCAGTCTCGTAAAAACGTGAATATCTCCCTACTCCGATATCGTATCAAGGAACGATTAAATGTGCTGGAAACTAAACTCATAGATCTTACATTTGGTAGGTAAATCATCCCCTAATTACAAGTATATTGGGATAAAAGTTCAGCTGCATTTAACCTAAGTTTCAACACATTTATGTATGCAATTTGTGATGACCTTTTCCAACTTTTGTTCCACAACTCGCTTGACTTAAAAATATAACACACAACTATCATACAACTAAAATAACTCATAACATAATCTCCTTATAATATTAAGCACCCTAGTCTCACCCAAAAGTACATGTTATAACATTCCCAACTTCTAGACTTCAGACGAAACTTATTTTCTTCAATTCGTTTAGCTTCTAAGCCTTCAAACCCTTTTGGTACGTTTTCATCATGATCTTAAATATTTTTAACCTCCTTGTTAACATGATTAACTAAATTTGTAAACTTTTTAAATATGATCTCATTTATGAGCTTACATCACTTGAGTTACGACGTATTTTTACGTACGAAAACATGGGGTGTAACACCAATTGTTGACACCTAATTTTTCCCTATAATACCTTTTAAGTGCATATATACCTTCAAAACTATGCATTAGTATCAATTGATATTTTTTCCTTAATTCTTTTATTTTTAAAATTAATTTATCCTAATATTTTATTTATAAACATAATTACAAATTGCATCACAAACTACTTTATAACATTTCGTCATTTAATATTACTATTTATGGTCATATTAAGTTCAACTTATTTCACAAATAGCAAGATTTATACCTTTTGGTTACAATTGCAATAATTTTGCAAGTATAGCCGATGCATACATTATTACGTTATTTTATCAAAAAATGGCTCATTGTATTTTTTAAAATAGCGAATAATTATTTTAAAATACTTCCATGCATGAAAATTATTTTTTTATTGTTAATTATTTTATAAAATTATTTTATTCAATTACTTGGTATTTAATAAATAGCCATTTTATTTTCACATCTAAACCTTTTAAACAAGCCCAAAACCCCTCTAAATTGGCCCAACTCCCTTAAGTTCAAATACATACCTGTCGAACCCAATACCCCCGTCCAATCCTAACTGTTGATCATTTTTGATCAATGGTCCGCAACCCACCTTACCATAATTAACCTAAACGACACCCTCCCAAACCCTCTCATTCTCACCCTCACATGTTGTCATCATCTCCCTCTCCTCTCAAAACTCTCTCAACTAAACCCTAGTTCTAAAGCGCTGTCATCGGCGTATACCTCCACCCCATGAGATTTCCATGGCTTCTCCGACCAGCCCTGACCTCCCACACGACATGGCTCCTTGATTTTTTGGATCCTTGAGAAGATCTCAAAAAACCTAGTTGGTTCTGGTTTGAAACTTTGCTCATTCGCCTGTCTCAGGACATCGTTCAACTGTGAGTGAGAACTTATCTTTATTTTATTATGGATCTATGGGTTCTAGACCAATTCTCTCATCTCTGCTATTTTTCTGAAAACCCTAGTGAATTGTTGACAACTCTTCTTAGATCATCATAGATCTAAGATGATTTGGGTATTATCAAGTGTTTTCCTCCAAAAACCCCTTACTTTAATTGATTATCTCGCTTTTTAATCACTCTTCTTAAACTAGGGTCCATCCAAAACTGTTTTTCAAAGATTTTTCTAAGTTATTAATGTTTAGTAAGATGTTTCTTCTTCACCTCGACTGATTTCTTGCATGAGCGTTCAAACCCTAATTGATTCTATATACTGATTTTTCCAGTCTTTGCATTAATTTTTGGATCTTTTCGTGTTACCAATCGTATTAATTTACTCCATCTTTTGGATTTCAAATGTTTTACTTGTTAAATCCGGTATTTTTAATTAATCTCTATTAGGTTTTGCATCTATTTCCAGATAATTTCTCTACCTTTGTGAAGTTACTTAGCCTATTTTCTATTTGTGCAAGTCGATACAACTATGCAATTCTGGCTGATTGATTTGCTCTTGGTTGTTTCCTTGTTTATAACCTTAATTTGGTCATTCATGCCTTATTTAATTGTTTGTATAATTGCGGATCTTTGTTGATTCTTTACATAGTACGATTAGGGTCCCTTCCTTAATTAGGCCCCTGTATTATCGTTTGATCAATGAGTCTATTCTAAACTCCCTTTGTTTGGTTCGAACTCCTTGCCTTATTTAATCCCCATTATTACCATTTGGCTAATTGCACTTACTTAAGGGAGGTCTATGCTAAACTCCTTTTTATGATTGGATTTTGTGACCCCTTAATTACTGGTTTCTTATTCCGTTACCTTATTTGCTCTACTCTTGAACTGCTATATAAGCACTCTTATTTTACCTCACAAAACAAACACTAAGTTCAGAACACACACTCACACTCAAACTCAATCTTCTTTCTCTGTTACTTGCGCTAATTATTGGTTTAGCCTGCTGAAAGTTAGGGCTAGAATTGGAACTACACCTATTTTACACTATGCACTTTCTTCTTTAACTGGTATTTCTTTGAGTTAAATTTTGAAACTCAATGTGTTCCATTCCTGCACTAGTTTAATTGGTTATGTATCCAATTGTTTTCATATTTACTGCTTTATTCAGCATGTCTAAATTCGTCCTTCTCTTGTTCAATGCGTAATCATCATGCCTAAACTTCACTTGGTTCTTTGATACTTATCCAGCATGTTTGCTTAATTCCCTTACCCCCTTAACTGGTGTGACCATGTTAGTTACTTAGTCTCCTAGTGCATTCGATTGGCCCTAATTGTATGTCCAATTATGTTCAACACATCCTTGTCTTTAACATGATCCTGCTACATTCTTTCTCTATGTTTTAACTGTCTATTACCATGACTAACTTGTTCAGTATACTCCTAGTTGTTCTGTACATTTGTTGTCTCAAATGTTTCCCTATTTATGTGGTCTCAACTCTATATGTTCCCAATCCCTTTCATCCCTGTTTGTAAATCTGTTGGTTAAGTGTCTGTGAATCTGGGTATTCTATAATTAATTGGATGTTTTGCTGAATTTGCTCTCCCAAGAAGTGATTTCAAAATTGTTCTTCTACTCTTAGTAATCTTCTCAAAACTGGTGTCACTCCTACCATCTTCTTAAAACTTTTTTTCATTTCTGAAATCTTTTTACTTCTAAAATTGTCTTTACACTATTTTACTAAGTCTTTCAACACAATGTCAAGCACTCTCACTTTACTCCTAGACTATTAGGTTCTGTCCCTCTAGTGTGTGTACTACTTAGGGATCCTTGAGATCCCTCTAAACTCTGGTACACCAGGGTTGGCCCCTCTACACTACACATAACCAATCCTCTATTTGAGAAAGTTCTTGGTGTGAGAACTACTAGGGATCCTTGAGGTCCTTAGGGAACTCTGATACACCAAGACACACTATGGGCTGTGAGATCTTTGGCTTCTGAAACCGTATTGAAGGCCTGGCACTCCAAGGTTTCCTTTGTGCCTGATTTAGGCTCCCTATAATATAGTTTCATTTATTTATGTAATTCATTTGATCCTGGTCTGTAATAATATTATTTGTGAACATATATTGGGGTAATAAGTAAAAATGGAGGGTTCATATATGATTTTTGTGGAGAAACCGGGTAGAAATCATGATTTTAGGTTTATATATATTGACTCCCAGTAGAAATCATGCTTTTAAGTTCAAATTATTTCACAAATAGCCAAATTTACACCTTTTGGTTACAATTGCAATACTTTTAAAAGTATAGCCCATGCATACATTATTACGTTATTTTATCAAAAAATGGCTCGTTGTATTTTTTAAAATAGCAAAAATTATTTTAAAACACTTCCATGCATGAAAATTATTTTTTTATTTTTAATTATTTTATTAAATGATTTTTATTCAATTACTTGGGTATTTAATAAATAGCCCTTTTATTTTAATATCTAACCTTTTTAAACCATCCCAAAACCCCTCTAAATTGGCTTAACTCCCTCAAGCCCAATTACACACCTGCCCGACCCAATACCCCCATCCTATCCTGACCGTTCATTACTTTTTATCAACGGTCCACAACCCACCTTACCATAATTAACCTAAACGACCCCCTCCCAAACCCTCTCATTCTCTCCCTCACACGTCGTCATCATCTCCCTCTCCTATCAAAACTCCCTCAACTAAACCCTAGTTCTCAGGCGCCGTCACCGACGTATACCTCCACCCATGAGGTTTCCATGTCTTTTCCGACCAGCCTGACCTCCCACACGCCATGGCTCCTTGAGTTTTTGGATCCTTGAGAAAATCTCAAAGAACCTAGTTGTTCTGGTTTGAAACTTTGCTCATTAGCCTGTCTCAGGCCATTGTTCGATTGTGAGTGAGAACTTCTCTTTATTTTGTTACAGATCTATGGGTTCTCGACCTATTCTCTCATATCTGCTATTTTTCTGAAAACCCTAGTTCATTGTTGTCAAGTCTTCTAAGATAATCATAGATCTGAGATGATTTGGGTATAATCAAGTGTTTTCCTCCAAAAACCTCTTAATTTAATTGATTATCTCGCTTTTTAATCACTCTTCTTAAACTAGGGTTCATCGCAAACAATTTTTCAAAGATATTTCTAAGTTATTAATGTGTAGTAAGATCTTTCTTCTTCACCTCAGCTGATTTCTCACATGAGTGTTCAAACCCTAGTTGATTCTAATTACTGATTTTTGCAGTCTTTGCTTTGATTTTTGGGTCTTTTCGTGTTACCAATCGTATTAATTTACTCCATCTTTTAGACTTAAATGTTTTACTTGTTAAATCTGGTATTTTTGTGATTTTTCCCTAATTAATATCTATTAGGTTTTGCATCTATTTCCGGCTAATTTATGTGCCTTTGTGAAGTTTTACTTAGCCTAATTTCTATTTGTGGAACTCGATACTACTTTGAAATTCTTGCTGATTGATTGGCCCTAGATTGTTTCCTTGTTTATGACCTTAATTTGGTCATGCATGGATTATTTAATTGTTTTTATAATTGCGGATCTTTGCTGATTCTTTACATAGTACGATTAGGCTCCTTTCCTTAATTAGGCCCTTGTATTACCGTTTGATCAAGGAGTCTATTCTGAACTCCCTTTATTTGGTTTGAACTCCGTTCCTTATTTAATCTCCACTATTACTATTTGTCTAATTGCCCTTAATTAAGGGAGGTCTATGCAGAATTTCATTGTATGATTTGATTCTGTGACCCCTTAATTATTGGTTTCTAATTCATTTACCTTATTTATTCTACTCTTGAACTGCTATATAAGCACTCTTATTTTACCTCTCAAAATGAACACTAAGTTTAGAACACACACTCACATTCAAACACTCTCTTCTTTCTCTCCTACTTGTGCTAATTTTTGGTCTAGCCAGCTGAAATTCAGGGCTAGACATTGGAACTACACATGTTTTACACTCTTCACTTTCTTCTTTAACTTGTATGTCTCTAAGTTAAATTTTGTAACTCAATGTGTTCCATTCCTGCAATAGTTTAATTGGTTATGTATCCAATTGTTTCCATGTTTACTGCTTTATTCAGCATGTCTAAATTATGCCTTCTCTTGTTCAATGTGTAATCAGCATGCCTAAACTTCACGTGGTTCTTTAATACTTGTCCAGCATATTTACTTAATTCCCTTACCCCCCCCCCTAACCGGTTTGACCATGTTAGTTACTTAGTCTCCTAGTTCATTCGATTGACCCTAATTGTATGTCCAATTCTGTTCAAAACACCCTTGTCTTCAACATGATCCTGCTATATTCTTTCTCTATGTTTTAACTGTCTATTACCATGAATGACTTGTTTAGTAGACTCCTAGTTGTTCTGTACATTTGTTATCTCAAATGTTTCCCTGTTTATGTGGTCTCAACTCTATATGTTCCCAATCCCTTTCACCTTTGTTAGTAAATCTATTGGTTAAGTGTCTGTGAATCTAGGTATTCTATGATTAATTGGTTGTTTGCTGAATTTGCTCTCCCAAGAAGTGATTTCAAAACTTTCTTCTACTCTTAGTGTTTTTCTCAAAATTGGTGTCACTCCTAGCATCTTCTTAAAACTGTTTTCCATTTCTGAAATCTTTTTACCTCTAAAATTGTCTTAACACTATTTTACTAAGTCTTATAACACTATGTCAAGAACTCTCACTTTACTCATAGACTATTAGGTTTTGCCCCTCTGCTGTGTGTACTGCTTAGGGATCCTTGAGATTACTCTGAACTATAGCACACCATGGCTTGCCTTCTACACTGCACACAACCAATCCTCTATTTGAGAAAGTTCTTGGTGTGAGCACTGCCCCTGATCCTTGAGGTCCTTAGGGAACTCTAACACACCAAGACACTTTATGGGTTGTGAGATCTTTGGCTTATGAGACTGTATTGAAGGCCTGACATTCCCAGGTTTCCTTTGGGCCTGATATAGGCTCCCTATAGTATAGTTTCATTTATTTATGCAATTCATTTGATCTTGGTCTGTAATAATATTATTTGTAAACAGATATTGGTGTAATTAGTAAAAATGGAGGGTTTATATATGATTTTTGTTGGGAAATCGGGTAGAAATCATGCTTTTAGGTTTATATATGTTGATTCTGCAATAGATTTCATGCCTCTAGGGTTGCTATGCCTATTTGTATTAATAACCATGCCATAAACTTGTGCATTTGATATCCTTCCTTAGGATAATCATGTTTATTGCTTTGCATATTAGGAAATATGTTATTGTCATCATTTTATTTCTGATTCTACCTAAAGTCATAATTATCTAGAAACCCTATCATTATGTTATTACTGTAATCATGCTTAATAAAATGTTAATCTCTCTCTGTGCATTAGAAATCCTGCCGTAGGACTCTATTTGCATTTGCTCTGAATCGTATCTATGTAGCTTAAATGAATAACTGTGTATAAGGAGGTCTAAAACAGCCCCCAACACATAGATATCATGTTCTAATAAAAATAAGCATGAAATCATCTTTTGTAACATTAATCGCCTAGATCAGCATGCCTATAGGACCGAATAACTTCAATTTGTTTTAATTAGTTCCCAGATTTATGATTGCATACAGACCTACGCCTAGGCAAGCCTTATGTAATTAATTGTCTAAAACTGTGAAATTATGCTATGTTTTATGTGTGAAACTGCCCAGGTTTAACATGATTTTAAAATCAATAGGCAAACTGATCAGGTTATATCACTTCGCTTTAAAACAATGTTGCATATTCTATGTTTGTGATGATCATTTAGATACCCTGTTCTAGGACTTATCTGAAATTACTTGAAAATTATGTTTAAGACGTGCTACTTATTTGTTTATGTGTGGAGGTAAATATGATCCCCCTTAATCGTTTCTCTATTTGATAGTCCTATATGTTCTTTGTTGTCGCTTAGATTTTGCCTTTTAGACACCTTAAGAAAGTCTAGATCTACCTAAAATTAAAGGTCCTAAACATCTCCAGGACCACAAGGAAGGGACAGGTAAAGCACGCGTAGAGTTCGTTAATTAAACTCGCTTATATAACCGCTAAGGGAGGGTAATGGGTAGTAAAAGGATATAATGACCTGTGCACTAATGCCACGTGTAACCCCTCTATTTGAGGAAGGCTTACTGGGTATTGTACAGATGTGATCCTATAGGCTAACCACCTTAGGACTTACCTTCCTCAATTCACATATGTGTGCTTAGACTGTCTAAACTCCCTTAATTTGGATATGACTGTCTCAACTTCCATAATTTGCACATCTGTGCTCAGACTGCCTAAACTTCCTTTATTTGCAAATGTGTGCTTAGACTGCTTACCTGTTAAATGACTAATTCACTTGATTGAGTTCGGCCGGGACCCACCGTTATGGACCGCGAGGGGTGCCTAACACCTTCCCCTCAAGGTTATTTCGAGCCCTTACCCTAATCTCTAGTAATGCACACTGGTTACGTGAGTTATTTTCTCTAGGTGTCCTAACGCACCTTAATACGTTAGGTGACGACTCTTTAAATACTCAATTCCCAAAGGGTAACGAGTTAGTCCCAATGAATGTCGAAATCCAGACCTCTCTGCTGGGGATATTTTAGGACCTTACCATAACGAACTTATTTTTTGGGAATTAGTCTTAAGCATGATTTATCCCGTGAACCCTCCCCCTTATTTTGATTTAACTTCTTATTTTCAAGCATCTATGATTTCCTTTATTTCCTGAAACTGACTTGTCTTTGTTTTCTTTTTTCATACAATCTTTCAATTATTTAAATACCACATTTATCATTTTTTTAACGGGCAAATACTTGACAACATGCTATTTATTGTTGCATAAATCATGCTCAACATCATATTCCACTCTTTCGTAATCAATACTGTAGCAACGCTTGATGAGTGTTTGTGTTATTCCTATATATCACCCTTTTAAATTCGGAAAGGCGTATTTGCGGTAAAACTGGTCGATTAGCAGTGCGTTCGATGGTTTCGTCCCTTTTCCTCTCAAGTTGTCCGCTTGAGGGTCCCAGTCTAGACCTTTATAGCAACCTACTCTGATTAATTGTGCATGCATCATGGTCAAACCTAGATGGGTTAATATGTTATCCGCATAATAACCCTTTAAGACAAGCCTCGTCCAAAAGTCTATCGGGTTTTCCATAATCCCAACGGATGCAACCACGATTGTGTGCATTAATTTTGGAGAAATAAGTGTCAATATGCTAATCATTGTTGTATAAATAGACGAACCTAGAGGGGGAAAGGGCCTAACCATCTTTTGTTTTGCAGAAAATGAGGCATGAAGTCCCCAAATTCGGTATGGTCCGTAGCATACCATCATTTTTGCTATATTGGTGGAGGGATATTCCCTCAATTGATGAAAATCACGTGAAACGAGTATTAGGAAATTTGCCTTCTCTGTTGGATCTTCAGCCAAACAAAATGTTGATCGAGGCTACCACTATGTTTTTGGACAAGGAAAGGGTCGTGTTCCGCTTTGGGGACATAGAAATGACTCCTCTTCTGGAAGAAATAGGGGGATTTTCCGGATTGCCTTGGGATAGCCCTAGTTTATGAGCACCTAAAAATCACACCGCTAAAGGATTTCTTAAGATGATGGGATGAATAAAAATGATGATTTGGAGTGCTTAAGAACTCCTACATACCTTTCGACTTCCTCTATGAACGATACGGTCACAGTATCTCTTGCCGTATTTTAGATGATGAGTTCTCAATCACCTCCTTGGGCTAGGTTCATCGTAGGGTCTTCGTGTTCATTGCGTGTTTCTTGGGCATGCTGGTATTCCCGATCCAAGGGGATAGAATCCATACCAGGCTGGCCAAAACTTTGATTGATGGGATCGAGGGGCAAACATATACCATTGTCCATATGATCATAGCAGATATGTACCGGGCCTTGGAACACTATCAGAAGGGGTTCAGATTCTTTGAGGGTTGCAATTTCATGTTACATGTTTGGTTTTTAGAGTATCTCCAAATGGGTCAATACCGCCAAGAGTTACCACAAAGACAGTGTAATGACCGCATAGCTTTCCATCACCCTAAGAGAATGACTTACATTCCGGACATGTTTGCTCAACCTAAGGATGTTGTAGGATGGGTGCAGTTTTTCAACAAGTTAACTGAGGACCAGGTTCAGTGGATGTTTGAGTGGTTCCCCACCGATGAGTTCATCATCAGATCCAGACGCGTCCCACACTTTGTGTTGATTGGTTTAAGAGGGATATACCCTTATGCTCCCTCAAGGTTATGAGACAGGCAGGCAGGAGACAAGTCATACCACGGGTCGCTAAAATGAGGCACTTCATAGCTGATTTATAGGGTGACGGCATCCCATATAAGAATGAAGATAACATATGTGGACTTTGAAGATTATTGTTGAAAAGGATACCATCGATCCAGACCGATATCATGCGGGTCATTCATACTTTTACCCCTCATAGTTGGATGATAACATAGCAGGGATTTTCGAGCCAAGGGTTGGTCCAGGAAACAAGGTCATAGATGAGTTTGCCGGAACAGAGGTAAATTATAACAAGCTGCGCAAAAGAGTTCGAGAGTCTGAAGCCGAGCATAAGCCACAACATAAGGCCGATATGGAAATGATTAATGAGTTGAAAGAGAGGGCTGTTAAATCTAGTGAAAGGCTGGAATATCTGGAGTATAGTTTGATGGAATTGGAGGGGAAGATAAGAAAGAGAGTCACCGACTGCCAGAACGCTGAGGGGAATGAAGGAGGGCATTTGGCAAGGGCACTTTTACTGTTGAACCTGCACGAACTAGGGGAATTGATCGACAATAGCATCCGGTCTAGAGAGGGTCCTTATAGGACAAAGTAGATTAGGTTTATTTGCTTTTCTTTTAAATGTAATAAGGCCAAGTGCCATTAGCAACATTATTTAGTGTCATTTTGGGTCGTTTATTTTTACATTAATGAAATGAGGCAGTTATTGGCACTAAATTTTTCCAAATCTATGTGTCGCTAGGCATACCTCGGGCACAACGAGGCTCCCAAATTAGGACACGAATTTAAATTCCCGCAATATGCGTTTAAATAATGAAAACACTTCAGAACCCTTACTGACTTATTTACCTTTTTGTTTTTCTTTATTCTTTATTCCCATCCTTTAAGGTTGGTTCGCACATACTGGCATCATCAGTGTATCACACCAGATCTAGAGGTCCTCCACCTCCTCCTCCTCCTCCAAGTAATACAAAGAGAAAAGGGAAAGCTAAAATGGAGGACCTAATTGGTATTAGAAAGGAAAATGCGGAGAATGCAAAAACTTCAGACGGCTGGAGCACTCCGGCACCAAATGATTTGGTCTTATGGTTAGAACAAAAGATACTAGAGTTACAAGGAGAACTTGAGCAGGTCTGCAGCTTAGCAAACCAATCCATCACCCTGAATGTCCCTGATGTCAACCAACAAAACACCAAACACCCATAACCTCCCCAAAATGCACCAAACCATTATCCACACAACCCTCATGCACCGTATCAATATGCAATTCCACCTCAAAATCTCAATCCCTTACCAATACCAACTCCACCATAACACAATAATCAACCAATCCAGTACCCACCAACCGCTACCTATCACACTCCCTAGAACACACCACAACCTATTCCGATCCTCAAAACTCAACCAACGACCACTACTAAACCTAAGTCCCTGACACTCACCAAAATAACTTTATATATGTGGAAACCGTACCTCACTCTACTCAACCAATCTCCTATACACCAAAGTCCACTGAGAAGGACATGCTCATCAAAAACATGGCTGAGGAACTCAAGAAATTCACAAGTCGAGTTCAGGGTGTCGAAGGAGGCACAGGGATAGAAGGTTTGAATTATGAAGACCTATGCATACAACCGGATGTAGAACTGCCAGAGGACTCTGGGTTACAAACCTCCAGAGTTCGAGATGTTTGATGGTACAAGTGATCCCAAGGTTCATCTAAGGACCTATTGTGACAAACTTGTCGCGGTCGGAAAGGATGAAAAGATCCGAATGAATCTTTTTTTGAGGAGTCTTACGGGAGATGCCTTGTCCTGGTACATTAGCAGGATCCTAAGAAATGGTCGAACTAGGTGAGTATGGCGTCTAATTTCATGGACCAATTCCTGTTCAACACAGAAAATGCACCAGATGTTTTCTACATTCAGAACTCAAGAAGACACCTACCGAGACTTTCCCCGAGTATGCTACTCGATGGAGGTCAAAAGCGGCCATGTTCAAGCCACCATTTGACAAGGAACAGATGAACAAGTTATTCGTTAGAGGACATGATCCGCAATAATATGAAAGGTTGATGGTTATGGAAAACCATAAGTTCTCTAACATCATCAAGCTTGGGGAAAAGATCAAAGAAGCCATCAAGAGCGGGACGGTAACAAACTTTGAGGCATTACATGCCACAAACAAGGCATTGCAATCAGGAGGCATATAAAGAACAAGGACATGGGGGCAGTAATTATGGCCCAAGGCCCAAAATCTCCACTAACATACCAAATATCTCCACTCACATACCAAACACCCCCGCCCACATACCAAACGCCTCCACCAACATATCAACCCTCACCTCCCAGATATTCTCAACCCGCCACGGTCTATCACACCTATAATTCCCAACCATCTCATTTCCAGTCACCTCTAACTCATCAAAACTACCGAAGAACCCGACCTAACTTTGATCGCAAACCACCCAGACAATACACTGCTATTGCTGAACCTATCGACCGGTTGTATGAAAAGTTGAATGTCACGACGCAAATCGATAGGCCGCGACGAGCGCCTGAATTCTTCAGTAATTTCAAACGATGTCTTCTCCTTCTGAAGAGTGGTATCTCTATAATGAATTAGCACAGGGTCCTCGTATTGGCGTTCCTTCACTTCAGTTACTAAAGATGATGTTGCCGTATCCTGAAGAGTAATTCCAATGTCACCTGAGTCCAGTAACCTAACTCCAAGACTAGCTAGTTGATGAACCTCATGGGCTATTCCCCTCTTTTCTGGCTGCAAATACGATAGGCTACCCATAGATATACGGCTGAGTGCATCGGCAGCTACGTTTGCCTTCCCCGGGTGGTATAAAATATTAACGTCATAGTCTTTAAGTAGCTCCAACCATCTCATTTGACGAAGATTCAATTCCCTTTGCTTGAAGATGTACTGGAGGCTCTTATGATCCATATAAATATCAACATGAATGCCATACAAGTAGTGCCTCCACATCTTTAGTGCATGAATCACCGCAGCTAACTCTAAATCATGGGTCGGGTAGTTCTTTTCGTGCTTTCTTAGTTTTCTAGAATCATAAGCCACAACCTTACCATGCTGCATCAGCACACAACCCAATCCAACGCCTGAAGTATCACAATAGATAACATAACCATCGGTCCCTTCTGGGAGCGTGAGAACCGGTGCTGAAGTTAACCTATCCTTTAATGCCTGGAAACTCTGTTCACAAGCATCAGTCCATTGAAATTTTGCTCCCTTCTGAGTCAACTTTGTTAAAGGTGCTGAAAGGGAAGAAAATCCTTCCACAAATCTCCTGTAATAACCTGCCAACCCAAGAAAACTACAAACCTCCGTTGGTGTTGCGGGTCTAGGCCAAGTCTTTATTGCCTCAATCTTTTGTGTATCCACCAGGATGCCTTCACCCGAAATGATATGCCCAAGGAAAGTTACAGAGTTCAACCAGAATTCACACTTAGAAAATTTTGCATACAACTTCCTTTCTTGTAGAACTCTGAGCACCGTACGCAGATGACCAGCATGCTCATCCTCTGAACGAGAATATACCAATATATCGTCAATAAATACAATTACAAACAGATCTAAGAAAGGCATGAACACACGGTTCATCAAATCCATAAATACTGCTGGGGCATTGATCAGACCGAACGACATAACCCGAAACTCAAAATGCCCATATCTAGTCTTGAACCTTTACATGGTGGTACCCGAAACTCAAAATGCCCATATGCCCATATCTGTCTTCGGAATATCTTCATCCTTAACCCTTACTTGGTGGTACCCGGACCTCAAGTCTATCTTTGAAAACCACTTAGAACCTTGCAACTGATCAAATAAGTCATCAATACTCGGGAGCGGGTACTTATTCTTGATCGTCACCTTATTCAGTTGCCTATAATCAATACACATTCTTAAGGAACCATCTTTATTCCTTACAAACAATACAGGTGCTCCCCATGGGGACGTACTAGGTCTGATAAAACCTTTTTCAAGCAAGTCCTTTAGTTGTTCTTTCAATTCTTTCAGCTCTGCGGTGGCCATTCTAAAGGGAGGAATAGATATTGGGTGAGTATCTGGTAGTAGGTCAATAGAAAACTCAATTTCTCGCTCTGGCGGGAGACCCGTAAGTTCATCATGGAAGGTATCTGGAAACTCATTTTCCACAGGGATGGTCTGAATAGTTGGTGACTCTACTTCCACATCCTGAACCCGAACTAAGTGATAAATACAGCCCTTTCTGATCATCTTCCTTGCCTTGAGATAGGAAATAAATCTACCTCTTGGTGATGCCGTGTTACCTTTCCACTCCAAAATAGTCTCCCCCGGAAATTGAAATCGGACTATCTTCGATCTACAATCAACATTGGCATGACAAGAAGCCAACCAATCCATACCCATTATAACATCAAATTCTACCATATCTAACTAGACTAAGTCTTCTACGGTAGGTCGACCATGAACTATTATTATAAAATCCCTATATACCTGCTTAGCTATCACCGAGTCCCCAACAGGTGTAGACACCTCAAAAGGTTTAACCAATTCAGGTTTTATTTCAAACTTACTAGCAGTCAACGGATTAACGTGTGGTAAGGTGGAACCTGGATCAATTAGTGCATATACATCGTAGGAGGAGACTGATAATATACCTGTAACAACATTAGGCGATGACTCTTGGTCCTGTCGTCCTGCTAATGCATAAATGCGGTTCTGAGGGATGCTCGAGCTAGATGCTCCGCCTCTGCCTCTACCACGACTCATTGGTGCTTGGGGACTTTGCCTAGGGGGCGTACTGATGATGACGATCCAGCCACAGATCCCCCTGGCTGAGCTATGCTTGCATCACCTCTCATCGGACAATCCCTCATAATGTGGCCCGGATAACCACAAGTATAACACACACCTGACCTCATACGGCACTGCCCGGTATGCTGCTTACCACATTGAGTACATTGTGCTAAGGGTGGCCTCATCTGATTTGACTCACCCCTATACTGAAAACTTGAGGCCCTAAAATTTTGGCCAGGCCCTGAATATGTAGAACGATCGAATCTCTTTCCTCCAAACTGAGGGGGCGCGCTAGCCGAGGGCTGGGATGGATATCTCGAATACTGTTGCCTCTGACCATCTCGAAACTCACCAGAAGGACCCGAAGACCTCGAACTCTTATTTTGGGCCCTATCATGCTCACGATCGGCCCTCTGTTTCTGTTTACGCTCCTCTACACCTTGAGCGTACGCCTGAATATGAGAAATATCCATGTCTGGATGAAGTGAAACCGACATACAATCGTTAAGCAAGTAAGGTTCTAACCCCATCACGAACCGTGAACCCGATCCTCCATATTAGATACAATAGTGGGTGAATACCTAGCCAACGAATCAAACTGAATACAGTACTCCCGAACACTCATGTTTCCTTGCTGAATAGTCAAGAACCTATCAATTCTGGCTCGCCTAAGCTCTGGTGGCAGATAATGACGAAAAAAACTTCTGTAAACTTCTGCCATGCCGCGGGATAGGCATTCTCACCTCTGGACAATTCCCAAGACTCGTACCAATTAACTACAACATCTCGGAGCCTAAAGGAAGCTAGATCAACTGAATCAGTCTTAGTGGCCTTCATTACCCGTAACGTGCTTTGTACTCTATCAATAAATACTTGAGGGTCCTCATTCGGGTCTGCTCCAGTGAATACCGGAGGGTCTAAATTAATAAAGTCACGAACCCTCGCGCTGACGGACCTATCTGTGTGACAAATACCTGCTTCCTGACGTTGAGCCTGTGCATCTACTAATCGGGTCAATAACTGAACAACATCTCTCATCTCCTAACCTGGCGTATCCTGTTGAGGTGCTGAATGTATAGGGGTGGGTGCTGGAGCTGGTGCCCTTCGGAACTCTTCTGGAAAAGGCGGGGTATGTGAAGTCTGAGATGGAACCTCACCATGAGATTCTCCCCAAGCCCTGGTAACTCGTGGTGCTCGACTAGTAGTCTCACCAGCCACGGACTTTCCCTTCTGGGCGGTCGTACTCTTTGGAGGCATTGCTGAAAATATAACGTATCATTAGGAACAAGAATTCTTGTATTGCACGATCTTGAGATAAAAGAGAGGATAACATCCTATATGTCCTGTAGCCTCCTGTTTATAAGTGTGGTGCACGACACACCCATAAACAAGAATCTACTAGACACGGTCTGTAGACAATCCTAGGACAGAACTGCTCTGATACCACTTTTGTCACGACCCAAACCGATGGGCCGCAACGAGCGCATGAGTCTTACCAATCAAACACCCCTAAGCATACGTCTAAAATATGAACCTGAATAACATCTGTTGCATTACAAAATTAACATACGTGAAAGAAGCCAGCCATCAAGGCATATGTACGTATATAGACAGAATACAGTGGGCGAGCTGGCAAGGCTGTTATAGACAACTATACATCAAAAACTGAAAGCCGACAAGGCCACATATAACCCAACTAGACATACTGTCTACAGACCTCTAACAGAAACATAACTGTACAAAGACAGGACTGTTCCCTGTCATACTCATATACATATATATGTACAAACGTATCGTACCAATATCAAAAGTAGCTCCGGATCAAATGGAGCATGCCAACTCTCGCTGATCAGGGATCCTAAGAAGGAGGACCGTCAGCTTGCCTACCTGCGCCTGTGGGCATGAAACGCAAGCCCCGTGGAATAGGGCATCAGTATGAAAAATGTACTGAGTATGTAAGGCATGGAAATTAGTACGTAATAGACATAGATGAAACATGGAATACGGAAACACATCTTTAAATATGAATAACTTTGTATATTTTGAAACAACTATAACGTCATGCACGTGTGTATAAATGTCAAGCCATGCATAGGTATGGATTTACATAATATCATCAGCCTCTGAGGGCATCCCATCACATCATATCGGCCACTGTAGGCAAAGTCATAATCATATACCAGCTGATCAGGTGGTGGTACGTATATAACGCCATAACCATTCCCATATCCCATATACATATATATACATACGTATATACGCGTATATAACGCCGTTTGAATACATACATATATATGCGTATATAACGCCATTTGAATACATACCCATATATGCGTATATAACGTCGTTTGAATCATATTTCAGCCACTGTGGGCAACATCATCATCATATACCAGCTGATCAGGTGGTGGTGCGTATATAACACCGTAACCTTTTCCCCTATCCCATATACATATATTTACATATATACGCGTATATAACGCCATCTGGTCATGGGTCAATGCACATGTATAAATGAGTAAAATGCATGAAAATACATAATAATCTCGATATTCCTTCCGGATAAACTTTTCCAGCTGCGTATTATTCTGAGACCCATGAACAGAAGATAATAATAATTCTCATGGGGAATCAAGAATATAGACACCCCTACTATTTCTATGAATAGAATAATTTATAGAAACCGTGTATTTGCTCGTTTCTTTCATATAATCTGGACCATGCGAAAAGAAAGAAGGGAGGGCCTTAACATACCTAGAGTAGGGGAAATCCGTATGACGTTCTTAAAAAATATTACATTGTACTCCCTTAGAATCGCAAAACCCCATTGCTATTACGCAATACAATTTCATACGAATTCTTTTTCTGAAAACCCGTTACTTGATTAACTTATTCTCCTCAAATCTTGTTAAACAAAACCAATCATAAAAAGAAATTAAGACTTGGAAACTTTTATTCAGAGAGTAGTGTTGTGACTGCTTTCTCGTTTAAATTACGAGAATGACTTGCTTATATGCTTATAGTCTGTGGATAATGACAGAAAATGCATACATAGGATTTTATTGTATAAAGGAAGTGGTTGGAAGTAGTTGATGCATTTTCTTTAATGTTAAAGTGTATTGCTTTTATGCATGTATTCCACGTATTTCACTTTCTTTTTTATTAACATTTTAACTATATTACACATGTTAAAAGTTATTATACGTGTTCAAATGCAAAAACAATACGTGCTACACCACTTGGTTAAATTATTGAGTCCACCTCAATAATTATCCACCATCTCCTTAATTAATTTGTTAATCCTTTACTAACCCAATAATTAACTAATTACCAACATAATTAAGAATTATCTTAAATTACTTAAAATTTTACTTATTTTTAATATACTTTATACATAATACCACTGTGGTCGTATGGTACCTCGCATGATACTAATCCATAAGTGTTGGGTATTATAGCTCGGACCGTATTTTATCCAAATTTTACAACCTTTAACGAAACTCATTTTCTTTACTTCGCATACCCTTCTTTCATGGTACTTACTTATTTCTTGGTATAAATAGCATAAATATGCTAACCTCAAGATAATATCATCCCCAAGTTTACGTCAATTAACTGAGGATGAAACCTTAACGTACAAAAATGCGAGATGTAACATTGAAGGTCGCTGGTTATGTCACTCTTATTCTCGTTGTGGCAGTAGAGAAGCCATCCCAATGGGTCAACCCAAACAAAACCTGTGCATATCACTCCGGTATGAAGGGGCATACCGTCGACGAGTGCCGAACATTGAAAGACGAAATCCAAACACTAATTGATAACAAGGTCATACAGGCAAAAGAAGCTGCACCCAACATCCACAACAATCATCTCTCAAATCATAGGGGTGGTGGAATACATGTGATAAAGATAGATGAAGAATGGGATCCTGAGGGGTAAATCGGGCTTATTCGGGAATGCGATGACTTTAAACCAACAGTCACACTTAATCCTATTGTAGTACAGACGCAATCGCCAGTTGAGGTTGAGGTAGCCATATCGGTTCCATTTGAGGTAGAGGTAGCTCCACCTATAGCCACACATATTCCATTTGTAGTGGAAGTGGCCACACCTTTTACAATGACAGTATCGACCACACCTCCTTTCGATTCAAAAGCAATACCCTGGGATTACGTCGCTAAAGCTAGGTGAAAGGGAAAGGCAAAGATAGAAGAATCTGATGTTGCACAAGGTCCAGATGATCTTTGAAGGAAAATATAAGCGATGGATACTCCGCCATTGTTTGTTTGAACAAAACCCCCTCTCAGATATCCATCCTACCACTGTTGCAAAATTAAGAGGCGCACAAGAATTCTTTGATAAAGGTGTTAAATGAAGCTTCCACGAGGATGAACTACCGCCTAAAGGGTTGAACCATAATCGAGCATTGCATATCACAATCCAATATGAAGACAAATTCATTGCCAGAGTCCTGATCGATAGACATTCAAGCCTCAACATTTGTCCGTTGGATACTCTGAAAAGATTGGGTAAAGGTTTCCATTAAATACGGGCAGGAAGCATGAACGTAAAATCCTTTGATGGGTCTCAAAGAGCCATGATTGGGGAGATTAATCTTTGTCTGCAGATAGGGCCAGCTTGGTTCTACGTTGAATTCCAAGTATTTGACATATCAGCTTCATACAATCTTTTGTAGGGTCAAACTTTGATACATGCCGGTGGAGATGTGGCTTCCACACTACACCAGGTCGTAAAATTTGAATGGAACCATCAGGAGGTGATCATTCACAGAGACAGGAGTAACCCCATTTACACCAGTCAAACCATCCCCGTTATCGGGAACAAAAGAAGACTAGGAGGGGAAACTTATCATCACACCAAACAAGTCAATGCCGTTGAGAAAGAAAAAATCGTAGAGTAATAAAATATAAATAATACTAGCATGTTCTGGGTATAAATCCAGCAAAGGGCTTGGGAAGAATCTCCAGAGCATTACCAAACCAATACAGCTGAAACGTCATGGTACTACCTTCGAGCTCGGATACCAGTACACATGGTAGGAGTATAATGATTGGTCGCCTCCATGACATTTACCCTCTCGAGCAATCAGTGCCAAATCTGGGTTAGACTCTTCACCGGCTGATACAATATAGGGAACTACAGAAGAAGAATCGTTAGCTTGGCTGGGGAATTTGTTCCTAGAGGATGAAGATATGGATTGTAGTGCAATAATTGAGGAGGATAAAGAAGAAGGTCTTACCATTTAGACTGTAGAGAAGGGAGTTGTTCTTAGGAACTAGACTGCCACACCATCACGGGCCCGTCGAGTCCCTTGGTAGCTTGCCAATCAACTTAATTTTATTTCTATTGCCATGCAAGGTATCTAAGATATTTTCAGTAATTTCATTTTAAAGACTCACTTATTTCAAAATAATTGCTTGATTCATCGAGTCGTACTTGTTTTGGATGTTTTCAGTTTTAATCAATGCATTGCTATTTATTATTTATTATTATCTTCCACACTTTTCTTTCTATAGCGTTATTATTACTTTTCATGATGAACCGATGACTGTGACGTGTAATGAGACAACGCAATATAAGGATAGTGACTTGGAGGAAGAAGATGAAATACCTGAGGAGGATGTTAGAGAAGTTGAGAACTTTGAGAATAAGCCTAAGTCCAACCTGGACGAAACTGAAGCAGTAAATTAGGGAGACGCCGAAACCATCATAGAGACTCGCACAAGTATTCAATTATCACCGACAGAGAAGGAAGAATACATTCATTTCTTGAAGAAGTATGAGGATACCTTTGCATGGTCACATGATAACATGACCCATCTGAGCACATCCATAGTTACTCACAAGTTGCCTACCAATCCAATGTGTCCGCCAGTGAAGCAGAATCTTAGAAAATTCAAACTAGATATGAGCCTGAAAATCAATGGGGAAGTTACTAAGTAGATCAAGGCCAAAGTCCTCAGGGTAGTTGAATACCCAACCTGGTTAGCCAACTTTGTACCAGATCCGAAGAAAGATAGGAAAGTCAGAGTATGTGTCGACTATCGAGACTTAAATAGAGCAAGTCCCAAGGACAACTTTCCAATGTCAAATATACACATCCTGATCGACAAATGTGCTAATAATGAGCTCCAATCCTTTGTAGATTGATCGCAGGTTATCACCAGATTTGGATGGATGAAGAAGACACAGAGAAATAGCTTTTATTACACCATGGGGGGTGTACTGCTACAAGATGTTGCCATTTGGTCTAAATAACGGTGGGGCTACTTACATGAGAGCCATGACAACCATCTTTCATGATATGATACATAAAGAAATAGAGGTGTATGTGGACGACGTTATTATCAAATCCAAAAGGGCCGCAGATCACATAGCAAACTTAAGAAAGTACTTTGATAGGTTAAGGAGGTAGAACTTAAAATTGAGCCCCACAAAATGTGCATTCGGGGTTCCTGCAGGAACGTTATTGGGATTCATTGTCAGCCCCGAGGGATCGAGCTGGACCCGTCTAAAGTTAAGGCTATTCAAGAGTTACCTCTACCTAGGAGCAAAAAGGACGTGATGAGCTTTCTAGGATGTCTTAACTATATCAGTCGCTTCATAGCACAGTCCATAGTTATATGTGAACCATCTTCAAGATGTTGAGAAAATATGCCAAAACAAGTTGGACCAAAGATTGTCAGAAATGTTTCGATAAAATCAAGGAGTACCTGTCCACATCACTAGTTGGTCCCACTGGAACCGGAGCGGCCCTTGCTACTCGATATTTTTGTATTAGATGAAGCCTTCAGATGTGTTATAGGACAACATGACGAGACAGGGAGAAAGGAGCAAGCCATATACTACCTGAGTAAGAAATTCACACCTTATGAAGCACGATACTTTCTACTGGAACGCACTTGATGTGCTTTGACCTGGACAACTCAGAAATTGAGGAATTATTTTTGTTCCTACACCACATACCTTATATCTAGGATGGACCCTCTGAAGTACATATTTTAGAAGCCCATTCCCACTGGGAAGTTAGCCAAGTGGTAGATACTATTAAGTGTGTTCGATATCATCTATATAACTCAAAAGGCGGTCAAAGGACAATCATTGGCAGACCATCTTGTTGAAAATCCTGTGGGAGGAGACTATGAACCCTTCAAAACGTATTTTCCTAATGAAGAAGTATCATTCGTAGGAGAGGACATTATTGAAGCTTATGACGGTCGGAGGATGTTCTTTGATGGAGCTGGAAATTTCAAATGAGCGGGCATTGGAGCCATCTTGATATCGAAAACTGGCAGCATTATCCGGTGTCTGCTAAACTCAGATTTCCCTACACCAAACAACATGGTAGAGTATGAAGCCTGCATACTAGTTCTCAACATGGCAATCGACATGAATATTCAGGAGCTGCTGGTAATCGGTGATTCAGATTTGCTTGTGCACCAGGTACAAGGAGAATGGACCACCAAGAATTCCAGGATATTGCCATATCTGCACCATACACAAGAACTGAGAAAGACGTTCACGAAAATAGAGTTTCGGCATGTTCCCAGAATTAAGAACAAGTTTGCTAATGCATTGGCCAATTTGTCATCCATGATACAACATCTAGACAAGAATTTCATTGATCCCATCCCAGTGAGAATTCATAATCAACCGGCTTACTTCACTCATGTTGAGGAGGAGATGGATGGAAAACCTTGGTTCCACGACATCAGAGAGTACTTGGAAAAAGGAGAATACCCGGAGCATGTGAACCATACTAAAAAACACACACTTCGGAGGTTGTCTAATCACTTCTTCCATAGCGGAGGAAACATGTATAGAAGAACTCCTGATTTGGGACTGCTAAGGTGTGTCGACGCAAAAGAAGCTTCTATGCTACTTGAGTAGATACATGCTAGGACCTGCAGCCCGCATATGAATAGTTTTGTCTTAGCTATGAAAATACTTAGGGCCGATTATTTTTGGATGACCATGGAGACAAATTACATCTAGTATGTCCGAAAATACTACCAATGTCAAGTACATGATGATATGATAAAAGCGCCACAAAAAAAGCTCAATGAAACAAGCTCACCTTGGCCATTCGTCGCCTGGGGAATGGATGTCATCGGTCCGATTGAGCCCACTGCTTCAAACGGGCACAGGTTTATTCTAGTAGCCATTGACTACTTCACAAAATGGGTAGAGGATGCATCCTACAAAGCTGTAACCAAGAAAGTCATCGCAAACTTTTTCAAGGATCTTATTGTTTGCCGATTCGGAGTTCTCAAGTCCATTGTCACTGATAATGCCACCAATCTCAACAGTGATCTGATGAAAGTCATGGGTGAAACTTTCAAAATCAAGCATAGCAATTGAACAGCCTATAGACCTCAGATGAATGATGTCATAGAAGCCGCCAACAAAAACATCAAGAAGATACTAAGGAAGATGGTAGAAAACCACTAATAGTGGCACGAGAAGCTACCCTTTTTTTGTTGGGATACCGCACTACAGTTCGTACATCAACCGGGGAAACTCCCTACATGCTAGTTTATGGTACCGAAGTTGTCATCCCAGCCGAGGTAGAGGTTCCTTCTTTAAGAATCATATAGGAAACTGAACTCGGCAATATAGAATGAATAAGGAGCCGCTATGAGCAATTGGCCCTTATAGATGGAAAATGAATACGCATTATGTCACGGTCAGCTTTATCAGAACAAAATGTCCAGAGCTTTCAACAAAAAGGGTCAAACCAAGATAGTTTGCACCAGGACAGTTGGTGCTGAAAAAGATCTTCCCATATCAAGATGAAGCCAACTAGAAATTATCTCCTAACTGGTAAGGTCCCTACATGGTTCACAAGGTGCTAACAGGAGGAGCACTCATACTTGCAGAAATGGGCGGAGAAGTCTGGCCAAAACCAATCAATTCAGACGCAGTCAAAAGATATTATGCTTAGATGTTTCACATTCGCATGGTGTAACTAAACTACGCTTGACCTGATTCTTGTTTAAGAGAGGATACGTAAGCAGCCCTATGGGTTCGGTCATATCTTAGTAAAATTTTCATCCCCCCCCCCCCCCCCCAAAAAAAACTAGAAACTGCTGTAGAATTTTGAGGAGGACCCTAAAAATCCAAAACAAGTCCAGTTGATGCCATTGCATGCCAGAAAGTCAGAAATGGGTTATGAAACTGGGGCAGAATTTTGAGAAGGATTCTCAAAATTCCGAAGAAGGTTCAACAAGTTTTATCACTCGCAAACGGCCGAAGGATCATCTACCAAACTGGGGTAGAATTTTGAGGAGGATCCTCAAAATTCTAATATGAGAAAGCTACAATGTCTCTGAAATATGTTACAATCACTAGTTCATCTAAAATTACTTAATGTTTCACTATGTTTTCTAACATAACTCTATTCTCATCAATAATTGATATTTTTGAAAACCCTATTTCTGTAACAGCCAGGTTACCCAGGGAAACTCAAACAAGGCCTCTAGAATGGAGGAGTAAAGCCAGCGGACGAAGGCATGAACCAACCTCCCCTTACAAAACTTATAATTTTTCTTTGAGCGCAGTCACATCTGATGTAACCGTAGCATTCGCAAATATATACACACAGTACAATCACTATCAATCGGGCCAGCAAGCATCGAATATATCTCCAGCTAAGAAATACTCTACTCCTATTTACCAATTGTGCACTGCATAAGGCTAAGACTTGCCTTCCATTTGCATGGGACTAAGCCCTGTCCCAAAACTTGCATGAGTCTAAGCCCTGCCTCCATATCTGCACAAGGTTAAGCTCTACCTTCCATTTTCATGGGACTAAGCGTTGTCCCCAAACCTTGCATAAGGCTAAGCTCTGCCTTCCATTTGCATGTGACTAAGCCTTGTCCCGAACCTTGCATGAGGCTCAACCCTGCCTCCATATGCAGAAGGCTAAGCTCTGCCTTACATTTGCATGGGACTAAGCCCTGTCCCGAACCTTGCATGAGGCTAAGCCCTACCTCCATATCTACATAAGGCTAAGCTCTGCCTTCCATTTGCATGGGACTAAGCCCTGTCCCAAACATTGCATAAGGCTATGCCCTACCTCAATATATGCATAAGGCTAAGCTCTATCTTCCATTTGCATGGGACTAAGCCCTGTCCCGAACCTTACATGAGGCTAAGGCCTGCCTCCATATCTACATAAGGCTAAGTTCTGCCTTCCATTTGCATGGGACTAAGACCTGTCCCAAACCTTGCATGAGGCTATGCCCTGCCTCTATATCTACATAAGGCTAAGCTCTGCCTTCCATTTATTGAGGCTAAGCTCTGCCTCTGCATTTGCATAAGGCTAAGCACTTCCTTCTCATGGGACTAAGCATTGTCCCTCTTTGCATGCTCTATTCCGGCACTATCCATTTCCTCCTCTTTCGGGCTAAGCTCTGCCCTCAACCTCACAAGACTAAGCCTTGTCTTGCTGATTTTAGCATCATATTATTACATCACATGGGCTGAAATATCGCCAACTTGTCCAAAGGCATCATTGTCTAAATGCATCATCCTCATAGCCAGAAGATACCATGCCATGGACCGAGGATCTCTAAAATTTGCATATCATTATTTAAGGGTGTCGTGGTTCAGAGGAACCATCCTCATAGCCCGAGAACATCATTTCATGGCCTGTGAATCTCTTATCTCACAATTCAAGGCCCAGGACCTCATAGTCTAAGGACATCATCCGCACCGTCCGAAGGCAATCTTTCATGGTCTAAAGGGAATTTGCATCCTGTTTAAATTTTTGCAATAATCTACCTACTTGCATGCATCGTATTTTGAGTTTGAGGGTAATCTCGGAGGTAACCATTTTTTAAACAGGAGCAACCTTCGCTCGGGTTTCCTCTCATACCATTTTCACTTCGCTATTCATGACCGATTCTCATCATTTACCCATCCTACCTCGTGATATCCAGCTATCTGCCCCATAATACATCTGACACACTCCAGACCCATAATCATAACTCCATCTAACATTGCCATTCAAAAAAGAACCTTTTGCTGAAATTGGCTTCCATGCCTATAAGAACTCCAACAGCTTCATTCACCGGTGGATCCAGAACTACACAGGGCCTTATTCCTGTAAAACCAGGAATATGTAGGCAGCTCAAAGACTAGGGTTTGGCCTATATTTTCCAAAACGGAAGGCCTATCCCATGTTTCTCTCTAGGAAACCCTATTTTCCTTCTCTCTAGGAAGGCCTTGAATAGTAACTCCGTCACTATTCACCGGGCCATAACTCCGGCGTCCGGCGGTGGAACTTCACAAAGTTGGTGTCAAAACATACATCTACTCCTTGCACACAATACCAATTGGTTTCATCCTCAAATTCATAGCCAATTTTTCCAGATCCTAAATTCAATTTCGCGACTACTGTAGCACCGACAAATATTTTTCAGATTTCGGCTTTTTTTGGATGTTCTTTGCGGCAGTTATGTGATGTTTTGAGCAGCCATGGATGCTGCTATCTCTCCCCATCTACAAGCTGCGGGAGAGTCCACCCAAATCAGTAGAGAAACTCATCCAATTCACAATACAAAACAGTCATATGCATCGCAACTACAAGGACAACAATCTGCCGCAAATTCGTCAAAGGTGAAGTTATGTCCACTCATGTTTCAGCATGGTGAACCTACTGTTGAATTCACAACTGAAGATGTTAATGCGTTTACAATTAAGGAGGGACTGCATCAAGCAGTTATTCTTAAGTTCTCATACGGGAAGCCAGATATCGATGAGTTGCGACAACTTATACCAAAATAATTTGACGTCAAAGGGTATTGTAACGTTGGACAGCTTGAATATCGACACATACTGGTAACGTTTGATCTCTTTGATGATTTTGTTTAGGTGTTATCAAAAACTACTGGTTTTGTTAAGGCAAAGGGAGATGAATTCTTCTTTAGGTCATTCCCATGGATGATGGGATTTAATCCACGTGAAGAAACCTCTAGAGCAGTTGTTTGGATTTCTATGCCAGATCTGCCTGTAAATTTCTTTGAAAAGAAATCCTTAATGTCCATAGCTTCAGCTGTGGGGAAGCCTTTAGCAGTGGACAAAGCGACACAAGATAGAACACGACCAAGTACGGCGAGGGTGAAGGTGTTGCTAAACCTACTGGACAAACATCCTAAGCGTGTTAGGATTCACATTGTTGATAGAAATTCAGGGAAAACTGTTGAACATTTTCAAGAGATCGTGTATGATAACTTTCCAAAATTTTGTACTTGTTGTAAACATCAAGGCCACGATGAAAGATCTTGTCGTTGGAGGATCCAGAAAAATAAGGAAATTGTTGCTCCAGTGAAAGACGTTGAAGGGCTGGGAAATCTGGACAAATTGAAAGGTGATGCCAGGAATTTTTTTAATGCAAAAAGAGTAGTACAAATAGCAGGGGAGACAACAAATGTTAATGTAGTTGAGTAGCAAGTTGTGCAAGGTGATGAAGGAAAACAAACAGACAAGGGGCATATGGATGGAACAAATGGTATGATTACTGAATAAAAAATAGCAGGTTCTAAACTTGCACTTGTGAAGAATGCTTCTGATGTGCATGTTGAGGGGCAAGGTTTTGAAGGTAATTTAGAGGATGGTATGGCAGAAGGAGATCGAGGAACAGATAGGTTTGAGCAGGCTGTTCGAGGTTCTGCTAGTAACGCCATACAGTTTACACAAGCAGCATCTACTAGCGTTGTGAATGCAATTGGTAATGATACACTGGCTGCAGGTATTAAGGCAGTGATCGAGGATTTTAGGCAGCCTCAAAATTTGGTGGACGAGCAGATTACTGCTCCTGTTCAAGCGGCTCATTTGAGGGTTGGAAATACTAGTGGAGTTACATTGCAATCAGCTAGAGTTTTGCATTCACATACTGGTGTTTGGAAAACTAATGTTCCTTCGACTCCTTCTGTTGATCGAACAGGGTCTCTTCCTAGGGTGCCAGTTGCAGGTTCTGATCCTAGGGTGCCAGAAAGCTGGAATATGGTAACATCTAGAAAATCACCAACAAAGCAGGTGGACTCACAGAAACAGCAGAAAATAGATGTTGGACGAGAAATGCATCTAGCAGTGTTTCCAAAGCCATGAATGTAGACAACGCTATGTTGTCTAGTCATCGTGTGGCAGATGCAGGAGATGCCGCAGCTTTTAAGAAGCCTCAAGCTAATTTTCCATGTGATATTCCTTCTAGTAGAGCTCTGGATACGATTTACAAAGCTGTGGGTGGTAGAATTTTAGTTGGACTTCCTAAAGGTTCAGATTTTGAAACTGAGCTTACTGAATTACCTGAAGCTACTGCTGTTGGTGGTGACTTGACTGATACTTCAGGGCAAGTTGAAGATGGGAAAAAGATTGAGGGTGTAGGTATGGAGAAGAAAAAGGAAGCTGGAGATAATAAGAAGTTGAAGGATATTTGTACCATGCTGGACGTTAATAGTTCTACAACTATTTTGTCAAATGCTACAGCTCCAAATGCTACACCATCAGTAGCAGTTGTTGATCATGAGCAAAATTTAACTCCAACAGCTGTGCAGGAAAATGCTATTGCTGGTATTGGTTTAGATGTTATAGCCTTTGAAAGTGAGGCAACACCAAGAACCAGCCATTCAAAAACACCACAAAGTGTACAACAAAAGCAGAAACCAAAAGTTTCAGCTGCTCCAGTAAGTGGCTCAAAAGACATGGTTCTTGTCGATGATCCAAAGGCTGTGGAAGTGACAGGAGAATTTACAGTAGAGGAAGATGTTGAAATTAATTTAGCAACATTAAAATATTTTCATTCAACCCAGCAAATAGTTCCAGTCTCCAGCAGTAGTAAAGGACATAAGCCCAGTAACAATCTGATGAAAAATATGAGTTTTCGACGAAATGTTTCAATAGGCAATTTAGACGACGTGGTGAAGGATGTTCGTGAACCTATTTTCAGCCCCTCCAAGCTGCAATTCTCTAGTCCTCAAGTGGATAAAATCATCAAAGACGCTCAGGTTTCAATGATGTTGAATGCCAATCCCATGATCAAGCAACCTTTGGTCACTTTGAATACATCGGCGCAAGAAATTCCTTCTCAAAGCGTGGAGTCGATTGGTGAACATAGTGGTTCTGCGCAACCTCTACTATCTACAGGTAATGATAAGGAAGTCATCAAGGACATAAGTGAAGACTTGAGGGAGAAGATAAATGAAATAACACTTAGACAAGAGTAGAAATATTTTGATCGAATGATGCCAAGGAGTAAAACCTTGGCAGATCGAGCTGGGTATGAAGAAGAGGAGCATTGGGAAAATGGTGTGGATAATGAGATTGATGATTCCATTGAACAATAATCTGGGCAGCAGCAGCGATGCAGTCAAGAAGCTTGTTATGCTCATGGTCATTATCCTGGGCTGCAACAACAGCGTGCACGCACTCAAGGTGATGCACTGCTACATCCAAATACAGGACAGCAGCAACATTTTCCTACTAGCTTCATGGTTGGATAGCATAAGCATACTACAAGCAATCTACAGATTGAAAAGAGCACAATGGTTACTAGCTCGAAGGCAAAGGCAGCAAACAATAAATCTAGAAGGCAGAAGCAGCAAATTGTGAACACTCCTACTGCTATTTGTGATCGATATGAAGCAGCACCAAATCCGGGACAACAACAGCTAATTGAAAACAGTCCACAGTCAGTAAGTCAGGGGCCAAAAAATGGATAGCAACACAAGGAAAGAATTTGGCTCGACGAGATGCAGCAGCGAAATGGCACAAATGTACCTGAAGCCAACTCGATTGTAGTTCTAGATGCAAATCAATCTGGGCAGCAATAGCTTGATCCAAACAATTCACCTATTATACATACTTATGGTCGAAAAGCAACAACAATGTCCAAATTGGTATCGACTTTGACATATGCTGGACAACAACAACTTATTCCAGCTGTTAGTCCTATAGGTGATAGACAAGTCACAGCACCAACATCTGGACAGAAGCAAATTGTTACAACCAGTCAATTTATGTCAGACGATGAGAGAATGTATTTGGAATCAATTCTGAGTGCCAATGCTCCACAATATGTGAATTTGGGGATTGACTTGAATTTAGTAAGAGAGGACAATCCAATGTTTGCACTGTGTAAGCAACAGGATTTATCACCCTCGCGCATCGGACCAAATCACAACATTCGTACAAGAGATAAAAGCTGGGACGACAAGGTGAGTAAGGAAGGAATTGTTAGGCGACTTCCAATGAGAGTTGCCAAACAAAAGCAGGCTGCCCTAACTACTTCTACGAGGTCCAACTGTTCAAAAAGGAAATGATGTTTTTTTAATACATTTTGCACAGGATTGAGGAAAACGACAAAGAATTACAAATTGAAGATTTTTCAAGTTTGGAAAAGAAGGGACGAGAATCACATTGGTACTACATTTTATTTTACCATTTTCTTAGTATCCTCACCTGTAATATCATCACAGAGAATGTTATAAACTCTGTGATGATCATAGAATATTTGGTCCTTTCAACTTCATATTTTTTACATGCTTGCTAGTAGACGAGGCTATTATAAGCCTCAATAGGATAAGTAAGGTAAGGTTTAGCCCGGTTTGTGTTGCCTTGGTCCTATGCCTTTGGAAAATATCCAGACGGCTATTAGATTATATTCCCTCATGAGACTTTGCCAGCAGCTACACCATGAATCCTCTACATGAGGCTATCATCATAAGGCAATGTGAGGCGCATAGGAGTGATTATATAGCCAAGGCATATGGGTAACAAAACTGGTGTTATTGTCCCCCTTATTTGTACTTTTCCTAATTGTTGTATTTTCTTTTCTTTTATTAATAAAAAAACTAGCCCTAGGCACTTTCCTAGCGGATTGCCAAAAAAAAACTCTTTCATCCTTCCTAGGTAAAGAGGGGCAGTTGTTGATAACCAAAATTTTCCTATAATACTTTTTAAGTGTATATATACCTTCAAAACTATGCATTAGTATCAATTGATATTTTTCCATAATTTCTATATTTTTAAAATGAATTTATCCTAATATTTTATTTATAAAAATAAATTCAAATTGCATCACAAACGACTTTATAGCATTTCGTGATTTAATATTTGTGACGACCTGGCTAGTCAACTCATCAGTTACCACTTCATTTCCCCCATTTCTGCTTCTTTATGCTTTGTTTATCCATGTTATGTAGTATCGAGTTGGTTGTATCGAATCCGGAATGATTTTGGTAAGGTTTGAGACTCTTAGTCTCTTTTGAAGAAGCTTGTGTTGGAAAAGTCATCCGGATGTTGACTTATGTGTTAGTGGGCTCGGATGTGAGATATGATGGTTCAGATAGCTTTAAGGGGTGATTTGGTACTTAGGAGCGTGATCGGAATGAGTTTTGGAGGTTCTAAGTAGATTTAGGCTTGAATTGGCAAAGTTGATATTTTGGAAATTTTCGGTTGGTACGCGAGATTTTGACATAGGTCGGAATAGAATTCCAAGAGTTCCAGTAGTTCCATTGTATCATTTGGGATGTGCGCGCAAAATTTCAGGTTAATCGGACGTGGTTTGGTTGGGTTTTTTTATCAAAAGTGTAATTCGAAAGATTTTGGAAACTTAGGCTTGAATCGGGTGCGTTTTGGTTGATTTGATGTTGTTTGAGGTGTTTTAAAGATTGGTACAAGTTTTAATAAGGTTTTGGGATACGTTGGTGCATTTGGTTGAGGTCCCGGGGGCCGCGGGGTGATTTCAGATGGTCGATGGGGAGTTTGAGGAATTGTTGCAGCTGCAGATTGTGCTGCTTCTGGTATTTCCGCACCTGCGGATTGGGGACCGCAGGTGCGACGCTGCATATGCAAAAAAAAGGTTGTAGAAGAGGAAGTTGGGATGCAGGTAGGAAATCGTAGAAGCGGTGAGGAGGACCACATCTGCGATGTCACAGATGCGGATAAGGGATCGCAGATGCGGAATAGAGGAACATAAGTGAAAACCACAGAAGCGGTTGATTTGCCGCAAATGCGGTACCGCATAAGCGGTTATATGGCCCCAAATGCAAAAATGTATGGACAAAAGGTATAAATTGTGTCCTTTGTGATTTTGAGCTATTTTCACCATTTCTAATTCGGCTTGGGAGCTTTTTGGACGATTTTGAAGAGGTATTTCAAGGGAACTTCATTGAGGTAAGGAATTTAGACCTAAAACGCATTCCTATGCTATTATTTCACAGATTAGAGCTATGATTAATGGAATTTAAGTGTTAAAATTGGGAAAACTAGGGCTTCGAAACGTAGACCTTTGCTTAAGGATTTGAAGGACCATTTGAGGTTAGATTTTAGAACTTTTGATATGTATGAACTCGTGGGGAGATAAGGAATCTATTGATGTAAAAATTATCGAATTCTGAGACGTGGGCCCAGGGGTTGGGTTTTAGTAATTTCGGGATTTATGTTGTAAATTAAGTATTTTCGCTTGGGCTTCATTCCCTTAGCATATTTTGATGCCGTAATTCTGATTTTGGATAGATTCGATCCGAGTGGAGGCCGATTTGAGGGGAAAAGGCATCGCGAGCTAGAGATTTGACCGGATTAAGGTGAGTAATGATTGTAAATGATGTTCTAAGGGTATGAAACCCCGGATTGCACATTGTTGTGCTATATTGAAGTGACGCACATGCTAGATAACGAGCGTGGGGTCATGCACTATTGGGGATTGTGACTTAGTCCGTCCCGAATGACTATTTTACCACGCATTTGACTGAAATCTATTTTCTATCATCAGTATTTGGGCTGAATGCCATATTTGAGCTTCGTTCCAACTATTTAAACCCTTAAGAGACTTTTATCGATATTTCCTCACTTTTTTTGACTTTATACTTGAACTCAGTCATGTTATATTTTACTGTTTTCATACTCAGCCATGTTTACTCTGTTTTAACACTTAAATGATATTTTGGGCTGACAATTATGTTTTACTATTGCCCGCGTGGCTTGTGAGGATTTTGATTGAGTAAGCCCGAGGGCCTATGTTGTGAGGAAACATTTGATATATATTATGAGATCGAGGGCCTGAGGTATGTACGCCACGAGGTGGCTTGATTGATAAGAGGCCGAGAGTCTAGTGATGATGCCATGAGATGGCTTGATATTGCGCTTGGGTCGTAAGGGGAACCTCTAGGAGTCTACACACCCCCAGTGACCGTGGGTACCCATTGTGATGTGAGATATAGCCCGAGAGGCTGGTATTGTTCTGAGATATTGCCAGAGGGGCGGATTTGTTATTACGGTGCCCGAGGGGCGAACCTTTATGTGTTTATCTTTTCTTAATTTCTTGTCAAATTTCCTGCTTAATTGTTGAAAAAGGCTTTTCATGAAGTTAAATTTGAGTTAAAGGATTTTTACTTATCTTTCACTGGTTTACTGTTTTTACAGGTTTTACTGCTTCATTATAGTATGTCTTACGCCTTACGTGATTTCCTGCTTTCAGTATTTATTTATGATTATTACTCACTGAGTTCGAGTACTCATTTTGCTCACTACACCCTGTGTGCAGATTCAGGCATATCTGGTCCCCCTTCCGAGTGCTGATCATTTTTGGCTCAGGCAGATCCAAGGAGACTCTAGGTAGCTGTTGGCGTTCGCAGCCCGGAGCTCTTCCCTATCTTACTTCTTCATGTTCTTGGTTTTCTGTATTAAACTCTGTAGTTTGATTTGGAGTATTTCATTTTGTTAGATGCTCATGACTAGTTACACCCGGTATCGGGCTGTGTTGAGTTATTTCCCGCGGGTTATGCTATTAGTTGCTTAAACCTTGGTTTATTTGATCATGCTTAGACTGTTTCTAAATGCTTAACTATCAAATACTGAAATGGGTAATGTCGGCTTGCTTTGTCTTCACGAGAGGCGCCATCACGACCGGGTCTGGGTTTAGGATCATGACAAGTTGGTATCAGAGCCTAGGTTACATAGGTCTCATGAGTCATGAGCAGGTTTAGTAGAGTCTCGCTGATCGGTGTGGAGACTTCTATATTTATCCTCAAGAGGCTGTAGAACCTTTATGAAAAGCTTCATATTCTTGAAATTCTTTTCGTGCGTCCTTGATTCAGCTTGAAATATAACTCTTTGAATTCCTTTCACGCGTTCGTATGAGCATGAGCACTTAGTATCAGATGTGCATCGATGGATTGTTATTCCCTGGTCAAGGGGCGAGATGTGATTTTCTGTATGTTGATGTTGGGCCAGTCTGGAGGACTGAAAGCTGGATTTTCGCCTATAGCTTGAGCCCTGAGCTATTGATTTCGTGAGTGTGTGTTTCTGGATCCATATGTTTTGGTGTATCCTTATTAAGGGAGGTGATGAATGGATAGTTACGTGATGAGTGTGATATGACTGCGAGATGTATTCATGTGATTTGGAAGCGACGAGAAGGGTCTGCTAGAGGATAGAAGGACTATTAGGTGATCAATATTTTTCTTGATTTGAGGTATAGCCCGGAGTTATAGGTGTGTGAAGAATTTTTCCATGTTTCCTTGTTAGGAGTAGAGTAAATTTCATGTTGCGATCTGAGTTCAGACTCAGGAAGTTTAAGTGACTGCGTAATGTTTATGACGGTAGAAAGTATACGAAAATGTTATTTTAAGGCAAAGCAGGTGGATTATCTCCTGCGGGGTGTTTTGAAGTTTGTGCGATCCTTATATTGTCTGTTAGAAGATCTCATTTATAAGCGAAATATATGTGTTGCAATTTAAATTTGGGTCACTAAAGAGAGTGGGTTTAACTATTACGAGAGTGAATGCAAGAATTGTAGAAGATTTAAAGTAATATATGGTCTGTGTTTCACGAGCTTATGAAGGGTTGAGTTTAATCTTACTATGGTCTTATCGCATACGATAGGGTATACGCGTTATGATTTATTGTGTCTGTTTTGATCTATGGCTTCGATCCAAGTGGGGAACTTCCCCTTAGGAATTGAGTCTTCTATGCCGAGTGCATCTTCTAGTCTCTCCGGTACGAGGGGTTCCCTTCAGTCCCCTTCTCCAGCATCTAGGAGTTGTTATGAGTATGGAGAGACAGGCCATATATGGAGGTAGTGCCCTCGCTGTCTTGTGGGTTCATCTCAGCAATGGGGGTCATTCATCGGCTTCGGCGCCAGTTACTTCATCACCACCCCGCCAACCAGCTAGGGGTGGAGGTCAGTCAGTTAGGGGTAACCCCAGAGGGGAAGGCCGATCAGGGTGCGGTCAGGCCCATTTCTATGCACTCCCAAGCAGACCCGATGTTGTTGCTTCGGATGCTGTTATTACAACTATTGTTTCAGTATGCCATAGAGATGCCTCTATATTATTTGATACTGGTTCCACCTTTTCTTAGTTGTTATCATACTTTGCTCGTTACTTAGGTACGCCACGTGAGTCTCTTACTTCACCTATTCATATATCTACCCTAGTGGGCGATATTGTTGTTGTAGTTTATATGTACCGGTCGTGTATGGTGACTATTGGCGGTCTGGAGACCCGTGAGGATCTTTTATTATTGTGTATGTTGGATTTTGATGTTATTTTGTTCATGGATTGGCTATCTCCATGTCATGCTATTCTGGACTGTCATGCTAAGACAGTCACATTAGCTATACCAGGTGTGCCATGAATTGAGTGGCGAGGTGTGACTGATTATGTTCCTAGTAGAGTGATTTCATTCTTGAAAGACCAGCGTATGGTTGGGAAAGGTTGTTTTTTGTATCTTGCCTTTGTGAGGGATGTCGGTGCTGAGACTCCCAGCATTGATTCTGTTCCAGTTGTGAGAAATTTTCCCGATATGTTTCCTGCAGACCTGTCGGGCATGCCACCGAATAGGGATATTGATTTTGGTATTGACCTGGTGCCGGACACTCAACCCATTTCTATTATGCCGAATCATATGGCACCAGCAGAGTTGAAGGAATTAAAGAAGAAACTTCAGAAACTCCTTAATAAAGGGTTCATTCGGCCTAGTGTGTCACCTTAGGGTGCGCTGGTTCTATTTATGAAGAAGGAGGATAGCGCTATGAGGATGTGTAATGATTATAGGCAATTGAACAAGGTAACAATTACGAACAAGTATCTTTTACCTTGCATTGTTGATTTATTCGACCAGCTTCAGGGAGCGAGAGTGTTCTCCAAGATTGATCTCCATTCAAGTTATCACCAGTTAAAGATCAGGGACTCAGATATTCTTAAGTTAGCTTTCAGGACCCGATATGGTCATTATGAGTTTTTGGTGATGTCTTTTGGGCTGACCAATGCCCCAACAGCATTCATGCATTTGATGAATAGTATGTTCCGGTGTTACCTTACTTGTTTGTCATAGTCTTCATTGATGATATTATGGTATATTCGCGTAGTCAGGAAGAGCACGCGGAGCATTTGAGAGTTGTGTTGCAGAGATTGAGGGAGGAGAAGCTTTATGCAAAATTCTCCAAGTCTGATTTTTGGCTTAGTTCAGTGGCTTTCATAGGGCACGTGGTGTCCAGCAAGGGTATTTAGGTTGATCCGAAGAAGATAGAGGCAGTTCATAGTTGGCCCAGACCGTCCTCAGCCACAAAGATTCGTAACTTTCTTGGTTTGGCAGGCTATTATTGCCGGTTTGTTTAGTAATTCTTATCTATTGCGTCGCCCTTGACCAAGTTGACTCAGAATGGTGCTTCATTTGTATAGTCGGACGAGTGTGAGTAGAGCTTTTAAAAGCTCAAGACAGCTTTGACCATAGCTCCAGTGTTTTGCCATCGGCTTCAGGTTCATATACCGTGTATTGTGATGCTTCGAGAGTTGGTATTGGGTGTGTATTGATGCAAGAGGGTAGATTTATTGCTTATGCTTCTCGTCAGTTGAAGCCCTATGGGAAGAACTACCCCGTTCATGATTTGGAGTTGGCTTCCATAGTTCACGCATTAAAAATTTAGAGACATTACTTGTAAGGTGTGTCTTGTGAGGTGTTCACTGATCATAGTAGCGTCCCGCACTTGTTCAAGTAGAAGGATCATAATTATGATAACACTATATTTTACCATCCGGGGAAGGCCAATGTGGTGGCCGATGTTTTTAGCCGAAAGGCAGTGAGTGTGGGAAGTTTAGCATATATTCCATTTGGGGAGAGACCTCTTGCAATTGATGTTTAGGCCTTGGCCGATCGGTTCATGAGGTTAGATATTTCGGAACCTAGTAGGATATTGGCTTGTGTGGTTTCTCATTCTTCCTTATGATGATCCGCATTTTCTTGTCCTTAAGGACAAAGTGCATCATGATGATGCCAGAGATGTGACCATTGGTGATGATGGGGTGTTGAGGATGCAGGGCCAGATTTGTGTGCCCAATGTGGATCGGCCTCAGGAGTTGATTCTAGAGGAGACCCATAGCTCAAAGTATTTCATTCATTCAGGTGTCGTGAAGATGTATCAGGATTTGAGGCAGCACTATTGGTAGAGGAGAATGAAGAAAGACATTGTGGGATTTGTAGCTCTGTGTCTCAGTTGTCAACAGGTGAAATATGAGCATCAGAGACCGGGTGGCTTGCTTCAGCGGATGGATATACCAGAGTGGAAGTGGGAGAGGATCACGATAGACTTTGTAGTTGGACTTCCACGAACTTTGAAGAAGTACGATGCTATTTGGGTGATTGTGGATCGGCTGACCAAGTCCGCGCACTTAATGCTTGTGTGTACTACCTATTCTTCAGAGCAGTTGGCAAAGATCTTTATCCGGCAGATTGTTCGTTTGCATGGTATCCTAGTTTCTATCATTTCAGATAGGTGCACTCAGTTTACTTTGCAGTTTTGGAGGTCTGTGCAGCGAGAGTTGGGTACTCAGGTTGAGTTGAGCACAGCTTTTCACCCCCAGATGGACGAGCAGTCCAAGCGCACTATTCAGATATTGGAGGACATGTTCTGTGCTTGTGTTATTGATTTCGGAGGGTCATGGGATCATTTTTTACCATTTGCAGATTTTGGTTATAACAATAGCTACTAGTCGAGTACTCAGATGGCTCCATATGAGGCTTTATACGAGAGGCGATGTAGTTCTCCAGTTGGTTGGTTCGAGCCGGGTGAGGCTAGGCTATTAGGGATAGACTTGGTGTAGGATGCCTTAGAAAAGGTGAAAGTGATTCAAGAGAGGCTTCGTACAGCGTAGTCGAGGCAAAAGAGTTATGCTGACAAGAAGGTTCGAGATGTGTCCTACATGGTTGGTGAGAAGGTTCTGTTGAAGCTTTCTCCCATAAAGGGTGTTATGAGATTTGGAAAGAAAGGTAAATTGATTCCTCGGTTTATTGGGCCTTTTGAGGTGCTTTGGAGTATTGGGGAGGAGGCTTATGAGCTTGCTTTGCCACCTAGCTTGTCGAGTGTGCATCCGGTATTTCATGTTTCTAAGCTCTGGAAGTATATTGGGGATCTGTCTCATGTTCTGGATTTCAGCAATGTTCAGTTGGATGATGATTTGACCTATGATGTGGAGCCAATAGTTATTTTGTGTCACCAGGTTTGGAAGTTGAGGCTAAAAGATATAGCTTCAGTGAAAGTACAATGGAGAGGTCGACCCATGGAGGAGGCTACCTGGGAGACCGAGAAGGATATGCGGAGCAGATATCCTCACCTTTTTGAGGCTTCAGGTATGTTTCTTGACTCGTTCGAGGACGAACGTTTGTTTAAGTTGGGGAGGATGTGAAGACCTGGCCAGTCGTCTCATGAGTTATCACTCAGTTTCCCCCATTTCTGCTTCTTTATGCTTTGTTTATCCATGTTATGTGGTATCGGGTTGGTCGGATCGAATTTGGAATGATTTTAGTAAGGTTTGAAACACTTAGTCTCTTTTGAAGAAGCTTGAGTTGGAAAAGTGAACTGTATGTTGACTTATGTGTTAGAGGGCTCAGATGTGAGATCCAATGGTTTGGATAGCTTTGGGAGGTGATTTGGGACTTAGGAGCGTGATCGGAATGAGTTGTGGAGGTTCGGAGTAGATTTAGGCTAGAATTGGCGAATTTGATATTTTTGGCGATCTCCGGTTGGTAGGCGAGATTTTGACATAGGGGCCGGGATAGAATTTTGAGAGTTTTAGTAGTTCTGGTGTGTCATTTGGGATATGTGTGCAAAATTTCAGGTTAATCGGATGTGGTTTGGTTGTGTTTTTTATCAAAAGAGGAATTCGGTAGGTTTTGGGAACTTAGGCTTGAATCTAGTACGTTTTGGTTGATTTGATGTTGTTTGAGGTGTTTTGAAAATTGGAACAAGTTTGAATAAGGTTTTGGGATACGTCGGTGCTTTTGGTTGAGGTCTTGGAGGGCCTCGGGGTGATTTCGGATGGTCGACAGGGAGTTTGAGGAATTGTTGCAGCTGCGAATTGTGCTGCTTTTGGTATTTCCACACCTGCGGATTGGGGACCGCAGGTGCGATGCCGCATATGCGGGAAAAATGTCGTAGAAGCGGAAGGTGGGATGCAGGCAGGAAACCGCAAAAGCTGTGAGGAGGACCGCATCTGCGATGTTGCAGATGCGGATAAGGGATTGCAGATGCAGAATAGAGGAACATAAGCGAAAACCGCAGAAGTGGTTGATTTGCCACAAATGTGGTACCGCAGAAGTGGTTATAGGGCCGCAGATGCGAAAATGTCTGGGAGAAGGTATAAATTATGTCCTTCCCGATTTTGAGCTATTTTCACCATTTCTAATTCGGCTTGGGAGCATTTTGGATGATTTTGAAGAGGGATTTCAAGGGAACTTCATTAAGGTAAGGAATTTGGACCTAAACCTCGTTCCTATGCTATTATTTCGCAGATTAGAGCTATGATTAATGGAATTTAAGGGCTAAAACTAGGGAACCTGGGCTTGGAAACTTAGACCTTTGCTTGAGGATTTGATGGACCATTTGAGGTCGGATTTCAGAACTTTTGATATGTATGAACTTGTGGGGATATAAGGAATCTATTGATGTAAAAATTATCGAATTTCGAAATGTGGGCTCGAGGGTCGGGTATTGGTAATTTTAGGATTTGTGTTGTAAATTGATTATTTTCGCTTGGGCTTCGTTCCCTTGGCATATTTTGACGTCGTTATTCTGATTTTAGATAGATTCGACGTGAGTGGAGGCTGATTTGAGGGGCAAAGGCGCCGAGAGCTAGAGATTTGACCGGATTGAGGTGAGTAATGATTGTATCATGTTCTGTGGGTATGAAACCCTGATTGCATATCGTTGTGCTATATTGAGGTGATGCACACGCTTGATGACGAGCGTGGGGTCGTGCACTGTTGGGGATTATGACTTAGTCTGTCCTGAATGACTATTTTCCCGCATATTTGACTGAAATCTATTTGCTATCATCAGTATTTGGGATGAATGCCATATTTGGGCTTCGTGCCAAATATTTGAACCCTTAAGGGACTTTTATCGATATTTCCTCATTGTTTTGACTTTATACTTGAACTCAGTCATGTTATATTTCAATGTTTTCGTACTCAACCATGTTTACTCTGTTTTAACACTTAAATGATATTTTGGGCTGAGAATCATATTTTACTATTGCCCGAGTGGCTTGTGAGGATTTTTACTGAGTAAGGCCGAGGGCCTATGTTGTTAGGAAACATTTGATATTGATTATGAGGCCGAGGGCCTGAGGTATGTATGTCGCGAGGTGGCTTGATTGATATGAGGCTGAGAGCCTAGTGATGATGCAACGAGATGGCTTGATATTGTGCTTGGGCCGTAAGGGGCCCCTCCATGAGTCTGCACACCCTCTCTGAGCGCGGGTACCCATTGTGATGTGAGATATAGCTCGAGGGGCTGGTATTGTTCTAAAATATTGCCCGAGGGGAGGATTTGTTGATACGGTGCCCGAGGGGCGAACCTTTATATGTTTATCTTTTCTTAATTGCTTGTCAATTTACCTGCTTAATTGTTGAAAAAGGCTTTTTATGAAGTTAAATTTAAGTTAAAGGATTTTTACCTATCTTTCACTAGTTTATTATTTTTACTGGTTTTACTGCTTCATTATAGTATGTCTTACGCCTTACGTGATTTCCTGCTTTCAGTATTTATTTATGATTATTACTCACTGAGTTCGAGTACTCATTTTGCTCACTACACCCTGTGTGCAGATTCAGGCATATCTGGTCCCGCTTCCGAGTGCTGATCATTTTTGGCTCAGGCATATCCGAGGAGACTCTAGGTAGCTGTTGGCGTTCGCAGCCCGGAGCTCTTCCCTATCTTACTTCTTCATGTTCTTGGTTTTCTGTATTAAACTCTGTAGTTTGATTTGGAGTATTTCATTTTGTTAGATGCTCATGACTAGTGATACCCCGGTATCGGGCTGTGTTGGGTTATTTTCCGCAAATTATTCTATTAACTGCTTAAACCTTGGTTTATTTGATCATACTTAGACTGTTTCTTAATGCTTAACTGTTAAATACTGGAATGGGTAGTGTCGGCTGGCTTAGTCTTCACGAGAGTCACCATCACGACCTGGTCTCGGTTTAGGGTCTTGACAATATTACTATTTATGGTCATATTAAGTTCAAATTATTTCACAAATAGCCAAATTTACACCTTTTGGTTACAATTGCAATACTTTTACAAGTATAGCCCATGCATACATTATTACGTTATTTTATCAAAAAATGGCTCGTTGTATTTTTTAAAATAGCAAAAATTATTTTAAAACACTTCCATGCATGAAAATTATTTTTTTATTTTTAATTATTTTATTAAATGATTTTTATTCAATTACTTGGGTATTTAATAAATAGCCCTTTTATTTTAATATCTAACCTTTTTAAACCATCCCAAAACCCCTCTAAATTGGCGTAACTCCCTCAAGCCCAATTACACACCTGCCCGACCCAATACCCCCATCCTATCCTGACCGTTGATCATTTTTTATCAACGGTCCACAACCCACCTTACCATAATTAACCTAAACGACCCCCTCCCAAACCCTCTCATTCTCTCCCTCACACGTCGTCATCATCTCCCTCTCCTATCAAAACTCCCTCAACAAAACCCTAGTTCTCAGGCGCCGTCACCGATGTATACCTCCACCCATGAGGTTTCCATGGCTTTTCCGACCAGCCTGACCTCCCACACGCCATGGCTCCTTGAGTTTTTGGATACTTAAGAAAATCTCAAAGAACCTAGTTGTTCTGGTTTGAAACTTTGCTCATTAGCCTGTCTAAGGCCATTGTTCGATTGTGAGTGAGAACTTCTCTTTATTTTGTTACAGATCTATGGGTTCTCGACCTATTCTCTCATATCTGCTATTTTTCTGAAAACCCTAGTTCATTGTTGTCAAGTCTTCTAAGATAATCATAGATCTGAGATGATTTGGGTATGATCAAGTGTTTTCCTCCAAAAACCCCTTAATTTAATTGATTATCTCGCTTTTTAATCACTCTTCTTAAATTAGGGTTCATCGCAAACTGTTTTTCAAAGATATTTCTAAGTTATTAATGTGTAGTAAGATCTTTCTTCTTCACCTCAGCTGATTTCTTACATGAGTGTTCAAACCCTAGTTGATTCTAAGTACTAATTTTTGCAGTCTTTGCTTTGATTTTTGGGTCTTTTCGTGTTACCAATCGTATTAATTTACTCCATCTTTTGGACTTAAATGTTTTACTTGTTAAATCTGGTATTTTTGTGATTTTTCCCTAATTAATCTCTATTAGGTTTTGCATCTATTTCCGGCTAATTTATGTGCCTTTATGAAGTTTTACTTAGCCTATTTTCTATTTGTGGAACTCGATACTACTTTGAAATTCTGGTTGATTGATTGGCCCTAGACTGTTTCGTTGTTTATGACCTTAATTTGGTCCTGCATGGATTATTTAATTGTTTTTATAATTGCGGATCTTTGCTGATTCTTTACATAGTACGATTAGGCTCCTTTCCTTAATTAGGCCCTTGTATTACCGTTTGATCAAGGAGTATATTCTGAACTCCCTTTATTTGGTTTGAACTCCGTTCCTTATTTAATCTCCATTATTACTGTTTGGCTAATTGCCCTTAATTAAGGGAGGTCTATGCAGAATTTCATTGTATGATTAGATTTTGTGACCCCTTAATTGTTGGTTTCTAATTCATTTACCTTATTTACTCTACTCTTGAACTGCTATATAAGCACTCTTATTTTACCTCTCAAAACGAACACTGAGTTTAGAACACACACTCACACTCAAACACTCTCTTCTTTCTCTCCTACTTGTGCTAATTTTTGGTCTAGCCAGCTAAAAGTCAGGGCTAGACATTGGAACTACACATGTTTTACACTCTGAACTTTCTTCTTTAACTGGTATGTCTCTAAGTTAAATTTTGTAACTCATGTGTTCCATTCCTGCACTAGTTTAATTGGTTATGTATCCAATTGTTTCCATGTTTACTGCTTTATTCAGCATGTCTAAATTATGCCTTCTCTTGTTCAATGTGTAATCAGCATGCCTAAACTTCACGTGGTTCTTTAATACTTGTCCAGCATATTTACTTAATTCCCTTACCCCCCCCCCCTTAACCGGTTTGACAATGTTAGTTACTTAGTCTCCTAGTTCATTCGATTGGCCCTAATTGTATGTCCAATTCTGTTCAAAACACCCTTGTCTTCAACATGATCCTGCTATATTCTTTCTCTATGTTTTAACTGTCTATTACCATGAATGACTTGTTTCGTAGACTCCTAGTTGTTCTGTACATTTGTTATCTCAAATGTTTCCCTATTTATGTGGTCTCAACTCTATATGTTCCCAATACCTTTCACCTTTGTTAGTAAATCTATTGGTTAAGTGTCTGTGAATCTAGGTATTCTATGATTAATTGGTTATTTGCTGAATTTGCTCTCCCAAGAAGTGATTTCAAAACTTTCTTCTACTCTTAGTGCTTTTCTCAAAATTGGTGTCACTCCTAGCATCTTCTTAAAACTGTTTTCCATTTCTGAAATCTTTTTACTTCTAAAATTGTCTTAACACTATTTTACTAAGTCTTATAACACTATGTCAAGAACTCTCACTTTACTCTTAGACTATTAGGTTTTGCCCCTCTACTGTGTGTACTGCTTAGGGATCCTTGAGATTACTCTGAACTATAGCACACCATGGCTTGCCTTCTACACTGCACACAACCAATCCTCTATTTGAGAAAGTTCTTGGTGTGAGCACTGCCCCTGATCCTTGAGGTCCTTAGGGAACTCTAACACACCAAGACACTTTATGGGTTGTGAGATCTTTGGCTTCTGAGACTGTATTGAAGGCCTGACATTCCTAGGTTTCCTTTGGGCCTGATATAGGCTCCCTATAGTATAGTTTCATTTATTTATGCAATTCATTTGATCTTGGTCTGTAATAATATTATTTGTAAACAGATATTGGTGTAATTAGTAAAAATAGAGGGTTTATATATGATTTTTGTTGGGAAATCGGGTAGAAATCATGCTTTTAGGTTTATATATGTTGATTTTTCAATAGATGTCATGCCTCTAGGGTTGCTATGCCTATTTGTATTAATAACCATGCCATAAACTTGTGCATTTGATATCCTTCCTTAGGATAATCATGTTTATTGCTTTGCATATTAGGAAATATGTTATTGTCATTATTTTATTTCTGATTCTACCTAAAGTCATAATTATCTAGAAACCCTATTATTATGTTATTACTGTAATCATGCTTAATAAAATGTTAATCTCTCTCCGTGCATTAGAAATCCTGCCTTAGGACTCTATTTGCATTTGCTCTGAATCGTATCTATGCCGCTTAAACTAATAACTGTCTATAAGGAGGTTTAAAAATAGCCCCAACACATAGATATCGTGTTCTAGTATAAATAAGCATGAAATCATCTTTCGTAACATTAATCGCTTAGATCAGCATGCCTATAGGACTGAATAACTTCAAGTTATTTTAATTAGTTCCCAGATTTATGATTGCATACAGACTTGCGCCTAGGCAAACCTTAGGTAATTAATGGTCTAAAACTGTGAAATTTTGCTCTGTATTATGTGTGAAACGACCCAGGTTTAACAGGTTTTTAAAACCAGTAGGCAAACTGATCAGGTTATATCACTTCGCTTTAAAACAATGCTGCATATTCTATGTTTGTGATGATCATTTAGATACCCTGTTATAGGACTTCTCTGAAATTACTTGAAAACTGTGTTTAAGACATGCTACTTATTTGTTTATGTGTGAAGGTAAATATGAGCCCCCTTTAATCGTTTCTCTATTTGATAGTCCTATACGTTCTTTGTTGTCGCTTAGATTTTACCTTTTATACACCTTAAGAAAGTCTAGAACTACCTAAAATTAGAGGTCCTAAACACCTCTAGGACCACAACGAAGGGACGAGTAAAGCACGCTTAGAGTTCGTTAATTAAACTCGCTTATATAACCGCTAAGGGGAGGGTAATGGGTAGTAAAAGCATTTAATGACTTGTGCACTAATGCCACGTGTAACCCCTCTATTTGAGGAAGACTTACCGGGTATTGTACAGATGTGATCCTATAGGCTAACCAACTTAGGACTTCCCTTCCTCAATTTACATATGTGTGCTTAGTCTGTCTAAACTCCCTTAATTCGCACATGACTGCCTCAACTTCCTTAATATGTATATGTATGCTCGGACTCCCTAAACTTCCATTATTTGCAAATGTGTGCTTAGACTACTTACCTATTAAAGTACTAATTCAGATGATTGAGTTCAGCCGGGATCCACCGTTATGGACACCGAGGGTTGCCTAACACCTTCCGCTCAAGGTTATTTCTAGCCCTAACCCTAATCTCTCATAATGCAAACTGGTTACGTGAGTTAATTGCTCTAGGTCCCCTAACGTACCTTAAGGTGGCGACTTTTTAAATATCCAGTTCCCAAAGGGAAACGAGCTGTTCCCAATGAATGTCGAAACCCGGACTTCTGCAAGGGAAAAAGGGGGCGCGACACCAATGACATCATCTCATCAAACACCACTATTCTATTGACATGCCACAACAATATAACCTATAGCCACAAACCGTGCAATCCGTGCACCAATAAGCAATAATTAATGTACCCAAACATGAAAAATGATTCAAATGAGAGAACCGCCCCGCAAGCTCAGCAAGTACCACCACAAAAACAATGTTATGAACCCGTCACACATAGTAGAACCAAGACCCACGAATCAATCACGAAGGATCATATCCCAACATAACCTAGCTACAATGCGTGACCCCATCCAAACACCGGTCCATATGAAATACCTCCATCCACAATTCTCAAAATCAACAACCACACGTAATTCGACATCAAGTACACGAAATGCATGACCATATCCATGGAGAGGCGAATAACACAATATACCACAGCTCGCAAAGACCATAACTGAGACGCAATCAACCATCCAACAGCCCAATAACCATCTTACTTTAATTCCACTACAAGGCCTAAATAGAATCGCATCATGTAAATATATATCCAACAAATCACAACACCACGTAGCATAGAAGAGTACACATAGAACTTATCAGAACACAAACAAGCTCAACTCTAACTGAATGACACAACCTTCAGTAATAACGATACTGCTAAATCCGACCTGATGTAGACTACACATCCTCATTGGTCGTACTAAGGCCCCCCCAAATCAACTCTATTCATCACCAAATGGATAAATAGCCCTCCAAAAGTCCACAATAACCTAACCATAAGACATACTACAATCTAGCTAACTTAGCCACATTTTCACAGTCCACAATCACGAAACAATCTGCCTGTGAGAACTCCTAGTCTCCAACTCCATAGAACACACAAATCACCATAGTTGTTCCCAACTCCACCACTTAAATGACTAACACATCTTTCATAAAAATATCATGCAAATACTTTACTGTTGTCCTTTCCATCTAGGCAACTGTTCTGTTAATAAATCCAAAGGCCAGAGCATTCCCCCGTTTTGGCCTCTTTCTCACACCAGATTTGTGGTAGCAATTCTTCCAATCTTGTAACTGTTGCAACCTTTGTCATGCAGAATGTATGACTTTGTCCTTATATCTGCCTGTGTGACTCTTCTATCTTTTATCCTTCAGAATTTAACCAATCTCTAGGCCTCATTTTGTGAAATATATACAGAACTATAACAAGCTGTCCCTCTAGGAATCTATAGGTGTACTGAAGTTCTTCTCTCGGTACTTTGTTTACTTACGACTGTTGCTATATCTTATTTTGTAGTCATTTAATCTATCCTTATGGCTTTACTACATCTAGGTAGGTTATACTATACCATAATACTTATTTCAGTTTATTACCAAGGTCTTCTACCCAACTCTAGGTTAGTCTCTCGCTACTTATCCTATATGTATAAATTTTGGTCCCTTAATGCTTCCTAATTACTATTCATCCAAAGAATGATAGCCTAATCCCATCTCATATTTTGGTAAGTGGAACTTACCAACCAAGATGATATTTGACTTTGTCTACTAAAATGGTTTGTCCATCTGCCTACCAAGACCTGCAAGCATGAAATGCAACATCCCTGGCAAAAGGGACGTCAGTACGAAATAATGTACCAAGTATGTAAGGCAACACAATAACTGAAATATGAAACTAAACTGATAATATAATAACTTAAAGTAACTGAGAGTCAAAGATAATTTGATGATATGCTTACCTGTTGATAATGACTCAACTCTCTCAATATAGTAAGTAAAATAGATGGTCAGCCTTATAAGGCTCGGTATGTCTAATTGCTCTGCCATAGTAGGCTCGTTCATAGGAGCTCATCCATACTAGGCTCAGTGTCTCGGCCATTTTGGGCTCGCTCATAGGTGCTCGGCCATACTAGTCTTGGTATATAACTTACCATCTGATCAGAGGTTGCCCAATAGGGGTCTGCCCATCAATTATAGCTCGATGGTGGCGAAAATATTATAATACTGTATATATATAGGCTATGTGCTCTCTTGGATGAAAAAAGACCAAACTAAACTGAATATGAAGTCCTAATAAGGGAGAAAGATGTAACTTATGAGACTAGGACAATGGACAAAAATTCAAGAATATGAACTTCTTTTTATATCTCGTTATCAAACACATGTAGTTACTGGATCGTGCCAAAATGAAGGGAAGGTTTAGCCTTAAAATAACTTAGCCTCATAGAGTCCTTAACCTCTTTCAAGCAACTCTTCAAACAACTCAACTCAGTCTACGATAGCATATGGAGATTCAAAATCAGTACTGAGTAAAGGCTAAATCTGTAACTTAAGCTAGTAGCTCGTTTTATATAAATTTGGGCAGCATCTCCCTTGTAACAAGGGACTCCTCCAATACCATATACCAAATACAACAACCAGAGCAATAAAATGAGAACAACATCAAAAATAGGGTATAAAATATTTCATTAATAAGTCATCAAAATATCACGACGAGCGACAAGCTCGGATTGAATCCCTTCAGCACCTTCAATCCCATTATCGTTTATTCTCGAACTTAGTAATATATTCAGTATAATAACCAATACCTTTTTGAAGGATTTCCAACCTTGTAGTAAATTTTAAAGTCACCCGAAATGGCCTAACACAAGATAATATCACTGTCGACAACTTTCAAGTGCTTTATAGCCATTTCCTTTTCTAGTTACCAATTTCCTCAACAAGATTGACATGTAAACCAACATATCATACTAACAATATCATCCATAACTTATTTTCCATAATTTTCATCCATTAAAAGTTCATAAGAGCAACTTTCAGATCAATCCCAAGAACAACAACATCTCGAACTAATCCAAGTATTATCTTATAGTTTATCATCCTAACAACTTAAACAATATACAAAAAGCTTAAGGACAATTAGCACTCTGTTATACTCACCTTAGACAGTAGCAACAACTTAAAATTTCAGCCAAACACAACTCACAATTATCCTTAATGACACCACAACCCTATAGGTGTTGTGTTCTCTTCTTGAATTACCTTTTGGTGTTCAAGTTGGTGTGTAAACACTTGTAGTTCACTTGAAAATCTTATATATATATATATATATATATATATATATATATATATATATATATATATATGAAGGATGAAATGATTAATACCTTAATCAACAAGAACCACACGAAACCTGAGGTTACTTCACTTTGAAGAACTCTCCAAAACAGCCACAAGATGAAATACTACGATCTATCAAACACCACAAAGTTTTAGCATTGGGTTCATGTTTTTATCTTAGGTTTTCACCCTAGAGTCATGAAGGAACCCTTGCGGAGAATTTAGGAGGGTTTAGGAACTGTTTTGGATGAGAAAAATGAGTGAAAACGATTTAGAATTGACTAAAATACAAAATGGAGTTTTACACCGACTTTGTGGGTCTCCTGGGAGCTGCTTGCACAGTCTCGCAAAAACGTGAATATTTCTCTACGCCTATATCATATCGACAAAATGTTAAATGCATTAGAAACTAAACTCATATATCTTAAATATTGTAGGTAGATCATCCCCTAATTACAAGTGTATTGAGAGAAAAGTTCAGCTAGATTTGACCTAAGTTTCAACACATTTATGAATGCAACTTGTGATGACCTTTTCCAACTTCTGTTCCACAACTCGCTTAACTTTAAAACATAACACACGACTATCATACGACTAAAATAACTCATAACACAATCTCCTTATAATATTAAGCACCCTAGTCTCACCCAAAAGTACATGTTATAATATTCCCAACTTTTCGACTTTGGACAAAACTTATTTTCTTCAATTCGTTTCGCTTCTAAGCCTTCAAACCCTCTTGGTACTTGGTCATCATGATATTACATATGTTTAGGCTCCATGTTAACATGATTAACTAAACTTGTAACTTTTCAAAGATGATCATATTTCTGAGCTTACATCCATTGAGTTACGACATACTCTTACATACGAAAACATAAGGTGTAACACCAATGACCTCATCTCATCAAACACCACTATTCTATCAACATGCCACAACAATACAACCTATAGCCACAAACCGTGCAATCCGTGCACTAATAAGCAACAATTAAAATATACCCAAACATGAAAAATGATTCAAATGAGAGAACTGCCCCGCAAGCTCAGCAAGTACCACCACAAATGCAATGTTAAGAACCCATCACACATAGTAGAACCAAGACCCACAAATATATCACGAAGGATCATATCCCAACATAACCAAGGTACGATGCATGACCCCATCTAAACACCGGTCCATATGAAATACCTCCAGCCACAATGCTCCAAATCAACAACCACACGTAATTCGACATCAAGTACACGAAGTGCATGACAATATCCATGGGGAAGCGAATAACACAATATACCACAGCTCGCAAAGACCATAACCGAGACGCAATCAACCATCCAACACCTCAATAGCCATCTTACTCGAATTCCACTACAAGGCCCAAATAGAATCGCATCATGTAAACATATAGCCAACAAATCACAACACCGCGTAGCATGGACGAGTACACATAGAACCTATCAGAAAACAAACTAGCTCAACTCTAACTGAATGACACACCCTTCAGCAATAACGGTATTGAGTCAACAAATCCGACCCGATGTAGAATAGGCATCCTCATTGGACCTACTAACGGCCACCAAATCAACTCTGTTCATCACCAAATAGATAAATAGCCCTCCAAAAGTTCACAATAACCTAACCATAAGACATACTACCATATAGCTAACTTGGCCACATTTTCACAGTCCACAACCACGAAACAATCTGCTTCTGAGAACTCCTAGTCTCCAACTCAATAGAACGCACGAATCACCATAGTTGTTCCCAACTCCACCACTCGAATGACTAACACATCTTTCATAAGAAATCATCCCACTAGAAACACTTCTATAATTCCCCCCCCCCAGATGGTAAAAAAATGGATCGTTAATTGTCGTTCAACCAGGCTAGTACTGCAATACCAATGGAGCATCTGAAATCAGAAAATTATGTGCCTTCTAAAATGTGCACCCTTCTCGGGCAATACCAAGTAATAATAGCATTCTTCTAATCACCTGAAATCGTCCATGTTGTCTAAAAACTCACTACCTTCCCTTCAAAACTGAACTGTGACCTTTCACGTGCAAATCTCAATCCCACAGGATGCACCACGTCTATCATGCCATCATATGAAAAACACGAGAATCTCATAATCAACTCTGAGTCACAAACAAAATGCATACCTGATCAGTCATACACCTTCCACTTGATCACATCTAGGAAAAAATCATAACACGCTATATACCCCTCATACCTATAGATAAATCCATCTCAAGTATGGCAGAAATCATCAAGAACACTTCGAAGCCCGTTTGCACATAACCAATCCATTAGAATTGAATCCCTCTAACTCAACCAGGCCACACAGGTCTCCCCACCCAAGAGTATTGCCACGAAATACCTGTAGAGACTTACCACATCATAAGTACCTAAAGAATCAATCATATCAATTACCATGCTGATCCAACCTATAACCAAGCTATCCTATTTCTCCAAGTTCCTTCTGAATTACCCTCAAGTTGACACTTCACCTTGCCAGAACAAGATGATCCTTACCCCAAGATCACCATAAGAGATCCTAACATAAAACCACACAGTTCTTAGGCCCATAAGCCGATGTATTCCTTCCTAAGCACCTCAAAAGTACCACAACCAAGACACCAACTCTGAAAAGACCTTCTATAATATAAACTCGTTTTTTTACCTTTATGATACTGAAATGTAGAATCCATAGTGATATAGAAATACCGCAAGTCCCGGCATAATCCAATGCAAATCTCAGATCCTATCCATATACAAATTCGGAAAATCCTCAAATGCCACATATGAATCTTGAATCCATTAGAACATTCTCGAAAGTCATCCATTCTGCTCAAATCTCAGTTGTACCGCCAAAACGGGCCGAACAACATGTGCCTCATTAGAACAATAACACCCAAAGAAGTAATTGACGTCTAAACAACCAAGTAAATTCCTACTCCATACGCACTACATCCTTCATTAATAAAAACTCAAATCATTCCATGATCTTCATATACCCATAAAGTGTAAAACACAATGCATTCAGAAATTCTCTTGCTTAAATCATCCTCAAAGCCAACATCTGCATGTCATAACCGATTAACAAGTATGCTTTAGACCAGACCAAAACAAATACAACACATGACAATACAATCAAATCGTCATTAGCAGACTCCCCCACTTTGATCAAAGCCATAGAACAAAATATTCGCTAGCTCCCAATACTTAATACTCTATTATTACGGCCACAACTACTACGAAATCACTTAATCTTCCTAAGTCTGAACTCATCAACAAGACATGAAAATCTACTTCATTCCATAATTGAAATAACATGAAAGAATCTCTCAAAAACCTTGATAACTCAAGACTGTATGACACATACACAGAAATTGAGCATCCAATACTCCTTTTCACATCTCAAGAAAACACTTCCCGTCACATTCAAACCATCTGAACGCATTCCGCAATCACATCCTACTTATCATATAGCACACACCGAGCCACCAATCCCACTCATAACGACACCACTAGACATAGAAGTCCAAAAGCATATGCTCATACAATTGAAACTATCGAGCATATATTGTGGTCCAAACCGGGCCTCAAGTCCTCTAGACTAGACCATCACCAAAACATATAAAATACATCTCGCGCATCATCCATGGAATCCACAAGCCGTCGATGTACAACTGATACCGAGCGCTCACATACGCATGTGAGTAAGGGGAATGAATTCAAAGAGATACGCATCAAACTGAATCAATGTCGTACAATAAGGGCTGGCAATACAAAATCATGAGCTTCTACGATTTAGAGTTTACAAAACAAGCATGAAATAAATACATCATCATTTTGAAATATACATAAATAGATTTTTATAAATCTAAATGTACCATGAACAACATGCACCTACAACCGGAATGTAGGTTCATCTTCAAAGCCAGCTCTCGCCATAAATAGCAATATCAACTCCAAAATCTTCATGCAAGGTGCATAATTGTATGATGAGTACAACAAACCCCATGTACTCAATATGTAACAAACATAACCTTAGGTTAAAAGTAGTGACGATCTTGGACAACGGTCAGAGTCCAACACCAATAGCCAAGAACAACTCGTAACAATAAAATGAAAATTGTACAAACAATACTCAAAGATATGATGCTCCGCTCGCTCACAGTGACAGAAAATAGACATGCTTTTAAGGCAAACCCCAAATCTTTCACCGATGTCACCAAAGTGTGAGTACATTAGAAAACTATGATTTTCCCAAAAAAATTCAACATTAGATAAGATGTTTCGTTATCATATAGCATGACAAAAGTATATCCTATGCGTACATGTTAATGTGTATGCGAAGTCATGAATTTAACAATACCCTACAACATGAGAAAATACATCTCTATGGCTTGATGCTGCGTATGCATGTCAAATGTAATGCACCACAGTGATAAACTCATGTGCTCATGCTCTAGGAGTATTCAACCTCACTAAGCATGCTCAATCAATCAGAACCTCCCATTCACTCAATACTCTCAATCACTCATTACCTTCCAATCATTTAGCACTCTCAATCACTCGGCACTTTCACTCGGCTTTCGAACTCAGTAGGTACCTACGCTCATTGGTGGTTTATCAGACTTCAGAGGGGAGGATCCTACCTAAGAGCTAATATAAGCCAATCATGGCATTCCGCAGCATGCAACCCGATCTGATAAATATCACTCACAATCTGTCCCTAGGCCTCACTCAGTCATCAATCTCTCTGGTCCCTCGTGATCACAAATCCCATGCCAATCAGCCTAAACAATGATAACATTATATGACAACAAATGATAACAGAGATTGAGATATGATATGCAAATGAATGATTACCACTATGTAATTGCAATTTAAGCTAATAAGTCAATAATAGAAATGAACTCAGTGGGTCCCAACAAAATAGGTATATGACCAAAACACAATTTCTAACATGGATCATAGCTCAAATGCTTTAACACGTAGGAATTTCATGGATAGAAACAAGAAAGATAACTACACAGTACCACCGAATCAACCGAGTCATAATTCACACGGTGTACACCCACACGCAGTATGTGTGTCACCAAAATGCCAATAAATAACATGTATATCCAAGGATTCATACCATCAGCAGCACGTTTAGAAGTGTTACTTACCTCGAACAAGCCAAATCCAATACCGTGCAAGCCAAATAATACTCTAGAAATGCCAACCGACGTGTGCCGACCTCAGAACGACTCAAAACTAGCAAAAAACAACTTAAGAACATCAAATAATGCCAAAGGAAACAAACCCAATCGATAAAGGTCGAATCTTTAATCAGAAGCCCAAAGTCAACCAAAAATTCAAACTCGGGCTTGCACCTCGAAACCCGACAAAACTCACAAATCCAACAACCTATTCAATTACGAGACCAACCATACTAGTTTCACTCAAATCCGACTCTGAATCGATGTTTAAAACTCAAAAATGCACTTTATTAAATTTTAGACAAAACCCCTAAATTTCTCTTTGAAATTCATAATCCAAGTCAATAACGAAGATAGGTTCATGAAATATAATCAAAACCAAGTAGATAAAACTTACTCAATTCATGTGTTGAAAATCACCTCGAAAGTCGTCTCAATCCGAGCTTCATAGCTCCAAATATGTAAAAATGGCTTAAACCCCTGAAAATAGAGTACTTATAATCACTGGAGGAATCAATGAATAGCGATCACGGAAATTCTATCCAGATTGCATAGAAGACAATGCACTGGACCCATGAAAAACGCTACGCGATGCAGCAAATTCCTCATGAACGCGATACACAAGGTTGATAGAACTATGCGATCATGGGAATAAGGTCGCGAACATGAAAAGGAAACCAACATCCTGCCCAGCTCAGCCCAATCATTATGTGAAAGCGTAGAAGGAGATGCAAAACTCCAATCCGAGGTCAAATACTTAGGAGTCAAAATTGGTCAACTCTTCCAACTTAAAGCTTCCTAGTTGAGAATCATTCTTCCAAATCAATTCTGAATCACCTAAAAACCAAAATTGATGATTCACACAATTCATAATACATCATACAAAGCTACTCAAAACATCAAATAGCTGAACGGTATGCAAATGCTCAAAAGGACTGGTCCGGTTATTGCACAACTCAACAAGGTAAGAAATACCATCAACCAAAAAATGTAAACACAACCGTATTAATAGCTTTCAACAACTACAACTTCAATAACTCAACAATGAAAGTATTTCTATGAAATAGCAACTTCAAATGAAATGCATCATGATATAAATGAATCAACTTCAATTAAATGCATATAAGTAACCTAAGAGTCTAAACAGGTCAAATTTTCATATAAGCCCGTGTACACACTCGTCACCTCATATACACGCCTTCCACATAATTCAAATAGTATAATCAAACCCAATCCTAAGGGGTAATCCCCCCCCCCCTTCCCACACAAAAAGTTAGACAAGATACTTATCTCAAGGAAGCTAAATCAATACTCTAAGAAGCCCTTTCCTTGTGAAACAACCTCTGGATGGCTCGAATATTTTCGAAATAACTTAATATCATAAATAAAATCCATAAGAAATAATTTTTGATAATAAATCTTCGATATTTAATAAAAATCAAAAAGCTAACCCCGGGCTCGCACCTTGGAGAACGACTAAACTCATAAATTCCAAACACTCTTTCCGATACGAGTTCAATCATACAAAAATCATTCAATTCTAAACTCAAATCAGCCTTCAAACCATCAATTTATTTTTTAGAAAGTTTTTACTAAAATCCTCAATTTCTCCAATTCAAACAATTAATCAAACACTAAAATCGAGGTTTGAATCATGAAATAATAACAAATCCGAGTCAAAAATACTTACTCCAATCGAAGTAGTAAAACCTTGTGAGCAAAGGTAACTAAATTCCGAACAATAAAAAAAAATATAGTAGTGGTCCCAGCTCGATTCAGGTCTTAGATGATCCCAAAACTTACGTTTGATTAGCCCAACACGATCCTTGCAAGATTACCCCAAGAAAAGCTCGTGAATCATCCAACATGGCCGTAAAATTAGGGAGGTATGATGTTTTAAAGTTTTAAAAGAAATCTGAAAATATCTTATGGCATTTTTTTGTAACTATTTACACACAAAAAAATAGCAATATGAAAATCTTTATTTTAGCACCCAAAACTCATTTAGAATCTCCTGGACATAAACTATATATGCGTTTCAATCACAAAACATGTTACAAACGTGGTCGGGCACTCAAAACACCGAAAAGAGGTCATCTTTATCCGATATTGACTATGGTCAAACTTCAAATCATTAATTTAACTATTTTCTCAACCAATATTCCAAAATACACACGTGATCCTCGGGACCCCATCCAATCTTACCAACAAGTATAAATACATCATACGAAATTATACAAAGCCTCAAAATACCCACATGAACATCACAACAAAGAATCGAGGCTCAAACCGAATAGAATTTCTCTTAAATTGTTAAATGTTCATTCCTTCAAAAGAGTATCCGAATCACACTTAAACTCTTCGGATTACTTTAAAAATTTGCACACAAGTTTAATTCAACTGTATAGACCTATCCAAAGTCTTGGAACACCAATTGGAGTCCAATAAGATAAAATACAGCTTTTGGTCAAACTTATGAACTCTTAAGTTCCTCAAATTGCTAACTTTCGACAAATAGTGTCAAATTCTTCTAGGAACCTCCGAAACCAAATCCGAACATACGTACGAGTCAAAAATCAGCATACGAACCTATCAGAACAATCAAAATAGATTTCGAGTCCGTTTACTCAAAAGTCAAACCTTGGTCAACTCTTCCAACATAAAGCTTCTAAAACGAGAATCATTCTTCCAAATCAATCCCGAACCGCTCAAAAACCCAACCATACACGCAAGTCATAACACATAGTATGAAGCTACTCAAAGTCTCAAATCATCCAATGCAATGCTAAAGCTCAAAATGACTGGTCGGATCATTACAATCATAGTCGTTCAACAACTCTAACCATCTTCGTTGCCGCAAATTAAGATCTATCTACTTAAACAGGTGCTGGAGACTCTGCTTGTCGGTATAGACCTTACAATAAATTCCATAAGATAGTGCCTCCGAATATTCAGCGCATGAACAATAGCTTCCAATTCTAAGTCATGAACAGGGTATTTCTTCTCATGAACTTTCAACTGCTGAGACGTATAAGCAATCACCCTACCATTCTGCATCAATATTGCACCAAGACTAATACATGATAAATCACAATACACGGTGGAAGATCCTGAACCTATAGGGAATACCAACACTGGGGTTGTAGTCAAAGAAGTCTTGAGCTTCTGATATCTCAACACACACTAATCGGACCATCTGAAAAGAGCACCCTTCTGGGTCAACTTGGTCAATGGGGCTGAGATAGATGAAAATAGCTCCACGAACCAACAATAATAACCTGCCAAACCCAAGAAGCTCCGAATCTCTATCGCTAAAGAAGGTCTAGACTAATTCTAAACTACCTCAATATTCTTAGGATCCACCTTAATGCCCTTGGAAGATACGACATGCCCCAAAAAGGAAACTGAGTTTAGCCAAAACTTATACTTCAAAAACTTCACATATAGTTGACTATCCCTCAAGGTCTGAAGTACAATCCAAAGATGCTTCTCATGTTCCTCTAGACAGAGGAAGTAAACAAAAATATCATCAATGAAAAAGATCATAAAAGAATCCAAATAGAGCTTGATCACCCAGTTCATAAAATTCATAAATGATGTTGGGGCATTTGCCAAGCCAAATGACACCACTAAGAAATTGTTGTAACTATAACGAGTCCGAAAAGTTGTCTTAGGGACACTCGATGACCTAATCTTCAACTAATTGCAGCCAGATCTCAAATAAATCTTCGAAAATACTTTGGCCCCTGAAGCTGGTCAAATAAGTCATCAATCCTCGGCAAAGAATACTTGTTCTTGACTTTGCTTCAACTGCCAATAGTCAATATGCAACAACATCGTTCCATCTTTCTTCTTCGCAAACAACACTGGTACACCCCAATGCGACACACTAGGTCTAATGAATCACTTGTCAAGCAAATTCTGCAATTGCTCCTTCAATTCCTTCAACTCAACTTGGACAATACGATATGGTGGAATAGAAATGGACTGAGTGATTGGGGCCAAGTAAATACTGAAGTCGATATGTCTATCGAGTGGCATCCCGGCTAATCTGTAGGAAATACCTCTAGAAATTCGTGCACATTTGGTACTGAATCCATGGAAGGAACCTCCACTCTAAGATCGTGGATATATGCCAAATATGCTAGACACCCCTTCTCGACCATATGCCGATCCTTCACATTAGATATAACCATGCTAGTAAAATGCCCAGGAGTCTCTCTCCTCTCTAATCGAGGCAACCTTATCATGGTGATGTCACCGCCTTGGCGTGATAATCCAAAATAGCGTGATAAGGTGATAGCAAATCCATACCCAATATGACATTAATGTCCACCATATCAAGAAGCAAAAGCTCTACCCTAGTCTTAGAGCTCCCCACAAAAACCACACATGAGCAGTAGACACGGTCTACTAAAACAAAATCTCCTACAAGCATGTACACATATACAGGAGCACTTAAAGAATCATGAGGTATAACAAGATATGAAGCAAAATAGGATGACACATATGAGATAAATAGAACTGAGGCATCTCTATAGCAAACTGGAACAATACATGTGATGAAGGCGTCAGGCGACTCTACCTCCGGTCTGGCTAGGAATACATAAAAATGGGGTTGAACCCCACCACCTTGACCTTCACCCCTAGGGCGACCTCTAACTAGCTGGACTCCATATCTAATGGACTGACCTCCACCTCTAGTAACCTGAACCCCACCTCTAGTTGGTTTTGCAGGCGGTGGAGCCACCGGTGTCGGCATAATGGCACGACGACCTGGTTGGGTCTGTTGCTCATTATTCTAGGACAGTACCTCCATACTCAAAGCACTCTCTTAGTGGTTGTGGCTATTGAAGTGGAGATAGAACCTGGCAGCCCAGATAACAACTATAGTAACTCTGTAGAGGTGGTGCACTGATAAGAGCTGAAGGTGCACTGTAAGCTGCCTACTCTAGATGATACCCATGTGAACCATGACTGCCTGAAGCACCGTGGCATGCCTGGAGTGTTGACTGAATCGACCTAGAAGGATTGCCTTAGCCAAATGAACCTTTGCCTCCGGATAAGGCACCAGTAAAACCCCTAATGTGATGGGTCTCTTCTCAGATACTGCTTCTCTATCCTAACTACAAATCATCATGATCTGTCTAGAAATATCTACGTCCCCCTGGAAAGAAATATCATCCCTAGTCTTTTTTTCCATCTGTATCCTGATACCAAAAGTACGTTCATCAATGAATCTCATCACTCTCTCCCTCTCAGTAGGGAGTAAGATAACTGCATAACGTGCTAAATCCACAAATCGAGTCTCATACTGGGTAACAATCATGCTACCCTGCTAAAGGCACTCGAACTGCCTGTGGCACCCCTCTCTCAGAGTGAAAGGAATAAACTTCTCAAGAAATAGTTGCGAACATTGATCCCAAGTGAGGAGGAGGGACGAACCTGTTGGTATGCTCCGCTCATAATCCTTCCACTACCTCTTAGAAAAACTTCTTATCTGGAATATATCAAAGTCAACCCAATTGGTCTCAACAATACCCATGTTGCTCAACACCTTATGGCAACAACCCAAATAATCTTGTGGGTCCTCAAAAGTTGCACCACTAAAATGAATAGAAAAGAGCTTTATGAACTTATCCAACCTCAACAATCCCTTAGAAGACATTGCAGGACACTCCCCAGGCTGTGTAGCAACAACAGGATGAACTACCCCAACTACTAGAATTGTTAGAGTCTGATATATGGGACCATTTGTTTCGGAGTTTGAGTGGTAGGAGTCTTTGCTCCTCGCCCAGGCTGAGAGACAGTTGGTGCCATAGGAAATACTCCAGTCCTAGCCATACTCTCCATAAGTCCAACTAAGTGGAGTAGAAAGTCCTGAAGTACGTAAGTGGATAAAAATCCCTCATAGACATGAGCGGGTCCGACTAGTGCGGTCTGGACTAGTATCTCCTCCTCGTGATCGATCTGAGGATCCATAGTGGGTGCTGTTGCACGAGTTCTAAGCATAGCTCTGCCTCTACCTTGGCAACTACCTCGGCCCCGGCCCCTACCCTTAGTAGTGGCTACAACATGGGGCTTCGACTTCTGCCTGGTTGTAGATGTTGTGAGAGTTCTCACCACCTACAAGAGAATAAAAATAAAATAGTTCAAAGATCAGTAATAGAATAAAGTCGCACGATAGAGAAATGAAGAAGTGAAATTTCCCTATTGCTCTATAGCCTCTAGAAGATAAGTACAGATGTTTTCATATCGATCCGCCAGACTCTACTAAACTTGCTTGTGACTCGTGATACCTATGTAACCTAGTGCTCTGATACCAACTTTTCACGACCCGGAATCTCACCTTCTAGACAGTGATGGCACCTAACATTTTGCTTGCTAGGCAAGCTAACATTAGCTAGATTACTTAACCAATTTTAACAATCCAAACTAAAAAAATTAATAAAAATAAACCGGAAAGTATGAAATGGAATAAGAAAATACTAATGACGATATCTAAACATCTCCCAGAATCTGGAGTCACGAATAAATGAACATCTCGAGTGCAACAAGTAATGTCTGAACAAAAAAACAACTATTTGAAACTACATAAACAGTAAACATAGAATGAAAGGGGACTTCAGGGCTACAGATGTTGTGCAACTATACCTCAAATATATAAAAGTAGCTAAATCTGACAAATATTGCTACACGCTGCAAGGATCAACTCTGGTATCTGTAGAATAAGTGCAGAAGTGTAGAATTGAGGTGCGATTCATTGTGAGTTGATTTGATATTATTCGGCACGGGTTTTGGAAGTTGAAAGTTCTAAGTTCATTTAGGTTAGTTTTGAGGTGTGATTCATTGTTTTGATGTTATTATGTGTGATTTGAGGCCCGAGTAGGTCCATGCTAGGTTATGGGACTAGTTGGTATGTTCGAACAAGGTCCTGAGGGGCTCGGGTGTGTTTCGGATTGACTTCTCCATTTCAGAGTTGCTATATTGCTGGTTTTCTGGTGTTTCAATTGTGCTTCGTGATCGCGGGAGAAGAAAAGCTATCGCGATGGGTATTTTTGGCCTGTGGAGCTATTTGTACTCCGTGTTTGCAATTTTGAGATTGCGTTCGCACTGGGTTGAATTTTTTATTCTTCGTGTCTGCGTACATCGCTATGCGTTTACATAGTGTTGAGCGAGGCTGGTCAGTTTAGATGGGTTCTTCATCGCGTTCGTGCTGGTTTGTCCGCGGTCACAGAGGTCTGGCGGAGTACTTCATCATGTTCGCGAGGGCATTTCCACAAACGCTTAGTGTAAAGTGTGGAAATATGATTTTGTTCTTAGTGAACGCGAGGCTTCTACCACGTTCGCGAAGGGTATTGCTGGAACATTGTAATAAAGTACTCTTTTTTGAAGGTTTCGGACAGTTTTGCATGTTTGGAGCTATGGAGCTTGGATTGAGGCGATGTTTTAAGCGATTTTCAATATATGAATTAGTGTAAGTGTTCTCTACTTATTTTTTATTATATTTCATGAATCTATCCTCGTTTTTGTCTAAAGTTTCATAGAGTGATATTTTGGGTTTTGAATATCAATTCGAAGTTGGATTTGTGTGGAACTAGTATGGTTAGGCTCATAATTGAATGGGTTATAGGATTTTGTGATTTTTGTCGGATTCCGAGGCATGGGCCTAGGTTTGAGTTTTTGGTTGACTTTGGAATTTTGATTAAATATTCGACCTTTATCATTTGAAATTGTTTTCTTGGACTTTAGTTGACGTATTTGAGTTTCGTTTGGCTAGTTTCTAGCCGTTTGAAGGTTGGTACGCAGGGGATGGCATTTTTGAGTATAGTTTGGCTTGCTCGATATTAGATTTGGCTGGTTTGAGGTAACACTTCTAAAATTGGTGTTGAGGGTATGTGTTACACGCCATATTTTCGTACGTGAAAGTATGCCATAAATAAATTGATGAGACCTCAGAAATAAGATGTTATATCCCGTATTTTTGTATGTTAAAGTTTCGTCGTAAGTTAATCAACGTATGCGCGGGAATGAGATTATTTTGAAATTATAAGTATTATATTATTTCAAGCAAGGGATAAGTAAATTCGTAAAGGTGAGAGGGTAAGCAAATTGAAGAAAATGATTTTCGTCGAAGTTTGACAATTTGGGATAAAATATGGTCTGAGCTACAATACTCGGTATTTTTGGACTAGAACCATACAAGATACCATATGACCATGATAGTAAGGTGTATAAAGTGTGTTAAAAGTAAGTAGTATTTTAAGTAATTTGAGATAATTCTTAATTATGTGGGTAATTGGTTAATTATTGAATTAGTAGGGTATTAATGAATTAATTAAGGAAAAGGTGAATTATTTTGATTAATTTCTCCCTCTGGTTTAGTATTAGAAGGATTAGGGCTTGAAGCTTCGGTAGTTCCATCTTGTTCCTTCTCATAGCCCTTCTTTGATTGATTTTCCCCATGTTACTTCCCCTTACCGTTGATATGATCCTCACCTTTGCCTTCAGTAATTTGTAGAATTAGGTTGATGAACTTCCACAACCTCTAATTCATTAAACTTGTTCTTGTTTTCTACTTCCTCAAGTTTGGCCTTCTGTATACTCTTGTCAACTTTCTTACCTTGTTTGTTATCAACAATGTGACCCCTATTATCCCGTTGGTATTTGTTCTTTCTTGCTTGTATCCATTCCTATTTGGCATGATTAGTAACAGGCTGACCAACCACCTTTATACTTGACAAAACCTTTGTTGAATTTGCAGTTGTACCAATTTCTTCAGTACTCACCAGAACTGTCTTCTCTTTTCCTTGATCCTCAACATCTTCGTCAAATCTCTTGTGTAACTGAGGCTGAATTACCCAACATTCTGCCTCACTATGCCCTTGTTTCTTGCAAGGCTTGCAATATTTAGGAATATAATCATACTTAATCATATTCCATTTGAACTCTTCTAGCCCAGATTCATCAGCTTCTTCAACAATCATAATACGTATTGGGAAATTATCTAGCAAATTCAATTCCACCATTACCTTAGCACAACTAGGTCTAGTCCCATTTTGAGTTGCTAGGTCTACATGTACTGGATTACCAACTGCATGAGCTAATGAAAATACACATTCCTTACCAAAGAAATTTGGAGGAAGTTCTGGAAAACTTATCCACAATATGGCAATTGGAGTCTCTTAATTAGGTGTCCACCATGGATTCCATTTTGTACAACATATCTGTCACATGTCTGATTGAGTGTTTAAATAAAAAGCTAACTTTGAGAGAAGATGGACATAATCCTTCAATTAAGACAGCCTAATTAACACATGATTGTCTTCAATCAAGCCAACTGAACAACGACCTTAATCTCATATTGTATTGGAATCACTTTACGTAATTAACCAATAACATGCTTCCCATATGAAATTTCCCAAGAACGGCAAGTTCAAGCCCTTGTTGTATGATGGATTGCTTCACTTCTTGTTTCTTCCACTTCACAATTATTTTTCCATGAAGGAACTCACCTGGTTTCAATGGTAACATAGCTAGGGTTTGCATGGGCGTATTAATGATAGTAGGGTTTTACAAATTCGCATAGGTTTTAGGTGGATTAGGATTTGTATTAGGGTTTGTAGAGGTTGGAAACAGCTGAGAGGGGGAGGGAGACGACGGACCAACCTCAGGAGGAGGCTGGCCGCCGGCCGCGGCGGCCATGAAGGGTAGTCGCTGGCGTACAGTTGATCGCAAGAGAGAGGAGAGAGAAGAGAGCTTTTTTCCTTTCTTTTTTTGATGTTGTTGAATATATTGTGTTAGTTATTGGATATTTGTATAATTTTAGAATAATAAATATGTACCTTTAGTGTAATTTAGTATCCTTTAGTGATGTTTCTTAGTGTAGTAGAAAAATAATAATAAGTAATACTTTATATAAAAAAAATTAAACATTTAAAATTGTCTCAATAAGTGAAACAAATTAAATATTTAGTATTATTTTGATGACGAATAAAATGATAAAAAGTTGGCAGTATATAAAAGAGACTGAGACCCTATCATTTTTAGTGTAAAAAGTAACAAATAACATATAAATAGTTATGAATGAAATAAATAATTAATAATATTTAATATAAAAATAATTATTAAAAATATTTAAAATTATCTTTATAATTTAAACAAATTCAATATTTAGTATTCTTTTTACGATGAATAAAAATTATAAAAAGTTGATAGTAAATATAAAGACTTTTCAAAATTTTAGTCATAAAATCCTAAAAACAAACATATAAATAATTACTTTATATCAAATTAATTATTAATATAAAAATTTATGAATTAAATAATAATATAAAAAATATCGCAAGATATTTAGAGACGTTAAACGAGTAAAGAGAACAATATTTTAAATAATACTATTCAATTTACAAACATCATTATAGATCGCTCGACTATTCATCCTAGACCTGTTTCTCGTGAGCTACTTATGCTCCAGGAAGGCCATAGGTCATCACATATTTGGGATGGAAAGTTGCTAGGACAGAACTTCCACCAAGACGCATTGATGATTTTTGGGAGTTTATTAGGGATCACATACTTCATCCTCGTACAGTTGTGTGCCTCACTCAGACTAGTTTTTACCGAGTTGTTGAAGTTGGCCGATTGTGATTCAATTAGCCCCTGGTCACGACTCAAATTGAGCTTTTAAGGCCTGAACGCATACATTTCATTTGTCTATCGGCGAGGCGACCATCACACTAGAGGACACGGAGGTATTATTCGGGTTTCCCATTGACGGTCTTGCTGTCCACTACTCGCCCTGGAGAGGCTAACTGGATTCCAGCCGGTGGAGCAGACCGCTATCAGTGGCGTTAGTCAATTACAGCTATCGCTTGTTAGGCAACACTTGGAGGCGCTTCACGAGGAGATCACGGAGGAGTCACCGGTTGAGGTTATTGAGAGGCAGTCAAGGCTTTTGATTTTGATGATATTTGGTGGAATTCAGAATTCTTTTCCTGAACACTTCGGAAAACCTTGTGAGCCTGCATTTCTTACATCATCTAGAGCACTTAGATCACTTACGCATGTACAGTTGGGGTGGTGTCGTTCTAGCGTACCTTCATAGACAGTTGTCCAGGGCGTCGATGGGTAGCGTGAGAGATGTTGCTGGATTCATTCCACTACTGTACATGATAACATTATCAGTTCTTTTCATTATTATCATATATATAGTAAAAAATACTCAATTTTACGTCCACAATCAGTATTAGGTTTGGGGTTGGGAGAGATTCTTGCAGATGCTACCCCCTCCTTGGCCTCTAGCTCCAGATGGACCACCTCCGCCACTTCAACCACATGCTAGGAGGTGGGTGGATAGGCGAGGCCATGCCCGCGACATTGAGGCTCGACATCATCTCCCTCTTTACAGGGTTATGTTGGATATAATGGATATTGGTCACATAAATATTTGACTAAGTACTTCTTAATGCTTGATATGTCTTGTGTTTACTTACTATTCTTGCGTTTAATAAATAGTTCATATGGAGGCCATATAGCGACGAGCTCATCGCTAGTTTTCCATAGTATTTCTCACGAGGTCGAGCTATGTGTATATCTGAGGTCCCACTGATATGTCTCGATATAGTTGATCAACATCCGACTCGAAAGGTCATGTGACAGTTTGGTCGATGACAGCATATACCTTTTCATCACAGTTGGCATGACACACATTACGAGCGGGATGACTGCAGTAGGGTTGACCATGCATACTTGGCCTAGCTAGAGGCCCAGATAGAGGACTGGGATTAGAGACAGTTTAGGAGTCTGTCAGACCCTCCACATGGTAGTCTTTACGGTTAGCATGATTATATGGCTTGGTATCGTCGTGTTATTCGCACCCTGATCAATAATCCCGATCATCGGGAGTGTGATCGATACATTCCATATGCCAGGAGGCATAAGGCACTTGTATGTTATTAGATTTTCACGACCCGAATTGCCCACCTTATGATTTCATGATGGCACATAGTGTCTAAGATTAGGCAAGCCTAACATTCATTAATAGCTTTACAGAAGTGTCAAGATTGAGATAATAGAAAAAAATCGATAAGCTTAAATTAACTTCCAAAATAGAACATCGACAACATAATTCTTAAATTGGTGGAACTGAGTCATAAGCTCTACAGAATATTCTAAACCTCTACTACAACATTGTTCGATAAAGGGCATAGCAGTAACGAGAAGATAATAGAAGGTGACTCTAAGGCCTGCGGACATTGGGCAGGTACACCTTGAAGTCTCCCTGTCACAGCTGAATGATCACTAGCACCCAGACAAGCATATGTACCTGGATCTACACCAAAAAAAAATGTACAGAAGCGTATTATGAGTATACAACAACGGTACCCAGTAAGTATCAAGCCTAACCTCGGTAGACTAGTGACGAGCAAGGTCAAGGCACCTATTAGGATAAAAGAAACTGAACAAGATATGGTAAATCAAATAATGTAGAATGAAGAAATAAATGACAATAAACCAGTTCGATAATTGAAAGCTAGCAACAGAATCTAAAGCAATAAAGGTAACAAGGAATGAACACAATTTAAGAACTTCTGGGAACCAATGCGGACAAATACAGGTATAACAATAAGGAAATGACAAAACTATTCAACCAGCTAAGCCTTTTTAACGTAGAGTATGCAATAAGAATCACAATTGAGGTACTGCCTGGTTTCCATATTTCACATTTTCAATCACAATCTTTCCTGATATCAATGCATGAGCCCTACATTTAGTTTTGAAATTTATTTTTCCCGAAATAGCTACACGCGTTTTACCTCACCTTATCTCACTGTGTGGCTTCAAGTAGTTTCCCTACTAGCAACACGCGTATCAAGCACACCTTATTTCGCTGCATGCGTATCAACCCCTAGTCTTATATCAATGCGTCCGTATCAATATCACAACTCGCACCACAAGTGCTCATATGCCACAACTTCCCAAAATGTCAACAATACCAATATTTTCACAACAAATAGCCCATGGCTCAATCACAATATTTAAAATAATCTCAAGAACAACAAGATAAATAAGGAGTATTCAACAACGAAAAATCATCAAAAATTAACAACTTCATCAAAAAATGATAACGACTTTTACAACTTCAATACCAATAACTCAACAAGACAATATTTCACGATTAACAACTTCAAGTAAGAGTAATTCAACAACATAAAGGTAACAAGACAATGAGGAAAGTAACAACTTCAACTAAAACATATGAGAGCAAATATAGCAAGTAAGAGGTAGAACATGTGCTAACAATGTCTAATAAGGCATGCAAGAGTGGATTAACACATGTAAGAGTAGACAGTCAATGGAAGAGGTAGCATGTTATGACAATTCAATTTAAGGCATGGAAAGAGTCTAAATAACCTAAATCGGTGAAATACCACATATGACCCTTGTACACACTCAACACAAATCTTAAGATGTAGTTCTCCCGCACTAAATTAGACGAGATACTTACCTCAACTAGGCCAAATCAACCCTCAAAAATACCTTTTCCCCTAAAAGTCGCATCCACACGGCTCAAATCTAACAAAAAATGACTTATTATCATCAAACAATGCCTGGGAAATCAATTACAATAGATAAATCCGTGATCTTTACACATTTTTCAAAAAGTCAACCTTGGGCTCGTCCAGTCAAAACCCAGGTCCAAGGGTAGATTCCAACTACCCATAACCCCAGTGAGTCCATATATGTATTTTGTCACTCTCAAAACTCAATTCTTCATTTTTCAAAAACATGATAAATTTTCTCAATTTTCCCTCTTTGATTCTCATAAATCTGTTGTTAAATCTAAGATATAATCATGTAATATAGTTAAAAATTGATTAGAACCACTTACCCAAGTTTGTATATAGAAATCCCCTCTTCAAATCGCCTCCTACCAAGCCTAGGATTCTAAAATATGATAAAATGATATGAAATTCTGACTTTCTAACTTTTTGTTTAGCTACATACATAATTGTGGCACTGACAAACTTAAGGGAAACTTCGCAAATGTGACAGTGGGTTTGCAAATGTGAACCATGTCCCCATCGCAAATGCAAAATGTCCTACCCAGACCCATACATCGCAATTGCGAACCAGGAATCGCAATCGTGTGACTTGAGACTCCCCTACTATATTAGCAATTGCAAGGTTGGTGCTCGCACTTACGATATCAAAGCACCAACAAGTCCGGTTTCAATCCAAATCATTTCGAATCACGTTTGAAACTTATCCGAGCCCTTGGGGCTCCAAACCAAACATTCACGCAAGTCTAAAAATATCATACGAATTTGCTTGCGCAATCAAAACACAAAAATAACACCTAGAACTATGAATCAAACACCAAAACACATGCATTTCAAAATAAAGTTCAAGATCCTCTAGAATTGTAACCAAGCATCTGAATCCTATCAAATCAACTCCAAATGAAACCAAATTTTGCAGACACATTCTAAATAGAATAACAGACATATTCCAAGTCCCAAAAAAACTCCGATAGCCAAAAGTCAACCGACGGTAAAACTTCTAAACCTCAAATTGTCAAAATTTTAGTAATGTAACCCCAATCAACCTATGGAGTTCCGAAATAGATTATGGGCATACGCCTTAGTCCAAAATCACTATACGAAGCTATCAGAGCTATCAAAATACCACTTCGGGGTCGTTTTCATAAAAGGCAAACATTGGTCAACATAATCAACTTAGGCTTCCAAACTAAGAGCCAAAGTATCTAAATAAACATGAAATTTTCCTAGAACGAAACCAATCAAACTCGTAAGCCATAAAGCCAAAATTACACATGTGTGAAGCATCAAAAAAGGAAACGGGGCACAATAACACAAAACAACCAGTTGGGTCGTTACATTATGCCCCTCTTAAAACAAACATTGATCCTCGAACGTGCATAAGGACATATCTGAAATGATGAATAGATGAGGATAATGACTCTGCATGTTGTGCTCGGTCTCCCAGGTCACCTCATTGACCAGATTACCGCTCCATTGAACTTTCACTAAAGCAATCATCTTTGACCTCAACTTTCGGACCTGTGCGTCCAAGATGGCCACCGGCTCCTCAACATAAGTCAAATCCTTGTCCAATTGGACTGAGCTGAAATATAATAAATGGTATTATCACCATAATACTTCCGGAGCATGGAAACATGGAAAACCAGGTGGACCGCTGATAGGCTGGCGCCAATGCAAGCTTATAGGCCACCTCACCAACTCTCTCAAGGATCTCAAAAGGACTAATGTAGCACAACTTTCCCCTCTTCTCGAATCTCATCACACCCATCATAGGTGATATCTGGAGAAAAACGCTCTCTCTAACCATAAATGCTACTTAGCGAGCCCTCCGATCAACATAACTCCTATATCTAGACTGGGTTATGTGAAGCCGATCGTGAATCAACTTGACTTTCTCCAAGGCATCTCGAACCAAATTTTTGCCCAATAACCTAGCCTCTCTCGGCTCAAACCATCCAATTGTAGAATGGAACCGCCTCTCATATAGGGCCTCATAAGGAGCCATTTGAATACTCAATTGGTAGTTTTGTTGTAGGTGAAATTTGCAAGCGTCAAGAAGCGATACCAAGAACCCCCAAATCCATAACACATGCACGGATCATATCTTCTAATATATGAATGGTACACTTGGACTGCCCGTCCATCTAGGGTGAAATGTCGTACTCAAGTCAACCCGTGTGCCTTACTCTCGTTGTACGGCTTTCCAAAAATGCGATGTGAAGTGTGTGCATCAGTCGGAGATAATTAAAACCAGCACGCCATGGAGACAAACAATCCCAAATACATGGGGTAGCATGGCTACTAATGTTATTTGAAAAAATAAGTCTTTTTGAGCATTTAGTTTTTAAAATATCTTCCTTTCAGTATTTTGTTTTGGAAAAAATTGTTTTGAAGTCATTCAGACAATATTTTGTTTAACATTTCAGTATTTATCAAATAATTTGATGTTTTATTATCGTTATCTTTCATATCTTTCTTCTACAAAATTATTATTTCTTACTTTGATGAACCAACGACTTTGACATGTAATGAGATAACGCAACATAAGGATAGTGACTCGGAAGAAGAGGATAAGATACATGAGGAAGTTATCAAAGAAGTTGAGAATTATGAGAACAAACCTAAGTCCAGCCTGGATGATACCGAGGCTTAGGAGATTCTAAAACTATCAAAGAAACTCGCATAAGTATTCACCTATCACCATAAGAGAAGAAAGAATACACTCGTTTCCTTAAAGAATATGTGGATATTTTTGCGTGGTCATATGATGACATGACTGGCCTGAGCACATCCATAGTGGCTCATAAGTTGCCTACCAATCCAATGTGTCCGTCGGTGAAGCAGAAACTCAAAAAGTTCAAACCATACATGAGCCTAAAAATCGAGGAAGAAGTAGATCAAAGCCAAAGTCCTCAAGGTAGTTGAGTACCCAACCTGTTTAGCCAACATCGCAACGGTTCCGAAGAAAGATGGGAAAGTCAAGGTGTGTGTTGACTATCGTGATTTAAATAGAGCAAGTCCCAAGGATGATTTCCCACTGCCAAATATACACATTCTGATCGATATTTGTGCCAAGCATGAACTCCAATCCATTGTAGATTGCTTTGCGGGTTATCATCAGATTTGGATGGACAAAGAAAACGCAGAGAAACAGCTTTCATCACACCATGGGGGTGTTCTGCTACAAAATGATGTCATTTGGTCTGAAAAATGTTGTGGCTACTTACATGAGAGCCATGACAATCATCTTTCATGATATGATACACAAGGAAATAGAGGTGAATGTTGATGACATCATCATAAAATCCAAGAGGGCTGCAAATCACATAGCAGACTTGAGAAAGTTCTTTGATAGGCTAAGGAGGTAAAATCTAAACTTGAACCCCGTAAAATGTACATTCGAGGTTCCTGTAGGAAAGCTATTGGGATTCATTGTCATCTGCCAAGGAATTGAGTTGGACCCATCCAAAGTTAAGGATATCTAAGAGTTACCACCACCAAAGAGCAAAAAGGACGTTATGAGCTTCCTAGGATGCCTCAACTACATAAGCCGTTTCATAGCATAGTCACAGTAATATGTGAACCCATCTTCAAAATGTTGAGGAAGGATGATGAAACCAGTTAGACCGAGGACTGTCATAAGGCTTTTGAGAAAATCAAGGAATACCTGTCTACACCGCCAGTCCTAGTCCCGCCAGAACCTGGGAGTCCTTTGCTACTCTATCTATCCGTATTAGATAGAGCTTTCAGATGTGTTTTGGGACAACATCATGAGATAGGAAGAAAGGAGCAAGCCATATACTACTTGAGTAAGAAGTTCACACCTTATGAAGCACGATACTCTCTGCTGGAATGCAATTGTTTTGCTTTGACATGGACAGCTCAGAACTTGTGGCATTACTTATGTGCATATACCATATACCTCATATCCAAGATGGACCCTCTGAAGTACATCTTTCAGAAACCTATGCCTATCGGAAAGTTGGCCAAGTGGCAGTCAAAGGACAAGCGTTGACAGACTATCTTGCTGAAAATGTTGTAGGAGGAGAATACGAACCACTAAAAATCTATTTTCCTAACGAAGACGTGTCATTCGGAGGAGAGGACATTGCTGAAGCCTACGACGGTTGGAGAATATTTTTCGACAGAGTTGTAAACTTCAATGGAGTGGGTATTGGAGTGGTCTTGGTGTCAGAGACAGGTCAACATTATCTAGTATCCGCAAAGCTTAGGTTTCCATGCACCAACAATATGGCATAATTTGAGGCTTTCATCATGGGACTCAATTTGGCCATCAACATAAATATACAAGAGTTGTTGGTAATTAGTGATTCGGATCTTCTGGTACATCAAGTTCATGGAGAATGGGCTACGAAAAACACTAAGATACTACCATACCTTAACCATGTGCAAGAATTGATAAAGAGTTTCACAAAAATAGAATTCAAACATGTTCCGAGAATCCAGAACGAGTTCGCAGATGCACTAGCTACTCTGTCTTCCATGATACAACATCTGGACAAGAATTTCATCGATCCCATCCTAGTTAGGATCCATAGTCAGCTAGCTTATTATGCTCGTGTTGAATAGGAAATGGACGAAAATCCATGGTTCCACGACATCAAGGAATATTTGGTGAAAGAAGACTACCTAGAGAAGTCGAACTATACTCAGAAACACACACTGCGTAGGCGGTCCAATCATTTCTTCCAAAGCGGAGGAATTTTGTATAGGAGAACACCTGATCTAGGACTATTAAGGTGTGTTGATGCCAAAGAAGCTTCCAAATTGCTCGAGGAAATACATGTCGGGACTTGTAGTCCACATATGAACAGTTTTATTCTAGCCAAGAAGATACTCAGAGCTGGATACTTTTGGATGACTATAGAAACAGATTGCATCTGGTATGACCAAAAATGCCACCAATGTCAGATACATGCAGATATGATACGAGTGCCACCGAATGAACTCAATGCAACAAGTGCTCCTTGGCCTTTTGCTTCCTAGGGAATGGATGTCATTGGTTCGATTGAACCCACTACTTCAAATGGGCATAGGTTCATTTTATGGGCCATTGATTACTTTACAAAATGGGTAGAGGTTACATCTTACAAAGCTGTAACCAAGAAAGTCGTCACAAATTTTGTCAGGGATCGTATTGTTTGTCAATTCGGTGTTCCTAAGTCCATCATCACTGATAATGCTGCCAATCTCAACAGTGATGTGATGAAAGCCATGTGTAAAACTTTCAAAATCAAGCACAAAAACTCCACAACATACAGTCCTCAAATGAACGGAGTCGTGAAAGCTGCCAACAAGAACATCAAGAAGATACTAAGGAAAATGGTATAAAATCACAAGCAATGGCACTAGAAGTTACCATTCGCCTTATTGGCATACCGTACGACAGTCCGCACATCAACTGGGGAAACGCCTTATTTGCTGGTTTACGGTACCGAAGTTGTCATTCCCGCTTAGGTAGAAATTCCTTCTTTAAGGATCATACAAGAAGCCGAACTCAATAATGCAGAATGGATAGGAGCCTCTATGAGCAATTAGCCCTCATAAATGGAAAAAGGATGAATGCAGTGTGTCATGGTTAGCTTTATGAGAATAGAATGTCCAGAGCTTTCAACAAAAAGGTCAAATCAAGACAATTCACACCGGGCCAGTTGGTGCTGAAGTGAATCTTCCCACATCTAGATGAAGCCAAAGGAAAATTTTTACTCAATTGTCAAGGGCCCTATATGGTTCATAGGTTACTAACAGGAGGAGCACTCATACTTGCAGAAATGGATATAGAAGTTTGTCCAAAACCTATCAATTCAGACGCAGTCAAGAGATGCTATGTTTAGATTGTATACATTTCTTCATCTAATGTAACTAAACTATGCTTGACCTGATTCTCATTTAAGAGGGGATACGTAGACAGCCCTGTGGGTTCGGTCACATCTTAATAAAATCTTCATTCTCCCAAAACCAGAAACTGGGGTAGAATTTTGAGGAGGACCCTCAAAATTCCAGAGCAAGTCCAGCTGATGTAATCATATATAAGACAGTGAGAAAATCGATTAAGTAACTGGGGCAGAATTTTGAGAAGGATTCTCAAAATTCCAGAGCAGGTCCAACAAACTTTGTTACATGCAGAACGGCCAAAGGATCACTTGCTAAACTGGGGCAGAATTTTGATGAGGACCCTCAAAATTCTAACGCAAAGAAGCTGCAATGTCTTTAAAAGTGTCACAGTCATTAGTTCATCTAATTTACGTGATATTATATACCACTATGTTTTCTACAATAACTCTATAATAAGTGCATAGTTTTCGAAAACTTTATTTGTATGGCAGCCAGGTGTTACCTAGGGTAACTCAAACAGGATCTCTAGAGCAAAGCAAAGCAAAGCAAAACAAGCAGACAAAGGCACGAACCAACCTCCCTCACCAAAATCACAATTTTTCTTTGAATGCAGGAACAAGGAATAACCACAAGTATGTGTGCCTTAAAATCATTACCTTCAAAACAACCAGACCACCAAGCGTAAATATATCTCCAGCTATGAAATATTCTTCTCCTATTTTCTATTTTCCCATTGCATGAGTCTAAGCATTGTTTCCTCCTTTTGCATGAGGCTAAGCCTACCTCCCTATTTGCATAAGGCTAAGCATTGTCTTCCATTGCATGAGACTAAGCACTGTCTCCTCTTTTTGCATGAGGCAAAGACCTGCCTCTCTATTTGCATAAGGTTAAACTCTTCCTTTCCGTTGCATGAGACTAAGCATTGTCTCCTCCTTTTGCACGAGGCTAAGCCCTGCCGCCCTATTTGCATAAGGCTAAGCATTGTCTTCCATTGCCTGAGACTAAGCATTGTCTCCTCTTTTTGCATGAGGCTAAGCCCTGCCTCCCTATTTGCATAAGGCTAAGCTCTGTCTTTCCTTGCATGAGACTAAGCACTGTCTCCTATGAGGCTAAGCATTTCCTCCCTATTTGCATAAGGCTAAGCATTGCCTTGCATTGCATGAGACTAAGTACTGTCTCCCCCTTTTTGCATGAGGCTAAGCTCTGCATCCCTATTTGCATAAGGCTAAGCTCTGCCTTTCCTTACATGAGACTAAGCATTGTCTCCCATGAGGCTAAAACCAGCTTCCAATTTGCATAAGGCTAAGCATTGCCTTCTATTGCATGATACTAAGCACAGTCTCCTCTTTTTGCATGAGGCTAACACCTGCCTCCCTATTTGCATAAGGCTAAGCTCCTCCATTCCCTTGCATGAGACTAAGCACGGTCTTCTCCTTTTGCATGAGGCTAAGCCTGCCTCCCTATTTGCATAAGCCTAAGCATATCCTTACATTTCCTAAGACTAAGCACTATCTCCTTGTTTCCGCTCACTCCTTCGCTCCGGTTTCCGCTCATACCATTCACACCCTGCCACTATTTCAAACGTAACCAACTCCAATCAATTACTCGGCTTAACTCTATGACCGTTCAGATATCTACCATGTGATACATCTGTTATGCTTCAGATTCACATTCATAACATCGTATAAATCCATCTAATATGATCCTTCCCAAAAGAACCCTTTTCCAAAACATACAATTATTCCTATAACAATTCCATCGATCTCATTCACTGTTGGGTCCAGAACTACACACGGCCTGATTCCTGTAAAACTAGAGATATGTAGGTAGCTCAAAGACCAGGGTGCGGCCTATATTTTTCAAAACAACCCATTCGGTCAAAATCAGTCATCATTTCTTTACCCGACAACTCTTTCATCCTTTCTGGAAAAAGAGAGGTAGCTGTTGATACCCAATTTTTCTCTCATATCTCTCAAATACACATATATACTTTCAAAACAGTGCATGACCATCACCAAGTATTTTTCCATAATTTTTAAAGGCTTTCAATCAATTTATTCTTGTTGTTTTATATAAAAAATTATTAATTGCATCACAAATAATTTTATAATAATTTATTATTTAATTTTTTCATCATTTATATCCATATTAAGCTTTAAATATTTTTATATATACTTATTTTGCATCCTAAGGCTAAAATTGCATATTTTGTAATAATAGCCCATATATATCCATAATTAAATTAGTTACATAAAAAAATAACTTTTTATATTTTTATAATGTTAAGTAATTATTTTAAATCATTTATATGCACAAGTAATATTTTTTTTATCGATTAATTATTTTTATAAATTATTTACTGATTTAATTGTGTATTTAAAATCTAGCCCTTTCTCTTAATTAATTTCGAACCTATAGACTACCCATTACCCCTATCCCAATACATCAGCCCAATACCCTAATACCAATACCCAAATACAAAATTAACCGTGACTCATACGCATTTCAAAACTCGACTCAATTCCCTTTTTAAAAATCACAGTCATTGATCTCTGAAGATCAACGGCTCATTGCACCCCAACCCTTTTAATTATATCCTACCTGGTCTAACGCTAACCCCATTTCACCCACTCTGTTGCCCTCAAAATTTCTCATCCTCCCCCCCCCCCCGCTTCTGCAACCCTAGCGACTCACTCATATCTCCCATCTGATTCTAACCCCAAAAATGGAATCAACATGTGATTCCTTACCTTATTTGATCCAATTTCCTTACTGGATACCCATTCTTTGGTGTTACGTAATAGTTTGCCTAAAATGGCAGGCAAATCTGGAGAGATCCAAACCAAATCTGGTTCAAAATCTTTAACCTGTTGATTATTTCCGACTGTGTTCACTCTTACCTCTGTAAGTATGAATATTTTCATGTATCTTGTGCATTCTTACTTAACCCTAAGGTTAGGGTTTTTAGATCTTTCCGATTCGAACCCAAAACTGGTTTTAACCTTATTTTTTTATGTTATTCCATATAAATCCACTTATTTTTTGTTAAATCTTTTAGTTACCCAATTTAGGGTTTCAAATCTTCTTTAATCGAACCAGATATGGTTCGATTCTTTGAATAACCCCTGTCTATGTTCATTTTAATAAAATACTTGATTCTTTACCTTTATTTTTATTGATTTTATGGCTTATCTAAAATTAGGGTTTCAAACCTTTTTATTTTGGGGCCAGATCTGTTTGGATTGTGTATTCTGTAAACATGTTCCCGTCTATATTAATCCTATGAAGCATGAGAGTCTTGACTTTTATTTCTATTGATTTAATGGTTTTCCCTGAAAATTAGGGTTGAAACCTTTTACTGACTTCCGTTTACTCTTTCCTTTCTCGTATAGTACTGATATTTTCCTTATTTTGTTCACCCTACCTTGTTCTTTTACTTCTTTACCTTATTTGCTGATTGGTAATTGATTCTATATGATACTTACCTTATTCTAAATAGTACTTTTCTGATTACTCGTTAATTGACTGAACTCTAACTTCAATTGATTCTGTATTTATTTCTTTCCTTATTTGTGTATGTTTGATTTATTCCCTTATTTGTCTGCCTAATTGAACACTATTTAAACCCTTCCCCTCTTCCCTTTAGAAAAGACTTGAACTATCATACTCTCACTTAAACTTAGTTCTTTTACTCTAATTATGTGGTCATTATTTCTGGTCTTGGCCGGCTGAAAGCCAAGGCCAAGTGGTTCTAGAACTTAACTGTTGTAGCATATCTACTTGGTTTCTTGCTTAACTGGTAACCCCTAATCTCTTGTCATTTTGTTCTCCAAGTTTTTCATAATCAGTGTTACTTGAACAGCATGTCCTGAACCTTACTTCTAGCATGATTCTATTTTTTATGCTTCTATGACTCTTTTCTAATCTTATGGTTAATACTTTTAGTTTAAGATTAGCTATTTTGAATAATATGAATCGTCTTATAAGTTAGCTTAATGTTGAATGTTTTTCGGGCACACTGTTTGTTAATCATGAACCTGTTCGTACCTTGCATTCTTATGATACTACAAGTATGTAATTAGTTAATTTGTCCTAATTTGTTGCTCATGTGCCCTGTCTGTTAATATGTCATGTGATGATCTGACAGCTTTGCCTAAGTTATTTCTGTGATTAAACAATGGTTGCCTTAAATGTCAGCATGCTCCCTTAGTGCAATTAAGTCTCTCTTCTAAATTAACCTGTTTGAAACTATGTACTTTGGAAACTTTGATGTTCTCTGAATGCAATTCTGTATTCTAAACCTTGTTTATTCTGAAACCAAACTATTTTGAAATCTAGCCCTACTCCTTTTTATATGCTAATTTTTAAAACCTCACTCTTAGTCCCTTAGGTTCTCAACCACCCCAGTGTGAGCACTGCTCAGGGTCCACATGAGACTCATGTGAACTCTAACACATTGGGAACTGGTTATCCATCTCTTGTGAATCATCTACTGAATACATGGTTCTGGTAGGAGCATCGCCCTGGGTCCCTGAGGCCCTTGGGAATTTTGACACACTGCCAACCTGGTTCTATATGTGCTATGAGTAAATCACTCATATTTTGTCTATGTTGTACCTGTTAAATGAGCCTCAAAGTTGATTGGTGTGAAGGCATGGTTCCCAAGTTCAGTTAGGCTTAATGAAGGCTCCCTATAATTTATCTCACTACTATTATGTAATTTATTCATTTACTCTGGCGGGTAATAAGTTTGTAACAAACAGATTTTGGGGTATATAGTAAAATTAGGAAGGGTCTTTATTCTCTTTGGGCAATCCAGGTAGAAATCTTGCCAATAGGGTTTCATTTGCTCTGTTAATCCTGTTTTACCTCATCTCTATTGAAATCGTGTGAGTGATGTACTATGCTTGCATATTAGAAATCCTGCCTATAGGTTGTATTAACTTGTCCAACAAACATATGTTAGCAATCATGCCTATAGGACCTCAATATTGATCTAACTGTTTTTCCTTTCTGGCAATGTGCACCATTTCTGCCCGTATTATTGTTCAATAGATACCATGTCTATATGGCTATAGGACTAAAACCGTTTCTAACCTAGAGATCATGCCTATAGGATTTAAGTCAGTGCAGTAATTAAAAATCAAGCCTATAGAGTTAAAATCAGTTCGGCATTAGATATCACGCCCATAGTATTTTGCCAATCGGCTTTGGGTATAATCGCCTTAGTAAATCAATTAAACAATGAGTCTAATAATGATTCTGGATCGAAAATTGCAATTCCTTAATGTCTGAAGTGCCCCGTAATATCACCGAATAAAATCAGTAGGCAAATAATAGGTCATAATACCAGCCTTAATGAAGTTGCTTCTATATAACACTGCTTGCCTATTTTCTCACATAGCTATCCCGCCTATAGGATTCTATAGATTAATAAACCCTGCTAATTAATTGTGTGCATTTGTTGTTTATCTGCAGAGGTTGACATGAGCCCATATTTGCTTTATACTTGCAAGTCCTAACATATTTTGTTTGTCGCCTAGTCTTTTATAGTTTGAGCAACCTAAGCTTAGTCTAAGAACTATCCTAAATAGAGGTCCTAATACCTTCAGGCCCATAGGTAAGGGACGGGTAGTGCACGCATAGGACCGAACTAGAACCAATTAGAGTGTTTTAGGTAACAACTTAAAGATAGTAATCGGGTAGCAGGAGATGATAGTCTGTGCCCGCTAAATAATATGAGTAACACCCCGACTCGAGGGAGTTACGAAGTATTATTTATATTGCATGGGGTGATTCTTTAGGCTAAAAAATTTAGGACCCCCTATCCCTATTAAATCCTCTCACTTCTTTATTAGAATAATTCATAAGTTAAGTTCGGTCGGGATCCATCGTTGTGGACCTTGAGGGATGCTAACACCTTCCCCTCGAGGTAATTTCGAGATCTTACCCGATATCTGGTGATGTAAACTGGTAACATGAGTTATCTGCTCTAGGTGCCCTAATGCACCTTAATCTATTAGGGGGCGACTCTTTCAATTCCAATTCCCTACCCTCTCAAAAGGAGTTGTCCCAAAAATGTCAAAACCAGATTTCGCTAGAAAAAGGGGGCGCGACAAGCATCCGATGCAACCACCTCTGTCCTACCAGGAAAATCATAGAATCTCGCATGGCGTCCCCCTCTAGGGCAACTTCTACACTCTTGACCTCCACCCCTAGCTGGTTGTGCAGGTGGAGTGGAAATTGGAGTACCAACCATGGTCGGTGAAGTCTGTGGACCAGGTGGACTCCGGGCACCTGAGTAATATACGGAGGTGCACCACTCCTAAGTCAGGGAAAGTCCCTAACCATATGTCGGTGGGCGTGGATACTGAAGTTGAATCGGGCCTAGTCGACTAGACTAACTACTAAAGGCACCTCGTGCAGGAGGTTCACTAGATAGTGGCTGAGCAAAATGGGCAACCTGAGAACTTGGAATAGCCGAAGCACCACTAGAATTTTGAATTGTCGATTGAACTGGACAGCTGACATAGCCCCTGACATGACGTGTTGCAGCTAGGGAATGGGCACCACTATATCCTTTATTTACCGTGTAAATGGTAATAACAATTAAATTTGATTTCGTGGTTTTAAAAATATGTGATCTATTTTTATGCTAGTTGTTAGGTTGCTAATGCTATGTGAAAGACTTAGAAACGAGATAAGAGCTTGAGAATAAAGCGATAACCAGACCGAATGATCAATAGTCGGGGCCTCGAGCTTGCCTATTCGAGGACCTCAGGGTCGAGTCTGAAGCTCGGCTGGGAGCTACGGGGGGTGATCGATGGGCGACCAACAGTTAGAAGAAATTCAATGACGGCTCTTTATGGCCAATAATAAGCAATAAATGATGAACAATGAATATAAGCAATAAATGGAATAATGAAATCAATAGAATGTGTTAAAGAGCAAAGAGAATGTTCTTGTGTATTTAGTATAGAGCAACAGATGTTTACAAAGTAAGAAGGATCCCCTTTATATATAAGGGGAAATCCCAATATAGTACAAGTACATTTATTACAGAGAAATAGAGATGGGACAGCTAGTTATTGCTATGATGCGGGCTCAAACTAGCCTGACAGACTTTGTCGGCTCTAGCTTCACGCCTTGGGAACTCCCTACTTTCTTCCCATAACCGTCGGTCTATACCGCCCTGAGTTCGAGCGTCGATGGCCCTCGAGGGATGGAACTCGACCGTGGTTTTGAGCCTTCGAGACGTCGTGATGATGGAAAATTGGACCCTCCGATTTTAGTGTACATAGATAGTCCTCGCATTTCTTAGAGTAGAATGATAAGAAATGACCTTGGCAACCAGCTTTCCAAGTTTTCGTGATGACGTGATACTGATAATGCAAGTCTTCGTGATAATCGAGATGTCCCGTCATTTCACCTTTACAGAATCATTCAAAGCATTATCGTTTCTTATTCTTCAAAGCAATAATGTCGCCACTGGTCCAGCTCCCCAGGATGCATTAAATGCGCCTATCGATACGTCTTTCAAAGACAATAATGGCGTCGTCGGTTACGCTATCGCCCTTTTTATAAATAGGAGCCTCCTGGAAACTACTTTTTATTCAAGTGTCTTCCAATATCTTTCCATCCCTTTTTTTCACCATCCTTATTCATTGTTATCCACCATGTTTGAGGCCCATGGCCTTAAGGTTACATGGCGGCATTCTCATCGGCCACGCCATGGCCTTTTTCCTAGGCTTTTCCTTACCGAACAAGATTACACCGTCTTTTCATTGTTGTTTTTCTTGTTATTGTTGTTGTTGCTATCGTCGTTGGCTCGAGATGATGAGATAGGGGAGCCAATTTCTTCCAGCTCGGGATAATGTTTGGACTTTACACCGCTGCTCACAGAGGTGTATGGACTTTACACTACTGCTCACCTACCCTGACTACCCAGTGCGGCGCCTCACTCCTTTTAGTTTCCATGGAGTGAGGCGGTACTATCTACTAATTGTTTTATCCTACACTGGTTTGACGTCTCAAGAAGTGGCTTCACAATAGTAGTACTAGCGAAATCCATACTAGCAAGATTTTTCACCCAGCCACTTCTTCATTCCTTTTTGCTTCTTCTGTGTCATTTTCCTCTTCTTCATCTTCTCCCTTGAAGATACTGCTTTGGAAGACCAAGATGAGAACACCGAGGATGTGGCGCTCAAAGATACTACCGCCGAGGATGTTCCTTGGAGAATAGGCTAGGCTCTAGGCTTTAATTGTATATGCACCTTTTTGCTTATTTGTTTCTGTATAAGGACCCCTCGAGGGCTTCTGTAATCATATGTAAGGACCCCTCATGGGCTACTGGAATCAAGTGTTTATGAATAAAAAATGTTTCTCCAATTTTGTCTCTGATGTATGCGATTTTCCATTTATCTATGCTTGTGAAGAATCTGAGTGCATGACTCCATCAATTGGTGCACATATCGAGCCCAGGTGTGAGTATTTTTTCTAATCTTTGATTGATAAACACGAATCCCCACGGAACCCTTTGTTGTTCCTTGGACCGAGCCCGGGTTGGACTGATAAACTTGGGTCGTCGGGACCCTGACTTCGAGTTGAATAAGAGTAGGGCTTCGAACCCTTAGACTGAGACTTATCATTTAGACCCTGTGATAATCTTTGTGGGGGGGGTTCGCTCGGAAGCCCGAGAATAGAGATTGTCTTTAGGCTTTCGAGAACAGTCCCCGAGTGGGGGTTTGCTCAAACTCGGGCCATCTGAAACTTGTTTTGAACTTAGTGTAAATAGCCTTGAGGCGTTGTATATAGATCCCGGATGAGGGCCTATCCGGGTTTAGATGGTATCCCGAGGCCAAGCCCATATGAGTAGAGTTTAAGCGCTTATTTTCTTCATGAGAGAATCCCTCGAGATAGGGTACCATCTCAGGACTTGCAATGGTGGCAATGGCTTTCTGAAGCCTATCTTCCTTTGGATAGAGGTCCTTGAGATCGGGTACCATCTCAGGACTTGTAGTGATATTAATGGCTTCTTGGAGCCTGTCTTCTTTTTGGTGGAGGTCCTCGAGATCGGGTACCATCTCAGAACTTGCAATGATGCCAATGGCTTCCTGAAGCCTAACTTCTTTTTGATGGAGGTCCTCGGGATCGGGTACCATCTTGGGACTTGCAATGATGCCAATGGCTTCCTGGAGACTAACTTCTTTTTGATGGAGATTCTCAAGATCGGGTACCTTCTTGGGACTTGCAATGATGTCAATGGCTTCCTGGAGCTTAACTTCTTTTTTATGGAGGTTCTCGAGATCGGGTACCATCTCGGGACTTGGTTGGTGCGGGGGTCTCCGACCCCGAAACATCACATGGCGTTGTCAAATGTATGACACGGCTAAAAAGTGACTGAGGCGATCCCGCCGGCACATCTTCCCAAAGTGATATCAGCTAGTTTTTTAATTGGCCTTTGAGGCAGGTGGAACGTCGCCGCTTTTTCCATATATAGGGTTGTCTCCGCCCTTTTGGAGATTTGGTCACTCTAAGTGGTTAGTCTCGCTGCTTGCGTAAGGCTTTCCATTATTTCAGTATTAACACTCTTGCCCAAATTCCTGCTCCAGTTCTCTAATTTTGCCACAGTCATGACTGCTACATCAGGATCCGTGCGGTAGGGAGGAGAGAGTTCCGCCTCTAGTTCTCGCCTCGTATGCAGAGCGCCGCTGATGCCAGGCAGGCCTGACTCGGGTCATTTTACTTCAAGAGTGGACTTCTCATTAGAGAAGTACCCCGATGCTTAGGATCAACGAGAGCATACCTTGAAGATTACTTCTTCAATAGAAGAGGAACACCTTGGGTTGGTTAGAAAAGACTGTGGATGGGGGGAAAAGGTAGTATTGCAGATACCTTCCCCGGATGACGGCATCACGGACCGTGCCGATGGGTTTTTGAATGTGTACATGTATCCTTTCATGCTGGCCCCCCTTAATAGGGTTATGCTTGACATCTGTTGAAAGTATCAGGTTACCTTGGCGTAGATTCACCGATCATTTTGGCAGATAGTGTTGATGATGAGGTTCTTTGCGGAGAAGGTAGGGCTTGAATTCAAGCTCAGTCATCTTATCAGGTTGTACCAACCTTTTCACCATCAAGGTATGCTGACCTTACGATGTCGGTTGAAAATGACTTTCATCATTGATGATGAAGAAGACGGAGATCGGGAGAGGATGAGTCGATTCATTTGAGTACGGACCATTGATATTATCCCCGTGGAGTTTATGTCATTCCCTGAGGAATGGATTTATACACGTAAGTAGTACACTCGTGCCTTCTTAGTTCTGTTTATGGCAAAGTCTAGCTTCGTAAATGTGCCTCATTTTCATTTTTTACAGTGATTTCGTGGATGTCAGGCGATGTTCCTGATCTGCCAGATTGGGTTCGGAAGTTGGCAACCCAATTGACTTGCGACGACCGTAAGTGGCAGGCTTTATCTAAGGATAGGTGGGAGACAAAACACTACGGTGCGTGTTATGTGATTCGCTCCCCCTCCTCTTTTCTCCCAGAAGGGCACTTTTTCTTTTTGCATACTAACTCTGTCATCGTAAGAATTGGGGAGTCCCTCAAAGTAAGGTCGTGCCCTTTTGGAGAGAGAGAAAGATTGCTAGCTTCCAGGATAAAGAATGATAATAATAAGCAAGAAATGCCTTTGCAGGGCGACGGTGCTCAAAGAAAGACTAACCCAAATCGGGGGCTCGGAGAGGATGTATTGACTGAGCCTGCTTCACCCGCGATTTCTCCTTCGATGCCACCTTTTTTTTCCGTCGAAGGTACTTAGAGGGATACTCAAAACCTAGGATCGTATACACCGAGAGACCATATCCCAACCAGGGTCGACTCTTCTAGGGCTGAGTGAGCCATACTAGTAGATGTGCGCTCGACCTTCGAGGAAGCTCAGCGGCTTCATTCTGTGGTAAGTTTTAGCACAGGCCCTTTGAGTTTTGCGCCTCCCTTTCTTATTGAGTTTTCTTTTGCAAGCTTTTGACAAGATTAAGTCCGATCTACTTCGCTGTGAGGCTAGGATGCGGAAGGTTTTGGATAGGGACTTAGGCTCATTCCCAATGAAAGGGAAGTCGAGTTGGCATGCTTATGGTATGAGGCAAGTCAGAGGTTGAATCATGAGAACTACCTAAAGGGATAGGTAATTTTTTTTCTAAGGGAGTGTGTGTTTCTTCTTCTAGCTCCTTAGGCTCATGTTTCATTTATTTGTGTTGCAGAAAAAGATGGAGGATCTGGAGTCCCTTCGGAATGATTTTGGCCGATCCAGGCACGAGTATGATGAGTTCAAGGCTCAGGCGGATGCTCATGCTTAGGCAGAGAAGGGTACTCTGGATAAAGCTTTCGCCTTAAGGTTCAACTTTTCTTAGCTCGTGATAATAGCTTGGTTCGGACAGATATGATTACGAAGCTCGAGTCTGAGCTTTTAAAGATAAAGGCCGATGTTGTGGATGCCCGGGCTGAAGCTGTAATGAGCCGAACTAAGGCTGACCAGAAAGTGGTGGTCTATGTGAAGGATGATGCCGATGCTCAAGCTGAGCTGAGAAGGACTGTTGACCGTGAGGGCAGGAGCAAGAAATATGCTTGGTGCAAGTCTCGAAGGGAAACCTTCGAGGAGATCCATGCTAAGGGCTTTGACCTCTCGGAAGAGGTAAAGCGGGCGAGGGTGGACGAACGTGGCACTAAGTCACTTCTATCTGATGGCGAGGATAGAAAGGATGAGGCCGACGGGCCATAGTCCCCAAAGGGGGCATAGATTTCCTTTCCTGATTCTGTACATAGTACTTTCAAAGTATGTTGTAAATGGAGCTTGTATTTTTCCGCATGTATGTATAAAGAGGAAACCTCACGGTTTTGTTTCTCTTGCATTTCTTTTTGCCTTGATTTTAGCCAGATGAATTGGTCTTTGAGTTGAGAGGAATCCTTAGATCTGTGCTATGGCCCTGGGGCTCACTAGGCTGGCCTATGGGCTCTTGCGCTCTTGGTCGATACGACTTTTTAGCATAAGCTGGCGTTTGAGCTCTTATGCTCGTGCTCTTAGGCCTGTCTACTCAACTGTTTTGGGTTCAATCTCTGAGTCGAGTATCGACTCGAGCCCATTCGGCCCTTAAGTTTTTGAATTGCAAGCTGGCCCTTAGGCTCTTACACATCGGGTCGGTGTGACCTTCCGTTTTAGCACCGACAACAGTGGCTCTTACGCATTTGGTAGGTGCAACTTTCAATTTTAGTGTTGGCGATAGTGGACCTTATGCTTCTGGTCAGTGCGACCTTCGATTTTAATAGTGGCGATGGTGGTTCTTACGCTTTTGCTCTTAGGCATATTTAGTTAACTATTTTGGGTTCAGTCTCCGAATCGGGTTTTCACTCGAGCTCATTTGACCCTCATGTTTTCGAATTTAGAGCTGTCCCTTAGGCTCTTACGTGCTTGGTCGATGCGACCTTTTAGTATAAGCTGGCGACAATGGCTCTTACGCTTTGGGTCGATGCGACCTTTATGTGTGGGCTGGCGACAATGGCTCTTTGCCTTTTTTCTTAAGCATATTTAGTTAACTATTTTGGGTTCAGTATCCAAATTGGGTGTCGACTCGAGCTCATTCGACCCTCAAGTTTTTGAATTTAGAGCTGGCCCTTAGGCTCTTACGTGCTTGGTCGATGCAACCTTTTAGTATAAGCTGGCGACAATGTCTCTTACGCTTTGGGTCAATGCGACCTTTTATGTGTGGGCTGGCGATAGTGGCTCTTATGCCTTGGGTCGATGCGACCTTTTATGTAGGCTTTATTTTTTCCTCGACAAGAATTTTTTGAAATAGTGTTAGCCTGACTCTTCGAAGATTTAATAAAAAACATCGATTGTGAGTCGTTATATAGTGATGATTGAGCACCTCGGGAGGTTTGGCTCGGAGGCTGAGTATTTCGAAGCCAGTGTTTAAGAACTGACATGGTCAAAGATCTTTTGACTATGTTGAGGGTAGCCTATTTAACCGGTTCTTTTCGAAGTATATTCGAAGTAATTGAAGGCCTGTGATTTTATAGTGACGGTCGGGCGTCCCCGAGTTGCGTTAGTTTGGCTGATACAGCCTTGTAACCAGAGTCATTTGTGTTTGGCTAGAGCCTTTGAGTGCCGAGTGAAGTAGTTTCGGCATCTATATCGAGAGTATGTCTTTTTAGGGGTATTACAAGTTTGATATATAGCCTAAACTTTGAGATCGGGTTTATGCCTTTAATAAGGTCTTACAAGTTTTACATGCCTTTGAGGCCTTATAGTTTTGGATACTTGGTACAAATATGGTTCATGTCTTGCTTGAGGTCTTACAGATATTGATGTTGCCTTATATAGGTCTTACGAGATCGAGGCTGCCCGCATGTGGCCTTACGGCCTCGGGTTTAGATAAGTCGATGGAGATGGCGATTGACAATAGTCCCCGAGTCATCGAGGGTTTCTTGGCTCGGGAGCCATTACTTGTGAACTTGGTATTGCCTCATTGAGGGCTGATAATTTTGGAGTTTCCGACCCGGAGGTCGTGTAGCCTTGAGTTTTCGACTCCAGTCCCCTAGTGTTCGGTGCATTTTTTGGCTCTGTAGCTATTTTATGATATTGTTGTTGCCACATTAAGGGCTTATGAGTTCAAAGTTCCGACCCGGGGGTCATAGTGTTTCGAGATGTTGACGCCAGTCCCCGAGTGTTCGGGACATTTTTGATAGAGGAGATATTTTTGCGAAAATACCTAGTTTCCTTGAAACGCAAAAAATGCTTTTGGGAAGTATTCTTTGATTACTTGGTACAAGTATACATGTCTTTGCTATTAAGGGCTTAGTTGTTCTATACGGACACGGTTCATTCAACTGTTTGGCCTGGTACATTATTTTCCTGTCGAGACCCCATTTGGCGTATCTTGGTTTCTCTGAGTAGGTGTCCTTCCGGGGGGATGCCCCCCAATATTCGAGGTTGATTGCAAAAGAAGCCTTGAATACTTGTTGGGTATTCCTTAGGTAGCATATGGATGTTGCCTCGTTAAAAACCTTGCCAGTAAAACCTTTATTGGGACAAAAACCTGGTCGAAGGAAAAGAGTGCAACGCATGCTTTTGAAACCTAAGGTCTTTGAGTTGGAGAGTGCTTCGGCCGTTTCAATTGGATACCAGCACTCAGGTCAGTGCAGAATGTAATTGAAAGAGAAAGGAGACGGTCATACCTTAGTGTAGAATGTGTCAGCGATGTTTTGAGCCCTGCTATGTTTTAGTTGCTTGTAATGAGGATGCGGTATGGTCCCCTGCTTTGTTTAGTCGGGGATAGATGAGAGTATATCTTGTTATCGCAATTTCATTGTTTGCTTATCCTTCAACTCCTTCGAAGGTGGAGGTACAGGTGTCAGGGCCACATCATGCACCGCGAACATTTCTCTCGCCGCATGTTGTCCCTCGTAGACAGTCTTAATCCCATCCTTCATCGGGAATTTCATCATTTGATGGAGGGTGGATGGTACTGCTCTCATACAGTGTATCCACGGCCTTTCGAGCAAGGCGTTGTACCTCATGTCTCCCTCGATGACATGAAATTTGGCATTTTGGGTCATGCCGGCCAAGTTGACTAGGAGAGTGATTTCCCATTTTGTAGTTTCGTTCGCCATGTTGAATCCCTTGAGGACTTGAGAGACGGGTACGATTTGGTCAAGCATTCTGAGCTGTTCTACCACTCTCGACCTGATAATGTTGGTAGAGCTACCTGGATCCTCAAGTACACGCTTAATTTGAAATGTATTTACTAGATAAGAGATTACCAGTGCGCCGTTGGGAGGCTGAGACAAGGTCTTTATGTCCTCATTGTTGAATGTGAAAGCATCCTCGGGTATATATCCTCGAGTTCACTTTTCTCTGGTGATGGATATTTTTGTTCTTCTCATCATGGGCTCCTGTGGGGCATCAATGCCTCCTAAGATCATGTGGATGATATGTTGTGGCTCATTCTTTTCGTTCTTTTTGGCCGTCTCTCTTTCCCGGAACTGATTTTTTGCCCGGTCGCTGAGGAACTCTCGGAAGTTACCTTTACTGAGTAGTCTGGTTACTTCTTCTCTGAGTTGGTGGCAATCATCAGCCCTGTGGCCGTGTGTGTTGTGAAATTCACACACTAGGTTATGGTTCCTTTGCGAAGGATCTAATTGCATAGGCCTGGGCCACCTGGCGTCTCTGATTTTACTGACGGCGAACACTATGTCTGATATGTCTACATTGAAGTTGTACTCTGGCAAGCGAGGTGCCTCTGTTGGCCTAGTGTTCCTATCAAATTCGGCTGTGTTGACGAGTCCCCGAGGGTTCTGGCCTTGGTCCATCCTTCGATCATTGCGGGGTATGTTGTGCCTCGGGGCATTTCTCCTGTCTTTGGTATATGGCTAGTACCTTTCTTTGTTCGGCTTTGGCTCCTTCGCCAAAAGCCTGCTTGGGTATACCGAGCCCAAGAGGGGCCCTAGTTGGTCGTCCTCGACCCTGAATTTTGATTAGTATTGGTTGTGAACGTCCGACCAGATCACGGTGGGCTATTCTGCCAGATTCTGTTTTAGCTGCTTCGAAGCCACCGAGCTTCTTTCATTCAAACCTTGAGTGAAGGCCTGTACTGCCCAGTCATCGAAGACTTGTGGTAGTTCCATTCGTTCCATCTGAAAGCGAGATACGAATTCTTGCAGCATCTTATTCTCTCTCTGCTTGATCTTGAAGATGTCAGATTTCCTTGTTGCTACTTTGATGGCACCAGCATGTGCCTTTATGAAAGAATCTGCCAGCATGGCAAATGAGTCTATAGAGTTAGGAGCTAGGTTGTGATACCATATCATGGCCCCTTTCTATTGTGTTTCCCCGAACTTTTTTAGTAAGATGCACTCGATCTCGTCATCCTTTAGATCATTGCCCTTCACTGCACAGGTGTAAGCAGTAACGTGCTCATTTGGGCCTGAGGTTCCATTGTATTTTGGAAGGTCTGGCATTCTGAACTTCTTTGGGATGGGTTTTGGAGCCGCTTCCTCTGGGAACGACCTTTGTATGAACTTCTTCGAATCCACACCTTTCAGGATCGGGGGTGCACCCGAAATTTGGTCGACCTTGGAGTTGTAGGTCTCGACCTTTTTGTCGTTGGCTTCTATCTTCTTCTCGCCCGATTTGATCCTCTTTCTGTGATCCTCGAGCATTTTTACGATGGCAGGGTCGTCTACCGACTCGTTGTTGCTTAATCTCTCCGGTACCTGCTCGCCTGGGGGAGCCATCCCCGGCGCTACCATGCTAGGAGTTTTCTGGTGACTTTGCAGCCGAGCAATCGCTAGCTGTTGTGCCTGCAACATTTCAAAAATAACATGAAGGCTAACCTTCTGTTCTTCCCTAGCTGGGGTTTTCTGAGCTTCTTGTTGGTCTCCTTGGAACATGCTCTAATCAGTGTGGGAGCTTATATAGACGTGTTGGGCATCGCGTGAGACCGCATCCACGGGAATTGGTTCTGGTGCGTTCTCAGGGTTTCGTGGTGGTACACCAACACCTGGAATATCCACACCATTTTCTCCATGGTTCTCAAGATTTTTGTTCACCGAATCAAACATTCTGACCTGAAATCAAAGATCTTGGGCAAGAAAAAGTATGAAAGATAACTTGTGTTACGTAGTAAAACCAGCAAGCTAATAATCACTATTATTTTTAGCCCCACGGTGCGAACCAAACTGTTTACTGTGAAAATGGTAATAACAATTAAATTTGATTTCGTTGTTCTAAAAATATGTGATCTATTTTTATGCTAGTTGTTTGGCAGTTGATGTTATGTGAAAGACTTAGAAATGAGATAAGAGCTTAAGAGTAAGGTGATAACCAGAACTAATGATCAATAATCGGGGCCTCGAACTTGCCTATTCGAGGGCCTTGGGGTCGAGTGTGAAGCTCAGCTGGGAGCTATAGAGGTGACTGGTGGGTGACCAATAGTTAGAATAAATTCAATGACGGCTCTTTATGGCCAATAATAAGCAATAAATGATGAACAATGAATGTAAGCAATGAATATAAGCAATAAGGAATAATGAAATCAAGAGAATGTATTAGAGAGCAAAGAGAATGTTCTTGTGTATTTAGTATGGAGCAACAGGTGTTTACAAAGTAACAAGGATCCCCTTTATATATGAGGGGAAATCCCAAAATAGTACAAGTACATTTATTACAAAGACATGGAGATGGGACAGCTAGTTAATGCCATGATGCGGGCTTAGACTAGTCTGACATACTTTGTCAGCTCTAGCTTCATGCCTTGGGAACTCCCCACTTTCTCCCCGTAACCGTCGGTCCGTACCACCCCGAGGTCAAGCGTGGATGGCCCCCGAGGGATGGAACTTGACTGTGGTTTTGAGCTTTCGAGATGTCGTAACGATGGAAAATTGGACCCTTCAATTTTACCGTACACATCCTCCAAAATCTTGAGGCCTCTTAGCCTCCATGTCCTCTCTCTCATGGCCCTGCACACCCGTCATCCTTCGCGCAATCTCTACCACCTACTGATAAAGAATATCTATCTGCAACTATCAAGCCATGATAAATCTTACACCATAGTTAAGCCACTCAATGAATCTGCAGACTCTATCTGACTGTAGAAACCAAAATAGGTGTTGTCATGTCCCTTTCTTCCTCGCGGATTCCAGCTTTCGACATTTTAGGACAACTCCTTTCCTTTTGGGATTGGGTATGAGATTTGAAGAGTCGCCACCTAACGGATTAAGGTGCGTTATGGAACCTAGAGAAAATAACTCATGTACTAGTTTACATCACCAAAGATTAAGTAAGGGCTCGAAATTACCTTGAGGGGAAGGTGTTAGGCACCCCTCGAGATCCATAACGGTGGGTCCCGGCCAAACTCAATTAAGCGAATTAGTCTTTAAGGGAAAGTAAACAATTTAAAACAAATAGATAATTACTTTAAAACAAGAATTAAAGGGGTCCTACGTTTTTTAGCCTATTGGATCATTTCCATGCAATACTTGGTAACTTTCCCCAAATTGGGGTGTTACGCATATCATTAGCACATAGGACATCATCTCTTTTACTACCCCATTACTATCTTTTAGTTGTTACCTAAGCGTTCTAGTAGCTTGTAATGTGTACCTTATGTTCACTACTCGTCCCTTACCTATGGTCCTGTTGGTGTTTAGCACTTCTATTTTGGATAGATCTAGACTCACCTATGTTTCTTAAAAATGAGAAAACTAAGCAACAAACAAAATTTAGATAGGACTATCATGTAAGGAGAAAATAAGGGGGCTCATGTTAACCTCCACAAATAGCCAACCAACGTACGCAATTCAAACAAATAATGTTTTATAGTTTAGGATCCTATATGCAGGATATCTAGATGAGCATGAACATAAAATATAATAGCTTTATTAAAGCGAGCAGCAGTACCTATCAGTTTGCCTATTGATTTTTGTTAATATTCTGAATTTGGGCGTGTTTCAAGCAGCAAGAAATCACAGTTTTTAGACCTAGAATTCTTAATTACCCTACAGGTTTGACTAAGTGAGGACCATAGCAGAATTCTATAGGAATGGTATCTAAAATTATTAATTAACGACTACAGTTTATTAACCAGTTACTGATTTTAACAAACAGGTTTATATCTCTTTCGATCCTATGGACATGCTTTCTAATTTACAGAATCAGTTAATTCCTATAAACATGATTTCTATGTGTTGGGACTGACTTATTTTGTTCCTATAGGTATGGTATCTAAATTGAAACTGACTTTACCTCTTATAGGCATGATATCTATTGTCTGCCTGAGTTTAAACCCTATAGGCATGATATTAACTGATTAAGTTAAAACTCTTTAGGCATGATATCTAACTGGTTGAGTTAAAACCCTACAGGCATGATATCTATGAACCGGATATAGGCAGAAATCATATAGATTACCAGAAAATCAAACATAGAAATCCTATAGGCATAGTCACTAATGCGCATTTAATTTAAACATGTGTAAATCCCATATGCATGATTGCTAATGGCAGATTTAACGGAAGACCTAGAGGCAGCATTTCTAGTAGGCCAAGAATGTGGAAATGTGGAGTCGCAAACAATAGAATAATACTATAGGCATGGTCTCTAAACAAGTAATAACATTCACAAAATTAAACCAATGAACCTATAGGTAGGATTTCTACCCGAGTTTAAAGAAATAAGAGAAACCCCCCCCCCCTTATGTTACTAGTAAACCCCAAATATGTTTATTATAAATATTATTACAGCCCAAAATGAATAAATTATAATAGTATCCATTACATTATAGGGAGCCTGAGTAGGCCCAATATAAACCTGGGAGCCAGGCCTTCAAACACAACAGCTCTGAAGCAATAGCAGGGATCCACACCACTTTAAACCAGACTTCCAGCGTGTCAAAGTTCCCAAAGAGCCTCAAGGACCCCGGGCAATGCTCACACTAGAACCACACATGAACGGTACACACGGTCTACAACAACAATATCACCCACCGGGGTTGATACATGAATAGGTGAATCAAGAAACTCACAAGCAAAGTATGATGACACATAAGTAAAGGTGGAACAAGGATCAAATAATATAGAGGCATCTCTGTGGAAGACTGAAACAATACCTGTAATAACAGCATCGGAAGCAATAGCATCGGCTTTAGCTGGAAGTGCATAGAAACGGGCCTGACTGCCACCTGATCGACCTCCCCCTCTGGGGCGACCCCTAACTGACTGACCTCTACCCCTAGCTGGCTGAGCGGGTGGTGATGAAGTAACTAGAGATGAAGCTGATGACTGACCACTCTACTGAGATGAACTCACAAGACGACGAGGGTACTGCCTCCACATATGACCCTTCTCTCCACACTCATAACAACTCCCAGGTACTAGAGAAGGGGACTGAAGGGAATCCCTTGCACCAGAGTGACTAGTAGATGCACCTGGCATAGAAGAGCCCTGAACTGGTGGAGCACAGGACGAACTCTGAGCTGGAAGGGCATTAAGTGATGACTGGCCCTGATGAGAACTGTGAGAACCATGACTCGATGGCGCCCCACGATAACCTGGGCTAGCTGGCTAAGCGTGCCTGAATGGACAACATCTGTCGTGCTGAAACTAACCTCTCGAAGGAGTGCCGCTATAACTACCAGATCCCCGAGGCCTCTTATCCTACCTCTCCTCTCGCTCCTGGCAACGAACAGACTCAATCTCACAGGCAATATCCACAACCTCCTCGAAAGTAGCACCAGTCACCTTCTCCCTAGTCATGAGAATAAGAAGCTGATAAGTGAGGCCATCAACAAACCTCATAATCCTCTCTCTATCTGTCGCAAGCAACCAAATAGCATGACGAGCTAACTCGGTGAACCTCATCTCATACTGCGTCACAATCATCTCTCCCTAATGCAACCACTCAAACTCCCTACGTAGCTCCTCTTTACAAGACTGCGGCACATACTTCTCCAGAAAGAGAATGAAGAACTGCTGCCAGGTAAGGGGTGTTGCACCATCAAGCCTACGCCTCTCAAAAGTCTCCCACCAAGTGAAGGCAGCTCCAAAAAAACTAATACGTAGTGAAAGTGACCCCGCTGGTCTCCAGAATACCCGTTGTACGAAGCATCCTCTGACACTTATCCAAGAAACCTTGGGCATTCTCGCCCTCTGCACCACTGAAGGTCGGAGGCTAAAGTCTACCAAACCTCTCCAACCTACGATGCTCGTCCTCTGGCATGGAAGGAACTACATAGTCCTGAGCAGCTGCAACCGGTTGGGCTGGATGTGCCCCTAATGTCTGAAGTCCATGCACGACCTGCTCAGGTGTGCGAGCGGCGGGAGTCTGATTGCCTCCCCGGCCTGAGAAGTAGTTGCAGCTGTAGTAGCTGAGACCACCTGAGCTATGCCAGTGCAAACTAATAGAATCTTAGCCAAGGCCTCTTGAAGACCCAAAATCACAATGGGCACAACTGGTGCTTGAGCTGGTGCTGTTGTAGCTTCCATAACTAGGACCTGATCCTGAACTGGGGCGGCTGGTGGATCTGCAGGTGCTGCCCTAGCTGTTGTACGGGCCACACCTCTACCCCTATTGTGACCACGACCGCGTCCTCGGCCTCTAGTGGCCAAAGCTGGTAGTACTGGTGGTTGTCCATCCTAACCGGTAGTGCGTGTCCTCACCTTCTGTGAGGGAATAGAAAAATAGAAGTTTAGTACTCAGATCAACAAATTCGCACGATAAGAAATTCAAGAATATGAAGTTTTTCCTAAAGGTTCTACAGCCTCACAAGGATAAATACAGACATCTCTATATTGATCCGAGAGACTCTACTAAACCTGCTAACGACTCGTAAGACCTATGTAACCTATGCTCTGATATCAACTTGTCACGACCCTAAACTCGGACCCGTTCGTGATGGCGTCTCTCGTGAAGACAAGGCCAGCCGACACTTCCCATTTCAGTTTTTAACAGTTAAACCATAAGGAATAAGTCTAAGAAGAATAAATAAAATCTCAAAGTAGCAGATAATAGCATAATTTGCGGAATACAACCCAACACAGCCTGATACCGGGGTGTCACTAGCCATGAGCATCTCAAATATCCGGAATAATCAAGAAACGTCTACAGAGTTCAAACAAAAATAAAACAAGGAGTAATAAGATAGGGAAGAAGCTCTGGGCTTCCAACGCTGGCAGCTACCTAGAGAATCCTCAGATCCGCCTGAGCTGGAAAGGTCAACACTTGGGAGCGGGACCAGATGTGCCTGAATCTGCACCCGGAGTGCAGGGAGTAAAGTGAGTACTCCAACTCAGTGAGTAATAATCATAAATAAATACTGAAAGCATGAAATCACGTAAGGCACATTATAGGCTATCATGAAGAAATAAAACAGGCAAGAACAGTGATTCAGTAACATATGAAAAATTATATAAGTTCAGGTTAAACTTCAAGAAATGCCTACTCTACAATTAAACAAGTAAATGACAGACAAATAAGATAGATAAACACATAAAGGATTGCCCCTCGGGCACAATGTCAACAATACCAGACCCTCGGGCTATATCTCACTTCACAATGGGTACCCGCGCTTACTAGGGTTGTGCAGACTCCTAGAGGGGCCCCTTACGGTCCAAGCGCAACATCTTGTCATCTCGTGACATCATCACTAGGCTCTCAGCCTCATATCAATAAGCCATCTCGTGGCGTACATCTCTCAGGCCCTCGGCCTTAAATCATGATTAGTGTTTCCTCACAACATAGGCCCTCGGCCTAACTCAGCCAAAAAATCCTCACAAGCCACTCAGCTGTAGTAAAACATGATTCTCAGCCCAGTCATCATTTAAAAGATCATTTAGGTGTTAAAACATAGTAAACATGGCTGAGTATGAAAATAGTGAAATATAACATGACTGAGTTCAAATATAAAGTCAAAACAGTGAGGACATATCAATAAAAATCCCCGAAGGGTTCAAATAGTTGGCACGAGGCCCGTATATGGTATTCAGCCCAAAACAAGATGATAGCAAATAGATTTCAGTCAAATACGCGGTAAAATAGTCATTTTGGACGGACTAAGTAACAATCTTTAATAGTGCACGACCCCACGCTCGTCATCAAGCATGTACGTCACCTCAATATAGCACAACGATGTGCAATCTGGGATTTCATACCCTCAGAACATCATTTACAATCATTACTCACCTCAATCCGGTCAAATCTCTAGCCCGTGACGCCTTTGCCCCTCAAATTGGCCTCCACTTGCGTCGAATCTATCCAAAATTAGAATCACAGCGTCAAAATATGCTTAGGGAACGAAGCCCAAGCGAAAATAATCAATATACAACACAAATCCCGAAATTACCAAAACCCGACCCCTGGGCCCACGTCACGAATTCTGATAAAATTCACATCAATAGGTTCCTTATCTCCCCACGACTTCATACATACTAAAAGAATCAAAATCCATCCACAAATGACCCCTCAAATCCCAAATTTTTTGTCTCCAATTTCAAGCCCTAGTTCTTCAATTTTAGGCTTAGATTCCATGATTTATTAGGTAGATTTCACATTATAATCGAGTTTTCGGTCCATGAATCTTACCTCCAAGTGATTCCCCTTGAATCCCTCTTCATGCCTCTTCAAAAAGCTCCAAAAACGGTCAACAATGGAAGAAATAAACCCCAAAATCGCGGACAAGACGACTATTTACACTTTCTGCCCAGGCCTGAAATCCTTCTTCGCGAACGCGAGGCGTTCGCGAAGCACAAACCAGCTTTGACAAAAATCCTCTTACGCGACCACGACATGCCCATCGCGAATGCGAAATGCCCATCGCGAACGCGATGGTTCCTCAGACTAACTTTTCGCGAACGCACTCCCTCTCTCGCGAACGCGATGAATAACTCGACCTCAAACCCAGCTGACCAATTTCCTCTATGCGAACGCGACTACACCTCGTGAATGCAATGAATCACTTCCCAGCCCCTTCGCTAACGCGGAGACTTCCTCACGAATGCGAAGGCTAAAATCTCAGCCTCCTTAACTAACCCTTCGCGAACGCGAAGGTCAAATTCTCTGCAACACTTCAGTAGTTTTTCTGCAATTCTCAACAACAAGAAATGGTCTGATTGACCACCCGAGGCGCCCGAGGCCTCAACCAAACATGCCAACATATCCCAAAACCTTATTCAAACTTGTACAATTCTTCAAAACACCTCAAACAACATCAAATCAACCAAAACATATCGGATTCAAGCCTAAGTTTTCAAAATCTTCCGAATTCCACTTTTGATCAAAAACCCAACCAAACCGTATCCGAATGACCTAAATTTTTGCACACAAGTCCCAAATGACACAACGGAACTACTTCAACTCACGAAATTCCATTCCAACCCCTATATCAAAATCTCTCCTACCAACCGAAAATCACCAAAATTTCAACTTCGCAAATTCAAGCCTAAATCTACTCCGAACCTCCAAAACTCATTCCGATCACACTCCTAAGTCTCAAATCACCTTATGAAGCTATCCAAACCATCAGAACTCACATCTGATCGCTCTAACACATAAGTCAACATCTGGTTGACTTTTTCAACTTAAGCTTCCTCGAAAGAGACTATGTGTCTCATACCTTACCAAATCCTTTTACGAACCCGAGCCAACCAACCCGATCACATATAGAACCGATAGATAAAGTAATAAGAAGCAAAAATAGGGGAAATGGAGTGGTAACTCATGAGACGACTGGTCGGGTCGTCACATCCTCCCCAACTTAAATAAACGTTCGTCCTCGAACGAGTCAAGAAAAATACCTGAAGCCTCAAAAGGTGAGGATATCTGCTCCGCATCTCCCGCTCGGTCTCCTAGGTAGCCTCCTCCACGGGCTGACCTCTCCACTGTACTTTCACTGAAGCTATATTCTTTGACCTTAACTTTCGAACCTGACGATCCAAAATAGCTACTGGCTCCACATCATAGGTCAAATCATTATCCAACTGAACCGTGCTGAAATCCAGAACATGAAACGGATTCCCAATATACTTCTAGAGCATAGAAACATGAAATACCGGATGCACACTCGACAAGCTGGGTGGCAAAGCAAGCTCATAAGCCACCTCCCCAATCCTCCGAAGCACATCAAAAGGCCCAATGAAACGCGGACTCAATTTCCCTTTCTTCCCAAATCTCATAACACCCTTAATGGGAAAAACCTTCAACAGAACCTTCTCACCAACCATGTAGGACACATCTCGAACCTTTCTGTCAGCATAACTCTTTTGACTCGATTGCGCTGTACGAAGCCTCTCTTAAATCACCTTCACCTTTTCTAAAGCATCCTGCACCAAGTCTGTCCCCTATAGCCTATCCTCACCTGGATCAAACCAACGAACTGGAGATCTACAATGCCTCTCATACAAAGACTCATATGGAGCCATCTGAATACTCAACTGGTAGATGTTGTTATAAGCAACCTCTATAAGCGGTAGAAACTGAACCCATGACCTTCCGAAACCAATGACACAAGCACGCAACATGCCCTCCAATATCTGAATAGTGCGCTCGGACTGCCCATCCGTCTGAGGGTGAAAAGATATGCTCAACTAAACCTGAGTGCCCAACTCTTGCTGCACAGACCTCCAAAACTGTGAAGTAAACAGAGTGCCCCTATCTGAAATGATGGAAACTAGGACACCATGCAACTGAACAATCTCCCGGATATAGATCTCTATCAACCCCTCTGAAGAATAGGTAATACACATAGGAATGAAGTACGCGGACTTGGTCAGTCTATCCACAATCACCCAAATAGCATCAAACTTCTTGAAAGTCCGTGAAAGTCCAACTATAAAGTACATAGTGATTCGTTCCCACTTCCACTCGGGAATATCCATCCGCTGAAGCAAGCCACCCGGTCTCTGATGCTCATATTTCACCTGCTGACAATTGAGACACCGAGCTACAAATCCCACAATATCTTTCTTTATTCTCCTCCACCAATAATGTTGCCTCAAATCGTGATATATTTTTGCGGCACCCGGATGAATGGAATACCGCGAGCTAAGGGCCTCTTCCAGAATCAACTCTCGAAGCCCATCCATATTGGACACACAAATCCGGCCCTGCATTCTCAACAAACCATCATCACCAATGGTCACATCTCTGGCATCATCATGTTGAACTCTGTCTTTAAGGACAAGCAAATGTGGATCATCATACTGGCGCTCTCTGATGCGATCATATAAGGAATATCGATAAACCACACAAGCCAATACCCGACTGGGCTCCGAAATATCCAACCTTACGAACCGATTGGCCAAGGCCTGAACATCAACTGCAAGAGGTCTCTTCCCAACAGGAATATATGCCAAACTCCCCATACTCACTACCTTTCGGCTCAAAGCATCGACCACCACATTGGCCTTTCCCGGATGGTACAATATAGTAATATCATAATCCTTTAGCAAGTCCAACCACCTACGCTACCTCAAATTAAGATCCTTTTACTTGAACAAGTGCCGGAGGCTACAATGATCAGTAAACACCTCACAAGACATACCATACAAGTAATGCCTCCAAATCTTCAACGTGTGCACAATGGTAGCCAACTCCAAATCATGAACGGGGTAGTTCTTCTCATGGGGATTCAATTGACGAGAAGCATAAGCAATAACTCTACCTTTCTACATCAATACACAACCAATACCAACCCTCGAAGCATCACAATACATGGTATATGAACCTGAAGCTGATGGCAAAACTAACACTAGAGTTGTGGTCAAAGCTGTCTTGAGCTTCTGAAAGTTCTCTTTACACTCGCCCGACCATACAAATGAAACACACTTCTGAGTCAACTTGGTCAAGGGCAATGTGATAGATGAGAATCCCTGAACAAACCAGCGATAATAACCCGCCAAACCAAGAAAGTTGTGAATCTCTGTGGTTAAGGACGGTCATGGCCAACTCTGAACTGCCTCTATCGTCTTCGGATCAACCTGAATACCCTCGTTGGACACCATGTGCCCCAAAAAAGCCACTAAACTGAGCCAAAACTCACACTTGGAGAATTTTGCATAAAGCTTCTCCTCCCTCAATCTCTGCAGCACAACTCTCAACTGCTCTACATGCTCTTCCTGTCTACGTGAGTACACCAGAATATCATCAATGAAGACAATCACGAAAGAATCAAGATAAGGCCGGAACACGTTGTTCATAAAATGCATGAACGCTGATAGGGCATTGGTCAGCCCAAAAAACATCACCAAGAACTCATAATGACCATATTGGGTCCTAAAAGCTGTCTTAAGAATGTCTGAGTCCCTGATCTTCAACTGGTGATAACCTTAATAGAGATCAATCTTGGAGAACACTCTCGCTCCCTGAAGCTGGTTGAATAAATCATTAATGCGAGTCAAAGGATACTTGTTCTTAATTGTTACCTTGTTCAATTGCCTATAATAAATGCACATCCTCATAGTGCCATTATTCTTCTTCATACATAGAACTGGCACACCCCAAGATGACACACTAGGCCGAAAGAACCCATTATCAAAGAGTTCCTAAAGCTGCTCATTTAACTCCTTCAACTCCTGCCATACGATACGGCGGAATAGAAATGGGCTCAGTGCCCGGCACCAGGTCAATACCAAAATAAATATCCCTGTCCGGTGGCATGCCCGGCAGGTCTGCGGGAAACACATCGGGAAAATCCCTCACAACTGGAACTGAATTAATACTGGGAGTCTCAACAACGACATACCTTACAAAGGCTAGATACGAAAGACAACCCTTCCCAACCATACGTTGTGCCTTCAAGAACGAGATCACCCTACTGGGAACATAATCAATAAAACCTCGCCACTCAATCCGTGGCACACCCGGTAAGCAAATGTGATTGTCTTGGTATGACAGTCCAGAATAGCACAACATGGAGGTAGCCAATCCATTCCCAAAATGACATCGAAATCCCCCATACACAATAATAAAAGATCCACTCAGGTCTCCATACCCCCAATAGTCACCACACACGACCGGTACACACGATCTACAACAACAGTATCGCCCACTGGGGTAGATACATGAACAGGTGAAGCAAGAAACTCACGGGGCATACCCAAAAAACGAGCAAAGTATGATGATACATAAGAAAAGGTGGAACTGCGATCAAATAATATAGAGGCATCTCTATGGCAGACTGAAACAATACCTGTAATAGCAGCATCAGAAGCAATAGAATCGGGTCTAGCTGGAAGTGCATAGAAACAGGCCTGACCACCACCTGATCGACCTCCCCCTCTAGGGCGAACCCTAGCTGACTAACCTCTACCCTTAGATGGCTGAGTGGGTGGTGATGAAGTAACTAGTGTTGAAGCCGATGACTGACCCCTCTGCTGAGATGAACTCGCAAAACGACGAGGAAATTGCCTCCACATATGACACATCTCTCCACACTCATAACAACTCCCAGGTGCTGGAGAAGGGGACTGAAGGGAACCCCTCGCACTGGAGTGACTAGCAGATGCACCTGACATAGAAGAGCCCTAAACTGATGGAGCACAGGATGAACTCTGAGTTGGAAGGGCACTAAGTGATGACTGGACCTGATTAGAACTGTGAGAACCATGACCCGATGACGCCCCATGATAACCTGGGCGAGCTGGCTGAGCGTGCTTGAATGGACGGCCTCTGCCGTACTGAAACTAACCTCTCGAAAAAGTACCGCTATAACTACCATATCCTCGAGGCCTCTTGGCCTCCCTCTTCTCTCGCTCCTAGCGACGAATAGACTCAAGCTCAGAGGCAATATCCACAACCTCCTCGAAAGTAGCACCAGTCACCCTTTCCCTAGTCATGAGAATACGAAGCTGATAGGTGAGGCCATCAACAAACCTCCTAATCCTCTCTCTATCTGTCGCAACCAACCAAATAGCATGACGAGCTAACTCGAAGAACCTCATCTCATACTACGTCACAGTCATCTCTCCCTAACACAACCACTCAAACTCTCTACGCAACTCCTCTCTGCGAGACTACGGCACATACTTCTCCAGAAAGAGAACAGAGAACTGCGTCCAGGTAAGGGGTGCTGCACCAAAAGGCCTACGCCTCTCAAAAGTCTCCCACCAAGTGAAGGCAACTCTAGAAAATTGATAAGTAGTGAAAGCGACCCCGCTGGTCTCCAGAATACCTTCTATACGAAGCATCATTTGACATTTATCTAAGAAACCCTGGGCATCCTCGCCCTCTACACCACTGAAGGTCGGAGGCTGAAGTCTACCAAACCTCTCCAACCTACGATGCTCATCCTCTGGCATGGTAGGAAACATAGTCCTGAGCAGTTGCAACCGGCTAGGCTGGATGTGCCCCCGGTGTCTGAAGTCTCTGCACGACCTGTTCAGGTGTGCGAGCGGTGGGAGTATGATTGCCTCTCCTGGCCTGAGAAGTAGCTGCGGCTGTAGTGGTTGAGACCGCCTGAGCTAGGCCAGTGCAAACTGATAGAATCTAAGCCAAGGCCTCATAAAGACCTAGAATCACAATGGGCACAGCTGGTGCCTGAGCCGGTACTGCTGGAGCGCCCATAGCTGGGACCTGATCCTGAACTGGGGCGGCTGGTGGATCTGCAGGTGCTGCCTTAGCAGTTGTGCGGGCCACACCATTACCTCTACCGTGACCACGACCGCGTCATCGGCTTCTAGTGGCCATAGCTGGTGGTACTGGTGGTCGTCCATCCTGACCGGTAGCGCGTGTCCTCACCATCTATGAGAGAATAGAATAATAGAAGTTTAGTACTCGGATCAACAAATTCGCATGACAAGAATTTCAAGAATATGAAGGTTTTCCTAAAGGTTCTGCAGCCTCTCGAGGATAAATACAGACGTCTCTATACCGATCTGCGAGACTTTACTAAACCTGCTAATGACTCGTAAAATCTATGTAACCTAGGCTCTAATACCAACTTGTCACGACCATAAACTCGGACTCGGTTGCGATGGCGCCTCTCGTGAAACAAGGCCAGCAGATACTTCCCATTTCAATTTTTAACAGTTAAACCATAAGGAATAAGTCTAAGCATAATAAATAAAATCTCAAAGTAGCAGATAATAGCATAATTTGCGAAATACAACCCAACACAGCCCGATACCGGGGTGTCACTAGCCATGAGCATCTCAAATATCCGGAATAATCAAGAAAGGTCTATAGAGTTCAAGAAAAACTAAAACAAGGAGTAATAAGATAGGGAAGAAGCTCTAGGCTGCGAACGCTGGCAGCTACCTAGAGAATCCTCCGATCCGCCTGAGCTGGAAAGGTTAACACTCGGGAGCGGGACCAGATGCGCCTGAATCAGCACACGGGGTGTAGCGAGTAAAGTGAGTACTCCGGCTCAGTGAGTAATAATCATAAATAAAGACTGAAAGCATGAAATCGCGTAAGGCACATTATAGGTTATAATGAAGCAGTAAAACAGGTAAGAACAGTGATTTGGTAAGATATGAAAAATGATATAAGTTCAGTTTAAACTTCAAGAAATGCCTACTCACCAATTAAACAGGTAAATGACAGACAAATAAAACAGATAAGCACATAAAGGATTGCCCTTCGGGCACAATGTCAACAATACCAGCCCTTCAGGCTATATCTCACTTCATAATGGGTACCCGCGCTCACTAAGGGTGTGCGGACCCCTGGAGGAGCCCCTTACGGCCCAAGCGCAACATCAAGTCATCTCGTGGCATCATCACTAGGATCTCAGCCTTATATCAACAAGCCACCTCGTGGCGTACATATCTCAGGACCTCGGCCTCAAATCATGATCAGTGCTTCCTCACAACATAGGCCCTCGGCCTTACTCAGTCAAAAAATTCTCACAAGCCACTTGGCAGTAGTAAAACATGATTCTCAGCCCAGTCATCATTTAAAAGATCATTTAGGTGTTAAAACATAGTAAATATGGCTAAGTATGAAAACAGTGAAATATAACATGACTGAGTTCAAGTATAAAGTCAAAACAATAAGAAAATATCAGTAAAAATCCCTGAAGGGTTCAAATAGTTGGCACGAGACCCAAATATGGTATTTAGCCCAAAACAAGATGATAGCAAATAGATTTCAGTCAATACACGGGAAAATAGTCATTCAGGACGGACTAAGTCATAATCTCCAATAGTGCACGACCCCACGCTCGTCATCAAGTGTGTGCATCACCTCAATATAGCACAACGATGTGCAATCCGGGGTTTCATACCCTCATAACATCATTTACAATTATTACTCACCTCAATCCGGTCTAATCTCTAGCCCGCGATGCCTTTGCCCCTCAAATCGGTCTCCACTCGCGTCGAATCTATCCAAAATCAGAATCACGGCGTCAAAATATGCTAAGGGAACGAAGCCCAAGCGAAAATAATCAATATACGACACAAATCCCGAAATTACTAAAATCTGACCCTGGGCCCACGTCTTGGATTCCGATAAAATTCACATAAATAGGTTCCTTATCTCCCCCCGATTTCATACATACAAAAAGCATCAAAATCCATCCACAAATGACCCCTCAAATCCCAAATTTTTGGTCTCCAATTTCAAGCCCTAGTTCTTCAATTTTAGGCTTAGATTCCATGATTTATTAGGTAGATTTCACATTAGAATCGAGTTTTAGGTCCATGAATTTTACCTCCAAATAATTCCCCTTGAATCCCTCTTCAATCCTCTTTAAAAAGCTCCAAAAATGCTCAACAATGGAAGAAATAAATCCCAAAATCCCGGACAAGACGACTATTTAAACCTTCTGCCCATGCCTGAAATCCTTCTTCGCGAATGCGGTCAACGCCTCGCGTTCGCGAAGCACAAACCAGCTTTGACCAAAATCCTCTTATGCGAACGCGTCATGCCCATCGCAAACGCGATGGTTCCTCAGAATAACTCTTCGTGAACGCACTCTCTCTCTCGTGAACGCGATGAATAACTTGACCTCAAACCCCGCTGACCAATTTCCTCTACGCGAATGCGACTCCACCTCGCGAACACGATGAATCACTTCCCAACCCCTTTGCGAATGCGGAGCCTTCCTCGCGAACCTGAAGGCTAAAATCTCAGCCTCTTCAACTAACCCTTCGCGAACGCGAAGGTCAAATTCTCTGCAATACTTCAGCAGTTTTTCTGCAATTCTCAACAACAAGAAATGGTCCGATTGACCACCCGAAACTCACCCGAGGCCCCCGGGGCCTCAACCAAACATGCCAACATATCCCAAAACCTTATTCAAACTTGTACCAATCTTTAAAACACCTCAAACAACATCGAATCAACCAAAACACATCAGATTCAAGCCTAAGTTTCCAAACTTTTCTGAATTCCGCTTTTGATCAAAAACCAAACCATGTCCGAATGACCTAAAATTTTGCACACACATCCCAAATGACACAGCGGAACTGCTGCAACTCTCGGAATTCCATTCCGACCCCTATATCAAAATCTCGCCTACCAACCGGAAATCGCCAAAATCTCAACTTTGCCAATTCAAGTCTAAATCTACTCCGAACCTCCAAAACTCATTCCAATCACGCTCCTAAGTCCCAAATCACCTCCCGAAGCTATCTGAACCATCGGAACTCACATCCGAGCCCTCTAACGCATAAGTCAACATCCAATTGACTTTTCCAACTTAAACTTCCTCAAAAGAGATTATATGTCTCAAACATTACCAAATCCTTTCGAACCCGAGTCAACCAACCCGATCACATATAGAACCGATAGACAAAGCAATAAGAAGCAGAAATGGGGGAAACGGAACGGTAACTCATAAGACGACTGGCCGGATCGTCACAAGTACTAGTTATGAAATAAATTAGATTAAGAATATCCAATGCTACTTCTGATGTATGCAGTGTCAGATCATGATATTTTATTGCGAAATGTATAATCTAAATTGAAACAAAGGGGTACTAGTTATGAAATAAATTAGATTAAGACTATCCAATGCTACTTCTGACGTATGCAGTGTCAGATCATGATATTTTTATTACTACTAAGGCACTTTGTATAGTTTAATAGCATCTCTTAGTAGCTATATTAAAAATAAACATTTTTTGGACGGGCTCACTTTAATTCTAACATGCATCTCCCGTACCAACAGATCTAAATCAGGCCAATTCATTAATTAATAGAAACAACTAGGAATCACATTTATTGCATTAAAATGCTTCATCTTAACATTCACGCTAAAACTCTAAATATCTAAATAGACTCTTTTAGTTTTAGGTAAATTTTCACGTGGCACACAGCTTTGTGCCACCAATTTAATTTGTAATTACTTTTTAAAAAAAGTTTAACAGATACCTATTTTTTATATAACTTTAGATGCATACACTTTTTTCCTCTTGCTTTTGTTTTATTCTTTTTTGTGCTTCTTCTTCTTCTTAGTTGCAAAATAAATTTATTAAATTTGTTGTTATTTTAATAATTTAATGATTGAGTTGAAAGTTACATATCAAATTTGAGCTCATTTGGAATAGAGTTGGGCATTGAATCATGTATTGGTTTGTTGAAATTCGAAGAAGAAGTTTATGTTTCAGAACTTAAAATTTGAAATCTGAAGTTGCATTCAATAGATTGAACACTTAGGATTCACATTTCTGAAGTTGCATTTGAACAATAAAAGAAATTCAGGTTTGATTTATGAAGTTGTATTGAAGAGATTCAACTACTTCGGATTCGAATTTCTGAAGTTACATTTAAAAATAGAAGAATTTTAGATTTGATTTCTGAAGTTGCATTGAAGAGATTGAACTACTTTGGATCCGAGCAGATACACTTTGCCAAATTTTATCCAATGCGGGTATAACTTCAATGATGGCCACAAAAGTAGGTATATATGAAGATGCCCCTAGTTTTTTTGGGAGATGGAGAAGAGAACATTATTCTAAATCAGATATTCTCTCCGGTCCATAATAAGTGACCAATTTGTTTTTGGCACGCCCATTAAGAAAATACTAAATTCTATACAAAAATACCTAGTATGACTAAACTACCCTTAATTAAATATTTGATGTGATGAGTAAGAAATTTTTTTAGGGATATGTACATAAGGGTAATTTTGTAAAAACAAATTGAATTTTTTTTTATTATATAAATGGACACTTATTTTGGACCAAAATAAAAAAGCAAATTAGTCACTTATTGTGGACCGGATGAAGTATTTAATAAAATGAATAGGGATTGGTGGCCCCCTCGAGATTTGTGTATTTATGAAATATTAATTGAAAAATTAGTAAATAATAATCCGTGCTAGAGATCTGGTTCACATACATGGTAAATCTATATATAATACGATACTTGAAAAGCAATGAGAGACTTACACAAAAACTTTCATAAAGCGTGAAGTAACTTCATAGAATGGCATTGTTAAAGCTTGGTTTCTTTTTAACTATCCTTCTAATGGCAGCAGCTACAAGTTAGTAACTACCTTATTATCTCTATCTATTAATTTTTACATCGTTATGTTGGGGTAAATATGTACATGTAGGTACATGTGTGTAACTCTCACATATTCATCTATATGCACGGCTATGTATGTGCTTCTATGCATATCGTTTGAATGTGAATTTTATGTTATAATAATTCATAATTTTATGTTTTTTTGGTGAAATATCTCAGTCAAAGCTGCACCAAATGTTGATCTCGATGTCTCAAAGATGGAGAGAAGACTACTTCCACAACTTAATACTTGTTTGAGATCTTGTGAAAACAACGATGGTTGCAGTGATTGTTGGGTTTGCTGTACCTGCAAAGACTTTTTTGGAGCTATTACATTCATGTGTCAGGCATAAATTTCAAAAGAGTAGTACGTTGAAATCATATAACAATAAACTCAGTAGCAAATCTGTTTAATGCATTTATGTTTTAGTGTGATTTCAATGTTTTTTTTTTCTTTTATTTGTCGTCTTTAATAATTTTACGAATAATGAAGAAAGTGAGGTATTACTTTCTATTCATAAATAAATGAATTTTCAAATTGAATACCATTTGAGCTAATTTATTTTAGTACTTTAATCATCAGCATACATATAGTAGATTTATTTATGAATTTAGCGCATATGTAATTTATATTCGACTCCTTTTTCTTATCTTCATGGTTCCCTTTACATCGACTTTTCTTTAACACAATATGGTTCCAACTTTTTGGCAATTTATGTCGAAAAATTGTTCAATTTTTTTACAAAATGGACTTATATAAGTAGTAAATTTACAAAAATGAACAAAAAGATCCTAATCGGTGAGTGTAACAACCAACGAATTGTTGGCAGTTCAACTAACGAAGTTAGCTATGAATGTTCAATTAGGAATATCCCATATTAGAATGAAAAAAGAAAAGTTAGGGTAATAAATCATCACTAGAAATGTCAGTGTCGAGGTACCATTTGGACAAAACTGTGATATCCTAATGGTTGCGCTGAAGTAGATCATAATGGCTGAAATTCAAAAATAACCAGAATTACAAGTGGTAATTAAAAAATAGTCATAGTTTGAAAAGTAATCGAAATTTAGTTAAATTTTATGTAAAGATAAATCTGAAAGAAAACATTCATCAAAAGCCAGAAAATATTCCAGCATAATATACTGGAATTCGAAATTTTTATATGTAAACTTCCAGCATAATATACTGGAGTTCCAGCATAATGTATTGGTCCAGCATAATATGCTGGAAGTTCATACACAGGTGCTCCAATCTCTAGTATATTATGCTAGAACTTTCCGTGTGCTGGATTTCCAGCATAATATATTGAAAATTCATACACATGTGCACCAATCTCTAGTATATTATATTGGAAATTTCTGTGTTGCAGCAAAATAGTGGCTATTTTCCAATGATTTTGCAAATGCTTGCTATTTTTCAATTATCAGTCCAAAAATTGATCAATCTGTGCTATTTTATCATAACTACCAGTTGGGCCTTGGCCATTACACCTTTACATCATGAGATCGTTTACCCTATGATATAGGTAAAAATTGCACGGGGCGCCCTATTTGGTCGCCCCCATTTAACTTATACCTATTTTTTTTAAAGTTTTAACTTGTGCTCACTTTTTAAACAACTTCAACCCCATCTCCCTTCCTCCTTCTCCTCATTTGTTTTCTTCTTCTTCTTCTTCTTTCTTCTGTTGTTGTTGGTGCTGCTATGAAACATCAGTTCATGGGATGATTGCCATAAGTATGTTTATCAGATTATTTAAAAATAAATTATAAATAATTACGCAAGTTAGTAAATAATAATTTGTGAATATTTTCACGTACGGGAAGTTTAAAGTCACACTTAGTGATTCTTTTCATGATAATTCTGTTCTTTTCATGTTTATTGTTTCCAAAATTTATGATTTAGATATTGTTGGTAATATCCACTTCCAACCAAGAGGTTGTGAATTCGAGTCACCCCAAGAGCAAGGTGGGGAATTCTTGGAGGGAAGGATGTCGAGGGTCTATTTGGAAACAGCCTCTTTATGGTAGGGGTAAGGTCTGCGTACACACTACCCTCTCCAGACCCCACTAGTGGGATTTTACTGGGTTGTTGTTGTTGTTGTTGTATATTGTTGGCAATCTGATTATTTATCTAGTATGTTAGAAAGCTTTTTCAAAAAATTCAGCTTATATAGTGCTGAAGTTTTTACAAATGAACTAAATAACTTCAGCATCTTCTGTTGAAATTTTTGAAAAAGCTTTATGACAAAACTAATGAATCCAGGACAAAATAACTTCAGCTTATTTAGTGTTGAAGTTTTTATAAATGAACTAAATAACTTCAACATCTTCTGGTGAAGTTTTTGAAAAGCTTAATGACAGAATTAATGAATCCAGGATAAAAAAAACTTCAGCTTATTTAGTGCTGAAGTTTTTATAAATAAACTAAATAACTTCAGCATCTTCTGCTGAAATTTTTGAAAAAGCTTAATGACAAAACTAATGAATCCGGGACAAAAAAAACTTCAGCTTATTTAATGCAATTACAAATAAAAACTTCAGCTACTATGCTTAAGTTCAGCAATTACAAACAAAAACTTCAGCAAATAGAGAACAAAACTTCAGCTACTATGCTTAAGTTCAGCAATTACGAACAAAAACTTCAGCAAATAAGAGAACAAAACTTCAGCTACTATGCTTAAGTCAGCAATTACAAACAAAAACTTCAAAACACTTGGTTTACTTCAGGCCCGTCTACTAGAGTGCTAAAGTTTTGCGTGATTACATTTGCTACTTCAGTCACGTATGCTGAAGTTACGTGAAAAAGTGGGTACGCTTGCAATTCTTTTTGCAAAGCGAGCACAAATTAAAACGTGACCCAAAAAACGGGTATAGATGCAAATGCTCCATGATATAGTTACCTACATACAAAGAATACAAGAGTAAATTTTATGTTCATATACAAACATAATATTGTATAACATTAAAAATAATCTAATAACTTTCGTGAAAATATGAAATGATTGTAGGCAAGCCATTTCAAGGAAACTTACTCTAGGATAATGATTTTTTTCGCATGGTGCAAATGGGTAGACAAAATTTTATCCCCGAGATATAATGCTAACGGCTTACCCAAGAAATCAAACTTACACACGCTTTGAGCATTGTTAATATGATGATAGGTGTTTAATGGGCGGGCTGGGACGGGCTGTAGACAAAAAAAATCAGTCTGTATGATTATCGTTCCGGTTTGCTAGTGGGTTGTGTTTTGCGGGTTTTATTGGGCACGTACGGGTTCGGGCTTAAACGGGTCGGATCGGGCCGGACATTTTTTTTGTAAATTTTATTTTTCTTATACAATGTTATTGATACTTAAGTGTTTGCAAACTTTGAAGAATTAAATTGTAATCTGCCAATTATTAGGGGTGGGAGGGCTATTTTCTTAATAGGGGAGGCCGAAATGGCCATTTGTCCAAAATCTGGTCGTTGCCCAACGGTCATTTTGGAATTTGACTGTTGGCAACGGTCCACAAAATTAAAAAAAAAAAATTGTAAGGATAACGGGCTGAACCGTGCTGCAGCCCGTTAAAAACTCGTTAATGGATTAGCAGGCTTAGCGGGTTTAAGTGCACCGATATTCAAAATTTGTTCATCTAAAATCCGTTCCCCGTCCAACCCGTCCCAGCCCGCCCTAATATGCTACAGTAACGGGCTGAACTGGGCCGAAGCGGGTTGAAAACGTGTCAGCCCGACCCGATTAACATGTATATGACTAAATATTCTTCAATGTCAGTAGAATGAAGACTTAGTAGAATATTTATTTTTAAGAAGAATTAAGGCCAGCGATCACAATCAATTTAAAACCCTCCAGCCAACGGTCATAATGTAAAGCCCCATAAAATCTTATAAGGCTTTAAAGACTTATGGAACATTAATGAATATTTTAATTATGGTTTTTCATTCCAAGAACAACCACGGATGAGAATAATAGCATACTAACATTGTATTATACCTATATGAAGGGTTGGAGGCGATTCGAATTGAAAATATAACAAGGTAGCTCAAAAACTCGAGTTCTGAATCAAAGAAATAAAAAAAAATAGTTTCATGGATAGGACGCCAGGGGCATTTGCGTCACGATCCTTGGAGATGTCCAAATTCCCCGAGCAAAGATGGGAACTTTTCCTAACCTCTGATGCATGAAGCCTTTTAAAATGGAGGAGAAAACGACCTAAAGTTCTCATCTACAAACCAAGGTGAGTTTCTATCATTCTTTAGAGTTAATTAATGTTTATTAGTATCATTATTAATAATATCCAGGCAATCTTGGTGTTGTTAGAAGTCTTTAAATCCTTTAAGAACTCAAGAATTACTTGAAATGGAGATTTTCAAGAATTACTTTAAAGAGGTAAGTTCTATTACTTGAGATTCACGTATGTCACGATCCCAACTCCTGCATCTGAGTTACGGGGGCACCTAATGAGTTACTACCATTCGACGAACCCTTTATCTAATACATGGCTGAAGCCTGAAAGCGTAGAATAAGAGAAGAAAAAACGATACTAAAATGGTCTCATACACAAAATAACAGTGTGAAAGCATAAAATAAGCCTCAAAGCATCCCATGGAACTCAAAAGATAGATCTAGTCATGGAGCACTAGAATTAGAATGCAATTGATACGACTCGCAGCTCGATTATAAAGTCATAAAAAGAAATAAAAGGATAGAAGCTGAAGCCGTTTCTCTATTGGGAAAAATTGAGTTTACATATTAAAGTGGTGTAAAGATGACGTGTTATGACACATAGTTTGGTCAAAGAGTTACAACTGGCAAAGAAGCACGAGTTGCAACAGATACGAGCAGAGACAAAGGAAGAGGCACGAGTGGTTATCCAAAAGACTCAGCGCTCGTACTTATTTAAGTCCAAGAATCAAGGGGAATGAATCTGACACTACATGGGAGTACAGATACAGTGTTTAATGAACCTTAAATACTAAAAACGTTAGAGAATCTGTATTAAATATAATGATTATGTAACGTAGCATTTAATGTCTTTCATTGTACATAATGGCCTTATTATGACAAAGGCAAAACGCATATCTCCAAAATAGCTATAAAAGGGAGAGAACGGATCAATTGTAGGGACACGAAATACTATCTGAATATACTGATTTACTTGCTTTTCTTCTGATTATCTTATTGCTAGCCAAATTACTTTCTTTCATATATTCTTTTGATTATTAGTAACCCGAGTTCTTCTAAATTAAAGCTTTGACCGAAATCCCATTTTCTGGTTAAACAAATTGGTTCTATTATCGGGAATCTGATAATCTATCCTCTTTTAGCTTAACTTTCCTTGTTGCATCAACCATGTCGAACAACAATGACAATATTCAAGGAAACCAACAACTTCAGGGAAATCCACAGGGTAATCAAACCCCGATCCCTTCTCCACGAGGCTCTCCTCGGCGGTCTCGTGAAGGCTCTCCTGATCGATCTCATACAAATGGAAACGCTCAATTTGAAAATGTTGAAGCTATCGATGAAGCTTTGCAGAAACTAATTGTTGCACAGGTCAATAAAGCTCTTGAGGCTTTTGCTAGCTAGTTACCTGCTGCACCACCCACACCCACTCCAAATAACAACACTTTGGAGAACCCTCGTTCCGGGCTTGTTAATTCAGATAGTGGTGGAACCCCCAACGAATCACAGGAGGGAGAACCAGGTAACTTAGTCAATTCTAATTTACAAAATTTAGTACTAACGTTGCAGAAACAGCTCAAGGAACAAAGTGACCGCATAGAACAAATACCTGGGGTGCCGCCCGTAATCAAAGGGATAGATACGGATAAATATTCGCAACAACCCCAAAAGCCAAGTGCTGCTCCCCTCCCAATTCCAAAGAAATACAAAATGCCTGATATTCCAAAATACGATGGAACAACAGATCCACGAGACCACGTGACTGCATTCACAACCGGCGTAAAAGGCAACGACTTGACCAAGCAGGAGATTGAATCAGTATTAGTCAAAATATTCGGTGAAACAATCACCAAGGGTGCATTAATATGGTATTCTCTTTTACCTGAAAATTCTATAAATTCTTTTACTGATCTTGCAAATTTTTCCATCAAAGCACACTCGGGAGCTCAAAAATTCGAAAAAAGAATGGAAGATATTTTCAAGATCAAGCAAGGGGACTCAGAATTGCTTAGGGAGTTCGTGGACAGATTCCAACGTGAAAGAATGACATTACCACGTGTACCGGATAATTGGGCAGCTATAGCTTTCACAAGTAATTTGAATGAAAAGAGCTCAGAAGCTACGAGGCGACTCAAGGAAAGTCTTCGTGAATTCCCAGCTACAACATGGAATGACGTTTACAACAGGTATAGCAAGAAGCTAAGGATAGAAGAAGATATTGTTCCACGATTCCAAAAATAAGAAAAAGTAAGTTTGAGACAGGCGGAAACCGAAAAAAGGTCCGGTAAAAATAGGTACGAGCCATACATGGGACCTGCAAAAAAATATTCATGGTCAAAACATGACAATCAAAGGTATGATCACAGATCAAGGAATAGAGAGTCAGGCTCTTCATCAAGGTTTAGGAATGATCGAAACACCCATGAGTCACGAGATGATGATAGAAATTTGAAGGCGAGATTTGGCGGTTACAATTTCAATGTGAGCACTTCCAAGCTCGTAGCTGTTTTGAGAAGCATGGGTGATAAGGTACGGTGGCCAAAAGAGATGAGATCGAATCCAAACAGGCGCAACCCTGATCATTGGTGTGAGTTTCATAATGATCACGGGCATAAAACAGCAAACTGTAGATTTTTACAAAGTGAAGTTGATCATTTATTAAAACAAGGGTATCTCACCGAGTTATTCAGTGAGAAAGGTAAGCAAGCTTACATGAAGAATAGGCAGGAACCCCCTAAACCACCTTCTCCCAAAAGGACAGTCAACGTTATAAGCGGGGGTGAAGACATCAATGGCGTAACGTACACTACAGCTAATAAAATCTCCAAAGTCACAATTACCCAAGGGAAATGGGTGCGACATATATTAGAGGAAGACAGCATTACATTTGATGATGTTGATGCGGATGGCGCATTATCTCCTCATAATGATGCCTTGGTAATATCTTTAATTGTACATGATACTAATGTGAAATGGGTTTTGATTGATCCAGGTAGTTCCGTGAACATTATTTTGCTAAGAGTATTACGTGAGATGCAAGCTGAGGATAATTAATACCAAAGGCGCATACTTTATCTGGATTTGACAATTCTAGTGTTGTGACGAAGGGAGAGGTAACATTCACCACATTCGCAGAAGGAATTGTCAAAGATACAAAGTTTCAAGTAGTAGATATGGAGATGGCATACAATATGATCCTTGGGATACCATGGATCCACGAAATGGATGTCGTTCCTTCAACCTTGCATCAAGTTATTAAATTTCCATCACCATGGGGAATATGTCAAATCCGCGGGGATCAACATACATCCAGGAGCATCAACTCTATAGCAAATTCAAGTACGAAAAAAGAAGAAAAATAGCAATCGCAGAAGACAGTTGAGGGCATCACAGCACAAACCTCAACTGAACAAGGGCGGATAGATGTGGATTCAAGGCCTGATACCATTCAAGAACCAGAATAAAATGAAAATATCAAAACAACAATTGAAGAACTGGAGGCTGTGGTGTTATTTGCACAACGGCCTGATAAGAAAGTCTACGTAGGGGCCAATCTAATCCAAGGCATGAGAGGTAAGTTAATTGAATTTTTGAAAACTAACGTGGACTGTTTTTCTTGGTCCCACTCTGATATGACAGGAATACCATCGGAGGTAATGACTCACAAATTGAATGAAGACCCAACATACCCTCCTATCAAACAAAAGAAAAGAAAGTAAGGAACCTTCAAGAATCAGGTGATTTAAGAAGAGGTTCAAAAATTGCTAAAGATTGGATCCATCAGCGAGGTAAAGTATCCTAATTGGTTAGCCAATATAGTTGTAGTTCCAAAGAAGAATGGTAAGTGGCAAGTTTGTGTGGATTACACAGATCTTAATAAAGCTTGTCCTAAAGATTCTTTTTCACTACCGCATATAGATCAGCTAATTGATGCTACTGAAGGGCATGAACTATTAAGTTTTTTAGATGCATATTCAGGGTACAATCAGATCAAAATGGATCCGGTAGATGATGAAAAAACTTCATTTATAACAGACAGGGGAACTTACTGTTATAAAGTAATGCATTTTTGTCTCAAAAATGTTGGTGCAACATATCAAAGGCTGGTTACTAGAATGTTTCAAGAACATCTGGGAAAAAACATGGAGGTTTATACAGATGATATGCTCATTAAAACTCAGCATTCAAGAGATCATATATCACACTTGTCTGATACATTTCAGATTTTGCGCAAATTTAATATGAAATTAAATCCGGAGAAATATGCATTTGGTGTCGCGTCAGGTAAGTTTTTGGGTTTTTTTTCTAACCATGGTATTGAAGTGAATCCTGCACAAATTAAGGCCATTGAAGAAATTCCTGATATGCTTTCAAGCAAAAAAGAAGTGCAGAGGTTGACAGGAAGAATTGCAGCCTTGGGAAGATTCATTTCTAAATCATCAAAAAAGTGCTTTAAATTCTTTTCAGCTCTTAAAAAGCAAGATCACTTTGAATGGAACGAGGAATGCCAGCAGGCACTCAAAAATTTGAAGACATACTTATCAAATCCACCATTGCTCGCAAAACCAAAGGCTGGGGAAAGACTGCTCATCTACCTTGCTATTTCAAAAGTAGCGGTAAGTGTTGTTTTAGTTCGTGAGGACCAAGGTAAAAAATCTTCATCTATTATGTTAGCAAATCTTTGTTAGATGCGGAGACACGGTACCCTCAATTGGAAAAGCTTGCACTTGCATTAATCATGGCATCTAGAAAATTAAGGCCTTATTTTCAATGTCATCCTATTGTTGTAGTAACTGCTTATCCATTACGCAATATATTGCATAAGCATGAATTGTCAGGTAGGTTAGCTAAATGGGCTATAGAATAAAGTGAATATGATATCACCTACCAACCTAGAACTGCTATAAAATCTCAAGTGTTAGCTGATTTCATGGCTGATTTTAGCCAAGGGATGCAATTAGAAGCAGAAAAAGAGTTGTAGGTGTTCAACGGAGCTAACCCAGGAACTTGGACCTTGTTTACTGATGGTTCATCTAACATAAAGGGTGCTGGTTAGGGATTGTTTTGGTACCACCTACGGGTGAAATCATTTGACAAGCCATAAAATGTCATTCTATAACTAACAATGAGGCAGAGTATGAAGATGTGATTATAGGTTTAGAACTGGCACGAGAACTTGGCATAAATCAGATTATAATCAAAAGCGATTCACAGCTCGTAGTTAATCAAATGTTGGGGACTTATACGGCCAGGGAAGCAAGGATGCAACAATACTTAGAGAAGGTACGGGATTTGATAAAGCAATTTCAAACCTGGAAAGTAACACAAATATCAAGGGATGAAAATGTTGAAGCCGACGCCCTAGCTAATCTTGCATCTACGGCAGGCGTGGCAAGCAATGAAAATGCTTCAGTTATTCATTTGTTTCATTTTGTTCTCGACCTCGATAAGAATGAGGTAAATTTTAATAACTTAACTTGGGATTGGAGGAACGAGATTGTTGCTTTTTTGCAGTATGGTACCGTCCCTGAAGATAAGAAAAAAGCTCATGCGCTTCGAAAAAAGGCTTATCGGTATTGCTTAAATCAAGGCAATCTTTACAGAAAAATGTTCGGTGGTCCCTTAGCAAGATGCCTCGGACCTTCTCAGACGGAATACGTAATGAGAGAAATACACTAGGGGCATTGTGGGAATTACGCAGGAGGAAGGTCATTGGTAAGAACCTTAATTAGGGCAGGTTATTATTGGCCCAAAATGGAAGAAGAAGCGGAAAGTTTTGTGGCTAAATGTGATAAATACCAAAGGTACAGTAATAATATGCATAGGCCCGTGGAGTTATTACATCTGGTCATTGCACCGTGACCATTTATGAAATGGGGGATGGATATCACGGGTCCATTACCGTAAGCAAAAGGATAGGTAAAATTTTTGCTCGTACTCACTGATTATTTTACTAAATAGGTAGAGGCAGGAGCATTTAAACAGGTGTGAGAAAAGGAAGTTAAAGATTTCATTTGGCGGAATATCATATGCCAATTCGGTGTGTCAAATGAGATCGTGTGTGATAATGGTCCTCAGTTTGTAGGCACTCAAATCATAGAATTCTTTCAAAGTTGGCAGATTAAAAGGATTACGTCTACACCTTATCATCCGGTGGGTAATGAGCAAGCTAAGTCGACAAACAAAGTCATTATCAACAATTTAAAGAAGTGTTTAGAGGAATCCAAATGTAATTGGCCAGAAGTGTTACCTGGTATTTTTTAGGCATATCCACAACAGCAAAAACAAGTACAGGAGAAACACCATTTTCATTGGTTTATGGAGCTGAAGCTTTAATTCCAGTTGAGATAGGAGAGCCAAGTACAAGATTCACACAAGCGACAGAAGAATATAATGACAGGAAATGCGTGTAAATCTTGATTTACTCGAAGGAAGAAGAGAAGCGGCACTAATAAGAATGGTAGCACAGAAGCATGTCATAGAACAATACTACAAGCGAAAAGCACGCCTCAGACTCTTCAAAATTGGGGACTTCGTGCTCAAAAAGGTTTTTCAATCTACGAAGGCAACTAGCTCGGGGAAATTAAGTCCAACATGGGAAGTACCCTATAGAATTCATGATATTGCAGGTAAAGGAGCACAAGCGACACAAGCGATAGAAGAATATAATGAGAGCCGACAGAAGAATATAGGAGAGCCCAGTACAAGATTCACACAAGCGACAGAAGAATATAATGACAGGAAATGCGTGTAAATCTTGATTTACTCGAAGGAAGAAGAGAAGCGGCACTAATAAGAATGGTAGCACAGAAGCATGTCATAGAACAATACTACAAGCGAAAAGCACGCCTCAGACTCTTCAAAATTGGGGACTTCGTGCTCAAAAAGGTTTTTCAATCTACGAAGGCAACTAGCTCGGGGAAATTAAGTCCAACATGGGAAGGACCCTATAGAATTCATGATATTACAGGTAAAGGAGCATACGAGCTGGAAACAATGGATGGCAAGATACTACCGTCACATTGGAATGTTGTTCATCTGAAAAGATATTATTTCTGAAGAATACCCACGGTCAGGTATCCATATTTTAAAATTAAATTTTTGAATTGTTAAAATTTTACTAATGATTTTAGATGATAGGAAAAACATTGACCCGTACTAAATGATGAGTCACGACCTGCAAGGCACGTGGAATAAATTAAACTTCTTGACCTAGGGTTACAATTATTCTGATAGAAATTCAAACGGGTTAAGGAGTCTTCATCTATAATCGTACCTCCGAGTCTCGCATGTTTTTCCTTTACGGGGAATAGACCAAATGAGAGGAACAATCAAGTGCTCGAGGCTTCATACTTCAATGCTCAAACACTTGGGGGACTACATAATATACACTGGCATGTGTATAAGGAAGGCAAAGAAGATCAAGCCCTGAAAAGTTCACTCATTGAATGAGTCAAGTGCCGAGCAAAGTCACGAGCTAAGGCCAAAGAAAAATCTTACCATAGTTAGGGTAAAGGCTATGTACTGAAACGTGTTGTAGATAAAAACCTCGTGTTTATTATTCTTTTTTAAATATGTTAAAAGAAAAACAGTTACGAGAAAGTTATAGATGTAATTCAAATACTTGTAAAGTGTTATTCAAAACTAAACAAAGTTCAAATAAAAACTTGTCAAAGTTATTTCAAAGAAACATGTGTATTCCTATTTCTTTTATCGTATGTTAACGCCATTATGAAGTTGAGACGTCTTCTTCATTAAGTGTCGAATATAAAAGGGTCCTCTTTTGTAAAATTCATGATTAATGTAAATATTCATGAAGTTAATAGAAGCATTTTTAAAGAATAAAAATGCAAATTATTCTATAAGTCCTTAGAAATAAAGACAAGAATAAACTAAACGGAAGTTCAAGATATTAACAAGAAAACTTCTTAATATTAAAAAGCTTAAGACTAAGTACGAACTTAGTCATAAACTGCGAATTGTTTATACAAATTGTCCCATGAAAGGTCTGGGGACTTGAATTTCCAAAATAAACCCTCAAATGAGATCAAGGGTTTTACCACAATTTTCCTAAAAAATAAAACAACACAAAGAAATTCAAATAAATTAAACTTATCACTAAGAAGATGTAGGAACTGAAGTAGGTGCATCAACAGCAGCAGGCTCAACTTGGTTTACAGCAGCGGGCTCAACTGGGCTTGAAGGAGTTGGGATACCCGTATCAACTTCAACATTCACGGAAGCTTCGGCCACGAGAGAAGGAAAATCTTGAGTTTGTTGAGCCTTCTCAATAGTTTCATTGATTTTAGCCAACTCAGATTCCAAGTTAAAAGTTTCTTGGCTAGCTTCAACTAGGGTATCACGGCGAGATTTTAAAAACGCCCAACTCACTTCAATGGCATATTTATCCTCAAGGATTTCATAATCCCTTTCCCAGTCAACAATTTCATTCTTTAATTTCTCATTTTCCGCCAAGGGAGAAGTGTAAGAAGCTTGAAGGGAGCATGGGAACTTTCCAAGGCACAAACCTTATCAGAAGAAGCTCGGAGGTCTTCTTGTGCTTGAGTCAGATTCTGCACGAGCTCTCCAGCATAATCCTCTTTCTTACCCAAGAGAGCCTTCAACTCTCTAATCTCTTCACTTGCCTTGGACAGCTGCTCGGAAAAGAGGTTTCAAGACGAGCCTTTTCTTTATCAGTTTGACTTGAGGAAGCCTTTTCAACTACCAACTCTGAAGTCAAGGCCCGTACCTGCTGCTCCAAGGTACTCTTACTTTCTTCTAAGTACTTCACATCAATCTGAAGGCTTTCATACTGTTCCTTCTAATTGCACACCTCTAATTGGGAATCGCGCACTAATTGCTCTCAGAGGTCAACCCTTTTCATCATCTCCGTGCTGATAAGATTGGCCTATAAAAAAAGAAAAGGAAGGGAAATGAGAATCTCAAAGATAGAAAAAATTTAAAGCACGGCAAAGGAAAAAAGAGATGGGGAATACCTTTAAAGAAGCGTGCACAATATCATTCATCAAAGTCAAGGAGCTATGGCTTTCTAGCTTGGCTCTTTCAATTGGTCCAATTAAGGGCTTTAGCCATACATCTGCTTGACCCGATTTCCTTAAGAGATTGCCCTCAGCGGGGACTTCAATGATCACTTGCCTCATAGCACCACTCCTACTTGAGGAGCCAACTTCAGCACGGTGAATGATTGGGGGAGGAATTGTTGAAGGAGGAACAGTAAAAGTAGGAACAGTAGTAAGTAGTAAAGACAGTCTGGGGAGGAACGAAATAGCCGAGATCGGCAAAGAAGGAGTCACAGACACGGGTGTAGAAAAAGAAGCCAGAGGTGTTTCATCCAAAACTAGGCCTAAGCCTTCACCACCAAACCCGCTGATAAAAAACTGCTCAACAGAGTCATGAGAAGCAGTAGGAGCAACATCATCATCAGGAATCACTATCGGGGCCTCAACAGACTCGGTAAGGAGAATAGAATGGGGGGATGCTTCTTCTTCATCAACAGAAATGATACGTCTTCGAGCCCGTGGCCTTGTTACCAAAGAGCCCCTGTCTTCCTCTACTTCAGAATCTTGTTCATCAACGGTTTTTCTCTTCGATGAAGAACTCAAGATTATTTCTTGGGCCCTTTCCAAAGAGATACAAGAAGCCGCGACTGCCTCGGCAGTAACTCCTCGAATAGCAAATCCTAATAGAAAGAAGGATTGAAATTAGTTCAGAGAAATAAAAAATATATGTATGATAAAATAAAATAAAAGCTTTTACCATGAGTTTTTACTTTCCAACCAAATCGTTGGGAAAGGGTCTTCCAAGATCTACCATCCATTGGAGCATTATTCAATAGCTTGTCTACCCAATCATGGAAATTGGGAATATCTTCCACAACTCCCATAGTTGATGGAAAAGAAAAAGCAAAATTAGAAGAAAAATCAACAAACTTGAAGAAAAAGGTACGAGAAAGTCAGAAGACTCACGTGTAAAATTCCACTTCTCATGGAAGGGAACGTTCTCATAACCCACTAAACTAATAGTGGGGGCAGCAACAAACCTGGCATACTAGCCATGGTCTTTGTCATCTTCAGGGTTCACCAAAACCCTTTTGCTCCTGGCTACTAGTGTAAAAACACCATTGCGAAAGAGTCTAGGGGAGTAAAGGTGGATCAGATGAGGGAAAGTAAAAGGCACACTGGTTGTGTTGGTCAAATGCCTCAAACAGGCAATAGCCCTCCATATTATTGGGCCAATTTGACCCAAGCAAACATCAAAGAAACGACAGAACTCAAGGATAACAGGGTCAATAGCTGGTTTAAATCCTAAAGTGAAAGGGTATGTATAAACAAAGGAAAATCCGGTTAAGTAGAAAGTAATTCTTTGATTCGGATTGGGAATGATAATAGGAAAATCATGACTCCAATGGTAGTCTCTACTAACGATAGAAATCAAACCTTCAGTAATTTGAGTGGGATAGATATCAGCACGATCTAAATAAGATACTTGGTTTCTAAGAGACTCTCTGTCATGATAAAAAGACAGTTCCACAGGAACTATCTCTTCTATTGAAGGCTCACGAAGAGGTTCAGAAGGTTCTTTACCCCTAGAAGAAGATCTTTGTGAAAGAGAACCTCTAGTTCTAGAAGAAGGTCCAGAACTAGGTGAAGGAATAGAAGAACCACGTGTAGATCCTAAACTACGGAGCCTACCTCCTCTTCTTCTCCTACTGGGGGCATTAGGGAAGGTATCAACAATGGTAACCCTTCTAGGGTTAGGGTTTGATAAAGACATGATGATACGAATGAAGAAGCAAACAGAGATTTGAGAAAATTGGGTGTTCAGAAAACATTATGTGTAAAGACAAAGAAGGAAGTTATATTTATACTGATAAGTAACCATCAAAGGAAAAGGTGCAGTGATGGAAGGACCACAATAATGATAACTGATGCTCGTGAATAGTGAAGCCGTGAAAAAGCCTTAAAAAGTGCTGCAAAACTGCAAAACTAATGAAAAGTTGACACGTGTGAAGAGCATTAAATGGAAGTGACAATTGCAGCATCGATTCTGTCATAGCATTAATGGTGAAACAAATCCTCATTTTAATGAAATCCACTTCCTAAATATTCAATCGATGAATAAATGGCAAGTGGGGGGACTATTTATATTGGGAAAAATTGAGTTTACCTAGTAAAGTGGTATAAAGATGACATGTCATGACACATAAATTGGTCAAAGAGTTACAACTGGCAAACGGGCATGAGATGCAATAGATACGAGCAGAGGCAAAGGAAGAGGCACGAGCGGTTATCCAAAAGACTCAGAGCTCGTACTTATTTAAGTCCAAGAATCAAAAGGAATGAATCTGACACTACATGGGAGTACAAATACAGTATTTAATGAGCCTTAAATACTAAAAGTGTTAGAGAATTTATATTAAATATAATGATTATGTAACGTAGCATTTAATGTCTTTCATTGTCCATAATGGCCTCATTATGACAAAGGCAAAATGCATATCTCCAAAATAGCTATAAAAGGGAGAGAACGGATTAATTGTAGAGACACGAAATACTATCTGAATATACTGATTTACTTGCTTTTCTTCTGATTATCTTATTGCTAGCAAAATTACTTTCTTTCATATATTCTTTTGATTATCAGTAACCCGAGTTCTTCTAAATTAAAAATTTGACCGAAATCCCATTTTTTGGTTAAACAACCTCCACGAACTAGTGATGGCTCACCTCAACTGGATAAACATGTCAACTGGCTTAAGTCACTGATCAACAAATGGATCTCTCTCTACTGGACCTGTGCAAAATTATCAACTCGCTCTCCCAGATTATCTCTGTGATAAGTCTTTAAAATTTTTAGTGATGTATACATATATTATAAGTAAATTAGTATGAGTATAAAAGAAATATACTAGTAAAGAAACTGAATTGAGATCATGAATACAGGTAAAGAGTGTAAACATGATGGACTACATGTTGGAAGTCTACTAAATCTATTATGAGACCATGAATGTCGCGGCTCTATATCAACCTAGTCGTAATGGAACTTAATCCAGTGCTAGGTAAGACTAACATAGAATAAGGTAAGCAAAAGATGTAACGATCCGACCGGTCATTTTCAGCATTTGCACTTCGCTCGGTAATTTGAGGGCATGAGTAGCTCTGTATGATATATTATGACTTGTGTGAATCGTCGGTTTTGGTTTTAAGGTTATTCGGAATCGATTTGGGAAGAATGAATTTCATTGTTGAAGGTTTAAGTTGGAAGAATTAACCAAGTTTGACTTTTGTGAATTTGACTTTGGAATGGGGCTTTGATGGTTCCGTTAGGTCCGGATGGAAATTTTGGACTTGGGTGTATGCTTGGATTTGCATTTGGATGTTCCTAAAAGGATTCGACACTAATTGGTGAAAGTTGGAAATTTTAAGGTTTGGAAAGTTCATAAATTTGACCGAGAGTTAACTTTGATGATATCGGGTTCGGATTGTGGTTTCAGGAATTTGAATAGCTTCTTTATGTATGGGACTTGTGTGCAAATTTTTTAGTTCATTCCGAGTTGATTAGATGTGATTCGGTGCGAGTTTTGGAAGCTGAAAGTTCAAAGTTTATTAAGTTTGATTTGAGGTACAATTCGTTGTTTTTATGTTGTTTGATGTGATTTGAACCTTCAAATAAGTTCGTATCGTGTTTTAAGACTCGTTGATATGATTGAATGGGGTCCCGAGGGGATCAAGTGTATTTTGGATCATTGGTTGAGAAAATAGTTAAGTTAAGGATTTGGAGATTGACCATGATCAATATCGGATCAAAATGACCTTTTTCGGTGTTTTGACTCAGGTTCGTAGCATGTTTTATGATTGAAACGCATATATTGTTTGTGTCCGGGAGATTCCGAATGAGTTTTGGGTGCTAAAACAAAAATTCTTTCGTCGCTGATTTTCTAGTGTAAAATAATTACGAAAATGTCATTTTTTATCCCTTAAATTTCTAGATTTTATTTAAAACTTCAAAACATCACATCTCCCTCATTTTAAGGCCAACTTAGGTGATTCAAAAGCCTATCTTGACAGAAATACCGCAAAATATTATTGGAGACATCAAAATTGAGTTCCAAGATCATTTTGCACACAAAACGAGGCAGAATAGCTAAGTAAAAAATATTTAATATTGAGGGTTTGTTTATTTGGTCATATTTTGAGTTGGGGAGCTCGGATTGAGGTAATTCTTGATGCAATTTTCACCATGTGGATTGGGGTAAGTGTTCTATACTTATTTTTTATTTTATATCATGAATCTATCTTCATTTTTTGGCATTTGACCGAGGGTTTCAAGAGAAAAATTTGGGGGTTTTGTCTAAAACTTCATAAAGCGAATTTTCAAGTTTTGAACATTGATTCAGAGTCGGATTTGAGCAAAACTAGTATGGTTGGACTCATAATTTAATGGGTTGTCGGATTTTATAAGTTTTATCAGGTTCCAAGATGCGGGCTCGGGTTTAACTTTTTGGTTGATTTTGGGCTTTTGATTAAAAACTCGTCCTTTATCATTAGGAATTATTTTCTTGGGCTTTATTTGATGTATTTGAGTTTCTTTTGGCTATTTTCGAGATGTTTGGAGGTCAGTAAGTGTAGGATGGCATTATTGAAGCATCGTTTGGATTCTCGGTATTGGAATTGGCTTGTTCGAGGTAAGTAATACTTCTAAACTTGATGTTGAGGGTATGAAACCCTGAATTACGTGTTATGTGATTAGTGTTAAGGTGACGCACATGCTAGGTGACAGTCGTGTCGGTGTGCACCATGTAGATTATGATTTAGTCAATTTCCTAGAATTATGTAGCTATCTTATCTGAACATTTTTACTGTAATCTATGGGTTAGAGCACCTGAGGTGTAATTGATGCTAGAGATCATGTTTAGGCTATATGTCGGTACCAGTGGGACCCATAGTGGTCGTTGTTTGCAATTGAGTCATTTGCTTAATTTCGGTTATGTACTCAGTTGCATTCATTATTACATATCATATCTCAGTCTCTATTATTGTTTATTGTCACATCTCATATCATTGATTTGGGCTGCTCAGCATGAGTGTTGTGAGCCGAGAGACTGGAGAGATTGATGACTGAGTGAGGCCGAGGGACTGATTGTAAGGATATTGATACTAAATCACATGATTTGTCCGTGCAGCACGTGAGTTATCCGTGCGGATCCAGATATTGAAACTTTAGCACGTGAGTTGTCGGTGCAACACATAAGTTGTTCGTGTGGATTATAGCGTACAGTTAATTATACATATATATATATATATATATATATACACATATGTGTGTGTAGGGGGATCGAGTTGCATGCCGCAACGAGCCTTATAGCTATATATGTGTATGGATCGGGTTGCACGCCGCAACGAGACTTATTTCTATATATATGTGGATTGGATTGCATGCCGCAACAGTCCTTATGGCTATATATAGATCGGGTTGCACGCCACATCAGGTATTGTACAGTGCTGAGTGATTGAGTGTGCTGAGTATTGATTATGGTGAAAGAGAGTGCGAAATAGTGAGATTGAGTACTCTGAGAGTGTGAGTACATGAGTTCATCACTGAGATACATTGTATTTGACATGCGTACTTGAGATACATGCATAGATATGCATTTCCTTCTGCTACCCGATTTTGGTGACATTCATGATTTTACCTGTTTCTTGACATGTAAGCATAGTGATGTCCTTTTCTCATGCTATCTGAAAATGAAACATCTTATTTATTGTTGAAAGATTTTTGGGAAAAATTACAGTTTTCAAACTTAATCTTATTTTTGGCGATTTCGGTAAAAGATTTGGGTTTTAATATACTTGAAAGGCAGGCTTATTTTTCTGGAACTGCGAACAATCAGAGCATTTTATCTCTGAGTTACTTCTTTTATTATGTTTATTATGTTGTATAAGTTGTTGTTGGCTATTGGTGTTGGATTCGACCTTTGTTCCAGCTCGTCACTACTTTCAACCTAAGGTTAGGCTTGTTACTTATAGAGTACATGGGGTCGGTTGTACTTATGCTACACTTCTGCATCTTACATGCAGATGTTGGATGCTGATGTTATTGTGATCGATGGGAGCTGGATTTGAAGACGTACTTGTGTTCCGGTTGTGGCTGCCTTTTGTTCATGGTAGCCTTAGATTTATAAAAAAATCTATTTATGTACATTTGAAACATATGATGTATCTATTTCATACAAGCTTTGTAAATTCTAATCTTAGAAGCTCATGATTTGTACTACCAGTCCTTGGAAAATGTATAAGATTCAGATATATTCTTTCACTTAATTGTATTATTAAATTTCATTGGAATTTGATTGTTGTTAATTGGCTTACCTAGCGGGTTAGTTTAGATGTCATCACGACTAGTTGGATTTTGGGTCATGACAAAAGATCAATAATAACAAGAATAAAATAACTGAATTTTGTACAACTCCCCGGGGACTGGTAGTAAAAGTCACGAGCGACTACGAATAAGATTACAATTTTAGTTTGAGTAAAGATGCATCATCTATTTGAAATTTACATAAATAGAAATATAAATCCTAAATTACCGCAAAAAAATGGTAGCTTGTATCTAAAGTACTGATACGTCTTCAATGCTAGGCCTACAAATTCCGTAGCTGCCTATTGGTGAATATCTGCACACAAGGTGCAGAAGTATAGTATGAGTACATTTGACCCCATGTACTCAGTAAGTATCTTGACTAACATTAGTAAAGTATTGGTGAGGTTTTTTTTACGTCAAAAGATACTCATTAATATAACATGTTCAGTTATATTTGCAATAGAAAAAATAGTAGAAATAACAGAGAAGAGTACAAGAACAAATATGCGAAGCAATAAATGATTACTAAAAGAAATCACGGTCGGTTTTCTCAATATCACAACCCATACTTATTATCACGACCCAAAACCCGACCCCTCATGATAGTGCCTATCATGGAACTAGGTCAGCCTCAACTCAATAACCAATACAACAACAATAAGTTTGAAAACATTAACGGAAGCTTTTAACATTTAAAGAAACTATTTCAAACATAAGAAAATTCCAAGATAAGATACAATCCAGCCCAAAACCAGGGTGTCACTGAGTGCATGAGCGTCTAGGAAAATACATGGTCTATTACAATGTCTAAAGGAGCGACTTAAAATACAACTAGAGAATAAGAAAGGAGAGCCAAGGCATGCGAACATCGTGCAAATACAATAATCTCCTAAGCATGAAGCCTTGATCAACAACCGCCACTAGGTCCAAAAGTGCCTAGGTCTGCACACAAGGTGCAGGGGGTAACATGAGTATACCAACTCAGTAAGTAACGAGTCCAAACTATGGACTAAAAGGTAGTGACAAACTCAACCTCAACAGATATAATAGAAACAGTGTACAGAAATGTAGGCATGCTTTCAGTTAAATAGACAGCTCAAAGTAACAAGGTAAATACAGATCTTAACAGTTTAATATATATAACTCAACTTCCTCTACATGCCAATGCATCGACTGTATGAAATGCACAATGTGCTCCCACTCTCAAGTGCTCAACCACTCGGTACTGTATATGGCCATCCGACCCAAGAAAATCCATCCCGGAACATATATAATACTGATTGTGAGTCACTCAGTACAGAGGAAAAAGGGCAATCCAACCCTGAGGAGAAATGCATCACCAGGTATATATTTAAATACTCAACCACTCGGTATTGTATGTGGCCATCCGGCCCAAGAAAAATCCATCGCAAAACATACTCATCACTGATTATAAGTCACCCGGTACCGAGGAAAAAGGGTAATCCAACCCCGTGGAGAAATCCATCTCCAAATATCAATACTTCAGATTAATCTATGTCCAGGGAAATCCATCCCTCAATAATGGCCTCCGTGCCCACTATGGGTGTGCAGACTCCGGAGGGGCTCCTACAACCCAAGCGCTATCATAATCAATATAATTGATGCGGCATGTAGCCCGACCCCATAACTGTCACTCATAATCAGGCTCGAGGCCTCACTCACTTATTACTCTCCGGTCTAACCCATGAGCTCACAGTCATGGTAACTAGCCCAAAAACAATGATATGTTATGCCAATAATAACAACTGAGACTGAGATACGATATGAAATGCATGAATATGACTGAGTATAAAATAATTGTGAAGTCAGTGAATGATGGTAAGAAACGACAACTAGGGGTCCCAACAGTTTCGGCATGAAGCCCTAACAAGGTATCTAGAATGTTTACAGCTTAATTACTTTATCACATAATGGAAACTCGGATATCAACAAGAAAGAGTCAGTAAACGGTGACGGAATGAACCAGGTCATGATTCTCACAATGCACGCCAGCACGCCCATCACTTGGCGTGTGCGTCACCTTATTCACTGCCAACCAAAATTGCCAAAATTTTAACTTTCGCCAATCCAAGTCTAATTCTACTACAGGCTACTAAATCGCATTCCAGACACGCTTCTAAGTCTAAAATTACCTAACGAAGCTAACGGAACCATCAAAATTCAAATCTGAGGTTATTTATGCATAAGTCAATATCCGATCAACTCTTCCAACTTAAACCTTCTCATAAGAGACTAAGTGTCTCAATTCACTCCAAAACCACTCCGGACCCGAACCAACTAACCCAGTAAGTCAAAATATAGCTGAAGAACACAAAAGAAGTAGGAAATGAGAAAATAAGGTTGTAACTCTCGAAACGATCGACCGTGCATTACACTTTTCTTAAAGAGTTAACCACCAAACGACACAGTAAATCCACGAATCTTCATAATATGAGGAATGTGTTCAAGATATCAAGGTAAATGGCATGGCAACACTTTGTCTCATCCTCAGCAAATATATGAATATATGTCAAATCAATTGGCACGGCAACACCCTTCGTGTGTTTATCTCATCCTCGCCAAGAATATGTATAACTCTACCAACCAAATAAAAGAAATGCCAATAACAGTAACAGTAAAATGAAAAATACATAGGAAGAAATTTCAAACAAGGCAGAGCATAAGGAAAACGGTAATAGACATAGTAGGAAGCACATAATTAATGATAGCCATTAAGGTTCCTGTGTATTAGTAATGCAGATATTAGTAATGCATGGGTTACTAATGCAAGCATTAGTTATACAGAGATTGTTTGTTATCCAATGTTTGGTGTGATGTATTAAAAATTAAAATGCATTGCATTATTTTTTGAGAAAGTTAGTATTTTACAAAAACGTCCTCTATATTCTTTAGCTTTAAGGGACAAGTACAATTTTATGAGCCCATTTGGACATAAAAAAAATTTACTTTTTTTGAAATCAATCCTTGGCCATAAAATTTCCAATTTTTACTTAAAGATGAATTTTGGAATTTTTCGAAAATTTGAAAAATTCCAAAAAACTGTTATTCAAAATTTTCACTCACAAAACTTCAAAAACAACCCAAATTTATATTCATATCTAAATACAACTCTAGTATTCAAAAATCATTTTCACTTAAAAAAAAATTCACTTTTTTGAAATTTCACAATTCTTATGTCCAAACGCCCACTTAGTATCCTTTTTGAAAATTCGTTCTACGTGAAAATACGTCAATGGATAAGTTGAATTAAATTTGGACAGATCATGAATCAATAAATGAATCATTCTCAATACTTTCAAAGTTTGCTTAAGCTAAAATGATTAGATTAAAATGGAACAAGTAACAGAATCATAATCTAATGGGAGACGAATTGGAAAATAGACTTTAAAAAATAGATAAATGGTATACCAACTCAATCTTATGTGTGGAATGTGTGTAATATGTGTGGTGATCAAGATGGTCATTCTCATGGTTGTGCTTATTGTAATGACCCGACCGGTCGTTTTAAGAATTTACGCCCCGATCCCCTATTAAATGCATTCCCCATGTTTGTTTCTACTATTGTGAGTTGCCGAGAGGATTTATTTAGAGTTTCGGAGAATTTTGGGACACTTAGTCCCTAAATGAGAGTTTAAGTTTTAGAATTTGAATCATAGTCAGAGCAGTGTGAAGACAGTCTCGGAATGGAATTCTGTTGGTTCTGTTAGCTTCGTTCGGTGATTTCGGACTTAGGGGCGTGTTCGGATTGTATTTTGGAGGTCCGTAGCTAATTTAGGCTTGAAATACCGAAAGTTGAATTTCTGAAGTTTCTGGTTCGATAGTGAGATTATGATCTTAGGGTCAGAATGGAATTCCGGAAGTTGGAGTAGCTATGTAGTGTTGAATGTGACGTGTGCGCAAAATTTTAGGTTATTCAGACGAGGTTTGATAGACTTTTTTATCGAAAGCGTAATTTGAGAGTTTTTGAAGTTATTAGGTTTGAATCCAATGTTAATTGGTTGATTCGATATTGTTTTAGGTGTTTTGAGGATTGGTATAAGTTTGGATAGTGGTATATGACTTGTTCATTCTTTTGGTTGAGGTCTCGGAGGCCTCGGGATGATTTTGGATGGTTAACAAAAAGTTAGGAATTTGGAGTTACAGTTGAAGTTTGTGGCTGATGTCATAACCGCACCTGCGGTTGAGAGGCCGCAGGTGCGACTCCCGCAGATGCGAAATCAAGCTGCAGATGCGGCCAGGCGCGTAGAGGACCAGAGTCGCAGGTGCGAGTGTATGAGCGCACCTGCAGTACCGCAGGTGCAGTATGTCGGTCGCAGGTGCGGAAGCTTGAGATTTAATGAATTTTCACAGGTGCGCAGAAGCGGGACCACAGGTGCGGTCTCATGACCGCAGAAGCGGATTTGCTGGGCAGAAATAAGATATTTCGAGCATTTGAAATCAAAAGTTAGAAAAATTGATTTGGAGCTCGGGAGAGGGCGATTTTGGGAGAATTTTGAAAAGGAAATCAATGGGTAACAATTCCTAATCCCTTTCTAGTTGTATTCCTATAATCTAATCTTAGTCTGTCATTTAATTTCGGATTTGGGATGAAAATTGGGGGAAAATTGGGAGAAAGTTCTTAGACATAAGTTTCGAGTTTTGATTGGGAATTTGACATTGGATTTGTATAATTTTGTATGGTTAGACTCATGAGAGTATGAGGATTCTGAAAATGTAAATTTTACCCGATTTTGAGACGTGGTCCCGGAGGGCATTTTTGTCAATTTTCCTAATTTCACGTATTAGCTTAGACTTTATTTGTAGAATCAGTTACTTGAAGTGTTATTTACATTATGCAATTTAACTGACTAGATTTGGGCCATTTGGAGTCGAGTACTCACGGCAAGAACGTGGTTTCAAGTTAATTTTGAGCCGGTTCGAGGTAAGTGGTTTGTCTAACCTTGTGTGGGGGAAACTCCCCTTAGGATTTGGTATTATTGATATTTGAAATGCCTTGTACGTGAGGTGACGAATGCATACTTGTGCTAATTGTTGAAAATTCAGTTTTCCTTAAGTAACTATAATTGTGTTTCCTTTCCTGTTTATACTACTTGTAATTTAAACATGTTGTTAGCTTAGGGAAGCATGTCTAATTGACTTAATTGCTTTACTTGCTCAACTGCCTTATTTGGATTATGTGCGACATGCTAGTCTAGAAATACCTGTTTTACCTTGGTATGGAATTTGAATTGAATTATGTGTTCTTTGTGCTGTTGTTATGTGTTTACTTTGGGACTATGGGACGGTATCCCAGGAGATCCCCCTGCATGTTTACTTTGGAACTATGGATCGGTATTCCGGGAGATCCTCCTGCACTTTTATATTGGAACCACGGAACTGCACCCAGTAGATTCCCCCTGTAGTGAGTATTTACATTTGGGATTATGGATCGGCATTTCGGGAGATTCCCGCACATTATGAGTTGGACTACAGGACGGTATCTCGGGAGATCCACTGGATATTTATATTTGGGACTACAGGACAGTATCCTAGGAGATCCTCGGTTGCTATCTCTGTGTTGAGTTGTATTCTTTTCCGTGATTATTTCGTCTCTGTTATATTTGTTGTTGTTCTTTCCATCCTGTGTTACTTCTTGTTGTTGTACTTATTATATTGTCTTATTCTACACCGTTATACCTTGTATTTCATTTAACCTTAATAGGCCTGACCTTCCTCGTCACTACCCGACCGAGGTTAGGCTTGGCACTTACTGAGTACCGATGTGGTGTACTCATGCCCTTTCTGCGCATGTTTTTTATGTGCAGATCCAGGTACTTCCACTCAGTCTTATCATCCTTGAGGCGAGGTACTTTTGTAGAGACTTCGAGGTATATCTTTCACGTCCGCAGACCGAGGAGTCCATTTCTATTTCCTATACTAGTATAGCCCTTCTGTATTTTTCCTTTTGAATAGACATTTCTGGAGTTAGAGCTTTTTATGTATCTTTTAGCTTGTGATTCGTGGAGTTTCGGATTTTGGGAGTGTTAGGTTGAGATTCCTGTACTATTATATGCCAGGTGGCATCTTAAACACTGTTTCATTTTGTTATCTCGATTTTTAATTATTTTCTTTCCGAAAATTGTTTTTTTTTCGCATTTGTTAGGCTTACCTAGTCGTAGAGACTAGGTGCCATCACGATTGTTCACGGAGGGTGAACTGGGATCATGAAAAGTTGGTATCAGAGATCTAGGTTCATAGGAGTCATGAATCACAAGACGGTTTATTAGAGTCTCACGGATCGATACGAAGACGCCTGTACTTATCTACGAGAGGCTATGTAACTGTTAGTAAAATTCCACTTCATTTGATTTCCTTGTCATGCGAGATTTTGCTATCACAATTCTAAACTTCTGTCTTCTATTTTCTCACAGATGGTAAAGACAAGTGCTACCAAATATGGTCAGGCACTCGTGCCCCCCTACTAGAGTCGTCAGAGGCCCGGTCCAGGGTATAGGCCGAGGATGCGCACACGGTGCAGCCAGATCACCTGCGTGAGCTGCCACCGAGGTGCCACCAACAGTCCCAGCCAGAGTCCAGGCACTCGATACGCCTACTGCTACTACTACTCCAGCGTTCCAGGAGACTCTTGCGCAGTTCATGAGAATGTACACCACTATGGCTCAGGCAGGGTTGCTTCCCCTTGCTGTAGCTACATCTCAGGCTAGGGGAGGAGCACAGACTCCCGCCACTTGCACTCCTGATCAGCGAGTGCATGTTGATCAGGTTCTAGAGATTATTCCTGTACAGCCTGTAGTCCCAGATCAGCTTGAGGACAAGGGCAGTGGTTTTCGAGGATGAGCAGCTGAGGCTTGAGAGGTTCAAGATGTACAAGCCTCCTGTATTCAGTGGTCTAGCATCAGATGATGCTCTAGGATTTCTAGATGAGTGCCACTGTATTCTCCGTACCATGGATATATCAGGATCGAGAAGGGTTTCCTTCACTACATTCTAGCTTCGAAGAGCCGCCTAAGAATAGTGGTGCACCTATGAGTTAGACAGTCCAGATGAGGTTGCTTCCCAGACTTGGACTCAGTTTTCAGATTGTTCTTGAGAGAGTATGTTCCTCAAAGCCTCAGGGACGCATGGAGTGCAGAGTTTGAGCATTTGCGCCAGGGTACCATGACTGTCTCAAAGTATGCTGTCTGTTACACTAGCTTGGCTTCCCATGCCCCAGCCTTGGTTTCAACTATTTGTGAGAGGGTTCACCAGTTTATTGAGGGGCTTATTCCCAGCATCAAGTCTAGCATGGCTCGTGAGTTGGAGATGGATATTTCTTATCATCATGTGGTGAGCATTGTAAGGAGGATTGAGGGTATACATGCTAGGGATAGAGAGGAGTGGGAGGCCAAGAGGTCTCGAGGGTCAGACCATTATTCTAGTATCCGTGCCCTAGCTGCAGGTCGTCAGGGTAGGGGTTATATGGGTCGCCCTGTTCATTTAGCTCTTCCTGCGGCCAATGGTATTCCCGCTCCTCCTAGGCCTTATGAGCCTTATTATGCACCTCTAGTATCTAGTGCGCCTCGTGCACAGGGTGCTTTCAGCGGTCAGTCCAGCAGGCCTAGACCGAGCCAGTCACAGCCGCCATGTCCTCCCAGATATTGTTTTGAGTGTGGTGACACATGCCATATTGTGAGGGATTTCCCCAGACTTAGGAGAGGTCCACCTCCACAGACTTCTCAGCCACAGCGCGCCCTGCAGAGTTCTCAGGCTATGGTTAGAGCTCCAGTTGCTACCCCACCAGTTCAGCCAGCTAGATATGGAGGTTGGGGAGGTAGAGGTCGCCCTAGATGGGGAGGCCAGGCTAGATATTATGCCCTTCCTACCCATACCGAGGCATTCGCCTCTGATTTTGTCATCACAGGTATTGTTCTGGTTTGTCATAGAGATGCATCGATTTTATTCGATCCAGACTCCACCTACTCTTATGTGTCTTCTTATTTTACCCTGTATTTGGGTGTATCTCGGGATTCTTTGAGTTCCCCTGTTTATGTTTCTACTCCTGTGGGAGGTTCTCTTGTTATGGACCGCGTTTATCGATCGTGTGTGGTTGCTCTTAGTGGTTTTGAGACCAGAGCCAATTTATTATTGCTCAGCATGGTAGATTTTGATGTTATCTTGGGCATGGACTGGTTGTTGCCCCATTATGCTATTCTTGATTGTCACTCCAAAACCGTGACACTGGCTATGCCAGGTATACCGCGAGTAGAGTGGAGGGGTACCTTAGATCATACTCCCAGTAGATTTATTTCTTTTCTTAAGGCTTAGTGTATGATTGAAAAGGGGTGTGACACTTATCTAGCTTATGTGAGAGATGACAGTATTGATACCCCCTACAATTGATTCAGTCCCAGTTGTACGGGACTTTCCTGATATGTTTCCAGTTGATCTTCCGGGCATGGCGCCCAATATAGATATTAATTTTAGCATTGATCTATTGTCGGGTACTTAGCCTATTTCTATTCCTCCGTATTGTATGGCCCCTCTTGAGTTGAAGGAGTTGAAGGATCAGTTACAGGAATTGCTTGATAAGGATTTTATTCGGCCCGGTGTATCACCTTGGGGTGCTCCTATCTTGTTTGTAAAGAAAAAAGATGGTTCTATGCGTATGTGTATTGATTATCTCTAGTTGAACAAAGTTACAATGAAGAACCGGTATCCTTTGCCTCGTATTGATGATTTGTTTGACCAGCTTCAGTGTGCACGAGTGTTTTCTAAGATTGACTTGCGTTCAGGTTACCATCAGTTGAAGATTCAGGAGCCAGATATCCCGAAGACTGCCTTCAGGACTTAGTATGGTCATTACGAGTTCCTTGTTATGTCATTTGGGCTGACCAATGCCCCAGCAACCTTCATGCATTTGATGCACAGTGTGTTCTGGTCATATCTTGACTCGTTCATCATTGTCTTTCTTGATGATATTCTGGTGTATTCCCGGAGTCGGGAAGATCATGAGCAGCACCTGAGGACAGTGCTTCAGATTTTGAGAGAAAAGAAGTTATATGCTAAGTTCTCGAAATGTGAGTTTTGGTTGGATTCCGTGGCATTCTTAGTCCACGTGTTATCGAGTGAGGGTATTCAGGTGGATCTGAAGAAAGTGGAAGCAGTGCAGAGTTGGCTCAGACCATCCTCAGCTACAGAGATCCGCAGTTTTCTTGGCTTGGCGGGTTATTACCGTCGATTTGTTGAGGGGTTTTCATATATTGCATCCCCTATGACTAGGCTGACCCAGAAAGGTGCTCTGTTCTAATGGACAGAAGAGCGTGAGGCGAGCTTTCAGAAGCTTAAGATAGCTTTGACTACAATTTCATCTTTGATATTGCCTACAAGTTCGGGGTCTTATACTGTCTATTGTGATGCCTCGAGGATTGTCCTTGGAGCGGTATTGATGCAGGGCGGTAGGGTGATTGCCTATGCGTCCAAACAGTTAAAAGTACATGAGAAGAATTATCCTTTCCATGATCTCGAGTTAGCTGATATTGTTCACACCTTGAAGATCTGGCGTCATTATTTGTACGGTGTGCCTTGTGAGATTTATACTGATCAGCAAAGTTTGTAGCATCTGTTCAAGCAGAAGGATATTAATTTGCGTCAGGGGAGGTGGTTAGAGCTGCTGAAGGACTATAATATCACTATTTTGTATCATCCGGGCAAGGCCAATGTGGTGGCTGATGCTTTGAGTCGCCGGATAGAGAGTTTGGGGAGTTTGGCTTATTTACCAGCAGCGGAGAGGCCCATAGCAATAGATGTTCAGGACTTAGCCAGCCAGTTTGTGAGATTGGATCTTTCGGAGCCCAGTCGGGTTCTAGCTTGCTTGGTTTCTCGGTCTTCCTTATTTGATCGTATCAGGGAGCGTCAGTTTCATGACCCTCATTTTCTTGTCCTCAAGGACAAGGTTCAGCACGGTGATACCAGAGATGTGACTATTGGTGATGATGGGGTATTGAGGATGCAGGGTCGGATATGTGTACCTAATGTTGATGGGCTTTGGGAGTTGATTTTAGAGGAGGCCCACAGTTCGCGGTATTCCATTCATCTGGGTGCCGCGAATATGTACCAGGATTTGAGGCAGCACTATTGGTGGAGGTGAATGAAGAAAGATATAGTTGGGTTTGTAGCTCGGTACCTCAATTGTCAGCAGGTGAAGTATAAGCACCAGAGACTGGGTGGGTTGCTTCAGCAGATAGAGATTCTGGAGTGGAAGTGGGGGAGGATCACCATGGACTTTGTAGTTGGACTCCCACGGACTTTGAGGAAGTTCGATGCCATTTGGGTAATTATTGATCTGCTGACCAAGTCTGCACATTTCATTCCTGTGTGTACTACCTATTCTTCGGAGCAACTGGCGGAGATTTATATCCGGGAGATTGTTCGTCTACATGGTATTCCCGTTTCCATCATTTCAGATAGAGGTACTCAGTTCACATCACGGTTCTGGAGGGCCGTTCAGCATGAGTTGGGTACTCGGGTAGAGTTGGGTACAGCATTTCACCCTCAAATGGGCGGACAGTCCGAGCGTACTATTCAGATTCTTGAGGATATGCTTCGTGCATGTGTGATTGAGTTTGGAGGGTCAGGGTCTTGGGATCAGTTCTTGCTATTGGGGGAGTTTGCCTACAACAACAGTTATCAGTCCAGCATTCATATGGCATCATATGAGGCTTTATATGGTAGGCAGTGTAGATCCTCGGTGGGTTGGTTTGATCCAGGTGAGGCTAGATTATTGGGCATAGAGTTGGTTCAGGATGCCTTGGAGAAGGTTAAGGTGATTTAGGATAGACTACGTACAGCCTAGTCCAGACAGAAGAGTTACGCGGACTGGAAGGTTCGTGATGTTTCCTATATGGTTGGAGAGTGGGTTCTGCTTCGGATTTTGCTTATGAAGGGCGTTATGAGATTCATAAAGAAAGGGAAGTTGAGTCCGGGGTTTATTGGTCCTTTTGAGATATTGCAGCGTGTTAGGGAGGTTGCTTATGAGCTTGCCTTACCTCCCAGCTTGGCAGGAGTTCACCTGGTATTTCATATTTCGATGCTCCGGAGGTATCACGGTGATCCATCGCACGTGTTGGATTTCAGTTCAGTCCAGTTGGACAAGGATCTATCTTATGTTGAGGATCCAGTGGCGATATTGGACAGGCAAGTTCGAAAGCTGAGGTCAAAGAACGTTACTTCAGTGAAGGTTCAGTGGCGGGGTCAGCCGGTCGAGGAGGCGACCTGGGAGACCCTGTACTGAGTATTTACATTTGGGACTACGAATCGGTTTTCCGGGAGATCCCCGCACATTATGAGTTGGACTACGGGATGGTATCCCGGGATATCCACTGGATATTTATATTTGGGACTACAGGACGGTATCCTGGGAGATCTCCGGTTGTTATCTCTGTGTTGATCTGTATTCCTTTTTGTGATTATATTGTCTCTATTATATTTGTTGTTGTTCTTTCCATCCTGTGTTACTTCTTGTTGTTGCACTTATTATATTGTCTTATTCTACACCGTTATACCTTGTATTTCATTTTACCTCAATAGGGCCTTGACCTTCCTCGTTACTACCCGACCGAGGTTAGGCTTGGCACTTACTGAGTACCGATATGGTGTATTCATTCCCTTTATGCGGATGTTTTTCATGTGTAGATTCAGGTACTTGCAATCAGTCTTATCATCCTTGAGGTGAGGCACTTTTGTAGAGACTTCGAGGTATATCTGCCGCGTTCGCAGACTGAGGAGTCCCTTTCTATTTCCTGTACTAGTATAGCCCTTCTGTATTTTTCCTTTTGATAGACATTTCTGGAGTTAGAGCTTTTTGTGTATCTCTTAGCTGGTGATTCGTGGGGTTCCGGATTTTGGGAGTGTTAGGTTGAGATTCTTGTACTGTTATATACCAGGTGGCATCTTAAACACTGTTTCATTTTGTTATCTCAGTTTTTAATTATTTTCTTTCCGCAAATTGTTCTTTTTCCGCATTTGTTAGGCTTACCTAGTTGTAGAGACTAGGTGTTGTCACGGTAGTTCACAGAGGGCGGACTGGGGTCGTGACACTTATATTTCTTATCTTCCCCCAACCCCTTACTTTGATGGTTCTTCTTTTTCTTATGAAGTTAATAGGAACAAAGAACCCAGGGATGATGACCTGAAAGAGATCAAGGATATACTAAGGTGCCTTGTGGAATAAAATAATGAGAAACAACTGTACATACAAAGGCAAAATGCTACTATTCGCAACCTAGAGGCACAATGAGTGAACTAGTTGAAGCATTTAATGCTCAACAAGCCAATATTGTGGATAGTACCCAAGAAGAGCATGAATTAGATAGTGAAATTGAGGTTCTAATGGAAGAGGTCAGAGTAGAACACCAACAATCTAACCAACTAGAATTTGATGATGTCGATGTTGAAGAAGTAATACTAGAGTCAATCAGGGACGTTGAGGGTATAAATTTAGTTGACTCTACTGTGATTGTTGTTGAGGATGTCGAAAATCTTGAAGTTCATGTATTTTAGGGTGTTGCACCTCATTCCAAACACTTTTCTACATTATGTTTGGATGGTGAAATAGAAATGGATCCTTACGAGCATAAAAGGAGCCCAAGGAAGAGATAGATGAGCTTTATATTTTGAAATTTTTAAGACCGTCTAGGCAAGGTGACAGTCATTGGTGGAGAGCCAAAAAGTGCATGAAAAATTATTTAATTTTGGCTTGCAAGAATTGTGTACCGCCCCAGGATCATAATCATAAAATTGAAGCAAAACTTGGAGTTCAATTCATAAGCTCGAGGTGGAGGTAAAAAGTGATTCGCGTCGTGCCGCGACGTTAAATCAAGCGCTTGTTGGGAGGCAACCCAGCTTTATTGCTTTCTTTTATTTTATTTTTATTTTTTTTATTTTCTATTTTCTATTTTCTTTATAATTGTATTATTCTTATAGTGTTATTTTTTATTTCTGTAGGAGCATGGGAAGCAAGGCTATTGGAAGAAAGCAAAAGCAAGTGAGATGGTTAGAACTAAGTGTGGGATGCCCGCACAAAGAACCAAGTATGGGAGAAGCTTGAGTATCTCATGAGCTGCTAATGCTTCGGCCTTTGGCCTATCAGGGAGTTTCTTTTACCCTCTTGTATTTATGGGTGTACATTGAGGATAATGCACAATTTTAAGTGTGGATGAAGAGACTGTTTGAGTGATTTTCTATGCTATTTTAGTTGTGTTATTTTATATGTGTTGAAAAAATCAAAAAAAATAAAAAAAAATAATTAGGTAAAAATAATCCTTCTTGGTTTTTCTTATGGTCACGGTTCTTTTCCTATGGATGACTCTTTGAACCGACATTAGTTTTTTTTAGGTAGAATGTTTATAAAGTTTTGGACTTTTCCCGACGATGGATATCCTAGACAGTTTTCTTGAGGGTTTAAACTCCAACAAAAAACACAAAAAAGTTTCATTTTTTTTTTCATTTTGAACTGATAATGGAATGGGGAGAACTTGAGTATCTATATTTTTGACATATTTTATATCGGGGCTTAGAGTCAGAGCATTTTCACTAAGTACTTTCTTCATGATCATTGTAATTATATGCCTTGAAAACATATGTGACTTTCTTTTGACATCGAGGCTCATCTTTTGACTCTTATGATTAATTCCAGTGTGCTTAAATTTTATGATGACTGGCTAGTTGCTTTAACTTGAGAGTCAGGTCTAAGCCGACCTGAGTGAATCATGTGCATTGTGTGAGGTGAGATTTTGATGTACTTTGTGCCATTGTTGCTAGTCTAGAACTTGCCCCGTGTGTGAGTCAAAGCGAATTGATTAAGTCTTGTAAGTTTGGGAAGTGATATAGGCTTTTTTTGATTGACCATTTAGCCTATTTGCCTACCAGTGCTAATATTATCTGTAGTCAACCCTTTTGATCCTGTAGATCTTTTCTTTGGCAGCCACATTACAAGCCAAATCCCCTTTGTTCTTAATTAAATTTTGTTGAACCTTTACCTCCGAAAGTACTTAAACAGCTAAAAGGGTAAATAAAGAGATTGTGTAACTTTTGAGTGGAACCATAGAAAGGACGACAAGGTGCACTCGTGTATACACACAAAAAAAATACTAGCCAGAAATACCAAATTAAGGAGAGTGGAAAACAAATATCTCCATATCTTTTTCTGGGCTAGTATATATATATATATATATATATATATATATATATATATATATATATATATATATTGATCTGCTTAATGAAGAAAGGCCTAAATGTGTATGGTTTCATGGCAAGACATCGAACTGGTCATGACAAGAAGGTGCTTAAAAGTGAAGTGTAGTGTATTTAAGTGCTTAGGAGGGTTAGTCACTACTTTTCAAATATATCCTACCCGTCCTTTAGCCTACATTATAGCCTATAAAGTCCTACTTGATCATAGATTGTGCGAGCTTAAATTAGTAGAGACATACACTACGGCAAGCCTATGGAACGAACATGGATGGCATAAGAGTTTCTTTGAGAGAGTGAGCAAATTCTTCTAATCTGTAAGTCCTTAAAATATACTTGAACTTATATTTAAGTGTGTTGACTACTCTCTCTGTAATTTGTTGGTGAGGGCACATGATTTGAAAGGATTGGTAGAGACATTGAATTTTGAGTTGGCACAAGTAGCGAGTCATAGTGTGGAATGCATTAGAGTCAGGTTTTGAGGCGAGGATGTTAGAAAGAGACACATGAATATTTTAAATAATCTTGGCATGAGTTTAAAACTTGAGAAAATGTATTAAAAGTGCATATGCTTGGTTCTAAGCGTTGATATAAATTATTGTCATTGGTGTGATGCTTGAGTATATTTTGAAAGGTATTTCTTGCCTATGCACTTTATTTTAAGCTGCTCGAGGACGAGCAAGAGTTTAAGTGTGGGGTGGTGATAATGGTAAAAAGTTCATGTTTTGAGTGTGTTTATGTATTTTTTTCTTGTGTGAGTTGTGGAAGTTCACACTGCTTTTGAAGTGAAAATATGCTCATTATGTGTTTCATATGTATAGGAACAAACTTGCAGGGAAAAGATCAAATGGGAGAAAAATTGGTGAAGAAAAGGCTAAAGAGGAAAGTCCCGGACAGTGAAGTGAGGTTCACTTCGCCAGATCGGGACCGGAGCAAAAGAAACCAGAAAAAATCCTGGACAACGAAGCGAGGTTCACTTCGCTAGACCGGGACCAGAGCAGAAAAAACCAGCTTCTCCAATCCGAAATAGAAGAAGGAAAATCCGCCCCATACAAACCCCAGTCACTATAAATACATTCTAAAACGTGATTTTGAGGGGGGAGACACCACTTTGGAGTGAGAGAAGACTTTGGGGAGGCAAGAACATACTTGGAGCAAGGAGAAGGATTCAACTTTACATTTTTTCCTCTTTCTTCATCTACTTCTATTATTGGTTATGAATTCAAGTATTGTAGTTTTGCATTCTATTATGAATAGCTAATTTGTCATCCAAGGTTTTGATGGAACCTTTTGGAGGATGAATTCTTGTTACGTTTTTATATAATTGAGCCTTCGAATTTCTCTACTTGTTTAACTACGTGTTTATTTCAATTGATTGAAGAGTTCTTAATTGACTGTGCCTATTTAGAATAATTGCTTGGAAAAGGATACATATTTAGGTAGTTATTGAACAACATCACTCCTAACGTATGTGAGCAATCAATACAGAGGTTTTAAATGTGGGATTAGGAATAACGAAACCTTGATGCGATCTTAGTGACCGGTGAATTAGTGTCAGCTAACGTAGTTCGGAAGAATATGTCTAGTAACTTGTGGTAGTTGCTCGGAAGAGAATTACGACACCCGAAGTACTCACAATCAGTGGAGAATACTTAGGAGAATTTATAGGAGATGTAGTGGGAAGGATTCCGAAAATTAGGAAAATCATAACTCTAGGCCTCCTTAATCTTGTCTCCAACCCTTATCTGTCATGACCCAAAAACTGACTCTGTCGTGATGGCGTCTATCGTGAAACTAGGCCAGCCGACACTATTCCCGAATCAACCTTTTTCCAATAAAGGTTGTTTGTATACCATTTATAAACCAATAATATCATAATGAAAATTTGAAAGAAAAATGCGAAATAATTACACAAGCCCGACATCGGGGTGTCACTAGTCATGACCATCTACCAAGGTCTGAATACAACAAAAATAGTCAAAAGTGAACTAAGTACAGTAATGAAAATGATATGAAGGAAGCAGTGCTGCGAACGTCGTGCAGCCACTTTGCTAACTTCGATGACTCCACCTCTGAGCAATCAACACCCGCTACCGGGTTCCGAAATACCTGAATCTGCACACGAGGTGTAGGAAGTAATGTGAGTACTCCAACCCAGTAAGTAATAAGAGTAAATAAAGACTGAGCAGTAAGAAACGATTAATCCACATTATGATAAACTCAATAAGCACAACAAGCTTTCAAATCAGAATCCGAGTCAATCGTCTCGTTTAAAATCTAGTTTTTGGTAAAAATCATTTGAAAATGCTTTCCAACAGTTTCAGTAGGGGTTCAATACCATTTATAATAAAAGATATGAAAACCATAATTGGCCCCTCGGTCAAAAACATAGTTCGTACACAGCCCTTCGGCATAACAGAAATTCACAACCATTTCATAAATTAAAAACTTCAGTTTAAATGAAAGCTATTTAAAATATTTGTTCAACATTTTCAATAGAGGCTTGGTCTAAAGATGAGTGAAAGCAGTAATTAAATCAAAATATTCAATAGAAACTCACTTTAATGAGGAGTGAAAAACAATAAGTTCATAAACAGGCCCCTCAGGCAAAGCATCACTCATGTACATATATATCTATAGCCCCTCGGGCAAGCCTCCCAGTCACTCGTGATTCAACTCTCACCAATCAGCGCTCACGCTCAGCACTCACACTCAATAGGTACCATATAGTAACTGATACGGCGTGCATCCCGATCCATATATCGTTGCGGCGTGCAGCCTGATCTATATATATAGTCGACTGCACTCACTGGGGGTGTGCAGACTCCGGAGGGGCTCCTACAGCCCAAGCGCTATATTGTTGTGGCGTGCAGCCCGATCCAATATATATATCGTTGCGACGTGCAGCCCGATCCATATACATATCGCTACGGCATGCAGCCCGATAAATATATATATATATATATATATATATATATATATATTGTTGCGGCGTGCAGCCCGATCCATAGATATATAATCCTTATAGCCAGGCCCTCGGCCTCTCTCAGTCATTAACCTCACAATCAGACCCTCGGTCTATCTCAGTCATCAACCTCACAATCGGACCCTCGGTTTATCTCAGTCATCAACCTCACTATCACTCGGACCATCAGTAAAACAGGGAACTCAGCCCAAACAGTTTTTACATTTTAAGAAGTAAAGTGATAAAATCAGATTTAAACAATAAACAGGTAAATCATGACTGAGGATATGCTTTCAAAACAAATAGAGTGGGGAAAAACAGTAAAAATGCCCCTAAGGATCTTAACAGGTCGGCACAAGGCCCCAAACATGGCATACAACCCAAAATATAATATTAATCTCTAAAATATGGAATATCATAAGATTTCAAATCAAATACTCGACTTAACAGTCATACGGGACGGACCAAGTCACAATCCTCAACGGTGCACGACTCCACGCCCGTCATCTGGCATGTGCGTCACCTCAAGTAGCACCACGATGTGAAATTCGGGGCTTCAAACCCTCAGGACAGCATTTACAATCATTACTTACCTTGATCCAGTCCAAACGCTAGCCCGCGATGCCTTTGCCCTCACGAATCGACCTTTGGATGCTCCAAATCTAGCCACAATCAGTACATAACTATTAAAATATGCTAAGAGAACAAAGTCCACTCGAAAATATCCAATTTACATCAAAAATCCCGAAATTGCTCAAACCCGACCCCCGGGCCCACGTCTCCGAATCCGATAAAAATCACATCAATAAAATTCTCATTCACTCACGAGTCTACACATACCAAGAACATCAAAATCGGATTGGCCACCGCGTATTACATAGATTTTGTTACACCACCAGCTAATATAGCAACAACCTAATTAGCATTAGTATCGGCCCATCTTCAAAGAGTGCTCATCCAGATGCCTTTTTAAATGGACTGGAACTGCTGAAGTTGAATAATTCACAGGGCAGTCTTACTGATGTTGCCGCTATTCCTCCTTCCACAAGCTTGGCTCGAAAAAGAACATCAGGCTCATCATTGGTGTGAGCGTAGGTGTGGCACTTGCTTTGCTCATGGTGTTAGCCCCAAGGTTTTATAAACTAATTTTGATGATACCAAACCAACATAAGATTTAATCAAAGAATATTTACTTGTGGTAAAGTTATTTTATTGATACAGATTTATTATGGAAAGCATATGGAAGAATGATGGTTGATTTACTATAAAGTTGAGGAAGGAAATATCTACAATGCATATTACTTTATGTAGGATATTATTAAGATTTATTGGAATGATTTACCTTGCTGGAAGAAAGTTTCAAAATGTATCAAAGAAGATATGGAAAAGAATTATAGAAGATCTTTAGAAGATTGGTACAAGAAAAACAGAAGGAAAGAAAATATCTATGCCAAGAAAATCAAGAATACCCTTTGAGAAGATCCAGTAAAGTTCAATCAAATGGAGAAATCAACCAAGAACCGGGTGAAATTGGAATGTTTGCTCCATTAAGTATACTGGAAATTGAAGTTGTGAATATTTCCGAAATGATAAGGAAAATATTTAGTGAAAAAAAGCATCTCAGGTGGGATTAAGAAAGAAGGTGGAATTACTTACTATCTTTCCTTATTACAATGAACAGGGCACTTAATTACTTATGCTTCAAAAGGAAAAGTACTTCACAATATAAAGAACAACACAATATATGGAATCACATCCATATAAAATGGTCAGATATTCCATTACGCGAAAGGAGATATGGAAAATTTATCCATTGAAGGAAGATATCGGGATGCATGATTCTCTTCATGTAAAGAACAATTTTGTTGCGATCAAAGAATTCTCTTGTGCCATATAATCCGGTAGAAGCCCAAGGAACGAAATTCAACAGGCTTGAAAGAAGACACGACAATCGTCCAAATTCATACGGAGTTGTCAAGGAAAGACCAAACTCATAGTACAAGGAAAGAAAATCTCACGGAAGATTTTACTTACAACAAAACAAAGAAAACTGAAGATATGTACCGAAAAGAATTTAAATAGTACAGCTCAATATTAGAAAGGGAAGATTCAGCCAGAGTTCAAAAGGAAAGAAAAAACTGTCCAAATTCAAAGAGAATCCATTGGTATCTTAACTTAAGGAGAGAATCCATTGGTATCTTAACTTAAGGAGAAATACATCCTGGCAATAATATTTCGAAAGAAGGGACAAAGCCAACAATCAAGGAACCATCACTAACGGCTAGTTCCTGACAATAGCTATAAATACCTGAATGCTCCAATAAAGAAGCACCAGCTTCGCAGACAACTTTTCTACTCTTTCTACACCTTAGTCAAGCATTGTATTCTTAAGTTTACAAGTTCCATATATAAAAAATAGAGATAAAGGTGAAAATACTAAGCCTGTTCTTATTTAGTTCAAACTGGCCCAATCCGAAAACCCCTTTCTTTTCTTCTTTAATTTCTAAAAATCCCACCTAAATTGTAAAACAAAACTATACAATTATTAAACAACTATCACACACATTAATATTCAATAAAAAATAAAATCACTCAAGGACGACAAATAGAATAACAGCTGCATATTTTATGATTTTCCTTTTAATAACCGAAATATGGTTTAATTACACACGACATATTTTTTGTATTTTTGTTTGATAAGACTAAATAAGAATGGGCAAAACCACAAATAACTACCAAAAATGTCACGTAAATTCCAAAAATTGTACAGCAAGACCATTTGTTATTATTTTTTATTTCTTTTGGAGTGATTGTCGCGTAAACAAAAATCACGTGCTCACAGCTGCCCCTCTTTGTCCGAAAACACGAAGAGTTTTCGTGCAAAGATAAAGTGAGCGGATATGAGCGATTTTTGCCTATTGGAATACTCCGTGTGAAGCACATTTTGAAAGATTTGACCGAATCTTCGCTTCAAAGATTTCCTATATATCCTGGGCTAAACAGAAATCAGGTCAATGTAGTTCGGGAAACTTTGGTAGCTGGGACTACCATGAGATTTGCAATGCTTGTCGTTACTGCCGTTGTTGTTGCCACTACTGCTTACCGAACGCCTTATTACAACCAAAGGAAATTGAAACTGAACTAACTATTTATGTCTGTCAACCGCTAGTTACAAGATTCCTATCTATAATTCTTTTGCAACTTGATCTTGGGTCTTAGCTGATTCTGCTTGTAGACTTCGATCTGAATCTTGATGCTTGCAAGTTGTAGGCGCCTGTTTATTTCTGCGATATTGAGTGAGACGGGATTGGCGGAACTCGGGACCTTGATCAAATTTGGAGCGATCCGCCCTTTGTTTGTTCCAATATCTCGGAACATATTCTTTTTGTCCTTTTCTTCTTTTCTTTATTCTGGATTGAGACTCATCCCATAGGTCGTCTCGATCCATGCGCCTCGAGGTCAGACCTGCCGAGACAAACAAAACAAACGAACGAAATTTTTCTGCCCTAGTTTTACTAGGAAAATTTCGTGAATTAATCGCCATAACAACTTACAGAATTGATGAGGGGATTGGAAAACTCTAGTCTACAAAACGCAAGTCAGGGATTGGAGTCCTAATGTCGTCATAAGGTAAAAACGCTCAGTTCAGGGATTGGAGCCCTAATGCTGCCTAAATGGAAAAACGCTCAGTTCAGGGTTGAAGCCCTAATGCTGGCTAAATGAAAAAAAATGCTCAGTTCAGGGTCGGAGCCCTAATGATGGCTAAACAGACAAATGCTCAGTTCAGGGTTGGAGCCCTAATACTGGCTAACAGAAAAACTCTCAGTTCAGGGTTGAAGCCCTAATGCTGGCTAAATGAAAAAACGCTCAGTTCAGGGTTGGAGCCCTAATGCTGGCTAAATAGACAAATGCTCAATTCAGGATTGGAGCCCTAATGCTGGCTAAATGGAAAAACGCTCAGTTCAGGGTTGGAGCCCTAATGCTGGCTAAACAGACAAATGCTCAGTTCAGGGTTGGAGCCCTAATGCTGGCTAAATGGAAGATGCTCAGTTCAGGGTTGGAGCCCTAATACTGGCTAACAGAAAAATGCTCAGTTCAGGGTTGGAGCCCTAATGCTGGCTAACAGAAAAATGCTCAGTTCAGGGTTGGGGCCCTAATGCTGGCTAAATGGAAAAATGCTCAGTTCAAGGTTGGAGCCCTAATGCTGGCTAAATGAAAAATGCTCAGTTCAGGGTTGGAGCCCTAATGCTGGCTAAATGGAAAAATGCTCAGTTCAGGGTTGAAGCCCTAATGCTGGCTAAATGAAAAAACGCTCAGTTCAGGGTTGGAGCCTTAATGCTGGCTAAACAGACAAATGCTTAGTTCAGGGTTGGAGCCCTAATGCTGGCTAAACAGACAAATGCTCAGTTCAGGGTTGGAGCCCTAATGCTGGCTAAAAGAAAAATGCTCAGTTCAGGGTTGGAGCGCTAATGCTGGCTAAATGGAAGATGCTCAATTCAGGGTTGGAGCCCTAATGCTGGCTAACAGTAGAATGCTCAGTTCAGGGTTGGGGCCCTAATACTGGCTAAATGGAAAAATGCTCAGTTCAGGGTTGGAGCCCTAATGCTGGCTAAACAGACAAATGCTCAGTTCAGGGTTGGAGCCCTAACACTGGCTAACAGAAAATGCCGGTGATTCTAACTGGCCCTCTTTTTGAGTTTTCTTCTTTTAGTAAAATGTAAAAGAGAATTTTGGGAAAACTTCCCTTTTGAGTGGATTCCTTATTGCCAAGCCGTTTCTTGTACTCATGAATTTCTTTTCTTTTTGGGCGACAAACTGCTTCTTGTACGGTTGCTTTGGGTCACACCTGTTTCAATTTTCCAAACAAATAACAATTGTCAGTTCGGAAATGGTGGTTGGTTCGGTGACTTTGATTGTTCCAGTTGCTTTGTTGCGTCCTTATTTCTGTTGAGAAACTCTTCCATTGATTGGATTCACAGGCGAAACCCTTTTAGACTACTCAAACTCGCATTTCCAGATTCTGTGATGATTTTCCCGTGTAAGGCTTTGGTTCTTCCATCCCATTCTGCTTGGGGATTTTTAGTGGGGATTTTTATTGGGGAGACTCTGTGGGGATTTGTACAAGGGGAGACCCATGTGGGGATTTGTCTAAAGGAAGCTCTGTGGGGATTTTTACAAAGCAGACTCGCTGGGGATTTGCTGGGGTAGACTCTTTGGGGAATTTTTACAAAGGGAGGCTCTGTGGGGATTTGTACAAAGGGAAACCCTGTGGGGATTTGTCCCTCTCTCTCTCTTCTCTTTTTTTTTATTATTTATTTTTTTTTATATGTGTGTGGCTCTACTTCGAATGCAGCCAACATCATGATCCATCGGGTTTGGACAAACGTACCACTGAAGCGGGGTATTCTCTTCTTACGAAACGAAACTCTGTGAAACCGGTCCTGCCACCTATTCTTTCCAGTATATATGGAAATTGGGGTTAAAAATGGAAGGGATTCAAAGAAAAGTAAAACAAAGAACGGAGAAAGCAAATTTAGAAGAGAAGTGTCTCTTTCGGGACAAGAAGGACTTATCTGATGGAAACATGCTGACTTTAAATTGACATGACATGCTTTTTGGACTGGACGCCTGATCTTCAATGAACTTGCATTTCCTCATGAACCAAAATGGATCTATGTTTCCAAACCGGTGGAACTTTGCCGAGACTTCCTGAGGTGAAGTCATCCTTTCGGCCGACAGCGCCCTTTGCGGGTTTTCGCTAGTTGAGCTCTCTCATTTCTCTTCTTGTTGTCGCTTGATAGCACTCTTTGCGAGTTTTTACTAAACAAGCTTTCTCATTTTGGTTTCTCTACTCCCGTCGCCTCGCGGTGCCCGAAGGTTTTCACCGACAAGACTCTCTCATTTTAGTTCTCTCAATTCTGAATGTACCGGCCTCCAATCGTGATATCTCTTGGCTCCCCTACCTTTGGCAATTGATCCGAAGGACTTGTGCTTGGTAAAAAATGGTAGATGAAACTACGACTTCTAAGCCGTTTGGTGTGCCCCGGTTTCAATTTCAGGGTAAATGGGATTTTATTTTTGGTGTGACTGAACCTCAGTGAGAGGCTGCCTACGTATCCTTTCGGAATCAAGTCAGACGTAGTTCAGGCTCAATCAATGTTTTGTTTTTTTTGTTTTTTTTTGTTTTTTTTCCTTTTTTTTCTTTTTTTTTTTTTGATAGGTAGCCAAAGAAATGTAACCGGCTCAAAGGGCTTGTAGAGAGAGTTGATAGTGTTTGGGGTAGTGGGAATAAAACCTTCATCATTTCAAATGTGTCAGGACCACTGGAGTATAACTCAGACATAGTACCTTTTGACTGCATCCGCATTCACTGCTGTTTCAGGATCATTTCCTTCAATATCACCTAGATACAACGCTCCTCTCGGCAATATCTTCCTGATGATGTATGGGCCTTTCCAATTTGGAGCAAATTTTCCTTTCGCTTCCTGGTGATGGGGCAGAATGCACCTCAATACCAGTTGACCCACTTCAAAATTCCTGGGTCGGACTTTCTTGTTGTAAGCACGAGCCATTCTTCGTTGGTACAATTGCCCGTGACAAACCGCAGCCATTCGTTTCTCATCGATCAAAGTCAACTTCTCCAATCGAGTCTTAACCCACTCGTTATCTTCAATTTCTGCTTCGACAATGGTTCGGAGCGAAGGAATTTCTACCTCTGCTGGTATCACAGCCTCGGTCCCATAAACCAAAAGATAAGGGGTTGCTCCTAACGTGTGTACCGTAGTGCGATATCCCAACAATGCAAAGGGTAATTGTTCATGCCACTGTCAGGAACTCTGGATCGTCTTCCTCAAAATCTTCTTGATGTTCTTGTTTGCTGCTTCCACAGCTCCATTGGCCTTGGGCCGATAAGGAGTGGAATTCATATGCGTTATTTTGAATTGTTCGCATACATCCCCCATCAAGTGACTATTCCGGTTTGTCGCGTTATCTGTGATGATAGTCGCAGGAATACCAAAACGACAAATAAGATTTGAGTGCACAAAATCCACTACAGCCTTTTTAGTGACTGACTTGAGAGTGACAGCTTCCACCCATTTTGTGAAGTAGTCGATAGCAACCAATATAAATCTGTGTCCATTTGAGGCCTTCGGCTCGATCAGACCAATGACATCCATACCCCAAGCAACGAATGGCCAAGGTGCAGACATGGGATGCAGTTCTGTGGGGGGCGCATGAATCAAATCACCGTGCACCTGACACTGATGACACTTTCGAACGAAGCTAAAACAGTCATTTTCCATGGTCATCCAGTAATAACCTGCTCGAAGGACTTTCTTTGCCAAAACATACCCGTACATGAGGGCCCGCACACTCCTACGTGTACTTCATGCATGATCCTTCCCGCCTCCTCGGCGTCAACACATCTTAGCAGATTGAGGTCTGGGGTCCTTTTATACAATACCTCGCCGCTCAAAAAGAAACCTCCTACATGCCGCCTGATAGTCCTCTTCTGATCTCCGGTAGCATGTTCGGGGTATTCTTGTGTCTTTAAGAACCTCTTGATATCATGGTACCATGGCAGTGTACTCGATCCTGCCTCGATTGCATTGCAGTAACCGTGTCTTTCCCTGATTTGGATTTCCAAGGGATCGACGTGGGCGTTGCCTGGGTAGGGTAGCATTAAAGCCAAGGTAGCAAGTGCATCCGCTAGTTCATTGTGACACCGCGGGATATACCTGAACTCTATTGTTTTAAAATGCTTGTCGAGGTCCTCCACGTGTTGTCGGTAAGGAATAAGCTTGATATCCCGAGTTTCCCATTCACCTTGGGCTTGCCGATAATCAGGTCAGAATCTCCCATAATTAATAAATCTTCGACATCCTGATCGATCGCCATATGCATGCCCATGATGCAGGCTTCATACTTAGCTGTATTGTTCGTGCAAAAGAAACGCAGTCTAGCTGTAGCAGGATAATGCTGACCAGAGGGCGAGATCAAAATTGCCCCGATTCCTATACCTTTGGCATTTACGGCCCCATCAAAGAACATCTTCCAAACATGAGCGTTTTCCGAGACTACTTCTACGGTGTTTATTTCTTCATCCGGAAAATAAGTACTCAACGGTTGGTATTCTTCATCAACCGGGTTTTCGTCCAAATGATCGTCTAACGTCTGGGCTTTCATTGTCGTGCGGGTGATATAGACTATGTCAAATTCAGTAAGCAAGATTTGCCACTTGGCCAGTCTTCCAGTAGGCATTGGTTTCTGAAATATATACTTCAAAGGATCCAGCCTGCTTATGAGGTAAGTAGTGTGAGCTTGGAGATAATGTCTCAACTTTTGAGCAACCCACGTCAAAGCACAACATGTTCTTTCCAGCAGAGTGTACTTGGCCTCGTAGCCGGTGAACTTCTTGCTCAAGTAGTAGATCACTTGTTACTTCTTTCCGGTTATGTCATGTTGCCTGAGGACGCAACCGAAAGAATTTTCCAAGACTGTCAGATACAAGAACAGTGGTCTCTCTGGCTCTGGCGGGACCAAAACTGGGGGATTTGAAAGATATTCTTTGATTTTGTCAAAAGCTTCTTGACACTCAGCCGTCCATTTGATCGCTGCATCTTTCCTCAATAGCTTAAATATGGGCTCACACGTGCTCGTCAGCTGGGCAATGAATTGACTGATATAGTTTAACCTGCCCAACAGACTCATCACGTCTTTCTTCGTTCTTGGGGGAGGTAGATCTCTGATAGATTTTATCTTTGTTAGATCGAATTCGATACCTCTCCTGCTTACTATGAAACCCAAAAGCTTGCCGGATGGGACTCCGAAAGCGCATTTGGCTGGGTTCAGCTTCAAGTCGTACTTCCTCAGTCTCTCGAAAAATTTCCTCAAGTCTTGGATATGATTGTCCCGCATCCTGGACTTGACTATCACATCGTCCACATACACCTCTATTTCTTGATGCATCATGTCATGAAAAATGGCAGTCATGGCCCTCATGTAAGTTGCCGCAGCATTCTTCAGACCAATTGGCATAACTCGATAATAGTAAGTGCCCCAAGGTGTAGTGAAGGCAGTCTTCTTGGCGTCTTCTTCATCCATCAACACCTGATGATACCCAGCATAACAATCTACGAAAGTCTGTATCTCATGTTTGGCGCAATTATCAATCGGGATATGGATGTTGGGCAATGGAAAATTGTCTTTGGGACTTGCCCTATTCAAGTCTCGATAATCCACACATATCCGAGTCTTCCCATCTTTTTTCGGCACTGGAACTACATTCGCCAACCACGTGGTGTACTGGACTACCCGAATTACTCCCGTTTTCAGCTGCTTGGTGATCTCTTCTTTAATTTTGTCACTGACATCAGTTTTGAACTTTCTTTGCTTTTGTTGAACTGGAGGACAATCAGGGTGAATTGGCAATTTATGCACCACCAGATCAACACCTAGTCCTGGCATGTCATCGTATGACCAAGCAAACACATCTTTAAATTCAAAAAGGAGTTGAATTATCGCGTCTCGCGTTTACTTGTCCGTGTGAATGCTTATTTTGGTCTCTCGGATATCTTCAGGAGTTCCCAAATTAACCGGTTCAGTGTCATTCAGATTCGGCTTAGGTTTATTCTCAAAGTGTTCCAATTCTCGGTTTATTTCCCTAAAAGCCTCTTCTTCGTCATATTCTGGTTCTTGGTTCATTATTTCACAATTAAATAGCTCGTTGTGATCTGGGCGTGAAGTCCGCAAGCATGTCATATTATTTAAAGCCGCATTATTATAACTGAAAGAAAAGATAAAGGAAAAATAACAAAAATCAGAACAAAGGAAAAATGAGAAAACAATGATTTTTATTTTCTTGGAATTTGGAAGATAACAATGTTTATAACTCAGGAATTCAAAACAACAATTGAAGGGAAAAACATCCAAGTTATATCCTGGGGATAACTCGTGATGCAGGAAAGGTGGCAGGACAGGTCTACTCGGACTCCTGTCTAGTAGGGAATGGCGTGGCCTCCCAGTTTCGAAGCTCTGCGTTTGGCCCCACATATAGCATCTCAGCGGTGCTTGTGCCTTCTCCTGGTTGAACCATGTGAGCTTCGTAGAGCATTTCTCTCATTGCCCCACATATCTCCTCGATCTCTTCGGCCGTGAAAAACTTATCGTCTTCTTCTTCGGTGTATTTTGGTCCGACGAAAGTTTCATATAAATCCGGCAATGGTCGAGGTAGTTTCCAACCCTCATTTTTCCTCTTCTTTGCCCACTCTTCATCTTTTGGAGTGGGTTGAAAACCTATTCCAAAAAGTTTCTTGGTGGAAGGCAAGGTGATGGGTTCCGTTATTCCTTGCAATGTTCGTCCGAGCCCTTTCCTTGGCCCGAATCCATGCCGGATCATCTCTTTAGCCACCATGATTGAGGCGTTAGACAAGAAAGGTTGGGGGCAAGGTCTTCCCTCTTCATACTGCTCTGCTAGCACAACTTCGAAAGCCTGATAAACTGTGTGCTCGCTCCCTTCCCTTGGTTCAAGATATGGGATGGATGGGTTCCGATAAATAGACTGTTCGTCTTCTCCGTGGACCACAATTTCCCGGTCTTCGTACTCAAACTTCACCATTTGGTGAAGAGTGGAAGGTACAACCCCTGCCGCATGAATCCAAGGTCTGCCGAGGAGAAAATTGTAGGACGTATCCATGTCAAGCACCTGGAAAGTTATTTCAAACTCCACTGGTCCTATAGTCAACACCAAGTCTATTTCCCCGAGGGTGTCCCTCTTGACACCATCAAAAGCCCTTACGCAGACATTATTGGGGCGGATTCTTCCGGTCCCAATTTCCATTCTCTGTAGCGTGGAGAGCGGACAAATGTCAACACCTGAACCTCCATCCAACATTACCCGCTTGACGTAGTAGTCTTCGCATTTAACTGTCAGATGTAAGGCTTTGTTGTGAGCCGCTCCCTCTTGAGGTAAGTCGTTCTTGCTAAAAGAAACCTGGTTAACGGCGAAGAACCTCTCCGTCATTCGTTCCAGTTGTTCGAGTGAGGTTTCAACTGGTACGTATGCTTCGTTCAGGGTCTTGAACAAGATCTTTTGGTGTTCAGCCGACCTCATCAGCAGAGATAGCATGGACACTTGCTCGGGGCACTTGCGTAGTTGATCTACCACTTCGTAGTCTGGCATTTTCATCTTTTGGAAGAAAACTTCCGCTTCTTCAATGCTTACAGGCTTCTTTGGTGGGAAGCGTCTCCGTGTGGCGTTGTTTAACTCTTGAGTGTTCGAATACCTTCCAATAAAAGTATTTTCCGGAAGTTCTCCCGTGACTTCTCTGACTTTGTACGTAACCAACGTTCTTTGATAGTTCCACGGTACTGTGGACGGGTTTGTCATTGGCTTTTGTGGCACACGTCCGATAACCACTGGCTCATTCAGCCGAGGTGGTTGAATCGTCCCCCGGACCACATAGGCCCCTTTTGGTACGTACATTGGTTTTGCCCTTTTGACTTCGAAACTCTGCGGTTTCTCTGCTCGACCTCGTGGAACGTAAAGAACTTCATTCCTTACAGGCACCATCGTTACTGTCTTTTTCTCCACCTTCTCTTCGGGCTCGCCCTTGACAGTACTGGCCTTCTTTTCCCCTTTCTCTAGCTTCGGGGTGGTTTTAGGCCTTTTCCCTGCATCGACGATGGCGATTATAGCTTTTAAAGCAGGATCAAATTCTTTGTCTTTGCAGATCATTCCAATCAGCGGCCCGTTATTGTGAGCAGGCAACGGATTGTTAGTCACATTTGGGACCTCCTCGTCCCTTAGTAATATTTTCCCCTGCTCTATTAAATTCTTGACTACCCTTCTCAAAGCCCAGCAGTCATTTGTATCGTGCCCTTCCGCTCCTGAATGATAGGTGAACCTAACACCGGCTTTATAAGTAGGTGATGCCGGATTGTGTCTTTTCTGAGGGACTGGCTACAGGAAACCCAACTGGACTAGCTTTGGGAACAAAGTAGAATATGGTTCACCGATGGGTGTGAAAGTCCATCTTCTAGGTGGTTCCTGAGGGCGGAAGTTATTTTGAGGAGGCTGTGGATTATAGTGGTTGCGGTAGGGAGGCTGATTTCTGGGAGGTGGAGCTTGGCCTCGATTGGCTTGCTGTGGCGGATGGACATAGGGCTGGGTATTCATGACCATGTAGGGTTGAGGAGCATATGTCACATTTTGGTGGGGGTAGTAGTGTTGTGGGGTTCTTTCTGGAAAACGGGGCCTGGGATTACGATATTCCCTTGCTTCTGATGCTGCCATGGACGTTTCTTCCTTTTTCTTTCCTCTTGCCATTCCTCCGGACCCGCTTTGGACGGCTTGGGAGGTTGCCCTTATGGCTGCCTGACTTAAGATTCTACCCGTTTTCAAATCGTTCTCCACCATCTCCCCGATCTTGATTGCTTCCGCGAAAGGCTTTCCCATGGCTGACATCATATTCTGGAAATAGTCTGATTCTTGAGCCTGGAGAAAAGTAGTGACCATTTCTATCTCGTCCATGGGAGGTTTTACCCTCGATGCCTGCTCGCGCCACTTAATAGCATATTCTCTGAAGCTTTCTGAAGGTTTCTTCTTCAAGTTTGACAGAGAATTTCGGTCTGGTGCAATGTCGATGTTATACTGGAATTGTCTCACAAAATCTCTGGCGAGATCATCCCATATATGCCATCGAGATATGTCTTGGTACATATACCATTCTGAGGCTATTCCTACTAGACTTTCCTCGAAGTATGCCATTAGCAATTCCTCTTTGCCGCCGGCTCCCCGCAATTGCTTGCAATATTTCTTGAGATAAGCAATGGGGTCGTCGTGCCCGTCATACTTCTCAAATTTTGGGGTTTTGAAACCCACGGGTAGATGCACGTGAGGGAACATGCATAGATCGGTATAGGAGACACTCTTCTGTCCGCTTAAACCTTTCATGTTTTTCAAACTCTACTCAAGGCTCCTCATTCTTTTTTCCATCTCATCTTGCTCAGCGGTTTTGGGGTTTTGATCCTGCCCAGGTGCAAACTCGTATGGAGGTTGTGGAGGATGAGTGCTGGTGGCGAACCGAGTTGGTTCCAGTGAGAAGGATGGTGCTTGGAATGTGAATGAGGATGAGTCAAAATTTGGCTTGTGTGTAGCGGGTTGTGCCACGATCGGACAGGGAGGTGCAGTAAATACGTTCGTAGTTACATCTATTGTTGACATCCGGGGATAAGAATCAGAGGGCGATCCAGCAGAGAAGGCCAAAATGGTTGGGTACCCGAATGGGGTAGCCGGATAGCTTATGGGGACGTTGGAAGTCCCACTTGTCCTGGAGAACAACTCAGGGAACCCAGGGATAACACTTGGTGGCTCTTTTCCGTTATTCCAGTCATCCAACATTTCCAACATGCGGAGCCGCAGTATTTTATTTTCCTCCGCAATTGCAAATTCGGGCGTGAGGACGGCCGAGATTGAACTCTCCTCAGAAATAGGAACTATCGGCAAAGGAATTTCTGAAGACATTTCTATGCTTCCCTTTGATCTTGTGAAGTAAGTGTGAGTACCCCCTCTTGACTTAACAACAGGTAATTGAACACTCCCTTTCGACCTCGTGAAGTATGAATGTGAGGCCAGACTTTCACCAAACCAACCACCTTTTCTAAAACCTGGAAGGACTTAACGACAAATGAACGGTTAGTTCGAAACAAATAACAGATAGGTAATCTCACGTTGGGGCATGATGCACCTATACAGTTAAGTGAACTCCTACATGTTTGCAACGAAGGCGTGCGTCATTCCGGCTTCCTTTTAGGCTTCCCCTTTATTTTATTTTTTTTATTATTTTTTTATTTTCTTTCTTTCTCTTTTTATTACTGTTTTCAATTTTTGTAGTTAAAATGTGACCGGATCCGATGAGGATTGCCTACGTATCACGATGTCGTGTGAATCAGATCATTACGTAGTTCAAAACAGATGAGTGTAAAAGAAGCACACATTTTATTATTGAACAATCTATTATAAACTAACATTCTTGAAAAAGGAAAATAACAAGCATTGAAAATAGTACAGACTCAACAGACTAAATACACCTTGATGCAAAAGACGGACAGACTCAACCTATGAATACATTAAGGTTCTGAGAACTGGCGCCCGCGGGGCATCGTTCGGCCTCGTCGCGGTCCTAGGTGTGACATCCCTTTCAAGTTGTTCCAGCTCATGCATGGTCTGCTTGACATAACCCATCACTGCCGAGAGAACGGTAATGCTGGTCATGTTTTCACACCGTAGACACCGTCTGATGATAGCGTGGGCAATGGTCCTGATCTTATCTCTGGTTTGCTTCTTCTCTATGAGCAGGCATTTTATCTGATCACTGCACGTTTTCAAAACCTGAAAATCCTGCATATGCTGATTCTTCAGTTGCCGCACTTCTACCTTCATTTGGGCCAACAAGTCGTAACAGTATCTGCTCTCAATTTGGAAATCCTTGGCCTGCTTAACTACTTTAACCTCAAGTGTAGCCATCTCTCTCTTCATTTTGGCAACAGTTTTCTCGTGGTCGCATTTCAATTGATTCAAGTATCGGCGATGCTTATCTGCTCTTGTACCCCACTGTACCTTGAGCTCTGCCATGACGTTTTCAGACTCTTCTAAACCATCTCGCCATTTCCTGACTTCACTTTTCAGCCCTTTTATCAACTGCTCGTCTGATCGACTCCTTGGTTGTTTATCAAGAGCCAATCTCAATTTCTGGATTTGGGCCCTAAGTTCTTCATTTTCTTGGGCCAATCTATTCTTTTCGCTTCGATCCGCAGCGATTTGCATACTGTTATTGAATTTCAGACTGTCAACCTGTTGCTTCAAATCACCGATCTCTGCCCGATACCCCTTTTCTTTTGCTAACCAGTTCCATTGCTCTTGGGATGACTCAACAAAATCTTTGAGATGAGGTCTTTTAGCTGGTCTCTCGCAGGATATGTCACCTCTAAACCAAGCATGATACCCCGGGGCAACTTCCCCTTTAGCCGTATCCATCACACAAGTGTTTGCTGTCAGGTGTTGGCACTCACTCCAGATTTGGCGAACTTCTTCCTCGGGGAAACGACCGTCCGGACTGATTTCAATCACTTGGGTACTCAAGTCTTCATCTTTCGGCACTACTTGATACCTCCCAAGTTGCCTCAAAACTCGATACGGTGCATAGGGTTGGATGCTTTTAAGTCCCATCAACAGAAAGTGGGGCATGGTTGCTGGCATGTATATGATTTCCTCAACAGGCAACCATCCGAGCGTCCATTGGATTTGGTTGGCAGTGAGAGTTCGGAAAAATGACGTCCAAGCTGTGACTCCCTCGGGTAGACTAAACCCTTTGATTCAGGTGTAGAATTTTTCAATGCAAGTTTTCTCGGGCGAACCGTAACCCAAGAGCGGGGAGCGGTGGCATAAATGATCGGTCATCCACATTTGCAACAATAGGTTACATCCTTCGAAAAAGTCACCCCTGGCTCGGCAAGCAGTGAGAGCCCGGAAGATGTCAGCCATAATCATAGGCGCCAGAGTACTTTTATCTTGGGTGAGAAAAGTACTGACGACCCCAATTACTTTTAGATCGATGTTTCCGTCTTTCCTTGGGAACACTACAAGACCCAAAAAAAGCTGTCATAAAAGCTACCAGCCTGTGTTCGTCCCACTTTTGTTGGTTACCTCTACTGCATAGTTTGAAGTCTGGCTTATTGAACCCGCCCACGTGGCCGTATCTAGCATATATGAGGTGGAGACTGCAGAAACCTTTGGCAAGATCTGGATGGTGAAATGTTCGGGGTATTTTTAGGAAATCCAGAAGCCGGTGTACCATGACGGCCCTAGGTGCAATCAAGTACTTGAACCTTAACGGAGCTTCATCACCTCCGATGTATCCCGCTATTTCTTCCAATGTCGGGGTGAGCTCAAAGTCCGAGAAATGAAATACATTGTGTGCGGAATCCCAGCAAGTGACCAATGATCTGATAATATCACCCCGAGGCTGAATGTCTAGTAAATCCGGGAGATCTTTCAGATACTTCTTTACTTTGTCTTGCCCCTCCTTGCCTAAGTCATTCCACCATAATCGCAACTCAAAAGGGATCTTGGTTATTATTGAAAAGGGTTCGTTTTGTATCGTGCTCATCCTGCACATTTATTAGGGTGATTATGCTAACGAAAAAATGTTTTATTAGACTCAAAATAAAACTATCTATGTTCTTTTCCAAGATTTTTTTCAAAATGACGAACTCGGTTTTCAAATGCGGCCTTTTAGCACTTCGGGAACGAAGACTTTAAGGCTGCGAGGATCAACCGATCAAAAATGATGACCAAAGATGGTCGTTTATGCAATGTCAGCCTTCCGGCGTCCCGCTTGGGAACATTCGACTATTTTTTACAAAAACGGCATCACCCGACTCTTTATAAAAGTGGCAACATTTGTCTTTTTTTCTGGTCGTTTTTGCAAAATGGGAGGTTGGACCCGATGAGAGTTGCCTACGTATCTCACACCCTGTGAGAATCAAACCGGCATAGTTCGGTGAATCGTGAATAGAGTAAATCAATTAAACCCCTTCTGAATACAATCTTTAAAAGAAAAAGCAAGAATATTTTTCTAGATTTTTTTTTTATATTATTTTTCGAAAAGAGATAAAACTAAAGAAGAATCTTTTTGAGGAGGTATTTGGACTATTAGTCTGAATTTATAAAAGAGATACTACCAAAGAAATAATTTTTTTTTTACCTTTAATTTTTTTTATTTTGAAAGTGATTAAAAAAAATTATATATATATATTTTAATAAGTCAAACTAAAAGACAAATTTTGTTTTCATTTTTTCTTTTTTCTTTTTTTTTTTTTTTTAAGAAAATTCTGGCGAGATTTTGACACTACTTGGATATTGGTTTTATTTTTCCAAAATAAGTAATTATCTCCCTACGCTGTTATTTTCTCTCTTTTTTTTGAAAATTTTTTAGAAACCGGTCAGCACGTAGATCTGAAACAAATAAATGCGCAAAACAAACGGGATGCAGCAGGATGGTCTTTTCATTTCAGGTTGCCTGTCCTAGACGGACCCAACCCCTGTGTTGAGTCCCCTATGTCAAATGCAACATGATGCAAATAAGCGTTCCTACTAGGGATCCGGCATGAGGTTTCGTTATACTAGGTTTATAACCTGGGTATATGTTCTAGACTGTGTACCCGAGCGGACAACTCGAGTCGAGGAGGGGGCAACTTACCGGGAACCAAAAGGCCATCCGGCTTCGTAACTTATCCGTCCTCTTTCTTATTTCAGGTATTGACACTAACAGAATAGGGAGCCTCGACCAGCGAGCTTCTCCCCGGAGGTAAGAAGAGAAGGGTTTCGGCACAGTTTATATACAGTTCAGATAATATCAAAGCGGTAAAAGACAACATTTAGCACATTATGCCAAAACATGTAATAAAGATCAGATAATAAAGCCAAATATAACAATTATTCTAAGCTCGAATTCTTGAACCCTGAACCAGTGGTTCTGGGTTCAAAGTCCCCAGCAGAGTCGCCAGAGCTGTCACACCTCCTTTTTGCGCACCTACCCCGAAGGATAAATGCGCGAGGGAGTTTTTCCAATTTAAGTGACAATATTCGAAATGGGATTATTTATTTAATTCAGAGTCGCCACTTGGGAAAGGTTTGGCTTTTGGTGTCCCAAGTCACCGGTTTATCTTGAATCCCAAATCGAGGAAATTTTCGACTTTCCAAATGAAGTCTGCGAACCAGAAATTCTAAGTAAGGAATTCTGTTGACCCGAGGGAAGGTGTTAGGCACCCTCGAATCCCGTGGTTCTAGCACGGTCGCTTAAATTGTTATAATGGCTAAATATCTGATTTAAATACATGTTGTGACTTATGTGCTTTTATTAAGTTTAAACCGCTTTTATTATTATCATTTATTTTTATAGAATTGCAACGTCGTGAAAATGCATCTCGAACCACGTCACAATCAATGCACCCGTAGTTGTTAACACATTTCGACTCCGTTGAGATTTGAATTTGGGTCACATAAATGCGCACCCGAATTTAAGAATGTAATTTATTGAAATGCGCCTAAAGAGACTATCACGTTATTTTTTGGGGAGGGTCATGAAATTCGCTAAATGACCATCCCGGATTCTAAGTATTTAATATGTACATTTATGAGGGCCCCGCAGTTTGTGCATTTTTATTTAGCGAGGCTCATCTCATTTATTTTAAGGGTATCCTAAAGTGACTACATTTCCATTAATTTTGTTTCTAAAAATAAGAGAGAGCAAAAGGAAGATCTTATTTAGTTACATGCTACAAGCACATCATTTTACATACTAGATTAAGACGAATGTTAACAGAAAAGAATATTACTTAAAATTTGAAATTATAAGTGAATACAAAATCGACAAAATAATATATTCAAAGAAGATTAGTTATCCTATAACTAGGTTGACTCCACATAATTATGTGAATAGACCAACAATTATTTTCGACTACTCAAAATAACATTAACCTTAATTCTTAGTGCTTATCCGAAAGTTCATTAGATCTAAACGTTAAACCGTCTTGCTAGATTCACGCCTTTTAGATTAAATCTCTTAACCCTATAGCGTTGATTCGTACTCCTAAACCTGTAAAGCCTACCGATTCCCTAAAATTGCTAGCCGCTTCATTTAAGTGGTGAGTCGATGCTATTAATCATTAATCTACACTATTAGACCTACATTGAAACAGAGAATTCAAACAAGAGAGTTGACATATATTGCTAAACAATTGGTATTAACTAACACAATACGAAAATTTGTGTGAGATACATATTTCTTAAAAGCGAACTGAACCGGGCCATAGCAAACTTAAACAACCCAAAGGTCCGACAGGGTACATACTGATACCTATTAGATTATGCGTTATACCGCCTGTGTCAGCTAAGTTAAACTAAACTGCTAAATACATGGTATACGTCTATCAGTATAACAACATACTACTTAACAGTCCACATTGGTTCGAATACGCCCCAATTTACACAAAATGAATACGATTAGCATGAGCCCAAACAAATATGAACTAATTGAATCATTTTTATCCTATTGCTACATCTTAAACACAGATATTGTAAAAACAGGTGGATGTTTCGTTTCTTTGTTTATTTCAACTCAACTTCCAGTTCAAGCTTACATCAAACCATAGTTTCAGAAGTGTGTACCTGGAAACGTTTACAATTGAAGAGAAAAGAAGTCAGCAAAGCAGCAGTGCAGCAGGACTAGCAAAACCAATAACCAATACAACAGCAGTGGCAGCAGCAAAGCAATAGTACAAGAATGGCAGAATCAAACCTCGATGGACAAACCAGAAATAACCCAATGAAACAATACCCAGTAACCAAACAATCACACTCAACAGACTCGGTTAGGACTAGGGGATACCAATGTCATTCAGACAGACAGAAATAGGTGAATCCTGACACAATAAAGGAAACAGTTTTCTGATTTTTCAAACACTCAAGGAAGGACCCTAGCTTGACAGAACAAATGGCAGATTAAAGTTGATTTCCAAACAGAAAATGGTGAGGAAAGTCAAGGTTTTTAGTTTCAATCAAACAGCAGAAATTCCTTTCCCTATCTCCCCCCCTGATTTCTGAATCCTCTCCTTTCTAATTCAGAATTGTTTCTGTGTCTGTGTGTATATGTTCTTCCTTCAACTCTCTCTGTTTTTCTATTTGTTCCCTCTTTCTCTCTGTGTCCTATGTCTGTCTTCCTTCTTTCTGATTTTTCAGAACTCTTTTTGATTTTCAGAAAACTCCCTTTGATTTTCAGAACTCTCTCCCTTTTTAACTCCCTACTCTCTGCCTAGTTTTTAGCTTCTGTCTGTATATATCCTTGAACCAGTGGAAAACTTCTCTATTTATAGCCTAGCATCAGCCTATTCAACAGCCTGTTAGACAAACTTAATTCCCTCCCATGTTCTCCTGCTGTTCTTTCCACTCAACAGATTAAAATAAAGCCCCCCTCCCATGAGATTCTCCTGTCATGCCCTTTCTTTATTGCTAAAGTGGCATGTCTTTGTTAAATTAAACAAATATGGGCAGTGTGGGCATGTCCTGATAGCATATGTTGTCCATTATACTACAATGCACATGCTGCCCAAGGTCGAAAATGAGTAGACAATGCCATCAATTAAACTAAAATCTGAGACCTATCCTAGACTGCAGCTATAAATCAATCCTTAAATGTTTTCTGATTTAGCTAACAGACTAATACACAGTGACAATAAACAACTAAGCTGATTCACAATGCTTCAATAAATCAAATTAAATAGCATGAGTCGAATTACTATCATTCCAACTGAAACTAATTGACGACATATATCGAATCGACTACGCGAATCACAACACATACAATCGAAGCCAATGATCAGAATCCAACAGTATTAACATGTGATTCAAATTGTACTGACCAAACAAAGGTTGCCCTGGAAACTAATTAATCGACCAAACTCAATTTCAGTCGATTGTATAGTTTACACACATACACACGATCAGTAAATGAAGAAAGACTCGACCAAATACTGAGGTCCTGGCAAGGTGGACAAAACAGTCGACACAAAACAAATCAACTACCATTTAGGCACATGTGAACAGTCATTTAACTATAACAACAAAATGAACTGACAAGAAAAAGGAAAGCAGAAATACCTTAAAGGTTTGAAAAAATCAGAAGACCTTGTCTCGGATTTGAATCGACCTTTTTTGGGGTTGAACGGACTTTAATCGAAGTGTTCTCAACTGAGAACACTTCGATTAAGGTCCATTAGACCCTAATCTTCTGGTTCAAATGGACAAAAATCGGACTCATGACTTCTAGGGTTCCTAAAGTAGATTTGGGATTCAAGTTTACCTGGTTGGATTCGGACCAAACCAAGCCTGGTTTGGTCATGAGGGAGGTCAAGGGAGTTCCTGGCATGGATTTGGGGGGGTTTGGTGTAGGTTGGGGTCTGGCTCGAATCTTCAAATGAAGATTCGAGATGGTGGGGGAAGATTCGAGACCCACGGCTAGTGGATCTGTGTTCAGGGGGTCGAGGTGGTCCTAGGGTGTTAAGATGGTGGTCACCGGCGTCCTTGCCGCCGGGTTTATGGTGAGGGGAAAGGGGGGCGGCGCTAGGGTTTCGTGGGGTTTGGGTCTAGTGAGGGAGACGAAGATGAGGGAGGGGTGCTTGGATAGGGGGCGGGGTACGAGATGAGGGCTTATATACGGGGTGGATGGTTTGATCTTGGCCGTTAGATCAGTCGAGATCAACGGCCTGGATCCAAGGGTTAATCAAACGGTGTCGTTTGGTTTAGTATTGGGGTCGGGGTTGGTCCGGGTAACGGGTCGGGTATGGGGTTATGGGTGAGTGATCTGGACCGTCAATCTAGTGAGATTAACGGTCCAAATTGAAGGTGACACAACGACGTCATTTGGACGGTTGTGTGGCCAGCTTAATTGGACCGGGCAAAAGGGGATTTGGACTGGGTTATTTTGGTTTGGGCCTGTTCTTATTTAGTTCAAACTGGCCCAATCCGAAAACCCCTTTCTTTTCTTCTTTAATTTCTAAAAATCCCACCTAAATTGTAAAACAAAACTATACAATTATTAAACAACTATCACACATATTAATATTCAATAAAAAATAAAATCACTCAAGGACGACAAATAGAATAACAGCTGCATATTTTATGATTTTCCTTTTAATAACCGAAATATGGTTTAATTACACACGACATATTTTTTGTATTTTTGTTTGATAAGACTAAATAAGAATGGGCAAAACCACAAATAACTACCAAAAATGTCACGTAAATTCCAAAAATTGTACAGCAAGACCATTTGTTATTATTTTTGATTTCTTTTGGAGTGATTGTCGCGTAAACAAAAATCACGTGCTCACAACAATTAGTGTTTGGCCAAGCTTTAAAAAACTGCTTCTAAATGTATTTTTTCTCAAAAGTGCTTCTCAAAAAAGTGCTTTTGAAAAGAAGCTACTTATTTCTGCTTCTCCAAAACTGCTTCTGATTCTCCTCAAAAGCACTTTTTTCCTTCCAAAAGCTTGGCCAAACACCTCAATTTTTGGCCAAAAATACTTTTGGCCAAAAAGAAGCTTGGCCAAATAGGCTATTACTTTATCGCTCTCGTACTATATTCTGTGCATTTATTGTTTATTGTGATTTATACTTATTTAAATCGAAAGGACTAACAGTTATGTGCAACTTGTCTCCGTATCAATTGACTAAGCCTATACCGTAGTCACTAAATTTTTTATAAGCGTACAATTCATCCCTCCCCTCTTGTACTTTGACATGGTTAGTGTTTTGTTTTGCATGCACAGAAGAAGAAAGCAGGAACAACTTGGCCTGTCAAAAACATGGATTCTTTTGTCTATTGGCGGTGGCACGTCTCATACTATGGGAAACAAAGGCTGAAGATATGCATTGGGGCGGCCAGAGGTTTACACTACCTTCACACCGGCTACGGGCAAGCGGTTATACATTGTGATGTCAAATCCGCAAACATGTTGCTTGACGAGAATTTGATGGCAAAGGCTGCTAATTTTGGACTTTCTAAGGCAGGAGCTGAGCTCGATCAAACCCATATTAGCACGGTGAAAGGGAGCTTCGGGTACCTAATCCTGAATATTTCAGAAGGCAACAATTGACGGAAAACAGTGATGTTTACTCATTTCATTCAGGGGCGGAGCTACGGTAGAGGGTGCGGGTTCGGACGAACTCAGTGACTTTTTTCGAGACCCGGTATTTGTATTGAAAAATTTACTTTTTATATATAAATATATCCTACCGAACCCAGTAACAAAATGTGTCTGGGTTCAATGGTAAGAGTTTTGGGTTCGCTTGGAGAGCACGCGGGTTCGAATCCTGCTGAAAGTAGTTAGCTATTTTCTTGTTTTTTACCATTTTTCTTTTTAAGATAGCACAAATTAAACGACATCTTGGCTGTTTTTTCTAATCTTTTCAACTTCCAAATCAAAAAAGTTGGGGTTCTACCAAGAGATTAAAAAACCCTAGATGAAAAGAGGCGTACCAACTCCATCCTCTCCAGCAACAAAAACGCTATTTTCCACCATTAAAGAGCCTTCTTACTCAACTAAAAACCAATAGCTTTTCTCCATGAAAGTTGTTCTCAAACTCCAATTCCAAAACACCCCAAACTTCAGCTACAAAACTCCATTAAACTCCTATAAAAATCAGCGAAAATCAGCTCCCAAAACCTCCTTTTACACCAATAGTGGGAGAGGAGTGGTTGTGAGGAAAGCTGGGTTGAACTTAGGAGGGAGGAAAGTGAAAGCAGAGAAGATGTTTGGGTTAATGGATGAGTTCTTGAAGAATGATGTAGTTAGTTTATAAAAAGATATTCTTGATCATGTTGAATTTACTGTTGCTCGATCAAGATTCAATTTTGATGATTTTGAAGCTTACCACGTACTCCCATTTCCCGATTTATTTGACATTTGTTCAAAGGTGTAAAAATTGCACAGCATACTCATTTTTGGCAGTTGAGTCTCGTTTAACTGCATCATCCCTTATTCTTGATTTGCTTATTTGTTGGAATAGTCATGTTTCACTTACTGCTAGAATTATACCCTTATTAAGAAGAAAATCTTCATATGTCTACAGTAGAGCTACAGTAGAAGAAATTTCAGTGACTTTTTTCGAGACCCAGTATTTGTAATTTAGAACCCATACACTTATAATCCTAACTCCGCCTCTGATTTCATTTGGTGTGGTTCTGTTTGAGGTTCTTTGTGCTAGGCCTGTCATTGATCCATCTCTTCCGAGGGAGATGGTCGACTTAGCTGAATGGGCAATGAAGTGGCAGCAGAAGCGACAACTGGAGCAAATCATAGATCGGAATCTCACGGGAAAAATAAGGCCAGATTCCCTCGGGATGCCGAATCGGAGCTTGTTCTGCAATTAAGCTTCTAGTGATGAACTCTCCCTTGCACAATCTTTTATTCACATTTTTTGAGAATTTTGACAGCTCCTTTTCAGATTAACTCTGTGTATAGAAGTAAAAAGTAACTCAATTGAGCTCGCCTGTGAGAGTGATATGGATACCAAGCTTTAAGATCTGCTCCATTAAGTAGAAACTGCTATGCATGTCTTTTCATTTACAGAAGATTAACATCCGCTGCGTAAAGATGATACACACAGATCGATAACGTTAACCTATGAGGCACAGTCTAAGTTAATGCAAATTTGCAAGTCTAAAGTGAGCTTGAATTCTATCAAGAAATAACTTAAAACACATTAAAAATGCACATAATAACTTCGCAACTTGATTTAAGCACAACAAATGTGACTCTGATATCAATTCGAACAATGAATCAAAGCTACATTCCACACGACTAGCTAAGACAGAATTAAATGACACTAGACAAAGAGTTAAACACCAACTATGGTCATTAATTGTGTGTTCAATCCAGTTCAAACAAATATAATTCTCAAACATATCACTAAGAAATAACCAGATGATAATCAAATAATCCCCCTACTGTGAAATATCCTGAGCAGAAAAGATTAGATTATCAATTAAAACAACTTTCATGATTAGCTATACTTTCTACCAAATATACTTGAAAAGAAAAATTAAAGCAAATAGTGTAGATAATAAAGAACACAGAAATGAAGACAAAAAAATTTCTATTCCTTGACTATGTAACGGTGAATTACATCATCAACCTTACCAAAACTAAGCAACCCTAAAACACAACGGCAGCAAAAGTACAAATCTATAATAATTACCCACAAAAACCCTAATTTGACAAATCTAACCCCCAAATCCGTAAAGAGTCCTGCCCTGCCTTTTGAGCGCATAAACAACATCCATAGCAGTAACAGTCTTTCTCCTAGCGTGTTCAGTGTACGTCACAGCATCACGAATAACATTCTCCAAAAATATCTTCAACACCCCACGTGTCTCCTCATAAATTAAACCAGAAATACGCTTTACTCCTCCTCTACGAGCCAAACGCCGAATTGCAGGCTTAGTGATTCCCTGAATGTTGTCCCTTAATACTTTTCTGTGCCTCTTTGCTCCTCCTTTGCCCAATCCTTTACCTCCCTTGCCTCTTCCTGACATATTGAGAAAAGATTTTGGGGATTTTGGGGATTTTGAAATTTGAACTTAATATGGGAAGATATATTGTTGCTTCGGATTATGATGACAGAGGAATGAGGAGTTGGGCTTAATATATAGCGGATGGTGGTTGGTGTTACGGAGAGATTTGAATCGTGACCGTTGGTGTTTTGAAGTTTAAGTTGATGATCGGACGGTTATTAGTATCGATCCGTGTGAGAGGAGGAAAGTGTATATAACTCGTTGATTAAATGGAGATCGAAGGTGGGGAGTGATTCTTTTGTGATAGTATGTGGATTGTGCTTTTGGTGAGAGGAACGGTACACTATTGCTTGGCCAGAAATCTATCCAACCTCACTCCCCTACTAGTATAAAATAATGCGCGGATAATTTAATACAATATTAATCTTATAAATTATGATCTAATTTATCATATTAATTTAATAAATATTAGTTGTATTTTATTATTTAATATAATGTGTAAAAATATAACACAATCCATACAAAATTAAAGGATACATATTATATAGTAATCAAATAAATTATTTGATCCTTTTTATTTTTATTATTGAATTAGCAAGTACTTAGTACTATTGATAATTTTCTTGAATGTTATTTATTTATATTTTATTTTTTGATTAATTTAAACTATAAATATCATAAAATTATCTTTATCCCTTACCTTCGTGTGTGTGTGTGTGTATATATATATATATATATATATATATATATATTATTTTTGTATTTTTCATTTGAATTGAAAGTTTTTTTGTTTTTTTATTTGTTTTTTTGTTTTAAAATAATTTTAAAACTCCAATTTGAAACTACTCTCAAATTTGAATGGATAATTTTATTATATATTTTTATTTTTTTATTATAGCTAATTTTATATATATTTTTAAATATTTGTAATACTCCAACTTGAAATTATTCCCCAATTTGAATTGGTAGTTTTTTTTCCTTTTTTATATATATTTTCATTTTATTTTTTTTAAATCAATCTCTTTTTCTATTTCATTCCAAAGAAATTTACAGATCATGTAGACGCAGACCATCTACTCCTCATTACATGTCTTCTATCTATAGATTCAGTGAATTCACTACTGAAGTCTAAGTAACTAACTAGACTAACAGCTAATTGAAATACATCAAGGCTAACTATACATCAAGAACTTATCTATCCTTTATGGGTATCTGTTGAGTGTTGAAAGTGCTCCCTGCCAGTGTTGTATTTCCTGCCCTCTCGTGTGTATATGAATTGTTATTTCCCTGCATATGTTGTTCACATTTACTGCACCTCCCTGGAATCGAACTTTGTTCCTATCCCTCCATATAGTGTAAACCATCATGCCAAAGACACAGGTAACAATTTCCCATTGTCCACTTTTTCTTGTGGAATAATGACTTATCCATTCCAGCTCTCGTTGCCAATCTTGAATAGGTCTGCAATGTCCTAACCATATCAAGAGTCTCGACCACACTTCCTTTGTCACATAGCATTCAAAGAATAAATGGTCGAATGTTTCACCAGCTAGCTTACAGAATGCACATTGTTGATCTATTTGAACACCAAACTTCAGTAGCCTGTCAACTGTAGCTAATCTTCTCTGTAATGCTAACCACAAAATGAATTTGAATCTGGGATGCAATCTTGGCTGCAATACTATGCCTTTCCATGGAACCTTTGGCAGTTGGGGGAATTGTAGCTTGTAAAGTTTCCTAATACTAAAGAGTTGTCATTCTGTAATTGATCCAACCTATTCAACAGGTTTCCTTGAATACCTTGAACATCCCCAATGAGCTTCATTGACTCCAAAATTTTCCTGACTACCCAAGCTGCATTCTTGGGTATTGGCATATGTTCGAGTGTGTGATGCTTTATGTAGAAGGTATGGATCCATTTGATCCATAAGCAGTCCTTCTTTTTAGCCACTGCCCAGAGGTGTTTTGCCACTGCAGCTCTGTTCCAAAATACCAAGTTCATTAAATTTAAACCCCCTACTACTTGTGGTAATCAGACCTTTTCCCAAGAGACTAAGGCCTTTTTTGAAACTGTTGATGAACCAGTCCATAAAAATGATCTGCATATAGCTTCTACCATCTTCATCACCTTTTTTGGTAGTAGGAAGGTCTGTGCCCAGTAGGACTGTATTCCAAACAAAACTGACTTTATCAGTTGAACTCGTCCTGCATAAGATAAGAGTCGTACTGTCCAACAGTTGATCCTCTGAGTAATCCTCTCCACTAGTGGCCAGCATTGAATAACTGTAAGCTTCTTAGCTGCCAAAGGTACCCCCAAATATTTGAATGGAAGTGTACCTTCAGGGAACCCCAGTTCTTGTAGTATATCCTGTTTCTAGTTCACTAAGACACCTGCTAGGTAAGTTACACTTTTCTCTGCATTTTCTTGAAGACCGGAAGCTTCAGAAAACTTTTGAAAAGTTTGTCTTAACAATCTGATGGATTGTAAGTCAGCCCTGCAAAACATGAGAAGGTCGTCAGCAAAACAAACATGCACCACTCCAAGTTTTTGGCATCTGTGATGGAACTTGAACACTTTATTCTTCATCATCTGAGCAAATTCCCTTTGTAGGTATTCCATTGCCAAGACAAAAAGATAAGGTGACATGGGGTCACCTTGTCTTATCCCCCTTCTTCCTTTAAATGGCTTAGTCAGACCCCCATTTTATGTTTAGAGAATATGTTACTGAAGAGATACATTCCATAATCCACCTTGTAAATTTATAAGGGAATCCCAAGTCCAATAGCACTCTCTCCAGGAATGTCCATTCTAAGGTGTCATAAGCTTTCCTCAGATCAACTTTCAGGACACATCTTGGAGAGATACCTTTCCTATTGTAGCCTTTGAACAATTCATGTGTAAAGAGAATATTATCTGTGATACATCTGCACTCAATAAAAGCTGATTGTGATTCCCCTACCATACCTCCAATTACTCTCTTTATTCTTGCCGTGATGATCTTTGTAATGATCTTCTATAAGGTTGTGCAGCATGCTATTAGTCTATAGTCCTTGACATAACTAGGATTCTGCACTTTAGGAATTAGTGTCACTGCAATACTACTAATCCCTTTGTGCATCTTCCCAGTTGCAAAAAATTGTTTGACAGCATCACAAATATCATCACCCACTTCCTGCCAATGTTTAGTAAAAAACTCAACTGGAAATCCATCCACCCCAGGGGACTTTTCATGAGGCATATCCTTTATTGCACTTTGGATCTCCACTAATGTAATCTCCTGAATGAGCTTCTCTTTCTGACTTAAAGTGAGGCATAGACCTTGTTGAATAACTTGTGTGTTTGGACACCTGTGAATACTGCCACTTTCCCCATGAGTTTAGTAAAAAAGGAGATGAACTCATTCTTCAGTTGTATAGGATCTGTCACTTTTGTTCCATCCTCTCTATAGATAGCTGTAATTGCATTCCTACTAGTCCTCATCTTCCATTGAGCATGAAAGTACTTTGAGTTTGAATCACCACATGTGATCCAATCAGCTCTGGACTTCTGTTTAAGTACTTGTTCCTCTATATTGCTCCATTTTTCAACCTCTGCCGAGGCCCTTCTTTCCTGCTCTATCAGATCTTGATCCAAGTGTTGAACCATAAGTTTTGTCTGTATAACTTCAAGCTTATGTGTCGCATGGTTTAGGTGTTGTTTGTAGGAAGCCATATAAGCATTCAATTCCTTCAAGTCTCCCTTTAACATCTTCAATCTTTGCCAAACTTTATGCATTGGTTCTGCCTGTATATTTTGCTCCCAAACTCCATATTTTGGAATCTAAACACAAAATATCCTTCATCATGATAAAGGATTTGAGGTTGGTCAGCAAAATTCCAGACATTTGCAATGTAATTTTCCATCGCTTTCTCATATGGATTATCCCCCAAAACATAGCCAATTAGGGTTGTACTCTAGTAATTCTCCTGCTCTTTTGTTTCTTCATCATCAATTTGCACTACAACAGTACCATCGCGAATAATAGGGGGTATTTAATTCAATGCCTTACCCTTTTGAGAACTCCTATTGTGATACCTAGCTGGTACCGCTTCCTCCTCTTTGTTCCCAATTTCTCTGGTAGGTTGCACATTCCCTGTTGCTGAGAAATTCAGTCTGCGATGAACTACTTCAGTGTTTTCCTTCATAGCAGGTTTCACTGCAGATTCCCCCTTTTCATTCTCACTTTCCTCCACGATTGGTTGAAATTTTTGTGGTAGGAAGCTTCCAAACGTCATAGGCCTCAATTCCTGTTGAAACCCAGTATCTGGCGTTACTATCTTCTCACCTTGAGCTGGGTTTTGAAACACTATAGGGGCACTACCCATACCAGTTAACCACCGTCCTGTTTGTACCTCAGCTGGTGTTACTAAACTTGCATCATTATCCTTCTCTCCCAATGGCGATGAGTGCTTCTTCCATTGTCTAGCCATGGCCGATGGCGTATGTTAGCTAACCTTGCTAATCATGCACTACCGCTTATATAAGCTATCTCCCAATGGGTAGTTTTTTTTTCCTTTTTTATTATAGCTAATTATAAGATATATGTATTTATAATTTAAATAGAGTAATCAATTAATTAAAAATTTAAAATTCAAAAGTTTTTTAGTTAGAAAGGGAGTAATCAAAACTATTCCCCAGCTTGAATAGGTAGTATTTTTTTATTTTTATTTTTTAATATTTTCATATTTTATTGTAGCTAATTTAATTTTATCTCTTTTTGTTTTTTTAATTTTAAAATAATTTTAAAACTCTAACTTGAAACTACTCCCCAGTTTGAATGCCGCTTAAAAAATATTTTGTCTTAACAATACCACTTGACTTCTTGTATTTTTCATTTGAATTGAAAGTTATTTTATGTTTTATTTTAAAATAATTTTAAACTCCAACTTGAAACTACTCCCTAATTTGAATGGGTATATATTTTATTTATATATTTTAGTTTTTTATTATGGCTAATTTTATTTTTTTTCATTTGTTTTTTTTATTTTAATATATTTTTAAAACTCCAACTTGAAATTACTCCCCAATTTGAATGACTAATTATTTTTTCCGTTTTTTATATCTAATTAGAAGATATCTATACTTATTAATTCAAACAGAGTAATCAATTAATTCAAAATTTAAAATTCTAAAGACTTTTTAGTTAGAAAGGTCGTTTATTTTGTTTTAAAACTCCAACTTGAAACTACTCCCAAATTTGAAATTGGCAATTTTTTTTAGTCTTGTTTTTTACTTAAAATAATTTTAAAACACTAACTTTGTTGGATATTTGTCCTAAAAATTTATACTTGGCGTCTTATTGTTATACCACTTGGCATCATATAATTATTGTTGGATATATATATATATATATATATATATACGCACACACATACACTATATTAAAACTACTCCCCCAATTTAGATTGTCAATTTTTTATTTCTTTATTTACATTATTTTATTTTAAAATAATTTTAAAACTCCAAATTGAAACCACACCCCAATTTGAATTGGTAATTTTTTATTTCTTTATTTTTATTTTTTATATTAAAATAATTTTAAAATTCCAACTTGAAACTATTCCCCAACTTGAATAAGTAGTTTTTTTATTATTATTAATATTTTCGTTTTCTTATTGTGGCTAATTTAATTTTTTCTTAGTTTTTGTTTTTTAATTTTAAAATAAATTTAAACTACTCCCCAATTTGAATGAGTAGTTGTTATGTTTTTTATATTTTCGTTTTTTTAATATAGCTAATTATAAGATATTCATACTTATTAATTCAAAAAGAGTAAGCAATTTTTTCAAAATTTAAGAAGGTTTTTTAGTTAAAAAGTTAGTTTATTTTATCTTAATAATGCCATTTTTAATTATTAGTATTTTCGTTTTTTACTGTAGCTAATTTAATTTTTTCTTATTTTTCATTTTTTAATTTTAAAATAACTTGAAACTAATCCCCAATTTGAAACTGTAGCTAATTTAATTTTTTCTTATTTTTCATTTTTTAATTTTAAAATAACTTGAAACTAATCCCCAATTTGAATTAGTTATTTTTTTATATTTTTATTTTTCTAATATAGATAATTATAAGATATTTATTTTTATTAATTCAAAGAGAGTAACCAATTAATTCAAAATTTAAGAAGGGTTTTTTAGTTAAAAGGCTAGTTTATTTTGTTTTAATAATGTCACTTGGCTTTTTGTGGTTATGCCACTTGTCTTAATAATGTGTTTTTGCCTCTTTTTTTGTTATATAATATAGATTATTTATTTTGGCCCCATTAAATATTGTTTTATTATTTTAATATTTAAGTATTAAGATGCTTGTTAATATTTGAAATACTGTTGATTTTGAGTAACATTTTAGTGGAATAGATTCACAAATCTTCAGTTCTTACAAAAAAAAGAAAATTCTACCGAAATTTATGTCCAAACACTATAATTTTAAAACTTTTTTTCAACTTCTACTTCAAATATTTTTTTTCAATTTTTATTAAATATTTTTATACATCTATTTATCTAGAAGTACTCTCTCTCTCTTTTTTTTTTTTTTTGGTTCAAAAGATAACTTTTTATATTATATTAAGGGGATGAGTGGAAGGAGCGTGTAAACACAAAGAGAGTGACCTAGGGGGTTGACCACTTAGGGGGTCATTACATAGGGAGGGTTCAGGGTAACTAAGGCCTCATTTGTTTGCACTTGATGGAGGTTTGAATATTAATCATTGAGATCTCAGACATTAAGTACATTTATTTTTAAAGTGTGAATCTTAATTATTCAGTTCTTAATTATTAAGTGTATTTATTTTTTTAACTTTACAATCACTTAATGGATCTGAATAGGTCTGTATGCTTAAGATCTATAACAGAGATGCTATCATCGACATTCATTATTAATTGTCGTCACCGCCTTCCATTATCAAACATGTCGCCGCCACTACCATACTCAACCACCATCACATCACTGTCATCCTCAATCATAGCCGCCACCATATCGACTATCACCACTCATCATCTCCACTAGCCCCACCACCACCATTCTCAACCACAATCAATATTCACCCACCTCAACTACCACAACTAACCATCCAATCACCATCAACAACCATAGCAGGCACTGCCCATCATTATAACCTACTACCACCCACCACCATCACCCGCCATTATTAACTATCACCATCCACCACTACCATCCTCAATCATAATAGTCACCACTGCCAATCACCATTAGATACTATGCTGAAACACCACCATCAGCCAAAACTACCACCAACCACCGCCTCTACTCGGCATTCACTTGTTAGTCATCACCACTAACAGCTATCATATTTTAAAAAATTATATATTTTATTGATAGAATATTAGATTAATTATTATTTAATTTGAATTTTATGTTTATTAATTTTTAAATAAAGATAAATTATATATATTCAGATGTTAAAAATCAAAGAGTCTTAATCATTCAGTATTTAGATCTTAATACACATCTTAATATTCAAATGTGTATTTAGATTCAGATGTCTTAATCTTAATACATATTTTAATATCCAGATGTATATTCAGATTCAGACGTCTTAATCTTGAAAAAATAAATGAGGTCTAAAACTACTACTAGTGGTTCCCGTGTCACGGGATAAACAAAAAAGATGGTCCAAGAGGACTTTGCAAACTGAGTGATTGTCGTAGGGTTTGTAAGGAAACCCTTCTGACAAAAAGTTTGCTTGAGCGATCCTCTTCCAAAACCGTTTAGATAAAGGATGGAAGGTGTGCAAAAATAGTTATGTCAGTGGTGGTGTCCATGTTGCATCCAGACTTGGCTAGTATATCTGCTACTTGGTTTTGCTCCCTGTAAGTGGAACGTACGGTAGAATCATCCAGTCTCGCGAGGAGAAACCTGCAATCATTTATGATGTTAGCATATAATCACTGTGAGGTTTGTAAAATGGTAATGATTCTGGGTATCAATATTTATTTCTATAGGTTTATAACCACAATTAATAGCTAATTGCAACCCATGATATAGGATGCATAATTCAGTTTCGACACTTCTATGAGAGATGTGGTATCCCACAAGATCCGTAAGCCAATTGTTTGTGGAGTCTCATATAACACCTCTTATCTCGCCCTGTCTAGTATCTAAGTGTATTGGACCATCGGTATTTAGCTCAATTCAGAAAAAGTTCAATTCAGAAAATTGAGATTTAAACTCATGGTCTTGATTGAAATAATGAAAATATACCTAACGACTCAGTACGAAAGCACACGCCAACACATTCCCTACACCCAATTTGGTAGGGGATACTTGGACCCTTACAGAAATTACAGAATAAAAGTATTTGATGATCTAATTACATACGAACTAATATATAGAGCTTTAGATTACGTTTGGGTGGAGGGATGAACCAACTCCAGATAAGTTTTCTCCACGCAAATTTGTAATAGAATTTTTATACGGGTAAAATTGGGGCTAATGAGCACCCCGATTTTCTGGAGTGGCAAATGAAGCAAGAACTTAACTGCATGGAATCAGAGCAAGGAACCTCTCGTACTAGGTCCCGAGTGAAGCACTGACTACCGAAGCCATCAAGACGATGCCTCTCCCCCTCCCGAATTTGATTCGATCTTCGAGATCTCGGAAAGCATTACCCAACAGTTGCACACGATTAACGAAGGGCCATGATATCCGTGCTCAGTCGGATATCATAGCATGGATCTCGGCCCGTATCGGCAGCAGATCAGTGATTAGAAAAAATGAAGATTTTTACCTTTCTTAGAATTGTACTTAGGGTAAAACTCCCTTACTATATAAAGGGGAAGTTTATTATTCAATAGACACACTGTAATACGCATATCAAATCAATATAAACTTATTTTCTCTGTTTCTAAGCTATTCAAAGGTTCTTATTCTTGTTCATAGCGTTTCATTTATATTTTGGCTCTTAATACTACTACTAGTTTGGCTATTTATTCTATCTTTAATTTGCTCATCTAACGTTATTGATTACTTGTATTGGATTAATCCACATATCCTTAAAACCGCGTATAAATTCAATTGTTATACATTTTTAAGGATAAACAGTTTGGCGCCCACTGTGGAGCTAAGAATAATAGTGGTAGTTTGATACAAATTTCCATAACACGCTCTATTTTACGTTTGTTCTTTGAGATCATAATTTCATGTCAACCTAAAAATGTCAAACTTTCAGTCCGGTCACTTGAATATTGATGCTGAGTCTGGCCATCATGGCGAAAACAACAATAAAGTACCTAGCAACAAGGTGCCCCTGCTAATCCCAACAGAGTCCCAGTTGCAGACCCAGTCAATGCCAACTCACATGTAGTCATCGATGCCAACCTGTCGACCGACCCTGAGAACAGTGTTCGTGGAGGAGCCCGAACAATTACTCGAGGTACGCCCCAAGGTGAAGGCAGTGGGATCAATCTGCGGGTGATCTTCGAAATGTTATAGGCACAACATGAGGCGATAGCACAACTATAGAATTAGAGCCTCGCCTCCAGCAGAGTTAAGTCCGAACCATCCCGGAAAAACACCCGAAGAGATGAGCAAGTCACGGAAAGGTCGGGTGAAGCTAAGCCTGAGGCCGACCCCGAAATAATAAAAATGCTTGAGGAACTGACAAAGCGGGTGGAATCGGGGGAGAAGAAAATTGTGGCCAATGACAAAAAAGAGTCGATCAAATCCCAGGAGCGCCCCCGATATTAAAAATCCTGGACTCCAAGAAATTTGTCCAAAAGCCTTTTCCTCTGAGCACGACACCGAAGCCAATCCTGAAGAAGTTCCGTATGTTCGATATTCCGAAGTATAATAGAACCACGAATCCAAATGAGCACATGACTTGCCACACATGTGCCATCAAGGTATATGACTTAGAAGATGACGAAATTGAGTTGATTTTGTTAAAAAAGTTCAGAGAAACCGTGTCAAAAGGAGCAATGATATGGTATCACAACTTACTCCCAAATTCTGTTGATTCGTTTGTTATGCTTGTAGATGCTTTTGTGAAAGTTCATGTCGGGGACATCAATGTCGAGACCAGAAACTCGAACCTTTTCCAGTCAAAACAAAGACACAACAAAATGCTCAGGGAATTCGTATTGAGGTTTCAAATGGAACAGATGGACTTGCCTCCAGTTGCGGATGATTGGACCGTTCAGGCGTTCACTCAAGGACTTAAACCCCGAAGGTCCTTGGATTCACAACAGTTAAAACAGAATTTGATAAATTACCTGGCGGTAACTTGGGCCAACGTCCATAACACGTACCAGTCAAAAATTCGAGTCGAGGACGATCAGCTCGGGGGCCCCTCCGGGTCCGTTTATCCCATCAGAACTAATGACAGGTCTAAGAGAGTCGTTGATCATGAACTAAGACTAAACAAAGGCCGGTATCAACCGTATAACAGAGATCGAAAGGGTAATAGATCTGGGTGTAATTCTATGAGAAACGAAAAGAGGAATGATCGAGGCTACAATAGCCGGTGATTCATGAGCAAAAACAGTTTCAATAGGCCATTCAGGGTCAGGGAGGCACCAAGGTTATCGGAATATAACTTCAATGTAGAAGTTGCCAACATCGTATCTGCCATCAGGTGCACCAAAGATACCAAGTGGCCTTGACCATTGCAGGCCAACCGTATCCAGAGAGACCCTAAGTTGTTGTGTAAGTAACTTATGGCCACAGGACCGAGGACTACCGGCAATTAAGAGAAGGAGTGGCCTGGTAATTCAATAATGGGCATCTCCGGGATTTTTGAGTGATCGAGCCAAAAATTATTTTAGGAACAAGGACTCTAACAAGCATACTGAACAAGAAGAACCTCATCACGTCATCAACATGACACCTGGTCCCTAACAAAGTGACAGTCATCTCAAGTACAATCGGACTCCGAGTAATATCACGCACGATTTATGCCGAGGTCATACGACCCGATCCAGAATAGTGTTACACCGCCGAGGGTCAATCGACACGAACCATAGATGCATCTAATATATTGCCAAGGCGTTCGACCGAATCCACAAGAAGAGAGGATACTCTACAAATTCTGATTAACGCCTACCACATAAGAATAATACTCAAAGAAGGCGTAATCTCCACTAACAGTCAAGTAACCCGCCAAAACTCATATTCATGAAACTCAGCCTTTACAAATCCGTTATCCAATTTCAATTATAATTTAAGTAATTAAATTAACAAGTTGGGTGCAAATAATACAAGTAATACATGGTAGAGTCCTAAAACTACCCGGACATAAGCATGATTTTAGCTACATACGGACTCTTGTCACATCGCGCGCACGTAGCACCCACAATTATTAGCAAACAACCATTTATAGCACCTACAGGGCTAATTCCCTCTTACAAGGTTAGGCAAGAGACTTATCTCGTTTCAAAGTTCTCTTCCCGGTCCACAATTCACACTAAAACTTCAAATCAGAGCCACGCAATCCGAAACAAGCCAAATATAGTACAAACTAATCAATATATGCTCAAAAGTTTATAATTTCAATACTAAATTAATTACCCAACCCAAATTGGAAGGTTCTTAAATTCACCCCGGGCCCGCGTACCAAGATTCCAATTTTTTTTTGTAAATAAATGTTACTCATAATCTCACGAACATAAATATACAATTTCTACTCAATTACATAATCATTTTCGTGGTGTAATCTAATTTTTATCAAAACCTAGGATTTTCAACAAAATCCTATAATTTCCACAATTTATATGTTAAAATCTATCCAAAATCCGTGTATTAAACTCACATTAAATAGTAATTACTTACCTTACAATGATAAGTGAGAAATCCCTTTCCAAGAGCTCCAAAATCAACCAACCCAAAGTAAAATGAGAGAAAATGAGCCTAAGTCCCGATACAAATGCACCCTTCTGTCCAACGATTTTTGCTTTTACAGAAACATCACCGCTTTTGCGGCTCCGCATCTGCGGAGATTACATCGCAGATGCGGTCCTCACTTAGGTCCCACCCCACCTTTTCTGGGATCCAAAGCCCTCTTCTACAGGTTCGCACATGTGGAACATTTTCGCATCTGCGCTTCTAGCCCAGTCGACCCCTTCCGCTTCTGCAATGCCTTCTTCGCATCTACGGGCTGGCAGATGCGGTCGAGCCCTAGCACCTGCCTCCCTTCTCCCTTCAACTCTGGTTCGCTTATGCGGATTTCTACCACTTTTTTGGTTGCGCACTTGCGCTCCCTCGTCCGCACCTACGGACTCAGCCTACTTATCCAAAACTCGCACCTGCGGCTAGTCAACCGCTTCTACAGAGCCGCACTTGCGACCAATTCCTCACAAGTGCGAAAACACCAGATCCAAGCAGCCTTCAACAACCTTCTAAGTTCAAACATGTTCTGCACATCATCTAAATAGCACCCGAAGCCTGGGGGACCTCGTCCAAACATACCAATAAGTTCTTAAACATAAAATGGACGTGCTCGAACCCTAGAAACACGTAAAACAACATCTAAACTAAGAATTGCACCCCAAAACCAAATTGAATCAACTTATGAACTTGAAATTTTTTTTAACTAGCTTCGACCGCGTCGAATCTTACTTAGACAACACGGAATGACACCAAATTTTGCGTACATGGGTATTTTATCGCAGCAACCAAAAGGGCGGCATTGGAAAAAACATTAGAGATGCCGAAGGAAATTGAATTGTGGGGTTTTGGAAGGACTCGAATGCAAAGAATCACACACACATGGAGCTCTGACACTATAAAACAGGGGTTATATATCTGTTACATAATGATCATATGACTTACATAAATATTATTTTTGAATGTAGGTACCTATTGAGCAAGTTGGGAAATCCAGTGGTCCGACATAGCTTCCAGGAAGAAAAAAGAGTAGCTCATGTTTTGGAAATCCAAGAAAACCTTGTGTAACAGTTTGTCTGTTGTTGTAAATCCTCTTGCAGTTGTGATGATATCCGTTCAAGCTGATAAGGGCGGATTAGTGTTGTCTAGGAATGCTTCTGTATCTGTTTGTAATAACTTGAGAAGTCTTGAACCCTCAGTATCCTTACCATTAATGGTAGTGTAACTTCTAGTAGTGTTTCCATTATTGATGTACTAATGTAGTTTCGATATAAAATCTTCATATTAACCAATAAAAAAGCATAACCGTACCGGAGATCTTTTCTTGTTTATGTCTTACTATAAACAAAGAAATGTAACTACACACACGGCCTAAACATAATTTATTTATTTATTTATTTATTTATTATTATTATTATTTAATAATATTATTTGTACTCTTTTGTTTGCAACAATCTTTGAATTAATCGCTAGCCGTCTCGCTCCCTCGCACATGTTTTTTCTACTCTTTTTTTTAATTTGTTTGCCACAAATCTTGAATTAATTTGTTATCCACTTCACTCCCTCATATTTACTTAGATTAATGATTAAGAAGCATAACCACACACATGATGTTTAACAGCTTGTTTGGATGGTTGTTACCTATTGTATTGTATTGTATTGTATTGTATTGTTACTTTAAATATAATGTTTGTTTTGATTGTTACTTAAATTTTATTGTATCGTATCGTTAAATCCTCGTTACGTAACGATGAAATGTACCACTTTATGTAACGACCGATATAGTATGGTCGCATCGTTTCCTTGTCTTTTTCTCTCAATCTCACCCTTCATTTTTATTAAATAATTTTATTTTATCACTTACCCTACCTTTTTCCGTATCATAATTTTTCTTTATAATATTGCAAGTTTATTCATCATATTATTGGTACGTGATACCATGAAACGACTGCAAAATGACACAATTTATCTAAACATTGTATTCATCAAACGATATAATACAGTATAATGCAATACGATACGATACATTATGAAACTATATGTAACAACCATCCAAACAAGCCGTAAAGGTTTGCTACTTGTGTTGGCCAAGGATCATAATTAGCACATCCTAAAAGCGTCTAACACTGCCTGGACGTTTAATTATTTTGAAAAATTGGGCCAACTTTTAATTTTATATCGCATTGGGCTACTGGACATTGGTATATTAGGCCCAAATGTTGGAAGGCCTTATGTGTTGATGTTGAGATGATTTAACTTTTATTATTTGCAATGATCTGGTCGGTTGTTTTATATATTTGAGCCCCGTTTCCTTATTTGATGTTATTCGTATGCTTATTTGTGGTTGTGACTTGCGGGGATGGTTAGTTTGATTTCGTGAAGGTTTTGATTTGAATTGGAACATTTAGTTTCATGGTTGGAAGCTTAAGCTATAAGAGTTGATCGATATTTGAATTTTGTGTAAACAACACTGGAATGGTGTTTTGATGATTTCAATTAGTTTGGAGGTTCTTAGGTTTATTTTGCTCTATTTGACGAAAGTTGACAATTTGATGGTTTAGAAGTTCATAGGTTTGACCTGGAGTTAACTTTGAGGTTATCAGGGTCAGGTTTGTTGTGCCGAAAGTTGGAATAGGCTCATTACTTCATTTGGAACTTGTGTGCAGAATTTGGTATTATTTTGAGTTGGTTAGATGTGGTTCGACATAAGTTTTGGAAGTTTGAAAGTCAATTAGTTCATTAGGCTTGAAGTGAGATTCGTAATTTTGATGTTATTTTGTGTGATTTGAATCCTCGAGTAGGTGTGTGTTATATTTTGGACTAGTTGGTATGATTACACAGGGTCTCGGGGGATTCTGGTGAGGTTTGGATGGGCTTCAGATCATTTGTGGTTGTTTTGGTGGATCAATTTTGGTGTTTTTGAACTTGTAAGATTTGGCTCGCAGGTGCGAATCTGCAGAAGCGGGCTTGGGACTGTAGATGCGAATATAAGGGTTTTCTGCAGGTGTGGCTAAGCTTGCGTAGAAGCGAGAGCGCATGTGCGCATTGTTGTCTGCAGGATCTTCTTTGCAGAAGTAGCTTTCTGCCCACAGAAGCGAAGGGCAGAGTCTTTAGTGGAATCCGCATTTGTGAGGGTTTTTCCACTGATGTAGTGTCACAGAAGTGGATTTTTGTCTACAAAAGTGGAATCACTGGACATAATCTACTTTCAGTGAGTGTTTAGTTTCATTTATCACTTTTTGAGATTGGTAGCTCAAATTTGGGCGATTTTTGAAGTAATTTTCACGATCGATTGGGGTAAGTGTTCTTGACTCGGATTTGAGTATTATCCATTTTTCCATCATTGAATTCGGCTTCTAATTGGTGAATCTAAGAGATAAAATGAGAAGTTCTAAAATGAAAAATAGGGATTTGATCCCGATTCGAAGTCAGATTTGGATAAAACTTGTATGATTGGACTCGTATTCGGATGGACATTCAAGATTTTTAAGTTTTGTTGGATTCTGGAAGGCAAACCCGTGTTGACATTTTAATTATTAATAAATATCAAAGCATTATTACTTGAAATCAATTTTTATTACCATGTTTGATGTTATTGAATTATTTTTGACTAGATTTGGCGTGTTTAAAGGATGATTCGAGAGGCAATGACTTTTTAGAATATTGATTTAGCTTGTTTGATGTAATTATCTTTCCTAAACTTGTGTAGGGGAATGCCTCTTAGGATTTGGCCTTAATTGTTATTTGTGTTACGTGAAAAATGATTGGCATACGAGGTGATGAACGTGTACACAGTTGCTATGTATGGCTTATGACCAGATTAGACCTTAGGATATTCATATGCCTTAATTTGATGATTTACTTTATATGAAACATGTTTAAATCACTTTGTAACTACATGATTGTGATCACTACAATTGATTTTGTCATAGTCATGCTTTATATGTTGAACATCCATCTGTATTTTTATGTTATTGTCATGTCTTTGTTCACTTTATCAATAAGTTGTGAGCTTATATCTTTGATGAAACTTTGGTATTATTATTTTGTGATAATTTTAGCACATATGGACATGGTGAACGAATTTATTGGGGTGTCAACATGAGGTCTTTAACATGTGATTGTGATTATTGTTGTGTGTGTGAGGCGAAATAAGGGTGGCAGTTTCTCGGGTTGCCCACGTAGAGAAATAAGGATGGTGATATGTGCATGTGGTGAAACAAGGAAGGTATTTTATTGTTATGTGCACATGCGGAGAAATAAGTATGGCATTGTTGTTGATGTTGTGTGATGATTTGGGGATGTCTTTCTTGATGGTATTAAAGTATAGAGGGTTGATATTCAGATCATATGCATGTTTTCTTAACATTCCATCTTGAATTCTTAATGAGGTGTTAGTTGAATTTGACATGCTATTATATGCCCCACTTCTATTTGATGATTTTTTGACAAAGGTGGGTTTTCTACATTGAGTTGTTATCACATGTTCTACGAGATGGTTGATATTGTTTTCCCTTACATATTCTGTTGCCAGTTATTGATATATTGCACAAGTTTTTGACTAGTGAGTATCACATGACTTGCATCTCGTCAGTACTTCATCGAGTTTAGTCTTGATACTTATTGGGTACTGTTCCTAGTGTACACAAACTACACTTTTGTATATTTTTGTGCAAATTCAGGTTCTGGCGGTAGTGGATCTTGATATTGAGAGCTTGCATCGGTCGTGGGGATTCAAAGTAGAGTTGCAAGTTGTCGCAGTCCCTTGGAGTCACATCCCTTATAGTGATACTATTAGTTTACATATTCTACATGTATTCACATAGAGCTCATAACTCTAATATTACCTAGTTCTGGGGAGATGTATTGAGTATTGCCATTTTGGTTTGTATTGACTCTATTTCCGCTTTTATATTAAATTTGTCTTATATATCATGTTCTATTTATTTAAATGTTATTAAGTGATCTGCTTATCTACTCTTAGAGATTAGGTGTCGTCACGACCCCTATGGTGAGATTTGGGTTGTGACAAGTTGGTACCAAAGCTCTAAGTATAGGTTCTACGAGTCATGAGTAAGTTTAGTAGAGTCTTGCGGATCGGTACATAGACGTTTGTACTTATTTTTGAGAGGCTACCGAACTGTTCGAAAACTTCACTTTCTTTTATTCTTTATTGTATAGATCTATTTATTCAAAAATTTCAATCATTACATGTATATTCTCTCACATATAGTGAGGACACGCTCTACCAGATCAGCTGAGCAGGCACCAGCGCCCCCGTTATAGCCGGGAGAGGCCGAGGCTGAGGTTGAGGTAGAGGCCGAGGAGGGGCACGTTCTACAGCTAAAGAAATTGCTAGAGCAGCAGTTGTGAAGCCTCCAATAGCTCTAGTTGAGGATCAGGAGCCCGAGCATGTTGAGTGTGCACCTAAGCAGCCTATTGCTACACTAGGGATCCAAGAGATCTAAGCATACTTCATGAGTGTGTTTGGGAGTTTAGCAATGGCAGGGTTGATTCCGGTTACACCAGCTACTTCACAGGCTTGGGAGGAGCTCAAACTCCTGTCGCCCGTAAACCAAAGCAACTGACTCATGCTTATCAGGCACCGGGTATTGTGCTGGTGCAACTAGTAATTGCAGTTCACCTTGAGGTAGGGCTGGTTGTGTCAGCTAAGGGACAGGGGAGTTTGGAGAGGTTTCAAAAGTTCCATCCTCTCCAATTCAATCGAGAGTCTTTTGAGGATGCATAGGGTTTTTTGGATCAGTGTCATCATATTCTGCGTACTATGGGTTTGGTGGATTCGAGTGGAGTTGACTTTACTACCTTTCAGTTGATGGGATAGCCATACAAATAGTGGCAGACTTATGAGGAGAGTAGGCAGTTGGTGCAACACCACTTACAAATTCCCAATTCTTTGATCTTTTTTTGAGGGAGTTTATTTCACAGACTCGTAGCGACGAGTTGCTCATCGAGTTTGAGTAGTTGCGCCAGGGGGTATGACTATGTCCAAGTATGCTATGAGGTTTATAGTGTTATCTTGTCATGCACCTTCCTTGGTTTCCATAGATAGAGAGAGAGTCCGTATTTTTATTGAGGGACTCGCCTTTAGCCTCAAATTTAGGCTGACACGAGAGTTGGAGACTGAGACTGCATTTCATCAGGTTTTAGAGATTTCTAGGAGGTTAGATCGTATCCGCAGGCAGGAGAGAGGGGATAGGGAGGCTAATAAGCCTCGTGGTTTTGGAGGATTTGGTGGCTCCTACTTTGGGAAAAGTTCGTCATGATAGAGGCTTTGTCAATTGACTAGTTCAGTCTACACTTCAAATTCCCCGTAGTGCTCTATCTAGCCATGGAATTTAGAGCATTCATATCAAACAATCATCTTTCTTTGCACTTTTTGCACGAGGTTCCTATAACAATTATTCTAGTCGTTTGGGGCAGACTCAGTAACAGTAGCCACGCCCGTAGACAAGTTGTTTTGAGTGCGGTGATACTTGGCACATTAAAGAGATTGTCTCAAACTTTAGATGGGTGGACCTCATCAGGGTACTCAGGATATGGTTCTTGCTCTAGTTACTACTCCACCTGTATAGCCAGCAAGATGTGGAGGACATGTAGGTAGAGGTCATTCTAGAGAGGGAGTCCATGCTCATTGTTATGCTTTCTCTGGTAGCACTGAGGATGTTGCATCAAATGCGTTCATTACAGGTATTGTTCTGGTCTATCATAGAGATACGTTAGTTTTATTTGACCTAGATTCTACTTATTCATATATATCATCCTACTTTGCTTCATATTTGGAAATGTCTCGTGATTCTCTGGATACTCCTGTTTATGTGTCTACACTCGTTGGGGATTCTATTGTGGATTGATTTCTATTGCTTAATAAGGTGTATTTGAATATGATTCTGGGTATGAATTGGTTATCTCCATATCATGTTATTCTTGATTGTCATGCTAAGACCGTGACGCTATTTCTGGTTACAAGGTTGGAGTGGAGAGGTTCCTTGGTCATGGTCCTAGTAGAGTGGTGTCTTTTTTGAAGACTCAATGGATGGTTAAGAATGGGTTCTTGGCGTACTTAGCCTTTGTTAGAGATGTGAGCGCTGATACTCTCACGGTTGGTTTAGTCCCCGTGGTGAGAAAGTTTTCAGATGTTTTCTTGCAGACCTATCAGGCATGCTACCCGATATGGACATTGATTTTGGTATTGATTTAGCACCCGGAACTTCACCCATATCTATTCCACCATATTGTATGGCTCCAACAGAGTTGAAAGAATTAAAGGAACAATTGCAGGAATTGCTAGATAAAAGTCTCATCAGGCCAAGTGTGTCACCTTGGGGTGCTCTTATTCTATTTGTGAACAAGGATTACAGTTTCATAATAATGTGCATTAACTACAGGCAATGGAACAAAGTTACTATTAAGAACAAGTACCCACTATCGTGTATTAATGATTTATTTGACTAGCTTCAGGGTGTCAGGGTATTCTCGAAGATTGACTTGAGACCATGGTACAATCAGTTGAAGATTAGGGCTTCAGATATTTCTTAGGCGGCTTTCAGGACCCATTATGGGCATTATAGGTTCTTGGTGATGTCTTTTGGGCTGAACAATTCCCCAACAACTTTTATGGACTTGATTAACAACGTGATTCAAACTTATTTGGATTCCTTTATCATTGTATTTACTGATGATCTATTAGTGTATTCTCGCAGGCGGGAGGAGCATGAGCAGCATTTGAGGATTATTCTCTAGACTTTAAGGGAGAATAAACTATATGTTAAGTTCTCCAGGTGCGAGTTCTGGTTATACTCTGTGGCATTTTTGGGTCACGCGGTGTCCATTGAAGGGATCAAGGTGGATCCGAAGAAGATTGAGGCAGTTCAGAGTTGGTCCAGACCTTTTACTGCTACTGAGATTAGGAGTTTCCTAGGTTTAGCTGGGTATTATTGCTTCTCGTGGAAGGTTTCTCATCTATTACAGCTCTATTAACTAGGTTGACTCACAAGGGTGCCCCATTCAGGTGGTCTGATGAGGGATTTTAAATGCTTGAGACGCCTTGACAACAACTCCAGTTCTGCTTTTGCCTTTACCATTGGTTCATATACAGTCTATTGTGATGCTTCATGGGTTGGCATTGGGTGTGTGTTGATGTAGGATGGTAGGGTGATTGCCTAAGCTTCATGTCAGTTAAAGCCCCATAATAAGAATCATACAGTGCATGATTTGGAGTTAGTAGCTATTGTATAAATGCTCAAGATTTGGAGGTAATACTTAGATAGAGTGTCTTGTGAGGTATATATGGATTACCAAGTCTCCAACATCTATTCAAGAAAAAAGATTTGAACTTGAGGCAACAGAGGTGGTTTGAGCTAGTGAAGGATTATGATATCACTATTCTTTATCATATGAGGAAGGACAATATGGTGGCCGATGCCTTGAGTAGGAAGGCGGAGAGTATGGGGAGTTTTGATTTTATTCCAACCGGGGAGAGGCCTCTGGCTATAGATGTTCATGCGTCGGCTAATAGGTTCGTGAGGCTGGATATTTTGGAGCCTACCAGGGTTCTTGCCTGTGTTGTATCTCAGTCATCTTTGTTTGAGCGCATTAATGCGTGTCAGTATGATGATCCCAATCCTTGTTATTAGAGACATAGTGCAATAGAGTGATGCTAAGGAGGTGACTATTGGTGATAATGGTGTGTTGCAACTTTAAGGCCGAATTTGTGGGCCTAATGTTGGCGGGTTGTGGGAGCTGATTCTTGAGAAATCCCATAGTTCGCAGTATTCCATTCATCCGAGTGTCGTAAAGATGTACCATGATTTGAAGCAACATTATTGGAGGTGGGGGATGAAGAAAGACATTGTTGGTTATGTTTCTCGGTATTTAAATTATCAGTAGGTCAAGTACGAGCATCAGAGACCTGGTTGTTTGCTTTAGAGGCTAGATATACCAGAATGAAGTGAGAGCGTATCACTATGGATTTTGTGGTTGGGGAGCCACATACCTTGAGTAGATTTGATGTTGTGTGTGTCATTGTGGACAAACAGACCAAGTCTGCACACTTCATTCTAGTCATTACTTCCTACACTTCAGAACAGTTGGCTCAAATTTATCTTAGAGAGATTATTTGCCTGCATGGTGTGCTTGTGTCTATTATCTCATATCGAGGCACCCACTTTACACCACATTTTTGGAGAGCGGTGCAACATAAGTAGGGCAAACAGGCTGAGTCAAGTATGACAATTTATTCCTAGATAGACAAGTAGTCCGAGTGTACCTTTCAGATTATAGAGGATATGTTAAGAGCCTGTGTCATTGATTTCGAGGGGTAGTGGGATCACTTTTTGCCTTTAGCATAGTCCGCTTACAACAATAATTACTAGTCAAGTATCCAAATGGCTCCATATGAGGCCTTATATGGGAGGCGATTTCGTTCTCGGGTTGGTTGGTTTGAGCCTAGGGAGGCTAGGTTGTTGGGCACTGATTTGGTTTGTGATGCTTTGGAGAAAGTGAAATTGATTCAAGGGCAGTTTCATACAGTGCAGTCCAGACAAAAAAGTTATGCTGATAGGAAGGTTTGCAATGTGGCTTTCATGTTGGGTGAGAGGGTTCTACTTATAGTTTTGCCCATGAAGGGTGTGATGAGATTCAGAAAAAGGGCAAGTTTAGCCTTTGGTATATTTGTCCTTTTGAGGTTCTAGAGATAGTTAGAAAGGTGGACTGCCAATTTGCTTTGCCAACTAGCTTATCAGGAGTTCATTCAGTGTTTCATATTTCCATGCTTTAGAAGTATTAAGAGGATCCATCAGATGTGTTAGGTTTTAGCTCGGTGCAGTTGGACAAAGATTTGACTTAATATGAGGAGATGGTTGCCATTTTGGATAGGCAAGTACGGAAGCTGAGATCGAAGGATATTGCATCGATGAAGGTTCTGTGGAGAGGTCAACCGGTTGAGGAGGCGACTTGGGAGACTGAGCATAATATGCGGAGTAGATACCCTCATTTTTTTCATATCCCAGGTATGATTCTAAACTCGTTCGAGAATGAATGTTTGTTTAAGAAGGGGAATATATAGTGACCCAGTTGGTTATTTTGTGTATTTGAGCCCCATTTCCCTATTTGATGCTTCCCGTATGCTTATTTGTGGTTATGTGACTTGCAGGGATGGTTGGTTTAGTTTCGGCAAAGGTTTTGGTTTGAACTGGAACACTTAGTTTGAAGGTTGGAAGTTTAAGTTATAAGAGTTGATCGATGTTTTACTTTTGTGTAAACAATCTCGGAATAGCATTTTGATGGTTCCACTAGGTTTGCATGGAGATTTTAGACTTAGGTGTATGTCGCGATTTGGATTTTGAGGTTCCTAGGTTGATTTGGCTCTATTTGGTGAAAGTTGAAAATTTAAAGGTTTAAAAGTTCATAGATTTGATCGAGAGTTGACTTTGAGGTTATCGGGATTGGGTTGTTGTGACAAAAGATGGAATAGGTTCATTACTTCATTTGAAACTTGTGTGTAAAATTTGGGATAATTCCAAGTTGACTAGACGTGGTTCTCTATGAGTTTTGGAAGTTTGGAAGTTGATTAGTTCATTAGGTTTGAGTTGAGATATGATTCGTAGTTTTGATGTTATTTTGTGTGATTTGAGGCCTTGAGTAGGTCCATGCTATGATTTGGGATTAGTTGGTGTGATTGGATAGGGTCCCGGGGGCCTTGGGTAAGTTTTAGATGGGTTTCAGATCATTTGTGGTTGTTTTGGCTAATCCGTTCTGGTATTTTTGCACCTGGGAGATTTGATCCGCAGGTGCGAGTCTACAGAATCAGACCTAGAACCGCCTATGCGAAGTTGGTTGGGGAAAGGGCTTTTCCGCAGGTGCGGCTCTGCTTGCGCCGAAGTGAGAGCGCATGTGCGCATTGTTGTCCACACGAGCGTCTTAGTGGAAGCGGCCTTCTACCCACATAATCGAAGTTGTGGAGTCTTTAGTGGAATCCACACCTGATAGGGTTTTTCCGTAGATGCGGTATCACAGAAGTAGGATTTTGTCTGCAAAAGTGGAATCACTGGCAGAATATAACTTGAGCGAGGGTTGAGTTTCATTTATCATATTTTGAGATTGGCAGCTCAGATTTGGGCGATTGTTTAGGCAATTTTCACGACTTGAATTAGGGTAAGTGTTTTTGACTCGCATTTGATTATTATTCATGATTTCAACCTTGAATTTGTCTTTTGACTGGTGAATCTACGAGAGAAAATTATGGGTTTTGGCTAAACTTTTCTAAAATGAAAAATAGGAATTTGAACCCTAATTCGGAGTGTATAAGGATAAAACTCGTATTTGAATGGGTAGTTGGGATTTATGACTTTTACTGGATTCCTTGGGGCGTGCCCCCATTAACTTTTTGGTTAACTTTTTGATTATTGATAAGGACCAGAGCTTTATTACTTGAAATCAATTTCTATTACCGTGTTTGATGTTATTGAATTATTTTTAGCTAGATTTGACCTGTTCAGAGGATGATTCGAGAGGCAAGGTCTTTTTAGAGTATTAATTTGGCCTTTTTGAGGTAAATATCTTTCCTCACCTTGTGTGAGGGAATACCCCTTAGATTTATCCTTAATTGTTATTCGTTACGTGAAAAGCGTCGTGTATACGAGGTGACGAGCATGTACACAGGTGCTATGTGTGGCTCATGACCGGATTAGGACTTAGGCTATTAGTTGCCTTAGTTTGATGATGTACTTTATATAAAACATGCTTAATTCACTTTTTAACTACATGATCATGATTGCTATAACTGATTTAGCCATAGTCATGCTTTATATGTTGAACACCTATCCATATTTTTATATTATTGTCACGTCCCTATGTACTTTGTTGATAAGTTGTAAGCTTATATCTTTGATGAATTTTGGAATTATTATTTTATGATAATTATGGCACACGTGGACATGTTGAGCGGATTTATTAGGGTGTCAACACGAGGTCTTTATCGTGCGATTGTGATTATTGTTGTGCGCGTGGGGCGAAATAAGGGTGGCATTTTCTCGGGTTTCCCACGTGAAGAAATAAGGATGGTGATATGTGCATGTGGCAAAATAAGAAGGCATTTTATTGTTATATACACATGCAACAAAATAAGGGTGGCATCGTTGATGATATTATGGTGTCTTTCTTGATGTTGTTTATGCGTAACAACATGGTTGATATTCTGATCATATCCAAGTTCTCCTAAAACTCCATCTTGTATTTTTAATGAGGTGTTAGTTGAATTTGACATGCTATTATATGCCCCACTTCTACTTGATGATTTGTTGCTAAAGATGAGTTTTCTACATTGAGTTGTTATCACATGTTCTACGTGATGAGAGATATTATTTTCCCTTAAATATTTTGTTTCCAGTTATTGATATATTGCACAGGTTTTTGACTAGTGAGTATTATATCACTTGCACCTCATCGCTACTTCACCGAGTTTAGTCTTGATACTTACCGGGTAGCAATCGTGGTTACTCATACTACACTTCTACATATTTTTGTGCATATCCAAGTGCTGGAGGCAGCGGTTGAGATTGAAAGCTTGCATTGGTTGTGAAGATTCAAGGTAGAGCTACATATTGTGTAAAAATTCCTTTTAAATAGATTGATTTAACCTAATAGCTGCCCACTCAACTACTTTGTGACTCCTATGACGGAGGGCGGGATGATGAAGACGGGTAAAGTAGGACTAGTATGCTTCTAGGTTGACAAGATGTTGAAGAAGGAGTTCACACGTCATCCTAGGCGAATCCAATATCGAAATGAGATAGGAACGTAAATAGATTTATAAGGAATAATACAAGCTCATATGGTACGTGCGTCTTTGGGTTCGATGAAAGCGTAGCCAAGAGACAAATCTGTGAGGTTTGTCGGGCCAAAGCGGACAATATATCCTATAGACTTGGGTCGGGAAAAAAAAGTATCAGAGCCTGATTCTACCTCAATACAGTATTGGGGCAAATCTCAATGAGAATACTGAGTGTCAAGGGGGTGAATATAATGCTCATGTCGGAGGGAAGGCCAACAAGGATAGGTCAAGCAGGGCTAGCAGGTTTCTGGGCTGGTAAGCTTCTGAAGAATAGGTGCATATGTCACCTTAGACGAATTTCACATCAGAATGAGAGAAGAAAACAAAGACTTTATAAAGCATAACACAAGTTCACTTGGTATGCACGCTTTTTGACTTGATGATGGCACAGCCCAAGAGACAAATCTGTGAGGCATGTTGGGACAAAACAGACAACACATACCATGGACTTGGGACATGACATGCTAAAATTAAAAATATCTAGCAAATGTATAATCTATGTATAATATATGTATATATATATATGTGTGTGTGTGTGTGTGTGTGTATATATATATATATATATATAAGTGTGCAATCTATGTATAACGACTAGAAAAAACAAAAAGATAAATTCGATCGGGCTATTTTCGTAAAGATCCAAAATCTTAACCCAATGATTTACACAACAAAATATTTTCGTGCCACTATTTAGATTTTGACCCCAATAAAAAAGTCTTGAAAATATCCGCGTCAGAATCTTGAAGTATGCTCCTGGCAATTACCATGTTCTTGACATAATTGTTAGGATTTCTGGTTAAAAATTCTGGTGACACCATAATATGCTTATGGTGATTGTCAATATTTCGGGCAAATTCCTAGTGATCACCATAACGTGCTGTCACGACCCGAAAATTTCACTCTCGGGACCGTGATGACACCTAACATTTCACTTGCTAGGCAAGAAACGTTAGAATAGTTTTAAGCCATTTTTTAACAATTCAAATAAATTGATGTCGAAAACTGAAATTAAGTGCGAAAAGTCATAACAACCGAAATATCTAAATACAACCCTGGATCTGGTGTCATAAGTGCACGAGCGACTAGAATAACACAGATAAAGGTCTGAATGAAATTAAATCTAAGAATAATACAGATAAAGGTCTGAATGAAATTAAATCTATCTAAAAGAAAATATACAACTAAGCTAAAGTAGAAGGGGACTTCGGGGCTACGAATGTCGAGCAACTGTACCTCAAGTCTCCATCTAATAGTCAACTTAAGCAATCTACTGACCGCTGCTGGGACCGAATCCAAAATCTGCACAAGAAGTATAGATTGTAGTATGAGTACAACCGACCCATGTACTCTGTAAGTACCGAGCCTAACCTCGATGAAGTAGTGACGAGGCTAAGCGGGTCACTTAAATAACCTATATGCAGTATAAAATAATGACAGGAAAGGAAAATATGGAAACAAAATAAGGCAGTTAACTCATGAAAATAACTCAATCCTCAAAGAAAATCAGTAAATACCAATCCTCGGAGTCTCGTACAAAAGCACCAAAGCCAACACTATACAATAAGGAATACAAAATACATAAATTATTGCGGCACACAACCCGATCCCACCGTATAATACGATCATCCTTTATTCCACCATGTAAATATAAATATTAAGAAGTAAATATATATGTTGCGGTGCGCAACCCGATCCCACCATACTGTCACACCTCCTTTTTCCGGCACCGCGAGGTGCGTAGGGAGTTTTTTCCAATTAAAGGACAGTCGAAACGGGATTGGTTTAATTATTTCAGAGTCGCCACTTGGGAGATTTAGGGTGTCCCAAGTCACCAATTTTAATCCCGAATCGAGGAAAAGAATGACTCTATATTACAGTCTGCGTACCAGAAATCCGGATAAGGAATTCTGTTAACCCGGGAGAAGGTGTTAGGCATTCCCGAGTTCCGTGGTTCTAGCACGGTCGCTCAACTGTTATATTCGGCTTATTTATCTGATTTTTAATACAATTATGAACCATGTGCAAATTTTATCTTTTACCGCTTTATTATTATAATTATTATTTTTTAGGAATGTGAACATCGCTTAAAACATATCTTTGGATTGTGTCACATGAAATGCACCCACAATACGAAACATATTTTATTTGATGTTTTAGGATTTAGATTTGGGTCGCATGAAATGCGCATCCGAGTTTAAGAAGGTAAAATTAATTAAATCGCGCCTAAAGAGTCTAACGCGTCATTATCTTTGGGGAAGGAAGTGAAATTCACTAAACAATCCATCCCAAATTCTAAGTAATTTTTTTTTAAATAATTAAATAAATAAATGAGATTGGAGAATCCTATACATTTGTATTATTTACATCTATTTATTTTTAGCGAAATCCTTTAATAATATCCTTTAATGACTACCTTTTTATTATTACTAAGTTTTTTATAAATATAAAATCAATATCTACATTCTTGAAAATGACATATTAAATAGAAGAGAAAAACAAATATTAGCAGAAAGTAATAAAATTATAATCATAGATACAACATGGAATTATCGAAAAGTAAAAAATAAAAATAAAAAAAAAACTAATTATCCCATAGTTGGATTAAAATTCAAATTGTTAGTAAGACTATCTATTTATTGAAACTAATTATTTACAAATACTGAAAATTGAAAGAAATAAAAATAAAAACTTGAGTACTAAATCATATTTCTAAAAATTTAAACAATTTAACATTAACTAACTTTGTTTTAATTCATCATGTCCTAATACTTGTTTGCAAACTAATTCATGTTATAACTGAAATTGACTACATGATTCGGATTAACTTATCGTTGACGAAAAACCTTATGAATAAGGAACTTAGTTAATTTTTGCCAAACTGATTCAATAACGCCATTTTTACGTTATTTCTTCTATTTTTTTATTTAAACAATTTTAATTAATAATCAGGTTTAAATATATTTCCTAATAATCTGGTAAAGACGTTATTTAATATGTCGCTATAATATGCCTAGTTATGCCGATGACAGTGATTTACGGAATAATAATACATGAATAACCTAAATACAATACAAAAAATTAAATTAAACTAAATTAAAAATTTAACACTCCATTCTTCATTTCAGCTTACAAAATGCCAAAATTACAGTTGTGTACCTGATATTGTCAATATAAGAAGAAGAAAGTCAGCAACGTAATACGTAACACAGCAACAACAACAATAACCAGCAATAACCAGTCAACGAAAATCCCAGTGACAGCTTTGAAAAATTCAAAATAAAATCCAGGAATGCCGAAAATAACGGACAGAAACCAAGGGAAATTTTCAGATTTTTGACAGGCTAGTTAATCTTCAACCCTTAATTTCTACACCTGTATACCAGAATATTTATCAGGTGTGTACTACTTTCTCTTCTAATTTTCAATTTTTTTTCTTTGTATGTTTTTCTTTTCTTGAGAGTTTCAATTTTTTTTTTCGGAATAAATGTTCAGCTTTTTTTTCAATCTCTTTTTTTTCTGTCTGTATTTCTTCTCCCCCTCTTGTGTTCAAGACTTCACATATATATATCCCATCCCATAAATCAATTAAAATCAATCCCTTTCTCTACCAAACCCATTATCTTCCCACTCATCCCCATTACATTAAATAAATATATCACACCACCCCATTATATTTTGTCCCCCATGCTTTATTTAAAATAATGCAAGATTCCCCTTTAATTTAAATCTTGTCCCCCCTTTATATTAAATAATCATATCACAACCCACCCCATTTCATTTTGTCCCCCATGCTTCAAATAAACAATTTCAAAATGTACAATTCCTAAACTACCCCTTCCGACCTTACTGAAATTACCAAACTACCCCTGAACGTATTACAAATTTACCAAACTACCCATCAGCTATAACACATCAATTAATCAAACTTAACCAAAATATAGACAATATGATCAATTTCTAACAATGTTCAAACAACAATATGAACACGGATGAACATCATAACAACAATATCACATGAACATGATTTTAACAACATTTCAACAACAAATCACATGAACACAAATTGAACAACCAAGAACAACTAAAATTTGATTGAACAATATTTTAGCAACAAACAATCCTATTTTCGGATTCAACACCAACAATAAACAAAGTATGAAGATTTCTAAACTCAATCATATTGAACTTAAAATCAACTCTAACAACATTACAACAAACAATTCTTATATTAAACTTTAAACAAGATTATGAGAACAATTCAAGAAATAATCATAAATGGTAAACAAGAAATCAAACTATACAAAATTTGGATTCAAGATCATCCAAACAAAGTATGAACATGAATTAATCTATTTTAAGACAACAAACATGACGGATTAAACGATTAAAACAATATATTCCTTTAATACAACTAAATTCTTTAAACAAATAACAAGATCGACGAAGAAACAATTATGAACTTAAACTTGAACTTAACAATATTAACAATTTCTAACAATACATAAACACATGAAACAAATTGAAGAAACAATTAATTAAATTTCAATTTGAATCTAACAAACATCAAACTAACAAATTCTTACTTAAACAATACAACAAACATGAAATAAACATGAAAACAACTAATTAAACTTCCATTTTAAAATCTGAAAATTGATTTAACAAATAACACATGAACATGAACTAAAAATTAATTCAAACGATAAACAAAACAAACATTTGTTGATTTTAGATTCGAAAATATCAAAACAAAATATGGACAAAATAAAACTCAAAAACTACTAACCGGATCGAAAGACGAACAACGACCAAACAAACAACGAACTTGACGATGAACTTACGACGTATAGTATCTTCACTTGACGAAAAACCCTCGACCTTTGCCGGACTTTAACCGGACTGTCTTGTGTCGTCAACAACAGTACGAAGCGGCGAGCAGCAACACGATGCCAAGAAGCAGCAGCAGTCCGAAGCAGTGAGCAGCAGCAACTGTCGACGACGTCCATGGCGGAATGGACTGCTCCTGATGGCAGCGTGCGAGCTTGGTCGTGACGAGCAGCGGCGATGGGAGCTTCGATCAACAGCTGACTCATCGAGGCTATGTTCGTTTGGTTGTTTGGTTGAGACAGAAGCAACAACGACATAGACGTCGAGCTTCAACGAGCTTGAGCTCGATGAGCTTCATCAATGGCGGATAGGGTTGGGGTCGCGAAAGAGGTTGTGTCGTTTGGTGGTGTTTGGACGGTGCTTGGGTGGTGTTCGACGAAGGGGGGTGGCTGCTGGGTAGCCATGGTTGTGCTTTGGAGTTTTGAGGAGAAGAAGATGAAAAGAGAGAAAGAGAAGAAAGGGGGGGGGGGCGGATAACTTAGGATAGTTTTAGGGTTTTTTTTTCTTTTTTCTTTTGTTTTGTGTCTTTGAAATGCAAGATAGGGGTATTGGGTCTTTTGGGTTATGGACTGGGTCGACCCAGTTCGAAATGGACTGGGTCGTAGGGAAGATTGGGCCATTTTTTGGGCCTATAGCTTGAAATTGAAGAAGAGGCCCAATTCCGACTTTCTTTATATTTTCGCTCTCTTTTCTTCTTTTATTTTTTCTAAAACTAAATTATAAAAATACTTAAACTATTATTAAGAACTAAATTAAGTTATAAAAGCGCAAATTAACTCCCAATAACAATTAACGCACAATTAAGTATTAATTAAGCATAAAATTGTATATTTGGACATTAAATGCTAAAAATGCAAACGATGCCTATTTTTGTAATTTTTAATTTTTGTAAAACAATTTTAATTACTAACAATTGTAGAATTAAATCCTATATGCAAAATGCGACATATTTTTTGTATTTTTTTATTAATTTAGCAAATAAACATGCACAAACAAATACAAATAATTATTCAAAATGTCACAAAATATCACAAAAATGGCACACCAAGAAAAATTATTTTATTTTTGAATTTTTTGGGAGTAATTCTCATATAGGGCAAAAATCACGTGCTTACAGCTGCCCCTCTTTGCCCGAAGACACGAAGGGTTTTCGTGCAAAGATAAAGCGAGCGATTTTTGCCCATCCGAGTACTCCGTTGAAGCATTTTTTGAAAAAGATTTGACCGAACCTTTGCTTCAAAGGTTTCCTACATATCCTGGGCTAAACAGGAATCAGGTCAATGTAGTTCGAGAAATTTTGGTAGCTGGGACTACCGTTGGACTGCAATGTTACTGTTGTTGCATGCTGTTATCACTGCTTACCGATCTCCTTGTTACACCGTGCTTAAAAGAAAACAAGAAGCTAGGCTAGACTAAAATTTGTTCTTGTTGCCTTGCTTTCTTGTCGGCTTGTGTTTCCTCCGGTGCTTTTCTTCCGATGCTTTTCTTCCTTTTGACACATGGACTTGAGTTTATGCTGGGACCTCTTGTTGCAACCTTCTGCTTCCCGGTGCTGGGGATTTTATTGTTTACTGCTGGGGATTCCTGTTGTAACCTTCCGCCTTCTGGTGGGGTTACTGATTCCAAACTCTGTAATACAAGACTAAAAAGTTGCTTCAATGCAAAATTATGAAATGTATGCCCGCATTATACTGGTGGACGACCTAGAACTGAAATGTATTCCCGCATTTTACTGGTGGGCGACCTAGAACAGAAAAGTATTCCCGCATTATACTGGTGGGTGACCTAGAACTTAAAAGTATTCCCGCATTATACTGGTGGGCGACCTAGAACCTAAATGTATTCTCGCATTATACTGGTGGGCGACCTAGAACTGAAATGTATTCCCGCATTATACTGGTGGGCGACCTAGAACATGAAATGAAAAGATAAATGCATACCCGCATTATACTGGTGGGCGACCTAGAACATGAAATGAAAACATAAATGTATACCCGCATTATACTGGTGGGTGACCTAGAAATGGAAAACTGAAATGTATGCCCGCATTATACTGGTGGGCGACCTAGAATATGGAATGAACAGACAAAATGTATTCCCTCATTATACTAGTGGGCGACCTAGAACTGAAATGTATTCCCGCATTATACTGGTGGGCGACCTAGAACTTAAATGTATTCCCGCATTATACTGGTGGGCGACCTAGAACTTAAATATATTCCCGCATTTTACTGGTGGGCGACCTAGAACTTAAATGTATTCCCGCATTTTACTGGTGGGCGACCTAGAACTTAAATGTATTCCCGCATTTTACTGGTGGGCGACCTAGAACTTAAATGTATTCCCGCATTTTACTGGTGGGCGACCTAGAACTTAAATGTATTCCCGCATTATACTGGTGGGCGACCTAGAACTTAAATGTATTCCCGCATTTTACTGGTGGGCGACCTAGAGCATGAAATGAGAACATAAATGCATACCCGCATTATACTGGTGGGTGACCTAGAACATGAAATGAAAAGACAGAAATGTATTCCCGCATTATACTGGTGGGCGCCTAATTGGTAAAGAATAATTTGAATTTGTTTCCTCGATTCTCCGAGAAAATTTCCACTTGTGGCAGAAAATTTTATGCCCCAATTCTGGCGATCTTTCTTATGGCGTATCTTTAGGCCATCATCAACACTTTATTTTCCTGTTCAAATCAAAGAAAATTTAGTTAGTTTTTTTTTTTTTTTTTTTTTGAAATATGGCGAATGGTCATGTCACTCCTGATGGGGATGATTGTTCCCTTTCCCTTATTCTTGTTCGGCGTTCTCAAAACTTGTTGGGGATGATGTTATTTGCTGGGGATAACATTCTGCTGGGGATGGTTTTTCCATTTATCCCTTCACCATTTTGTATCTCAAAAATTTCTGGAGGTTATTTTGCCGAAGATGAATTTTCCTTTCTTCCCTTCCCCTTCTGTGTTGTCCGACCACCTCGTAGCTTGGTCGATATTCGGTCGGAGTACTCTGGGGATCGTCTTGGAACTTGGCTTACAATTTCCTCAACATGTTTTTTTTTTCGGCTCTTCCCCGTACTTTCCTTGCCATTTTAGGACAGTATTATTCGGCCTAGCAACCAACGTCTTTTGCCTTATTGCCTTGTCTCTTGCCTGCCCTTTTCACTTTTTATGTTGTACCATTTTGGCAACTGGTAGTAAGCTCTGAAAGACCTTCCTTAAAACATAAATTTCTAGAAAAATTCTTTTAAACAACAAAATGAAAAGATAGAAAAATGAGAAAATCTTTCTGAACAAAAAAATGAACTTATCTGGGTGATACAACCGATTCCAATGATCATGTTGTGCATTCCGGATTAATCAACCCAGTCTATTTGTGTCGATCAAACTTTCTGATGTCTTCACTTGCTGGGGATAAATAGGTGCCCAATTCTTCGCAAAATACGGATCTTTTCCGTCAATCTATCTTGTCGCCTTATAGTGCCCTTCGCGGGGTTTTCACTAACAAGGCTCTCTCATTTCTCACAACTCCCGTCGCCTTATGGTGCCTGTGAAGGTTTTCACCGATAAGACTCTCTCATTTTGTATTTCTCAGCTTACGTCGCCTTATGGCGCCTGTGAAGGTTTTCGCCGATAAGACTCTCTCATCTTATTTTCTCAGCTTGGGATTGGAGTGTTGCCGATAAGATTTATCTCTGCCGGGAATTCTTTTGGCTATAAATTCTTTCAATTCATGATCCTCATTCAGTCAGGGACCGATGTTTTATTCTTGGTTTTCATTTGCCTATCTTAACACCTCTCGGATACTGATCGGGAGGTCTTTTTTGGATATCAATATAGGTTTTAGAAGAAAAGGATATAAAATTCAAAATAACTTTGATGGGTAAAGTATTACAACTCTTGGAATCAAACTCTTTTTTTTCTTTTTTTTTCAAAATTTAGAAACATAATTTCTGCCCCAGTTTTCTTACTTGGGGATTTTTCTTTTGATTTTTTTTTCTTTTTTTTTATTACCTTATGACCGAGCCGTGAGGCGCCTACGTATCCTCTTTGAGGAATCAGGTCGAACGTAGTTTACTGACTCCTTTGTTTTCTTGCGACCTTCAAAAAGTTTTTTTTTCCATACATTTTTTCATTAATGATTCCAAGAGAGGGGTATAAAAAGATAAGTATGGCTCAAAGGGGTAAAGCAAAGGTTAAAAGTGTTTGGATAGAAGAAAGAATTGCCTCCGTCATTTCATTATCCGATAAGCACTAAGTACAAACAAACAAATAAACAACAAAAGAAATTACACATAATATCTTTTGACTGCATCAGAATTGATAGCCATGTCGACGCATCTTCCTTCAACATCCGTCAGACGTAAAGCGCCATTGGATAATACTCTGGTCACAATATACGGCCCTTGCCAATTCGGGGCGAACTTGCCTTTTGCCTCAATCTGATGTGGGAGGATCCGTTTCAATACTTGTTGCCCTACTTCAAATTTTCTGGGGCGCACCTTCTTATTGTATGCTCTTGCCATTCTCTTTTGATACAACTGGCCATGACATACTGCTGCCAATCTTTTTTCATCCATTAAACTCAGCTGCTCTAGTCGGGTTTTGACCCATTCATCATCGTCAATCCCGGCCTCAGCGATAATTCGAAGGGAAGGAATTTCAACTTCCGCTGGTATTACTGCTTCGGTTCCGTATACCAACAAATAAGGAGTCGCACCTATTGAAGTACGAACAGTAGTGCGGTATCCTAACAACGCAAATGGTAGCTTTTCATGCCATTGTCTGGATCCTTCAATCATTTTCCTCAATATCTTCTTTATATTTTTGTTGGCTGCCTCAACTGCTCCATTCGCCTTGGGCCGATACGGGGTGGAATTACGGTGTGTAATCTTAAACTGTTCACATACTTCTCTCATCAAGTTGCTGTTAAGATTAGCACCATTGTCCGTGATTATTATATTTGGGATCCCAAATCTACAAATGATATGGGAATGGACGAAATCCACCACTGCCTTCTTGGTTACAGACTTAAAAGTTTTGGCTTCAACCCACTTAGTGAAATAATCGATGGCTACCAGAATGAACCTGTGACCGTTCGAAGCTGCCGGCTCGATAGGCCCAATGACATCCATGCCCCATGCTACAAATGGCCATGGTGCGGACATTGTGTGCAATTCCATTGGTGGAGAATGAATCAGATCTCCGTGTATCTGACACTGATGGCATTTTCGTACGAAACTGATACAATCATGCTCCATAGTGAGCCAATAATATCCCGCTCGCAGAATCTTCTTTGCCAACACATATCCGCTCATATGGGGCCCACAGACTCCAGCATGTACCTCTGTCATCACTATCGTGGCTTGACCTGCATCAATACATCTCAGCAATCCCAGATCTGGGGTTCTTTTGTACAACATTCCTCCACTGAGGAAAAATCCATTTGCCAGTCGTCGAATGGCTCTCTTTTGATCTCCGGTTGCCTGCTCCGGGTATATCCCCATCCTGAGGTATTCCTTGATATCATAAAACCATGGCTCGCCATCCATTTCTTCTTCTATTATGTTGCAGTAGGCATGCTGATCACGAACCTGAATATACAATGGGTCAACATGGATTTTGTCTGGATGGTGCAACATCGATGCTAAAGTGGCCAAAGCATCGGCAACCTCATTGTGAACTCTCGGGATGTGTCTGAACTCCACTGATCGAAATCGCTTGCTCAGATCGTGCAAACATTGTCGATATGGTATAAGCTTCAAATCCCGTGTTTCCCATTCACCCTGGATCTGATGTACTAGGAGGTCCGAGTCTCCCAAGACCAAGACGTCCTGAACATCCATGTCTGCAGCCAATCGTAGGCCCAAAATACATGCCTCATATTCAGCCATGTTGTTAGTACAATAGAAACGTAGCTGAGCTGTAACAGGATAGTGATGTCCTGTTTCTGAAATAAGTACTGCTCCTACTCCAACTCCTTTTGCATTAGCAGCCCCGTCAAAGAAAAGCTTCCACCCTGGCTCCTCATTCAGTTCTAACTCCTCTATATGTATCACTTCTTCATCAGGAAAATACGTCCTCAAAGGCTCGTATTCTTCATCAATAGGATTCTCAGCCAAGTGATCGGCCAATGCTTGAGCTTTCATGGCCGTCCTCGTCACATAGACAATGTCGAACTCTGTGAGTAATATCTGCCATTTTGCCAATCTTCCTGTGGGCATAGGCTTCTGGAAAATATACTTTAATGGATCCAGACGTGAAATAAGGTAAGTAGTATGTGACGACAGATAATGCTTAAACTTCTGTGCTACCCAAGTTAGAGCACAACATGTCTTCTCAAGTTGAGTGTACTTATTCTCATAGACTGTAAACTTCTTGCTGAGATAATAGATGGCTTGCTCTTTTCTTCCTGTGATGTCGTGTTGACCCAACACGCAACCAAACGAATGATCCAGGACCGTTAGATAAAGGATTAATGGCCTCCCCGACTCAGGTGGAACCAATACAGGTGGATTGGATAAATAACCTTTGATCTGGTCAAATGCCTCCTGACATTCTGCCGTCCATTCTATCGCGGCATCTTTCCTCAGCAATCGAAAGATGGGTTCACAAGTTGTTGTGAGCTGAGCGATGAATCTGCTGATATAGTTCAATCTTCCCAACAGACTCATTACTTCTGTTTTGTTCCTTGGTGGCGGCAATTCCTGGATGGATTTGATCTTTGACGGATCCAACTCAATGCCTCGCCGACTGACGATAAATCCTAACAGCTTTCCAGATGGAACACCAAATGCACATTTGGCTGGGTTGAGCTTAATGTCGTACCTTCGAAGTCTTTGGAAAAACTTCCTAAGGTCTGCTACGTGGTCTTCCTGACGCTTGGATTTGATGATCACATCATCTACGTACACTTCGATCTCTTTGTGTATCATATCATGGAACACAGTAGTCATTGCTCTCATGTATGTTGCCCCAGCGTTCTTCAAACCGAATGGCATTACCCGATAACAATAAGTCCCCCATGGCGTAATGAAAGCTGTTTTCTCTGCATCTTCTTCATCCATCAAAATCTGATGATACCCAGCGTAGCAATCCACAAAGGAGCCGATTTCTCGCCCGGCGCAATTGTCGATCAAGATATGGATATTGGGCAATGGAAAGTTATCCTTTGGGCTTGCCCTGTTCAGATTACGGTAGTCGACGCATACCCTGATCTTCCCATCTTTCTTTGGTACTGGCACTACATTAGCCAACCAATCAGGATATCGAGAGACCCGAATAACCTTTGCTTGCAGTTGCTTGGTTACTTCTTCTTTAATCTTCACACTCATATCTGTCTTGAACTTCCTCAGTTTCTGCTTGACGGGGAGGCATGTCGGGTCAATGGGTAATTTGTGAACCACTAGCTTGGTGCTTAAACCCGGCATGTCGTCATACGACCATGCAAAAACATCTTTAAACTCAATGAGTGCTTTGATTAATTCTTCCCTGATGCTAGGCTCAATGTGGATGCTGATTTTGGTTTCTCGGACATTATCCGCATCCCCTAGATTTACAGCCTCGGTGTCATTCATATTAGGCTTGGGTTTCTCTTCAAATTGGCATAGTTCTCGGTTTATTTCTTCGAAGGCTTTATCCTCATCATATTCAGACTCATCGTCATAATCGATCTCTTGTATCATTAAATCAGAGTCAGATTGATTTATTAGACTAGGTCGAAGATCCGTCGTGCATGCCATGTCATTAGAACCAGTAAAAAGAGAACTGTTCAGAAAGAGAAAAGAATAAAACAAAATTAAAATGAGACAAGAAAAGAATTTTATTAAAATGCGGGATAACAGGGTTCACACTTTTACAAGATAAAATAAGATTTGGATTACACCCTGAATAATCCGAAAAATAAGAAAGCAAAAATCAAAGCCTACTACCAGGACTCTCCCCGAGTAGGAAGAGGAGTAACCGTCCAATTGTTGGTTTTGGCCTCAGGCCCCATAAACTGTATGTCTGTTCCGCTGGAACCCTCTCCGACTTCTACCATATTGACATCAGTGAACAATCTTTCGAAGCTCTGATTCAGATCCCCGTCAATCCCAATCAATGGCCCGAGAACTTTCGGGACTGGTGACCCCTTGGCGCTTGCTCTAACAAAAGATCTTGAGAGACGTGGCACAGGTTTGGGAAGAAACCAAACTTTCTTCTTCATTTTCCGAGCTCGTTTTACATCTGCCGCAGTCGGTTTGAACCCCAACCCAAAGGTCTCCAAATTCTTGGGCAAGGAAACAGGTTGAACAATTCCCTGAAGTTCAGCTCCCAAGCCTTTTCCTGGCATAAACCCATTACCCAGCATTTCTGAAACCATCATAACCGTTGCGGAAGCTATCCTAGGATGCTGAATGATTTCACCCTCGGGGATCTTGTTTGCCGACACTGCATCAAAAATCTGGTAGACCCAGGGACCTTTGTCATCATTGGTCTCTATGAAGGGTACAATGGCGCCTCCTACGGTGCACGCAGTGTCCTCGCCGTGCAACACGACCTCTTGTCTATCCCACTCGAACTTGACCATCTGATGCAAGGTGGATGGCACTGCTTTGGCTGCATGGATCCACGGTCGTCCCAACAGAAAGTTATAAGATACCGTAGCATCTAATACCTGGAATTCCATGGTAAACTGGACTGGACCGATGGTCAACTCAAGTATAATATCCCCCACGGTGGCTGTTCCATTTCCGTCAAATCCTCGGACGCAAATGCTATTCTTTTGGATTCTTCCGTGGTCGATCTTCAATTGGTTCAGGGTGGATAATGGACAAATATTGGCACTTGAGCCGTTATCCACTAATGCCCGAGTAACTGCCGAATCTTCACATTTGACAGTTAGGTAGAGAGCTTTATTATGCTCCGTGCCCTCCACTGGCAGATCATCATCTGAAAATGTTACCCTGTTCACCTCGAAAATTTTGTTGGCAATCGTTTCCAGGTGATTTACAGAAATCTCATTGGGCACATGAGCTTCATTCAGTATCTTCATCAGGGCCCGACGATGTTCATCCGAATGGATTAATAATGATAGCAGTGAGATCTGGGCCGGTGTTTTCTTCAATTGTTCGACCACGGAGTAATCCTGCACTTTCATCTTCTTTAAGAAATCCTCAGCTTCTTCTTCTGACACAGGTTTCTTTATTGCAGCTGGATTGGGTCTTCTCAACTCCGCCGGAGCAAAACACCGTCCTGATCGAGTCAGTCCCTGCGCCTCACAACTATTCTCCTCCACTTGTTGTCCCTTGTACATCACCACTGCCTTCTCATACTTCCAAGGCACAGCCTTGCTATCAATCACTGGTGTTTGGACTACTGGTTTTATGATGACCGGTTCCCTGCAGACCCCTTTCACAACAACCACGGGTGCAGATGATGCTCCCGTTATTACCAACTTGGCTGGTTCTGGTTTCCTTGTAGCGGCAGATGGATTCTTCCCCAATATCACCACTGGCTTGACATCTTCCCCCTTCAACTGTACCCCTGCTTCCTCATTGATCGATTTTTCTTTCGGAGTGGCACGGATCATCATCACTGTCTGTGAGGGTTTCTTCGGCTCCCCTCCTTCGTGCACAAGTTCGATCATGTGGGCTTCAGGGTGCTTTGGCAATGGGTTCTGGTTAATGTTGGGTGCCTCCGGTGCCTGTACCTCGATCTTGTTGGTATCAATAAGATCTTGTATTGCATGTTTCAGCCTCCAACATTTCTCGGTATCATGTCCGGGAGCTCCCGAACAATATTCACATCTTACCGAGTGATCCATATTTTGGGGTAAGGGATTTGGTAATCTAGGCTCAACAGGATTTAATAAACCCAACTGCCTCAATTTGTGGAACAAGGCAATATAAGTTTCCCCCAACTCAGTAAAAGTTCTTTGCCTCTGCAATCTTTCATTTCTGGCGGCCGGATTTCCCCTGAAACCCATCCCTGGAGGGTTCCTGTAGGCTCTTGGTGGTGGATAGGTGTTTTGTGGTGGTGGGTATGTGTTATGTGGAGGTGGGTATGTATTGTGGGGAACCGGCGCGCGCCATTGTGGGCGAACCGGAGGTTGGGTGTATGTCTGGGCTTGATGGACGGTGAAATGTTGTTCTTGTGGTTGGTAGTAGGGTTGTGGAGGGTAATTTGGAATGTGTGGGTAGTTTAGACGATGGGGTCTGGGTTGGTAATGAGGGGAAGGACCTCTAGATCTGGACCAATTGTCGGCCTCTAATGTCGTGACCTCCTCTCTCCTTTTCTTCCCTAGCGCACCTCCCGTGCCGCTCTGAATGGCCTGAGTTGTTGCCTTAATTGCCGAATAACTCAGGATCTTATTGGACTTAAGTCCCTCTTCTATCATACCTCCCATTTTCACAACTTCATTAAATGATTTGCCAACTGACGTCACCAAGTGACCAAAGTAAGTTGGCTCGAGAGTTTGTAAGAAGTAATCCACCATTTCTCCTTCTCTCATTGGGGGATCAACTCTGGCTGCCTGTTCTCTCCATCGGAACCCAAATTCCCGGAAGCTCTCTCCGGGTTTCTTCTCGAGCTTTAGCAATGTGAGACGGTCTGGGACTATCTCAAGGTTGTATTGGAAATGTCCTGCGAAAGCCTGTGCCAAGTCATCCCAGGTGTACCACCTGCTCGGATCTTGTCTTGTATACCACTCTAACGCCGACCCGCTCAAACTCTGGCCAAAGTAAGCTATTAATAGCTCATCTTTGCCCCCTGCTCCCCTCATTTTGCTACAAAAACCTCGTAGATGTGCCATAGGATCACCATGCCCTTCGTATAAATCGAACTTGGGCATTTTGAACCCTGCTGGTAATTGAACGTCAGGGAAAGGGCATAGATCCTTGTAAGCCACGCTGACCTGGTTACCTAACCCGTGTATGTTCCTGAAGGATTGCTCCAGGCTTTTAAATTTCCGCATCACCTCGTCCTGCTCTGGGCTCTTAGCCGGCTTTTCAATCTCCGCCGGGACCTCAAAGTGGGGATTATAGGTATGTGGCTCGGGTGCTTTGAATGTGAGTTCAGGGGGGTAGTATTGTGTATCGTGAGCCTGAAACAGTGGCTCACTAGATGATCTGTGCAATGGGGCTGGGGGAGGTGCCACAAAGACGGGAACATTTGGTGGAGGAGGGTTTTGAGTGGGTGGTGGAGCTTGGGAATCATAAGCCTCTCTTCCCTGATAATAGTGATGGCTTGGGAAACTTGTTGAAGGACCGGGAGAGGGGTATTCCGGCGTGTGTGTTGGTTGGAGGGTAGGAGTAACGGGTAATTCTTGCCCCTTCTGGGCTCTAGCTAAGGCTATCTGCATTTCATTCATTTCTAGCCTCATTTTTTCCATTTTCTCCAGGGCTTCTTTCAGCATCTGATTGGCCGTTTTTTCTGACTCAACGCTGTTGTCTGACCCAGTCATGCTTTCTGGTATAGGACCTTTTGATCTTGTCTGATAATGGTACGGTGCCAGTACGCTCTAACAACTAACTGATATTGATTGGAAAAACAACAAACTTGTCAGTGTTAGAGTCTTAACAGATATTGTAATTGCACGTTAGGGGGATGCAATGCTCCTAGGCAGTTAATCATTTCTAACATGCTTTTGCTCTGACCGCATGCATCATCCCGGCTTATTTTTGCTCTGACAAATATATATTCTTCCTCTTTTTTTTCTTTTTTTTTTTTTTTCTTTTTAATTACGGTCGAATCCTATAGAGATTGCCTACGTATCGTGACCCCACACGAATCAGACCAAGCGTAGTTCGTGCCATAAGACCAAATATTTTTTTTTATTACTCAAAATAATGCTATTACAAGCCATCACAAAAAAAACAAAAAATACAGACTTTATATATATATATATATATATATATATATATATTTTGAGAATGTTTGAAGAAAAAAAAACATATGGGTAGACAACAGACTCGAAAAACAAACAAGTGCAAGATTGAACTAGGGATACATTAAAGCTTTGAATTTTGGTGCCCGCGAGGCATCATTCGGCCTTTCCGCGGGCTTGGGGGCCAGGCTTCTTTGCAAGCTTTTTAGTTCCTCCATGATCTGATGGACATAACCCATGATTGAGGCAAATAGGACATCACGAGGCATCTCTTCACATGTTAGGCACTTTGTGGTGATATAGCGCCCTATATCATTGATCCTACCCCTGATTCTATCCCTCTCTATGCACAGCTGTTCTATCCGTTGATTCTTTAGTCCCAATATTCGAGTATTGTCAATGAGCTGCTCTTGGAACCTCTCCATTTGTTCTTCCATCCGGGCTATCGACTCATGGCAGTGTTCTCTATATGTTCTAGCATCCTGGGCTTGTTTGAGGACCCGATTATTGAGAATGGAGTTTATCTCTCTCAATGTCGCAACACTCATTTCGTAGTCCCTTTTTACTTGCCATAGGTGCTCTCTCCGTGATGTTGTAACTGTAGCCCACCTGACCCGCATTCTTGTTATACAAGCCTGGGATCTCTCCAAGTCTTCTCGGCTTTGGCTGACTTGATTTCTCAATTCCGCTATCAACCTTTCATCAGATAGACGTTTCTGTCGGTCGCTATCACTCTTACTGACTCGGCGAATTCGGGCTTTCAGTGCCTGGTTTTCTTTGGCTAATTTGTTCTTCTCACCCTGCTCTGAGGCTACTTGAACGTTGTTTTCAAACATAAGCCTTTCAATTTGTCGCTTCAGCTTCCCGATTTCAACCCGGTAGCCTTCCTCTCTCACTAACCAGCCCCACTGTTCCTGCGAATCATCCGTAAATTGTTGGACGTGAGCTCTTTTGGCAGGCCTCTGACGAATCTGGAACCTTTTCCCGAACCAAACATCGTATTTTGGGTCTACCTCACCCTTAGCCAGCTCTCGAACCATAGTCTTGGGTTCAAGGAATCTACATTCGTGCCACAACTTTCTAATTTTTCCTTCGGGGAACACGACTCCTGGACTCAACTCAATGGCGTGCTTGCTTAGATCCTCATCAGTGGGAATTACCTGAAATCTTCCTAGTTGGCGCAGTACCCGATGAGGAGCATATGGTTGGATGCTACGAAGTCCCATCAAAAGAACATGACATTCCTCGGCCGCCATGTATATTACCTCAGTATCATTCAACCACCCAAATGCCCATTCAACTTGGTCGGCTGTTGTTGACCTCAATTGTGCAAGCCATGCTTCGACGCCTTCGGGAAATATGACGCCTGTCATTCGTTTCTCAAAGCCGCTAATGCAGTTTCTCTCAGTCAACCCGTGGTTCATGTATCCCACTCGGTGATGGAGGTGTTCTTGCATCCACAGCTGGAGTAACAGATTGCATCCCTGAAAGAACTTGCCTCCTTCTCGGCATATAGTTAAAGCTCGGTAGATTTCAGACAAAATCAAAGGAACCACAGTACTGTCGGTTCTTTTGATTGCAACATCGGCCATCCCTACAAGGCCTATCTCTATTTTTTTATCTTTGCGGGGACAGACCACAACTCCCAGAAATGCTGTGATAAATGCCAAAGTACGTCTTGCTTCCCACTTGATTCTGTTCCCAGTGTGAATTAATCCGAGGTTTGGTTCTTCCAAACCCTGAGGAATTCCGTACCGTTGATACAAGAATTGGAGAGTACAACATCCCTTCGACAAATCATCATTCTGTACCTTCCGACTAATGCTTAGCAAATCCAAGAACGCGTGCGGAGATACTGGTCTTGGTGAAAGTAAATACTGCCCTCTTAGTTTCCCATTCAACCCCGCATATCCGGCGACTTCCTCTAGTGTAGGTGAAAGTTCAAAGTCAGCAAAACGAAACACGTTGCGTGTTGGGTCCCAGAACGGTATTAGAGCCTCGATGATATCTGTCCTTGGCTTGATATTCAACAGATCGACAAAACCTCCCAAAACTCTTTCCACTATCTTTATACTATCCTTTCCCATATCATTCCACCACATGTGGAGTTGCGAAGGGACCTCGCTACACACTGAGAATGGTTCATTTTGACTTGTGCTCATCCTGCACATTTATTATAGTGATTAAAGAAGGAAAAACTTTTATTTGACTTAAAAACTATCTATATTCTAAAGAAATATTTTTTGGATTTTAATAATTTTTTTTCTTGAAAAAAACTTTTAAGGAGAAAGGAAATATTTTTGAACCAATATTCTGAATTTATGAAAGAAATACTACAGAAAAAATATTTTTGAATTTTATTTTGAATATCTTTTAAACAAATAATTGGGATTTTGAGATTAAAAGGAAATATATTTTTTTTTTAAAAAAAAATTGAGGTCTAAAAGAAAAACTTTCTAAAGAAGTGAGTAATGTTAAATATTTTTGGATTTTTTTTTGAATATGGTGAGCCGAAACCAAAGAGGTTTGCCTCTGATCTCACATCCGGTGAGAATCATACCCGCGTAGTTCAGGCTATAAACTAACTAATTTTTTTGAAAACAAACAAATTTTTCCTTTTTCTTTTATATCAAAAAAAAAACTATTTTCCTTTTTCATTTTTTTTAAATAAAGCAAATTAAAATAAAAGACTTATTCCTACACACTTTCTGCTTTCTAGGCAAACCAACAATTCTAAAAGTAAAAATATATATGTTTTTTTAAAAAAAAATTCGGCAGCACTTCGACAGTACTTGGACACTGATTTTTCTAAATTAATCAAATAACTTTTCACTTGCTATTTTTATTTTATTTTATTTTTTACACTCCCGAGACTCAGAAGCCGGTCAACATGCAAGACCGAGCAAATAAATGCACATAAAACAAATAAGATGCATCAGGATGGTCATTTTCATTTTTGGTGCACCTGTCCTAGACAGACCCAACCCCTGTGTTGAGCCTCCAAAGTCAGATGCACGTGATGCAAACAAACGTTCCTACTAGGGATCCGACATGTGGTTTTGTTATACTAGGTTCAGAACCTGGGTGTTTGTTCTAGACCTGGCTTACCCGAGCGGACAGCTCGAGCCGAGGGGGGGTAGCGTACCGGGAATACAGAAGCTTCACCGGCTTAGCAACTTGTCCGAACCTCGTTCTAAATTGGGATTTTACACTATACAGAAAAGAAGTCGTACGAAGTACACCCTTCTTCATGATTTAGAAGACTCAGAGAGGAGATGGGTTTCGGCACAGTTTATACACAGTTCATGTAATATCAAAGCGGTAAAAGCAGCATTTAGCACATTAGGCTCAAACATGTAAAAATCAGATAAAACCAAATATAACAATTTATATGAGCTCGAATTTCTAACCCTGAACCACTGGTTCTGGGTTAAGTATTCCCCAGCAGAGTCGCCAGAGCTGTCACACCTCCTTTTTCCGGCACCGCGAGGTGCGTAGGGAGTTTTTTCCAATTAAAGGACAGTCGAAACGGGATTGGTTTAATTATTTCAGAGTCGCCACTTGGGAGATTTAGGGTGTCCCAAGTCACCAATTTTAATCCCGAATCGAGGAAAAGAATGACTCTATATTACAGTCTGCGTACCAGAAATCCGGATAAGGAATTCTGTTAACCCGGGAGAAGGTGTTAGGCATTCCCGAGTTCCGTGGTTCTAGCACGGTCGCTCAACTGTTATATTCGGCTTATTTATCTGATTTTTAATACAATTATGAACCATGTGCAAATTTTATCTTTTACCGCTTTATTATTATAATTATTATTTTTTAGGAATGTGAACATCGCTTAAAACATATCTTTGGATTGTGTCACATGAAATGCACCCACAATACGAAACATATTTTATTTGATGTTTTAGGATTTAGATTTGGGTCGCATGAAATGCGCATCCGAGTTTAAGAAGGTAAAATTAATTAAATCGCGCCTAAAGAGTCTAACGCGTCATTATCTTTGGGGAAGGAAGTGAAATTCACTAAACAATCCATCCCAAATTCTAAGTAATTTTTTTTTAAATAATTAAATAAATAAATGAGATTGGAGAATCCTATACATTTGTATTATTTACATCTATTTATTTTTAGCGAAATCCTTTAATAATATCCTTTAATGACTACCTTTTTATTATTACTAAGTTTTTTATAAATATAAAATCAATATCTACATTCTTGAAAATGACATATTAAATAGAAGAGAAAAACAAATATTAGCAGAAAGTAATAAAATTATAATCATAGATACAACATGGAATTATCGAAAAGTAAAAAATAAAAATAAAAAAAAACTAATTATCCCATAGTTGGATTAAAATTCAAATTGTTAGTAAGACTATCTATTTATTGAAACTAATTATTTACAAATACTGAAAATTGAAAGAAATAAAAATAAAAACTTGAGTACTAAATCATATTTCTAAAAATTTAAACAATTTAACATTAACTAACTTTGTTTTAATTCATCATGTCCTAATACTTGTTTGCAAACTAATTCATGTTATAACTGAAATTGACTACATGATTCGGATTAACTTATCGTTGACGAAAAACCTTATGAATAAGGAACTTAGTTAATTTTTGCCAAACTGATTCAATAACGCCATTTTTACGTTATTTCTTCTATTTTTTTTATTTAAACAATTTTAATTAATAATCAGGTTTAAATATATTTCCTAATAATCTGGTAAAGACGTTATTTAATATGTCGCTATAATATGCCTAGTTATGCCGATGACAGTGATTTACGGAATAATAATACATGAATAACCTAAATACAATACAAAAAATTAAATTAAACTAAATTAAAAATTTAACACTCCATTCTTCATTTCAGCTTACAAAATGCCAAAATTACAGTTGTGTACCTGATATTGTCAATATAAGAAGAAGAAAGTCAGCAACGTAATACGTAACACAGCAACAGCAACAATAACCAGCAATAACCAGTCAACGAAAATCCCAGTGACAGCTTTGAAAAATTCAAAATAAAATCCAGGAATGCCGAAAATAACGGACAGAAACCAAGGGAAATTTTCAGATTTTTGACAGGCTAGTTAATCTTCAACCCTTAATTTCTACACCTGTATACCAGAATATTTATCAGGTGTGTACTACTTTCTCTTCTAATTTTCAATTTTTTTTCTTTGTATGTTTTTCTTTTCTTGAGAGTTTCAATTTTTTTTTTCGGAATAAATGTTCAGCTTTTTTTTCAATCTCTTTTTTTTCTGTCTGTATTTCTTCTCCCCCTCTTGTGTTCAAGACTTCACATATATATATCCCATCCCATAAATCAATTAAAATCAATCCCTTTCTCTACCAAACCCATTATCTTCCCACTCATCCCCATTACATTAAATAAATATATCACACCACCCCATTATATTTTGTCCCCCATGCTTTATTTAAAATAATGCAAGATTCCCCTTTAATTTAAATCTTGTCCCCCCTTTATATTAAATAATCATATCACAACCCACCCCATTTCATTTTGTCCCCCATGCTTCAAATAAACAATTTCAAAATGTACAATTCCTAAACTACCCCTTCCGACCTTACTGAAATTACCAAACTACCCCTGAACGTATTACAAATTTACCAAACTACCCATCAGCTATAACACATCAATTAATCAAACTTAACCAAAATATAGACAATATGATCAATTTCTAACAATGTTCAAACAACAATATGAACACGGATGAACATCATAACAACAATATCACATGAACATGATTTTAACAACATTTCAACAACAAATCACATGAACACAAATTGAACAACCAAGAACAACTAAAATTTGATTGAACAATATTTTAGCAACAAACAATCCTATTTTCGGATTCAACACCAACAATAAACAAAGTATGAAGATTTCTAAACTCAATCATATTGAACTTAAAATCAACTCTAACAACATTACAACAAACAATTCTTATATTAAACTTTAAACAAGATTATGAGAACAATTCAAGAAATAATCATAAATGGTAAACAAGAAATCAAACTATACAAAATTTGGATTCAAGATCATCCAAACAAAGTATGAACATGAATTAATCTATTTTAAGACAACAAACATGACGGATTAAACGATTAAAACAATATATTCCTTTAATACAACTAAATTCTTTAAACAAATAACAAGATCGACGAAGAAACAATTATGAACTTAAACTTGAACTTAACAATATTAACAATTTCTAACAATACATAAACACATGAAACAAATTGAAGAAACAATTAATTAAATTTCAATTTGAATCTAACAAACATCAAACTAACAAATTCTTACTTAAACAATACAACAAACATGAAATAAACATGAAAACAACTAATTAAACTTCCATTTTAAAATCTGAAAATTGATTTAACAAATAACACATGAACATGAACTAAAAATTAATTCAAACGATAAACAAAACAAACATTTGTTGATTTTAGATTCGAAAATATCAAAACAAAATATGGACAAAATAAAACTCAAAAACTACTAACCGGATCGAAAGACGAACAACGACCAAACAAACAACGAACTTGACGATGAACTTACGACGTATAGTATCTTCACTTGACGAAAAACCCTCGACCTTTGCCGGACTTTAACCGGACTGTCTTGTGTCGTCAACAACAGTACGAAGCGGCGAGCAGCAACACGATGCCAAGAAGCAGCAGCAGTCCGAAGCAGCGAGCAACAGCAACTGTCAACGACGTCCATGGCGGAATGGACTGCTCCCGATGGCAGCGTGCGAGCTTGGTCGTGACGAGCAGCGGCGATGGGAGCTTCGATCAACAGCTGACTCATCGAGGCTATGTTCTTTTGGTTGTTTGGTTGAGACAGAAGCAACAACGACATAGACGTCGAGCTTCAACGAGCTTGAGCTCGATGAGCTTCATCAATGGCGGATAGGGTTGGGGTCGCGAAAGAGGTTGTGTCGTTTGGTGGTGTTTGGACGGTGCTTGGGTGGTGTTCGACGAAGGGGGGTGGCTGCTGGGTAGCCATGGTTGTGCTTTGGAGTTTTGAGGAGAAGAAGATGAAAAGAGAGAAAGAGAAGAAGGGGGGGGGGGCGGATAGCTTAGGATAGTTTTAGGGTTTTTTTTTTCTTTTTTCTTTTGTTTTGTGTCTTTGAAATGCAAGATAGGGGTATTGGGTCTTTTGGGTTATGGACTGGGTCGACCCAGTTCGAAATGGACTGGGTCGTAGGGAAGATTGGGCCATTTTTTGGGCCTATAGCTTGAAATTGAAGAAGAGGCCCAATTCCGACTTTCTTTATATTTTCGCTCTCTTTTCTTCTTTTATTTTTTCTAAAACTAAATTATAAAAATACTTAAACTATTATTAAGAACTAAATTAAGTTATAAAAGCGCAAATTAACTCCCAATAACAATTAACGCACAATTAAGTATTAATTAAGCATAAAATTGTATATTTGGACATTAAATGCTAAAAATGCAAACGATGCCTATTTTTGTAATTTTTAATTTTTGTAAAACAATTTTAATTACTAACAATTGTAGAATTAAATCCTATATGCAAAATGCGACATATTTTTTGTATTTTTTATTAATTTAGCAAATAAACATGCACAAACAAATACAAATAATTATTCAAAATGTCACAAAATATCACAAAAATGGCACACCAAGAAAAATTATTTTATTTTTGAATTTTTTGGGAGTAATTCTCATATAGGGCAAAAATCACGTGCTTACACATACAATCAGAGTCAATAATATAATCCTCCCTTCTTTAACCATATCAATCATCCCTTGTTTCACATGTTGCGACGAGAAACCCGATCCTACTGTATTAATGTAAATCCTCCCTTGTTCCACCTGTTGCGGCATACAACCCGATCCATAAATAAATCAATAAGTGCAATCAATTTAACAACTCTAATCATAAGAATCTCTACGTTTAACAAATATGAAAATTCCAAATCAAGAAAGAATCTCGTACCAAATCAAGAGGCTATAATTAATACTGAGCAACAAGACAAGTCAAATATATGACAGTTAAAGGGTACAAGTAAGATAATTAAGGCAAGTATCAAATAATCATGGAAGCATGAAAGAAATTAGCACTTTTAATACGGGAATAATAATGACAAGTAGCAAGTTAAGGTATAGGAAGCAATTATGGCATGTAACAATCAAAACATGAAATAATATAATTAATGAAATATGGGTAGACATGGGAACAAGTAATTGACGTCATATATACACTCGTCACTTCACATATACGCCGCTACACATGAAATTCACATAGCGCATAGCTTAATGGTTCCTATTCCCTCAAATCAATGTTACACGCAACACTTACTTCTCTCCCCAAGCAACTCAAAGCTCTATCGGGGACTTTTCTCTAAAATCTACCTCTCAACCACCCAAACTTAACCAAAATTAACTCAATAGCATCAAATAATGCTAGAGAAATCAATTACAATGTATAAAGTTAAGATCTTTGCACTTTTCCCAAAAAATCAACAAAAGTCAACCTCGGGCTCACTTGGTCAAAATTCGAGATTCGAATCAAAACTCATTTACCTATTCATCCCTGAGCCCGAGTATGTAATTAGTTTTGAAATCCGACCCCAATTTTGTCTAAATTCGAAATTCGTAAAAAAACCCAATTCTTCCCAAAATCCCTAATTTTCTTCCATGAAATAACAAAGATTGAGGCTAGAAATTAATGGGTGATGATGGAAATGAAAGAAAATAAGTTAAAGTATACTAACCTATGAAAGGGTGACGAAATTTCTCCTTCAAATCGCCTCTAGGCTGAGCTCTAATGAAAAGATGGTGAAAATGGGTGAAATCCCGACTTTGAAATGTTTTAAGCTTTGGGCATCAGGCCTTCTTCATGTTCGCGAAGGGCCTGTCGTATTCGCGATGCACAGCGGCCCAATTGGCCTACGCGTTCATGAGTTACCCTTCGCGTTCGTGAAGGCTTGCACCCACCTGTCCTCGCATTCGCGATCCTAGTGCCGCGTTCCCGAAGAGTAACGTTCCACCCCCCAGTTCCCCATCCTAACCCTATGCGTTCGCAAAAGAATGGCCGCGTTCGCGAAGGGCAGACCCCCACTGCTCCACATTCGTGACCATCTCTTCGCATTTTCGAAGAACAATTCCTCCCCAGTCCCAACTTACTCATCACGATTGCGGGAGTATCTTCGTGATCGCGAAGAAGAACATACCGGAAACTAGCAAAAGTTCAAACCAACAAATTTCCTTAAGTTTAAATGGTTCGTAGCCTATTTGAAACTCACCCGAGCCCTCGGGGCTCCAAACCAAATATGCACACAAGTCCAAAAATATTATACGAACTTGCTCGTGTGATCAAAACATCAAAATAACACCTACAACCACGAATCAGACACCAAAACAAATAAAATTTTCAAAGGAACTTTCAATTTCTCAACCGGACGTCCGAATCACATCAAATCAACTTTGTTTTGCACCAAATTTTGTAGACAAGTCATAAATACTGTAATGAACTTATACTAAGTTCCGGAACTAAAAATCTAGATCCGATAGTAACAAAGTCAAAGTACAGTCAAACTTGAAATTCTTTAAACCTTTAAACTTCTAGTTTTCAATAAATCACATTAAATCAAGCTAGGGACTTCCGAATTTGATTCCGGGCATACGCCCGAGTCCCAAATCACGATACGGACCCACAGGGACCGTAAAAAAACTCATCTGGGTCCGTTTTCTTAAAACATTGATCGAAGTCAACTCAAATTAGTTTTAAGGCACAATTTCACTTTTTCATCAATTTTTCACATAAAAACCTTTTGAAAAAAGATACGAACTACGTACGCAAATCGAGAAAGGCTAAACAGAGCTTTTTCAAGTCTCGTAATACAGAAATGAAGGGTAAAACTGTAAATGACCTATCGTGTCATCACACGTGCTTATGGTGATCACTATAATTTGCCACAAATTTTGACCGGCCACTAGAAATTTTCAAAATCGTGGTTTAAAATTTTGGTAATTGTGAGAATTTTTTGTGCTTTAAAATTCTAGTGCGAGACTATTTTTTCAAAATTGTTCTTAATGAGGTCAAAATATAACCGATGGTCCTAAATATATTCATCCAGCATAATTTTGCCACTTCATCTAGCTAAAAAATGGGTAAAAATAGCACGAGTGTAATGATCCAACTGGTTGTTTCATGAGTTATCGCTTTGTGTTCCCTATTTCTGCTTCTTTATGTGTTGTTCAGCTACATTTCATCGCATCCCGTTGGTTGGTTTGGGTTCGGAATGGTTTTGTAGAGAAATAAGACACTTAATCTCTTTTTGGGAAGCTTTAGTTGGAAAAGTCAACCGGAAGTTGACTTGTGAGTAAATGATCTTGGAACTTGATTTTTATAGTTCGAATAGCTTCATAAGGTGATTTGGGATTTAGGAGCGTGATCAAAATATATTTTGGAGGTCCGTGGTAGATTTAGGTTTGAATTGACGAAATTGGAGTTTTTGGCATTTTTCGATTGGTAGTGAAAATTTTGATATCCGGGTCGGATTGGAATTCCGGAAATTAAAGTAGGTATGTTGTGTCATTTGTGACATGTGTGCAAAATTTCAGGTCATTCGAATGAGGTTTGATAGGTTTTTGGATCGGTTGCGGAATCTAGAAGTTTTGGAATCCTTATGCTTGAATCCGAGGGTGTTTTGATGTTGTGATGTTGTTTTGAGTGTTTCGAAGGTTGGAAGTTGTTTGAATGGTGTTATGTGAGTTGTTAGCATGTTTGGTTGAGGTCCTAAGGGCCTCGGGATGGTTTTGGATAGTTGGCAGAAGATTTGGAATTTGAGTGGAGCTGTAGAATTTTCTGCTTATGTTATTTCCGCACCTGCGGATTGGGGACCACAGGTGCGATGATAGCAGGTGCATAGGGCTGAACGCAGGAGCGGATTTAGTCATAGGAGAGGATGGATAACCGCACCTGCGGGCCCGCATGTGCGAGCCCTGGGGCGCAGGTGCGGAAGTTCGCCCTTAAGAAAAAATGATAGAAGCGGGAAAATTTCTGCATAAGCGGTAGCGCAGGTGCACTTAAGGGACAACAGATGCGGAATCCCTAGGTTAAAAAACTATATAAGTTTCCCTTCGCAATTCTCAGCCTTGTTTCACTATTTTTGAGTCAGGCTTGGAGCTCTTTAAGAGGATTTGAAGAGGGATATAAGGGATAATACTTGGAGGTAAGATTTGTGAACTCAATACTCGATTCTTTGGTGATTTCTAACTGATTAGACATGAAATTATTGGAATTTAACGGTTAAAATTGGAGAATTAGGGCCTGAAATTAGAGAGTTTTCATTGGGGATTTGAGGGGCCATTTGAGGTCCGATTTTGATGTTCTTGGTATGTATAGACTCATGGGAGGATAAGAATTCCAGTGATGGGATTTTTATCGAATTCCGAGACGTGGGCCCGGGAGTTGGATTTGGCCAATTTCGGGATTTTTGATGTAATTTGATTATTTTTGCATGGGCTTTGTTCCTTTAGCTTATATTGACGACATGAATCTGGTTTTAGTTAGATTCGGAGCATTTGGAGGCCGATTCGAGAGGCAAAGACATCGCAGGCTAGAGTTTGGACCGGTTTAAGGTAAGTAATGATTGTAAATGTTGTCCTGAGGGTATGAAACCCCGGATTTCACATCGTGGTGATACTTTGAGGTGACACACACGCTAGATGATGAGCGTGAGGGCGTGCACCGTTGGGGATTGTGACTTGGTCTGTCCCGTACGACTATTAAGTCGCGTATTTGATTGAAAACTATTTGATACTATTGTGTTTTGGAAAGTATTATTATGTTTAGGATTGAATGCCATATTTGGGCCTCGTGCCAATTGTTTGGACCCTTAAGGGATTTTTACTACTATTTCTCAGTATTTTAACTTAATATCTGTACTCAGTCATGGTGTATTTTACTGGTTTCACAATTCAGTCGTATTTACTCTTTTTTGATACTTAAAATAATATTTTGGACTGAGTATCCCGTTTTACTGTTGCCCGAGTGGCTTGAGAGGTATCTGACTGAGTGAGACCGAGGGTCTGTGTTGTGAGGATATTATGGGATCGGGCTGCGCACCGCAGCATGTTATACTGATTTGTGATATATGAGAGGCCGAGGGCCTGATTTATTATGCCACGAGATGGCTTATGATAGCGCTTGGCCTGTAGGAGCCCCTCCGGAGTCTGAACACCCCAGTGAGCGCGGGTACCGAGTGAGTGATGTGATATAGCCCGAGGGGCTGTTGTTGATTCATTTTGTTGCTCGAGGGGCTGATTACGAGTGACTATGAGGTAGTCCGAGGGGCTGGTTCTGTTGATATTTTGCTCGAGGGGCGGTTCATGGTACATGTTTTGCCCGAGGGGCCGTTTATGTTTCTATCATTTTTACTCACTATTTCACCATTTGTTTGAACCTATTGAAAGAGGTTTTTAAAAGAAAAAGGTTTTACTGAAACTGAGTTGTTTTTACGAGTTAATTGATTTCTGTATTGTTTTGGATATATACTTTTTTGTTGTAGTGTTATGATGTGGAATTACCTGTTTTCTTACTGCTCAATTGCTTTTACTTTTATTACTTACTGGGTTGGCGTACTCACATTAGTGAGTGTTGATTAGTTTTTCAGCAGGTCTCCGGAGTTGACTAGGTAGCTGCTTGGTGTTCGCAGTCCTGCACGTCTCCTTCTTGCCTTACTTAGACTATTTTAGTAATTTATTTCCGGACTATGTTAGCCTTTCTTGTTCTTAGACTGGTTGTAGTTTCTCATGACTGGTGACACCCTGATGTCGGGCTTGTGTATTTATTCCGCACTAGTTATTTAAACTCATATTGTGAGATATTTTATTAATTAATGGCTCAAAAATAACTTTTATAAAATAATGGTTTGATTTGGGAATTGTGTCGGTTGGCCTAGTTTAACGATAAGCGCTATCACGACCGGGTCGGTTTAAGGGTCGTGACAGCGGGCTAGCCCATTTGGGATTGGTAATTAAAAAATAGCCAGTGTTCGTGAAGTCATTGAAAAATAGCAACTGTTTTGTTAAAACACAGAAAGTTCCAGCATAATATACTGGATTATGGAGCTCCTGCATATGAACTTCCAGCATATTATGTTGGAACTCCAGCACACGAAAAGTTCCAGCATAATATGCGGGATTTTGGAGCTCCTGCATATAAACTTCCAGCATATTATGATGGAACTCCAGCACATTATAAAATTTCAGCATATTATGCTCGAAGCTCATATGTAAAAAATTCGAACTCCAGCATATATGCTGTAATATTTCCTGATTTTTAAAAGTGTTTCTGTTTAGATTTTAATTTGACGTAAAAAGTGGCTAAATTTTGATTATTTTTTAAATTGTGGCTATTTTTCAATTGCCAGTTACAATAGGGGTATTATCACTTGTAACCCGCGCCAAAAATTATTTACATCTGATAACCGAAAAAGTATATAAAATTTATATAATTTTTGTATATAACATAAAAATGTGTATATATATATCCAAAAATATATAAGTTTTATACATTTTCCACTATTATTTTTACATTGGCTATACAGTGTCATTTTCTCTTACAAATATGATTATTTCTGATTTTTCCCCAAAAAATTGGACTGAGCTAGCCTCACCTCCCAAGCCCATTTTGACGCCACAACTTTCGGTAAATGAGTGAAACATTATTATAAAATTATTCTCTTAGTGCCATTAATGATTCCTAAGTTCCCACAATCCTTTTCAGAACAAAATTAATTCCCGCGGAAGGATAAGGTTGCATTAATATTGAAAGTGACCAAAGTAGTCCCATTTGTCAGACTAGTGAATTTTAAGGAGCCTATGCCATCTAAACCGTTGGATCTAAGCAAGATGACCTCACGCCTTTACATTTTTTTAATATAATATGTTATTAATTACATTTATTCCTTCATTAATTTTACTGAACATCCGACGAATTTCTGGAATTCTACCCTCTCCAACCGTTGAGTAGTTAAATGCGGTATTTCTTTACTGTTCAATGTTAGGTTGTATATTGATTCGTTTCCCCATCCATATATTTATTCAGATTACAAAGAAAGAAAGTTGACATTTGTTCTAATATATTTTATATGACAGTATGTATCGAACAACGAAATTGAAATATTAATATGACCTATGCACTCAAGAAAAGGTAAGATTATCCCTTTGGTATGCAGATGTTGTCTTCGAACGAAGGAAAGGAGGTAGACATCAGATTGAAAATCCCATGACTGACTTTGTATATAGATAGAACTATAGCCAGGGAACATCGATAGCTAATGCAGTTTATTATGTTAATAAGAAAGGGTTGAACACATAACAACGAGCGATCGGTGCTCAAAGGAGGGTTAATTAATGAAAGATAAATCATGGCTGACGTTGTAAACCCCCAATGCTGTTAGGAAAATAAGGACTTAACCAGTGAACTAGGAATTACTATTTGTAAATTATGTCATTTTATTTTACCTGTACCATTTTTTTGCGTACATCATTTATATTTATATTAGTAATAATATTTTTCGGTAAAATAGTGTGGGATGACACCGTTTAGACTAACATGCGTATGCTCCTTACCTAAAGTACATGGGGGTGTGTTCAGGAACGTACGGCCAAGACACTTGAGGCTGTTTTCTAATTTTAAGCTATGGAAGAAAATAATATTGTTGCATTCTTCGCCCCCTCATAAACAGAAGGAGGAAGGTCATCGTAAATTCAGAATATAAATATCATTTTATGAGATGGCAAATTTCTTTTCCAGAAGAGTTTTAACAGTAGGGTCCCAAAACATCATAGAAATTAGTTGACTCTTTACATTTGAACCACAGGAATACTAGGGGTCGTTCAGTTCAAAACAAGGTTATCTCATAATTAAAATTTTACTTCCTATATATGAGATAGATAATACCAAGATTTTGATATAAATTAAATTTCATATTGGTATTAGTGTAGACATCGAAATTTTAAGGGATCAAGCTAAATCCTAAATTAAAGATACTACAAGACTCTTGAAATCCTAGGAGTCTATTAGAGTTTCTTGGAGGTTACTCTACCCTAAACCCTAATTCACACATATATAAAGGGATACATATTCCCTTGAAGATGTGTCTCAAAATCCCATAAACTCCGAGGATATTCATAAAGAGATCAAAATATGGCCGGATACTTCTTGACAATCAAATAGTTCAAGAAACTGGAGATCAGATATATCCACAGGAGGTCTGCATCATCCTACATTCGAAAAATATGCGGCTTCAGCCCTCGAATCAAGGAGAATGCGGCTTCATCCCTCAAATCAAAGAGATAATCAGGAGAGAAAAATCAAGGGAACAAACAGAGTTGTAACCCGCAATGTTTATCAATAAAATCACTTTATTCTTTTGTGGTTACAATTTATTTTTCATATGTTGAAAATTAGTTGCAAACAATTAGCTAATACCAAAAAACAATCGGTGGATAAATGCAATATTCCCAAGTTAAATACCGGATTTGGACACTAATTTCGGTATAAAATTTGGAATTGTATAATTTATCATGTGTTTAATTATTGGTTTTAGCTAAAAGTTTATACCAAAATATTTGTATTATCTATTTCATATAGGATCTGGACCAATAATCTCAAAATTACAATAATTATAGGATTATAATCTCAGGGCATCCTTGTTCCGAACAAAACGGCCCCTACTTGAATTTCTCCATGCATGCATGTAACAATTTTACTAAATAAATATCTTGTTTTTAATGTAATCACGTTTTTTGACAATATCGCATAAGAAGCAGCTCAAACTGGTCCATATCCTGCTCTCTTCCACAGATGCATTTGTTCTTCCAATGGCAGCTGCATCTTTAATTCGTTTATTTGGTCTTCCTCTATATATACCATTCTCACAAAAAGGAAATGTAAAATAATCGATCTTTTGAAATACGAAAAAAAAACGAACTAAAAAAAGATGACTGGTCATACAAGATGGAGTCCAACCCCAGAGCAGCTCATGACATTACAAGAAATGTATAGGAAAGGATTGACAAATCCAAATGCTGCTCAATTACAAAGAGTAACAGATCACTTGTCTTTGTTTGGCAAGATTGAGACCAAATTTTTTTTCTATTGGTTTCAAAACCACAAAGCTAGAGAAAAAAAGAAGCTTAAGAAAAAGCTTCTTATGCAAATGAACCAACAGCAGCAAATGTCTATGAATAACGACCTCGATTGCAGCAACAATTTACCTCTTTTTACTTCATCGGCTAGATTAATGGTAAGCGCCCTACAACTTTCTTTTTCTCCCTCTTATGCTATCAGCAAGTTACGAGTTTAACTGTAATACACTGATTACCTAGCAGATAATTACAAGTAACAATCAATTATAAGTAGGATTAGTAATGTAGAAATTAAGGCAGGTAATATGCTACAATAAGTTACGTTAAATGGAATTTTTTATACTGTGACCATATAAATGACATGCATTAGCCAGCAATACAAGCTAAAAATGGTGGCATTTGATTTTAAAAAAAAATTCTTGTATTTTAGTTACTCATTATGTAAGTTTCTTATGTGCCATGGCAGCTACTAAAGCTAAAAATGAATTTTATTATGTATATTTAGGTTTTAAAAAATAAATCAGTCATTTCTGCTCATCATCTCATAAGCTACATTTGGTAGTATGAATCTATCAAAAAACTAAATACATATATGTAACTTATAGTAGTAGTATATATTGTAGGATTACTTGCTGAATTAGAAGACAGTGGGCGTGAGGGAGTAAAAAATATACAGAAACAGCAATTATGCTAGCCTAGTATATTTTACTGGAGTTTAACTTCTATGAACTGATCGTGTAAGATCCTTTACAATATTTGATCACCAAAAGTTAACTACAGTAACATGACTAATCATCAAAAGTGGGCTAGTAACTATGAAATTAAGGCAGATTACCTGTCACAACATGTTAAAATGCACTAATTAATATAGTAAATCTTTTTTTGCATTCTTCTTGTTTATTAGTTAAATCCTAGTTGACGTACTTCTCCTGTAATGTCATATAATATAGGCAGAAGTTGAAGATGCATCCACCAGACTGATGAATTCTCTCAGGAATATGAATCCTCCTATTCCAACAAAATGTGATATGGAAACTTGCATGATGAGAGCACAAGGTCCACATTTCATATTGATGATGGACATAGTTCCAAATCCAACTTCTCTTCCTTGTATTAGTAGCAATACACCCCTCAAAACCCTAGAGCTCTTCCCTGTCACATCTTCCAGCAGCCTCAAGGACTTGGCAAAGGAAATTTCATAAAAGGGACAATTGTGACATTCACTGTTGGAGTTCCACCATACTCATTGAATATTAAGTAGCAGATGATATTTACCTAACTTACTATAATACTTCTTGTTGTTGCTTGATTTATAGCTAAATTAATTAGGTTAATCAAATGTTCTTGGACTGTTCTATATGTAAGTCTTTATAAGCTTAGTTAGAGTTTGGAGAGTTATACTCGCTCAATTCCAATTTATGTACCTTACTTTTCTTTTTACTATGTTTCAAAAAATATCTCAATCTGTTATAAATAGAATTCTATTTAAGGTGAATGTCTATATTTTACAGAGATCTCAGGGTTTATTACTTGGTGGCTAAGTCACCCTCTCCCTATAAATAGAGGGTTTTATTCCATTGTAATTCATCCCAAAATCAATAAGAATTCTCTCCCTCTACTTTTCCCTACACTCTTCTTCTTCTTTTATTGTTTTATAACACGTTATCAGGACGAGATTATCCAATTGAGTAGAAGCTTTGGGATTGAGCATAATGATTGTCAATTGTTTCATGAACTTCCTTCATGATTAAATTCTGGATTTAAGGTAATTATTTTACTTTTCTCTTTCATATTCTTGACATTCTATAATTTGATTTTAAATACAAGCAAAGACGATAAATTTTGATTGTAACTCTAATGGAGTTTGAAAGAAATTATAACCACCCAAAGTGATAAAATTTCTATGCATTGCCATGATCAAATTCATGAATGATTGTGGGCAAAGAATTGAAAACTCGTCCCATTGAATTTGCTCCATTCTCATTCCCTTAAGAGAATGTGATAGCAATATGTGATAAGTCTGAAATAAGACAAAATTATTACTATGAATGTATCAATGGATATAAACGTGACAATAGACGAAATTATAATCATCATTATTATGGTAATGAGAACAATAAGGATTCTCAAAATAATCCTTCACTTCGTGAAAGTAATATTTATCATCGATTTGACATAAGATTTTATAAAGCACATATAGATGATTATGGTCCATTCATGATGTGAACGTGACACCATCTGATTTATGAATACATATTCATTTTTGGAAGAATATGAATGTGCTAGTGGTAGTGAATATACCACACTCACCTCTAGAAGGAGGTTTGAGATGATATAAGAAAATAATATCATTATTATGACATAAATGGTCAGTGGTCATGTACTTATTGTACGCCAAAATATTTTGGCATTGTGATTATTAAAGGCAACGGTAATGCAAGAAACAGATCTTGGATATAATTTTGACCATAACCATAATGGTATCACTTCCTTCTTCAAAGAGATATTAATATGGTTGATTTATGTACCAAATCTCTACCGACATCAACCTTCAAGAAGGTAGTGTACAAGATTGAGATACGAAGGCTCGAGGATGTGAATTGATGCTCTCATTAGGGGAAGTTGATGCGAATTGTACTTTTTTTCCCTTACAAGGTTTTTCCCACTGGGTTTTTCTTGCAAGGTTTTTAACGAGGCAACCAAAAGGCGTATTATTAGATATATGTACTCTTTTTCCTTTTCTAGAATTTTTTCCCATTGGGTTTTATTTTAGTTAAGGTTTTAACGAGGCACATTATTTGTTGAATAGACATTCAAGGGGGATTGTTATAAATAGAATTCTATTTAAGGTGAATGTCTATATTTTAGAGAGATCTCAGGGTTTATTACTTGGTGACTAAGTCACCATCTCCCTATAAATAGAGGGTTCTATTCCATTGTAATTCATCCCAAAATCAATAAGAATTCTCTCCCTCTACTTTTCCCTGCACTACTCTTCTTTTATTGTTTTATAACACAATCACTGTTTTATCCTTATTATTGACACTTGGTAAGAAAAGTTTGTTATACATTGTTGGAAAGCATGCGGTGGTAAAAGGCCGGCTTTGGTGCCTTTTAAGTCCTTGTCCTTTTATGTGTTTAATTTTGGTGCCTTTTAATTTAGAACATATGTGTGCAAATACATACACATATATACATATATTTTATATATATATATATATATATATATATATATATATATATATATATATATATATATATATATATATACTAGTTCTTCTGCACGTGCATTGCACGTGGAAACTGAATCATGTAGTACATTTATAAAATAATATTAATATTCTTAAAATAAAACTTTGAGTAAATAATTATACATGAAAGAATAAGATGTAAGTTTCTCTAAATGATCAATATGGATCAACGTATTGGTGGCTTGTTTGTCGAGGTCAAGATGATTGAATATATTGTTCAAACCTACAAAGATGAACAATCAGAGTTTAATTAGATATATGCATGTGATTTTTTTTACTTGTTTTGCTCGTATGAGGTACATAAACGTAATGAGGCGTATCTCACCTACTATTTCCTTATAGATGATGTTTATGGTGTATATCCCTTTCATTCATTTTGCTAGCTCAGTCATGACCACGACTTTTGTAATGAACATATAACATACATTTACTTGACCAATAACCACGGTAGAAGCCTGATCCTTCCGATCCTTCTCCATAAGTGCAAGTAAATGTGGATTATCATATTGGTAGGCATTGATCTGCTCAAGCAATGACAACTATGCAACCAACACAAGCAAACACTCTATTCAATACTAAAACATGCCCCATGAAACGCTGATTAGCCAACGACTGAACCTCCAAGGCTAATGGACATATCTCAAATGAAAGAAGAGCCATATTTCCCATGGATTTCCAACTCAAGGCATCCATTATTACAAAATATATTACTTAAAATAATTGCACATGTATATCGAGTCATATGGTATATGATTTTCATAAAATAGTATCAATATATATAAAATAAAAGTTTGAATAAATAATTATACACGAACGAATAAAGCATAAATTTTTGCGAATTATATGCTGACTTGTTCGTTGAGGGTAATTGAATATCGTTTGAAGCTACGAAGATAAACAATTAAAGTTTAATCAATTGTTAACAATTTATCATGTTAATCGTTAATTAGCTTCAGTCCACCATTTAAATTCATTATTCATACTGAATGAAAAATGTTTTGATTTTGCAATAGCAGATTTTTATTAATCTTAAATTTTCAGCAACTACTTGATGACAAATTTACTAAGAGGTCATGTTTCACCAAACTAATTTAATTAGTACTGATTTATGTAAATTTATTTTTAGGAGAAACAAATTAGCAACGAAAAATATTACCAAAAATTATGAAGAATATAATGAAAGATGAAGAGATCACTATTGTAACTCTCTTCAAAGAAAACACCAGTCAGAAATTTTTTATTGAGGGCTTGTCATATGGGTATGCAATGCAAGTATAAAAAAATCTTAGAGATCTGAGCAGTGAAGTTAGTGCACAAATTAAAGGTACAATTGCAGCAACACTAAAATAGGATTAATATTTTCAGCGCATTTGTTCTTGGCAAATTGTGGAGGAAAGTTCTAAAGGCTGTATATACATGTTAAATATTAGACACACACAGAGAACGAACTTGTGGACATTGAAGAAAGCTACAAATAAAGAAGTTTAAGCTAACAGAGTTTGCATGACATATTACCTTTCTTATGATTTCGAAAATAAGATGAAAACAAATTTGTTGGAGAGCTATGAAACTATTTGCAATAATAAAGACAATTGCCAATTCAGAATTGTTTCAAGCATTTTCTTGCATTATTTTATATGGTTCCTCCGTTCTAACACAATAAAGTTCTTCGTTTCCTTATCTGTTATGCATGTTCTTTGATTCAACACTTTGATGATGTCTCTTTAGCCACACGAACTTCCCATCCTTCTTTGATGTGCTTTCTACTTTCTATAATTCTAAGAGAAGAAATTAAAAGAAAAATGAAAGAAAAGAAGAAAAGGAAAACCATGTTAGAGACATTACCGCAACGTCCCTATGTATAACCTTGGAGGAGTTTTAAGTATTCTAAAGACTCCACATTTGTACTTCAGTTGCTTAAAGAAAAATTATGCGCAATTGAAAGCCATTTTTGTATTTTTCATGGATGAAATTAAAGTTGTCCTTGCCTAGAAAATGATATAGGAATATAAATGCCTCTTCCAAAACTAATCGTTTCTAATTCGGCGCCTTCGGAGAAATGGCATGTGTGACTTTTATAATATCATGACATCCTTGACAAAGTTACAGCGCGCGTCTGACATATTTGCCAATGGACATCCATTTGACGCTAAATTATGCCAACGATTACAACTCATCATTTTGGACTTTTAAGGTTTTTTTGTAAGTAAGTTATTTATGTGAATATCAACGATTTTAATAATTTAACTTTTAAATTGTGGGGTTCCCATTTTTAATGTGATAATTCTTTTCCTTCACGTAAACAAATAATTGGAAAAAACACAAGGAGATAATACTTATCTCTTTTTCTTAATCTCCAAAATTGACCAAGGAAAGAAATTGAACCAGAAACATATTATTATGGTCGTAATCTATGGATACTAAATTAAACCAGCATATGCGAAGAAAAAATACAAAGTCGTACTTCAACAGATACCAAGTAATGTAATTTACTTTGATTTAATACACACGAAAAATAGTCAATAATTCAAAACAATACAAAATTAAATTATGGATATAAAAAACAAATAATTCATACTTTTTGTATCATTTTCAGCCATAAACAGCGGCAAGATTCATCAGGTAATTTCCTAGCGTCAATGCTGTCAATAGTGAGAGCACAAAAAGAAGTGGTAGAAATTTAGTGTCGAATTTACGCGAAAAAATTAAAGTTTAATAACAAAAAGGGTTTATAGACAAGTCTTGTGACAAGTGAAATGTTAGATAGATTTTTATATATAGGAGGGGTGCGCTTCAGTTTTGTTCATCGTAAATGAGTGCAAGAAAGGACACGGTTAAACGACGCTTTTCATTATTAACGTTAAACGTTTAACATTCACAACTCTTCAGAATAATTTTGTCCTTCTTCTTATTTAAATATTATATATTTTTTTAAAAGTAAGATAATTAAATTTTAAAAAGGGTTAAAAAGTAATTTAACTTTTGACTTAAGGGCTTCCCACTTTTAATATAGTTTATATATATATCAAAGACTTGGACTTGGGGCTTGGGCGTGGGCTGGGTCGGACCTAAAATAAATAATTTATATTTTTATTTCTTTCTACAATTAAAATCTGTTTTATTTGAATTTTAAATTTTAAATATATTTGAATAAACAAATACGTCTGTTTGTGAAAGAAGTACATCCAACAAAGTGGATATAGAAAAATTTGCAAGTATATTCTTGGCTTGTTGTATCCTAAAGAAGATTGTTTGTATTTCCCCAATTTGTATACAGATAATATCTTCTTTAAGGAAAGTCATTCTCACTCCTCAAGCCTTCTTCAATTTCGTTTTCAATTATTATTTTTCTAACACTTGGCAATGTCCAAGTCCACAAGATTCGAAAGGTATTTTTGGTATGCTACATCTCTTTAGTTTAAAGATACAAGATTCAAAAGGTACTTTTCGTATGTTACATCCCATCAGTTTAAAGACACAAGATTCAAAAGTGTTCTTTGAGTTCGTAAACTTCACGTCCAGATAAACTACGACACATACTATACAATTGGGGGAGTTATTTTTATGTGCTTTGGAAGAACTTGAGACATAGAAATTCTATATTGATAATCCATCGTTGCTACAAGTGGTATAGAATTTCTTTCACCCAAAAAAAAACGAAAAAAGAAGAAGAAGTGGTATAGAAGATATAAAGACTGGAGGGATAAGTGTATTGGGAAAAAACTGAGTTTATATTAAAGATGACGTGGCATGACACGTGGTTTGGTTAAATGGTCAAAGCGCAACAATTGACTAAGAGACACGGATGGAGACAGCCACGGGAAGAGGAATTTAAATAGGCACGAGACGAAGTGCAGATACGAGTCTCGTACCAATTCAAGTCATTTAAAGCCAGCGGATTAGAAGACATTAAAGACAAAGATCTGATGACAGAAAGGAGTCCAAATTCATTATTAAATACCTGATACGTTAGAAAATTGGTATTTAATAGGAATGATTGTATAACGGCTTATTTAATATTATTTATTACTCATAATTATATCATTAAAGCTGAGGCTTCATTCCTTTACCTAGAATTACCTATAAAAGGAAGAAGTATCATCATTTGTAAAGAGACGGAATACTATTGGGAACTTATTGAAATACAAAACTATTTGCTGCTTTACCATCATTCTCAAAAGTATTTTATTTTCGTCTCCTGATTATCAGTAACCCGAATTTCTTTTTAGCTTTGACCAAAGACTCAGATTTTTGGTTAAACAAATTGGTTCCGTTACCGGAAATCTGATAATCTTTTCTTTTAAGCTATATCTTATCCATTGTCGTCACCATGTCAAACAACAACACCGACAATAACAGTAATAACACATTGGGAAACCATGAAAATCAAATCCATCAAAATCAAGATGATGTGGTTCCTTCCCCTCCAGATTCACCACGTCAATCTGGTGAAGGCACTCCTGTTACTGAATCCCGTGCTGATCAACAAGAACAATCTGAACACTTTGAAGGAGTTACAACTGAAGCTTTACAAAAGCTAATTGATGCACAGGTCGGCAAAGCTCTTCAGGCACTTGTTAGTCGATTGCCTGCTGCACCACCCACACCAACTTCTAACAATAATACATTGGAGAATCCCCGTTCTGGTCTTGATAATTCTGGAAACGGAGCAACCCCCAGTGAACCACAGGAAGGGGGACCAGGTAATACAAATAATTCATATTTGCAAAATTTAGTACTAACCTTGCAGAAACAGATTAAGGAACAAAATGAGCGTATTGAGCAAATCCCTGGAGTTCGCCTGTAATAAAAGGAGTAGACATGGACAAATACTCACAACAACCATGGAAGCCTAGTGCTGCTCCCCTTCCAATTCCGAAAAAGTTCAAAATGCCTGACATCCCGAAATATGATGGTACTACAGACCCACGTGACCACGTGACTGCATTTACAACCGGCGTAAAAGGCAACGACTTGACCAAACAAGAAATTGAATCAGTATTGGTCAAGAAATTTGGAGAAACACTCACCAAGGGTGCATTAACCTGGTATTCTCTTTTATCTGAAAATTCTATTAATTCTTTTGCTGAGCTTGCAGATTCTTTTATTAAAGCACATTCGGGAGCACAAAAGGTTGAGAAAAGGATGGAAGATATTTTCAAAATCAAACAAGGGGATTCGGAGTTGCTTAGAAACTTCGTTGATAGATTCCAGCGTGAAAGAATGACTCTACCTCGTGTGCCTGACAATTGGGCTGCTATAGCTTTTGCAAGTAATTTAAATGACAAAAGTTCTGAAGCCACGAGACGACTCAAAGAAAGTCTTCGAGAATTTCCTGCAACCACATGGAATGATGTTTACAACAGGTATAGCACGAAGCTGCGAATCGAAGAAGATACCGTACCTAAGCTCCATCATGAAGAAAGGGGCGGTACCCGAAGGTCAGATTCCGAAAAAAGATCAGGTAAAAACAGGTACAATCCATATATGGGACCTGCAGGAAAAGACCCACGGTCGAAACAAGATAGCCAGCAATATGATAAAAAATCGAGGAACAGGGACTCTGGTTCTTCTTCAAAGTTCAGGAATGATCGGAACATACAAGAATCACGAGATGATGACAGAAGTTTAAAGGCACGATTCGACGGATATAATTTTAATGTCTCTACCTCCGAGCTCGTAGCTGTTTTAAGAATCATGGGGGATAAGGTACGGTGGCCAAAATAGATGCGGTCAAATCCAAATAGACGCAATCCAGATCATTGGTGCGAATTCCACAATGATCACGGGCAAAAAACTTCAGAATGTAGATTCTTGCAGAGTGAAGTGGATCATCTATTGAAGCAAGGGTACCTCACTGAGTTATTTAGCGAGAAAGGAAAACAAGCTTATATGAAAAACAGGCAAGAGCCATCACAACCTCCTTCACCCAAGAGGACAGCGAATGTCATAAGCGGGGGAGAAGATATTCACGGCATAACCTACACAGCCTCCAACAAGGTTTCTAAGGTAACAATTACACACAGGAAACGGGTGCGGCAGGTCCTAGAAAATGAAAGTATTTTGTTCGATGACGCAGATACCGAAGGAGTGACAACTCCACATAATGACGCACTGGTAATATCTTTACTTGTACATGATACTAATGTAAAACGAGTTTTGATTGATCCAGGGAGTTCTGTAAATATTATATTACTAAGGGTATTACATGAAATGCAAGCTGAAGACAAAATGATACCCAAAGCGCACACCTTGTCAGGCTTCGACAATTCAAGTGTAGTAACAAAAGGAGAGGTAATTCTAACAACTTTTGCTACGGGTGTTGTTAAAGAAACTAAATTTCAGGTAGTTGATATGGAAATGGCCTACAATATGATCATAGGGAGACCATGGATACACGATATGGATGTTGTCCCATCAACTTTACATCAAGTTATTAAATTCCCATCACCATGGGGAATTTTCCAAATTCGTGGGGATCAGCAGATGGCTAGAACTGTCAACGCTGTAACAAGTACGAGCACCATAAATAAAGAAAAATAGCAATTACAGGAAACAGTTGAAGGTAAAAAAGATTAAACTCCAGCTGAACAAGAAAAGACAGATTTGTACTCAAGGCTTGACACAATTCAGGAACCTGAAGAAAATGAAAGTATCAAAATGACAATTGAAGAGCTCGAGGCAGTGATATTATTTGAGCAATGGCCTGAACGGAAGGTTTATGTCGGGGCCAATTTAAGCTTAAACATGCGAGGTATGATAATCGAATTTTTAAAAGCTAACTTAGACTGCTTTGCTTGGTCCCACGCTGATATGACAGGGATACCACCGGATGTGATGACTCACAAACTCAATGAGGACCCTTCTTTCACACCAATAAAGCAAAAGAAAAGAAAGCAAGGTGCTTTCAAGAACCAGGTGATTCAGGATGAGGTCCAAAAATTATTAAAAATCGGATCGATCCGTGAGGTAAAGTATCCTAATTGGTTAGCTAACACGGTGGTCGTACCCAAGAAAAATGGTAAGTGGCGCGTTTGTATGGATTATACCGATTTAAACAAAGCCTGTCCAAAAGATTCCTTTCCCTTACCGCATATAGACCAACTAATTGATGCAACCGCAGGTCATGAACTTTTAAGTTTTTTAGATGCATACTCGGGATATAATCAAATTAAAATGGATCCTGGTGATGAAGAAAAAACTTCTTTCATCACAGACAGGGGGACTTACTGTTATAAAGTAATGCCCTTTGGTCTCAAAAATGCTGGGGCAACCTATCAAAGGTTGGTCACCAAAATGTTCCAAGAACATTTAGGGAAAACAATGGAGGTATATATAGACGATATGCTCGTCAAAACCCAGCGATCTCATGATCATATTTCTCATCTATCTGTTACATTTGAAATTTTGCGAAAATTTAATATGAAACTCAACCCAGAAAAATGTGCATTTGGAGTTGCATCAGGTAAGTTTTTGGGTTTTCTTGTTTCTAACCATGGTATTGAAGTGAATCCTTCTCAGATTAAAGCAATAGAAGAAATCTCTGATATCCTTACTAATAAAAAGGAAGTACAAAGATTAACGGGAAGAATTGCAGCTTTGGGGAGATTTATTTCCAAATCCTCAGAAAGGTGTTTTAAGTTTTTCTCCGCACTCAAAAAGCAAGATCATTTTGAATGGAATGAAGATTGTCAACAAGCCCTTCAAAATTTGAAAGCTTATTTGTCAAAACCACCGTTGTTGGCAAAACCAAAGGTGGGGGAAAAACTTCTCATATATCTGGCCGTATCTGAAGTCGCGGTGAGTGCTGTTTTAGTCCGTGAGGACCAAGGTAAACAATCTCCTATTTATTATGTAAGTAAGTCATTATTGGAAGCTGAGACACGATACCCACAGCTAGAAAAATTAGCATTAGCTTTGATCATGGCATCTAGAAAATTAAGACCTTATTTTCAATGTCATCACATTAATGTAGTTACTGCTTTTCCGCTTCGAAATATTTTGCATAAACATGAACTTTCAGGAAGATTAGCAAAATGGGCTATAGAACTAAGTGAATATGAAGTTGTTTATCAACCCAGGACCGCTATAAAATCTCAAGTACTAGCTGATTTCGTGGCTGATTTTAGCCAGGGGATGCATTTAGAAGCAGAAAAAGAATTACTAGTTTTTAATGGTGCAAACCCGGGGACTTGGGTTTTATTCACTGATGGTTCATCTAATGTAAAAGGGGCAGGCCTAGGGATAGTCCTCGTACCACCTGCGGGTGAGACTATTAGACAGGCTATAAAATGTCATTCTATAACTAACAATGAAGCAGAGTATGAGGCTGTAATTGCAGGTTTAGAATTGGCACGAGAACTCGGCATAACACAGATTATAATCAAGAGTGATTCTCAACTCGTGGTCAATCAAATGTTGGGGACTTATACAGCCAGAGAGATGCGAATGCAAGAATACCTCGCAAAGGTACGGGAGTTAATAAAGCAATTCCAAACTTGGAAAGTAGTGAAGATCCCAAGAGATGAGAATGTAGAGGCAGATGCTTTAGCAAATCTCGCATCTGCAGCAGACGTAGCAAACGATACAAATGCTTCAGTCATACATTTATTTCATTCCGTTCTCGAATCTGATAAAAACGAGGTAAATTTTAATCATTTAACATGGGATTGGAGAAACGAAATTGTTGCCTTTTTACAGCACGGTACCGTGCCTAATGACAAAGGAAAGGCTCACGCGCTTCGCAAAAAAGCTGCTCGATATTGTTTATATCAAGGAAATCTTTATCGAAAGATGTTCGGTGGACCACTAGCAAGGTGTCTCGGACCCTCTCAAACAGAATATGTGATGAGAGAAGTGCACGAAGGACATTGTGGGAATCACGTAGGGGGACGGTCACTGGTAAGAACATTAATTCACACAGGATATTATTGGCCTAAGATGGAAGAAGAAGCAACCAGTTTCGTGTCCAAATGTGATAAATGTCAAAGGTACGGCAACAATATGCACAGACCAGCTGAGTTACTACATCCTGTTATAGCCCCGTGGCCCTTTATGAAACGAGGGATGGATATCGTAGGTCCACTTCCACAAGCAAAAGGTCAGGTAAAGTTTCTACTTATACTTACAGATTATTTCACTAAATGGGTAGAAGCAGGGGCATTTAAACAAGTACGAGAGAAGGAAGTTAAAGACTTCATATGGCGAAATATAATATGTCGCTTTGGAGCACCAAAGGAGATCGTATGTGACAATGGACCACAATTCATTGGAGCTCAAATCACAGAATTTCTTCGAAGTTGGCAGATCAAAAGGATAACGTCTACGCCATACCATCCAGTAGGTAATGGACAAGCGGACTCTACTAACAAAGTCATTATCAACAACTTGAAGAAGAGGTTACATGATTCAAAAGGTAATTGGCCTGAGGTGTTACCTGGAGTATTATGGGCTTATCGTACAACGACCAAAACAGGCACTGGAGAAACACCATTTTCAATGGTTTATGGTGAGGAAGCCTTAATTCCAGTTGAAATAGGTGAGCCAAGCACACGGTACGATCAGGCAACGGAGGAATCTAATGATGAAGAGATGCGGGTCAACCTTGATTTACTTGAAGGAAGAAGAGAAGCTGCATTGATAAGGATGGCAGCACAAAAGCAAGTAATTGAACGATATTACAATAGGAAAGCACGCCTCAGATTTTTCAAAATTGGGGACTTCGTGCTTAAAAAGGTGTTCCAATCTGCAAAGGCTGCTAACTCAGGAAAGCTAAGTCCAACATGGGAAGGACCGTACAAAGTCCGTGACATTGCGGGAAAAGGAGCATACCAGTTGGAGACAATGGACGACAAAATTTTACCCTCACATTGGAATGCCGTCCACTTAAAAAGATATTACTTTTGAGAAAGTACCTACGGTCAGGTATCACCATGTTAAAATTTCTCTTTTGGATTATTAATATTTTACTAATGATTTTAGATGCTAGGCAAAACACCCTAACTCGTGCCAAATGATGAGTCACAACCTACAAGGCAAAATGGAGTATTCTTAAATTCCCAGCCCAGGGTTACAATTAATCTGATGGAAATACACATGAGTTAGGCAGTCTTCATCTATAATCGCACCTTCGAGTCCCGTATATCTTTCTGTTTCAGGAAAAGGGCCAAAGTAAAAGAAATAAACAAGTGCTCGAGGCTTCATACTTCACCGCTCAAACACTTGGGGGACTACATATTGTACACAGATACGTGTAGAAGTGCAGATACGAATATCGAACAAAAGTCGGCCACAAAGAGACAAGTGTTGAGTAAAAGTTACGAAGTCTTCAGCATTCATGAGAATAACAGAGTCATCTCTCAAAACTCATAAACAAAGTCACCTCTCAAACCCTTCTTAATATATAAAGATAGGGTCATGACTATGTACTGAAACAGGTTATGAAGAAAAACCTTGTTTATTCTATGTTATGTACAAATCTGTTACAAAAAAAACAGTTACGAGAAAGTTGTAGATGTATTGTAATACATGTAATAGTCAAACACTTGTTAAAGTTCATGAATAGAAACTTGCCAAAGTTGTTTCATACAAAACGTGTATATTCCTATTTCTTTCATCGTATTATAAACACCATTATGAAGTTGAGACGTCTTCTTCATTAAGTGTCGATAAAATAAAAGGGCCCTCTTTTATAAGCCTCATGTTGATAATCCATGAGAAGAATCATAAAGCATTTTAAAAGGATAAAAATGCTAAGCTATTCTATAAGTCCTAGAAAAATGGGCAAGAATAAAATATACAGAAGTACCAACAAAAACTTCTTAATATAAAAGACCAAGTATGAACTTAGTCAGCAAAATATTTGTTTTCTACAAATGCCCCATTATGATAACTGGGGACTTCATCAAAAGATCCCTTAAAGTTGCCAAGGGATAACACCACCAAGTAATAAAAACAAAAACAACAATTTCATTTTCAGCTAGTCACTGAAGGGTTTGGAACATCAGAAGTTTCACCCTCGGGAGCAGGAATTGCAACCCCAATTGCTGCAGTAGCCACTTCTTCATTTAAAAGCTCTTCCGTTCCAGGAGCTTCAAGTACAGGAGAAGGAGTATCAGTAGATTGTTGACTTTTCTCGATAGTATCTACGACTTTGGCCAGTTCAGACTGCAAGTCAAAGCCTTCCTGAGCAGCTTCCATCAAAGCATCACGACGAGATTTTAGGAAAGCCCAACTCACCTCTATGTTGAAGTTCTCCTCCAGAAGTCCATATTCCTTTTCCCACATAGCAAGATCGTTTTTCAAGATTTGGTGCTCAGCTAAATGGGAATCAAGTGAAGCTTCAAGAGAGGCATGAGAACTCTTCAAAGCATGAATCTCGTCAGAGGAGGTCTGTAAGTCAGCTTGAGCTTGAGTCAAGCTTTGCACTAACTCTCCTGCATACTCTTCTTTCTTAGCCAAAAGTGCCTTAAGCTCCCTAACTTCTTCACTAGCCTTTGATAATTGTTTTGACAAAGAGCATTCCAAAAGCTCTTTGTCTCTTTTAAATTGGCTTGAAGAAGCCTTGGCAGATGCCAGTTCAGAAGTCAAACCACGGTTTTGCTGCTCCAGAAGGTTTTTATTTTCTTGCTAATCCTCTATGGTCCCTTGAGAATTCTCAAACTATTCTTTCAAATTGGCTGCTTCAAGCTGGGCTCCCCTGGCTATTTCTTCGGCCTCGTGGACAGTTTTTTCAGACTCACGGGCTTTTCTTTCCAGAAGGGAAATTCTTCCCATTAGTTACGTACCAATGGGGTTAGCCTACAGAGACAACTCATAGAAATGAGGGATTGAAGATACTAAAAAAAACTTGTTGGTAAGAAGAGGAAAAATACCTTCAAAGTAGAATGAACTATGTCATTCATTAGAGTCAAACAGCTATGGCTCTCCATCTTCTTCTTCTCAATATCTCCAATTAGGGGCTCGAGCCAAACATCGGCTCTACCAGTCTTTCTCAAAAGGCTATGGTTGGCAGGAACTTCAAGAGTAACACTTCTCATAGTCATACTTCCACTGCTAGAACCCGTCTCTGTATGATGAACAGAGGGAAGAGGAGCAATGGAAGGAATGGAAGGAGAAGATGTAGAAACAGGAATGGAAGGAGAAGATGTAGAAACCAACGCAGGAATGGAAGCAAGTACAGTAGAAACTGCCAAGGGAACAGACATAGGAGCGGTAGAAACTGGCAAAAGAATGGAAGTCGTCAAAACTGGTAAAGAAATACTTACGGTTGGCAGTGGAATGGAGGAAATAGGAACGAATAAGGAAAGAGGAGCTTCATCAAAAATAGGGCCGAGCTCGCCACTCTCGAAACCACTATCAAAAAGATGCTGAATTGACACATTACTATCTCTTGGTTTGGTGTCCTCGTCAGAATGAATCAAAACAGGCTCGGTGGTTGAGGTTCGAGCAGGAGTGTCTTCAATTTCATCATCAATGATTATTCGCCTCCTGACCCTTGGCCTGGTAATTAGGGAGGTACCCTCCTCTTCCTCAGAACTTTCTTTTATAGCTTTCCTTTTTGGCAGCAAGGCTCGAGCCTTATCCAAATCAAGGGCAGCATTAGCAGACATGCGAATGGCCATAGCTACTTCAGCCGTCATTCCTCTAACGCCAAATCCTGATTAAAGGAAGGATATACATGATAAAAATTGAGGAAAAAATGCTTAACATGTAAAAAAAACATATAAAAAGGGGCATACCATGTGTTTTCACCTTCCAGCCATGTAAGGAAGAAATCGATTTCCAAGTTCTTTTCTCCCTAGAAGCAATCTTCAAAATTGAGTCTACCCAACCACGGAAGTTGGGAATAGGTTCCACATCTCCCATGGTTGCTATAAAAAACCAAGAAGAGACGAGGTTAAAAACAAATTTCTTTTAAAATTCTCAAGAGTAGGTACGGTAAGTAAAAGGAAACCTACATACAAAATTCCACTTCTCAGGGAAGGGAGTATTTGTTTCGCCAATCAAGTCCACCGTACGAACAGCAACGTAACGGATATACCATCCACGACCTTTGTCATCTTCAGGATTTACCAGAACTTTTTTGCTCCTTGCAGTTAAGGTAAAACCCCATGGCGTATTAAGTTAGGGTGGTATAAATGAATGAGGTGAGAGAAGGTGAAATTGACATTGGCTTTGGAAGATAAGTATCTCAAACAAGCCACTGTTCTCCACACTAGGGGACCGATTTGGGCCAAACAAATTGTAAAGAAACGGCAAAAATCAAGAATAACTGGGTCAATCGGAGGATTAAAACCTAAAGTGAAGGGGTAAGTATAAACAAAAGAATACCCACTTCTAAAGGAGGAAATTCTCTGATTTGGGGAAGGAATTGACATTCGAAGACTATCCTTCCAGTTACAATCTCTTCTTATGGTGGGGATTGTAAGCTCGGTTACTATTGTAGGATAAGTATCGGCTTTTTCCAAATTTGCAATTTGCTTTTGAAGAGACGTTTTGTCACTTTCAAAAGACAAATCGCTGGGAACTATCTCATCAACTAAGGGTTCTTGAGAAGAATCAAGAATTTCTCTACTTCTAGAAGAGGGGGCCTTTGGGATAGAACTCCTTGAAGAAGAACCAGAGGAGCCGCCTCGAGTAGATTCTAACCCTGTTCGAAGCCTACCTCCTCCGCCTCTTCTGTGTCTAACAGGGGCGTTGAGGAATTGGTCTAGAATCGGAACTTTTTTACGGTTAGGGTTTGAAGATGACATTGTTAGGAAGGATAAGTCGGAAGAAAGTAGAAATAAAGAAGAAAATGTTTGCTGAAGATTTGTGAAGAAGACAAAGGAAGAAAAAGTTATGTATATAATGGGAACCATCAAACTTAGAAGTGTAATGATGGAAAGCCTATAATAAAGGCAACTATCACTTTGTGAATAGTGAGAATGAAGAAGTCTTGAAAAAGGGTGTAAAGAGCAGAATCAATCAGAAAATGACACATGGGCAGAACATTAAATGGAAAAGACGACTGAGGCGTTAATACTGTCATAAGCATTAATTGTGGCAAAAATTCCTTTTTTATGAAGATCCACTTCCCAATTATTTAATTGATAAATAAATAGAAAGTGGGGGGACTATCTGTATTGGGAAAAAACTGAGTTTATATTAAAGATGACGTGGCATGACACGTGGTTTGGTTAAATGGTCAAAGCGCAACAATTGACTAAGAGGCACGGATGGAGACAGCCACGGGAAGAGGAATTTAAATAGGCACGAGACGAAGTGCAAATACGAGTCTCGTACCAATTCAAGTCATTTAAAGCCAACGGATTAGAAGGCATTAAAGACAAAGATCTGATGACAGAAAGGAGTCCAAATTCATTATTAAATACCTGATACGTTAGAAAATTGGTATTTAATAGGAATGATTGTATAACGGCTTATTTAATATCATTTATTACTCATAATTATATCATTAAAGCTGAGGCTTCATTCCTTTACTTAGAATTACCTATAAAAGGAAAAAGTATCATCATTTGTAAAGAGACGGAATACTATTGGGAACTTATTGAAATACAAAACTATTTGTTGCTTTACCATCATTCTCAAAAGTATTTTATTTTCGTCTCCTGATTATCAATAACCCGAATTTCTTTTTAGCTTTGACCAAAGACTCAGATTTTTGGTTAAACAATAAGGAGTGTGTTGGAGAAGCTATCTACAATAACAACTTAATTCTAATCTCTAATTCAAAATAACCACACCGTTATTATTTGGAGGGTTTGATAACATCAAACTAAGAGATGGTTGAGTCAAAAAAATTTGTTTAAAGTTCAACTTTTAAAGAGGGCAAGGAAATATGTCGAGAATACAATTAAGGTTTAAGCTCTTTTCCATTCAACTAAATTTAGTGTACGTGCGTTGCACGAGTGCCTAGCATCAATCAATAAAATATGTGTTCAAGAGAAACATGTAAATTAGGTTATCAAATGCTAAATTTTAAAATATCTACATTAAATTAATATGATACAATAAACAACTTCATATATAGAAAAGAATTGAGAGTTGTCATTTGTTTAATGAATATCAAAAGAAACAAAAATTAATTAATGACGACTCACTTAAATTATTTTTTGTCTTCTAATGTTTCATCTTTATTGTTTAACGTTTGTACTTTTAACAATACTGTACTACAACTGATTATTATGATGAATTTCGAAAAGAATGACTTGAATTTTTTGCAAATAAGTTAATTTAAAGATTTTCTTTGGTTAATTAATTTAAGAACTTAATTATTTGTTCAATGAGAATAATTTATTTTTGTTGATTCAAATCTTAATATTAGCTCATCCCAAGTTTTAGTATTTAAATATAATTATAATTTTTATTGTGCCGACCCGACCGGCCATCTTAAGAATTAATGCCCCGATCCCCTATTAATTACTTTTCCCAAGTTTATTTCTGCTAATGTGATTTGCTGGGATGTTCGGTTTTGAGTTTCGGGAGTTTTAGGATACTTAGTCCCTAAATGAGAGCTTAAGTGATGAAAAGTTGACCGTAGTCGGAACAGTATAAAGACGGCCTCAGAATGGAAATCCGATGGTTCCGTTAGCTCCGTTGGGTGATTTTAGGGTTAGGAGCGTGATCGGAATGTGTTTTGGAGGTCCGTAGCTAATTTAGGCTTGAAATGCCGAAAGTCGAATTTTCGAAGTTTCCGGTCCGATAGTGAGATTTTGATCCGAAGGTCGGAATGAAATTTCGGAAGTTGGAGTAGCTCCATAATGTTGAATGTGTCATGTGTGCAAAATTTTAGGTCATTCGGACGAGGTTTGATAGACTTTTTGATCGAAAGCGTATTTTGAAGAAAATTGGAGTTCTTAGGCTCAAATCCTTGATTAATTCGAGGTTTCGATGTTGTTTTAGGTATTTTAAGGATTGGTACAAGTTTAAATGAGGTATTAGGTGATGTTGGTGCTTTTGGTTGAGGTCCCGAGGGCCTCGGGGTGATTTCGGATGGGTGACGGGAAGTTTGAGAAATTGTTGCAGCTGCTGTATTTTTTACTGCTTCTGGTATTCTTGCATCTGTGGTTTGGGGACCGCAGAAGTGGCGCCGCAGAAGCGGCTAAGAGGCTACAGAAGGGATTGAGGGAGGTTAGCAAGTTCCGCAGATGCGAGGGATATTTCCGCAGAAGCGGAATCGCACCTGCGAGTTGGAAACCGCAGGTGCAGAAATTGGCCATTTAATGAAAAGTCGTAGATGTGACTAAGTCTCCGCAGAAGAGGGACTGCAGATACGGTCCCAGGGTCGCAAATGCGGAATCGTTGGGCAGAACATATAAATAGTTGCCTTCGCGAATTTGAGGGATTCTTTCACCATTTTCATCCGGGTTTGAAGCTTTTGAGAGAGATTTTTGAGGAAAACAAAGGGGAATAACTTGGAGGTAACGTCCTTGACTTCATAACTAGTTTTTATGTGATTAAAGACCTAATTAGTGGTAAGAAATTGGGAAAAATGGTTAATTAGGGCTTGAGTTTAAAAGACCTTTAAATGAGGATTTGAGGGATCCTTTGGACTCTGATTTCAGTGTTCTTGTTATGTATAGACTTGTAAGAGTACGAGATTTTTGAAAATATAAATTTCACCGGATTCCGAGACGTGGGCCCGAGGGGCATTTTGGTCATTTTACATAATTTTGCGTATTAGCTTAGACTTTAATTGTAGAATCAGTTACTTGAAGTGTTATTTACATTATGCAATTGAATTGAATAGATTTGGGCCATTTGGAGTCGAGTACTCGTGGCAAAAGCGTGGTGTCGGGTTGCTTTGAGCCGGTTAGAGCTAAGTGGCTTGTCTAACCTTGTGTGGGGTATCTTCCCCTTAGGATATGATATATTTGGTAATTGAAATGCCTTGTACTGAAGTGATGAGTGCATACTTGAGCTAATTGTTGAAAATCCGATTTTACTTTAAGTATTTCAATTGAGTTCCTTTTTCCTGCTTTATTCTACTTGCGAATTTAGCTTGTTGTAGTTTAGAATAGTATGTTTAGTTGATTTAATTGCCTATTTTCTTAAACTGCCTTAATTGCATTACGTGAAGCATGTTAGTCTAGAATTAACTGTTTACTTGGTACGAAATTTTACATTTAATTGAGTATTCTTGTGTTTCTTCTATGTGTTTTTAATTTGGGACTACGGGACTGCATTTCGGGAGATCTCCTGTACATATTTATGATCTGGACTGAGGTGCGGAATACCAAGAGATCCCTGGCACGTATATTGAGGATACTAAGAGATCCTCGGGATACCAAGAGATCCCTAGCATATATTGAAGATACCAAGAGATCCTCGGGATACCAAGTCCCTAGCATATATTGAGGATACCACGAGATCCTCGGGATACCAAGAAATCCCTAGCATATATTGAGGATACCAAGAGATCCTCGGGATACCAAGAGATCCCTAGCATATAGTGAGGATTCCGAGAGATCCTCGGGATATCAAGAGATCCCTAACATACATTGAGGATACCGAGAGATCCTCGGGATACCAAGAGACCCCTAGCATATATTAAGGGTACTAAGAGATCCTCGGGATACTGAGAGATCCCCGATTATCATCCTTGTTATGAGTGGTACTTCCTCGTGTTTGCCATTATTTCTGTTTCCGTTATTGTACTCCCTATTATCCTGCGTAGATTCTTACTGTAGATTTTCAATTGTAATGCTTATCTTATATTATCATGTCTCATATTCTCTATATTTATGTAATCTCAGTAGGGCCCTGACCTTCCTCGTCACTACCCAACAGAGGTTGGGTTTGGCACTTACTGAGTACCGCTATAGTGTACTCATGCCTTTTCTGCGCATGTTTTTTATGTGCAGATCCAGGTACTTCTACTCAGGCCTACCATCTTTGAGGGAGGCGACTACTTAGAGACTTCGAGGTACATCTACCGCGTCCACAGATCGAGATGTCCCTTTCTATTCATGCTTTTAGTATTTAGCCCTTTTGTACTTCTGTTCTTATTAGACAAAATTCCGGAGTTAGAGCATAGTATTTCTTTTTCTTAGCTTGTGATTCGTGGGTTTCCATGTCTTGGATTTGGATAATGGTTTGGAGATTTATATATGGTGTATGCCGAGCGGCACATTTAAACACTGTTATTGCCTTATTTCTGTTTTTAAATTGTTTACTTCTGCAAGTTTTGGTTATCTTCTGCAATTTAGGCTTAACTAGTCATAGAGACTAGGTGCCGTAACGATGGTTCACGGAGGGCAAACTGGGGTCGTGACAAGTTGGTATTAGAGCGCTAGGTTCATAGGAGTCACGAATCACAACCTGATTTATTAGAGTCTCGCTGATCGATACGGAGACGTCTGTACTTATCTACGAGAGGCTATGTAACTGTTAGGAAAATTTCCACTTCATTTGATTTACTTGTCATGCGGTATTTTGACATCACAATTCTAAACGTTTGTCTTCTATTCTCTCACAGATAGTTAGGACACGTGCTACCTGGGATGATCAGGCACCTGCGCCCCCTACTGCAGCCGTCAGAGGTCGGGGTCGAGGACGCGCACGTGGTGCAGCCAAGGCACCTGCGCGAGCTATCACCGAGGTACCACTAGCGGATCCAGTTGGAGTCCAGGCACCTGACACGTCTACTGCTACTACTTCTCCAGCTCTTTAGGAGACTTTGGCACAATTCATGAGCATGTACACCACTTTGGCTCAGGTATGGTTGCTTCCCCTTCCTGCAGCTACATCTCAGGCCGGGGGAGGAGTACAGACTCCTGCCGCTCGCACTCCTAAACAGCGAGTGCATGTTGAGCAGGTCCCTGAGATTATCCCTGTGCCACCTGCAGTGCCAGTTCAGCCCGATGATAGGGCAGTGGCTTCCGAGGAGGAGCAGCTGAGGCTTGAGAGGTTCAAGAAGTACAAGCCTCCTATATTAAGTGGTCTAGCATTGGAGGATGCTCTGGGATTTCTTGATGGGTAATACCGCATTCTCCGTACCATGGGTATCTCAGGATCGAGCGGGGTTTCTTTCACTACTTTCCAGCTTCAAGGAGCTGCTTATGAGTGGTAGCGCTCCTATGAGTTAGACAGTCCAAATGAGGCTGCTTCACTGACTTGGGCTTAGTTTTCATTCTGTTCTTGAGGGAGTATGTCCCTCAGAGCCTCAGGGACGCATGGCGCATAGAGTTTGAGTATTTACGCCAGGGTACTATGACTGTCTCAAAGTATGCTTTCCGTTACACCAGTTTGGCTAGGCATGCACCAGCCTTGGTTTCTACTATCCGTGAGAGGGTTTACCGATTTATTTAGGGCCTTATTCCCAGCATCAGATCTAGCATGGCTTGTGAGTTGGAGATGGATATTTCGCATCAGCAGGTGGTGAGCATTGCTAGGAGGATTGAGGGTATGCATGCTAGGGAGAGAGAGGAGAGGGAGGCCAAAAGGTATCGAGAGTCGGGCCATTATTCTGGTGCTCGTACCCCAGCTACAGGTCGCCATGGTAGGGGTTATATGAGTTGCCCTGTTCATTCAGCTCTTCCAGCAGCCAGTAGTGCTCCAGCTCCTCCTAGATCTTAGGAGCCTTATTATGCACCTCCGGTTTCTAGCGCACCTTCTGCGCGGGGTGCTTTTAGAGGTCAGTCCAGCAGACTTGGCCCTAGCCAGCCACAGCCACCACGTCCTCCCAGAGCTTGTTTTGAGTGTGGTGACACGCAACACTTGGTGAGGGATTGCCCTAGATTTGGGAGGACTGCACCTCCACAGACTTCTCAGCCACAACATGCCCCGCAGAGTTCTTAGGCTATGATTACAGCTCCAGTTGCTACCCCACCTGCTCAGCCGGCTAGAGGTGGAGGTCAGGGAAGTAGAGGTTGCCCTAGAGGGGGAGGCCAGGCCAGATACTATGCCCTTCCTGCCTGTACCAAGGTTGTTGCCTCCGATTCTGTCATCACAGGTATTATATTGGTTTTCCACAAAGATGCATCGGTTCTATTCAATCCAGGCTCTATTTACTCTTATGTATCTTCTTATTTTGCTCCGTATTTGGGTGTACCTCGGGATTCTTTGAGTTTCCCTATTTATGTTTCTACTCCTGTGGGAGATTCTCTCATTATGGACCGCATTTATCGGTCGTGTTTGGTTGCTCTTAGTGGTTTTGAGACCAGAGCCGATTTATTGTTACTCAGTATGGTTGACTTTGATATTATCTTAGGCATGGACTAGTTGTCGCCCCATTATACTATTCTTGATTGTCACGCCAAAACCGTGATGTTGGCTATGCCAGGTATACCACGTGTTAAGTGGAGAGGTACTTTAGATTACACTCCCAATAGATTTATTTCTTTTCTTAAAGCTCAGCGTATGGTTGAGAAGGGGTGTGCCACATATTTAGCTTATGTGAGAGATGTCAGTATTGATACCCCTTAAGTTGATTCAGTTCCAGTAGTATGGAATTTTCCCAATGTGTTTCCAGCTGATCTTCCAGGCATGCCGCCTGATAGAGATATTGATTTTGGCATTGATCTGTGGCCGGGCACTCAGCCCATTTCTATTCCTCCATATCGTATGGCTCCTCCTAAGTTGAAGGAGCCTTGGGGTGCTCCTGTCTTGTTTGTGAAGAAAAAGGATGATTCTATGCGTGTGTGTATTGATTATCGCCAGTTGAACAAGGTTACAGTGAAGAACCGTTACCCTTTGCCTCGCATTGATGATCTGTTTGACCAGCTTCAGGGCGCACATGTGTTTTCTAAGATTGATTTGCGCTCAGGTTACCATCAGTTGAAGATTCAGGAGCCAAATATCTCAAAGACTGCTTTTAGGACTCGGTATGATCATTACGAGTTCCTTGTTATGTATTTGGGCTGACCAATGCCCCAACAGCCTTTATGCATTTGATGCACAGTGTGTTCCGGCCCTATCTTGACTCGTTCGCCATTATGTTTATTGATGATATTCTGGTGTATTCCCGGAGTTGGGGAGATAATGAGCAACACCTGAGGACTGTGCTTCAGACTTTGAGAGAGAAGAAGTTATATGCTAAGTTCTCGAAATGTGAGTTTTGGTTGAATTCAGTGGCATTCTTAGGTCATGTGGTATCGAGTGAGGGTATTCAGGTGGATCCGAAGAAGATAGAGGCCATGCAGAGTTTGCCCAGACCATCCTCAGCTACCGAGATCCACAGTTTCCTTGGTTTGGCGGGCTACTACCGTTGTTTTGTGGAGGGGTTTTCATCGATTGCCACCCCTATGACCAGGTTGACCCAGAAGGGTGCTCCATTTCAGTGGACGGAGGAGTGTGAGGTGAGCTTTCAGAAGCTCAAGACAGCTTTGACCACAGCCCTAATTTTGATACTGCCTACAGGTTCGAGGTCTTATATGGTCTATTGTGATGCCTTGAGGGTTGGCCTCGGAGCAGTGTTGATGCAGGGCGGTAGGGTGATTACCTATGAGTCCAGACAATTGAAGATACATGAGAAGAACTACTCTGTTCACGACCTTGAGTTAGCTGCCATTGTTCACGCCCTGAAGATTTGGCGCCATTACTTATACGGTGTTCCCTGTGAGATTTATACTGACCATCGGAGCTTGCAACACCCGTTCAAGCAAAATGATCTAAATTTGCGCCAGATGAGGTGGTTAGAGTTGCTTAAGGACTATGATATCACTATTTTGTATCACCCGGTCAAAGCCAATGTGGTGGCCGATGCTTTGAGTCGCCGGGCAGAGAGTTTGGGGAGTTTGGCTTATTTACCAGCATCGGAGAGGCCTTTGGCGATGGATGTTCAGGCCTTAGCCAGCCAATTTGTGAGATTGGATCTTTTGGAGCCCAGTCAGGTTCTAACTTGTGTGGGTTTTCGGTCTTCCTTATTTGATCGTATCAGGGAGCAACAATATGATGACCCTCATTTGCTTGTCCTCAAGGACAAAGTTCAGCACAGTGATGCCAGGGATGTGACTATTGGTGATGATGAGGTATTGAGGATGTAGGGTCGGATTTGTGTACCCAATGTTGATGGGCTGCGGGAGTTGATTCTAGAGGAGGCCCATAGCTCGCGGTATTCCATCCATCCTGGTGCCGCGAAGATGTATCAGGATTCAAGGCAGCACTATTGGTGGATGCGGATGAAGAAAGATATAATTGGATTCGTAGCTCGGTGTCTCAACTGTCAATAGGTGAAGTATGAGCACCAGAGACCGGGTGGGTTGCTTTAGTAGATAGAGATTCCGGAGTGGAAGTGGGAGCGGATCACCATGGACTTTGTAGTTGGGCTCCATGGACTTTGAAGAAGTTTGATGCTATTTGGATGATTGTGGATCGGCTGACCAAGTCCGCTCATTTCATTCCTGTGTGTACTACTTATTCTTCGGAGCGGTTGGCGGAGATTTATATCTAGGAGATTGTTCGTCTGCATGGTATTCTAGTTTCCATCATTTTGGATAGAGGTACTAAGTTCACATCATGGTTTTGGAGGGCCGTTCAGTGTGAGTTGGGTACTCGGGTAGAGTTGAGTACAACATTTCACCCTCAAACTAACGGACAGTCCAAACGCACTATTCAGATTCTTGAGGATATGCTCCGTGCATGTGTGATTGAGTTTGGAGGGTCTTAGGATCAGTTCTTGCCATTGGCGGAGTTTGCTTGCAACAACAGTGACTAGTCCAGCATTCAGATGGCACCGTATGAGGCTTTATATGGTACGCGGTATAGATCTCCGGTGGGTTGGTTTGAGCAGGGTGAGGCTAGACTATTGGGAACAGATTTGGTTTAGGATGCTTTGGAGAAGGTTAAGGTGATTCAGGATAGACTCCGTACAGCCCAGTACAGACAGAAGAGTTACGCGGCCCGGAAGGTTCGCGATATTTTCTATATGGTTGGAGAGCGGGTTCTGCTTCAGGTTTTGCCTATGAAGGGCGTTATGAGATTTGGAAAGAAAGGGAAGTTGTGTTTGAGGTTTATTGGCCCTTTTGAGATATTGAGGCATCTTGGGGAGGTTGCTTATGAGTTGTCTTACCTCCCATCTTGACAGGAGTTCATCTGATATTCCATGCTTCGATGCTATCACAACAATCCATCGCACGTGTTGGATTTCAGTTCAATCCAGTTGGACAAGGATCTTCTTATGTTGAGGAGCCAGTGGCAATATTGGATAGGCAGGTCAGAAAGTTGAGGTCAAAGAACATTGCATCAATGAAGGTTTAGTGGCGAGGTCAGCCGGTCGAGGAGGCGACCTGGGAGACCGAGCAGGATATGCGCAGCTGTTACCCTCATCTTTTCACTACTTCAGGTATGTCTTTATGCTCGTTCGAGGACGAACGAATGTTTAAGTGTAGGAGGTTGTGACGACCTGGCCGGTCGTCTTAAGAATTAACGCCTCGATCTCCTATTAACTGCTTTCCCCAAGTTTATTTCTGCTAATGTGATTTTCCGGGATGTTCGGTTTTGAGTTTCAGGGAGTTTTGGGACACTTAGTCCCTAAATGAGAGCTTAAGTGTTGGAAAGTTGACCGTAGTCAGAACAATGTGAAAACGGCCTCGTAATGGAAATCCGATGATTCCGTTAGCTCCGTTGGGTGATTTCGGGGTTAAGAGCGTGATCAGAATGTGTTTTGGAGGTCCGTAGCTAATTTAGGCTTGAAATACCGAAAGTCGAATTTTCGAAGTTTTCGGTCCGATAGTGAGATTTTGATCCGAGGGTCAGAATGGAATTCTGGAAGTTGGAGTATCTCCGTAGTGTTGAATGTGTCGTGTGTGCAAAATTTCAGGTCATTCGGACGAGGTTTGATAGACTTTTTGATCGAAAGCGTATTTTGAGGAAAATTGGAGTTCTTAGGCTCAAATCCTTAATTAATTCGAGGTTTCGATATTGTTTTAGGTGTTTTAAGGATTGATACAAGTTTGAATGAAGTATTAGGTGATGTTGGTGCTTTTGGTTGAGGTCCCGGGGGCCTCGGTGTGATTTCGGATGGGTGACAGGAAGTTTGAGAAATTATTGCAGCTGCTGTATTTTTTTGCTGCTTCTAGTATTTTCGCATCTGCGGTTTGGGAACCACAGATGCAGTGCCTTAGAAGCAGCTAAGAGGTTGCAGAAGCGGGATTGAGGGAGGTTAGCAGGTTCCGCAGATGCGAGGGATATTACCGCAGAAGCGGAATCGCACCTGCGAGTTGGAAACCGCAGGTGCAGAAATTGGCCATTTAATGAAAAGTTGCAGATGCGACTAAGTCTCCGCAGAAGCGGGACTGTAGATGCGGTCCCAGGGTCACAAATGCGGAAATCGCTAGGCAGAACATATAAATAGTTGCCTTCGCGAATTTGAGGGATTCTTTCACCATTTTCATCCGGGTTTGAAGTTTTTGAGAGAGATATTTGAGGAAAACAAAGGGGAATCACTTGGAGGTAACGTCCTTGACTTCATAACTCGTTTTTATGTGATTAAAGACCTAATTAGTGGTGAGAAATTGGGAAAAATGGTTAATTAGGGCTTGAGTTTAAGAGGCCTTTAAATGAGGATTTAATGGTCATTTGGACTCCGATTTCAGTGTTTTTGTTATGTATAAACTTGTGAGAGTACGAGGTTTCCGAAAATATAAATTTCACCCGATTCCGAGACGTGGGCCCGAGGGGCGGTTTGGTCATTTTACATAATTTCGCGTATTAGTTTAGACTTTAATTGTAGAATCAATTACTTGAAGTGTTATTTACATTATGCAATTGAATTGAATAGATTTGGGCCATTTGGAGTAGAGTACTCGTGGCAAAAGCGTGGTGTCGGGTTGACTTTGAGCCGGTTCAAGGTAAGTGGCTTGTCTAACCTTGTGTGGGGGATCTTCCCCTTAGGATATGATATGTTTGGTAATTGAAATGCCTTGTACGTGAGGTGACGAGTGCGTACTTGAGCTAATTGTTGAAAATCCGATTTTACTTTAAATTTTTCAATTGAGTTCCTTTTTCCTGCTTTATTCTACTTGCGAATTTAGCCTGTTGTAGTTTAGAAAAGCATGTTTAGTTGGTTTAATTGCCTATTTGCTTAAACTGCCTTAATTGCATTACGTGAAGCATGTTAGGCTAGAATTAACTGTTTACTTAGTACGAAATTTTGCATTTAATTGAGTATTCTTGTGTTTCTTCTATGTGTTTTTAATTTGGGACTATGGGACGACATCCCGGGAGATCCCTTGTACGTATTTATGATCTGGACTGAGGTGCGGTATACCAAGAGATCCCTGGCACATACATTGAGGATACCAAGAGATCCCTAGCATATAGTGAGGATACCAAGAGATCCTCGGGATACCAAGAGATCCCTAACATACATTGAGGATACCGAGAGATCCTCGCGATACCAAGAGATCCCTGACATATATTGAGGGTACTAAGAGATCCTTGGGATACTGAAAGATCCCCGGTTATCATCCTTGTTATGAGTGATACTTTCTGGTGTTTGCCATTATTTCTGTTTCCGTTATTGTACTCCTTATTATCCTGTGTAGATTCTTACTGTAGATTTTCAACTGTACTGCTTATCTTATACTGTCATGTCTCATATTCTCTATATTTATTTAATCTCAATAGGGCCCTGACCTTCCTTGTCAATACCCAACTGAGGTTGGGCTTGGCACTTACTGAGTACCGCTGTGGTGTACTCATGCCTCTTCTGCGCATGTTTTTCATGTGCAGATCCAGGTACTTATACTCAGGCCTACCATCTTTGAGGGAGTCGACTGCTTAGAGACTTCGAGGTACATCTGCCACGTCCGCAGACCGAGAAATCCCTTTCTATTCCCCCTTTTAGTATTTAGCCCTTCTGTACTTTTGTTCTTATTAGACAAAATTCCGGAGTTAGAGCTATGTAGTATTTCTTTTTCTTAGCTTGTTATTCGTGGGTTTCCGGGTCTTATATTTGGATATTGGTTTTGAGATTTATATATGGTGTATGCCGAGCGGCACATTTAAACACTGTTATTGCCTTATTTCTGTTTTTAAATTGTTTACTTCCGCAAGTTTTGGTTATCTTCCGCAATTTAGGCTTACCTAGTCGTAAAGACTAGGTGCCATCACGATGGTTCACGGAGGGCGAACTGGGGTCGTGACATTTATCCAATAAGAATTCTATGTAAAGAGTAATAAGAAAAGCGCTATGACATATCACTTTTGAATTTTTATGTTAATATAACCATTAGTGTTACTGAATCTTACCAACACTTTTTTTTTATATTATTAAAATTAAAATATTTTCTTAGTTAAGCTTGATACTCGAATTTAAAAGAAAAATTAGAACTGATACACTTTTGAGATTATTATATTAGTAATTGCTAAAAATTTGTTTTTACTCCCAAGTATGATTTAATAACAAAAAATTTAGTTAATATCAAAATTTTAAATATAAGAAAAATAATTAAATGACTATTTTGTTATCTAAAAAAATACTTGTAAACCTTGAAAAAGACTCCTAAACCTGGAAAAAAATAAGGACTCCTAAACCATGAAAAGGAAAGTAAGGACTACTAAACTTGTATAACAACATACTCGTGAGCCTAGTATTAAAAAAAGTACTTGTGAAGTGATTGGAATATAATACCCTAAATCTAAATGTAGTTTATATGAAGGACTCCAATTAAATAACATAATTTTCTAGATCAAAGTCCTAAGTATTAAAAAATAATTAAGTGACTATTCTTAAATGTTATAAAAATAATTAAATCACTATTCCTACAATGTAGTAAAATAACTTAAATTACTATTTTGTCAAATGTAAAAGTTAGTTAAGATTTTACCTTATAAACTAATAGTAAAAATTAAATACTTCGGGCTCTTAGAATTTTTTTAACATTATTCTTTTATTAGAAAGCTGACAAAGGTAAATATACATAAAAGAGTTCTTTTTATATAAACGTGCTTTTGTGACTCAAGTATAATTATCATTGTTTTTACGTGTTTATATTAGGAAAAGGAGACTCAAATTCAAATGCATAGGACGACACATGAATAATCGATATTTAGTATGTAAAATTCATATATTCATTGTTTTATTCTGTTTTTTTAATTAATAAATTTATACCTAATATAATTTAGACTAAAATGATTAAATTAGTAACAAAATAAATAGAGGAAATAAACAAAAACTTGGGAAGAAACAATTTTTCTCACTACATTCCATGTTCATTTGGTCTCCTACAAGAAATAGTACAAATTAAATAAGTTATATTCGTAGTTCAAATAAGGAAGGATATAACACACAAAACCTAATTGATTTCGAAACCATAAATATTTGGAAAATAATTAAATGCATATTTCTAAATATTAGATAAATAATTTAAATGACTATTTTGTATAGTGCGAAAGTAATATTTTAAGGGTAAAAAAGACGAACGACATTTCGCTAAAGGCTTTCGTGCATTGGAAGGAACTATATATAGAAACTCACCTTGAGCAATAAAATTCTTTAGGAGTTCCTTGGTCTACGACCGTATATCTTGTGACAATAATTTTTTTGTTAAAAGATCACATTGATATTATATTAAATATTATGCTTAAATTAAAAAATAGAAGTGTAGACGTAGATAAATAATTACGAATTTTTAACTGATAATTTTTTCACTTTGATATAATCTAAAATAAATGACAAAACCCATAGGCTATCCTAATTTTACAAATTTAGTTTTTTCTTCCTGTGAAGGCATAAAGAGGCCAATTAGTTTTATAGTCCTTTACAATTTTATTTTTATTTTTATGTCTTGTTTACAAGAGATCTGAAAATACTTATTCAAAAAATTAATTATTAGCTCACTGCATAGATGAAACAAATTTTTTATCTAATATCAAATTCTTAATATTAGCTCATCCCAAATTTGAATATTAATTGTATTTACTCTTTATCAAATAAAAGTTTTATGTTTAATAAAAATTTATTTTTAAATAGTAAAAAATCAATAACTATTTCATTTTTGGATCTTTGTGCATGTTGAACCGTTAGTGTAGTAACTTTTAGTTCACTCTTTTTCTCATTTATATTCTTGAATATTCTCTTTGTTATTCTAATTGTTGAGATTTATTTAAAAATATGTTATAAATTACCAATTAAATGACTTCGGTATAATACGAAAATGTTATATTTATAATCCACATATATGCTACGAAGGTAACAAAAAATTAAAAGAAGAGAATCTAAAATTAACCAAGAATGTGAACAAAATATTCTTCGATCCCAGCGTATGTTGTGTTATTATTCTAACCATAACAACACAATATATTGAAGGATTTGTAATTAACGTACACTACATTATGGACTTCCTAGTTCCTACCTATTCAAAGTTTTGTAATTTTGTAAACGCGCCCTTTTAATATGTAAAAGTTTAGTTGATTGTAAAGTTTCAAATATAGTTTGTATTACATAGTTCAAATAAGGAATGATTTGTATAAGGAAAAATATCAATCAATTTTAGACTCCTAAATATTAAGATTTCTTACAAAATTCAAATAACGAAAGTTTAATAGCCATAATTTTAGTTGATCTCAAACTCCTAAATTTTAAAAATAATAATTAAATGACAATTTTGTCCAATATAAAATCTATTTTTAAAGTGTAAAAAAGGCAAACAACATTTCGCTAAGGGCCTTCGTGCTTTTAATATAGTATATAAAAGATAAATATAGATATAGAATAAAGATTGATAGATAGATATGGATGCTGGCAAGTGAGATTTTTATAGAAAACTACATAAATATATTAACAAAGTATTTGAATTATAAACTATATAAAAAAACAAAAAACTCAAGTTCCCAAAAAAATGAGGAAGATCGATGTTATTTAGTAACTCAGACGGTTCAAAGCATATGAGGAAGATGCTGTACAGTAATTAAATGAAAATTATTTTCTTTTCATTCTTTTTCTCTTTCGATACTCTTCTCTTATTATCCAACTTTCTCCTCATAATCTTTGCATAGTTTTATTGAACAAAATGAATTATGCTAGGTTTCAAAAGCTTTTCTAGTTTATGATTGACAAAGCAACAACTCCTTTTTTAATGTTTGCCTCAATATAATTTTATTGCATGCAATTCTAAATGTTGTGCATAGCCTTCGGTAAAAAAAACTTACCTAATATACGACAATTAACGAAATAAGTGAGACAAAACATAGCGCATAATATTGTCTAAAATACGACAGCAAAAACAAAGAGATTAAGTAATTTTATATATTATGGTCAACTTACCTACTAATGGTACTTGAAGTCGAATCAACATATCAGTTCTTTTTAAAACAAAAGTCCTATTAACAAAAAAAAATATATATATAGTTATTTGTAACTAATGGAGCTATACAATATGCCAAGCACGCAATATAAATAATTAGTAAAAGCAAATAATGTTAATTCAATAGTCGAAAAAAGTTCTGTTAGGTGTTTGTCGTAATTTTCTTACCATATTTGGTTTTCCTATTTGTTGAAAGAAAGGGCAATATAATTACCTTAATTGAGTTTTCCTTTTTGTAGAAGGAAATTATAATTCTCATATACTTGGCTAGTCCTTTTTCTTGTAGGAAAAGGTTTGGAGTTCTATAAATTGAAGATCCGTCTTTCTCATTCAGTAGCATCCACAATATAGCCATAGGGGCTTGAGAGTAGTGTTTAGAGGGAGAACTTTACGGGACAAGTGTTAGTGAGTCACTTGTATTTTCCTCTTCGTGAGGTTGTTCTCTCGATATTTTGTACTCTCTTTTTATTATAGTGGATTGCTCATCTCCGCTGTGGACGTAGGTCAGTTGATCGAACTACGTTAAATGTTTATGTCTCTTTTGGTAGATTTCTCTTTTGTTATCTAACTTATCGTCGTTCAAGGTTTGCTTTGCTAGCTTCTGTATGACACCTGATATTTTCGGTCCTAACAAGTGGTATCAGAGCGAGGTTCAAGACAGGTTCATCTTGGCGGGTTCAGTACTAGCTGCAATATATTTGACGATATCGTGATTTTTTTCTGAGGAATTTGACTGGTGTGCTACGCACGTTGAGACAAACTTTGTGGTGGAGATTTGGAGATGCGACCTGTTGAAGGCTATGTGAAGAAGGTGGATCAAGTTTATTTTGTCAAACAATTCCAGCCGAGGGGGAGAATTGTTAGGTGTTTGCCGTAAATTTCTTACCATATTTGGTTTTCCTATTTGTTGAAGGAAAGAGCAATATAATTACCTTAATTGGGTTTTCCTTTTTGTAGAAGGAAATTATAATTCTCCTATACTTGGCTAGTCCTTTTTCTTGTAGGAAAAGGTTTGGAGTTCTATAAATTGAAGATCCGTCCTTCTTATTCAGTAGCATCCACAATGTAGCCATAGAGGCTTGAGAGTACTGTTTAGGGGGAGAACTTTATGGGACAAGTGTTAGTGAGTTACTTGTATTTTCCTCTTCGTGAGGTTGTTTTCTCGATATTTTGTACTCTCTTTTTATTATAGTGGATTGCTCATCTCCGTCGTGGACGTAAGTCAGTTGACCGAACTACGTTAAATGTTTATATCTCTTTTGGTAGATTTCTCTTTTGTTGTTTGACTTATCGTCATTCAAGGTTTGCTTTGCTAGCTTCCGTATGACACCTGATTTTTTCAGTCCTAACAAGTGGTATCAGAGCGAGGTTCAAGACAGGTTCATCTTGGCGGGTTCAGTACTAGCCGCAATATATTTGACGATAATCGTGATTTTGTTCTGAGGAATTTGACTGGTGTGCTATGCACGTTGAGACAAACTTTGTGGTGGAGATTTGAAGATGCGACCTGTTGAAGGCTATGTGAATAAGGTGGATCAAATTTATTTTGTCAAAAAATTCCGGCCAAGGGGGAGAATTGTTAGGTGTTTGCCATAATTTTCTTACCATATTTGGTTTTCCTATTTGTTGAAGGAAAGGACAATATAATTACCTTAATTGAGTTTTCCTTTTTGTAGAAAGAAATTATAATTCTCCTATACTTGGCTAATCCTTTTTCTTGTAGGAAAATGTTTGGAGTTCTATAAATTGAAGATCCGTTATTCCCATTCAGTAGCATCCACAATGTAGCCATAAGGGCTTGAGAGTAGTGTTTAGGGGGAGAATTTTACGGGACAAGTGTTAGTGAGTCACTTGTATTTTTCTCTTCGTGAGGTTGTTCTCTTGATATTTTGTACTCTTTTTATTATAGTGGATTGCTCATCTCCGCCGTGGACGTAGGTCAGTTGACCGAACCACGTTAAATGTTTATGTCGCTTTTGGTAGATTTCTCTTTTGTTGTCTGACTTATCGTCGTTCAAGGTTTGCTTTGCTAGCTTCCGTATGACACCTGATTTTTCGGTCCTAACAAGTTCAACACAGAGAAACTCGACTCGTCACCTAATCAGTCGTTCCATCAAACGAATCAACAAATTACTATAAAGTAACTTGTATAATAAGAATAAAAAGACTTCCCCTATTCAATTTAACATACATATATTACAAACATTTCTAAAAGAAGAGCAAACATAGCTGAAGTACTTATTCGTCGAATACCGAGAGTTAAATATAACCTAGAAAATAATGATCACAATTAAAAAGCCAGAAATTCAAGCACAAATAAATATATAATATTTTTTCTCAAATAAAAAAAGCGTGGAAACTCACAAAGCTAGAGGCCCAATTACGAAAGTTAACCTATGATGATGAAGACCGTGGAGTACTAACTTTTCTTTTATAGAAGTATTTGCATATTTAATTTAAATGTCACTTTAATTTTAGTATCCTTTTACCATAGTTGCCGTTGATTTTGTTTAGCTATATTTTACCAGTGTAGTGGGTTATTCAATTAACTGGAAGTTATTTCTAGAAAGAATAAGGAGAATAAAAATCGAAGAATATTCTATAATTCAAATATCGGAAAAGGGCCTAAAATGCCCTTTTACTATATGAAATAGGACAGGCTAGCCTTCCTTTAAAGGTGGTCTCTATTTTGTCCTTGCCGTCAATAAATGGGCTCGTATATGCTCCCCATCACTAACGGAAAACTCATAAAGCCACGTGGAATATATGTGAGGGCAAGTTAGACCTAGTTCGAATTGTACAGGGGCATATGTGAGTCAGTTATAATAGTCATTTCTCAAACACTTCACAACTCCATATCAGTTTACTTAGACACCTATTTGACAACACCTAATTAATTATCATAGCAAATAAACTCAGTCATAGACACAATAAATGAACGGCAATGACTTTATTAAACCATTGTATAAAAACACAAAACTTCATTACATAATAAAAGACAACAATTAAGCCACAATATCATTTCGCACTAATCCAAAGAACATAATAAGACATTCCAATATCACACACATGAAAATCCACATCTTCTTCCGAAATTTAGCATCAAGCACAACTGAGTACTTTAAATCGGTCGCTTTCTTCATTAGAACATTTCTTTCCAATTCCAAGGCTTTTATTCCTCCATGATCGACGAGCATCATAACATTCTCTAGATCAAATTTTCCTTTGGAGAACATTTCTTTCACGGATTAGAGCTTCATTTTCCTTCTTTAAACTGCATATGAGATTTGAAACTCTAGGAGGAAGCTCTTCATCTTGCCATTCCATGAATATTTTTCATCCTAAAAACCAAAAATAAGTAAAACAAATTTACAAGCAAATTGGAATAATTAAAAGAACCCATCAAAAAATTTACTTAACTCATGCTTCGGGCACTTGAAAAACCTTCTCCTAGCATTTAAAGGTGTACATGCCATGAAATAATTGGCAGTAAATCCGTAATGACACCTCCTATTCGACCCATTTGAGCTACTAGAACATTCCGACATTGTCTTTTGTTATGATTCGACCTCTTTGAGCTACTAGGATTTAATGATGTCATTGCCATTCATTTGAATGTTTGTGTCTATGACTTAGTTTATTTGTTGTGATTGTTCGGGTCAAACTAGAGTATACCATATTGGTAATTCTGAGATTTAATTAATTAAAGAGAGTCGCCACCTAATTATTTTAATGGTGAATTAGGACACCAATTTAGCTAAGTAATGCTTAAAGTTAACTATGTTTTATGGTCTGCTTAACCTAAGATTTTAGGTAAGGACTCAATTTATCTTAAGGGAAGGTTTTTAAGGCACCCTTAATGTCCATATCAAATGGTTAACCAACCGAACTTAAATTAGTTAATTAAGGCTAAGGCAAAGTGTAAGTATTAAAGGGATTAGTGAATAAAGAAATACTCAATTTTGGCATCACTGGTACATATTAAGATTAAAAATGATCAAGTCAAAAAACACTTAATGAATTAGTTCCATAACTCTAAAGAAAAGTGAAAGCATGTCAAGTGGACTAATTTTGTCTTGTATTTGTTTAAAGAAAACTATTTTTTAATCTAGAAGTGACTTGTAAACAAACTTGGAGCGATTGACACTTTTTAAAAAATAAAATAAAATAAAGAATGAGGTAAAGCAGAAAGTTTTACAAGTGAAGTGTTAAGCTGATTTTGAAGGACTTCTTAGCTAGAAAGAGTCGTTGACAATTTGGATCAATTTTAGCTACTGATTTTGAACTATTAGGCCTAACAATGTACTATACAACCAAACAAACCTGAATTTAACTAGAACAAGATGAAGTAATAATTAATTAAATAAGACAGACAAAAATAGGTTAGCTAATTGACAACACAAGTAAAGATGTGCAGCCACTATTTTTCATCTCTTCTTCTCCTCTCTTTTTTCGAGAGCCTAAATATACTTTAGGAACAGAAGAGACAATAAAAAGGGGTGCGTGCTCCATGTCTAGCAGCAGCATCGAGTCTTGCATTAGAACTCCTTGCGGCTCCGGTGTATCATGTAAAACAAAAGAAAGACAAGAAAATGGGTAAAAAGAATCCAATTCAAATAATCCTGGAAGAGAAGTAAAAAATACCTGAAATAAAACATCATATAACTTTATAAAATTGCACCATAACAGATACTACAACATCTCATATTTTTTAATAGAAAAGACAAAGAACCTAACTCTACCTAATAGAAAATTGAAGGAACACGTTAATCTAAACACATTAGATAGCGCGTAAATCGTAAAACGAGAACTTACTTGTTCTTCGTGAAGCGGAAGCGAAAACGAATTGAACCGCAACTGGAATTACTGGTCGGCGTTGGTTGTCATGGTGTGTTGGAGCAACCCCCAATTTCACAGTCTAAACCCTAACCGAAATTGAGAGAGAAGAGCGTAGAAATATACTGCGGAGTGTATTATTTAATGTACACATTAAGTGTACTTATATAGAGAATATTAGGGTTAACTAATAACCCTATTGGGCCTTAAAGCACCCCTTATGGGTGGACCCAATTTTCCTACATCTCCCACTCACACATAATGGGAGTGCTCATCTAATATGAGAAACACATTCTCATCTCCTCAATCATTCATACAGGGAAGTAGACCGTGCGACCATCATACTGTGAGAGCTAAAGTGCTATATATCTGTTAGGAGTATATAGCCTCTTGTCGAGTACAAACCTGCAAGTAGATCATAAAGTATGCAGTACCCTAGATCATGTAAATCACATTTGATATAGTCTCAAAATCTCATATATCATTATTTCTTTTATTCACAATTATAACTCATAAGTTATAATTGGTGCACCAGTGAATACAAATAAATGAGATTCCATCAATGATCTTCCGCTTCTCACGATTCCCTTAACATTAGTATGACTGCTTTTCTAGTTATGCTCCGCTAGACCGAATCTGTGTCCATGGTCTTTTGGAAACACACTAAGATAGCTAACATCACACTAAGTCTCAAGTATCTGATCAGAGTTTCTAAGGGTACAAAATCTTGAGCCATCATAAAGCTCTGGGTTTCACACAACAATAAGTTGAGAATGGACTTATGTTAACCCAATTGGTCGACATTAGCACACATGGTATGAACATGTGCTACATCATTTTCTCCCTTTTCCCAAGGAGCGTATGTCTTTATCTCATAAAGAATGCTGTACAAATGATATTTAGACGCCATAAGTATCTAAATTTGAGTTCTTTGATCCACAATATCATTTTTAACTCATATCTGGCTCACAAAGTAGACTAGGTGAACATTTTTCACCCTAATGACCTTATGTCATTGTTTAAGCGACATTCTAATTTTAAGCGAATAGCTCTCAAATTATCCTTATGATAATTTTGCTTAAAATCATGTCTCATCTCCTCACATCACTAAGATAAGGAGGCGGTTTCCTGTGTGAGAAGGCCAACCTCATGTCTACTCGACATACTTAAAAAATGAACAAAGAATGTACATAACATTCAACAATAAAAATATGTATGTATGTAAATCAACTTTATTGATAATCAAAGAACATCAGTTTGAGAACACGGGAAAATAAATAACAAAATAAAGTATCTCAGAGTCTACGTAAGCCTTGAGACCTAGTGTGTCTCACAAATGCATCTCTAGACAAAGGCTTGGTCAATGGATCTGCTAACATATCTTTTGTAGACACATACTTCACATTCACTACCTTGCGTCTAACCATGTCCCTCGCATAGTTATACTTGATATCTATATGTTTGGTTTTACAATGAAACTTTGGGTCCTTGGTGGAGGATATTGTAGCCTCACTGTCACAGTAGACTAATACTGGTTCAGTATTTTTAGCAATATCCAACAAGTGCTCCAAGAACTTTTTCAACCAAACAACTTCTTGTGCTGCTGATGCGAGAGCCACATATTCGGCTTCCATCGTAGATAGTGATACGCATGATTATTTCTTACTACTCCATGATATGTCCCCATCACTGAGTAAGAATACATATCCTGAGGTAGACTTTCTCTCGTCTAGATCTCCTCCATGGTCAGCATCACTGTATCCAACTAATCGCAGATCCTTGCCGCATTGATAACAAAGGGCATAATCAACAGTTCCCTTTAGATATCTCATGATCCTCTTTACTTCTTGCCAATGTGCTAAACCTGGGTTGGTCTGATATCTACTTACCAAGCTAACTGCTTGACAGATATCAGGTCTAGTGCACACCATAGCATACAATAGACTTCCGACTACGCTCCTATAAGGAACTCGGCTCATTCTTTCTGTCTCTTCAGGAGTCTTAGGACACATCTGACTTCCCAAGGTATGGCCTTTACTGATAGGAGTTTCAACTGGGCTACTATTTTGCATATTAAATCGTTCAAGAACTTTTCTAATGTAATTCTCTTGTAAGAGATACAATAGTTTCTTTGGACGATCTCTTAAAATCTTAACTCCAAGAATATATGCAGCTTCACCCATATCTTTCATCTCAAATTGGGATGATAACCATGACTTTATCTCGGTTATAAACTCCTTATCATTTCCAGCTATAAGTATGTCATCTACATACAATGTTAAAATCACAAGCTTGTTTCTTGATCTCTTGGTATAAATACAATGGTCTTCATCCATCATGGTAAAACCATTGGATACAAGAACATTTTGAAAGCGTATATACCACTGCCTTGAAGATTGTTTGAGGCCATAAATAGACTTCAAAAGTCTACAAACCTTTTGTTCGTGGCCCTTTTCAATGAAACACTCAGGTTGTTCCATATAGATTCTTCATCTAGTTCTCCATTGAGAAAGGCAGTCTTTACATCCATCTGATGTAATTCAAGATCCAGGCTTGCAACAATAGCTAGAACCAGGCGAACAGAGGTAAATCGTACAGCAGGCGAGAAAGTCTCTTGGTAGTCTATTCCTTTCTGCTGTGTATACCCTTTCGCCACCAGTTGAGCCTTAAATCTCTCAACTGTGCTATCAGCCTTGAGCTTAATTTTGAGAACCCATTTGCTCCCAATTGCTTTGCGTCCTTTAGGGAGGTCAACTAGTTCCCAAACTTTGTTGACTCTTATAGACTCCAATTCATCTTCCATTGCTTTTGTCCATTTATCCTTAGAAGGGCATGAGAGAGCCTCTTTTACATTTTTAGGCTCATTTTCTTCTTGTAGGAGCATCATAAATAGTTCTCCGCCTTAAACATCAAATCGTTGGCGGGGAATCTTTTTATGAGAACCACGTCTTACTTGTGATTCATCATTGTTCCCATTTGGATCAATGTTGCTCCCACTTGGAACAAGATCTGTGACCATCTCGCTCCCACTTGGAACAAGATCCATTTGGTCACTTCCACTAAAAGTAGAAGGATTACTCTCATTCACATTTGATGATGAAGGAGGTCTTTGATGAGAAACTAATTCACCATCTTCTAAAATTCTCCCACTCGAATTAAGTGATCCTTGTACTTCTTGATCCATTATCTCAAATAAGGTTAGGTCTTGACCTACCTCTCCCTTCTTAGGGAACTCATCCTCTAAGAATGTGACATCTCGTTATTCAAACTCGGTTACACTCCCACTGTCTTGCTGACCTATAAACACATAACTTTTTGAGGTTTCAAAGTATCTTATAAAGATACTTTTCTTTCCCCTCGGGCCCAATTTGCCATATTTGTGAGAGGAATCATGTGTATAGGCAGCACAACCCCAAGGTCTTAACACATTTAGGTCGGGTTGTCTTCCAGTCCATAACTCATATGGAGTGGTAGTAACTGACTTTGTTGGCACTCGGTTAAGTACAAAGGTAGTAGTAAGCAACGCATCACCCCAGTAACTAATTGGGAGGTTAAATTGTGCCATCATTGACCTAACCATTTCTAGGAGCGTTCTGTTTCTTCTCTCCGCAACACCATTTTGTTGTGGAGTATTTGGGATAGTCAACTGATGAACTATTCCCTTTTCATCACATAAATTATTAAACTGAGTTGATAAATATTCACGACCACGATCAGTTCGAAAAGCTTTTATCTTCTTGTCTAATTGATTTTCCACTAAGCTTATATAGCTTTTGAAGCAACTTATTGCTTCTGATTTGTGGGAAATCAAATAAACATAACTGAAACGGGTAAATTCATCAATAAATGTGATGAAATAATTTGCTCCATGCCTAGCCCTAACATTCATAGGTCCACAGATGTCCGAATGGACTAATTGCAAAGGATATTCGGTTCTAGTCGCCTGACCAAAAGGTTTTCTTGCAGATTTTCCAGCTAGACAATTTTCACAAGTGGACAATTCCACATGTTCAATGCTGGAAAGAAAACCTTGTTTTGCTAACCTTTGCATTCTTTGTTGGCCAATATGACCAAGTCTAGCATGCCATATGTTTACATCACTATCATATTTATGTGAAGAAACAAACATAGAAAAACTAGCATTATTATTAAATGAATCATAATCCAAATCCATAATAATTAAACCTCCGGTCACATGACCAAAACCAAATAAAGTTGAACCAAAAGTCAACTTGGCAGAATTGCCATGACAAAACAAGTCAAATCCTAACTTAAGCAAAACTGAAACTGAAATAACATTCCGGCGAATTGTTGGTGCAAAGAGAACATCGTGTAGTATTAGGTCTCGACCACCACGCAGGACTAACTTGCATGTACCGATCCCTTCAACAACAACTTTACTGTTGTTGCCTACATATATCCACTTTGCTCCACGTGGAGCTCGCCGAAATTCAACAAAGGCACTGCGTTCCCAAGCTATGTGGTCCGTTGCTCTTGAGTCTACAATCCACAAAGGATTAGATTCAGTTAGAAAAACAGAACTAAAAACACAAAGTTCACTAATTCGAGCATCGTGAAATACCTTTCTAGGAGGCTCAGAGCAATTTCTAGCATAGTGACCCTTCTTGTCACAATTATAGCATTTCACTTTAGCAACTTTCACAGGTTTGGGACGTCTGTTCTTGCCTTTTTCAGTCTTTGCTCTTTTAGCAGGCTGAACTTGAGGTGGCCCTCTCTTCTTTCCCCAGTTCCTTTTCTTTGAATCACTCTTGGTTTTGGAGGTTGTTGCCATGTGTAACTCAGCTATTGGCTTTGCAGCCTCAAGTCGTTCCTCCTCTAACTCAAGGTGTCTCCGGACATCTTCCAGAGTTGTGATTCGCTCATTATGGGTCAAATGCATTTTCATATGATCCCAAGAACTAGGTAAAGAGCGTATGACAGCTTGAATTTGTTGTTCATCAGTCAACACATGACCAACATCTTTCAACTCCCCGATCATATTTGTCATTTGCCTCAGATGTGTTTTCATTGAATGTTCTGGGCGTTTCTTATATGAGTCAAATTTGATCGTTAAGGATCTCTGCCTTGCAGTGGAACAGGTACCAAACCTTTTCCTCAAAGCATTCCAAAGATCCATAGCTCTTTGGTGATCCTTAAACTCCCTTAGAATGTCATCATCTAAGGTGCTCAACAATGTAATGCGAGCAATGGAGTTCTTTTTCTTCCAACTGTCATAGGCTTCACGCTCACGCCTATGCTGAGCAGTGTTGCCTTCCTCAGGCTCATTCATGACATTGTTGATGGCCTCTAGAGCCTCTTGCTCCTCTAGCACATACCGGACTTTCAAGCTCCAGGTTTCATAATTGTCACCATTGAGTTTCAACCCTTTGTTGAGCTCAACAACAATATTTTTCGAAGCAGTAGTCATTCTTTAACAAAATAAAAAATTAAAATGAGGATCATGTAAAAATAATAACGCAAGGCACGATGTTCTACATACATACATATTGTGACACTAAGCGTCAATTGATTAAGCTAATAAACACATATATTAATTATGGAGTCGAAAGTTCACTATGTTCCCAATCATCGTCCAAGAATTAAAATATGATGAAAATTAACCTATTCAATTATCTAGCTAAGTGTCTTAATCACATTTAAGACAACATAATTATCTATCATGATTTTACAATTCCACGTAGATTATAAGTTAACAAATAACTTATATTAGCATGTAAATAAAATTAATGTCAAACTAATTAACATTTATTACATGCTATACAAATTCACTTAAATTTTACTTTAATGTTAAACTAATTAACATATTATACATGTTGAACAAATTAACAAGTATTGTTAACATTAAACTAATTAATATTGATTTCATGCTAAATAAATTAACATAAAGCATGTGTTAAACTAATTAACCAAAGTAATGTTAAAACAATTAACATTTCAAGCATGTTAAATAAATTAACATTTTAAAGCATGTTAAACAAATTAACAGATAAATATAATGTTAAACAAATTAACATTTTAAAGCATGTTAAATAAATTAACAAATAAATTTAATGTTAAACAAATTAACATTACAAGCAATTGGGATAATAAAACAATTATAGTTTCATTAAAAGAATACAAATACTAAATTTATATTCTAAAAATTAAGTCCATATGACCAATTTTATAATCTGATTTTTATTAAAAAAATAACATAACTAAATTTAAATTTTATTTAGGCCATTAGCCTACAATAAAATTAAACAAGACATATAAAAGTGAGCCTTCGACCAGTTAAAAAATATCTGCCAATAAAAAAAATTGCAGGCCATCTTGAAATGGGCATTTAGCCCAATTAATTTCTAAAGAAAATAAAGAAGCCCTTGTTTCTTTAACTACAATGATGCTAGCAGCCCTTTAATTTATGTAGCTCTATATATTTGTGTTAAAGGTAAATAGTGACTCACAAGAGAAAGAAACTTAGGATTCTTCTTCCTTTAGAATACTGCCGCCACCCATTATTGAAGCACCAAGTTTCAATATATATTTTTTTGTTTTATTTCAGAGAAGGGAGAAGCCATAGCCTCTCTAGCCTTCTTCTTAGTGGATGAAAAACAACCAAAAATTGTGGATATCCACCAATGGCGGCAGCGGTAATCCAGCGGCGTCAGTATTCCGGCGGCTCTTAGTTTTTAAAGAAACTGATCTCTTTGCCTTTTTTTCTTTTAATAGTTTTTCTTAAAAAAATAAGAACTGCTAATAAAAAAAACTTGATTCACTGACTCAGAAAAACAGTGTTATGTTTTAATTAATAGTTCTTGTTATATTAGATCAAACATTGATTTCTCACAGATAAAAAAAATTGTCATACAAAGGTTAAACAAATTAACCAATTTGCATTTCTCGAAAAAATATAAACACGTTATTCTAAAATTTACACCGAGTAATAGAACTATTCTATATTTGTTCGGACTAGAACACCAGTCTATGGCTCTGATACCAATGAAGGAACACGTTAATCTAAACACACACCAGTCTTATGGGTGGACCCAATTTTCCTACAAAAATAAAACAAACACATTCACAAGAAACAGACAAAGGAAGGGGTACTATTGTTGTACAATTTTAAAAATTTTTAAACTACACCAACAAATGCATGGTACCATGTTAACACATATATTTACAAACAAATACAAGATTCCGATCAGTACACATATAATCAGTGGTAACGACCAGAGGATGGGTTCTTTTTATAAGTTTAAAAGCATGTGCATTCCTAACATCTCTTGTAGAAAGAACTAATCCTGATTTACATACTTCATTTTTAGTATGGCTTCTAGTGTTCAATAAACCTTTAGTTGTAACTTCCAAATAAGAAAGAAAAATGTATCCTAAAGTGAATTCGAAAACCGCAAATATCCTAAAGGTTTGATTCTGGAAATAGAGAAAAGAACCCTGTATTAATGATATCTAATTATAGAAATATTGCCTGAATGTTAACATATAAAAAGGAACGAGAGAGAATCATAGAAACTTTAGTTAATAACAGAGAACTAGTATACAGTTCTTCGAATCGTCAAGGACAATAGCAAATAGCATGGTTTGGTCAATAAAGTTTTAACACGTCCAAATTGAATACAACATGACCTAAAACGTAGATTCTTCACATCACTTTAGGTACATTCCCCTACAACAGATAAAACATAAACCTAAGACATGTTTTTTTTCTCTAAGCAAAATACAATTTCCTTAAGTGCAACAACAGAATCAACAAGTTCGATTTTACCTGTTGTGGGGCAGTGAACTAGGACGTGAGCCTCGGATCTACTCTCTCGTCATGAATAGATCCGAACCTCAAGCCAAATGAATTCAAATACCTCTATCACGGTCAAAGTCCATCGAGACAGAAAGAAAAAGATTTAAAGTTTTTGAGAAACAATGACATTGGTGAAGGGAAGCAGAGTAGCGTTTTTTTTCTGGAGCAGCAACTCAGTTTGTGTGATGTAGGCGGCTAAAACTTAATATTTTTGACCATGTCCTAATGGGTTCTTGATTTGGGTTTGAAATTCAGATTTCCCCCAAAAGAGGTGAAATGGAGCCGTTTGAATTTTAATATTGGGGATTCTGGACGAACTCAACAGAGCTTTTTGATTTTTTGCAGAGAGTTACCCCAAAATGGTAAGGCTTCTCTTGTAGCCTTCAAAATTTGGGATGTTGTACAGCAAGAAAAGGAAAAAATGGAGAACCTCCATGTGAGCAAAGAGAGAGAAAAGAAGGTCTGCTAATTCAGACTTGAGAGTGGATTTGAGGCGAGAATTCATTGTAATTAAATGTTGAATTCTTGAGATCCAAAATAAGGGAATATAAAAGATAATTCAATTTTATAGAATGATCTAGAATATGATATTAGGATAATGTTTGGGCTGCTTTAACTGTTTGGAGATGGCTTTTAGCCGAATTGGGCCTTCATTTTGTGGCTCGGTTCAGATGGGGCTGATTAGGCAAATCTTTGGGTTGCTGAATTGAATACTTGGCCTTATGAGTAGGCCAAAATAAAATGATGTTCTCCCATCTTCAAATTTAATTCTTTGTGTTTTTAATTTATTCCAAAATATTCTATTACCTACATTATATAATAAGATGTAAATATGCCTTAATAAAATTATTAGCATTTCTAGAAAAATAGTAGATTAATTGTTAAGTAAAATTTATAATGCCATTAGAGCAAATATGTATAAACGGTAGAATTAGGGAAATATTACTATTTGATTAAATAAAAGAAATGATATGCTTTTCGCAAAAGACAATAAAAGTTATAATTAGAATGCCAAATATAATAATAATAATAATAATAATAATAATAATAATAATAATAATAATGATAATAATAATAATAATTATTATTATATTAATAATACTAGTAATAATGATATTAAGTAAATAATAATAATTAGGTCTAGTTTGTACTAAAAATGGTAAAATAACTATTCTTACATTATTAGTGATATTAGAAGCTTAAAGAAATTGTTTGGAAAAAAGGAGGGATAGAATTGGATGTCAACAGTTGCCTCTCTTTGACCGGAGACGATGAAAGAGTTTTCGGGCAAAGAATATTGACTTAGTAGCCAATTTTGTCCCGACCATCAAGATCGGAGTGGGACAAAGGGGACGTAAAAAAATGATTGCGGCCGAACTCCGGTTTCGAGTTGCCTACATATCTCGGGTTTCACGAGAATCAGGTCATATGTAGTTCAAGACTTATGGTACCCTAGAGTAGGACTCGCTTATTGATGCGGATCCAAAAATGCTGCCCCAGTGTCGAATAATAGAGACACCGGGTACCATGATTGACAGAAAGATGTTGGAAATAAGAATTTGATTATGAATTTTGAGTGTCGAGCTGAGCGGAGGTCGAAGTAGATCCTTCACCTTTGTTGGAGAGTTTGGTATTCCTCTCCGACAAATTGCCCCAATTTACTGCTAAGATATAGTTCCACATTGTGCTATGTTTCCTGCAAAGCTTGACATACTAGATAATTCGTTAGGAAATAAGATGCAATGTGCCATAAAAAATAATCTTATGAAAATAATAATTAGAGGTCAATTCATGAGAAATATGAATTTATTGTGCAAACATATAAAAAATATAATGTTATGGTGATATATTTCATGATCGCAATGCCATATGAAAATTTAGCTTATGAAAATAAATGCATTCGGAAATGATTTATGAAATATACATTTTGGCAATGCTTATGCAAGCAGGACCGCTCGGGTCGAAATAAATTAAATGTCATTTTGAGGAAGGATTAACTTCAATATCATATTTGAGGGCGGATAGACCCAATATATCCTATTTAAGGGCGGATGGACCCGATGGACCCGATATATCCTGTTTGAGGACGGATGGACCCGATATATTTTGTTTAAGGGCGGATGGACCCGATATATTCTGTGTGAGGGTGGATGGACCTGATATATCCTATTTGAGGGCGTATGAACCCGATATATCCTGTTTAAGGGCGGATGGACCCGATATATCCTGTTTGAGGGCGGATGGACTCGATATATCATATTTGAGGGCGGATAGACTCGATATGTCCTATTTGAGGGCGGATAAACCCGATATGTCCTATTTGAAGGTGGAAAAGCCTCACATATGGTGCTTGAATTGCAATTACAAAGATTGATGCGGTACGAAGAACTTGATATGGTGCCCATTTTGTAGTGATAATTCATGGGGCGATACAAAAATTCTTGTGAGATGATTTTGTTGTAGTGAATATCCATGATGCGGAGAGCTTGGTGCTGTGTCTTTACAAGAAAAATGTTCAAGGAGCGGTGCCCATAATTTGGGAATTTGCATGCTGAAGTTTATTGTTAGTAAATTCATGCACTCAAAGAAAACTACGAGTTTCAAGATATAATTTGCGATATCTCGGCTTGATCACCATGTTGCACTATGTTTACTACAAAGCTTAACATGCTAGGAAAATTCATCAATAGAGTAAATATTGAAATGCAATGTGTTATAAAGTAATATTATGAAAATGACACATTTTGGATGTTTACTTATACAATGCGGCCTCGCATGCCAAAATGATTTGATAAAAATGTAGCTTTATGCCAATAATGATTTTCGGCAATAACATGCAGGTTATAAATGTGCTTGGTAATGATTTGTGATAATGATGCTTTCAGTAATGACAATAAAAGCATGACCATCTAGGTCGAAATAAATTAATGAAAAGCATTTGAGTAGGTGCTAAAGTGTCCTGTTGTTCAGGCGGACAACCTTATGTCCGACTTCCTTAATATCCTATTATTAAGTGGACAACCTTGTGCCCAATTAATTAGACGGACATCCTAATGTCCTATTAATCAGGTCTACTACCTCATGTCCTATATCAGGCAGACGACCTCATGTCCTATTATCAGGTGGACTACCTTATGTCCTATTAATCAGGCGGACGACCTCATGTCCTATTAATCAGGCGGACTACCTCATGTCCAGTTAATCAAGCGGGCTACCTCATGTCCTATTAATCATGCGGACGACCTCGTGTCCTATTAATCAGGCAGACGACCTCGTGTCCTATTAATTAGGTGGACTACCTCGTGTCCTATTAATCAGGCGGATGACCTCATGTCCTATTAATTAGGCGGACTACCTTATGTCCTATTATCAAACGCACAACCTCATGTCCTATTAATTAGGTGGACGACCTCATGTACTATTATCAGGTGGACGACCTCATGTCCTATTATTCAGGCGGACGACCTCATGTCCTATTATCAGGCGGACGACCTCATGTCCAATTAATCAGGTAGACTACCTCATGTCCTATTATCATGCGAACTACCTTATGTCCTATTATCAGGTGGACAACCTCATGTCCTATTATCAGGCGGACTACCTTATGTCCTATTATTAGGTGGACAACCTTGTGTCCAATTAACCAGGCGGACAACCTAATGTCCTATTAATCAGGTGGACTACCTCATATCATACTAATCAGGCAGACTACCCATGTCCTATTAATCAGGCAGACTACCATGTGTCCTATTAATAAGGCAGATGACCTTGTGTCCTATTAATCAGGCGGACGACCTCATGTCCTATTTATTAGGCGGACAACCTCATGTCCTACTATCAGGCGGACAACCTTATGTCTAATTATCAGGTGGACAACCTCATGTCCTATTAATCAGGTGGACGACCTCATGTCCTATTAATTAGGCGGACTACCTTATGTCTTATTATCAGGCAGACAACCCCATGTCCTATTAATCAGACGGACAACCTCGTGTCCTATTAATCAAGCAGACGACCTCGTGTCTTATTAATCAGACATACAACCTCATGTCCTATTAATCAGACGGACGACCTCATGTCCTATTAATTAGGTGGACTACCTTATGTCCTATTATCAGGCGGACGACCTCATGTCCTATTAATCAGGCGAACGACCTCATGTCCTATTAATTAGGCGGACAACCTCATGTCCTATTATTCAGGCGGACTACCTCATGTCCTATTAATCGGGCGGACGATCTCATGTCCTATTAATCAGGTGAACGACCTTTTTGTCCTATTATTAGGTGGACGAACCTAGATGCATGGATCTTGATTTATAATTTCAAATATTGGTGCGGTGCCGAAGCTTGGTACGATGCTTGATTTGTAGTCTTGGAATTCATAATGAGGTATAAAGAGCGTGGTATAATTTCTTCGAAGTAACACATATTGATGGTGCAATGCAGAGAGCTTGGTGCAACGCTTTTGCAATAGCGAATGGTGCAGTCCATAGAACTTGATGCAATGCCTTTGTAGTAAAGAAATTCCTAATGCAACGCCAACAATTTTTGGAGCTTCAAAATGAAGTTTTGCTATTACTAAATTCCTACACTCAAAGAAAAATTATAAGTTTCAAAGTTTGATTTGTGCTTGCTTGGCTTCATCCTTTGCTTTGCATGAACCTTGCAACTTTTGACTTGATGCCGAGCTTTACGATAGCATGTAATGTTCGAGAATAGCTAAAATATGCCCCTGCATTAATCAAAGCAAATTCGTTAGTATAAAATAAAGTGGTTGCCTTACATTGAACGTAAAAGTTTGGATTTGAATCTGCAACTTGTTGCCATGGCATTCTAGAGTTTGCTGTTGTCCTTGTAACAAATATGTAGCTCAAGATTTCATTTTCTGCTTTGCCGAATGATGAGGATCCTTCTGCAAAATCTGCCCCGGTTTTGGATTTTGGGGTAAATAGGATTTTTATTATGATGAGACCGAACCCATAAGGTTGCCTACGTATCCCCTCTTAAACGGGAATCAGGTCAAAACATAGTTCATTTATAAAAGCAAGGCATGATTACAAAAAATAGCTACTCATATGATGATAGTTGCAAAATGATAATGCCAGCAATGCAAGGTGAACTAGTCCAAAAGACATTTCTTCTTCAGACGCCCAATCGCGCTCGGTATATTGCTTGTGCTGCGGCTAATTGCATTTGAGATATTTGTTCCAACTGGTAGGTGCACTTGCAGTTTGTTAGCATCAATTAAATTCTGAATCTTATGTTTTAATGCTAGGCATTCTTCTGTATCATGACCTTGAGCGTTTGAATGATAAGCACAATACTTTGACGAGATGAATAATGGATGTTAAGGGTAAAAAATCCTTCCTTTTCTTGGTTGCATAATTCCTGAGGCATTCAATCAAGCGAATATGCTAGAGATTGGTTCACTCAGAGGTGTGAAGTCGTGGGGCTTTATTTTCTTTAATTGGTGAGAAGCGACTTGTGCATGGCGATGTTGATATTGAATACTTTGTTGGCGATGAGGCTGAAGATGCATGTCATGGGTGTTTGAAATGGCATTGTCACACCTCCTTTTTCCTACACCCGGAGGGATGTAAGGGAGGTTTTTCCAATTTAAGTGACAATCGAAACAGAATTATTTTATTTAAAAATCAGAGTCGCCACTTGGGATAATTTATGGTGTCCCAAGTCACCGGTTAAATCCCGAATCGAGGAAAGATTGACTCTGTTTTATAGTCCGCAAACACAGAAATCTAGGTAAGGAATTTTGTTAACCCGAGAGAAGGTGTTAGGCATTCCCGGCTTTCGTGGTTCTAGCATGGTCGCTTAGCTGTTATAATTGGCCTATTATCTGATTTTAATACATTTTAAACCTATGGTTCAGTTTTAACTTTAACCGCTTTATTTAACTATTTTTTAGGGAAGATTTCAACGTTATTTAAAATACGTCTTGAACCACGTCACATAAATGCACCCGCAGTCCCCGACATATTTTATCTAACATTGTTGAGATTTAGATTTGGGTCATATAAATGCACACCCGAGTTTAGGAAGGTAATAACGCACCTAAAGCAACTACGCACTTTCAACTTTGTGAGGGCCATGGAAAATTCACTAATGGCACATGTGACGACCCGGCCAGTCGTCTCATGAGTTACCGCTCCATTTCCCCCATTTCAGCTTCTTTACGCTTCGTTATCCGTGTTTTATGTGATTGAGTTTATTAGTTCGAGTTCGGAGAGGATTTGGTAAGAAATGAGACACTTAGTCTCTTTTAAGAAGGCTTAAGTTGGAAAAATCAACCGGATGTTGACTTATGTATTAGAAGGCTCGGAAGTGAGTTCCGATGGTTCGGTTAGCTTCGGGAGGTGATTTGTGGCTTAGGAGCGCGATCGGAATGGGTTTTGGAGTTGTAGAGAAAATTTTGGCTTGAATTGGCGAAATTGATATTTTGGCAAATTCCGGTTGATAGGTGAGATTTTGATATAGGGGTTAGAATGGAATTCCAAGAGTTGCAGTAGCTTCATTGTGTCATCTGGGATGTGTGTGCAAAATTTCAGGTCATTCGGACGAGATTTGATAGACCTTTTGATCGAAAGCATAATTTAAGAGTTCTTGGATTTCTTAGGTCTGAATTCTATGTTGAATTGGTGATTTGATGTTGTTGTGAGCGTTCCGAAGTTTTGAGCAAGTTTGAACGATGTTATGAGATGTGTTGGTACAATTGGTTTGAAGTTCTGGGAGTTCCGGGATGTTTCAGTGCAAAAATCATAGCTGTAGCAGGTCTACAGGGGTTGCAGGCCCCAGAACTCACTCACGCGGTCCGCACAAAAATGAGTGCACCGGCGATGAGTGCTGTGCGGACTGCACAAAGTAGGCGCGGCCGCGGTAGGCGTCGCGCGGACCGCACAAAAATGGGCGCGGCCGCGGTGAAGAACCCTCCCACGGGTCCTACTTCGGAAGCTCATATCGTTTAATCTACAAGGAAATTTGAGGTGATTCAAAAACAAAAGTTGTAGCCCTTTGTGTCTAGTTTCCAGAAAGGTAAAGATATTGCAATTTGGACATTTGTAGCAAATGTTATGGCCAAAATACTAAAGCCTATCACTGTAGAGGGAGGCCTGTGCAGCCGCACGTTGCCTTTGCGCGGACCGCACTGGCTTCCACGGACCGAGTGAGTTTTGGTGCGGCCCGCGGTAGCTGAAACCTGAGGGGTACCTATAAATATGAGGTTTTGGGTTTTATTTAATATTTTGACCTAGAGAGCTCGGATTTTGGCAATTTTTTGAAGGTTTTTCAAGAAATTCATCGGGGTAAGTGATTTTAACTCAGATTTGGCTAGAATACATGAATCTATCACTGAATTCATCATTTAATTCATGATTTGAGATGGAATTTGGGAAGAAAATTGTAAAACCTTTCAAAATATAAAATGATGATTTGAAGGACCAAATGGTATCGGAATTGGATAATTTTGGTATGGTTAGACTCGTGAGGGTATGAGAATTCTGTGAACGTAAATTTTACCCAATTCTGAGACGTGGGCCCGAGGCTCGGGTTTTGCTAATTTCAGGATTTTTGATATTTTTTGAATGTTTTCGCTTGGGCTTTGTTCCCTTAGCATATTGTGACGTATTCGTTCCGATTTTGGATAGATTCGACGTGCGTGGAGGCCAATTCGAGGGGCAAAGGCATCGCGAGCTAGAGAATTAGCCAGTTCGAGGTGAGTAATGGTTGTAAATGATGTCCTGAGGGTTTGAAACCCCGAATTGCACATCGTAGTGCTATATTGAGGCAAGATACGCGCTGAATGAAGAGCGTGGGGTCTTTCACTACTGGGGATTGTGACTTGGTCCATCCCGATTGATGACTTTACTGAATATTTGATTGAAATTCATTTGTTATCATCATGATTTGGGATGATTGCCATATTTGGGCTTCGTGCCAACTATTTGAATCCTTCAGGGATTTTTATCACTGTTTCCTTACTGCTTGACTTATTATTTGAACTCAGTCCTGTTGATATCTACTATTTTACAAACTCAGCCACTTTTACTCAGATTTGAAACTTAAATGATACATCATGTTTTGGGCTGAAAACTACTGTTTTTCTAATGCCCAAGGGGCTTATGATGATTTCTGGACTGAGTGAGGCCGAGGGACATATGTGAGGATATGCTGAGTGATATGAGGCCGAGGGCCTGAGATACTATTTACGCCATGCAGTGGCTTGTTTGATGTGAGGAGATGCTGAGTGATGATTCCACGAGGTGACTTGATATAGCGCTTGGGCCGTAAGGGGCCCCTCCGGAGTCTACACACCCATATTGAGCGCGAGTACCCATGTGATTTGAAACAGTGGTAACAATGACACTGTTTGATGCAATTTGGTCAGGTAACAATGGCTGACCATTTTGCTGAGTGATTGTGAGGTAGCCCGAGGGGCTGATACTGTACTGAGAGTGAGCCCGAGGGGCTGATACTATCCTGAGCGATTGATACTGTGCCCGAGGGGCGGATTTCTACTTGTCAATTACCTGTTAAGTTACCTGTTTTACTTGTTTTAAAAAGGAATATCATTTGATTTCTTCACTGATTTACTGCTTTAAGTGATTTTACTGCTTGATATGGAATTGCTTTGTGCCTTTTCGTGTTTTCATACTTTCAGCCATTATTTGTAATTATTACTCACTGAGTCGGAGTACTCACATTACTCCCTGCACCGTGTGTGCTGATTCAGGTATAGCAGAGTCCGCACCTGAGCGCTGATTCCTTCCAGGCTAGGCAGTGATTTGGAGTTACGAGGTAGCTGTTGACGTCCGCAGCCCCTTGTCTCTCTTATCCTCTTCATTTATGTTTTCTTCAGATTGACGTATCGGATTTCGTACTTTGTAGACCTATAGCAGATTTGTAGTAGCTCCTAACTTGTGACACCTCGGTTTGGGTTGTGTTGGGATGGTTCATGCTGTTATTATCGTTAAATTCTGCAATTTATGAATATTATATTATATGTTACTACTGTTTATGATGATTAACTGCTTAAAAGAGGTGTTCCGTTTTGGTCTGGCTGGCCTTGTCTCCGTGAGAGGCGCCATCACAATCGGGTTCGGGGATTGGGTCGTGACAAGTTGGTATCAGAGCCTAGGTTACTTAGGTCTCACGAGTCATGAACAAGTTTAGTAGAGTCTCACGGATCGGTACATAGACGTCTGTATTTATCCTCGAGAGGCTGCAGAACCTTTAGGAAAAATTTCATATTCTTGAAACTCTTGTCGTGCGAACTTGTTGGGCCGAATACTAAACTTCTGATATTCCATTCTCTCACAGATAGTGAGGACGCGAGCTACCGGACGAGGTGGACGACCACCAGTGCCACCCACTGAGGCCACCAGGGGCCGTGGACGCGGTCGTGGACGTGGCAGAGGCAGAGCAGTAGGGCAGCACCTGTTGATGCACTGGCTGCCCCGGCTCCAGATCAGGCTCCCGCTATGGATGCTCCAGTAGCACCAGTTCAGGCACCAGTTGTGCCTATCGTGGTTCCGGGTCTTCAGGAGGCCTTGGCACAGATCTTATCAGTTTGCACTGGCCTAGCTCAGGCAATTTCAACCACTACAACAACAACTATTCACAGGCCGGGGGAAGCAATCAGACCCCAACTGCTCGCACACCTAAGCAAGTAGTACAGGGACTACAGACACCGGGGGAACCTCCAGCTCAGCCGGTTGCACCAGCTCAGGAGTTTATTGTGCCAGTTATGCCGGATGATGAGCAGCGTCACCTTGAGAGGTTTGGTAGACTCCAGCCTCCGTCATTCAGTGGTACTGGGGGCGAGGATGCCCAGGGTTTTCTTGATAAGTGTCAGCGGATGCTCCGTACAGTAGGGATTCTTGAGACTAGTGGTGTGGCATTTACCACCTTTCAGTTTACTGGGGCTGCCTTCACATGGTGGGAGGCGTATGAGAGGCGTAGGCCGGTTGGAGCATCGCCCCTTACTTGGCAGCAGTTCTCCACTCTCTTCTTGGAGAAGTATGTCCCGCAGTCCTGCAGAGAGGAGCTGCATAGACAGTTTGAGTGGTTGCGACAGGGGGATATGACTGTGTCACAGTATGAGTCGAGGTTTTCCGAGTTGGCTCATTATGCCATTTGGATGGTTCCGACAGATCGTGAGAGGATCAGGAGATTTGTTGATGGCCTTAACTATCACCTCTGTATTCTTATGACCCGAGAGAGGGTGTTGGGTGATACGTTCGAGGAGGTGGTCAATATCGCTCGCGAGATTGAGACGGTTCGCCGTTAGGATCGAGAGGAGAGGGAGGCCAAAAAGCCTCGAGGATCTGGCAGTTATAGTGGTGCTTCTTCGAGGGGCCAGTTTCAGCATGGTAGAGGCCGTTCTTTCAGGCATGCTCAGTCAGCCCGCCCAGAGTATCGCGGGGCATCTTCGGGTCATGGTCATCATGGATCTTAGCGGGGACAGTCATCACTTAGTGCCCTTCCAGCCTAGAGTTCATCTCGTGCCCCATCAACTCAGGGTTCTTCTATGGTGAGTGCATCAGCTGGTCACTCCGGTGTGAGGGGTTCCCTTCAGTCCCCTTCTCCAGCACCTGGGAGTTATTATGAGTGTGGAGAGTTTGGACATGTGTGGAGGCAGTGTCCTCGTCGTATGGCTAGTTCATCTCAGCAAAAAGGTCAGCCCTCGACTACTACTCTAGTTACCTCACCACCCGGCCAGCCAGCTAGGGGTGGAGGTCATGCAGCTAGGGGTCGCCCCAGAGAGGGAGGTCGATCAAGGGGCGGTCAGGCCCATTTCTATGCACTTCCTGGCAGACCGGATGCTATTGCTTCGAATGCTGTCATTACAGGTATTGTTTCAGTCTGCCACAAAGATGCCTCTGTATTATTTGATCCCGGTTCCACCTTTTCTTATGTGTCATCATACTTTGCTCGTTATTTGGGTACGCCCCTTGAGTTTCTTGCTTTACCTGTTCATGTATCTACCCTAGTGGGCGATACTGTTGTTGTAGACCATGTGTACCTGTCATGTTTGGTGACTATTGGGGGTCTGGAGACCCGATTGGATCTATTGCTATTGATCATGGTGGATTTTGATGTCATTTTGGGCATAGATTGGCTCTCTCCGTGTCGTGCTATTCTAGAATATCATGCTAAGACAGTCACTTTGGCTATGCCGGGTGTACCGCAGATCGAGTGGCGTGGTGTGACTGATTATATCCCTAGTAGAGTGATCTCTTTCTTGAAGGCCCAACATATGGTTGGGAAGGGTTGCCTTTCATATCTAGCATTTGTGAGGGGCATTGGAGCTGATACTCCTAGTATTGATTCTGTCCCAGTTGTAAGGGATTTTCCCTATGTTTTTCCTGCAGACATGCCGGGCATGCCACCGGACAGGGACATTGATTTTGGTATTAACCTGGTGCCAGGCATTCAACCCATTTCTATTCCGCCATACCGTATGGAACCAGCAGAGTTGAAAGAATTGAAAGAACAGCTTCAGGAACTTCTAGATAAGGGGTTCATTCGGCCTAGTGTGTCCCCTTGGGGTGCACCAGTTTTGTTTGTGAAGAAGAAGGATGGCACGATGAGAATGTGCATTGATTATAGGCAATTTAACAAAGTAACAATCAAGAACAAGTATATTTTGCCTCACATTGATGATTCATTTGATCAGCTTCAGGGAGCGAGGGTGTTCTCCAAGATTGATCTCCGTTCGGGTTATCACCAGTTGAAGATCAGGGATTCAAATATTCTTAAGACTACTTTCAGGAGCAGATATGGTCATTATGAGTTTCTTGTTATGTCCTTCGGGCTAACCAATGCCCCAACAGCATTCATGCATCTGATGAACAGTGTATTTCGGCCTTATCTGGATTCGTTCGTTATTGTATTCATTGATGATATTCTGGTGTACTCGCGTAGTCAGGAGGAGTACGCAAAGTATTTGAGAGTTGTGTTGCAGAGACTGAGGGAGGAGAATCTTTATGCAAAATTCTCCAAGTGTGAGTTTTGTCTCAGTTCAGTGGCTTTCTTGGGGCACGTGGTGTCCAGCGAGGGTATACAGGTTGATCCGAAGAAGATAAAGGCAGTTCAGAGTTGGCCCAGACCGTCCTCAGCCACAAAGATTCGTAGCTTTCTTGGGTTAGCAGGCTATTATCACCGGTTTGTTTAGGGATTTTCATCCTTTGCATCGCCCTTGACCAAGTTGATCAGAAGGGTGCTCCATTCGTATGGTCGGACGAGTGTGAGGAGAGCTTTCAGAAGCTCAAGACAGCCTTGACCATAGCTCCAGTGTTGGTTTTGCCATCAGCTTCAGGTTCATATACTGTGTATTGTGATGCTTCAAGAGTTGGGATTGGTTGTGTGTTGATGCAGGAGGGTAGAGTTATTGCATATGCTTCTCGGCAGTTGAAGCCCCATGAGAAGAACTACCCCGTTAATGATTTGGAGTTGGCTGCCATAGTTTACGCATTGAAGATTTGGAGGCACTACTTGTATGGCGTATCTTGTGAGGTGTTCACTGATCATCGCAGTCTTCAACATTTGATCAAGCAAAAGGATATTAATTTGAGGCAGCGGAGATGGTTGGAGTTGCTTAAGGATTATGATATCACTATATTGTACCATCCGGGAAAGGCCAATGTGGTGGCCGATGCTTTGAGCCGAAAGGCAGTGAGTATGGGGAGTTTGGCATATATTTCAGTTGGGGAGAGACCTCTTGCGGTTGATGTTCAGGCCTTGGCCAATCGGTTCGTGAGGTTGGATATTTCGGAGCCCAGTCGGGTGTTGGCTTGTGTGGTTTCTCGGTCTTCTTTATATGATCGCATCAAAGAGCGCCAGTATGATGATCCACATTTGCTTGTCCTTAGGGACAGAGTCCAGCATGATGATGCCAAAGATGTGACCGTCGGTGATGATGGTGTGTTGAGGATGCAGGGCCGGATTTGTGTGCCCAATGTGTATGGGCTTAGAGAGCTGATTCTGGAGGAGGCCCATAGCTCGCGGTATTCCATTCATCCGGGTGCCACGAAGATGTATCAGGATTTGAGGCAGCACTATTGGTGGAGAAGAATGAAGAAAGATATTGTGGGATTTGTAGCTCGGTGTCTTAACTGTCAGCAGGTGAAGTATGAGCATCAGAGACCAGGTGGCTTGTTTTAGCAGATGGTTATTCCCGAGTGGAAGTGGGAGAGAATCACTATAGACTTTGTGGTTGGACTTCCTCGGACTTTGAAGAAGTTCGATGCTATTTGTGTGATTGTGGATCGGCTGACCAAGTCTGCGCACTTCATTCCTATGTGTACTACCTATTCTTCAGAGCGGTTGGCAGGGATTTATATCTGGAAGATTGTTCGGTTGCATGGTGTTCCTGTTTCCATCATCTCAGATAGATGTACTCAGTTTACTTTGCAGTTTTGGAGAGCCGTGCAGAGAGAGTTGGGTACTCAGGTAGAGTTGAGCACATCGTTTCATCCTCAGACGGACGGACAGTCCGAGCGAACTATTCAAATATTGGAGGACATGTTGCATGCTTGTGTTATTAACTTTGGAGGTTCATGGGATAAGTTTCTACCACTTGCAGAGTTTGCTTACAACAATAGCTACCAGTCGAGTATTCAGATGGCTCCATATGAGGCTTTGTACGGGAGGCGGTGTAGATCTCCGGTTGGTTGGTTCGAGCCCGACGAAGCTAGACTATTGGGGACAGATTTTGTTCAGGATGCCTTAGAGAAGGTGAAGGTGATTCAGGAGAGGCTTCATACAGCGCAGTCACGTCAGAAAAGTTATGCGGACCGGAAGGTTCGAGATGTGTCCTACATGGTCGGTGAGAAGGTCTTGCTGAAGGTTTCGCCCATGAAGGGTGTTATGAGATTTGGGAAGAAAGGCAAGTTGAGTCCTCAGTTCATTGGGCCTTTTGAGGTGCTTCGGAAGATTGGGGAGGTGGCTTATGAGCTTGCCTTGCCACCCAGCCTGTCGAGTGTACATCCGGTATTTCATGTTTCTATGCTCCGAAAGTATAGTGGGGATCCGTCTCATGTTTTGGACTACAACACGGTTCGGTTGGATGATGATTTGACCTTTGATGTGGAGCCAGTAGCTATTTTGGGTCGACAGGTTCGGAAGTTGAGGTCAAAGGATATAGCTTCAGTGAAGGTGCAGTGGAGAGGTTGGCCCGTAAAGGAGGCTACCTGGGAGACCGAGCGGGATATACGGAGCAAATATCCTCATCTGTTTGAGGCTTCAAGTGTGTTTCTTGACTCATTCGAGGATGAACGTTTGATTAAGTTGGGGAGGATATGACGACCCGGCCAGTCGTCTCATGAGTTACCGCTCCATTTCCCCCATTTCAGCTTCTTTATGCTTTGTTATCCGTGTTTTATGTGATTGAGTTTATTAGTTCGAGTTCGGAGAGGATTTGGTAAGAAATGAGACACTTAGTCTCTTTTAAGAAGGCTTAAGTTGGAAAAGTCAACCAGATGTTGACTTATGTGTTAGAAGGCTCGGAAGTGAGTTCCGATGGTTCGGATAGCTTCGGGAGGTGATTTGTGACTTAGGAGTGCGATAGGAATGGGTTTTGGAGTTGTAGAGAAGATTTAGGCTTGAATTGGCGAAATTGATATTTTGGCAAATTCTGGTTGATAGGCGAGATTTTGATATAGGGGTCAGAATGGAATTCCGAGAGTTGCAGTAGCTTCATTGTGTCATTTGGGATGTGTGTGCAAAATTTCTGGTCATTCGGACGAGTTTTGATAGACCTTTTGATCGAAATCATACTTTAAGAGTTCTTGGAGTTCTTAGGCCTGAATCCTATGTTAAATTGGTGATTTGATGTTGTTGTGAGCGTTCCGAAGTTTTGATCAAGTTTGAACGATGTCATGAGATGTGTTGGTACAATTGGTTTGAAGTTCCGGGTAGGTTCCGAGATGTTTTAGTGCAAAAATCATAGCTGTAGCAGGTTTACAGGGGTTGCAGGCCCCGGAACTCACTCACACGGTCCGCACAAAAATGAGTGCGCCCGCGGTGAGTGCCGTGCGGACCGTACAAAAGCAGGCGCGGCCGCGGTAGGCGTCGCGCAGACCTCACAAAAATGGGCGTGGCCGAGGTGAAGAACCCTCCCGCTGGTCCTACTTCGGAAGCTCATATCTTTTAATCTACAAGGAAGTTTGAGGTGATTCAAAATCGATTGTTGTAGCCATTCGTGTCTAGTTTCCAGAAAGGTAAAGATATCATAATTTGGACATCTGTAGGAAATGTTATGGCCAAAATACTAAAGCCTATCACTGCAGAGGGAGGCCTGTGCGGCCGCACGTTGCCTTTGCACGGACCGCACTGTCTTGCGCGGACCGCGTGAGTTTTGGTGCGGCCCGCGGTAGTTGAAACCTGAGGGGTACCTATAAATATGAGGTTTTGAGTTTTATTTAATATTTTGACCTAGAGAGCTCGAATTTTGGCGATTTTTCAAAGTTTTTTCAAGAATTCATCGGGGTAAGTGATTTTAACTCAGATTTGGCTAGAATACATGAATCTATCACTGAATTCATCATTTAATTCGTGATTTGAGATGGAATTTGGGAAGAAAATTGTGAAACCTTTCAAAAATGTAAAATGATGATTTGAAAGACCAAATGGTATCGGAATTGGATAATTTTGGTAGGGTTAGACTTGTGAGGGTATGAGGATTCTGAGAATGTAAATTTTTCCCGATTCCGAGACGTGGGCCCGGGGCTCGGGTTTTGCTAATTTCGGGATTTTTGATATTTTTCGAATGTTTTCGCTTGGGCTTTGTTCCCTTAGCATATTGTGACGTATTCGTTATGATTTTGGATAGTTCGACGCGCGTGGAGGCCAATTCGAGGGGCAAAGGTGTCGCGAGCTAGAGAATTAGCCAGTTCGAGGTGAGTAATGGTTGTAAATGATGTCCTGAGGGTTTGAAACGCCGAATTGCACATCGTAGTACTATATTGAGGCAAGATACGCGCTGGATGATGAGCGTGAGGTCTTTAACTACTGGGGATTGTGACTTGGTCCATCCCGATTGATGACTTTACTGAATATTTGACTGAAATTCATTTGTTATCATCGTGATTTGGGCTGATTGCCATATTTGGGCTTCGTGCCAACTATTTGAAACCTTCAGGGATTTTTATCACTGTTTCCTTACTGCTTGACTTATTATTTGAACTCAGTCCTGTTGATATCTACTGTATTACAAATTCAGCCACTTTTACTCAGATTTGAAACATAAATGATATTTCTACATCATGTTTTGGGCTGAGAACTACTGTTTCTCTAATGCCCAAGGGGCTTATGATGATTTCTGGACTGAGTGAGGCCGAGGGCCATATGTGAGGATATGCTGAGTGATATGAGGCCGAGGGCCTGAGATACTATTTACGCCATGCGGTGGCTTGAGTGATGTGAGGAGATGCTGAGTGATGATGCCATGAGGTGGCTTGATATAGCGCTTGGGCCGTAAGGGGCCCCTCCGGAGTCTGCACACCCATAGTGAGCGCGGGTACCCATGTGATTTGAAACATTGGTAACAATGACAATGTTTGATGCAATTTGGTCAGGTAACAATGGCTTACCATTATGCTGAGTGATTGTGAGGTAGCCCGAGGGGCTGATACTGTACTGAGAGTGAGCCCGAAGGGCTGATACTATGCTGAGCGATTGATACTGTGCTCGAGGGGCGGATTTCTACTTGTTAATTACCTGTTAAATTACTTGTTTTACTTGTTTTAAAAAGGAATATCATTTGATTTCTTCACTGATTTACTGCTTTAAGTGATTTTACTGCTTGATATGGAATTGCTTTGTGCCTTTTCGTGTTTTCATACTTTCAGCCATTATTTGTAATTATTACTCACTGAGTCGGAGTACTCACATTACTCCCTGCACCGTGTGTGCAGATTCAGGTATAGCAGAGTCCGCACCTGAGCGCTGATTCCTTCCAGGCTAGGCAGTGATTTGGAGTTACGAGGTAGCTGTTGACGTCCGCAGCCCCTTGTCTCTCTTATCCTCTATCATTTATGTTTTCTTCAGACTGTTGTATCGGATTCCGTACTTTGTAGACCTATAGCAGATTCTGTAGTAGCTCATGACTTGTGACACCCCGGTTTGGGCTGTGTCGAGATGGTTCCTGCTGTTATTATCGTTAAATTTCACAATTTATGAATATTATATTATATGTTACTACTGTTTATGATGATTAACTGCTTAAAAGAGGTGTTCCGTTTTGATCTGGCTAGCCTAATCTCCGCGAGAGACGCCATCACGATCGGGTTCGGGGATTGGGTCGTGACAACACACCTCGATTTTAAGGATTAATTATTTGAGGGCCATGGGTTACGAATATTATAATAGAAAAATTTTAATGTTTAACTTTATGAATTACTAACCAGATCAAAGGTATTGTTAAATCAATCAAAAAATTCATGAACTTCAAACTTTCAATCTCATAGCACAAAAAATGTCACTGCCAACATTGTTATGATCTAATTACATATTTTTATTATATTACCCATTAGCACTTACACACTCATTTTAATTCCTTGCACCTATTGACTTACGTACTCCCTCTGATTTACGCATTACATATACAAAATCACACATTCATCAAGCCACACACCTTTCAACAGACGGAGAATTGAGAAAAACATATTCTGCCTCTACGTTTGAAGAGTAAACGACAATCGGAATTTTTGTGAATTTTTATAATCAGTCAAACAATTCAACAGGCTGCTTGAATTTGATATTTCAGAGTAGAAGCATACCCTTAATCATTGAGCTTAACCACACTTTATGACCAAAACAAGTATAGTGACTAAAAAATAATAATATTAATACGTCTACTGTCTATCTTTTGCATTTGTAGTTATACATTGAATACATGTAAAGAACAGCTTTAACTTCTCTTTTATGATAAGCAACGATCAGTTAACTTCATACAAAATTGAATAAACTAACACTTCTATTGAATTAAACATGGTTCATAAAGCGGACATCACCTATATCTTTATACATCGTATCCAAACAGAATACTACTAAACTAAAATTACAGCAGAACTTAATGAACTAACATGCATAGCAATTCAGGTGCAACACATTGCCATTACATTATTTTATAAGAGCTGATTCCCAAGTTCAACACCCTGTTCAAATTGCCAATAATTAACTATGAGGCATCTAAATGAGAAACTGAATTACCCCACTGATTTACAACCAGATGCAGCTCACAGCATAGTGTTTATTAACAACTAGCAGGATGCCATATATCATAAACTAGAAACTTAAGCAAGTAAACCAAGTAAGCTAAATCATGAACCAGAAAAAAACTGATTACAACTACTAATCAAAGCTCCGAATGCCATCTTGATTCCAAATCAAACCTTACATTATGTGAAATGCAGAAGTGTACCTGATGACAACAAATGGAAACAAGTGAAGTGAGCTGAAAAGCGAAACAACAAGAGTAGAAGCAGCAGTGAAACAATAACAACGATAACAGGACCCCAGAACCAAAGCAGCTTATACCAAACTTCCAAATACCCAAAACTCAAACTATTCTTCCCGGATACAAGGATTTGTGATTTTTCAGAAGTTTATAGCTAAACAAGAAAGCCAGACAACCAGAAACAAAACCCAATTTGGAGCAATTTTCAACCAAACCAAAGAATTCAGTGTTCTTTTCAATTATCTCTCTCAACTATCTCTTTTTTTTCATAATTCTCTTTTGTTCTTTCCATATCCTTTTTCTCTCTTCTCCTTGTGTGATCCTCTATATAGGCAGTAGAAAATGCCCCATTGGATTCACAAATGCCCTTTCAATAATTTTTAATTAATTCCATTTAACTTAGTTCTTTAAATTAATCAGTAGTGCATTTTCCTAAACCCTACCACTATGGAAAGCTTTCTAAATTAGGTGAGACCCCCTGCTAATTGCTTCAAAACCAAATGGACCAAATTAAACCCAAATGAATTGGCTGTTCTTTTAAATAAATGGGTCGGAACTGAACCCAGGGCCCAAACAGAATTCGAATTCTATCTCGACTACTCAATGAAAGACCAGACGAGTTAAACAACTAAACGAGTTTCAAAAAAAATATTCTAGCTAAATGACTGATTCTCCTTTTAAAATTGATTAGGGATCTGTAATTAGACTACACTATCAGATTAGCAAGATTTAAATTAAACTAATTATACGACTGAAAAAATTAAAATTTAAACATGCTGTTAATGACAGAATCAAACAGACTAAACACGAAAAATCACATAACAAAACTTGGAGAAGAAAAACGGGAAAAGAACAACACAACAATAATCAATAGCTAAAATTTGTTCCAGTTTTAATTTATTCAATCGGAAAGAAAGAGAAGGAGAGAAGAGGAAGCTAAGAAGAACAAAATGAAAAATGAAGAAACTCACCGATTCGGCTTGACCTCGTGACTAACCCTCTAATTTAATCCCCAAATAACGTCATCCGCTTGTTCTTTGCCAAGAACAAGCGAACAATGATATTTCAGGACTAAATAGACCTTGAATGCTGAGTAAAACTTCGAGGGATGTCTTTGCATGAACGAACTCGCTATGGCTTCTAAGGCTCGAACCGTAGATTTGAAATTCGAAGAGTTCAGGCCATGTTCGAGGGAAATGGAGTAAGGATTTGGGAAAAGGGGGTCTAGGTGGTTAAGGGGTGTAATTTTGGAGGTGTTTGGAGGTAGCACCGCCACCCTAAGGCGGTGGGGGAATGGTGGCGGCGCTAGGGTTTGGGGGTTGGTCTCTGAGAGAGAGAGAGAGGGGTGTGAGAGAGAGACGATGAGAGGAGGGGGGTTCTGAGGGGTGGGGTCGTTTCGGGTTTTTTATTAAAAGGGGGGGGTGGGGGAGATCTTAGCCGTCGGATTGAATGAGATTAACGGATATGATGAAAAAGGGTTTCAGGACGGCGACATTTGGCTATGGGCGGGGTCAGATCGGGTTGGGGCGGATCTGGGTCGGTTTTGAATGAGTTTGGACGGGTATAAGGGTGTTTGGTTTGGGCTTGGGTGAATTGAATTGGGATTGGCCCAAAATATCTGATCCCCTCTAATTTTTCTTTTTCAATTTTTAATCCCCCTTTTTAAAATAAAATCCTAACTTAATCCCTAAATCAAATTATTCTACCAAATTAACTTAATTATTTCTAAACAATAATTACCACGATTAATTAAGTACCAAATTAAAAAAAAATTCCAAAATTCGAAAAGAAATGCAAAAATGCAACATGACTATATTTTGGATCTTTTCTATTTTTTTTGTTAAAGAAATTAATGTATTAATTAATCTAAAATATAAAAATTAAATCCTAAATGCAAATGCGATATTTTTTTTTTTTTTATGATTTTAACAAAATTAAATGTGCACACAAGAAATGTAAATAATCAGGAAAATTCTACAATAATTCCTAGAATAGCAAATAATTAAATAAAATAAAAAAAAATTAAATTTTGGGAATTCTTTGGAGTAATTCATGTGAGGCAAAAATCAGGTTCTCACAGCTGCCCCTCTTTGTTCGAAAACATGAAGAGTTTTCGTGCAAAGATAAAGTGAGCGAATACGAGCGATTTTTGCCCGTTTGAATACTCCGCGGGAAGCATTTTTGAAAGATTTGACCGAACCTCTGCTTCAAAAGTTTCCTACATATCCTTGGCTATAAAGGAATCAGGTCAATGTAGTTCGGAAAGTTTCGGTAGCTGGGACTACCATGAAGCTTGATTTCACTGTTGTTGTTGCTGCTGCTACTGCTTACTGACCTCCTTATTACACCATGATAAAATAAAGAAGCTAGACTAAACTATGATCTATGAATTACAAAGATCTACTCTATACTTCTCAAGCTTGATCTTGTGATTATTATTGCCTTCCCTTTGTTCTCCAGGTGGGCTCCTGATTGCCGAACTTGAATTACTTATTTCCTTCATTCTCCAGGCGGGCATCTGATTCATGAAACTCGAAATGTATTCCCTTGCTCTCCAAGTGGGCACCTGATTGCTGAAACTTGAAATGTATTCCCTTGCTCTCCAGGTGGGCGCTTGATTGCTGAATCTTTAACTGTTTCTCCTTGTTTTCCAGGTGGATGCCTGATTTCTGAAACTTGGTCCATCTTCTTCTTGAAACTGCGTTTCTTTGACTTGTTCTCCCTTTTTCCTCCAGGTGGGTACCTGATTACCAATACTTGTGTCAATCTCCCTTGAAACTTGATTTGTTTTCCCTTCGTTCTTCAGGTGGGCTCCTGATTACCACCACTTGAACTACTTCTCCCTTCGTTCTTCAGGTGGGCTCCTGATTACCAAAACTTAAACTGCTTCCCTTCGTTCTTCAGGTGGGCTCCTGATTACCAACATTTGAATTGCTGCTTCCCTTCATTCTTCAGGTGGGCTCCTGATTGCTGAACTTGAATTATTTCCCCTTGTGATTGCTTTTCCTTTGAATTATATTTCCTTGTTTCCTCAAATGAGTGCTTGCTTGCTTGACCCTGAACTGCTTTCTATCCTTAAAACTCGTGTTGTTCTCCCCTGCTCTCCAGGTGGGTGCCTGATTTCAACAAAATAGACAAAACAAAGAAAAATTTCTACCCCAGTTTGGTCGCAGGGCACATCTGTGAGTGTTAATTTAATCATGTTACCAAATATCTCTAAGAATTTGAAAGCTAAATCCCATTATCCAGGAGGGTCCTGAAAACTCCTAGTTAAATGACAGTTTCAAAGCTAAATTATATCTTCTAAAGGTATGATTTCCGCCAAATCTTGTTATATAAGAGGGTCTTAAAACTACATCCTATTATCCAGGAGGGTCCTGAAAATCAAAATCAAGTCTTATCCTAAAAGTGACAATTTTTAAGGCTAAATTATACTTCCTTACAGCAGAACTTGCGCTAAATCTTATTATTTAATGGAAATCTTAAAACTACATCCCATTATCCAGGAGGGTCCTGAAAACTCCTAATTGAATCCTATCTCAAACATGTAAACATTGAAGCCAACTTATATTCCTTTGGGGTACATTTATGCTAGATTTTGCTACTCATGATTGTCTTGAATTTTTAATCTAGTCCCATTTTCCAGGAAGGTCTTGAGAATTTACTGTCAAACCTGTCCGGTGCTTGCTTTTCCCCTACGGAGGGTTTCTCCGAAACAAACAAAATTTTCTGCCCCTATTTCAATCAAAGAAAAATCTTGTCATTTTTAAAATGTGGTGGTTAGTTTGCGGCAGTTTTTGCTAAAGGTCTCTCTGCCGTCGTGCTTTTCGACTGGCTCCCCCGAACTGGCCAAGAACCGCTTGACTTTCTGACTGACTTTTGACCACATGACCTTGGATGACTCGAGTGTTCTATATCCAACCGTTGTTTGACATCCATGACCTATCTGTTTGAACCTGTGCATCTCCCATGAGATTACTAAACCATTTCACCGATGGAACTTTCAATGACCTTTTGTGTCCCATATCATACCATACTATCTTTAGTACTGCCTTGACCGTCCTGTGCTTCGTGCAACTTTGGAAGTTGGTAATGAGCTTTGAAATTCTTTCTTGTTTACTTAAACAGAACTGACATTGGAAACATTTTAGAGAAATAAACCCAAAAGAAATGAAATGCAATGACTTTGAGAGTTAAGGATAAACAAAATTCAATTGGAAGACTATCTGAAGGGGAAACAGAAAAAGAGACTTATCTGAGTGGAGCAGCTGGCATCAATGATCATGACATGCATTTCAGATTAATCGACCCAGTCTGTCCAACCAATCAACTTTCAGTTGTCGTACTTTATGCCCCGAGATCTTCAAAACCCAATTTCTTTACCAAAACCTTGACCTTATTCGGCCTGCGGTTCCCTGAAGGGTTTTCACCAACAACTTCTCTCATTTATTCATCTCTCGACTCACTTTCGCCTTAAGGTGCCCCTAAAGGTTTTCATCAATAAGACTCTCTCATTTTTGATTTCTCTCGGCTTCCATCGCCTTACGGTGCCCGTGAGGGTTTTCACCAATAAGACTCTCTCATTTTTCATTTTCCTTGTTTGGACCAGAGTGTTGCCCTTGATATGGATCACCTCTGCTTGCTTGACTTGGCAGCTCTCGAAGACTGATCGGAAGGTCTTTCTTTGGACCGTAATGCGGGTTTTTTGGATGGGGTTAGAAAGAAAAGGTATCAAAAGGTTTAAAGTAACTCAACTGGGTTCAACATTACAACTTTTGAAATCAGATTTTTTACAACAACCACAACTTCTGCCCCAGTTTCTTTGCTTGGGTACTTTTGAATTTTTATTTTGATGGGGCCGAACCGTGAGGCTGCCTATGTATCCTTTAAAGGAATCAGGCCGAACGTAGTTCATAGTTAGGAATTGCTTTATTTTTATATTATATTTTTTATCTTGTTTTTCTTATATACTTCTTTTCTGAATTTTGCTACTGATTCCAAAAGAGGGGTATGAAATGAATTAAATACGGCTCAAAGGGGTAACATAGGGTAAAGTGTTTAGATAGCAGAACAAATTGCCTTCGTCATTCCAATCTTCGAAACAATGCCAAGTACAAACAATTGACAATTGAACCAAAGAAATCATACATAATATCTCTTAACTGCATCATAATTGATAGCTATGTCTACACATTTACCTTCGATATCTGTTAGATACAAAACACCATTAGACAACACTCTCATCACAATGAACAACCCTTGCCAATTTGGGGTGAACTTGCCCTTCGCTTCGGCCTGGTGTGGAAGGATGCGCTTTAATACTTGCTGACCCACTTCAAATTTCGGGGACACACCTTTTTGTTGTACGCTCTTTCCATTCTCTTTTGATATAGCTTCCCATGACACACTGCTGCCAATCTTTTCTCATCGATCAAACTTAACTGCTCCAAATGGGTTTTGACCATCATCATCAATATCAGCCTCATCGACAATCTGAAGGGACGGGATTTCAACTTCTGCAGGTATCATTGCTTTAGTGCCATATACCAGCAAATAAGGAGTTGCACTTACTGAAGTACGGACAGTAGTGCGATAACCCAGCAACGCAATGTCAATTTTTCATGCCATTGCCTGGAACCTTCTAACATTTTTCGAAGTATTTTCTTTTTGTTTTTGTTGGCTGCCTCGACTGCTCCATTCGCCTTGGGACGATATGGGGTGGAATTGCGATGTGTTATCTTAAACTATTGACATACCTCTTTCATCAAATTACTATTAAGATTAGCACCATTATCCGTGATGATCACATTTGGTATTCCAAATCGACAGATGATATTTGAGTGAACAAAATCAACCACTGCTTTCTTGGTTACATACTTGAAAGTTTTAGCCTCAACCCACTTGGTGAAATAATCAATGGCTACCAAAATGAACCTGTGCCCGTTGGATGCTGCTGGCTCAATTGGTCCAATGACATCCATGCCCCAAGCAACGAAGGGCCATGGTGCTGACATTGTGTGCAATTCCGATGGTGAAGAATGAATCAAATCTCCGTGTATATGGCACTGATGACATTTGCGAACAAAACTAATACAATCTCGCTCCATGGTGAGCCAATAATAACCTGCTCGGAGAATTTTCTTTGCCAACACATACCCACTCATATGCGATCCACAAACTCCGGAATGCACTTCAGTCATGACAGCTGTGGCTTGTCTAGAATCTATGCATCTCAACAATCCAAGATCTGGAGTTCTTTTATACAAAACTCCTCCACTGAAGAAAAATCCATTTGCTAACCATCGAATTGTTCTCTTTTGATCCCCCATAGCTTGCACCAAATATACCCCCATTTTGATGTACTCCCTGATATCATGAAACCACGGTTCACCATCAAGTTCTTCTTCCACCATGTTACAGTAAGCATGCTGATCTCGGACTTGATATGTAGAGGATCGACATAAGCTTTGTCCTAATGGTGCAACATTGATGCCAAGGTAGCCAAAGCACCAGCCACCTTATTATGGACCCTTGGAATATGCTTGAACTCTACTGATCGAAACCGTTGGCAAAGATCATGCAAACATTGTCGGTATGGTATGAGCTTTAAATCCCGTGTTTACCATTCTCCTTGAATCTGGTGCACCAGAAGATCCGAGTCTCCCAAGACCAAGACTTCTTGGAAATCCATGTCTACAGCTAGCCTTAAACCAAAAATGCACGCCTCGTACTCAGCCATATTGTTGGTACAATAGAAAGAAGCTGAGCCATAACAGGATAGTGATGCCATGTTTCAGAAATAAGCACAGCCCCTATTCCAACTCCTTTCATGTTGGCAGCCCCATCAAAGAAAAGTTTCCAACCTGGTTTTTCAATCTGCTCCAGTTCGCCGATATGCATCACCTTTTCATCGGGAAAATAAGTTCTCAATGGCTCGTACTCTTCATCGACCGGGTTCTCGGCCAAATGATTGGCCAATGCTTGGGCTTTCATCGCGGTCCGAGTCACATAGATGATGTCAAACTCCGTGAGCAAAATCTGCCACTTCGCAAGTCTTCCTGTGGGCATAGGCTTTTGAAAGATATACTTCAATGGATCCAAGCGAGAAATGAGGTAAGTAGTGTAGGATGACAAATAATGTTTCAATTTCTGTGCTACCCAAGTTAGGGCACAACATGTCCTCTCAAGGTGAGTGTACTTAGCCTCATAAGATATGAACTTCTTGCTGAGATAGTAGATGGCTTGTTCCTTTCTGCCAGTAATGTCATGCTGACCTAATACACAACCAAATAAATTTTCCAGGACTGTTAAGTAAAGAATCAAGGGTCTCCCTGGTTCCGGTGGAACCCGCACAAGTGGGTTTGACAAGTACCCTTTTATCTTGTCAAATGCTTCTTGACACTCATCAGTCCATTTTACCGCAACATCCTTTTTCAGCAACTTGAAAATTGGCTCACAGGTTGTCGTGAGTTGAGCAATAAACCTGCTGATGTAGTTCAACCTCCCTAACAGACTCATCACCTCAGTTTTGTTCCTCGGAGGTGGAAATTCTTGGATAGCTTTGATCTTTTATGGGTCCAAGTCAATTCCTTGACGGCTGACTGTGATTCCCAACAGCTTTCTAGATGGAACGCCAAATAGGCACTTGGCGGGATTAAGCTTAAGGTTGTACCTGCGAAGTCTCTGGAAAAATTTCCTCAAATCTCCGACGTGGTCGGCCTGCCGCTTTGACTTTATGATCACATCATCCACGTAAACCTCAATTTCCTTATGTATCATATCTTGTAACACAGTAGTCATTGCCCTCATGTAAGTTGCCTCAGCATTTTTCAAACTAAATGGCATTACCCGATAGCAGTAAGTTCCCTATGGCGTGATGAATGCTGTCTTTTCTGCATCTTCCTCATCCATTAAGATCTGATGATACCCTGCATAGCAATCCATAAAAGATACAATCTCAAGCTTAGTGCAATTATCGATCAAAATGTGGATGTTAGGTAGTGGGAAATTATCCTTTGGACTTGCTTTATTGAGATTGCAGTAATCAACGCATACTCTGATCTTGCCGTCCTTCTTTGGTACTGGCACAACATTAGCTAACCAAACGGGATATCGTGTGACCCGAATGACCTTGGCATCCAACTACTTGGTGATTTCTTCCTTAATCTTCACACTCATGTCAGTTTTGAACTTTCTCAATTTTTGGAATGTATTTCCCCTTTGAAAGTTTTTCGACCAACATCGTGTCAAAAACCTGGTAGACCCACAGCCCCTTGTCATCTTCCACTTCAATGAACGGTACAACGACATTGCTATGAGCGCACAAATTATCTTCGCCGTGCACAACTATTTCCTGTCTATCCCATTCAAATTTGACCATATGGTGTAGTGTAGATGGGACTGCTTTAGCAGTGTGAATCCATGGTTGTCCTAACAACAGATTGTAGGAAACAGCTATATCTAACACCTGGAACTCCATCGTGAACTCAACTGGTACTATCGTCAGCTCTAGCACTATATCACCAACTGAATCTTTGCCTCCACCATTAAATCCCCGCACGCATATACTGTTCTTATGAATCCTCTCATCTTCTACTTTCAACTTGCTCAGAGTGGAGAGAGGGAAAATGTTCGCACTAGAACCATTGTCGACCACTAACCAGGTAACCACAGAGTCCTCACATTGCACTGTAAGGTAAAGGGCTCTGTTATGCTCAATACCCTCTATAGGCAATTCATCATCGGAAAATGTGACTCTGTTCACTTCAAAGATTTTGTTGGCTATCTTTTCCAGATGGTTCATTGAGATCTTATCGGGAACGTGAGCCTCATTCAGGATTTTCATTAAGGCTCGACAGTGCTCATCTGAGTGGATTAACAATGACAACAGTGAAATCTGAGCACGCATCTTTTTCAATTGTTCCACGATAGAATAGTCTTGCATCTTCATCTTTCTCAAAAATTCCTCTGCCTTTGTTCAGTTACGATTTTCTTCACTAGCACTGGGTTATCTTTAGAGTTCTTAGCTTTTCTTAACTCTTCGGGGGCAAAGCATCTCCCCGAACGAGTCAAACCCTGGGTTTCATAGACTTCTTCTTTAACTTCTTTTCCTTTGTAAGTCACTGTCACCCGTTCATAATTCCATGGAATAGCCCTGCTGACTATTGGTAACTGGGTTACCAGCTTGATAATGACATGATCTATGTGTATGCCCTCCACAATTACGACAGGTTTGTTCGCCACTCCTGGCACAACCACTTTCAACCTTTATTGTTTTTCTGCCACATCACTTGAAGACCCTTTCTTAACTATCATAGATGGTTCACCGTTCTTCTCGCTCGACTTGAGCACTGATATTTCACTTGTTGATTGTTCAATTGGCTTGACCTCACTGGACCAATTATCATGATGGTCTGTGAAGGTTTCTTGGGCTCCCATCCCTTATGCATTATTTCAATCATATTTGTCTCCTGGTGTGTTGGCATCGGATTCCGGTTGATATTGGGCGCCTCTGGAGCTTTAACTTCAATTCTATTAATATCAATGAGCTCCTGGATAGCACCTTTTTGGTGCCAGCACTTCTCCGTGTCATGACCCAGAGTACCAGAATAATATTCGCAGCTTACAGAATAATCCAGATTTTTTGGGGGAGGATTTGGCAGTTTCGACTCGATCGGCCTTAGCATATCCAATTGTCTTAGCCTGTGGAATAAACTGGTATATGACTCTCCCAATGGAGTAAAGGTTTTATTTTTCTGCAACCTCTCACTCTTAAATGCTTGGTTGGGCCGGAAACCTGGTCCAGGAGGGTTTCGGTAGGATCGTGGGGGTGGGTATGTATTTTGTGGAATGGGCGCATGCCATTGTGCATGGGTGGGGGGTTGGTTGTATGTTTGGGCGTGGTGGACAGAAAAATGATGGTCTGGTGGTGGGTAGTAGTGTTGGGGTGGATTATATGGGGTATGGGAGTAAGTTTGGTGGTGGGGTCGAGGCTGATTATAGTGGTGAGATGAGCCCCTAGGTTTGAACCAAGCTCCTGAATCAATCGTCGCCACATCCTCTCTCTTTTTCTTTCCGATTATTCCTCCGGTGCCGCCCTGAATGACCTGAGTGGTTGCCTTAATAGCAGAATATCTCATGATCTTGTTCGACTTGAGCCCTTCTTCTACCATACCACCCATCTTTACTACTTCATTGAAGGACTTGCCTATAACTAATACCAGATGGCCGTAATAAGTAGGTTCTAAGGCCAGCGGAAAATAATCTACCATTTCGCTTTCTTTCATTGGCGGGTCAACCCTCGCTGCCTGTTCTCTCCAACGAAAGCCATACTCCTTGAAGCTTTCATTATGCCCTTTCTCAATCTTTATCAAAGACAGACGATCTGGGACAATCTCAAGATTATACTGGAAGTGACAAGCGAATGCTTGGGCTAGATCATCCCATGTGTACCATCTTCCGTGATCCTGCCGGGTATACCATTCCAACGCTGAACCACTCAGACTTTGACTGAAATATGCCATTAGCAATTCATCTTTCCCTCCAGATCCCCTCATTTTGCTATAAAACCCTCTCAAGTTCGTACAAATCAAACTTAGACATATTAAACCCTACCGACAATCTGAAAACAGACATAGGTCTTTGTAAGACACACTTACTTGACCTCCCAACCCCCGCATGTCTATAAATGACTGTTCTAAACTTTTAACTTTCCTGAACATCTCCTCCTGTTCGGGATTTTTGGACGGTTTCTCAGCTTCCACAAGAAGATCGAAGTGTAAGAATAGGGTTCGGAGCTTTGAAAGTGGGCTCCGGGGGGTAATACTGGTTATCATGAGCTTGGAACAAAGGCTCGCTAGAGGATCTGTAGAATGTAGTGGGAGGGGGTGCCACGAAGATAGCAGTGGCTGGTGGAGAAGGGTATGGAACTGGTTTGGGTGGTGGAGCTGGTAGTGTTTGGGAAGTTGTGCTCTGGTAGTGTTGGTAAATGGGAAAACTCGGGGATGAATCAGTGGCAGGATGATCCTTAGACTGAGCCAGGGGCGGGATGAAGGCAGGGTTGGCCGGGTAAGCTGGTGGTGGTTGCCCTTTTGCCCAGGCCTGGTACATTTCGGCCATCTGTTGCTTCACCTTATACATCTCTTCTTTCATCGAATTAACATCCAACTCTTCCACTTCTCTTGAAGGATCGATGAAACTTGCATCAAGTTCTTGGTTAGAAATGATCAATTCGCCTTTGGACCTGGGGTTGTATGGATGGGTTGCCAGAATGCTCAACAAACTAACCACCCGCCTTAGTTATGAAGCATCAACAACAAACTCGTTAGTGATTAGAGTTTAACAGATTGGTAACCGCATATTTGTGGAATGAAATGCACCTAACTAATTAATCATTTCTATCATGTATTTGCTCGATTGCTTGTGTCATCCCGGCTTTTTCTTATTTCCATGTGCAACTTCCCTTTTTCTCTATTTTTTTTTCTTTTTTTTTTCATTCTTGCCTTTCTTTGTTTGACTTCTCTTTGTTTTTTTATTCTCTCATTTCCCTTTCTTATTTTGTTTCCTTCTCACGGTTTCTTATTTTCTTTCCCCTTTTTTTGGTATGGTCGAATCCTATGGAGATTGCCCACGTATCATGACCCTGCATGAATCTAACCGAACATAGTTCTGGGGTATAAGTGTAAAAATAAGTAATAAAACATTTTTGGGATTTTCAAAAAGCAAATACTTTGATTATAATGACTCAAAAACTAATAGACTTAAAAGAAACTAACAGACTCTAACAGAAAGAAAATACAGACTCAAGTAAAAAAAATCACAAATACATTAATGCCTCAGATGCTCTTGGGGCCTGCGAGACATCATTCGGTCTCTCCACGGGCCTATATGCAAGATCCCTTTGAAGCCTCTCCAAGTCACTCATTATCTGTCGGACAAACGTCATCACTGCTACGAAGAAAGTGGTGCGAGTCATATCCACACATGCTTGGCATTTCACAACAATGTAGTCGGCGATGACTCTGACCCGCTCTTGGATTCTACCCTTTTCCTGAAGCAGACGCCCGACCTGTTGATTCCGGGATTCTAACACCTGAGTGTCGTGGAGATGTTGATTTTGCAACTGTTGCATTCCTTCCTCCATCCGAGCCATCAAATCATAACAGTGTTTCCTATCAGCTTTGAAGTCCTTGGCTCGCTTGGCTGCTTCATTCTCGAGGGTAGTCATTTTTCTCTTCAGGATGGTGATTGTCCCTTCATACTTTCTTTTCATTTGCTGCACAAACTTTGCCTGCTCTTTCGCCTTCTTTGCCCATTGTGCCTAGACTTTGGCTAGGTTGGCCTCAGACTTTTCCAGGTCATCTTGACACTCAAAAGCTTTCTTTTTCAGACTGCTTATAAGCCTTTCATCCGCTCAGCTTCTTTCCGGGTTTCTAACAACTGTTTTCATCTTCCGGATTTGAGTTTTGGGGGTTTCATTTTCCTGAGTTCGTTTTTTTCTTTTCTCCCTCATCTGCGATAGCTTGCAAACCATTTTCAAACTGAAGGTCCAAGACTTGCCTTTCCAATTTGCTTATGGTAGCCCTGTACTCATTTTCTTTGGTCATCTAGTCCCATTGCACCTGTGCTCCGTCAGTGAACTATTGGACATGGGGTCTTTTTGCGGGCCTTTCAGGCTCCTGATGAACTCGGGATCTTTTACCATACCAAGCAGGGTAACCAGGTTCCAACTCACCTCTAGATAGATCTCGTATTTGAGTTTTAGGCTCTAAGAATCTGCACTGATGCCAAATCTGATGCACTTTTTCTTCTGGAAAGGCAGCTTTTGGTTCTAACTCAATGACCTGCCGACTCAAATCTTCATCGTGTGGGATGGTATGGTATTGGCCTAACTGACGCAGGACTCTATGCATAGAATAAGGCTGGATACTCCGAAGACCCATCAACAGCAGGAAACACACCTCAGCCGACATATAAATTACTTCACTGACCGAGAGCCACCCGAACGTCCATTTGATCTTGTTTGCAGTCAAGGATCTCAAGTGGGCGTGCCATGATTTTGTACCCTTCGAGAACTCATAACCCTCTACCCGCTTTTCCTATTTTTCAATGCACTCGATGCCAGTCATACCAAAATTCAAGTATCCAGGACGGTGACAAAGGTGTTCCTCCATCCATAATTGTAACAGCATATTGCACCCTTCAAAGAACTTTCCCCCTTCTCGACAAAGGGTCAGAGCTCGGTAAATTTCTGCCAAGATCAGCGACATTATAGTCCCATTTGCCTTTTTTATCATAAAGTAAGCTATCCCCACGAGCCCCAACTCTATATTCCCATCTTTTCTGGGGCAAATCAAAATACCCAAGAACGCCGTTATAAAAGCTAATCCTTTCTGAGCTTCCCACTTGTCTTGGTTTCCTGTGCGAGTAAGACCGGTATCTGGCGTCTCGAAGCTACGGGGATTCCCGTAACGTCGGTACAGGAAAAAGAAGGTATTGAATCCTTTGGCTAAATTTCCGTCTCGAATGTCCCGAGTGATGCTTAATAAGTCCAAAAATTTGTGAGGGGTCACTGCTCTAGGTGCCGCCGGGTATTGATTTCTAAGATTCCCGTCGAAACCGGTGTAGCCTGCTATCTCTTCTAGTGTAGGAGTTAACTCGAAATCAGCAAAGTGGAATACATTATGTGCTGGGTCCCAAAATGGTATCAAGGCCTCAATTATGTCCTTTCTCGGCTTAACCTTCAAGAGCCCGATAAGACCACCCAACGCTTTTGTCACAACCTTCCTGCTGTCGTCCCCCAAATCATGCCACCATATATGTAGCTCCAAAGGGATCTCTTCACGGACTGAGAAAGGTTCATTTTGAATTGTGCTCATCCTGCACATTTATTAAGGTAATTTCAATTAAAAGAAAACTACGACTCATTTTGACTCAAGAAAAATGACCATTTTTCAAAATTTTCACAAAAATATCTGGCTTTGCCGATACAACCTTTCAACACTCCGAAAATGAAGATTTTAAGGTTGTGTCGGCTAACCAGCCAAAACCTTGAAAAATGACTTAAGGTGGCTATTCTTGCAAAAACAGCCTTCCGGCGCCCTTTTGAGGGACATTCGGCTATTTTTGACAAGAGTGATATCACCTTACTTATTTGTAATAAAAATAAAATTTTTGTTCTTTTCGGGCTATTTTTGAAAAAAGGAAGTTGGACCCGATGGGGGTTACCTACATATCTCTCACCCTTTGAGAATCAAACCGGCGTAGTTCGGACAATTCTGACAAAACAAAAACCAACTATTTTTTTTTAAAAAAAAACACAAAATTTTTCTCTTTTTTTTTTCAAAATTTCGGTAGAGTTTCGGTATATTTTGAACGTTGGTTTTCAAAAAAGACAATTATTTCTCTCAGTCCCTACATTGTCTTTCCTTTTCAACTTTTCCTCTATGAGCCGGTCAACATGCAAATCCGAAGAAAATGAATGCACAAGTAAGATGCATCAGGATGGTCTTTTCATTCGGGGTACACCAGTCCTAGACAGACCCAACCCCTGTGTTGAGTCTCCAAAGTTAAATGCAGATGATGCAAACAAACGTTCCTACTAGGGATCCGGTATGAGGCTGAGTTATTCTAGATTCAAAACCTGGGTATGTGTTCTAGACTGTGTACCCGAGCGGACAACTCGAGCCGAGGAGGGGGCTACGTACCGGGAACCAAAAGGCCATCCGGCTTAGTAACTTGTCCGAGCCTCTTTCTTATTTTAATGTATGACACTAACAGAATAGAGAGTCTCGACCAGTGAGCATATACACGAATATGAGAATAGAAGGGTTTCGTAGCAGTTTATATGCAGTTCAAATAATATCAAAATGGTAAAAAGCGGCATTTAGCACATTAGGCTCAAACATGCAATAAAATTAGATAATAAATAAAGCCAATTACAACGATTATTCTAAGCTCAAATTCTTGAACCCTGAACCAGAAGTTCTGGGTTCTTCCCCGGCAGAGTCGCCAGAGCTGTCACACCTCCTTTTTCCTACACCCGGAGGGGTGTAATAGAGTTTATTTCAATTTAAGTGACAATCGAAATGGAATTATTTTATTTAAAAATCAGATTCACCACTTGGGATAATTTATGGTGTCCCAAGTCACTGGTTAAATCCCGAATCGAGGAAAGATTAACTCTGTTTTATAGTCCGTGAACACAGAAATCCACGTAAGGAATTCTGTTAACCCGGGAGAAGGTGTTAGGCATTCCCGGATTCCGTGGTTCTAGCACGGTCGCGCAACTATTATAATTGTCCTATTATCTGATTTTAATACATTTTAAACCTATGGTTCAATTTTAACTTTAACCGCTTTATTTAACTATTTTTTAGGGAAGATTTCAAAGTTATTTAAAACACGTCTTGAACAACGTCACATAAATGCACCCGCAGTCCCCGACATATTTTATCTAACATTGTTGAGATTTGGATTTGGGTCAAATAAATGCACACCCGAGTTTAGGAAGGTAACAACGCACCTAAAGCAACTACGCACTTTCAACTTTGCGAGGGCCATGGAAAATTCACTAATGGCACATCTCAATTTTAAGGATTAATTATATGAGAGCCATGGATTATGGATATTATTATAGAAAAAGTGTAATGTTTAACTTTTTGAATTACTAACCAAATCAAAGGTATTGTTAAATTAATCAAAAAATTCATGAACTTCAAACTTTCAATCTCATAGCACAAAAAAGTCACCGCCAACATTGTTATGATCTAATTATACATTTTTATTATCTTATCCATTAGCACTTACACACTCATTTTAATTCTTTGCACCTATTGACTTACGTACTCCCTCTGATTTACGCATTACATATACAAAATCACACATTCATCAAGCCACACACCTTTCAACATACGCAGAATTGAGAAAAACATATTCTGCCTCAACGTTTGAACAGTAAATGACAATCAGAATTTTTGTGAATTTTTATAATCAGTCAAACAATTCAACAAGCTGCTTGAATTTGATATTTCAGAGTAGAAGCATACCTTTAATCATTGAGCTTAACCACACTTTATGACTAAAACAAGTATAGTGACTAAAAAATAATAATATTAATACGTCTACTGTCCATCTTTTCCATTTGTAGTTATACATTGAATACATGTAAAGAACAACTTTAACTTCTCTTTTATGATAAGCAATAATGAGTTAACTTCATACAAAATTGAATAAAATAATACTTCTATTGAATTAAACATGGTTCATAAAGCGGACATTACCTATAGCTTTATACATCGTATCCAAACATAATACTACTAAACTAAAATTACAGCAGAACCTAATGAACTAACAGGCATAGCAATTCAAATGCAACACATTGCCATTACATTATTTTATAAGAGCTGATTCCCAAGTTCAGCACCCTGTTTAAATTGCCAATAATTAACTAGGAGGAATCTAAATGAGAGACTGAATTACCCCACTGATTTACAACCAGATGCAGCTCACAACATAGTGTTTATCAAAAACTAACAGGATGCCATATATCATAAACTAGAAACTTAAGCAAGTAAACCAAGTAAGCTAAATCATGAACCAAAAAAACTGATTACAACTACTAATTAAAGCTCCGAATACCATCTTGATTCCAAATCAAACCTTACATTATGTGAAATGCAGAAGTGTACCTGATGACAGCAAATGGAAACAAGTGAATTGAGCTGACAAGCAAAATAGCAAGAGTAGAAGCAGCAGTGAAACACTAACAACGATAACAGGACCCCAAAACCAAAGCAGCTTATACTAAACTTCCAAATACCCAAAACTCAAACTATTCTTCCCAGATACAAGGATTTGTGATTTTTTAGAAGTTTATAGCTAAACAAGAAAGCCAGAAAACCAGAAACAAAACCCAATTTGGAGAAATTTTCAACCAAACCAAAGAATTTAGTGTTCTTTTCAGTTACTCTCTCAACCATCTCTTTTTTTTCTTAATTCTCTTTTGTTCTTTCCATCTCATTTTTCTCTCTTCTACCTGTGTGATCCTCTATATAGGCAGTAGAAAATGCCCCCTTGGATTCATTATGCCCTTTCAATAATTTTTAATTAACTTCACTTAACTTAGTTCTTTAAATTAATCAGTAGTGCATTTTCCTAAACCCTACCACTATGGGAATCTTCCTAAATTAGGAGAGACTCCCTGCTAATTGCTTCAAAACCAAATGGACCAAATTAAACCCAAATGAATGGGCTGTTCCTTGAAATAAATGGGTCGGAACTGAACCCAGGGCCCAAACAGAATTCAAATTCTATCTCGACTACTCAATGAAAGACCAGACGAGTTAAACAACTAAACGAGTTTCAGAAAAAAAATTCTAGCTAAATGACTGATTCTCCTTTTAAAATTGATTAGGGAGCTGTAATTAGACTACACTATCAGATTAGCAAGATTTAAATTAAACTAATTATACGACTGAAAAAATCAGAATTTAAACATGCTGTTAATGACAGAATCAAACAGACCAAACAAGAAAAATCATAGAACAAAACTTGGAGAAGAAAAATGGGAAAGGAACAACACAACCAATAATCAATTTTAGCTAAAATTTGTTCCAGTTTTAATTTATTCAATTGGAAACAAAGAGAAGAAGAGAAGAGGAGAGGAAGTTAAGAAGAATAAAATGAAAAATAAAGAAACTCACCGTTTCAGCTTGACCTCGTGACTGACTAATTTAATCCCCAAATAATGTCATCCACTTGTTCTTTTCCAAGAACTAGTGAACAATGTTATTTCAGTACTAAATAGACCTTGAATACTGAGTAAAACTTCGAGGGATGTCTTTGCATGAACGAACTCGCTATGGCTTCTAAGGTTCGAACCCTAGATTTGAAATTTGAAGAATTCATGCCATGTTCAAGGGAAATGGAGTAAGGATTTGGGAAAAGGGGGTCTGGGTAGTTAAGGGGTGTAATTTTGGAGGTATTTGGAGGTGGCGCCGCCACCCTAAGGTGGTGGGGGAATGGTGGCGGCGCTAGGGTTTGGGGGTTGGTCTCTGAGAGAGAGAGGGGTGTGAGAGAGAGACGATGAGAGGAGGGGGGTTCTGAGGGGTGGGGTCGTTTTGGGTTTTTTATTAAAGAGGGGGGGGGGGCGATCTTAGCCGTCGGATTGAATGAAATCAACGGATATGATGAAAAGGGGTTCAGGACGACGTCGTTTGGCTATTGGCGGGGTCAGATCGGGTTGGGGGCAGATCTGGGCCGGTTTTGAACGGGTTTGGACGGGTATAAGGGTGTTTGATTTGGACTTCGGTGAATTGAATTGGGATTGGCCCAAAAAATCTTATCCCCCATAATTTTTCTTTTTCAATTTTATATCCCCCTTTTAAAAATAAAATCCTAACTTAATCCCTAAATCAAATTATTCTACCAAATTAACTTAATTATTTCTAAACAATAATTACCACGATTAATTAAGTACCAAATAAAAAAAAACTTCCAAAATTCGAAATAGAAATGCAAAAAATGCAACATGACTATATTTTTGATCTTTTCTATTTTTTTGTTAAAGAAATTAATATATTAATTAATCTAAAAATATAAAATATAAATCCTAAATGCAAATGCGATATTTTTGTATTTTTTATGATTTTAACCAAATTAAATGTGCACACAAGAAATGTAAATAATCAAAAAAATTCTACAATAAGTCCTAGAATAGAAAATAATTAAATAAAATAAAAAATTAAATTTTGGGAATTCTTTGGAGTAATTCATGTGAGGCAAAAATCACGTGGTCACATGCTTGATTTTGCAAAAGCTAGTGATCCTGATGGCATTCCGGTTGATGCATATTCATGGCAACTGCAACATTTTGCTTCTCTTTACTTTTTCGATTTTTCAGCATCTCAGGTTGTAAAGCATGATTGATAGTTTGCATGCTAACCTTTCCTTCTTTGATGCCACTCTCTAGGAAGTCCCCGACTCTAACCAAGTCTGAGAAATTACGCACGTTCGCAGTAGCCAGCTTTTCATAATATATGCCATTTTGAATGTCAATGAAGATTAAGATCAACTCTTTCTCGGATAGCGGAGGGTGCACCTTCGAAGCTTCAACTCTCCACCGGATTGCATAATCTTGAAAAGATTCATGTGGCATTTTATCTATTTTATACAGGCTATGCATGTCTGGATCACCTCCAAGGTTGACCTCATATTGCTTTACAAAATCGTGAGCCATATCATCCCACGCGTGCCATTTGCTAAAATCTTGTTTTGTGTACCAAACAAGTGCAGGTCCTGATAAGCTTTGAATAAATAATTTCATCCGAATGGACTTGTTGTTGTCATGACCCCGGTTCACCCTCTGTGAACCATCGTGACAACACCTAGTCTCTACAACTAGGTAAGCCTAATTTGCGGAAGAAAAACCAAAATTTGCAGAGATACACAATTTAAAATGGAAATAAAGTAATAATAGTGTTTAAATGTGCCGCTCGGCGTACACTATGTTTAACTCTCAATACCAAACATAAATCCAAGACGCGGAAACCCATAAATCACAAGCTAAAAAAAGAAATACTACATAGCTCTAACTCCGGAATTTCTAATAAAGAACAGAAAAGTACAGAAGGGCTAAATACTAAAGGCAGGAATAGAAATGGACTCCTTGGTCTGCGGACGCGACAAATGTACCTCGGAGTCTCTAAGAAGTATCCTCACTCAACGATAGTAGGCCTGATCAACGGTACCTGGATCAACACATGAAAAACATGCGCAGAAGGGGCATAGTACACCACAACGGTACTCAGTAAGTGCCAAGCCTAACCTCGGTTGGGTAGTGATGAGGAAGGTCAGGGCTTTACTGAGGTTAAATACAATATAAGGGTTAACAGTATGGAATAAAACAGTATAAATAAGTGAAACAATAAGAAATAACATAGAATTGACAGAACAACAACAACTAGATCAGAGACAAAACAAGCCACGGAAAGGAATACAGGTCAACACAGATATAACAACCGGGGCACCTTCCAAGATACCGTCATGTAGTCCCAATTACAACTGTCCAGTGGATCTCCCGGGATACCGTCCCGCAGTCCATCATATATACGTCTGAAGGATCTCCTGGGATCCCGTCCTGTAGTTCAATTATCAATGCGCAGGGATTCACCAAAATCACAATTCGTAGTCCCAAAGGTAAATACCCAGTACTAGGGGGAATCTACCAGGTGCATTTTCATAGTTCCATATAACTGTGCAGGGGGATCTACCGAGAATCTAACACGGAGTCCCAAAGTAAATGTGCAGGGGGATCTATCGGGAATCTAACCCGTAGTCCCAAAGTAAACAGACAAGGGCGAGCTACCGGAATCCCACATCCGTAGTCCCAAATTAAATACATAGCAACAGCAGGAAGATATCCAGAAATGACAAAATTTCATATTAAGGCAACAAGTGATTCTAGCCTAGCATGTTGCACAGAATTCAAGTAAGGCAGGTTGAATCAAATAAAGCAAATTAAGTGACTTAGACATGCTTTTCTAAGCTAACAACTGGCTTAATAATGCAAGAAATAGAAACAGGAAAGGAAACATTCTAGTAATTACTTAAGAAAACCGGATTTCCAACAATTAGCACAAGTACGCACTTGTCACCTCACGTACAAGGTATTTCAATACCAAATATACCAATGCTAAGGGGAAGGTCTCCTACACAAGGTTAGACAAGCCACTTACCTCGAACCAACTCAAAATCAACCTGAATATACGCTCTTGCCACGAGTAGTCGACTCCAAATGGCCCAAATCTATTCAATTCAATTGCATAATGTAAATAACACTTCAAGTAACAGATACTACTATTAAATTCTAAGCTAATACGCGAAATTATATAAAATAACCAAAATGCCCCTTGATCCCACGTCTTGGAATCGGGTGAAATTTATATTTTTAGAAACCTCGTACTCTCACGAGTCCATACATAACAAGAACACTGAAATCGGAGTCCAATTGACCCCTCAAATCATCATTTAAAGGCCTCTTAAACTCAAGCCCTAATTAACCATTTTCCCAAATTTCTCACCACTAATTAGGTCTTTAATCACATAAAAAAACGAGTTATGAAGTCAAGGATGGTACCTCCAAGCGATTTCCTTTTGTTTTCCTCAAGAATCTCTCTCAAAAGCTTCAAACCCGGGTGAAAATGGTGAAAGAATCCCTCAAATTCGCGAAGGAAACTATTTATATGTTCTGCCCAGCGATTTCTGCATCTGCGGTCCCGCTTCTGCGGAACTAACGTCACATCTGCGACTTTTCACTTAAATGACAATTTTTCCGCATCTGCGACTCCCCATCCGCAGATACGGTATCGCTTCTGCGGAAAAATAACCGCATCTGCGGTTCCTGCTGAAGAGATCATAATCCGCTTCTGCGGCGTCGCATCTGCGGTCCCCAAACCGCAGATGCGAAAATACCAGAAGCAACAAAGAAAGGCAGCTGCAACATTACCTCAAACTTCGCGTTAACCATCTGAAATCACCCCGAGGCCTCCGGGACCTCAACCAAAGGCATCAACATATCCTAAGACCTCATTCAAACTTGTACCAATCTTCAAAACACTTCATAGAACACAAAATCAATCAAAACATATCGGATTCAAGCATAAGTTTCAAAAATCTCCCAAATTCTGCTTTTGATAGAAAATCCAACCAAACCACCTCTGAATGACCTGAAATTTTGCACACACATCCAAAATGACATAACGGAACTATTGCAACTCTCAGAATTCCATTCCGACCCTCGGATCAAAATCTCACTATCGAACCGGAAACTTCCAAAATTCAACTTTCGGAATTTAAAGCCTAATTTAGCTACGGACCTCCAAAACACAATCCGAACACGCTCCTAACCCCAAAATCACCCAACAGAGCTAACGGAACCATCAGATTCCTATTCCGAGGCCGTCTTCATACTGTTCCAACTACGGTCAACTTTCCAACACTTAAGCTCTCATTTTTGGACTAAGTGTCCCAAAACTCTCCGAAAATCAAAACCGAACATCTTGGCAAATCACATTAGTCGAAATAAACTTGGGGAAAACAGTTAATAGGGTATCAGGGCGTAAATTCTTAAGATGACCGGCCGGGTCATCACATCCTCCTACACTTAACATTCGTTCATCCTCGAATGAGCATAGAGACATACCTGAAGTAGGTAAAAGATGAGGGTAACGGCTGTGCATATCCTGCTCGGTCTCTCAAGTCTCCTCCTCAACCGGCTGGCCTCGCCATTGAACCTTTACCGAAGCAATGTTATTTGACCTCAGCTTTCGAATCTGCCTGTCCAATATTGCCATTGGCTCCTCAACATAAGATAGATCCTTGTCCAACTAGACTAAAATAAAATTCAACACGTGTGACGGATCCCCGTGATACCTCCGGAGCATCGAAACATGGAATACCGGGTGAACTCCGGCCAAGATAGGAGGTAAGTGTTGCGACCAAAACACTCACACAAGTGCACGTGATCGACAAGTAATATAGTAGTAAGTAGAGTATCGTTCCCACGAGGAATTGTGATCAACTTATCGACTGATGTAGACTCAAACAATTATCAATTCAAGCTAAATTATCACAAAATATATAAAGAACCAATTTACAATTTACCTAGTAATTAAACAATAATTCAATACAAAATTACTACACCAATTTCACAATATTTTTATAACAATTTGGATAAATATATTCCCGGGTCATGGACTTGCTAGAAATTATGCTACTATTTTAGCTTAAGATTGATTTATTGAATTATCCTGGTTATTGATTATAAGGTTAATAATATTCATAAGAATCTTTCGAGTTCTTATGCATCTATTCAAGTTAAACTAATACCTATATGTATATGGTATGAATATTAGCAAGAATGCATTTACAACTCCTATTTTTCAACCAAGCAAGGCAATTAAGTATAGTTCTATCTTAATTGCGAATCTTTCACCCGATGCCCATGATCCGGATCTTGCTCTATTTGATTCTATATGCAACCAAGAATTTCCTTCGTCAAGTTTAATTCCAGATTCGTAAATTATATTTCACTGTTAGCTACGCAGTAAAATAATTAGAAGCAGAATCAAATAAACAACCCATAACAATAAATTCAAGATCTTCAATCTAAGCTTCAAATAACATAATTATCTAACATCCATGACCCAAGAATACTAGAGTTTTTAGCTACTCATAATCATACAAAAATCAACAATAAAAGTTTTAAACATAATATAAACAAACAAATAGAAAAGTTTAGAAGAACTCTTTGAATCCTTCCTCCAAGATGTTGTTCTTCTTCTCCTTTCTTAGCTCCAAGATGAAGCTCCTCCTTCTTCTATGACTTTTTCTCCCTCAAAATCTGATCTCCCCTCAATAATGGAGTTTTTTGCTTTATGTAAATTGAGTGGGATTAAGATGGAATTCCAATTTTACCCCTAAATAAAGTCTCTCGGGGTCGGTAGTGCACGAACTATTGCGCGAACTACAGAGTTCACGCACTACTTTGCGCAGTATTCTGCCTCTGTTCCTTATACGCGCGAACTACTGCATGAACTTTGTAGTTCGCGTGATAGTTAGCGCGCCTCTGGAGCTTGATTTTGTCTATTTTTGTCTGTCTCGTCCTTGCGCACACTCGACTCCTAGGGGTTGTTCTTGCTCATAAATCATCCCAATATCCTCTTGAAAGCATCATTTAGGCTTCTCATCCTGCAAGGTATACATATTTTGAGTAGAGCCTGTTTTTCCATCAATTAACCATAATATGACATCGGAATATAATCAAGCAGAAGCATAAACAATAGCTAAATCACCTAGATTTCGCCTATTATCAACACCCCACATTTAATTCATTTCTAGTCCTCGAGCAATCAACTAGAGAATTCTTTACTCAACCCTTTCCCTTAACGCCTTACACCTAGAACAATGTACATGTATTACGCTTAGCAGTGAACAATCCTAGCCTCAAAGTTGACTCTCAAGTGCCATGCAATATTCACACTTCCTCAAAGTACTCTATATAGAAGTCAAGACTTGCTTTTCCGTCACGAATCATATGCCCTCACAATTATATCAACAAAAACTGAGTTCAATCCATCACATTCAATTCCATATATTCACATATATCAAGGAAATCACTCACTCTCACAAAAGAGGTCACATGCATGCAATTGGTACCATAAGCTTGCCCTTAATGTAAATCTCTACTAATGTAGGCTAGCTCAATCCAAAATCAATTAGGACTTTTTCATGGTTGTAATGTGGGCTAAGGGACGGGTAGGATGTATTTAGGAATAGTGACTCAACCCCTAAGCACTTTAACACATCACATGAGCAATTTTCAGCATAAATTCTTCAACCCACTTCTCATTTATACACAATATCATCCCACAAATACGCCCTTCTTCTTTAAGCACTCTATTAATTCATTCCCACTAGCTAGAGCAAAACACAATGTAATTATCTCTTTTTTTTTCTTGTCACTCAATTTCTGCTAGTGGTGTATTCGTTTACAACATAAGTGCACCTTTCATCCTTTTATTGGTTCCACTCAAAAGCCACCCCACACTTATTTACTTCTTACTTCTTTTAGCGTTCTTCTCACAATTAAAGTGCTTTAAGAGGTAAAAGGATCAAAACACTGTCAATTAAGAACAAAAGGGTATAGGCTTGTAATGCGGGTGCCAAACAAAAAGTCTGAAGGCTCAAAAGGGTTAACTAGGGATAAATTTTATTTGTAATAAGCAATTAAGCTCAAAAAGGTCAAAGAAAGCCTAACATCATTTTTCAAACCGAGCATCACCTCAAATTTCGCTTCAACTCACATACCGGGCAAGTTCTAGACACAAGTACAATACATGGACTACACAAATACTCACCACACATGGCATATGACTCATTCCAGATCATCTCATCAAGACACTCCATTACGAGCATTCAATTCAGTACAAACATACAAATTAAGGCACTTTTAGTGAGATTCAACCATTAAGACTAAGCGTTACACTCTAGGGTCTATTGTGTTCAGGTGTGTCAACGCTATGGGTTCACTTTTCTATAGCTTATAACTCCTTATTTTAGTCTACAAAAAAAAATATAAAAACAGAAATTTAAAACTACCTATGCCCGGTTCAAGATAAACCCTTGGAAAAGAACCGCGACTTAAAGAAAAACCAAGGGGGAATTGTTATACTACCTAAAAAATACAAAAAAATAAAAACAAAAATCTTTTTGTTGTTTTCTATGGGCCCAGTCCCTCAAGAACTCCTATCTAAAAGAATCTGTAATCGAGCCGCGCCAATATAACTACTTAATTTAAAATTTTTTAAGAACAAACAACAATTACTCCAACAATACTAAATCACCAAAACATTTAAAAACAAAAGTGAAATAGTCACGCAATCCCAAAACATTATATATTGTACCACACCACCAAAATATTCCAACAATCTAAAACAATTGAAACAACCTAAAAATCCATAATAATTACTACCATCCAAAACAAAATATTCCAACAATCTAAAACAATTGAAACAACCTACAAATCCATAATAATTACTACCATCCAAAACATTTAAGAACATTTAAACATATGTTTAAGGGAATCCTCCACCCCACACTTAAAGCGAGACATGTCCCCATGTCTTAAAATTTACAAGAGCATTGAGGTAAAGAGACTTCCCTGGAGCTTCACTCTTGATCGGACACAGTTTCGGGGTTTACGTTGCACGCACGCCCCAAAGTTCGCAGCCAACCCATTAACTTCTTTTCCGACTTGACTTGTCGGTTAGCTATTGCATCCACTCGAGTGCTCAAATCATGCATGGAAGTGCGTATATCAGCCACCTCTTGTTCCAATGTGGTGGGCCGTGATACTCTGGCACTTCTTGAAGAGGATGTTGCGCGTGACAGTGCTGCAACTGATTTTCTGGGCGCTTGAGCTAGTGATTCTCCCTCCACATCCATATGCTATTCCTCCTCCGAAGCGTCCGAACCACTTTCATTCTCTCTACCTATCTCTGCTGCTGAGGCTGCCTCCGTGGTGTTCGGGCCAGGTCGGATCTTGTGGCTTTTTCTTACCTGCCCGTCCACACGAATGCTTTCAGGCACCTGCACATTCCTGCAAAGCCTAGTCACCAAAGAAGGGAAAAAGAAACCATACTGGCGTTGGGGGCATCTGATGAACATCTCATCATGGATCACTTTGGCCATATCGAAGGGAAGGCCTTTGATGAAACACCAAATCAACGCAACCCAGGGTCCATTCACCTCTGTAGTATTTGTGGAGGGGATAAGACGACTGTTGATCACGTACAGCCAGCACTTCGCCTCTTGAGTTAAGACGGCTGAATGGAACTTCTCTCCAGATTCTAGCCATTCTACCGTTTTCCCTGGTTCACAAATTTCATCAAAGAAGTGCTCCCACTTGGTATCGGTTGGATGGCGCCCATATTCATAAAAGTCCGAGTTCTCAGGCAGAGGGTCGGGCAGTTGATAAGCTGCGCGTATCGCCTCAATGGAGGTATCTACCTTCTTCTGGCGCACTGTGACCACCTGGTGGACATGCTCGGGTAGATTGGCATAGAATTCTCGTACCACCATTTCATTAGCCTCCCCTGGCTCGTCAATGAAAGCTTTCAAACCTCGCTCCATTAACTCATTGAACATGTGGGGGCATCGTTCCTTGACCTTTTGGATGTTGATGCCCCTTTCCGGAATTGCCTTCTTAGTCGCCTTCTCTGTAAATCGGTTATAAGCCCCAAGGGAGACAAATTTGTTGCTATCATAGGATCGTGCTGAAGCTGCCCTTTGGCGGCTTGATGATGGACCCATGGCTTGGCGCTTTTTCATTGGTGCCATAATACCTGCAAAACGTGGACATATTAGCTTAGCCCAACAAAAGTAGTGTGACTTGCTGCGGTTACTCAGACTTCACATGCAAAATTGGACACAACTACATAATCATGCTCATTGAGGCCTTTCCACAAACGTCTTGTGGGTAGTAGGCTCTCACAGCTTTTTTCTAAGAGTCTTGCAACAAAGGCTTCCCATAAAAGTTCATTCATAACCCAATTCAAGTCCTACGCACCCCGCACTTACAACAAACTAACCCCATAATATATTTTACCAAGTTTGAAACCCAAATCACAAAATACAACTATATTAATGGCTTAAAATTCAACAAGAAACTTAAAATCTGAAAATAGCAAGAGAGAAAAAAAATATAAAACTAAAGAAAATTAAAACTAGGGTTCATACCTTGTTAGAATTTGTGAGGTGGAGTGAAGCTGCTAATGATTTTAGGGAAGGAGCCCGTGAGATATGAGATGAATGTTGGAAGTTATGAAAGTTAAAGGGTTTTGTTGGTTTGGAAGAGATGATTGTGTTTTGGGGGTATTGGGTTTGGTTTAATAAAAGGGGAAGGGGTATGAACTATTTATCTTACTAAAATAAAAGAAACAAAAAGAAAAACAAAAACAAAACAGAAAATAACACGCCTGAAAAGTTCTAGGCTGATAAGCTCGTCCAGGCGCGCGAACTATATAGTTCGTGCGATACTTCGCGCGTTTAGTGATCCCAGGCAGAATGGTGCGCGAACTATCATAGTTCGCGCGATACTTCGCGCGTTTCAGTTAGAGTTCATGCAGAAAGGTGCGTGAACTTTCACGCGAACTATATAGTTCGCGTGATAGTTCGCGAAGAATTTTTTTAATTTTAATTTTTTTTTATATTCTTACCTTAGCATCTGCCCTTGTTCACCTGTATTTATTAGTACACGAAAAAAAAAAAATTATTTTCACATATACCACAATCGTTGGGTTGCCTCCCAACCAGCGCCTTATTTTACGTCGCGGCACAACGCCATATTGCATTATACATCAGTTAAATCTACTGAGGTTTTGTGACATTGAATGTCACCACCCCAATAGTGTTTAATTCGTTGATCATTTACCAAGAACGTGCCTGTTGAATTAATGTTTTGCAATTCAACTGTTCCATGAGGAGTTACACTTACTACAACAAAAGGGCCTGCCCAACGAGACTTAAGCTTTCCAGGAAAAAGCTTTAGCCTTGAGTTGAACAAGAGAACTTCTTGACCCGGCTCAAACTCACGATTTTGGATGTGTTTGTCGTGCCACTTCTTGGTCTTTTCTTTATATAACTTGGCATTTTCATAAGCATGCAACCGAAACTCATCAAGTTCATTGAGTTGTAGCAGTCTTTTTCTCCAGCTAAGTCCATATTCATATTTAGCTTTTTGATTGCCCAATAAGCTTTAAGTTCTATCTCAACAGGCAAATGACATGCTTTTCCATGAACCAACCTGTTTGGAGAAGTACCTATTGGAGTCTTGTATGCAGTTCGGTAAGCCCACAATGCATCTTCTAACTGACCGGACCAATCTTTCCTATTTGCGCTCACAGTATTCTCCAAAATCTGTTTTACCTCCCTGTTTGACACTTTAACTTGACCACTCGTTTGAGGGTGATATGCAGTAGCAACCTTGTGTCTTACACCATATTTTGCTAGAACATTTTTCAACAATTTGTTGCAAAAGTGTGTTCCTCCATCACTTATCAACACCCTTGGAGTTCCAAAGCGTGTGAAAATGTGTTTCTTCACAAAACTTACCACTACCTTCGCATCATTAGTAGGAAGAGCAATGGCCTCAACCCACTTAGACACATAATCCACTGCAACCAAAATATATTTGTTCCCATTAGAATACGGAAATGGTCCCATGAAATCTATTCCCCCGACATCAAAGAGCTCTACTGCCAAAATATTTTGTAAAGGCATCTCGTGCTTCTTCGTGATCGTTCCGGTTCTTTGGCACCTGTCACAATTTTTAACAAAAGCATGTGCATCTTTAAATAATTTTGGCCAGTAAAAACCTGATTGCAAAACCTTTTGTGCAGTTCTGGATCCACCATGATGACCTTCATAAAGAGAAGAATGACAGTCATGCAATATTGCATTCATCTCCTCCTCAGGGGCACACTTTCTTACCAATTGATCTGTGCATTGCTTGTATAGAAAAGGCCCATACCACATGTAGAATCTCACATCATGTAAGAACCTTCTTCTGTGGTCAGCTGTGAATTCTGGTGGAGTCACCCCACTTGCAATGAAATTCACATAATCAGCATACCACGGGGTTTCATCCGAAGTGATGGCTAGCAAATGTTCGTCAGGGAATCTTTCTTTGATTGATTCTCCTTCAGTGACATGGCCTCTATTTTCCAGCCTGGATAAATGATCTGCAACCTGATTCTCTATTCCCTTTCGATCTCGAATCTCCAAATCAAATTCCTGCAAAAGAAGAACCCATTGAATAAACCTTGGCTTGACATCTTTCTTTGCAAATAAATACCTTATAGCTGAGTGATCTGTGTAAACTATGACTTTTGTCCCCACTAGATAGGATCTAAACTTATCAAATGCCCATACTACTGCGAACAACTCTTTTTCAGTAACAGTGTAACTCATTTGAGATGGATTAAGAGTTCTACTCGCATAGTGAATGGAACAAAATATTTTCTCTTTCCGCTGCCCCAAAATAGCTCCAATGGCTATATCACTTGCATCACACATCAATTCAAATGGAAGTTTCCAATCTGGAGAAATGATAATCGGTGGAGTAACTAATCTTTGTTTCAACTCATCAAATGCTTTCAGACAAGCATCATCAAACTTGAAAGATGTATCTTTCTCAAGAAGCCTGCACAAAGGAGATGAGATTTTTGAAAAATCCTTGATGAAACGACGGTAAAAACCCGCATGGCCTAAGAAACTGCGAATGCCTCTAACTGATGTTGGTGGAGGTAATTTTTCAATTGCTTCCACCTTTGCTTTATCCACCTGCAATCCATTCTTGGACACTTTATGCCCTAAGACTATGCCTTCACGTACCATGAAATGACATTTTTCCCAATTTAGTACCAAATTTGTTTCTTCACACCTAGCAAGGACCTTATCAAGATTCATTAAACATTCATCAAAAGAACATCCAAATACAGAAAAATCATCCATAAATACTTCCACAAATCTTTCAACCATATCAGTGAAAATAGCCATCATACACCTTTGAAAAGTTGCAGGTGCATTGCAAAGACCAAATGACATTCTTTTAAATGCATATGTCCCATACGAACATGTAAATGTGGTCTTTTATTGGTCTTCTGGGGCTATAACAATTTGATTATATCCCGAGTAGCCATCCAAAAAACACTAGTATTCCTGCCCGGCTAATCTATCAAGCATTTGATCAATAAAGGGAAGGGGAAAATGGTCTTTTCGGGTGGCATTATTCAATTTTCTATAATCTATGCAAATCCTCCACCCAGTAACAGTTCTAATGGGAATCAAATCATTATTTTCATTTGTCACTACGGTCATTCCTCCTTTCTTTGGAACACATTGGACTGGACTTACCCATTTGCTATCAGATATTGGAAATACAATACCTGCATCAAGCCATTTAATCACTTCTTTTCTTACCACCTCTTTCATGTTCGGATTTAGGCGGCGTTGTTGTTCTATGCTTGGCTTGTGCCCTTCCTCCATGAGAATTTTATGCATGCAAAAATCTGGACTAATACCTCTTATGTCAGACATTGTCCACCCAATTGCTCTTTTATGCTCACGTAGTGCTCTTAACAATTTCTCCTCCTGCAATTCAGACAAGTCAGCAGAAATAATAACAGGTAACGTTTTAGAACTACCCAAATAAGCATAATGAAGGTGAGAAGGTAAAGGCTTTAATTCCAATTTGGGAGCTTCTTCAACTGAGGGCTTCAGAGGAGGACCATCTGGCCTGTTCAAAGGTTTAAAGGGATTAAAACCTTTTATATATTCACATGTTGCATTCAAAGTATGCTTCATCTCCTCAACCTCATCATTAATCTCCAAACTTTCAAACAACACAATTGCCTTTTCTAAAGAATCCTGCAAATATACACTTGAGGTAATAAGTTGTTCATCAATCTCCATGACGGATATCATAGACAATGTTTTATACTGCCGAGGAAGTTGAATTGCTTTATATACATTAAAAACAGCTTCCTCGTTGTCAACTCTCATGATCATTTTTCCTTCTCTTACTTTAATTATAGCATCACCTGTAGCCAAGAGAGGTCTTCCCAATATAATAGGAACTTTTTCATCGGCCTGAAAATCCATGATATTGAAATCAGCCGGGAAAATAAATTTCCCAATTTTCAGTAGCACATCCTCTATCACCCCTTCCGGGTAAGCTATGGACCTGTCTGCTAGTTGCAACATCACCGTGGTGGGTTTTGGAGATCCCAAACCCAATTGTTTGTACAAAGACTATGCCATCAAATTTATGCTTGCCCCCAAATCACAAAGTGCATGACCTACATCAACATTGCCTATTCTCACAGGGATAGTAAAGCTGCCAGGGTCCTTAAGCTTTTGAGGAAGCTTATTTTGGACCCTTGAAGTGCACTCTTCAGTAAGTGCAACTGTTTCAAATTCAGTCAGTCTCCTCTTGTTAGCCACAATGTCTTTTATGTATTTGGCATATTTTGGAATATCACAAATCGCATCTACCAACGGAATATTCAATTGAATCTGACTCAACATAGAGAGAAATTTGTTGAACATGCGATCGTCATTCTTTTTCTGGAATCTTTGTGGAAAAGGTGGTGCTGGCCTTGGAACATTCACAGGTGCTGAAATTGTATCATCTTTCCTTACTTCCTGTGTTGCTTTGGGAATCAATTCACCCTCAGGTACAGGCTTGTCTTTTCTCTTCTTTGGAACTTCTTCTAATTCTCTTCCAGTTCTAAGTGTAATTGCACTAACTTGCGGATTTTTCTCTGTATCACTTGGAAGAGCACCTACAAGCCTAGTATTTTGATTTGCAGCTAGTTGTCCCAATTGTCTTTCAAGATTTCTAAAGTCCGTTCTGAGTTGTTGATTGTCTTGCAAAAAATTTTTCAACAAATCATTTGTACTTTCTTCTGCTTGTTGTGGCGGCCTTTGAGGTTGATTAAAATTTCCTTGGGGTTTATATTGATTCTGATTTGATTGATTTCCACCCCAAGAGAAATTAGGATAATTCCTCCAATTTGCGTTGTAAGTGTTCCCATATTGTGCCTGTTGGTTCATCGGCCCTATGCTTTGTTGCCCTACATAATAAATAGATTCAGGATTCGTTGGGCACATGTCACTTGTGTGATTATCGCCACACATTTCACAACAAACAGACATTTGTTGAACCTGCTGCATTGGTTGTGATGGTCCCATTGTCATTCTGGTCATTTGATTTGCCAATTTTGCTAAATCTGCTCTCATGGAGAAAATGTCATCCAGTTCAAGTAACCTTGCTTTCTGTTTCATTGCTCTCCTTGGTTCTCCTTCACCTTGCCAATTATGATCATTAGCAGTAAAGTTATTTAGCAGAAGTTGTATTTTACTGTATGGTTTTGCAATGCAACTACCTCCACAAGCTGAATCAGGATTCATTTTGGAAGTTTTGTCTAATCCATCAACAAAAGTATGTCCCAATACTTCATCAGTTTGACAATGATGAGGACAATCCCGAAGTAGTTTCTTGTATCTTTCCCAAGCTTGGCGAAGAGTTTCACCATCCCGTTGTTGAAACCCAAGAATCTGACTCCGCAAAAACTTTGTCTTTTTGGTGGGGAAAAACTTGATTAGGAATTTCTTTGCTAAATCATCCCAATTGTGGATTGAATTAGCTGGCTCTTTTTGCAACCATTCTCTAGCATCCCCCAATAATGAAAAGGGAAATAAGGTCAGCCTGACATAATCCTTGGAAACATTTGGATAATTGTAAGTATCCGTTATTTCCAAAAAATTTTGAATGTGCCTTTGTGGGTCTTCATGAGATAGACCAACATATTGCCCAGTGGACTGTATCAGCTGCACCATGTACTGTTTAAGCTCAAAGTGACCGGTGATTTCAGGCTTCACAATGGCCTGAGTCATATTAGTAAAGTTTGGCCTTGCTGCTTCTATCACCGCACGTTCTTGATTACCTGCCATCACTGTTGGCTGTGGTTGAACTTGAATGTCCAACTCTCTTTCTATTTTGTATCTAGCTTTCCACTCCTTCCTTGTTCTATGAATTGTTCGTTCAATTTCAGGATCAAAAGGGAAGAGGTTGTTTGTGCTTCTACTCCTCCGCATTCAAGAGAAGAGCCTGCACAACACAAACAAAGTAGATGAAAAATTTAGGTTTTTATTAACAACTAATAAAATCTTATAACAGTCAAGTAGCTAATTTCAATTCCCCGGCAACGGCGCCAAAAACTTGTTGCGACCAAAACACTCACGCAAGTGCACGCGATCGACAAGTAATATATTAGTAAGTAGAGTATCGTTCCCACGAGGAATTGTGATCAACTTATCGACTGATGTAGACTCAAACAATTATCAATTCAAGCTAAATTATCACAAAATATATAAAGAACCAATTTATAATTTACCTAGTAATTAAACAATAATTCAATACAAAATTACTACACCAATTTCACAATATTTTTATAACAATTTGGATAAATATATTCCCGGGTCATGGACTTGCTAGAAATTATGCTACTATTTTAGCTTAAAATTGATTTATTGAATTATCCGGGTTATTGATTATAAGGTTAATAATATTCATAAGAATCTTTCGAGTTCTTATGCATCTATTCAAAGTTAAACTAATACCTATATGTATATGGTATTAATATTAGCAAGAATGCATTTACAACTCCTATTTTTCAACCAAACAAGGCAATTAAGTATATGTCTATCTTAATTGCGAATTCTTCACCCGATGCCCGAGATTCAAAACTTGTTCTATTTGATTCTATATGCAACCAAGAATTTCCTTTGTCAAGTTTAATTCAAGATTCGTAAATAATATTTCACTGTTAGCTACGCAGTAAAATAATTAGAAGCAGAATCAAATAAACAACCCATAACAATAAATTCAAGATCTTCAATCTAAGCTTCAAATAACATAATTATCTAACATCCATGACCCAAGAATACTAGACTTTTTAGCTACTCATAATCATATAAAAATCAACAATAAAAGTTTTAAACATAATATAAACAAACAAATAGAAGAAAGTTTAGAAGAACTCTTTGAATCCTTGCTCCAAGATGTTGTTCTTCTTCTCCTTTCTTAACTCCAAGATGAAGTTCCTCCTTCTTCTATGGCTTTTTCTCCCTCAAAATCTGATCTCTCCTCAATAATGGAGTTTTTTGCTTTATGTAAATTGAGTGGGATTAAGACAGAATTCCAATTTTACCCCTAAATAAAGTCTCTCCGGGTCGGTAGTGCGCGAACTATTGCACGAACTACAGAGTTCGCGCACTACTTCGCGCAGTATTCTGCCTCTGTTCCTTATACGCGCGAACTACTGCACGAACTTTGTAGTTCGTGCGATAGTTAGCGTGCCTCTGAAGCTTGATTTTGTCTATTATGTCCGTCTCGTCCTTGCGCACACTCGACTCCTAGGGGTTGTTCTTGCTCATAAATCATCTCAATATCCTCTTGAAAGCATCATTTAGGCTTCTCATCCTGCAAGGTATACATATTTTGAGTAGAGCCTGTTTTTCCATCAATTAACCATAATATGACATCGGAATATAATCAAGCAGAAGCATAAACAATAGCTAAATCACCTAGATTTCGCCTATTATCAGTAAGGCAAGTTCATAAGCAACCTTCCCAACACACCTCAATATCTCAAAAGGGCTAATAAATCTCGTACTCAACTTTCCTTTCTTCCCAAATCTCATGGAGCCTTTCATAGGTGAAACCCGAAGCAGAACCCGCTCTCCAACCATATAGGAAACATCACGAACCTTCCGGTCCGTGCAACTCTTCTGTCTGGACTGGACTATACAGAGTCTATCCTGAATCACCTTAACCTTCTCCAAAGCATCCTGAACCAAGTCTGTGCCCAATAGTCTAGCCTCGCCCGGCTCAAACCAACCCACCGGAGATCTGCACCGCCTACCATATAAAGCCTCATACGGTGCCATCTAAATGCTGGACTAATAGCTGTTGTTGTAAGCAAACTCCGCCAATGACAAGAACTGATCCCAAGACCCCCCAAACTCAATCACACACGCACGGAGCATATCCTCAAAAATCTGAATAGTGCGCTCGGACTGTCCGTCCGTCTGAGGGTGAAATGCTGTACTAAACTCTACTCGAGTACCTAACTCATGCTAAACGATTCTCCAGAACAGTGATGTGAACTGGGTACCTCTATCTAAAATGATGGAAACTGGAATACCATGCAGACGAACAATCTCCCAGATATAAATTTTCACCAACCGCTCCGAGGAATAAGTAGTACACATAGGAATAAAATGAGCGGATTTGGTCAGCCGATCCACAATCACCCAAATGCATCAAACTTCCTCAAAGTCCGTGAGAGCCCAACTACAAAGTCCATTGTGATCTGCTCCCACTTCCACTCCGGAATCTCTATCTGCTGAAGCAACCCACTCGGTCTCTAGTGCTCATACTTCACTTGCTGACAGTTTAGACATCGAGCTACGAATCCAACTATATCTTTCTTCATTCGCCTCCACCAATAGTGCTGCCTCAAATCCTAATACATCTTTACGGTACCCGAATGGATGGAATACCGCGAGCTATGGGCCTCCTCTAGAATCAACTCTCGAAGCCCATCAACATTGGGTACACAAATCCGACCCTGCATCCTCAATACCCCATCATCATCATTAGTCAAATTTCTAGCATAACCGTGCTGAACCTTGTCCTTGAGGACAAGCAAATGAGGGTCATCATATTGCTGCTCCCTAATACGATTAAATAAGAAAGACCGAGAAACCACGCAAGCTAGAACCCGACTGGGTCCCGAAAGATCCAATCTCACAAGCTGGCTGGCTAAGGCCTGAATATCCATTACCATAGGCCTCTCTGATACTGGTAAATAAGACAAACTCCCCAAACTCTCTGCCCGACGACTCAAAGCATTGGCCACCACATTGGCCTTACCCGGGTGATATAAAATAGTGATATTATAGTCCTTTAGCAACTCTAACCACCTCCTCTGGTGCAAATTTAAATCCGTTTGCTAGAACAAGTGCTGCAAGCTCCGATGGTCGGTATAAATCTCACAAGGCACACCGTATAAGTAATGGCTCCAAATCTTCAGGGCGTGAACAATGGAAGCTAACTCAAGGTCATGAATAGGGTAGTTCTTCTCATGTATCTTCAGTTGTCTATACGCGTAGGCAATCACCATATCGTCCTGCATCAACACCGCACCAAGGCCAACCCTCGAGGTATCACAATAGACCGTATAAGACCTCGAACCTGTAGGCAGTATGAAAATTGGGGTTATTGTCAAAGCTTTTTTAAGCTTCTAAAAGCTCGCCTCACACTCCTATGTCCACTAAAACGGAGTACCCTTCTGGGTCAACCTGGTCACAGGAGCTGCAATCGATGAAAACCACTCCACAAAATGATGGTAGTAACCCGCTAAACTAAAGAAACTGCGGATCTCTGTAGATGAAGATGGTTTGGGCCAACTCTGCACGACCTTTATCTCTTCAGATCCACCTGAATACCCTCACTCGATACTATATGGCCTAAGAATGCCACTGAATCCAACCAGAACTCACATTTCGAGAATTTAGCATATAACTTCTTCTCTTTCAGAGTCTGAAGCACAGTCCTCAGGTGCTGCTCATGATTTTCCCGACTCTGGGAATACACCAAAATATCATCAGTAAAGACAATGACGAACGAGTCAAGATACGCCCAAAACACACTGTGCATCAAATGCATAAAGGTTGCTGGGGCATTGGTCAACCTAAATGACATAACAAGGAACTCGTAATGACCATACCGAGTCCTGAAAGCAGTCTTCGAGATATCTGGCTCCCGAATCTTCAACTGATGGTAACCTAAGCTCAAATCACTCTTAGAAAACACCCGTGCGCCATGAAGCTAGTCAAACAGATCATCAATACGATGCAAAGGATAACGGTTCTTCACTGTAACCTTGTTCAACTGGCGATAGTCAATACACATACGCATAGCACCATCCTTTTTCTTTACAAACAAGACAGAAGCACCCTAAAGTGATATGTTGGGCCGAATAAAACCCTTATCAAGCAATTCCTGTAACTGATCCTTCAACTCAGGAGGAACCATACGATACCAAGGAATAGAAATGGGCTGAGTGCCCGGCAACAAATCAATGCTAAAATCAATATCTCTATCAGGCGGCATGCCTGGAAGGTCAACTAGAAACACATCGGGAAAATCCCGTACTACTGGAACTGAATCAACTAAAGGGGTATCAATACTGACATCTCTCACTTAAGCTAAATATGTGTCACACCCCTTCTCAACCATACACTAAGCTTTAAGAAAAGAATTAACTATACTGGGGCGTAATCTAAAGTACCCCTCCACTCAACACGCAGTACACATGGCATAGCCGGCATCACAGTTTTGGCGTGACAATCAAGAATAACATAATAGGGTGACAACCAGTCCATGCCCAAGATAATATTAAAATTAACCATGTTGAGTAAAAATAAATCTGCTCTGGTCTCAAAACTACTAAGAGCAACCAAACACGACCGATAAATACGGTCCACAATGAGAGAATCTCCCACAGGAGTAGAAACATAAATAGGGGAACTCAATGAATCGCGAGATACACCCAAATATGGAGCAAAATAAGAAGAGACATAAGAATAAGTAGGGCCTGGATCGAATAGAACCGATGCATCTTTGTGACAAACCAATATAATACATGTGATGATAGAATTAGAGGCAACAACCTTGGTACGGGCATAAATGGCATAGTATCTGGCCTGGCCTCCCCCTTTAGGGTGACCTCTACCTTCCTAACCTCCACCTCTAGCTGGATGCATAGGTGGGGTAGCAACTGGAGCTGTAACCATAGCCTGAGAGCTCTGCGGGGCACGCTGTGGCTGAGAAATCTGTGGAGGTGCACCCCTCCGAAGTATGAGGCAATCCCTCACCATATGGCATGTGTCACCACACTCAAAAAAGGATCTAGGAGGACGTGGTGGCTGTGACTGGCTAGGGCTAGGTCTGCTGGACTGGCCTCTGAAAATACCCCGCGTAGGAGGCGTGCTAGAAACCAATAGTGCATAATAAGGCTCCTGAGGTCTAGGAGGAGCTGGAATACCACTGGCTGCTGGAAGAGCTAAATGTACAGGGCGACTCATATAACCCCTACCATAACGACCGCAGCTAGGGTACGGGCACCAGAATAATGGCCCGACTCTCGAGACCTCTTGGCCTCCCTCTCCTCTTTATCCCTAGCATGCATACCCTCAATCCTACTAGAAATGCTCACCACCTGCTGATAAGAAATATCCATCTCTAACTCACGAGCCATGCTAGATCTGATGCTGGGAATAAGGCCCTCAATAAACCGGTAAACTCTCTCGCGAACAGTAGAAACCAAGGTTGGTGCATGCCTAGCCAAACTGGTGTAACGGACAGCATACTCTGAAACAGTCATAGCACCCTGGCGCAAATGCTCAAACTCTGCACGCCATGCATCCTTGAGGCTTTGAGGAACATACTCCCTCAGGAACAGATCTGAAAACTGAGCCCAAGTTAGTGAAATAGACTCATCTAGACTGTCTAACTCATAGGTGCACCACCACTCATAGGCGACTCCTCGAAGCTGAAAGGTAGTGTAAGAAATCCCGCTTGATCCTGAGATACCCATGGTACGGAGAATGCAGTAACACTCATCAAGGAATCCCAAAGCATCCTCTGATGCTAGACCACTGAATATATGAGGCTTGTACTTCTTGAACCTCTCAAGCCTCAACTGCTCATCCTCGGAAGCAACTGCCTTGTCCTCGGGCTGAGCTAGCACTGCAGGCGGTACAAGAATAATCTCAGGGACCTACTCAACATGCACTTGCTACTCAGGAGTGCAGGCGGCGAGAGTCTATGCTTCTCCCCCGGCCTAAGATGTAGCTGTAGCAAGGGGAAGCAACCATGCCTGAGCCAAAGTGGTGTACATGCTCATGAACTGTGCCAAAGTCCCCTGAAGAGCTGGAGTGGCAGTAGCAGTAGGCGTGTCAATGCCTGGACTCCGATTGGATCCGCTGGTGGTACCTCAGCGGCAGCTCGCGCAGGTTCTCTGGCTGCACCACGTGCGTGTCCTCAGCCTCTACCTCGACCCCGGCCTCTGACGGATATAGTAGGGAGCGCGAGTGCCTGATCATCTCGAGTAGCACATGTCCTCACCATCTGTGAGAGAATAGAAGATAGAAGTTTAGAATTGTGATGTCAAAAATATCGCACGACAAGGAATCGAATGAAGTGGAATTTTCCTAACAGTTACATAGCCTCTCGTAGATAAGTACAGACGTCTCCGTACCGATCAGCGAGACTCTAATAAACCGGCTTGTGATCCATGACTCCTATGAACCTAGATCTCTGATACCAACTTGTCATGACCCCAGTTCGCCCTCCATGAACCATTATAATGGCACCTAGTCTTCACGACTAGGTAAGCCTAGTTTGCGGAAGAAAAGCCAAAATTTGTAGAGATACACAATTTAAAACGGAAATGAAGTAATAATAGTGTTTAAATATGCCGCTCGACATACACCATGTTTAACTCTCAATACCAAACATACATCCAAGACCTGGAAACCCATGAATCACAAGCTAAGAAAAGAAATACTAAATAGCTCTAACTCCAGAATTTCTAATAAAGAACAGAAAAGTATAGAAGGGCTAAATACTAAAGGCAAGAATAGAAAGGGACTCCTTGGTCTGCGGACGCGACAGATGTACCTCGGAGTCTCTAAGCAGTTGCCTCCCTCAATGATAGTAGGCCTGATAAGCGGTACCTGGATTTGCACATGAAAAACATGCGTAGAAGGGGCATGAGTACACCACAACGGTACTCAATAAGTGCCAAGCCTAACCTCGGTTGGGTAGTGACGAGGAAGGTCAGGGCCCTACTGAGGTTAAATACAATATAAGGGTTAACAGTGTGGAATAAAACAGTATAAATAAGTGCAACAGTAAAAAACAACATAGAATTGACAGAACAACAACAACTAGATCAGATACAAAACAAGCCACGGAAAGAAATACAGGTCAACACAGAGATAATAACCGGGGCACCTTCCAGGATACCGTCCTGTAGTCCCAATTACAACTGTCCAATGGATCTCCCAGGATACCGTCCCGTAGTCCATCATATATATGTCCGAAGGATCTCCCGGGATCCCGTCCCGTATTCCAACTATCAATGCATGGGGATCTACCGGAATCCCGATCCGTAGTCCCAAATGTAAATACCTAGTACTGGGGGAATCTACCGGGTTCATTCCTGTAGTTCCATATAACTGTGCAGGGGATCTACTGGGAATCTAACCTGTAGTCCCAAAGTAAATGTACAGGGGGATCCACGGGGAATCTAACCCGTAGTCCCAAAGAAAACAGACAAGGGGGAGCTACCGAAATTCCACATCTGTAGTCCTAAATTAAATACATAGCAACAACAGAAAGATATCCAGAAATGGCAAAATTTCATATTAAGGCAACAAGTAATTCTAGCCTAGCATGCTGCACATAATTTAAGTAGGGCAGGTTGAATCAAATAAAACAAATAAAGTCACTTAGACATGCTTTCTTAAGCTAACAACAGGCTTAATAGTGCAAGAAATAGAAACAGGAAAGGAAACATACTAGTAATTACTTAAGAAAACCGGATTTCCAACAATTAGTACAAGTACGCACTCGTCACCTCAAGTACAATGCATTTCAATTACCAAATATACCAATCCTAAGGGGAAGGTCCCCCACACAAGGTTAGACAATCCACTTACCTCGAACCGGCTCAAAATCAACTTGAAACCACACTCTCGCCATGAGTACTCGACTCCAAATGGCCCAAATCTATTCAATTCAATTGCATAATATAAATAACACTTCAAGTAATTGATTCTACAATTAAATTCGAAGCTAATACGCGAAATTATGTAAAATGACCAAAAAGCCCCTCGGTCCCACATCTCGGAATCGGGTGAAATTTACATTTTCAGAACCTCGTACTCTCACGAGTCCATACATAACAAGAACACTAAAATCGGTGTCCAATTGGCCCCTCAAATCTTCATTTAAAAGCCTCTTAAACTCAAGCCCTAATTAACCATTTTTCCCAAATTTCTCACCACCAATTAGGTCTTTAATCATATAAAAATGAGTTATGAAGTCAAGGATTACCTCCAAACGATTTCCCTTTGTTTTCCTCAAGAATCTCTCTCAAAAGCTTTAAACCCAGGTGAAAATGGTGAAAGAATCCCTCAAATTCGCGAAGGCAACTATTTATATATTCTGCCCAGTGATTTCTTCATCTGCGGTCATGGGACCGCATCTGTGGTCCCACTTCTGCGTAACGAACGTCGCATCTGCAACTTTTCACTTAAATGGCAATTTTCCGCATCTCCGACTCCCAACCCGCAGATGCGGTACCGCTTCTGCGGAAAAATAACCGCATCTACGGTTCCTGCTGAAGAGACCATAATCTGCTTCTGTGGCCTATTAGCCGCTTCTGTGGCATCGCATCTGCGGTCCCCAAACTGCAGATGCAATAATACAAGAGGCAACAAAGAAAGGCAGTTGCAACATTTCCTCAAACTTCCTGTTAACCATCCAAAATTACCCTGAGGCCCCCGGGACCCCAACCAAGGCATCAACATATCCTAAAACCTTATCCAAACTTGTACCAATCTTCAAAACACTTCAAACAACACCAAATCAATCAAAACATATCAGATTCAAGCCTAAGTTTCAAAAATCTCCCAAATTCCGCTTTTGATCAAAAATCCAACCAAACCACCTCCGATTGATCTGAAATTTTGCACACACATCCAAAATGACTTAATGGAACTACTGCAACTATCGGAATTCCATTCCGACCCTCGGATCAAAATCTCTCTATCGAACCGGAAACTTCCAAAATTCAACTTTCGGCATTTCAAGCCTAATTTAGCTACGGACCTCCAAAACACAATCTGAACATGCTCTTATCCCCAAAATACCCAACAGAGCTAACAGAACCATCGGATTTCCATTTCGAGACCCTCTTCACACTGTTCCGACTACAGTCAACTTTCCAACACTTAATCTCTCATTTAGGGACTAAGTGTCCCAAAAACTCTCCGAAACTCAAAATCGAACATCCTAGCAAATCACATTAGCAGAAATAAACTTGGGGAAAGCTGTTAATAGGGGATTGGGGCGTAAATTCTTAAGACGACCGGCCGGGTCGTCACAGTTGTGTCCTTTGCCAATTAACCTGCTACAATAGTCTTTCAAATTAGCAATGGGATTTCCCTTCCCGTTGAAAGTATTAAACTTTGGCATCTGGTACCCTGGTGGGAGTTCTACATCTGGTTGCAGGCATGGTCTTCATATCGTAGACTTTGGTAATTTCATGATTGCAATTCTTCTCCAATGGCTTTCTTTAAATCACAGAGTTCTTTATCCAAATCTTTACGGCAAATTTGCTGGATTTCTTTTCCACGTCTCTTATGAGGGCATACTGCTAGTTGGTTTTGCTTTCTTTCTTCAAATGGAGTTGTGGTTATGAAAGTCATTATCATGACTTGATTGAGGTTGCAGGTTGATGGAACTTGTGTAGAGATTTCATAAGTAGGAGCTGGGCAAAGAGATATGGTTACGCAGATATTTCGGTTTGAGCTAGAAGTGGAGGTTGTATTTGGAAGAAGGTTAAAAGTGATTCTCAGATTAACCAACATGTTCCTTTGCACCATATTCGCCTTGGTGCCATCATTCTGTGATTGCAATTGTCCCATACCGATATTGAATTCTTCAAAACGGTCTGCCATTATAGCCCGTCCTTTATGTAGATACGAAGCCAAGACAGTGTTCAATGCTAGGCAACCTTTAAAGGAAAAATAAAACTTTACAAAATAAAAGTAAAGTGTTAGCATATTTATCATAATCAAATAAATGCACCAAGTAATAAAGTGTGTAATTAGATAGATTAATTCATGATATGGTTAAGTAAGAGTCCTAAACTGGAAATGATGGCCTAAGTTGCAAAATGGATGGACGAGAATGACTTGTTATCTAGAGGGCTCTAATGCACGAGACTTGTTGACATGGAAGAAGAATGATTTGAAGTTTTGTGAAGGGCTGACTTATGTCCAACATCAAAGATTTAGCTCTATCATAGGTTCTTGTTAGCTCTATCATAGGTTCTTGTCCTTGCATGGCTTTGAAATTTTCAAAAATTGCCCCAATCTTTAGGAATCTTTTTATTATTACTCCATGGCATGATGTCCCTTTCGAGCATACTCAACCCGTGTGCTAAAGGTATTCGTGCTCTTAATATAATATAATATAGATATAGATAGATGATTCATAGGACACCAGTACATGACTATATACATGAAGGAGTCCTCTAGGCTAGCTACTGCTGTTCTATCCGTATCTCCTCCTAGAATGTTTATGTTTATCCCAACCACCTTATCACCTTATCACATAGAGTTATACACATATGGGATTTCACTTGGCGGCTAGCGTTAATAATATATTTATACACGGCTAACTAGAAGTGTAAAGAGTTCTAATCCTAGTCAGGATCAGATTGTCTATCATCCCCCTCAAGCTAGTGTTGGGATTTCGCCACTCCAAGCTTGCTTCGTAAAAATTGGAAATGAGATTTGGACAGTGGCTTGGGGAGCATATCTATTATCGCGGCAATGAAGGTATTAACATAACAGCTTGTTTGAATGGTTGTTATATATCGTTTCATAATGTATTGTATCGTATTGTATTGTACTATATCGTTTGATGAATATAATGTTTGGATGGCTTTTGTTTTTTTGCCATCATTTTATGGTATCACGCACCAATAATATGATGAATAAACTTGTAATATTTTTAAAACAAATTGTGATACGTTATATAAAAAGTAGGGTAAATGATAAAATAAAATTATTTAATAATAATTAAGGGTGGGATTGAAAGAAAAAGACGAAGTAACGACGCGAACACACCAAATCGGTCGTTACATAAAATGGCACATTTCATCGTTACGTAACGACGGATTTAACCATACAATACAATAAAATTTAAGTAATAATCAAAACAAATATTGTATTTAAAGTAATAATACGATACAATACAATAGGTAAAAACCATCCAAACAAGCTTTTAGTTACCATGGCCCCTTGAACAACCTTCTCACTCACGAGATGATAGTCAATCTCGATATATTTGGTGTGAGCATGCAACATAGGGTTAGTCGTAAGGTGGAGTGCGCTAATGTTGTCTATAAACAATAGTGGAGGTTGAGGCAGAGAGACACTAAGATCTCACATTATGCAGATAACCCAAGTTAGCTGAGCAACAAGCGATGCCAATGATCGATACTCAGCCTCTACACTAGGCTTTGTAAAGTGTTAAACTTCTTCAACAAGCTAATGCAGTTAGCACCAAGAAAAACATATAACTCCACATTGGACTTTCTAGTGAGGGGGCAACCTACCCAGTTAGCATCTGAAAATACTACAAAATTGAGAGAGAAGCGAGCAATCAGTCGGAGACAAAAACCAGAAGTCCCAGCAATGTAACAAAGTGTCACGACCTAAAATTCACCAATGATTTTGACGTCGCCTAACCTACTTTCGAGGCAAGCTAACACTCCACAACAATAATAGAATATAATTATTAAGCCATTGGCTGAGATAGAATATAAATAAGAAAGTGGAGTACGTCCCCAAATAACATCATGAATACATAAGTCAGAGACATGGTCTAAACACGATCACAATTGTCTCATGAACTCCCAAAATCGGGTGTCACATCATCATGAGCATCTATCAAGAGTAAGTAGTCTCAACTAAACAACGACATCTATCCGAAAAAGAAAATAAATAGATAAAGATAGATAAGTAGGAAAGGAAAACTCCATATCCTGCAGATCAGATCAAGTAACTAAGGTAGCTCACTATAATTTTTCCAAACAAGCTCATAAATAGCTGGATAGTACCACTAATATCTACTTCAGAATTTGCATAAAAATATGAAAAAATATAGTATGAGTACAAAATAATGGTATTCAGTAAGTATCAAATCTAATATCGAGGAAGTAGTGACGAGGGATCGATACTAATTAATACCTACAAACAGTCCAATAAAAAAGTGAAAGCATAAATATACTAAAAAATGAGGTTGCTAAGATACATTTAAAAACCTTTCAAAGTTTAAGAAAAGGGAGTACGTTGTATCTGAAACAGGGAACATGTAGCACATCTAAGATAAGCCTTGGAAATAGACATACCTTCCTAGTGTGAGTGACTTTTACCTTTAAAGAATTAGGTAACTTGACAATTAAACAGATAACGGTAATAAAGATGAGATAGATGTAGGGTTAAAACACATGCGTTCAAAAGCTCCAGAATCTATGATCTACTGGAATTGGAATTTTCAACCGAGTACGAGGAATTAAAGTTGGTAAAAAATATACCAGCAGCTGAGTTGGCATTGATCTCAGAAGATTTTGATTGTTCTACTTGAATTTGATTAAGAAGACTCACCAACTATGTGAACTGATTTGAAGATAGTTTTTGAGCAAATTATGGTCCTTCAGTAGGATTAGTTTGTATTACTTTTGATTCATCTGATGCATTAGCAACATTACTTCTTACAGGCTCTTCAAACTTCTTAGATTTGGTGAATTTGAAATCAGATGGGAAACTTATAAGCCTATAACAATTTTGAATAGTATGATTAGTCATCCTGCAATAGGAACATATCTGATTGTTCTTCTTCCCTTGTAGTTTTAAGAACCCCTGTTGTTATCAACTTTCTATTGGGAGTTGGACGGTGTAAGTGTTGTTTGTTTTACTGCCATGAATATAGATCCATCTCTAGGAAAATGAGAAGGTGACTACACCTCTCTCTGATTCTCATCCTACATCAGAAGAGAATACGCATGGTTGATAGTTGGCAAAGGTTGATCATCAGTATCTTACTCATTCCTTGTGCATAAGTCTCATTCAATCCCATAAAAAATTGAATAAGTCTTTCATCATCTTTTGTGACGACCTGGCCAGTCGTCTCATAAGGTACCACTCCGTTTTCCCCATTTCTGCTTCTTTATGCTTTGTTTATCCGTGTTATGTAATATCGGGTTGGTCGGATCGAATTCAGAAAGAATTTGGTAAGGTTTGAGACACTTAGTCTCTTTTGAGGGAGCTTAAGTTGGAAAAGTCAACAGGATGTTGACTTATGTGTTAGAGGTCTCGGAAGTAATTTTCGATGGTTCGGTTAGCTTCGGGAGGTAATTGTTGACTTCAGAGTGTGATTGGAATGAGTTTTGGAGGTTTAGAGTAGATTTAGGCTAGAATTGGTGAAGTTGATATTTTGGCGATTTCCGGTCTGAAGTCGTGTTGTTCTTCGCGTTCTCGAGAGAGGGTGTGAGTTCTCGAAGGGTAAGGTTGAGGAACCATCGCGTTCGCATAGAGGAAAATTGGTCAAAGTAATATTGTGCTTCGCAAACGCAAGGGTTTGACCGCGTTAGCGAAGAAGGAAATAAGGCCTGGGCAGAATGTTTTTAAACTCGTCTTGTCCGAGAGGATTGGGTTTATTTCCTCCATAGTTGGTCATTTTGGGAGATTTCTGAAGGATATTGAAGAGGTATTCAAGTGGAATCATTGGGAGATAAGATTCTTGGACTTAAAACTCGATTATTATATAAATTCCACCTAGAAAATCATGGAAACTAAGCTAAAAATTGAAGAGCTAGGGCTTGGAAATTTGGACTTTTGATTGGGGATTTGGAGGACCATTTGGGGTCTGATTTGAGAACTTTTGATATGTATGAACTCATGGGGAGATAAGAAATCTATTGGTGTGAAAATTTCTGATTTTCGAGACGTGGGATTGGTGGTCGGGTTTTGGTAATTTCGGGATTTTTGCCCTTTATTGATTGTTTTCACTTGGGAATTGCTCCCATAGAATATTTTGATGCCCTCGTTCTAATTTTGGATAGATTCGATGCGCATGGAAGCCGATTTGAGGGGAAAAGACGTCGCGAGCTAGAGATTTAGCCGGTTTGAGGTGAGTAATGATTGTAAATGATGTTCTGAGGGCTTGAAACCCCGGATTGCACATCGTAGTGCTATATTGAGGTGAGGCACACGCTTGATGACGAGCGTGGGGTCGCGCACTATTGGGGATTGTGACTTGGTCCGTCCTGACTGATGATTTTACCGCGTATTTGACTGAAATCTACTTGTTTTCATCATTATTTGGGTTGAATGCTATATTTGGGCCTTCTGCCAACTATTTAAGTCCTTTGGGGATTTTATTGATATTTTCTCACTATTTTGACTTTATACTTGAACTAAGTCATGTTATATTTCGCTGTTTGTGTACTCAGCCATGTTTACTCTATTTTAAACACTTAAATGATCTTTTAAACGATATTTTTGGGGTGAGAAACATGTTTCACTACTGCCCGAGTGGCTTGTGAGGATTTTTGACTGAGTAAGGCCGAGGGCCTATATTGTTAGGAAACACTGATACTGATTTGATGCCGAGGGACTGAGATATGAATGCCACAAGGTGGCTTGATTGATGTGAGGCCGAGGGCCTAGTTTGATGCCACGCGATGGCTTATTATTGCGCTTGGACCGTAAGGGGCCCCTTCAGGAGTCTACACACCCCTAGTGAGCGCGGGTAGCCATTGTGATGTGAGATTGAGCCCGAGGGGCTGGTATTGTTCTAATATGTTACCCGAGGGGCGGATTTGTTGATACTGTGCCCATGGGGCGAACTTCTAATAGTTTACTTTGCCTTAACTGCCTGTCAATTACCTGTTTACTTGTTGAAAAAGGATTATTACTTAACTTTTCACTGGTTTACTGCTTTTAAATGGTTTTACTGCTTCATTATAAAATGCCTTGTGCCTTACGTGTTTTCTTACTTTCAGTCGTAATTTACATTCGTTACTCACTGAGTTGGAGTACTCACTTTACTCCCGGCACCCCGTGTGCAGATTCAGGCATAGCTGGTCCCGCTCCCAAGTGCTGATTCATTCCAGCTTCAGGCGGATCTCGAAGAGTCTTTAGGTAGCTGTTGGCATTCGCAACCTGGAGCTCCTCCCTATCTCTTTTCCTTTATATCCTTAGTTCAATATTTACACTCTTTAGTTACATTTGAGGATTCTGTGTTGTTAGATGCTCGTGACTTGTGACACTCCGGTTAGGGGTGTGTCGGGTTGTACTTCCGCACTTATTTGCTATTATTCGCTACTTAGTATCATTAAATCATGTTTTAGACTATTTTTATGTTGTTTAATTGTTTTAAAAAGTGAATTAGGTTAAATTGGCTGGTCTTGTCTTCACGAGAGGCGCTATCACGACCAGGTTCGGAGTTAGGGTCGTGACAAGTTGGTATTAGAGCCTAGGTTACATAGGTCTCATGAGTCATGAGCAGGTTTAGTAGAGTCTCGCGGATCGGTACAGAGATGTCTGTATTTACCCTCGATAGGCTGCAAAACCTTTAGTTAAAACTTCATATTCTTGAATTTCTTGTCGTGCAAACTTGTTGATCCGAGTACTAAACTGTTGTTATTCTATTCTCTCACAGATGGTTAGGACACGCGCTACTAGTCGGGGGGGACGACCCCCAGTACCACTAGCTGTGGCTACTAGAGGCTGAGGACGCGGTCGTGGTCGTGGTAGGGGCAGAGCAGCTAGAGCAGCACCTGCAGATCCAATAGCTGCCCCAATTCATGATCAGGTCCCAATTATGGATCCAGCAGCAGCAGCTCAGGCACCAGCCGTGCCCATCATGATTCCTGGTCTTCAAGAGGCCTTGCCTCAGATCTTATTAGTTTGCACTGGACTAGCTCATGCGGTTTCATCCACTACAGCCGCAACTACTTCTTAGGCCGGGGGAGGCAATTAGACTCCCGCCGCTAGCACAACTAAGCAGGTCGTGCAGGGACTTCAAACACCGGGGGCACATCCAGCCCAGCCGGTTGTAGCTGCTCAGGATTATGTAGTTCTTGCCATGCTAGAGGACGAGCAGCGTAGGTTGGATAGGTTTGATAGACTTCAGCCTCCATCATTCAGTGGTGTAGAAGGCGAGGATGCCTAGGGCTTTTTTGACAAGTGTCAGAGGATGCTTCGTACATCGAGTATTCTAGAGACCAGCGTGGTCGCTTTTACCACCTATCAGTTTTCATGAGCTACTTTCACTTGGTGGGAGGATTTTGAGAGGTGTAGGCATGTTGGTGCAGAACCCCTTACCTGGCAACAGTTCTCTGTTCTCTTTTTGGAGAAGTATGTGCCGCAGTCTCGCAGAGAGGAGCTGCGTATGCAGTTTGAGTGATTGCGTCAAGGGGAGATAACCATGTCGCAGTATGTATTAAGGCTCTCTGAGTTGGCTCGTCATGCCATCTAGTTGGTCCCAACAGATAGAGCGAGGTTTAGGAGGTTTGTTGATGGTCTTACTTATCAGCTCTGTATTTTCATGACCAGGGAGAGGGTGACTGGTGCTACTTTCGAGGAGGTTGTGGATATCGCCCGTGAGATTGATTCTGTTTGTTGCTAGAAGCGAGATGAGAGGGAGGACAAGAGGCCTCGAGGATCTGGCAGTTACAGTGGTACTCCTTCGAGAGGTTAGTTTTAGCATAGTAGAGGCCATCCATTTAGGTCTACTCAACCAGCTTGTCCAGGTTATCGTGGGGCATTTTCGGGTCATGGTTATCACAGTTCTCGGCAGGGCCAGTCATCACTTAGTGCCCTTCCAGCTCAGAGTTTGTCCCGTGCTCTATCAGTCCAGGGCTCTTCTATGCTGAGTGCATCTGCTAGTCACTCCGGTGCGAGGGGTTCCCTTCAGTCCCCTTCTCCAGCACCTGGGAGTTGTTATGAGTATAGCGAGATGGGTCACATGTGGAGGAAGTATCCTCGTCGTGTTGCTAGTTTGTCCCAGCAGAGGGGTCAGTCATCGGCTTCAGCGTCAGTTTCTTTACCACCACCCGCTCAGCCAGCTAGGGGTGAAGGTCAGTCAGCCATGGGTCGCCCTAGAGGGGGAGGTCGATCAGGGGGCAGTCAGGCCCGTTTCTATGCATTCCCAGGCATACCCGATACTATTGCTTCAGATGCTGTCATTACAGGTATTGTTTCAGTCTTCCACAGAGATGCCTCTGTATTATTTAATACCGGTTCCACCTTTTCTTATGTGTCATCATTCTTTGCTCATTATTTAAGTATGCCCCGTGAGTTTCTTGCTTTACCTGTTCATGTATCTATCCCGGTAGGCGATACTGTTGTTGTAGATTGTGTGTACCGATCATGTGTGGTAACTATTGAGGGTTTGGAAACCCGAGTGGATCTATTGCTATTGAGCATGGTGGATTTTGATGTCATTTTGGGCATGGATTGGTTATCTCATTATTGTGCGATTCTGGACGGTCATGCTAAGACAGTCACATTGGCTATACCGGATGTGCCACATATCGAGTGGCGAGGCGTGACTGATTATGTTCCCAGTAGAGTGATCTCATTCTTGAAAGCCCAGCGTATGGTTGGGAAGGGTTGTCTTTCGTATCTAGCGTTTGTGAGGGATATCGGAGCTGAGACTCCCAGTATTGATTTTGTTCCAGTTGTGAGGGATTTTCCCGATGTGTTTCCTGCAGACCTACCAGGTATACCACCGAACAGGGATATTGATTTTGGTATTGACCTGGTGCCGGGCACTCAGCCCATTTCTATTCCGATATATCGTATGGCACCAGCGGAATTGAAGGAGTTAAAGGAGCATCTTTAAGAACTCCTGGATAAGGAGTTCATTCGGCCTAGTGTGTCAACTTGGGGTGCACCAGTTCTATTTGTGAAGAAGAAGGATGACACTATGAGAATGTGCATTGATTATAGACAATTGAACAAAGTAACAATTAAGAACAAGTATCCTTTGCCTCGCATTGATGATTTATTTGACCAGATTCAGGGAGCGAAAGTGTTCTCCAAGATTGATCTCCATTCAGGTTATCACCAGTTGAAGATCAGGGACTCGAATATTCTCAAGACAACTTTTAGGACAAGATATGGTCATTATGAGTTCTTGGTGATGTCTTTTGGGCTGACCAATGCCCCAACAATGTTCATGCATTTGATGAACAATGTGTTTCAGCCTTATCTTGACTTGTTTGTCATAGTTTTCATTGATGATATTATGGTGTACTCGCGTAGTCAGGAGGAGTATGCGGGGCATTTGAGAGTCGTTTTGCATATATTGAGGGAGGAGAAGCTTTATGGAAAATTCTCCAAGTGTGAGTTTTGGCTCAGTTCAGTGGCTTTCTTGGGGCACGTGGTGTCCAGCGAGGGTATTCAGGTTGACACGAAAAAGATAGAGGCGGTTCAGAGTTGGCCCAGACCGTCCTCAGCTACAAAGATTCGCAGATTTCTTGGTTTTCCAAGCTATTATCGCCGATTTGTTCAGGGATTCTCATCTATCGCATCGCCCTTGACCAAGTTGACTCAGAAGGCTGCTTCATTTGTATGGTCGGACAAATGTGAGGAGAGCTTTCAGAAGCTCAAGACAGCTTTGACCACAACTCCAGTGTTAGTTTTGCCATCAGATTCAGGTTCATATACCGTGTATTATGATGCTTCAAGAGTTGGGATTGGTTGTGTGTTGATGCAAGAGGGTAGAGTTATTACTTATGCTTCTCGTCAGTTGAAGCCCCATGAGAAGAACTACCCCGTTCATGATTTGGAGTTGGCTGCCATAGTTCACGTGTTGAAGATTTGGAGGCATTACTTGTATGGTGTATCTTGTGAGGTGTTCACTGATCATCGTACTCTTCAGCATTTGTTCAAGCAAAAGAATCTTAATTTGAGGCAGCGGAGATGGTTAGAGTTGCTTAAGGATTATGATATCACTATATTGTACCATCCGGGAAAGGCCAATGTGGTGGCCGATGCCTTGAGCCGAAAGGCAGTGAGTATGGGGAGTTTGGCATATATTCCAGTTGGGGAGAGACCTCTTGCAGTTGATGTTCAGGCCTTGGCCAATCGATTCATAAGGTTGGATATTTCAGAGCCTAGTCGGGTATTGGCTTGTGTGGTTTCTCGGTCGTCCTTATATGAGCACATCAGAGAGCACTAGTATGATGATCCGCATTTGCTTGTCCTTAGGGACAGAGTTCAGCATGATGATTCCAGAGATGTGACCATCGGTGATGATGGGGTGTTGAGGATATAGGGCCGGATTTGTGTGCCCAATGGGGATGGGCTTCGGGAGTTGATTCTGGAGGAGGCTAATAGCTCGTGGTATTCCATTCATCCGGGTGACGCGAAGATGTATCAGGATTTGAGGCAGCACTATTGGTAGAGAAGAATGAAGAAAGATATTGTGGGATCTGTAGCTCGGTGTCTCAATTGTGAGGTGAAATATGAGCATAAAAAACCGGGTGGATTGCTTCAGCAGATGGATATTCCCGAGTGGAAGTGGGAGAGGATCACTATGGACTTTGTTGTTGGACTTCCACAGACTTTGAGAAAGTTCGATGCTATTTGGGTGATTGTGGATCGGCTGACCAAGTCCGCGCACTTCATTCCTGTGTGTACTACTGTTCTTCAGAGCGATTGGCAGAGATCTATATCCGGGAGATTGTTCGTTTGCATGGTATCCCAATTTCCATTATTTCAGATAGGGGCACTCAATTTACTTCGCAATTTTGGAGGGTCGTGTAGAGAGAGTGGTGTACTTAGGTGGAGTTGAGCACAACTTTTCATCCTCAGACGGACGAGCAGTTCGAGCGCACTATTCAGATATTGGAGGACATATTGCGTGCTTTTTCCATTGATTTCAGAGGGTCATGGGATAAATTTCTACTGCTTGCAGAGTTTGCTTATAACAACAACTACCAGTCGAGTATTCAGATGGCTCCATATGAGGCTTTGTATGGGAGGCAGTGTAGATCTCCAGTTGGTTGGTTCGAGCCCGGTGAGGCTAGGCTATTGGGGACAGACTTGGTGCAGGATGCTTTATAGAAAGTGAAGGTGATTCAGCAGAGGCTTCATACAGCGCAGTCATGGCAAAAGAGTTATGTGGACAAGAAGGTTCGAGAGGTGTCCTACATGGTTGGTGAGAAGGTCCTGTTGAAGGTTTCGCCCATGAAGGATGTTATGAAATTCGGGAAGAAAGGGAAATTGAGTCTGCAGTTCGTTGGGCCTTTTGAGGTGCTTTGGAGGATTGGGGAGGTGACTTATAAGCTTGCTTTCCCCCCTAGCTTGTCGAGTGTGCATCCGGTATTTCATGTTTCTATGCTCCAGAAGTATATTGGAGATCCGTCTCATGTTTTGGATTTCAGCACGGTTCAGTTGGATGATGATTTGACCTATGATGTGGAGCCAGTAGCTATTTTGGGTCGTCATGTTCGAAAGTTGAGATCAAAGGATATAGCTTCAGTTAAAGTGCATTGGAGAGGTCGGCCCGTGGAGGAGGCTACCTGGGAGATCGAGTGGGAGATGCGGAGCAGATATCCTCACCTGTTTGAGGCTTCAAGTATGTTTCTTGATTCGTTCGCGGACGAACTTTTGTTTAAGTTGGAGAGGATGTGACGACCCGGCCAGTCGTCTCATGATGTACCATCTCGTTTTCCCCATTTCTGCTTCTTTATGCTTTGTTTATCCGTGTTATGTGATATCGGGTTGGTCGGATCGAAACCAAAAGGAATTTGGTAAGGTTTGAGACACTTAGTCTCTTTTGAGGGAGCTTAAGTTGGAAAAGTCAATCGGATGTTGACTTATGTGCTATAGGGATCGGAAGTGAATTCCGATGGTTCGGTTAGCTTTGCGAGGTGATTTGTGACTTAGGAGTGTGATCGGAATTAGTTTTGGAGGTTCGGAGTAGATTTAGGCTTGAATTGATGATGTTGATATTTTGGCGATTTCCGGTCTGAAGTCATGTTGTTCTTCGCCTTCGCGGGAGAGGGTGCGCATTCGCGAAGGGTAGGGTTGAGGAACCATCACGTCCGTGATGGTCATGTCACGTTCACATAGAGGAAAATTGGTCAAAGTAATATTGTGCTTCACGAACGCGAGGGTTTGACCGCATTCGTGAAGAAGGAAATAAGGCCTGGGTAGAATATTTTTAAACTCGTCTTGTCCGCGAGGATTGGGTTTATTTCCTCCATAGTTGGTCATTTTGGGAGATTTGTGAAGGAGATTGAAGAGGGATTCAAGGGGAATCGTTGGGAGGTAAGATTCTTGGACTTAAAACTCGATTATTATGTAAATTCCACCTAGAAAATTATGGAAATTAAGCTAAAAATTGAAGAGCTAGGGCTTGAAAATTTGGACTTTGATTGGGGATTTGGAGGACCATTTGGGGTCGGATTTGAGAACTTTTGATATGTATGAACTTGTGGGGAGATAAGGAATCTATTGGTGTGAAAATTTCTGATTTTCGAGACATGGCCCGGGGGGTCGGGTTTTGATAATTTCGGGATTTGTGCCCTTTATTGATTATTTTCGCTTGGGCTTTGTTACCTTAGCATATTTTGATGTCCTCGTTCTAATTTTGGATATATTCGACGCGCGTGGAGGCCGATTCGAGGGGCAAGGCATCGCGAGCTAGAGATTTAGTCGGTTCGAGGTGAGTAATGATTGTAAATGATGTTCTGAGGGTTTGAAACCCCGGATTGCACATCGTAGTGCTATATTGAGGTGAGACACACGCTTGATGACGAGCATGGGGTCGTGCACTATTGGTGATTGTGACTTTTTCTATCCCGACTGATGATTTTACCGCGTATTTGACTGAAATCTACTTGTTTTCATCATTATTTGTGCTGAATGCCATATTTCGGCCTTGTGCCAACTATTTGAGCCCTTCGGGAATTTTTATTGATATTTCCTCACTGTTTTGACTTTATACTTGAACTCAGTCATGTTATATTTCACTGTTTTCGTACTCAGCCATGTTTACTCTGTCTTAAACACTTACATGATCTTTTAAATGATATTTTTGGGCTGAGAAACATGTTTCACTACTGCCCGAGTGGCTTGTGAGGATTTTTGACTGAGTAAGGCCGAGGGCCTATGTTGTGAGGAAACACTGATACTGATTTGAGGCCAAGAGCTTGAGATATGTATGGCACGAGGTGGCTTGATTGATATGAGGCCGAGGGCCTAGTTTGATGCCACGAGATGACTTGTTATTGCGCTTGGGCCGTAAGGGCCCCCTCCAGGAGTCTGCACACCCCCAGTGAGCGCGGGTACCCATTGTGATGTGAGATTGAGTCTGAGGGGCTGGTATTGTTCTGAGATGTTGCCTGAGGGTCGGATTTGTTGATACTATGCCCTAGGGACGAACTTCTAATTGTTTACTTTGCCTTAACTGCCTGTCAATTACCTGTTTACTTGTTGAAAAAGGATTGTTACTTAACTTTTCACTGGTTTACTACTTTTAAATGGTTTTACTGCTTCATTATAGAATGCCTTGTGCCTTACGCATTTTCTTACTTTCAGTCGTTATTTACATTTGTTACTCACTAAGTTGGAGTACTTACTTTACTCCCTGCACCCCGTGTGCAGATTCAGGCGTAGCTGGTCCTGCTCCCGAGTGCTGATTCATTCCAGCTTCAGGCAGATCTCGAGGAGTCTTTAGGTAGTTGTTGGCGTTTGCAGCTCGGAGCTCCTCCCTATCTCTTTTCCTTTATATCCTTAGTTCAATATTTACACTCTGTAGTTATATTTGAGGATTCCGTGTTGTTAGATGCTCGTGACTTGTGACACCCCGGTTATGGCTGTGTCGGGTTGTAATTCCGCACTTACTTGCTATTATTTGCTACTTAGTATCATTAAATTATATTTTAGATTGTTTTTATGTTGTTTAACTGTTTTAAAAAGTGAATTGGGTTTAATTGGCTGGCCTTGTCTTCACGAGAGGCGCCATCGCAACCGGGTTCGGGGTTAAGGTCGTGACATCTTTGAATTGAGTTATTTTTTGATTTCCTCCACAGTTGCAGTTGCAAGTGCGACGAACATTAGTGTTAATTTTGTCAAGATCATCCTACAAACACTTTAGCTTAGTAAAATATCCTGCAATATCATCGATCCTGCACTAAAACAACCAATTTCTTTTGCAGGTGATGCAACTTAGCACCATTTGGTTGTCCAAATCCGTATACCAAATCAGTAACATTGTCTACAATGTTCTTTATGAGGGAGTTTAATAGCCAAGATATAGCCATATTGTTACATTTATTTTAGGTTTTCAGATCTGGAGAGTTCTGAGCTGGGAAAGGTAAGATCCATCAATAAAGCCTAATTTGTTTTTGGCTGAAAGGGAAATGAGGATGAATCTGCTCCACCATGCATGTATACCCACGTCCATCAAATGGAGTATTCAGCAGCACCATCTCTGATGCATAAGCCATGAAGGAAATAAGGATGGGTTAGATCAATAACTATTACATTCCCTCCGGTTGAAGTTGTTCCTATAGAGACCTAAAAAAAAAATGAAAGTGATATGATGAACTGACATGAGACTGAAGAGCAGTGATAAAAAAATCATAAAATTTAATACTTTGATACCCTGTAAAAATTCAGAGAAGTTTGAGAGAATCTTATGTATATTTCTATGTGTGTAATCATTGTACAATGCTATGTTTTTATACAAGTTTGTTTCGAAAGAAAAATACCAAAAAAAAATGTTAATAGCTATACAGCTGTACCAATTACAACTGTTCTAAATTTTAACAAACTAACTAACTTCGATTCTGTATATGTGCCAAATTCTTTATCCATGTGAGAAGCTTCTAGAGAGGATAATTTGGCACAACTATGATGAACATTATTTAAACGGCCTGGATTTAATGCATCATGTGCACTACTTGAACGACCGGATTTTAATCTCTCATATGTGCCTTTATGCACTGAGATGAAGCCCCATGTCAGCTTCTTTAATTTGAGATTTAGATCTAAGTCTGACTCCTTAGAATCTATTTGGCCAAGCTACAAATACTGCTTATTTTAAAAATTGCTTTTGTTTAATAGTATTTTTTAAATAAGTACTTTTGCAAAATAGAAGTTTGTGTTTGACCAATTCGTTTGATTTGTACTTTTTGCAAGCTCATTATGTTTGGCCAATCTTTTAAAAAAGTACTTTAAGTATCAAATTACGAAAAAGTATATAATAAAGGTTCAATTTGCAATTAGTATTATTTAAAAAAAGGAAAATAAATTTAAACCTTTATTATAAAAGAATTCAATTAAAATATAAAATGTAATGTAAAAATATAAATTAAAAATTTCAATCAATATAAAATATAGTTATTCCAAAGCAATAATATTAAGTTCTTGGTATTACTTATTGTTTACATGATAATTTAAATATGTCGAAATACAAAATTCAATATAAATTTAAAATAATCTCTTAGGGATAGGAGAAAGAGTAAAAATATGATTAAAATAAAAAAAGAGAAGAAAGGTACATAGAAATAAACAGGAAAGGGGAAAGGAAAAGAAAAATGTTACTCCCTCCGTTTCAATTTATGTAAACCCATTTGACTGGGCACGAAGTTTAAGAAAAGAAAGAATTTTTTTGAACTTGTGGTGTAAAATGAAGCACATATATTTTGTGTGACTATAAATCATTGCATAAAGGTAAACAGTTTCCAAATAGGGAAAGAAGTCATTCTTTTTGGCACGGACTAAAAAAGAAATATGTTCACATAAATTGAAACGGAGGGAGTAAATTAATGAGGTATCATTTAGAAAATATAAATTTATTGTAAGATTATTTTTGATTCTCGGCCAAACAAATTAAATTTCCTAGTCTGTTTACTGGCAAAATAAATGGTAAATACTTTCCGGGGCTTGCAGAATAAAAAGGTTATAGAATTCCTGGAGTTCATGAGCCGATTTCGTCTAGAATTAGGATTTAATTTACTTTTCCTCCTTGTATTATGACTACTTAATTTATAAAATTCCTGCAATCATCTTTGGGTTCCTTCGAAAATTTGTACCATGGCGAGAGCAACAGGTGACATATTACCTGATTACCTCATCCACAAAATACTTTCTTACCTTAATCCTGAGGAAGCTGCCCCGATGAAGATTATCTCCAAAACATGGCTACATGTCTGGTTGATGACTAAAGCCAACTTAGTATTCGATGTTCGTTCTCGCAAAGACATTAGAATAGTGGATAAAATTATGGAGATATATCGAGACAGAAAATTTCCTATTGACGAGTTTGTATTTCAAAGCATTAGAGAATTTGATTCTCGTGAAGTCTTTTTTTGTATGATAAGTGGCTTGGCGTTGCTCTTCAGAATGGTGTAAAAGATCTCGTCTTTTAATTTCCTGGCTTCTCATACCACTTTCCAATTTTCAAAATCTTGGCACCAAAATCTTTAAGAAAATTGGTTCTGAGGGGTTGTGATTTGACGCGTTTTTCATTATCTAGTAGTCTGGCGAACTGTGATTCATTAAGAAAGCTTTCTCTTTCTTATGTTCGTTTAGACGAACAGATGCTTCAGGCTTTACTTACTAGCTGTCCGTTGATTGTCAGTTTGACCCTCGAGCATTGTGGCGGGTTGACAAAGATTGAGCTGCTGAATCTTCAAAAGATTAGGTCAGTTTCCATTGGGATGAACAGAAACCAACATGTTAAAATCCACACACCAACTCTGGAACACTTGTCTTATTTTGGTGCTCGAGAAAATTTACCTATGTTGGATATTGTTGAACGACAAAATCTGAAATCTTTAGAGATATTTGGGGAGCGGAGGCCTATTTGGTATCTTGATCAAGTGACTGGAAAAATCAGCCTCATGAAAGAATTGGAGTCATTCTACAATTCTCATGGATAAACAAAAGTTGTTATACTTCTGTCAGTAGTACAATTTGATTTTATTAATGTTAGCTGATAGCTTTTGTTTTCTATATTTAAAACAATGAATTAAGGAAAAAGTTACATATTACTTGTTTTTTTCCTATTGTTTGACTAAAATTCCAAATTGCATCTCATAGAAAAGGAGACTTTAAGTCAGTTCTTTAGCTTTGCATATTAACTAGACACTGGAAAACTTTAATCAAATTTATATTATTTAGTGTAAAGTCTACTTCTACAGATATTTTATTTTGAATCTGTCCCTCCCCCTCCCCCAGCCCAAAAAGAAAAAACAACAACATATGTAGGAATATTTCATTCCTTTTATGCATGATAGGCCGTTGTAATACGAACATTCTCTATGTCTGGTTAGATAATTGTTCTCGTTGAGTCTGCAGCATCATTGAATATTTCTTATCCTGTAGAGTAGGCAAAGATCTTTCTGTTGTAAACACAATTCTGTTCTGTAGCTTTGTGATGCTATTAGATCCTTTTGCTTCTTGTTGCTTTGTTTGGTTTAAAATCGTGTGAACGGGAGCATGGTAAAGTTGTCTGGTGTGGCCTATAGGTTACGAAGAATCTTAGTATTTACACTCAACCGTTATGCATCTATTAAGAGGGGTCTTTAATCATATTAAAGAGGAGCTTGATTTGAGAATCTTGTCTCCCTTAATTTAGCTATAAGTAAAGGAATCTGTACTCATTGTAACGACACGAAATATTTATACGAAAAAGGTTGATTTTGCTGTCTTACTCTATTAACATCATTTTGCTAAATACTTTGCTCTTGTTCTTGCTTCCGGAGAAGCTCAATTCAAAGCCCGGCTTGTACTTTCTTCAAGTATTTTAAATTAATCTACTTATTTCTCTTTGTTAATTATTATATATTCTCGGATCAATTTAATTCACATATCTATAAATTATGTTACAAATTTAACAATGTTGTTTTACGGATAAACATAGTGGTATTGTCACAACCATAAAACCGATCTGGTCGTGATGACGCCTATCGTGAAACTAGGCCAGCCGACACAATTCTCAAATCAAACCATTATTCTATAAAAGCCATTTTAAGCCATTAATTAACAAGAAATCTCATAATGAAGTCTAAATGATCAATGCAGAATGGATACACAATCCCGACATCGGGGTGTCACAAGTCACGAGCAACTACATCTCTGTCTCAATATAATAAAGTCTAAACAAGACTGGAGGACTATACTAAATAAAGCTAGGGAAGATAGGAGGGAGAAGAATAGGGATGCGAACGCCATGTAGCTACCTTGTCGACTCCGAAATCCTGATGAATGGACAAATCAATGCTCACTATCGCGACCCGCAACTCCTGGATCTGTACACAAGGTGCAGGGAGTTATGTGAGTACGCTAGCTCAGTAAATAATAAAAGTAAATGAAAGCTGAGCAGTAAGAAAGCACATAATTTCTCATCGTAACCCTACAATAAATACAACACATTGCTCAAAATAGTACAGAAACCATTTTTCTTGTAAAACAATTCAGTTTTCAGTAAAACCTTTCCTTTTAAAACAGCTTTCAATAGTTTCAAACAAGTGATGAAAACAGTGAGAAAAAGATAGAAACATAAAAGGCCCCTCGGGCAAAAACATGTACCATAAACTGCCACTTGGGCATAATATCAACAGAACCAGCCCCTCGAGCTATCTCACAATCACTCGAAATCAGCCCCTCGGGCATAACATGAATCAAGAACCGCTCCTCGGGCAAAATATGGATCAAGAACAGCCCCTCGGGCAACAATATGAATCAACAATAGCCCCTCGGGCTACATCACATAACTCACACTAGGTACCCACACTCACTGTGGGTGTTCAGACTCCAAAGGGGCTCCTACAGCCCAAGCGCTATAACAAGCCATCTCGTGGCATAATTAATCAGGCCCTTGACCCTACATAACAGCAAGCCACATTGTGGCATAAATCAATCAGGCCCTCGGCCTCACAATATCATGAATCAGTACAACATGTTGCGGCACGCAGCCCGATCCTATAATATCCTCATAACACAGGCCTTCGGCCTCACTCAGTCGGAAACCTCTTAAGCCACTCGGGCAACAGTAAAATAGGAAACTCAACCCAAAATATCATTTAAAGTATCAAAACGGAATAAAGACGACTGAGTTATGAAATCAGTAAAATACAGCATGACCGAGTACAGATAATAAGTCAAAACAGTAAGGAATAGTCGTAAAACGCCCCTAAGGGCCCAAAAGAGTTGGCACGCGGCCCAAATATGGCATTCAGCTCAAAACATAGTGATACTTTCCAAAACACAATGATATCAAATATTTTTCAATCAAAGATGCGACTTAATAGTCGTACAGGACGGACAAAGTCACAATCCCTAATGGTGCACGGCCTCACACTCGTCATCTAACGTTTGCATCACCTCAAAGTAGCACAACGATGTGATCCGGGGTTTCATACCCTCAGAACAATATTTACAATCATTACTTACCTCAATCCGGTCCAAACTCTATCCTGCGATGCCTTTGCCCCTCGAATCGACCTCCAATTGCTCCAAATCTAACCAAAATCAGTATCATACCATTAATACACGCTAAAGGAACAAAGCCCAAGCAAAAATAATAAAATTAACTCAAACATTCTGAAATTGACCAAACCCGACCCCGGGCCCACGTCTCAGAATTTGATAAAAATTACATCAATCGAATCCTCATCCCTCCACGAGTCCATACATACCAAGAACATCAAAATTGGACCTCAAATCCCCAATTTACACTCTCCAATTTCAAGCCATAGTTCTCCAATTTTAGGCTTTAAATTCTACTAATTTCATGCCTAATTAGTTAGAAATCACCATAGAATCGAGTATTGAGTTCAAAAATCGTACCTCCAAGTGTTATCCCTTGAATCCCTATTCAAATCCTCTCAAAAAGCTCCAAAACTGCTCAACAATGGTGGGAAATGGGCTAAAAATTGCGAAGACAACTATTTAAACATTCTGCCAAGGTATCAATTTCCTTTTTTGCGAACGCGACCACCCTCTCGTGTTCGCATAGACCAAATTATACTGGCTCTCCTCTTTACTCTTCGCGAACGCAAACATTTCCACGTGAACACGAAGCTTTGCAAGCCCAGGCTTTCACGAACGCGACCCTAATCTCGCGAACGCATAAACCAAGGACCTGGAGTCCTCAATGGCCTCACTCCTCTTCGCAAATGTGACCCCAATCATGCGTCCGCGATGCACATGCTGCCTTAACCTTCACGTTCGCGTCCTCTCCTTCGCGAACGCGTATAAAAAAATCACCACCACAAAAGACACCCTTCGCAAATGCGATACACCCACGGCGAACGCGATGAACAAAATCTCTGCAACTCTCAAAACCAAGAATTTGGTCCGTTAACCACCCGAAACTCATCCGAGGCTCTCGGGACCTCAACCAAATATGCCAACACATCCCATGATAGCATTGAAACTTAGTCGAGCCTTTGAATCACTCAAAACAACACCAAAACACCAAATCAACCTGAGATTCAAGCTTAAGAACTTAGAACTTACCAATTTTGCAAACGATCAAAAAGGCTATCAAACGTCATCCGAATGACCTAAAAATTTGCACATAGGTCACAAATAATACAACGGACCTACTCAAATTTCCGGAATTACATTCTGACCCCGATATCAATTTCCACTGCCGACCGGAAAACCAAATTTCTAATTTCGTCAATTCAAGCCTAACTCTACCACGGACCTCCAACAGAGCTAACCAAATCATAAAAATCCAAATCCGATATTGAATACTAAAAAGTCAAAACTTGGTCAAACCTTTCAAATTTAAAGCTTCAAACTGAGAATTTTTCTCCCAAATCTATTCCGATTATCCTAAAAATCAAAACTGATGATTTATATAAGTCATAATACATCATATGGAGCTAGCCATGCCCGAGAACTCTCGAGCGAAGTGCAGATTCTCAAAACGACCGATCGGGTCGTTACATCCTCTCCCACTTAAATATGTGTTTGTCCTCGAACGTGCCTAGAGTTGTTTCGAAAGCCATCGAATCACTGTGTAACCCTACCATGCGTCACACCTCCTTTTTACTACCCTCGGAAGGGGTATAAGGGAGTTTTGTCCAATTTAAGTGACAATTAGGATTATTTTTATTTAAAATTCAGAGTCGCCACTTGGGATAATTTATGGTGTCCCAAGGAACCTGTTTTAAATCCCGAATCAAGGAAAAATTGACTCTGTTTTACAGTCCGCAAACACAGAAATTCGGGTAAGGAATTTTGTTAACCCGGAAGAAGGTGTTAGGCATTCCCGAGTTCTGTGGTTTTAGCACGGTCGCTCAACTGTTATTATTGGCCTGTTTATTTTATTTTTAAACACTTTCAAACCTATGTGCATTTTTGACTTTGAAACCGCTTTTAATATTATTTTTAGGAAAATTCAACATTATCTAAAACACGCCTTGAACCACGCCACATGAAATACACCCGCAGTCCACAACACATTTTATCTAACGTTGTTGAGATTTGGATTTGGGTCACATGAAATGCACACCCGAGTTTAAGGAAATTAATTTAAATTATGCGGCTAAAGCAACTACGCACTTTCAAGTTGTGAGGTCCATGGAAAATTCAACTAAATGGCACACCTCGATTTCTAAAGAGTTAAAATTATTTAAGTGAGGGCCATGAGTTTTGAGATTTTATTTGGCATGGCACGCCTCAAACTTATTTAGGAGTCTAACTAATTAAAGACTGCTTAGAGGAATTCGAATTACTTTTAAAGCTAAAGGTTCGAACCTACTTAGCAACTAACAGGCATCGCATTAAGTGACCAAATTATATAAGGAAAATTGCTTCAACAATAGCGACTAAACGAGGAAACTAGGTTCAACAAAACAAAACAGGCCCAAATAACATAAAGTATACAATCCCATTTGCAAGTGCCTTAGGTCTTAGGCCCAAGGTGAGCCCAAATATTTCAAGAACCCAAGGTTAGCGAGTGTAGGACTCGAGATCGAGTCCCCATGGCACACAAGAAGTGTCTGAAAATCACAGGGTATCAACATGAACCCAACTGGCTGTTGACAAGGCACCACTGTATATGCAATCAGATTTAAATCAGTCTCCAACTACTCAATAGACGATTATGTGAGATTTTAATAATGACATGATTTTAAAACAATTAAAAATCCAATTTTTTGGAAACTATACAGTATGCAACTTTAACTCTTAAAATTCGCAAGCTAACTTAAAACAATGACATGAGAATCTGAAACTCAACTAAACCTCATATTAATAGAACCTGTGGGATCAACATTAAACAACCATGATTTCAAAACATCAATTCTAGCAACATAACATTCAAACGCAGGCAAACGATTCAACACAGGCCTAAATGTTACTATAAACACAAAAAGGCCTTTCCTTCACCTATAGCCAATTTCCAACGAAGATAACAACTAAACAGAAGAATCAGACAGCTTAAAGCTTCAATCTCATACTATGACATCCCATTCATGATCAATATACTAATCAAAACATCTCTAGAGCTAAATATTACAACCATAAATGAGGTTGAATGAAGAAGAAATGAAATTCAATAACAAAACAACATCAGTTTTATCATATTTCCATATCCAACTCCATATTACACTTAAGTGATGTCCATAGTTCCAGAAAAGTACCTGGAAAAGCAAAAAGAGGAGTAAAGAGAGTGAGGGAGTAGCTACAGCAGCAGGCCAATCAACATTGTAATAGTAATAACAAGCAATTCAAAAACAAGATTTCGAATCAACTTAAAATCTTCTTAACCCAGATGCATGACTTTGAAACCTCCAGCCAATTTCCAGTATTTTTTGGGCTTTTAAAGAGGCTCAGCCATTTTTCAATTTTCAGTATTTTTTAGTCTCTCCTAGAGTGTAATTTCAAGCAGTGTTTTGACCCCAAATTAATGCAGAGAATTTTCAGTCTTTTAGGGTGTGTTAGTGTATGTGCTGAATGAGGGAAAGGCCTTACTTATAAGGCATGTCTGTTGTGTGCCTTTCAAGGCAAGGCAATGAGATTTTCCCAAAGTACCCCTCACAGGGTGTCTTTTCTCAACAGAAAATGGACAATTGTCCTTTTCCTATTGGCTTCAGCACCACAGCTGACCAAATGAGGCCAATTGCCCTTGTTTTAGACTAATCTGATATTTTTCCAAAGAGATAAACCCTAAATTACCCTTATGCAGTCTGCTTATTACAGTCCCTGCCTAACCCTTTATGACCCCTTTAAGTTTTCATACTTACAATTAGCTCCCTACAGATTTCTAAGGACTGACAAATGTGACCAATCAAAACAAATAGCTACCAATCAGATCAAAATAGACTTACAGGCCAAAACTTGAACAACTTTAAAGTTTGAAAACAATCTTAAGATGAAACAAGTTCATAATGAAACCCAGGCAACCATGAACTTTATACTGGAAACATTTAAGCTAATTAAGACGCGCCTAAGCAGATTAACAGAAGATTCTACTGCAAAATCAACTTCAATTCAGACTAACATGATTTTAACTGTTCTAAACACCTAATTTATTTGAGATGACTGCCTGAAATCTCAACAAACCAGTTATTAACATTAACAATTTAACAAAACTAAAACCAGTAAGACAAAACAAATTAACTAAGGGGAAGAAAAGAAGCACATAAATGACCTAGATCTATACACAGCAAGGTTCCGAAAAACATATGAGCAACCCTAAGCATGTCGGAAGAAACCTAAAGAAAAGGAAGAGGAATAAAACTCTCAAAATAGTAAGTGAACAAAGATTTACCTGAGAAAAGAATCAAGGGGTTCAAATCCCATTAGATTGATGCCACGGGCCGGAACTATCTTGAAATGACCCGAAATTGAGGCTAATTAGTTGTACTTACCAAGAACAACTAACCAGCCTATATTGTCGGCTACTTCGAAGCTTGAAAACAAACCGAGGACTTTTGACTTGTTGTAGATTTAGGATTTGGGGTTTTGGCAGGGTTTTGTTTTGGGAAATCGACGATGAAATCACGATGAAGGAGGGTCAAGGATGATGGGATTTGATTTTTGAGTGATTTAGGGGAGTTGGGTTTTTGATCGGGTTTTTCGATCTAAAATTTGAGCCAACCTAAAGGGATTTGAGGGTTAGCTGGTCGGAGATTGGTGAAGTGGAGGACACGAGGATGCTGTGGTATGATGATGGGGGTGATTGGAGTGGGGTAAGGTGTCGCCGCCGGTGGAGGTGGCTGGAATTTGGGGGCGGTGTCTCTAGGGTTTGAGAGAGACGGAATGAGGGGAGATGGAATGTTGGGGGGTGGGAGGGGTCGTTCAGACAGTTAAATACTTAGGGGAGGTCGAGTTCCGGTCTGTTGGACCAGTGTGATCCAACGATTGAGATGGTAGTGATCCAAAATGGCGTCGTTTGGTTAGGCATAGAGATCGGACCGGGTTGAGGCATGGGTTTGGGCTGGACTCGAGCAGGTATTGAGTAAAAAAACGTCTAGGCCTAAGAATTTTAATTGAAGGCCCAAAATTCAGACATCTTTTAATTCCCTTCTTTTTCTTTTTTAATTTTTATTTTCAAAAATTCTTTTCGTTTCAAAATTAAAACCTAAATGAATTCCTAAACCAAATTACCCTACCAAATTAGATTAATTACTCAAAATAATACTTACCACAACTAATTAATTACCAAATTAAAAGAAAACTACAAAATTCGAAGCTAAACACAAAAATGAGTTATTTTTGTGATTCTTCTATTTTTGTAACACAACTAAATTACTAATTAATTTAAAAATGCAAAATTAAATCCTAAATTCAAATGCAATGTATTTTTTTGTATTTTTCATGAATTAAATAAAATGAACGTGCACAGACAAATGCAAGCAATTAAAAATATGCTACAAAAATCCACGAAATTGCAAATAATGGGAAAAATTTATTTTGTTTGAATTTATGGGAATAATTCATATAGGGAAAAAATCACGTACTCACAGTTGCCCCTCTTTGCTAGGAAACACGGAGAGTTTTTGTGCAAAGATAAAGTGAGCGGATACGAGAGATTTTTGCCCGTTTGAATACTCTGTGGGAAACATTTTTGAAAGATTTGACCGCACCCTACTTCCGAGGTTGCCTACATATCCTTGGCTATAAAGGAATCAGGTCAGTGTAGGTTGGGAAGTTTCGATAGCTGGGACTACCAGGAAGCTGTGATTTTACTGTTGCTGCTGCTGCTACTGCTTACTGAACTCCTTATTACACCAAGACAAAATGAAAGAAGCTAGACTAAACTATGATCTATGAATTACAAGAATCCTATATATATCTTCAAACTTGATCTTGCAGTTCCTTTTGCTCTGTTGACTCGTACTTTCTGGGTGAAATTCCTTTGTTGCAGACTTGAATTGTAATCTGAGATACTTTTCCCTTTTCTTCAGGTGGGCGCCTGATTGCTGAACTTGAACCATCTTCCTTTGACTTTTGTTGCTTTCCCTTTGTTCTCCAGGTGGGCTCCTGATTTCCAACACTTGAATTATCTTCCTCTCCTCCAAAACATGCCTTCTTCTTCCTTTGTTCTCTAGGCGGGCTCCTGATTGCCGAACTTCCTTTGAATATTGTTGCTTTCCTTTGTTTTCCAAGTGGGCTCCTAATTGCTGTCTTCCTTTGAACATTGCTGCTTCCCTTCGTTCTTCAGGTGGGCTCTTGATTATTGCTTCCTGTCGTTCTCCAGGTGGGCTCCTGACTACCAACACTTGCACTGATTGTCCTCAAAACTTGAACTACTTTCCTTTGTTCTTCAGGTGGGCTCCTGATTGCTGAACTCCTTTAAACCCTGATGCTTCCCTTCATTCTCCAGGTGGGCTCCTGATTACCAATACTTGTGTTGCTTTTTCTCGAAACTTGAACTGTTTCCCTTTGTTCTTCAGGTGGGCTCCTGATTGCTGAACTCCTTTGAACCTTGCTGCTTCCCTTCGTTCTCTAGGTGGGCTCTTGATTACCAACACCTGTGCTGCTTTTCCTCGAAACTTGAACTGCTTCCCTTTGTTCTTCAGGTGGGCTCCTGATTGCTGAACTCCTTTGAACCTTACTGTTTCCCTTCATTTTCCAAGCGGGCTCCTAATTACTGACACTTTAACTGTATTCCCTGAAACTGTTGCCTATAAATCTGATTACAACAAAACAAAAGAAATTTTTCTTCCCCAGTTGGATATAGGGAACATCTATGAGTGTTAATCGAATCATGGTACCCAAAAGCTCTAAGAATTTAAAAACTAAATCCCGTTATCCAGGAGGGTCCTGAAAACTCCTAGTAAAATGACAATTTTAAAGCTACATTATATCTTTTAAAGGTATGACTTCTGCTAAATCTTGTTATCTAAGAAAGTCTTAAAACTGCATCCCATTATCCAGGAGGGCCCTGAAGATCAAAATCAAGTCTTATCTTAAGAGTGATAACTTTAAGGCTAAATTATACTTCCCTACAGCAGAACTTATGCTAAATCTTGTTATCTAATGGAAGTCTTAAAGCTAAGTCCCATTATTCAAGAGGGTCCTAAAAATTTCGAATTGAATCCTATCTTAAGAATGAAAACTTCAAAGCCAACTTGTATTTCTTTGGGGTAAGACTTATGCTAGATCTTGTTACTCATGCATGTTTGAATTTTAAACTAGGTCCCATTATCCAGGAGGGTCCTAAGAATTTATGGCCAAACCTGTATGGTACTTGCTTTCCTTATGGAGGGTTTCTCTGAAACAAACAAAATTCTTCTGCCCCTGTTTCAAATCAAAGAAAAATCTTGTCAGTTTAAAATGTGGTTGTTAGTTTGTGGCATTCTTGCTGAAGGTGGTTCTTCCCTTGCCGTGCTTTGCTTTGACTGGCTGCCTTGAGCTGACCATGTTTTGACTTTCTGACTGATCCTCAACCATAGGACACTAGATGACCCGAGTGCTCTATACCCAAACCGTTGTTTTACTTTTCTGACCCTTCTATCTGAGTCTATACATCTCCCATGAAATTACTAAACCCTTCGACCAACAGAATTTTCACTGACACTTGATGTCCCACTTTACATCATACTATCTCTGGCATGTTCTAGCCTCTCTTTGCTTTGTGCAATTTGGAAGTTGGTAGTAAGCTTTGAAATTCCTTCTTACTTGTTAAACAAGGCTGATATTTGAAAAAGCCTTAGAGAAATAAAACCAAAAGAAATGAAATGCAATGACTTTGAGAGTTAAGAATAGAGAAGAAAATCCAAAACTGGATGACTGTTTGAGGGAGAAAGGGAAAAGAAACTTATCTGAGTGGAGCAGCTGGTACCAATGATCATGGCATGCATTTCGGATTAATCAGCCTAGTCTATTCTACCAATCAACTTTCAATTGTCATACCGTGTGCCCCAGGATCTCCAGAACCCAATTCTTTTTGCCAAGTCGCAGACCTTCTTTGGCTTTTAGAGCCCTGAAGGGTTTTCACCAACAAACCTCTCTTATTTGTTCATCTATCAACTTACTGACGCCTTATGGTGACCATGAGGATTTTCACCAATAAGACTCTCTCATTTTTGATTTCTCTCAGCTTTCGTCACCTTACGGTGCCCATGAGGGTTTTTACCAATAAGACTCTCTCATTTTGATTTCTCTCAACTTTCATCGCCTTACGGTGCCCGTGAGGGTTTTCACCAACAAGACTCTCTCATTTTTGTTTTCATTTTTCCTGCTTAAAACAGAGTGTTTCCCCTGACCTGAATCGCCTTTACTTGCTTGACTTGGCATCTCTCGAAGACTGATCGGAAGGTCTTTCTTTGGACCGTAATGTGGGCTTTTGCATAAGGTTAGAAAGAAAGGATATCAAAAGGCTCAAAACAGTTCAAATGGGTTCCAAATTACAACTTTTGGAATCAGATTTCTTACAATAACCACGACTTCTGCCCCAGTTTCTTTGCTTGGGGGCTTTTGAATTTTTATTTTGATGGGACAGAACAGTGAGACTGCCTACGTATCCTTAAAAGGAATCAGGTCGAACGTAGTTCATGTCATAGAAATTACTTTGATTTTCCTTTCTTTTTCTTTCTCTTCTTTTCTTCTTTTTCTTTTTTTGCTTTTTTTTCTTTTTCTCTCTTTCTTTATTTCCTTTCTTTTTCATTCTTTCTCTCTTTCCCTTTTACTTATCTTTTGTGCTCGTGTTTATGAGTTTTGCATATTGATTCCAAAAGAGGGGTATGAAAGGAAATAAATAAATAAGGCTCAAAGGGGTAACAACGGATAAAGTGTTTAGATAGCAGAACAAAATGTCTTCGTCATTCCAATCTCCAAAACATGCAACGTACAAACAAACACAATTTAAACCAAAGAAATAATACATAATATCTTTTGACTGCATCAGAATTGATAGTCATATGTACACATTTTCCTTCTATATCTGTTAAATACAAAGTACCATTGGACAACACTCTCGTTATGATGAACGACCCATGGCAATTTGGGGCGAACTTGCCTTCAGCTTCAGCCTGATGTGGAAGGATGCGTTTCAATACTTACCGACCCACTTCAAATTTCCGGGGATGCACTTTCTTGTTGTACGCTCTTGCTATTCTCTTTTGATACAACTGGCCATGACATACCGCTGCCAACCTTTTTTCATCAATCAAACTCAATTGCTCCAGATGGGTTTTGACTCACTCATCATCATCATTTTCGGCTTCAGCAACAATCCAGAGGGATGGAATTTCAACTTTCGCGGGTATCACTACTTCTGTGCCATATACCAACAAGTAAGGAGTTGCGCCTACTGAAGTACGAACAGTAGTGCGATAACCCAACAACGCAAAGGGCAACATCTCATGCCATTGCCTGGATCCTTGCACTATTTTCCGAAGTATCTTCTTTATGTTCTTGTTGGCTGCTTTGACTGCTCCATTCTCCTTGGGGCGATATGGGGTGGAATTGCGATGCGTAATCTTAAACTGTTGATATACCTCTTTCATCAAATAATTGTTGAGATTAGCACCATTATCTATGATGATTACCTTTGGGATCCCAAACCGACAAATGATATTTGAGTGAACAAAATCGACCACCGCTTTCTTGGTCACAGACTTGAAAGTTTTACCTCAACCCACTTGGTGAAATAATCAATGGATACTAGAATGAACCTATGCCCATTGGATGTTGCTGGCTCAATTGGTCCGATGACATCAATACCCAAGCAACAAAGGGCCATGGTGCAGACATTGTGTTCAATTCGGATGGCGAAGAATGAATCAGATCTCTGTGTACTTGGCGTTGATGACACTTGCTCACAAAACTGATACAATCTCGCTCCATGGTGAGCCAATAATAACTCGCTCAAAGATATTTCTTTGCCAAAACATACCCACTCATATGCGGTCCGCAGACTCCGAAATGTACTTCGGTCATGATAGACGTGGCCTGTCTAGCATCTATGCATTTTAACAATTCGAGATCTGGAGTTCTTTTGTACAAAACCCCTCCATTGAAGAACAATCTACTTGCCAACCATCGAATTGTTCTCTTTTGATCCCCCATGGCTTGCACCGGATATACCCCCATTCTTATGTATTCCCTAATGTCGTGGAACTATGGCTCACCATCAAGTTCTTCTTCCACTATGTTACAGTAAGCATGCTGCTAGCGGACTTGAATATGCAGAGGGTTGACATAAGCTTTGTTCGGATGGTGCAACATTAATGCCAAGGTAGCCAAAACATCGACAACCTCATTATGGATATGCGTGAACTCCACTGATCGAAACCATTGATCAAAGATCATGCAAGCATTGTCGGTATGGTATGAGCTTTAAATCATGTGTTTCCCATTCTCCTTGAATCAGGTGCACCAGAAGGTCCGAGTCTCCCAAGATCAAGACTTCCTGGACACCCATGTTTACAGCTAACCTCAAACCCAAAATTCATGCGTCGTACTCAGTCATGTTGTTGGTACAATAGAAACGAAGCTGAGCTATAACAGAGTAGTGACTCCTTGTTTCAGAAATAAGCACGGCCCCTATTTCGACTCCTTTCATGTTTGTAGCCCCATCAAAGAAAAGTTTCCAACCTGGTTTTTCAATCTGCTCCAGCTTATCAATATGCATCATCTCTTCATCGAGAAAATAAGTTCTCAACGGTTCATATTCTTCATCAACCGAGTTCTCGGCCAAATGATCAGCCAATGCTTGGGCTTTTATCGCAGTCTGAGTCACATAGATGATGTCAAACTTCGTGAGCAAAATCTGCCACTTCGCAAGTCTCCCTGTGGGCATAGGCTTCTGAAAGATATACTTTAACGGATCCAGGTGAGAAATGAGGTAAGCAGTGTAGGACAACAATTAATGATTCAGCTTTTGTGCTACCCAAGTCAGGGCACATGATGTCCTTTCCAGGTGAGTGTACTTAACCTCATAAGATGTGAATTTCTTGCTAAGATAGTAGATGGCTTGCTCTTTCCGGCCAGTGATGTCATGCTGACCCAACATACAACCAAATGAATTGTCCAAAACCGTCAAATACAGAATCAAAGGCCTTCCCAGTTCTGGTGGGACCAACACAGGTGGGTTTGACAAGTACCCTTTTATCTTATCAAATGCTTCCTGACACTCATCAGTCCACTTCACCGCAACATCCTTCTTCAGCAACTTAAAGATAGGCTTTGTTGTGAGCTAGGCGATAAACCTACTCATGTAGTTCAGTCTCCCTAACAGACTCATTACTTCGGTCTTGTTCCTCGGCGGTGGCAATTCCTGGATAGCTTTGATCTTTGACGGATCTAATTCAATGCCCCACCGACTGACTATGAATCCCAATAATTTCCCCGATGGAACACCAAATGCGCACTTTGTAGGATTAGGCTTAAGATTGTACCTGTAGAGCCTCTGGAAAAATTTCCTCAAATCCCTGACGTGGTCAGACTGCTTCCTGGACTTTATGATCACATCATCCACATAGACCTCGATCTTCTTGTGTATCATGTCATGGAATATGGTCATAATTGGCCTCATTTAAGTTGCCCCAACATTTTTCAAACCAAAAGGCATGACCCGGTAACAATATGTTCCCCATGGCATAATGAATGTCGTCTTTTCTGCATCTTCCTCATCCATTAAGATTTGATGATATCCCGCATAGCAATCCACAAAAGACCCAATCTCATGCTTGGCACAATTATCAATCAAAATGTGGATATTTGGTAGTGGGAAGTTGTCTTTTGGACTAGCCTTGTTGAGATCACGATAATCAATACACACTCTGGTCTTGCCATCCTTCTTTCGCACAGGCACAACATTGGCTAACCAAGTGGGATACTTCATGACTCGAATGACCTTTGCATCAAACTGCTTTGTGACCTCTTCTTTAATCTTCACACTCATGTCGGTTTTGAACTTTTTCAACTTCTGCTTGACGGGAGGAAATGTCGGGTTAGTAGGCAATTTGTGAACCACCAAGTCAGTGCTTAGAACCGGCATGTCATCATATGACCATGCAAAAATATCTTTGTATTCAAACAATGCTTTACCTATCTCTTCTCTGATTTGCGGTTCAAGATGGACACTTATCTTAGTTTCCCTGACATTATCTGGGTTCCCTAAATTGATTGCTTCTGTATCATTTAGGTTAGGCTTGGGTTTTTCCTCAAAATGACTTAGTTCTTTACTAATCTCTTCAAAGGCCTCATCCTCATCATATTTTGTTTCATCATCACACTCTATTACTTGAATTATTATTTCAGAATTAGATTAACTTTTAAGACTAGGCTGAAGATTCCTCATGCATGGCATGTCATTGAAACTAGCATAAAAAGAACTGTACAGGGAAGAAAAGAAAAACAAAAAATAAAACTATCAGGAATGATGAGAAGGAGAAATTGCATTTCATTGAAAATAAAATATAACAGGGTTTATACATCCAAATGGACGGAACATAGAATCTGAATTACAACCCTGGAATAATCCAGATAAACTGAAAGAAAATCAAAGCAAACTACCAAAACTCCTTCCGGGCAGGGAGAGGAGCAGCCTTCGAATTGTTAAGCTTTGCATTCGTCCCAACAAACTGCACAACTGCTTTGCTAGAACCTTCTCCAACTTCCACCACATTTACCTCATTGAACAACCTCTGGAATCTTTCAATTAACTCTTCATCGATGTCAACCACAAAACTGGGAACTGTTGTCACTGGGCGTTTCCTGGCACCGGGCTTGACAAACAACCTGGAGAGATGTGGGAGAGGCTTTGGAAGGGCCCACGCCCTCTGTTTCAACTTTCTAGCTCTTTTCACGTCTGCGGCTGTGGGTTGGAATCCCCGACCAAATGTACCCAAGTTTTTAGGGAGGGACACCAGCTTTATGATACCCTGTAGGGACGCACCCAAAACCTTACCAGGCATAAAGCCATTTTTCAGCATTTCGAAGGCCGCCATGACTGATGCAACTGTTACCTTTGGAATTGGAACGCATTTCCCTTTTGGAATTTTCTCGACCGACACTGTTTTAAAACCTGATACACCTAGGGCCCTTTGTCATCTTCAACCTCAATGAACGGGACAATGGCATCACTATGAGCACACAAATTATCCTTGCCATGCACGACGATCTCCTTTCTATCCCATTCGAACTTGACCATCTGGTGCAGAGTAGACGGGACTGGTTTGGCGGCATGAATCCAATGTCGGCCTAACAGCAAATTGTAGGAGATGGCTACGTCCAGCACCTGGAACTCCATGGTGAATTCCACCGGTCCTATTTTCAACTTAAGCACTATATCATCAACTGAATCTTTCCCACCACCATCAATACCCCGAACGCAAATGTTGTTCTTGTGAATCCTCTCATCATCCACTTTCAACTTGTTCAGAGTAGAGAGAGGGCAGATGTTTACACTAGAACCATTGTCAACTAATACACTAGTAACCACAGAATCTTCACATTTTACCGTAAGATAGAGAGCTCTGTTGTGTTCAGTACCCTCCACAGGCAACTCATCATCAGAGAAAGTATGTTCACCTCAAATATTTTGTTGGCGATCTTTTCCATATGGTTTACTGAAATTTTGTCGGGAATGTGAGCCTTGTTCAGAATTTTCATCAAGGCCCGACGATGCTCGTCTGAGTGGATTAATAATGACAGCAATGAAATCTGAGCATGTGTCTTTCTCAACTGCTCCACGATGGAATAGTCTTGTACCTTCATTTTTCTCAAAAAATCCTCCGCCTCTTCTTCAGTTACCGCTTTCTTCACTAGAACTGGGTTATCTTTGGAGGTTTTAGCTTTCTTTAACTCTTCCGGGGCAAAGCAACTCCCGAACGAGTTAAACCATGGGCCTCATTGACTTCTTCTTTCACTTCCTTTCCCTTGTAAGTCACTATCACCCATTCATAGTTCCACGGGATAGCCTTGCTGTTGACTATCGGCAACTGGGTTACAGGCTTGATGATGACGGGATCCGTACGAGCACCCTCTACAATTATGATAGGCTTGTTTGCCCCTCCTAGAACAACCACTTTTGACTTTTCTTGTTTTGCTGCAACATCACTTGGGGACCCTTTCTTGACTACTGCAGATGGTTCACCTTTTATCCCACTCGATTTGTTCACTGTCCTTCAATCGTGGGTTTTTTAACTGGCTTAACCTCACCGGACCGAATCATCAGGATGGTCTACGAAGGCTTCTTGGGATCCCCTCCCTTATGTACTATCTCGATCATGTTCGTTTCCTGATGGGTCGACAATGGGTTCTGGTTGATGTTGGGTGCCTCGGGAGTTTGGACTGTAATCCGGTTTGTGTTAATGAGCTCTTGGATGGCATTTTTTAAGTGATAGCACTTCTCTGTATCATGCCTCGGAGTACCAAAACAATATTCACAGCTTACAAAGTAATCAAGATTCTTTGGATGAGGGTTTGGAAATTTCGACCCAATCGGCCTCAACATATCCAATTGTTTCAACCTGTGGAACAAACTGTATAAGACTCTCCCAATGGGGTGAAGGTTTTCTTCAGCTGCAACCTCTCATTCGTAAATGCTTGATTGGGCCGAAAACCTAGGCCGACGGGGTTTCGGTAGGCTCGTGGAGATGGGTAAGCATTTTGTGGAGCTGGGTAGGTGTTTTGTGGGGCTGGCACACGCCATTGCGTGTGGCAAGAGGTTGAGAGTATGTTTAGGCATGGTGGACAGAAAAATGAGGGTATGGTGATGGGAAGTAATATTGGGGTGGATTATACGGGGTTTGGGTGTAGGTTTTGTGGTGGGGTCAAGGCTGAGTATAATGGTGTGATGGGACCCTAGGTCCAAACCATGATCCTGAATAAATTGTTGCCACAACTTCTTTCTTCTTCTTTCCGATTACTCACCCAGTACTGTTTTGAATGGATTGGGTAGTTGCCTTAATAGCCGAGTAACTCAGGATTTTGTTTGACTTAAGCACTTCTTCTACCATGCCACCCATTTCACTATCTCGTTGAAGGACTTGCCTATGGCCGATACCAGATGGCTGTAGTAAGTGGGCTCCAGGGCCTGCAGAAAGTAATCCACCATTTCGCTCTCTTTCATCGGAGGGTCAACCCTTGCCATTTGTTCTCTCCAACGAAATCCGTACTCCCTGAAACTTTAATTAGGCTTCTTCTTAATCTTAGTCAGAGACAAATGATCTGGAACGATCTCAATGTTGTATTAGAAATGACAAGCGAATGCTTGGGCCAGATCATCCCATGTATACCATCTGCCGTGATCCTGACGAGTGTACCACTCCAACGCCGCACCGCTCAAACTCAAACTAAAGTATGCCATCAACAACTCTTCTTTCCCACTGGCCCCTCTCATTTTACTACAGAATCCCCTCAAATGGGCAACCAGGTATCCTTGCCCGTCATATAGATTGAATTTGGGCATCTTAAATCCCACTGGCAGTTGAACATCGGGAAATAGACACAGATCTTTGTAGGCCGCGCTCACCTGGCCTCCCAATCCCTGCATGTTTCTGAATGACTGTTCCAAGCTTTTAACCTTCCTCACCATCTCCTCCTGTTCTGGATTTTTAGGTGGTTTCTCAGTCTCAACAGGGAGGTCGAAACGAGGAGTATATGAGTAAGGTTCCGGGGCATTGAAAGTAGGCTCTAAGGGATAGTATTGGTTATCCTGGGTCTGGAATAAAGGCTCACTAGAGGATCGGTGGAGTGTAGCGGGTGAGGGTGCCACGTAAACAGGGGTGTTTGATGGAGGAGGGTATGGAACTGGTTTGGGTGGTGGAGCTGGTAGTGTTTGGGAAGTGGTGCCTTGGTAGTGGTGGTAAATGGGAAAGCTTGGAGATGAATCAACAATGGGAGGTTCCTGGGATTGAGCCAACGGTGGTACGAAAGCAGGCTTGGCGAGGTAGGATGGTAGTGGATGCCCTTTCACCCATGCCTGGTACATCTCTGCCATCTGTTGTTTCGGTTTATACACTTCCTTTTTCAGATTAACATCAGACTCTTTCCCCTCTCTCAACGGATCAATAACACTTGCATCCAGTTCTTGGTTAATCATGATCAACTTATTTTTGGACCTGGTGTTGTACGGATGAGTTTCCAGAATGCCAAACAAACTAACCAGCTGCCTGTACTGATTTTAAACAACAAACTTGTTAGCGATTAGAGCTTAACAGATAGGCAACCGCATATTGGGGATGCAATGCACCTAAACAGTTAACCATTTCTATTATGCATTCGATCGGTTGCTTGCTTCATCCCGGCCTTCCTTAATTTCCATTTTGCAACTTCTCTTTTTCCACTCTTGCCTTTCTTTGCTTGATTTCTCGTTGTTCTTTATTCCCTCATTTTCTCTCTTGTTTTGTCATTGTTTCCTTCCCATAGTTTCTTGTTTTTTTTTGCTTTTCTTCTTCTTTTCTTCTTCTTTTTGGTTATGATCGAATTCTATGGAGATTGCCTACATATCATGACCATGCATGAATCAGACCAAGCGTAGTTCTGGGGGATAAGTGTAAAAATAAATAACAAAAACATTTTGGGGATTTTCAAATTTTTTCATGAAATAAAAACGTTTTGATTACAATGAATTATCCTATCGATTTTAATCATAAAAACTAACAGACTCGAAAAAGGGGAACTAACAGACTCCAACAGAAAAGCGAAAATATAGACGTGAAAATAGACTAACAGACTCCAATAGAAAGAAAAAATACATACTCGAAGAAAATCATGAATACATCAATGCCTCAATTGCTCCAGGGGCCCGCAGGACATCAGTCGGTCTCACCACGGGCCTACGCGCCAAATCCCCTTGGAAATGATAGAAATCTTCCATTATCTGGCGGACAAAGGTCATTACAGTGTCAAAGAACATGGATCTGGTCATGTCCTCACACTTACTGCATTTCATTGTGATGTAGTCGGCGATCCTTCTGACCCTTTCTCATATGATGCCCTTTTCTTGCAACAAACACCCAATCTGTTGGGCCCTAGCTTCTAAAATTTGTTCAGTTGTATGATTTTGTTCTTGAAGTTGTTGCAGATCTTTTTCTAACTGTGACAATGCCGCATAACAGTGTTCTCTTTCTGCTTTGAAATCTTTTGCCTGCTTGATCATTTTGTGCTCAAGGACGGTGATCTTTTTCTTCAACCCCACAACCTCATTGTCATATTTCTCTTTTAACTGTTTAACCAAGCGCGCTCGTTCCTCCGCATTTTTAGCCAATTTTGTTCGAGCCTTTGCTAGTTCACCCTCTGCCTTGTTTAGATCAAAACCTTACTCACTCACCTTCCGCCTAAGGTTATCTATAAGCTTTCCATCTTTTGCACTTATGGCGGGGTTTTCGGCTGCTATTGTCATTTCCCGAATTTGGCTCAAAGGGCATCATTTTCTTTGGCTAGCTTTTTCTTCTCACCCTAATCCGTGGCAGCTTGCAAACCATTCTCAAACTGAAGATCCTTGACTTGCTTTTCCAGCTTGCTTATGGTAGCCCTATACTCATTTTCTTTGGCCAACCAATCCCATGCACCTGCGCTCCATCGGTGAATTGTTGGACATGGGGCCTTTTTGCGGGCCGTTTGGGATCCATATGGGTTTGGGACCTTTTACCGTACCAAGCTGAGTAACTAGGCTCCAACTCGCCTTTGGATAGATCTCGTACCTGGGTCTTTGGCTCTAAGAACCTACATTGATGCCAAATCCACCGCACCCTTTATTCTAGAAAAGCAGCTTTTGGTTCCAACTCAATGACCTGCCGACTCAAGTCCTCATCATATGGGATGGTCTGGTATCTTCCTAACTAACATAGAACTCTGTGCGGGGCATAAGGCTGGATGCTCCGGAGGCCCATCAATAGAAGGAAACACACCTCGACCGACATATAAATGACCTCACTGACTGAGAGCCAACAGAATGTCCATTCTATCTTATTTGCAGTTAGGGAGCTCAAGTGTGCATACCATGCTTCCGTACCATCTGGGAACTCATAACCCTCCACTCGTTTTTCATGTTTTTCAATGCATTCAAGACCGGTCATGCCACAATTCATGTATCCTGGACGGTGACAAAGGTGTTCCTCCATCCAGAGTTGTAAAAGCATATTGCATCCTTCAAAAAACTTTCCCCCTTCTCGACAAATGGTTAGGGCTCGGTAAATTTCCGCCAAGATCATCGGTACAATGGTGTTGTTTGCCTTCTTAGTCATGAAGTCGGCTACCCCCACAAGCCCCAACTCTATGTTCCCATCTTTTCTAGGACAAATCAAAACACCCAGGAACGCCACTATAAAAGCTAATCCTCGCAGAGCTTCCCACTTATCTTTGTTTTTCGCGTGAATAAGATCGTTATCTGGCATCTCAAAACCTCGGAGATTCCCGTAACGTCGGTACAAGAAATAGAATGTGCAGAACCCCTGAGCCAAATTCATGTCTTGAACTTCCCCGCTGATGCTTAGCAGGTCCAGAAACTTATGAGGAGTTACTGTCCTAGGTTCCACCGAGTATTGATTTCTAAGATTCCCATTAAAACCAGCGTAGCCAGCTATTTCCTCAAGCATATGAGTTAGGTCAAAATCAGCAAAGTGAAACACGTTATGTGCTAGATCCCAAAAGGGTATCAAGGCCTCAATTATATCCTTACTCGGCTTAATCTTCAACAGCCCAACCAGACCACCCAAAGCTTTTATCACAATTTTTCTGCTGACCTCTCCCAAATCATGCTACCACATATATAGCTCTAACGGGATTTCTTCGCGGACTGCGAAAGTTCATTTTCAGTTGTGCTCATCCTGCACATTTATTTAAGGTGATTGATTAAAAGACTGTGATTTTCTTTGACTCAAAAGAAAAACACCCATTTTCGCAAAAATTTGGAAAGCAAACATTCTTGTAAATACAGCCCTTTAGCGCCTCAAGACAATAATAAAAAAACAATTTTAGGGCTATTTTTTGTTAATCAACCAAAATTTGAAAAAGGACCCTAGATGGCTATTCTTGCCAAACCAGCCTTCCGACGCCTTTTGGGGCATTTTTGGCTATTTTGGACAAGAATGACGCCACCTAATTTATTTATGACAAAACGACGACACTTCATATTTTTGGGTTATTTTTGCAAAAGTAGTTGGACCCGATGGGGTTTGCCTACGTATCCCACATCCGGTGAGAGTCAAACTTGCGTAGTTCGGCCAATTTTGACACAACAGAAAACACAAACTTTTGAAACAACTTTTTTTCTCTTTTTTTTAGAAAATTCAGCAGATTTTCGGGGTAATTTGGGACACCAGGTTTTTCCATAGGCGGGTAATTTACTCTCTTTCTCTCTCTCCTCAATTTGTTTTTTCTCAATTTTTTCCTTATTCTAGAAGCCATCAACATGTAGTCCGAATCAAATAAATGCGCAAGTAGCAAGTAAATGCACCAGGATGGTCTTTTGATTTCAGGTGTACCTGTCCTAGACGGACCCAACCCCTATGTTGAGTCCCCAAAGTCAAAATGCACATGACGCAAACAAGCGTTCCTTCTAGTGATTCAGCATGAGGCTATATTATACTAGGTTTGAAAACCTGGGTTTATTGTTCTAGACCTGGCTTACCCAAGCGGACAACTCGAGCCGGAGGGGGGGGGGGCAGTGTACCAGGAATACAAAAGCTTAATCGGCTTTGCAACTTGTCTGAACCTCGTTCTAAATTTGGGATATGACTCTAACAGAAGAGAAGCTACACGAAGTGCACCTTTCTCAAATGATTTAGAAGACTCAGAGAGAGGAGGGGTTCGTAATAATTTATGTCACACCTCCTTTTTCCTAAACCCCGTAAAGGGGTATATAAGAGAGTTTTTTCCAATGTAAAGTGACAATCGAAATGGGATCATTTTTATTAAAATTGCAGAGTCGCCACTTGGGATAATTATGGTGTCAAGTCACCGGCAAATCCCGAATAGAGGAAACGATTGACTCTGTATTACAGTCCGCGAACCAGAAATCCGGGTAAGAAGTTCTGTTAACCCGGGAGAAGGTGTTAGGCATTCCCGGGTTCTGTGGTTCTATCACGGTCGCTCAACTGTTATTATTGGCCTAATTATATGATTTTAAAACACTTTCAAACCTATGTGCATTTTTAACTTTAAATGCTTTTATTCATTTTTAGGAAGATTGCAACGTTAGCTAAAACACGTCTTTGGACCGAGCCACATGAAATGCACCCTTAGTCTGAGACATATTCTATTTAACACTGTTAAGATTTAGATTTGGGTCACATGAAATGCACACCCGAGTTTAGGAAGGTAATATTATTAAAGTAACGTGCCTAAAGCAAATACGCATTTTTAACTTTTCGAGGGCCATGGAAAATTTGCTAAATGACATGCCTCGAATTCTAAGGATTAAACAAAGTTAATTAAAATGAGGGCCATGCAATTGTCATTTTGTTTGGCATGGCATACCTCAATTCTAATTTAAAAGGGTATTCAAACAGATTTAGGAGGACTATAAACTATTTATGTTACTTAAATGGCATACCTCCACTCAATCAAACGAATTATTTTAAAGCTATCAACTACTCTCTGAACATTGTAGTCTTGGTATTTCCGTTTTGAATGGCATCGACATAGTTCGAGATTTTAGGCATTGAGTTGATTCTAAACAGAAACTCATTACTAATTAGTAACTTGATGGTCTAAGTGACTTAATTAGGCAAGAAATAATCAGATGAAAAAGGGCCTTGGCAAGATTCAAATTTCAATGGGCCATTCATACAAGTCTAGCTCAATTTGACCCTTCAACATATATCCAGAAATAACAAAAATCCAAAGTTTAATCTACTACACAAAGGATCACTATAGCCATTTTATGACCTTTAAAACCAGATCCAAATTATTATGATCCATAGTACGAAAACACGCATTTAGACTTAATTCCAATACTCCAAAAAAAACAGAAACTCACTTGCACACTTTGAATCAATATGATGCTTTCTAACAAACCAAATCTTCAAGATTCGAACTCGACATTATCGAGCTTGAACAAATTTCAAGGAAAAAATGCTGCTCTTATTCAATTTTATTTAACCCATATATTTCATCTTAGTCATGTGTTACTGAATTTAAAAAAAGAAAAATCGAACCAATCAAACAATTGCACTCTCACTTCATGAAGGCCAAAGTCAAGTAAGGAAACAAAATAAAATAACTACTAGATCTACGTGACAGCGACAAATAACTAAACATCAATTACAATTTTTGAAAGAAAGCTCAGAAGAACTAAAACTGGACATCAACTACAATTTCATAGCAAAATAGATAGGAGATAGATCGCAGAGCACATGCTTAGCTGCACAGAGCTCAAATTTAAGAGAAATGAGGCCAAATAGGGGTTGGAATCAACAAGCTTAAATCCTAGACCAAAAGTTAGTTATAAAGAAACACTGAACTAAGCTATAAAGCACCATAAAATGAAGTAGCAAGGCTGAACTCATAACAGAAAGCTGAAAACATGTTTTGAAACTTTAGAATTTCCATCTTTATTCCTCAAATAAATCTTTACATGAGGTAGAATGTAGAAGTGTACTTGGAAATCGAAAAAGAAATAATGAAATATGGAGTCAATGGCCAACACTAGTGGACCAGTAACAGGAATCAGCTTCAGATTCAATAAAACAACAAAAATGGCTGATGAACACCAATGGAACAACAACCACCCAGCAGAATTCAAACCAAAAACTTTCTAAAATCCGAATTCAAACCATTTCAATCTCAGAGAATCAGAAAATGTTTCAGTAATTGAAAAACTTCAGAGATCAAAACAGGGAATTCAATGGATACGTGTTCTCTTTAGATTTTCAGCCGTATCTGATTTTTCTGTATTTTCTATCTACCCCCCCCCCCCTTCAACTCTCATTAGCAATGGATTTATAAGCAAGCTATTAGGGCAGCCTCCAGGGTTCAATTTTACTCAGAGCCCCCTTTTCAATTAACATTTTTGCTACTTGGTCCCTAAATTTCTGACTTGTTGGCCAAGTAAACCTATTTTCAGCTTCTAAGAAGCTTCCTAAGGCTGTTATTGAAAGATTCCCTAAATGAACCACCCAAATTACTCTTTAGTTATCCCTGTTATTTACTGTAGGACACCAGGCGGGTCAAAGTTTGACCCAAAGTTCCCATTCTAAAGCTGGACTAGCCAGATTGGGTCAAGTCCCTTTGTCGGGCCTCTGATTTTCAGAGTCCCATTATCAACAATCCATGATTGCCAATTTAAAAGGTTGGCCCAACATTCCTTAAGAGAAACCCGGGACCCCAATCTTTTAAAACTCAAACAACAACAAACAAGAAATTGACTAAACTAATACCTAATTAACTAAGCGATTTTAACGAACCAGAAATTCATCATTCTTAACAAACTAAACAGAGTTCTCAAAGAAAGGGAAAAAAGGAGAAAAAAAATACTGAATGGAGGAATAACCTGAACTCCAAAGACGAATTGAATTCCACCAGATTATTATGAAACTAAGGTAAAAAAAAGGGAGAGGGAGGATAATAAGATGATGGCAGAAAGAAAACCAAAAGGAGAAAGGGCCTTACCGGATTGAACCTTGAAACCAAACAGAGACACAAGGACTTAACCAAACTTATGTCGATCCTTTGTTCTTTGTCAAGAACAATCGAAACGACGTCGGTTTCGTTGAGTCTGGACCTCAAGATTTGAAGGAATAGCACCGCATGCTACCAGGCTCAACAGAAGATGATTTTGAACTTTTGGGGTTGAACTCGAATTTAAGATTCGACGAGTTCAACATTGATTCGAGGGGTATGGGTTAGGGATTTGGAGAGAGGAGATCATGGGGGATTTAGGGTGATAGTTTGGGGTTGTTTGGTAGTGGCGCCGCCAGGTTTATGATGGTGGAGAAGAGGGCCGGCGGGTAGGGTGTTGGAGGGGTCTCTGAGGTAGGGTGTTGTGAGAGAGACGATTGAGAGGAGGGAGGGGAGACAATTTAGACACTTATATATTAAGTGTCCCTCACTTCTTAGCCGTTAGATCAGGCAAACCTCGACGGCTGGGATCACATTTGCACTAAACGGCGTCGTTTGGGAGGTGAAGGGTGGGGACCGGGTAATGGGGCGGGTTTTGGGCCATGCTAAACCGGTTTCGGGGGGGGATGTTTGGGCGTGGGAAAACTCTAAATACTTGTCCCAAAAATCCATTTCTTCAATTCCCTCTTCTTTCTTTTCAAATTAATTCCTTTTCTTCTTCTCTTTTTTTTTTCAAAATTAATTCTTTTTATTTTCTTCTCTTTTTTTCAAAAATTAAAACTAAAATCCTAAATTAAATTATAAAACCAAATTAACCTAAATAATTACCACAATTAATAAATTAAAGAAAAACTATTCAAAAATCAAAATTAAAATTTAAAGGTGCAAAATAACTATTTTTTGTGACTTTCTTTTTTTATAAAATAACTAATTTGCTAATTAATCTTAAAATGTAGAATTACATCTTAAATGCACATGCCACGTATTTTTTTATTTTTCATTAATTAAACAAAATTAACATGCACAGACAATATGCAAATAATAACAGAAAATTCCACAAAAATTTACGAAATTGCAAACAACGAAAAAAATTACTTTGTTTTGAATTTGTGGGAGTAATTCATATAGGGCAAAAATCACGTGCTCACAGCTGCCCCTCTTTGCTCGGAAACACGAAGAGTTTTCGTGCAAAGATAAAATGAGCGAATACGAGCGATTTTTGCCCGTTTAAATACTCCGTGTGAAGCATTTTTTGAAAGATTTGACCGCACCCTGCTTCTGAGGTTGCCTACATATCCTTGGCTATAAAGGAATCAGGTTAGTGTAGTTCGGGAAGTTTTGGTAGCTGGGACTACCATGAAGCTGTGATTTCAATATTGTTGTTGTTGTTGCTGCTACTACTGCTTACTGAACCTCTTATTACACCATGACAAATAAAAAGAAGCTAGACTAAACTATGATCTATTAATTAAAAAAGCCTTATCTATATATTCAAACTTGATCTTGTGATCCTTGTTGCCTTGTTGACTTGTATTCTCCCGGTGAAGTCCCTTTGTTGCCTACTTGAATTGTAATATGAGATGTTTTCCCTTTTCTCCAGGTGGATGCCTGATTGCTGAACTCGAATTGTACTCTGAGATGCTTTCCCTTTTCTCCAGGTGGACGCCTGACTGCTAAACTTGAACTGTATTCCCGTGCTGTCCAGGTGGGCGCCTGACTGCTGAACTTGAATTGTATTCCCATGCTCTCCAGGTGGGCACATGACTACTGAACTAGAATTGTACTCCCGTGCTCTCCAAGTGGGCGCTTGACTGCTGAACTTGAATTGTATTCTCGTACTCTCCAGGTGGGCGCTTGACTGCTGAACTTGAATTGTATTCCCGTGCTCTCTAGGCGGGCGCCTGACTGCTGAACTTAAATTGTATTCCCGTGCTCTCCATGTGGGCGCCTGACTGCTGAACTTGAATTGTATTCCCGTGCTTTCCATGTGGGCGCCTGACTGGTGAACTTCAATTGTATTCTCGTGCTCTCTAGGTGGGCGCCTGACTGCTGAACTTGAATTGTATACCCGTGCTCTCCAGGTGGGTGCCTGATTGCTGAAATCGAACTACTTCTCCCTGTTCTCCAAGTGGGTGCCTGATTTCAACAAAAATAGACAAAACAAAGAAAATTTTCTGCTCCAGTTTGGTAGCTGGGCACATATGTGAGTGTTAAACTGAATCATGTTACCAAATATTACTAAGATTTTGAAAGTTAGGTCCCATTATCCAGGGGGTCCTGACAACTCTTAATTAAACGACAAACTTAAATCTAAGTTATATCTTCTAAAGGTGTGATTTCCGCTAAATCTTGTTATCTAATGGAAGTCTTAAAGCTAAGTCCCATTATTCAGGAGGGTCCTAAAAACTCCTAATTGAATCATATCTTAAACATGCACACTTTGAAACCAACTTATATTCTTTGAGGTACATTTATGCTAGATTTTTCTACTTATGATTGTTTTGATTTTTAAACTAGGTCCCATTTTCTCGGAGGGTCCTGAGAATCTTCAAATTAAATCCCATTATCCATGCGGGTCCTGAAAATTTATGGTCAAACCTGTTTGGTGCCTGACTTTCCTTACGGAGGGTTTCTCCGAAACAAATAAAATTTTCTGCCCCTGTTTTAATTAAAGAAAAATCTTGTCAGTTTAAAATGCAGTGGTTGGTTTGTGGCCTTGACTTTGAGGTCGATTGCTCCTTCACTTCCTATGATAACTGATTTCCACTCGACGACCTTGCTTGTTTATTGATTAACCTCTTTCTCTGTCACCCTTATCACGGAGAATACCTCTGATCCGTTCAAACCAAATACCATTCATCTGTTACATTGTGCTCTCATTGACATGTACTGAACCTTTGTATTTCTCAAGAATCCCAAAGCACGTCAATTGCCATCCACCCAGTGCGCATGCTATTCTTTCTTGACTTAAATCACTGACCTTGGACTTGAGGTCTATTGCTCCATCACTTGCCATGATAAATTTGATTTCTTCTTGGAAGATCTTTCTTGTCACTGGTTTACCACCCCTTTTGTCAATCTTATCATAGAAAATACCTTTGATTCGTTCAACCTAACCCTTTATTTGTTGCATTGTTCATGAATGGATATATACCAAGCCTTTGTATTTCACATGAATCCCAAAGCATGTTGATTGTTACCAACTCAGTGCGTTTGCTGTTTTTTTGACTTATGCCACTTTGATGTGCTAGCCAGATCCCGTTTTGTGTAATTGGAAAGTTGGTGGAAAATTTTGAAGTCATTTCTCACTTGTTTTGACCAAACGGATTCAGGAAGAGGAAGTAAACAAGATAGAAGGAATAGAGTAAAGGACTAAGAAAAAAGATGATTCCCAACAAGAAAACTACAAAGTAGAAACCTATCAGATGTGGATACCAACTCTAATGACGATGACATGCACCTGTGGCCTATTATGTTGAGCAAGTCTAATTTTCAACTCTTGTTATTCCCCTGAACCGTGAAACTGGGCTTCAATGCTCCGATTATCCAATCTGATTCACAATCCTTATTCGACTTGTAGTGCCCGAAGGGTTTTTACCATAAAGCCTCTCTCATTTTGTTCTTTCTCTCAACTTATCGTTACCTTACGGTGCCCGCGAGAGTTTTCACCAATAAGACTCTCTCATTTTTTATTTCTCTCAGTTCTCGTCGCCTTACGGTGCCCCTAAGGGTTTTCAACAATAAGACTCTCTCATTTTCATTATTTTTCTGCTTGGACCAAAGTGTTGCCCCTGATATGAATTACCTCTCCTTGCTTGACCTGGCATCTCTCGAAGGCTGATCGGAAGGTCTTTCTTTGGACCGTAACGTGTGCTTTTGGATAGGGTTAAAAATAAAGGATATCAAAGGCTCAAAACTATTCACATGGGTTCAAAATTATAACTTTCGGAATCAGATTTCTTACAACAACCACAACTTCTGCCCCAGTTTCTTGCTTGGGGACTTTTGGGTTTTTATTTTGATGGGACCGAACCGGGAGGCTACCTACATATCCTTAAAAGGAATCAGGTCGAATGTAGTTCATGTCGTAGGAATTGCTCTGTTGTTGTGATTTTTCTTTTCTCTTTCTCTTTCTCTTTCTCTTTTCTTTTCTTTTCTTTCTTCATTTTTCTCTTTTTGTTGTTTTGTTGTTTTTTCTTTCTTCTTTTCCTTTTTTTCTACTTTTTTTCATCTTTTCTTTTCTCTCTTTTCCTCTACTTATCTTTCGCGCTTGCGTTTCTAATCTTTGCTACTGATTCCAAAAGAGGGGTATGAAAGGAAATAAATAAGGCTCAAAGGGGTAACGAAGGATAAAGTATTTAGATAGCAGAACAAAATGCTTTCGTCATTCCAATCTTCAAAACATGCCAAGTACAAACCACAATTAAACAAACCAAGGAAACATTCGTAACATCTTTGATTGTACCAGACTTGATAACCATATTCACATATTCACCTTCTACATCTGTTAAATACAAAGCACCATTGGACAACACTCTCACTCTCATTACCACGAACGGCCCCTATCAATTTGGGCAAACTTGCCTTTAGCTTCAAACCGATGCGGCGTAATGCATTTCAATAGGGTTTCTTTATGTTCTATCTGCCCTAGTTTCACACAATTCGGGCTTGAAGTGATCTCAAAATGCCTTTACTTATTTCCCTAAAATGTCCCTATCATCTTCAAAATTATTTCATCCATTGCTTCATGACTAAACTGACTTTTTAAGACCAGGCTAAGAGTTACGCATGCATGTCATGTTACTAGAGTCAACAGGAAAAGAACTATTAAAGAAAAAGGAACTAAACAAAAATGACTAAAAATAACAGAAAACAGAAAATTGCATTAGACAGATGGTGGAAGGGTTTGAGCAACGAAACAAACTAACTAAACTGGGATTACAAACCTAGAACAAACCTAGACAACACTAAACGGTCTACTATGACTAAACAAACTAGACAAAATAAAAGGATAGAAGGGTTTGAGTTATAAGACAATATCCGGATTACAACCCTGAAATAACCCGGATAGCAGAAATGACAACAAAATAAACCACCAAAAACTCCTCCCTGGCTAACCAAGAAAAGAGCGTCTTTCCAATCATCAAACTCAACATCTTAGCCACTGACTTCTGTATCAACAAGGCTAGGACCTTCAAAAGTCTCCATCACATTGTTCTTAACAGATTGCCTTTGGGTTCCCTTTGCTTGCTCGTTCTTAGGATCAACCTCTGATAGCGCTGAAAGCTTCGTAGCACGTGGACCTCTAAGGATCCCAGAAGAATTCTGACATTCCTTTTCAAAATAAATCATACCCACCATATGCGTCTCATTATGCACAAGTGAGGGACTTTAGTTAGTGTCTGCTGCATCTGGATTTTGCACGACAATGTCGCCTGCATCAATGAGCTTCTGAATCGCGTTCTTCAGATTCCAACACTTCTCTATGTCATGCCCAGGGGCATCTGAGCAATATGCACCTTTGAGAAGAATCAAACTTCTTTGGAAGAGGGTTTGGCATTTTTATCTGGATCGGCTTCAACATGTCCAATTTCCTTAGCCTCTGGAACAGACTGGCATATGACCCTCCCAATGGAGTGAAGGTTTTCTTCTTTCGTAACCTCTCGTTCTTAAATGCTTGATTGGGCCGGAAACATGATCCAGGGGGGGGGGGGTTTCGGTAGGCTCGTGGGGGTGGATATGCATTTTGTGAAGCTGGGTACTGGGAAAGTGATGTACGACTTTGGGAGTTCTATGGAGAGAAGTAGCATTGGGGAGGGTCATCTAGTGCACAGGGATATCCACGGGACAATGTCGAGGCTGGAAGTATTGAGCAGGAAGGCCCATCGGATTATCTTTTATGTTTCTCTTTCTTCCACCCAAGCTTATTGGGATGTTCTGAACGCCTTTCGAACAACGCATGATTTTGCCTGACTTGATTCCCTTTTCTACTAGCTCCCCTATTTTTAACATATCATTGAAAGGCTTTCCCAAGGCCGGGATTAAATGACTGAAGTAGGTGGGCCCCTGGGCTTGTAAGAAAAGCTCAACCATTTCTTCTTCACCAATTGGGATATTGACTCGAGCATCTTGCTCCCTCCATCTGAGCCCAAACTCCCTAAATCTTTCCTCCGGCTTCATTTCCATTTTCGATTAGGAGGAGCGGTCTGGGGTAACACCTGATCTGTATTGAAAGCACCAAACAAAATCTTGAGCCATGTCACCCAATGTAGGCCACTTAACAACATCTTGACGATTATGTCATTTCAAAGCTGCCCCAGTCAGGATCTCACTAAAATACGCCATCAACAAATCATCTTTCTCGCCAACACTTCTCATTTCACTGCAATAATCCCTCAAATGGGCTACCCGATCTCCACACCAATCATACAAGTTAAAATTTGACACTTTAAACCCCGCAGGCAGAGGAACGTCGGGGGACATAGACAATTCTTTATAAGACATGTTACCCTGGTCTCCCATTCCTTGCTTGTTCTTTAAGGACTGTTCTATGCCTTTCAGCCTCCTGGGTATCCCATCTCGCCCTTTTCTTCCTGTGAACTTTTCTTTTTCAACATGAGGCTCATCCCGCGGGCCCTGCTTGTATGAGTTGGGAACCTTGTGGGCAACCTCCGAGGGGTAATATCTGGCATCGTGAGCTTTGAATGGGTGTTCATTGTTGGGGATGGTGGATAAGACAGGAGGGCAATTTTTGGGAAAGGTAATTGGAATATGAGTGATGAAGCTACTAGGGTGGTTGAGAAAGCCATGATAAGTGGGTGGATTTGGAGAGTATGGGGGATCATCTAGCATTGTGACCGGTGTTTGGGTAAGGGTAACATTTAGGAAGCTAGGAGGTGGCGCGGGTGGTGCCTTCCCAGTCATCCAAGCATGATACATGTCCGTCATTTGTTGTTTTAACATCCTTACCTCATCAGCCAAACCAGTGTCCCATTCAACCAACTGCTTTCGGGCACCGGTATCAATCAACCCAATTTTGTTGTTGTCCGCCATTGCCTTTTGAATTTATGTTGCGAAGAGGAGCTACTACTTCGCGAACCACAAACCAACCACCTTTCTATGTTGAATTGTCAACAACAAACTTGTTAGTGATTAGATCTTAACAGATACGCAACCACACATTTCGGGAATGGATGCACCTAAGTAGTTAACCGTTTCTATTATGCATTTGATCGGTTGCTTGCGTCATCCCGGCTTTTCCTTATTTCCATTTGCAACTTCTTCTCCTTTCTTTTAACTCATGCCTTTCTATGCTTGATTTCTCTTTGTTTTTATCCTCTCATTTCTCTCTCTTGTTTTGCCATTGTTTCCTCCCCATGGTTTCTTATTTTTCTCTCTTTTCTTTTCTTGTTTTTCTTCTTTGTCTTTCCTCTCTTTTTCTCTTCTTTTCTCTCTTTTTTTCTTTTGGTTATGTTCAAATCCTATGGAGATTGCCTACGTATCATGACCCCGCATGAATCAGACCGAGCGTAGTTCTGGGGGACAAAAATAAATAATAAAACATTTTGGGATTTTCAAATTTTTATAAAAATAACATGTTTTGATTACAACGACTTATCCTACCAAATTTTAACCATAAAACCCAAAAGACTCAAAAAAGAAACTAACAAACTCCAACAGCTAGATGAAAACACAAACTCGAAAATAGACGAACAAACTCCAACAGAAAGAAAGTACAGACTTGAGTAAAAATCATGAATACATCAACGCCTCAAATGCTCCTGTGGCCCGCGGGACATCATTCGGTCTCGCCAAGGGCCTATATGCAAGATCCCTTTGAAACCTCTCCAAATCACACATTATCTGTCGGAGAAATTTCATCACTGCCGCGAAGAAAATGGTGCGAGTCATATCCTCACATGCTTGGCATTTCACAATAATGTAGTCGGCAGTGGCTCTAACCCGCTCTCGGATTCTACCTTTTTCTTGAAGCAGACGCCCGACCTATTGATTCCAGGCTTCTAACACCTGAGTGTCATGGAGATGTTGATTTTGCAACTGTTGCATTTCTTCCTCTATCCGAGCCATCAAATCATAACAGTGTTCCCTGTCAGCTTTAAAGTCCTTGGCCTGCTTGGCTGCCTCATTCTCAAGGGTAGTCATTTTTCTCTTCAGGCTGGTGATTGCCCCTTCATACTTTCTTTTCATTTGCTGCACAAACTATGCCCGCCCTTTTGCATTTTTCGCCAATTGAGCCCGGACTTTCGCCAGACTGGCCTTAGACTTTTCTAGGTCATCTTGATACTCAAGGGCTTTCTCTTTCAGACTTCTTATAAGCCTTTCATTCGCTCGGCTTCTTTCCGATTTTCTAGCAGCTATTTTCATCTTCCGGATTTGAGCTTTGAGGGCTTCCTTTTCCTGAGTTAACTTCTTCTTCTTGCCTTCATCTGCGTCGGCTTGCAACCCATTCTAAAACTGAAGGTCCATGACTTGCTTTTCTAGCCTATTTATGGTGGCTCAGTACTTATTTTCTTTGGTCAACCAGTCCCATTGCACTTGTGCTCCGTCTGTAAATTGTTGGACGCAAGGTTTCATTGCAGGCATTTCGGGCTCATGATAAACTCGAGATCTTTTACCATACCAAGCAGTGTAACTAGGCTCCACCTCGCCTCTGGATAGATCTCGTACTTGAGTTCTAGGCTCTAAGAATCTGTACTGATGCAAAATCCGACACACTTTTCTTCTGGAAAAGCGGCTTTTGGTTCCAACTCAATAACCTGCCGACTCAAATCCTCATCGTGTGGGATGATGTGGTATCGGCCTAACTGACGTAGAACTCGGTGCGGAGCATAAGGCTGGATACTCCAGAGACTCATCAACAGCAGAAAACATACCTCAGCCGACATATAAATTACTTTACTGACCGAGAGCCACCCGAATGTCCATTCGATCTTATTTGCAGTCAAAGATCTCAAACAAGCATGCCATGCTTCCGTACCATCCGGGAACTCATAACCCTCTACCCACTTTTCATGTTTTTCAATGCACTCGAGGCCAGTCATACCACAATTCAAGTATCCGGGACGGTGGCAAAGGTGCTCCTCCATCCATAATTGTACCAGCATATTGCACCCTTCAAAGAACTTTCCCCCTTCTCGACAAAGGGTCAGAGCTCGGTAAATTTCTGCCAAAATCATCGGCACTATGGTCCCATTTATCTTTTTCATCATAAAGTTGACTATCCCCATGAGTCCCAACTCTTTGTTCCCGTCTTTTCTGGGGCAAATCAAAGTACCCAGGAACGCCATTATAAAAGCTAATCCTCTCCGAGCTTCCCACTTGTCTTGATTTTCCGCGTGAGTAAGACCGATATCTAGCGTCTCGTAGCCACGGGGATTTCCATAACGTCGGTATAAAAAGTAGAAGGTACAAAATCCTTTGGCCAAATTTCCGTCTCGGATGTCCCGATTGATGCTTAACAAGTCCAAAAATTTGTGAAGGGTTATTGTTCTCGGTGCTACCGGGTATTGATTTCTAAGATTCCCCTTAAAACCGGCGTAGCCTGCTATCTCTTCCAGTGTAGGAGTTAACTCGAAATCAGCAAAGTGGAAACCTTATGTGTTGGGTCCCAAAATAGTATCAAGCCCTCAATTATGTCCTTTCTTGGTTTAACCTTCAAGAGCCCGACAAGACCACCCAATGCTTTTGTCACAACGTTTCTGTTATTGTCCCCCAAATCATGCCACCACATATGTAGCTCCAACGGGATCTCTTTACGGACTGAGAAAGGTTCATTTTGAATTGTGCTCATCCTGCACATTTATTAAGGTTCTTTTAATTAAAATAAAACTATGACTCATTTTGACTCAAGAAAAATGACCATTTTTTTCCCCACAAAAATATCTGGCTTTGCCAACACGGCCTTTTCAGCACTCCAGAACCGAAGATTTTAAGGCTGTGTTCGCTAACTAGAAAAAACCTTGAAAAATGACCAAAGGTGGCTATTCTTGCAAAAACGGCCTTCCGGCGCCCTTTTGGGGACATTCAGCTATTTTAGACAAGAATGACATCACTTTACTTATTTGCAATAAAATTAAAATTTTTGTTCTTTTTGGGCTATTTTTGCAAAAGGGAAGTTGGACCCGATGGGGGTTGCCTAGGTATCTCACACCTTGTGAGAATCAAACTGGCGTAGTTCGGGCAAATAAAATAAAACCAACTATTTTTCAAAACAAAAACTTTTTTTTTCGGCAGAGTTTCAGTACCATTTGGACATTGGTGTTTCCAAAATAGGTGATTTAACTCACTTAACCCTCACATTGCTATTCTCTTTTTTCCAACTTTCTTCTATTATTCAAAAGCCGGTCAACATGCAAATCCAAATCAAATAAATGCACAAGTAGCAAGTAAGATGCATCAAGATGGTCTTTTCATTTTTGGTACACCTGTCCTAGACAGACCCAACCCCTATGTTGAGTCTCCAAAGTCAAATGCACGTGATGCAAGCAAACTTTCCTACTAGGGATCTGGCATGAGGTCTTGTTATACTAGATTTATTACCTCGGTTTATTGTTCTAGACCTGGCTGACCCGAGTGGACAACTCGAGCCGGGGGGAGTGCAGTGTACCAGGAATATAGAAGCTTCACCAGCTTTGCAACTTGTCCGAACCTCATTCTAAATTTGGGATGTGACTCTAACAGAAGAGAAGTCACACGAAGTGCACACTTCTCTATGATTTAGAAGACTCAAAGAGAGGAGGGGTTTCGTGGCAGTTGATATATAGTTCACAGAATATCAAAGCGGTAAAAGCAACACTTAGAACATTAGACCCAAACATGTAACAAAATCAGATAATAAATAAAGCCAACTATAACAATTCATCTAAGCTCGAATTCTGAACCCTGAACCATTGATTCTGGGTTCGATCCCCAGCAGAGTCGCCAGAGCTGTCACACCTCCTTTTTCCTACACCCCGTAAAGGGGTATATAAGGGAGGTTTTTCCAACTTAAAGTGACAATCAAAACGGGATCATTTTTATTAAAATTTCAGAGTCGCCACTTGGGATAATTATGGTGTCCCAAGTCACCGGTTCAAATCCTGAATCAAGGAAAAGATTAACTCTTTATTATAGTCCGCGAACCATAAATCCGGGTAAGGAATTCTGTTAACCCGGGAGAAGGTGTTAGGCATTCCTGGGTTCCGTGGTTCTAGCACGGTTGCTCAACTATTATTATTGGCCTAATTATCTGATTTTAAAACACTTTCAAACCTATGTGCATTTTTAACTTTAAACGCTTTTATTCATTTTTAGGAAGATTGCAACGTTAGCTAAAACACGTCTTTGGACCGCGCCACATGAAATGCACCCGCAGTCCGAGACATATTCTATTTAACATTGTTAAGATTTAGATTTGGGTCACATGAAATGCACACCCGAGTTTAGGAAGGTACTTTTATTAAAATAACGCGCCTAAAGCAACTACACGTTTTTAACTTTTCGAGGGCCATGGAAAATTTGCTAAATGGCGCGCCTCGAATTCTAAGGATTAAACAAAATTAATTAAAATGAGGGCCATGCAATAGTCATTTTGTTTGGCATGGCGTACCTCAATTCTAATTTTAAAGGGTATTCAAGCTAGGTTTAGGAGGGCCATAAACTATTTATGTTACTTAAATGGCACACCTCCACTAAATCAAACGAATTATTTTAAAGCTATCAACTACCCTCAGAAGATTATAGTCCTGGTATTTCCGTTTTGAATGGCATCGACATAGTTCGAGATTTTAGGCATTGAGTTGATTCTAAACAGCAACTCATTACTAATTAGTAACTTGATTGTCTAAGTGACTTAATTAGGCAAGAAGCAATCAGGTGAAAAAGGGTCTTGGCAAGATTCAAATTTCATTGGGCCATTCATACAAGTCTAGCTCAATTTGACCCTTCAACATATATCCAGAAATAACAAAAATCCAAAGTTTAATCTACTACACAAAGGATCACTATAGGCATTTTATGACCTTTAAAACCAGATCCAAATTGGTATGATCCATAGCCCGAAAACACGCCTTTAGCCTTAATGCCAATACTCCAAAAAAAAAATAGAAACTCACTTGCACACTTTGAATCAATATGATTCTTTCTAACAAACCAAATCTTCAAGAGTCGAACCCGACATTATCGAGCTTGAACAAATTTCAAGGAAAAAATGTTGCTCTTATTCAATTTGATTTTACCCATATATTTCATCTTAGTCATGTGTTACTGAATTTAAAAAAAGAAAAATCAAACCAATCAAACAATTGCACTCTCACTTCATGAAGGCCAAAGTCAAGTAAGGAAACAAATGAAAATAACTGTTAGATCTACCTGATAGTGACAAATAACTAAACATCAATTACAATTTTTGAAAGAAAGCTCAGAAGAACTAAAACTGGACATCAGCTACAATTTCATTGCAAAATAGATAGGAGATAGCTCGCAGAGCACATGCTTAGCTGCACAGAGCTCAAATTTAAGAGAAATGAGGCCAAATAGGGGCTGGAATCAACAAGCTTAAAGCCTAGACCAAAAGTTAATTACAAATAAACACTGAACTAAGCTATAAAGCACCATAAAACAAAGTAGTAAGGCTGAACTCATAACAGAAAGCTGAAAACATGTTTTGAAACTTTAGAATTTCCATCTTTATTCCTCAAATCAATCTTCACATGAGGTAGAATGTAGAAGTGTACCTGGAAATCGAAAAAGAAAAAAAAGAAATATGGAGTCAATGGCCAACAACAGTGGAGCAGTAATAGGAATCAGCTTCAGATTCAATAAAACAGAAAAAACGGCTAATGAACACCGATGGAACAACAACCACCCAACAGAATTCAAACCAAAAACTTTCTAAAATCCGAATTCAAACCATTTCAATCTCAGAGAATCAGAAAATGTTTCAGTAATTGAAAAACTTCAGAGATCAAAACAGGGAATTCAATGGAACAGTGTTCTCTTTAGATTTTCAGCCGTCTCTGATTTTTCTGTATTTTCTATCTAAAAAACCCCCTATTCAACTCCCATTAGAAATGTCTTTATAGGCAAGATATTAGGGAAGCCTCTAGGGTTCAATTTTACTTAGAGCCCTTAAATTTCTGACTTGTTGGCCAAGTAAACCTATTTTCAGCTTCTAAGAAGCTTCCTAAGGCTGTTATTGAAGATTCCCTAAGTGAACCGCCCAAATTACCCCTTAGTTACCCCTGTTATTTTTTGTAGGACACCAGGCGGGTCAAAGTTTGACCCAAAGTTCTCATTCTAAAGCTGGGCTAGCCAGATTGGGTCAAGTCCCTTTGTCGGGCCTCTAATTTTTAGAGTCCCATTATCAACAATCCATGATTCCCAATTTGAAAGGTTGGCCCAACATTCCTTAAGAGAAACCTGGGACCCCATTATTTTAAAACTCAAACAACAACAAACAATAAATTGACTAAACTAAGACCTAATTAACTAAGCGATTTTAACGAACCAGAAATTCATCATGCTTAACAAACTAAAACAGAGTTCTCAAAGAAAGGGAAGAAAGGAGAAAAAAATACTGAATGGAGGAATATCCTGAACTCCAAAGACGAATTGAATTCCACTAGATTATTATGAAACAAAGGTAAAGAAAAGGGAGAGGGAGGATAATAAGATGATGGCAGAAAGAAAACTAAAAGGAGAAAGGGCCTTACCGGATTTAACCTTGAACCCAAACGGAGACATAGGGACTTAACCAAACTTATATCGATACTTTATTCTTTGTCAAGAACAAACGAATCGATATCAGTTTTGTCGAGTCCGGACATCAAGATTTGAAGGAATAACACTGCATACTACTAGGCTCAACGGAAGATGGTTTTAAACTTTTGGGGTTCAACTGGGATTTAGGATTCGACGAGTTCAACGTTGATTCGAGGGGTATGGGTTAGGGATTTGGAGAGAGGAGATCATGGGGGCTTCAGGGTGTTAGTTTGGGGCTGTTTGGTAGTGGCGCTGGGTTTATGATGGTGGAGAAGAGGGGCGGCGGGTAGGGTTTTGGAGGGGTCTCTGAGGTGGGGTGTTGTGAGAGAGACGATTTAGGGGAAGACGATTCAGACACTTATATATTAAGTGACTCTCACTTTTGAGCCGTTAAATCAGGCAAACCTCGACGGTTGGGATCACATTTGCACTAATCGACGTCGTTTGGGAGGTGAGGGGTGGGGACCGGGTAATGGGGAGGGTTTTGGGCCATGCTAAACGGGTTCTTTGGGGGAATGTTTGGGCCTGGGTAAACTCTAAAGACTTGGCCCAAAAATCTATTTCTTCAATTTCCTCTTCTTTCTTTTCAATTTAATTCCTTTTCTTCTTCTCTTTTTTTTCAAAATTAATTCTTTTTCTTTTCTTCTTTTTTTTTTCAAAAATTAAAACTAAAATTCTAAATTAAGTTATAAAACCAAATTAACCTAAATAAATACCACAATTAATAAATTAAAGGAAAACTATTCAAAAATTAAAATTAAAATTAAAAGGTGCAAAATAACTATTTTTTGTGACTTTCTTTTTTTATGAAACAACTAATTTCCTAATTAATCTTAAAATGTAGAATTAAATCCTAAATGCACATGCCACGTATTTTTCTATTTTTCATTAATTAAACAAAAATTAACATGCACATACAATATGCAAATAATAACAGAAAATGCCACAAAAATCCACGAAATTACAAACAACGGAAAAAAAATTATTTTGTTTTGAATTTGTGGGAGTAATTCATACAGGGCAAAAATCACGTGCTCACAATTTATATACAGTTCACCAATATCAAAGCGGTAAAAAACAACATTTAGCACATTAGGCCCAAACATGTGGATAAAACCAGACAATAATTAAATCAAAATATAACAATTATTCTAAGCTCGAATTCTGAACCCTGAACCAGAGATTCTGGGTTCTTGTCCCCAGCAGAATCGTCAGAGCTATCACACCTCCTTTTTACTACCCTCGGAAGGGGTATAAGGGAGTTTTGTCCAATTTAAGTGACAATCGAAACGGGATTATTTTACTTAAAATTCAGAGTCGCCACTTGGGATAATTTATGGTGTCCCAAGTCACCGGTTTTAAATCCCGAATCGAGGAAATATTGACTTTGTTTTACAGTCCACGAACACAGAAATCCGGATAAGGAATTCTGTTAACATGGGATAAGGTGTTAGGCATTTACGGGTTCTGTGGTTTTAGCACGGTCGCTCAACTGTTATTATTGGCCTATTTATTTGATTTTTAAACGCTTTCAAACCTATTTGCATTTTTGACTTTGAAACCGCTTTTAATATTATTTTTAGGAAAATTCAACGTTATCTAAAACACGCCTTGAACCATGTAAAATGAAATGCACCCGCAGTCCACGATACATTTTATCTAACGTTGTTGAGATTTGGATTTGGGTCACATGAAATGCACACCCGAGTTTAAGGAAATTAATTTAAATTACGCGCCTAAAGCAGCTACGCACTTTCAAGTTGCGAGGGCCATGGAAAATTCAACTAAATGGCACACCTCGATTTCTAAAGAGGTAAAATTAATTAAGTGAGGGCCATGAATTTTGAGACTTTATTAGGCATGGAACGCCTCAAACTTATTTAGGAGTCTAACTAATTAAAGACTGCTTAGAGGAATTCGAATTACTTTTAAAGCTAAAGGTTCGAACCTACTTAGCAACTAACAGGCATCGCATTAAGTGACCAAATTATCTAAGGAATATTGCTTCAACAATAGCGACTAAACGAGGAAATTGGGTTCAACAAAACAAAACAGGCCCAAATAACATAAAGTATACAATCTCATTTTCAAGTGCCTTCAGGCTTGGGCCCAAGGTGAGCCCAAATCTTTCAAGAACTCGAGGTTAGCGAGTGCAAGACTCGAGATCGAGTCCCCATGGCACACAAGAAGTGTCTGAAAATCACAGGGTATCAACATGAACCCAACTGGCTGTTGACAAGGCACCACTGTATATGCAATCAGATTTAAATAAGTCTCCAACTACTCAATAAACGATTATATGAGATTTTAACAATAACATAATTTTAAAACAATTAAAAATCCAATTCTTTGGAAACTATACAGTATGCAACTTTAACTCTTAAAATCACAAGCTAACTTAAAACTATGACATGAGAATCTGAAACTCAACTAAACCTCATATTAACAGAACCTGGTGGGATCAACATTAAACAACCATGATTTCAAAACATCAAGTCTAGCAACATAACATTCAAACGCAAGCAAACGATTCAACACAGGCTTAAATGTTACTGTAAACACAACAAGGCCTTTCCTTCACCTATAGCCAATTTCCAACGAAGCTAACAACTAAACAGAAGAATCAGACAGCTTAAAGCTTCAATCTCATACTATGACATCCCATTCATGATCAATATACTAATCAAAGCATCTCTAGAGCTAAATATTACAGCCATAAATGGGATTGAAGGAAGAAGAAATGAAATTCGACAACAAAACAACATCAATTTTATCATATTTCAAGATCCAACTACATATTACACTTAAGTGATGTCCATAGTTCCAGAAAAGTACCTGGAATAACCAAAAAAAGAGCAAAGAGAGTGAGGGAGTAGCTACAACAGCAGGCCAATCAACAATGTAACAGTAATAACCAGCAACTCAAAAACTAGCTTTCGAATCAGCTTAAAATCTTCTTAACCCAGATGCATGACCTTGAAACCTCCGGCCAATTTCCAGTATTTTTTGGGCTTTTAAAGAGGCTCATCCATTTCTTAATTTTTAGTATTTTTTTAGTCTCTCCAAGAGTGTAATTCCAAGCAGTTTTTTGACCCCAAATTAATGCAAAGAATTTTTAGTCTTTTAGGATGTGTTAGTGTGTGTGCTGAATGAAAGAAAGACCTTATTTATAAGGCATGGGTCTATTGTGTTCCTTCCAAGGCAAGACAATGGGATTTTCCCAAAGTACCCATCACAGGGTATCTTTTCTCAACAAAAAATGGACAATTGTCCATTTCCCATTTGCTTCAGCACCATAGCTGACCAAATGAGGCCAGTTGCTCTTGTTCTAGACTAATCTGATATTTTCCCAAAGAGATAAACCCTAAATTACCCTTATGCAGCCTGCTTATTATAGTCCCTGCCTAACCCTTTATGACCCCTTTAAGTTTTAATACTTACAATTAGCTCCCTACAGATTTCTAAGGGCTGACAAATGTGACCAATCAAAACAAATAGTCACCAATCGGATCAAAATAGACTCACAGGCCCAAAACATGAACAACTTTAAAGTTTGAAAACAATCTTAAGATGAACTAAGTTCATAATGAAACCCAGGCAACCATGAACTTTATACCAGAAACATTTAAGCTAATTAAAACACTGCAGATTAACAGAAGATTCAACTTCAAAATCAACTTCAATTCAGACTAACATGATTTTAACTGTTCTAAACACCTAATTTAATTCAGAAAACTGATTGAAATCTCAACAAACCAGTAATTAACATTAACAATTTAACAAAACTGAAACCAGTAAGACAAAAAAATTGACTAAGGGGAAGAAAAGAAGCACAGAAATAACCTAGATCTATACACAGCAAGGTTCCGAAAAAGAATGAGAGCAACCCTAAGCATGTGGGAAAAAACCTAAAGAAAAGGAAGAGGAATAAAACTCTCAAAACAGTAAGGGGACAAAGATTTACCTGAGAAAAGAATCAAGGGGTTCAAATCCCATTAGATTGATGCCACAGGCCGGAACTATCTCTAAATGGCCTGAAATTGTGGCTAATTAGTGTGAGCACGTGATTTTTGTTTACGCGACAATCACTCCAAAAGAAATCAAAAATAATAACAAATGGTCTTGCTGTACGATTTTTTTGGAATTTACGTGGCATTTTTGGTAGTTATTTGTGGTCTTGTCCATTCTTATTTAATCTTATCAAACAAAAATACAAAAAATATATGTTGTGTGTAATTAAACCATAATTCGGTTATTAAAAGGAAAATCACAAAAATATGCATCTTTTATTCTATTTGTCGCCATGGTGTGATTTTTACCTATTTAAATATTTTAATATGTGTGTGATAATTGTGTTAAGTGCTAATTAATGGGTGTTTAATTTCACTTTAATTAGGTATTGTGTTTTAAATTAGAAAATAAAAGAAAAGAGTACAAATTGGTTTAAAAATCGGATTGGGCCTGTTTTCTTTAAGAAAATTTGAGGCCCAAAAGCAGCCCAAGGCAGCCGGTCCAAGAGACCCACCTCCCAGGCCACCAAACGACGTAGTTTGACACCAAAACTACGTCGTTTCAAGAACAATCCATCTCAGCCGTCCAAACCAAGTTGATCTGACGACCCTCGTCATATATCCATACCCATCGTTTAAACCCGACCCGTTCAACCCCGGACCAACCCAACCCCTTGCATTTGAAACGACACCGTTCCTCACCAGCTGAAAGATCCTGGCCCTTCATCTCGCTTCATCCAACGGCCAGGATCTGATCACTCACTAACTATATAAACCCAAAACCTTACCCCACGCCCCCATCCAAACACCCCCCCCTTCATCGTCCCAAACACAGACCTCCCAAACCCTAGCCGCCCCTATGCACCTTCACCGTAAACCCGGCGGTAACAATGCCGGTGACCACCACCTTAACACCCTAGGACCATTCAACCGCCTTGAACACAGATCCACCAACCGTTTAGTTCGAATCAATCCCTAGGTTCTCGAATCTTCATTTGAAGATTCGAGCAAAACCTCCAACCTACCCCAGATTCACATTAGACACTCCCCTGACCTCCCTCGTGACCAAACCAGGCTTGGTTTGGTCCGAATCCAACCAGGACAACCTGAATCCCAAATCTGCCTTAGGAACCCTAGAAGTCCTGAGTCCGTTTTTTGTCCGTTTAAACCAGAAGATTAGGGTCTAATGGACCTTAATCGAAGTGTTCTTAGTTTGAGAACACTTCGATTAAAGTCCGTTCAACCCCAAGAAAGGTCGATTCAAATCCGAGACAAGGCCTCCTGATTTTTCAAGCCTTTAAGGTATTTCTGTTTTCCTTTTCCTTGTCAGTTCATTTTGTTGTTTTGTTATAGTTGAATGTCTGTTCATGTGTCCCAATATTTAGTTGATTTGTTTTGAATTTTTTGTGTCGACTGTTCTGTCCTTGCCCGGACCTCTCATTTGGTCGAATCTCTGTTGCTATTCGTTGATGAGTGTATGTGTTTAACAGAGTAATCGATTGAAATAAATTTCGATCGATTAATTAGTTCCAGGGTCATTTCTTGTTTTGACAGTGCAATCTGAACCCCTGCTCAATACTGTTCAATTCCAATCATTAGCTGTTCACTGTATGTGTTGTAATTCGCGTAGTCGATTCAATATATGTCGTCGATTAGTTTCAGCCTTGAATGGTAATAATTTGACTCATGTTATTCATTTTCTGCTGAAGCTTTGCTTGAATCCAATTAAGAATTGAGTATAGCTGCTTGATAGTGTGCTTATTTGAATCAGAAATCGTCTAAGGATTGGATAGTTGTTAGTGTTAGCAAGAATTACAGATTGTAGTTCAATTTAATAGCATGTATGCTCACTTTTGACTCTGGGCAGCATGTGTTTGGTCAGAAGTTAGGGAATTAGAATAATTGGACAGCATGTGCTGTCAGGATACATTCCTGCTGCCCATGTTTGGTTTAGTTTAATAAAATGATAAAGCATTTTAATAATGAAAAGAGGTTTTTTCAGGGGAATATCATGGGAGGGGGCTTTATTCTAATCTGTTGAGTGGAAATAACAACAGGAGAACATGAGAGGGAATTGAGTTTGTCTAACAGGCTATTGAATGGGCTGATGCTAGGCTATAAATAGAGAAGTTTTCCACTGGTTCAAGGAGGGGGACAGAGGCTAAAAAAGACTAAGAGGATAGGAGATTTTTGGCAGACAGATCAGAAAAGAGAGAGTGGAGAGTTCAAGTAAGGAAATAGTTCTGAAGATCAGAAAAATAGTTCTAAAAATCAGAAAAGATATACTTCTAAAAATCAAAAGAGAGAAGAAACCCAGGCTGTTTCATTGAAGTGATTCCGTTTTGCCTCACCCTTTTTCTCTGTTTGGAAATTAGCCTTAACCTGCTGTCAAACTTAGGGTCCTTCCTTTGAGTGTTTGATAAATCAGAAATCGTGTTCCATTATTGTGTCGGGTTCACCTATTACTGCCTGTTTGATTAACATTGGTATTTTCGAGTCCCAACTGAGTATGCTGAGTGTGATTTGTTTGGGTGCCGGGTTTTGTTTCATTGGGCTATTTATGTTTGGTTTGTCTGGGATTTGATTCTGCCCTACTGTTGCTGCTGTCAAATTTTTGCTGCTGCCATTCCTCTTTGCTACTGCTGCTGACTTCTCTACCTTCTCTTCTTCTTTGCATTTCAGCATCCAGGTACACATTTTGAATCCCACACTGATGTAACCGTAACAGTTGAAAGCATGAAATGAAAGATGTTGAAGAAGTAATCATTTGCTGCAATAATTATAGCTTTATAAGATGTTGTTAGATTCATGTAATTTGCTAGGTTGTAACTCAATAGCATAAAAAAATAGGTAGTTTTGTACTTAACTGAAGTTTAGTCTTTTTTTTAGTATTGTGATTTATAGTTGTTTGGTTGTACGAATGATGTAATTATGCAATTTGTGATAACTAGATTCCCTTTCAGCTATATGTTGTATGTATAGGGTAGAATGCTTTAACCTTGCTAAATGCAACGTAGTTTTAATCTTTGAGTTTTTTTTTTAAACTTTGTCGGATCCCGTTAGGCAGTATATAGGACCACGTTTGAATCCCATTAGTAACAATTTCTAGTAGTTTAATTCTATTAATCTATTTAAATAAGTTAGCTTAATTTCAAACTCGAAGGACGTTTAGTGCGAGCTTAGCATGTTATTCACCTTGCCTGCGATTTCTTTTATCAAATCAAAAGCACGTTCAATAAGGTACAGAATTCCTCACCTCGCAGATAATTAATCCGATAATTGATAAGGGATCAGAGTTGGCCAAGCATGTAATTTAATTAGCATGTATTTTCTTTTCTTCCATTTTTAGAGATAAACATAATAGAAAATGCAGTCGATGTAAGTTTTATCCTTTCAAAAAATGAGACGAGCCTCGCCAAATAAAAATGCAAATTGTGGGGCCCTCAATAATTGATCATAATAAATACTTAGAATTTGGGAGGGACTGTTTAGTGAATTTCGCTGCCTTCCCCAAAGATAATAACGTGTTAGACACTTTAGGCGCGACTTAATTAAATTACATTCTTAAATTCGGGTGCACATTTATGTGACCCAAATTCAAATCTTAACGGAGTCGAAATGTATTGACAACTACGGGTGCATTGATTGTGACGTGGTTCGAGATGCATTTTTCACAACGTTGCAATTCTATTAAAACATAATAATAAAAGCGGTTTAAACTTAACAAAAGCACACCAGTTATAACATGTATTAAAATCAGATATTTAGCCATTATAACAATTTAAGCGACCGTGCTAGAACCACGGGATTCGAGGGTGCCTAACACCTTCCCTCGGGTCAACAGAATTCCTTACTTAGAATTTCTGGTTCGCAGACTTCATTTGGAAAGTCGAATATTTTCCTCGATCCGGGATTCAAGATAAACCGGTGACTTGGGACACCAAAAACCAAACCTTTCCCAAGTGGCGACTCTGAATTAAATAAATAATCCCATTTCGAATATTGCCATTTAAATTGGAAAAACTCCCTCGCGCATTTAACCCTTCGGGGCGGGCGCGCAAAAAGGAGGTGTGACAGCTCTGGCGACTCCGTTGGGGACTAGTAACCCAGAACCACTGGTTCAGGGTTCAGGAATTCGAGCTTAGAATAATTGTTATATTTGGCTTTATTATCTGATCTTTATTACATGTTTCGGCATAACGTGCTAAATGTTGTCTTTTACCGCTTTGATATTATCTGAACTGTATATAAACTGTGCCGAAACCCTTCTCTCTTCACCTCCGGGGATGTGCTTACTGGTTGAGACTCCCAATTCTGTTAGTGTCATACCTTGAAATAAAAAAGAGGCTCGGACAAGTTACGAAGCCGGATGGCCTTTTGGTTCCCGGTAACTTGCCCCCTCCTCGACTCGAGTTGTCCGCTCAGGTACACAGTCTAGAACATATACCCAGGTCATAAACCTAGTATAACGAAACCTCATGTCGGATCCCTAGTAGGAACGTTTATTTGCATCATGTTGCATTTGACATAGGGGACTCAACACAGGGGTTGGGTCCGTCTAGGACAGGCAACTTGAAATGAAAAGACCATCCTGCTACATCCTGTTTGTTTTGCGCATTTATTTGCTTCAGTTCTGCATGCTGACCGGTTTCTAAAAAAACTTTAAAAAAAAAAAAAAATAGCAGCGTAGGGAGATAATTACTTATTCTTGGAAAAATAAAACTAATGTCCAAGTAGTGTCAAAATCTCGCCAGAATTTTCTTAAAAAAAGAAAGAAAATGAAAACAAAGTTTGTCTTTTAGTTTGATTTATTAAAAAAACATATAAAAAGAAAAAAAAATCTTTTAATCACTTTCAAAATCAAAAAATATATATTTAAAAGTAAAAAAAAGGGAAAATTCAAAATTCAAAAAATGTGTTGTTTCCTTTGTAGTATCTCTTTTATAAATTCAGACTAGTAGTCCAAATACTTCCTTAAAAAGATTTTTCCTTAGTCTTTATCTCTTTTCAAAAAAAATAATACAAAAATAATACAAAAATCCAGAAAAATATTTTTTCCTTTTTTTTAAAAAGATTGTATTCAGAAGGGATTTAGTTTATTTACTCTACGTTTGATCAAGTCCGAACTACGCCAGTTTGATTTTCGCAGGTGCGAGATACGTAGGCAACCCTCATCGGGTCCAACCTCCCCTTTTTCAGAAATAGCCGAAATGTCAGAATTTTAATTTATGAGTCGGGTGATGCCATTTTGTCAAGAATAGCCGAATGTTCCCAAAAGGGATGCCGGAAGGCTGACTTTGCACAAACAGCTATTTTTGGTCATTTTTGAACTTTGACCAATTTACCCAACAGCCTTGGAATCCTCGTCCTCGAGGCTCTGTGAGGCCGTGTTCCCAATATCGGGTCACCATTCTAAATAAAAAAAAAAGAAAAATAAAATAAATCAAGTGATGCTCTTGTTGTCAAAAAACAGCCGAATGTTCCCGAAAGGGACGGCGGAAGGCTGACATTGCATAAATGGTCATCTTTGGTCATCGTTTTTTGATTTTGACCGGTTGATCCTTGCAGCCTTAAAATCTTCGTTCCCGAAGTGCTAAAAGGCCGCATTCGAAAACCGAGTCCATCATTTTGAAAACAAAATCTTGAAAAAAAATAGATGGTTTTATTTTTTTGAGTCTAATGAAAGTTTTTCGTTGGCATAATCACCTTAATAAATGTGCAGGATGAGCACGATACAAAACAAACCCTTTTCAATAATGACAAAGATCCCTTTTGAGTTGCGATTATGGTGGAATGACTTAGGCAAGGAAGGGCAAGACAAAGTAAAGAAGTATCTGAAAGATCTCCCGGATTTACTAGACATTCAGCCTCTGGGTGATATTATCAGATCATTGGTCACTTGCTGGGATTCAGCACACAATGTATTTCATTTCTCAGACTTTGAGCTCACCCCTACATTGGAAGAAATAGCGGGATACATCGGAAGTGATGAAGCTCCGTTAAGGTTCAGGTACTTGATTGCATCTAGTGCCGTCACGGTACACCGGTTTCTGGATTTCCTAAAAATACCCCGAACATTTCACCATCCAGATCTTGCCAAAGGTTTCTGCAGTCTCCACCTCATATATGCTAGATACGGCCACGTGGGCGGGTTCAATAAGCCAGACTTCAAACTATGCAGTAGAGGTAACCGACAAAAGTGGGACGAACACAGGCTGGTAGCTTTTATGACAGCTTTTTTGGGTCTTATAGTGTTCCCAAGGAAAGACGGAAACATCGATCTAAAAGTAATTGGGGTCGTTAGTACCTTGCTCACCCAAGATAAAAGCACTCTGGCGCCTATGATTATGGCTGACATCTTCCGGGCTCTCACTGCTTGCCGAGCCAGGGGCGACTTTTTTGAAGGATGTAACCTATTGTTACAAATGTGGATGACCGATCATTTATGCCACCGCTCCCCGCTCTTGGGTTACGGTTCGCCCGAGAAAACGTGTATTGGAGAATTCTACACAAGAATCAAAGGTTTTAGTCTACCCGAGGGAATCACAGCTTGGACGTCATTTTTCCGAAATCTCACTGCCAACCAAATCCAGTGGACGCTCGGATGGTTGCCTATTGAGGAAATCATATACATGCCGGCAACCAGGCCCCACTTTCTGTTGATGGGACTTAAAAACATCCAACCCTATGCACCGTATCGGGTTTTGAGGCAACTTGGGAGGTATCAAGTAGTGCCGAAAGATGAAGACTTGAGTACCCAAGTGATTGAAATCAGTCGGGACGGTCGTTTCCCCGAAGAAGAAGTTCGCCAAATCTGGAGTGAGTGCCAACATCTGACAGCAAACACTTGTGTGATGGATACGGCTAAAGGGGAAGTTGCTCCGGGGTATCACGCTTGGTTTAGAGGTGACATGTCCTGCGAGAGACCAACTAAAAGACCTCATCTCAAAGATTTCGTTGAGTCATCCCAAGAGCAATGGAACTGGTTAGCAAAGGAAAAGGGGTATCAGGCAAAGATCGGTGATTTGAAGCAACAGGTTGACAGCCTGAAATTCAATAACAGTATGCAAATTGCTGCAGATCGAGGCGAAAAGAATAGATTGGCCCAAAAAAATGAAGAACTTAGGGCCCAAATCCATAAATTGAGATTGGCTTTTGATAAACAACCAAGGAGTCGATCAGACGAGCAGTTGATAAAAGGGTTGAAAAGTGAAGTCAGGGAATGGCGAGATGGTTTAGAAGAGTCTGAGAACGTCATGGCAGAGCTCAAGGTACAGTGGGGTACAAGATCAGATAAGCATCGCCGATACTTGAATCAATTGAAACACGACCACGAAAAAAATGTTGCCAAAATGAAGAGAGAGATGGCTACACCTGAGGTTAAAGCAGTTAAGCAGGCTGAGGATTTCGAATTTGAGAGCAGATACTGTTACGACTTGTTGGCCCAAATAAAGGTAGAAGTGCAGCAACTGAAGAATCAGTATATGCAGGATTCTCAGGTTTTAAAAACGTGCAGTGATCAGATAAAACACCTGCTCATAGAGAAGAAGAAAACCAGAGATAAGATCAAGACCATTGCCCACGCCATCATCAGACGGTGTCTACGGTGTGAAAACATGACCAACATTACCGTTCTCTCAGCAGTGATGGGTTATGTCAAGCAGACCATGCATGAGCTGGAACAACTTGAAAGGGATCTCACACCTAGGACCGCGGCGAGCCCGAACGATGCCCCGCGGGTACCGATTCTCGAAACCTTAATGTATTCATAGGTCTAGTCTGTCCGTCTTTTGCATCAAGGTGTATTAGTCTGTTGAGTCTGTACCTTTTTTAGGGTTTGTCATTTTCTTTTTTCGTGAGTGTCCATTTGTAATCGATCGTTCAGTAATAAAATGCGTGCTTCTTTTACACTCATCTGTTTTGAACTACGTAATGATCTGATTCACACGACATCGTGATACGTAGGCAATCCTCACGGAGCCGGTCACATTTTAACTGCAAATATTGAAAACAGCGATAAAAAAAGAAGAACAAAGAGAAAGAAAGAAAAATGAAAAAAAATATATAAAAAAATAAAAACAATAAAGGGAAGCCTAAAAAGAAGCCAGAATGACGCATGCTTTCGTTGCAAACATGTAGGAATTCACTTAATTGTATAGGTGCATCATGTCCCAATGTGAGATTACCTATCTGTTATTTGTTTCGAACTAACCGTTTGTTTGTCGTTGAGTCATTCTAGGTTTTTAGAAAAGGTGGTTGGTTTGGTGAAGGTCTGGCCTCACATTCATACTTCACGAGGTCGAAAGGGAGTGTTCAATTACCTGTTGTTAAGTCAAGAGGGGGTACTCACACTTACTTCACAAGATCAAAGGGAAGCATAGAAATGTCTTCAGAAATTCCTTTGCCGACACTTCCTATTTCCTAGGAGAGTTCAATCTCGGCTGTCCTCACGCCTGAATCTGCAACTGCGGAAGAAAATAAAATCTTGCAGCTCCGCATGTTGGAAATGTTGGATGACTGGAATAACGGAAAAGAGCCACCAAGTGTTATCCCTGGGTTCCCTGAATTGTTCTCCAGGACAAGTGGGACTTCCAACGTCCCCATAAGCTATTCGGCTACCCCATTCGGGTACCCAGCCATTTCGGCCTTCTCTGCTGGATCGGCCTCTGATTCTTATCCCCGGATGTCAACAACATATGTAGCTACGAATGTATTTACTGCACCTCCCTGTCCGATCGTGGCACAACCCGCTACACACAAGCCAAATTTTGACTCATCCTCAATCACATTCCAAGCACCATCCTTCTCACTGGAACCAACTCGGTTCGCCACCAGCACTCATCCTCCAAAGCCTCCATACGAGTTTGCACCTGGGCAGGATCAAAACCCCAAAACCACTGAGCAAGATGAGATGGCAAAAAGAATGAGGAGCCTTGAGCAAAGTTTGAAAAACATGCAAGGTTTAAGCGGACAGAAGAGTGTCTCCTATACCGATCTATGCATGTTCCCTCACGTGCATCTACCCGTGGGTTTCAAAACCCCAAAATTTTAGAAGTATGACGGGCATGGCGACCCCATTGCTCATCTCAAGAAATATTGCAACCAATTGGGGGAGCCGACGGCAAAGAGGAATTGCTAATGGCATACTTCGGGGAAAGTCTGGTAGGAATAGCCTCAGAATGGTATATGGACCAAGACATATCTCGATGGCATATATGGGATGATCTCGCCAGAGATTTTGTGAGACAATTCCAGTATAACATCGACATTGCACCAGACCGAAATTCTCTGTCAAACTTGAAGAAGAAACCTTCAGAAAGTTTCAGAGAATATGCTATTAAGTGGCGCGAGTAGGCATCGAGGGTAAAACCTCCCATGGACGAGATAGAAATGGTCACTACTTTTCTCCAGGCTCAATAATCAGACTATTTCCAGAATATGATGTCAGCCATGGGAAAGCCTTTCGCAGAAGCAATCAAGATCGGGGAGATGGTGGAGAACGATTTGAAAACAGGTAGAATCTTAAGTCAGGCAGCCATAAGGGCAACCTCCCAAACCGTCCAAAGTGGGTCCGGAGGAATGGCAAGAGGAAAGAAAAAGGAAGAAACGTCCATGGCAGCATCAGAAGCAAGGGAATATCGTAATCCCAGGCCCCGTTTTCCAGAAAGAACCCCACAACACTACTACCCCCACCAAAATGTGACATATGCTCCTCAACCCTACATGGTCATGAATACCCAGCCCTATGTCCATCCGCCACAGCAAGCCAATCGAGGCCAAGCTCCACCTCCCGGAAATCAGCCTCCTTACCGCGACCACTATAATCCACAGCCTCATCAGAATAACTTCCGCCCTCAGGAACCACCTAGAAGACGGACTTTCACACCCATCGGTGAACCATATTCTACTTTGTTCCCAAAGCTAGTCCAGTTGGGTTTCCTGCAGCCAATCCCTCAGACAAGGCACAATCCGACATCACCTACTTACAAAGCCGGTGTTAGGTGCGCCTATCATTCAGGAGCGGAAGGGCACGATACAAATGACTGCTGGGCTTTGATAAGGGTGGTCGAGAATTTAATAGAGCAGGGGAAGATAGTACTAAGGGACGAGGATTTTCCAAATGTGACTAACAACCCGTTGCCCGCTCACAATAATGGGCCGCTGATTGGAATGATTTGCGAGGACACAGAATTTGATCCTGCTTTAAAAGCTATAATTGCCATCGTCGATGCAGGGAAAAAGCCTAAAACCACCCCGAAGCTAGAAAAAGGGGAAAAGAAGATCAGTACTGTCGAGGGCAAGCCCGAAGAGAAGGTGGAGAAAAAAAACAGTGACGATGGTGCCTGTGAGGAATGAAGTTCTTTACGTTCCACGAGGTCGAGCAGAGAAGCCGCAGAGTTTCAAAGTCAAGAGGGCAAAACCAATGTACGTACCAAAAGGGGCCTATGTGGTCCGGGGGACGATTCAACCACCTCGGCTGAATGAGCCAGTAGTTATCGGATGCGTGCCACAGAAGACGATGACAAACACGTCCACAGTACCGTGGAACTATCAAAGAACGTTGGTTACGTACAAAGGCAGAGAAGTCACGGGAGAACTTCCGGAAAATACTTTCGTTGGAAGGTATCCGAACACTCAAGAGTTAAACAACGCCACACGGAGACGCTTCCCACCAAAGAAGCCTGTAAGCGTTGAAGAAGCGGAAGTTTTCTTCCAAAAGATAAAAATGCCAGACTACGAAGTGGTAGATCAACTACGCAAGTGCCCTGAGCAAGTGTCCATGCTATCTCTGCTGATGAGGTCGGCCGAACACCAAAAGATCTTGCTCAAGACCCTGAACGAAGCATACATACCAGTTGAAACCTCAGTCGAACAACTGGAACGGATGATGGAGAGGTTCTTCGCCGTTAACCAGGTCTCTTTCAGCAAGAACGACTTACCTCTAGAGGGAGCAGCTCACAACAAAGTCTTACATCTGACAGTTAAATGCGAAGACTACTACGTCAAGCGGGTAATGTTGGATGGAGGTTCAGGTGTTGACATTTGTCCGCTCTCCACACTACAGAGAATGGAAATTGGGACCGGAAGAATCCGCCCCAATAATGTCTGCGTAAGGACTTTTGATGGCGTCAAGAGGGATACCCTCGGGGAAATAGACTTGGTATTGACTATAGGACCAGTGGAGTTTGAAATAACTTTCCAGGTGCTTGACATGGATACGTCTTACAATTTTCTCCTCGGCAGACCTTGGATTCATGCGGCAGGGGCTGTGCCTTCCACTCTTCACCAAAATGGTGAAGTTTGAGTACGAAGACCGGGAAATTGTGGTCCACGGAGAAGACGAACAGTCTATTTATCGGGACCCATCCATCCCATATCTTGAACCAAGGGAAGGGAGCGAGCACACGGTTTATCAGGCTTTCGAAGTTGTGCTAGCAGAGCAGTATGAAGAAGGAAGACCTTGCCCCAGCCTTTCTTATCCAACGCCTCAATCATGGTGGCTAAAGAAATGATCCGGCATGGATTTAGGCCAGGGAAAGGGCTCGGACGAACATTGCAAGGAATAACGGAACCCATCACCTTGCCTTCACCAAGAAACTTTTTTGGGATAGGTTTTCAACCCACTCCAAAAGATGAAAAGTGGGCAAAGAAGAGGAAAAATGAGGGTTGGAAACTGCCTCGGCCATTGCCAGATCTATACGAAACTTTCGTTGGACCGAAATACATCGAAGAAGAAGACGATGAGGTTTTCACGGCCGAAGAGATCAAGGAGATATGTGGGGCAATGAGAGAAATGCTCTACGAAGCTCTCATGGTTCAACCAGGAGAAGGCACAAGCACCGCTGAGATGCTATATGTGGGGCCAAACGCCAAGCTTTGAAACTGGGAGGCCACGCCATTCCCTACTAGACAGGAGTCCGGGTAGACCTGTCCTGCCACCCTTCCTGCATCACGAGTTATCCCGAGGATATAACTTGGATTTTTTTTTCCCTTCAATTATTGTTTTGAATTCCTGAGTTATAAACATTGTTATCTTCCAAATTCCAAGAAAATAAAAATCATTGTTTTCTCATTTTTTTTCCTTTGTTCTGATTTTTGTTATTTTTCCTTTATCTTTTCTTTCAGTTATAATAATGCGGCTTTAAATAATATGACATGCTTGTGGACTTCACACCCAGATCACAACGAGCTATTTAATTGTGAAATAATGAACCAAGAACCAAAATATGACGAAGAAGAGGCTTTTAGGGAAATAAACCGAGAATTGGAACACTTTGACAATAAACCTAAGCCGAATCTGAATGACACTGAACCGGTTAATTTGGGAACTCCTAAAGAAATCCGAGAGACCAAAATAAGCATTCACACGGACGAGAAAACGCGAGACGCGATAATTTAACTCCTTTTTGAATTTAAAGATGTGTTTGCTTGGTCATACGATGACATGCCAGGATTAGGTGTTGATCTAGTGGTGCATAAATTGCCAATTCACCCTAATTGTCCTCCCATTCAACAAAGGCAAAGAAAGTTCAAAACTGATGTCAGTGACAAAATTAAAGAAGAGATCACCAAGCAGCTGAAAACGGGAGTAATTCGGGTAGTCCAGTACACCACGTGGTTGGCAAATATAGTTCTAGTGCCGAAAAAAGATGGGAAGACTCGGGTATGTGTGGATTATCGAGACTTGAATAGGGCGAGTCCCAAAGACAATTTCCCATTGGCCAACATCCATATCCTTGTTGATAATTGCGCCAAACATGAGATACAGTCTTTCGTAGATTGTTACGCTAGGTATCATCAGGTGTTGATGGATGAAGAAGACGCCGAGAAGACTGCCTTCACTACACCTTGGGGCACTTACTGTTATCGGGTTATACCATTTGGTCTGAAGAATTCTGGGGCAATTTACATGAGGGCCATGACTGCCATTTTTCATGACATGATGCATCAAAAAATAGAGGTGTATGTGGACGACGTGATAGTCAAGTCCAGGATGCAGGACAATCATATCCAAGACTTGAGGAAATTCTTCGAGAGACTGAGGAAGTACGACTTGAAGCTGAACCCAGCCAAATGCGCTTTCGGAGTCCCATCGGGCAAACTTTTGGGTTTCATAGTAAGCAGGAGAGGTATCGAATTAGATCTAACAAAGATAAAATCTATCAGAGATCTACCTCCCCCAAGAACGAAGAAAGACGTGATGAGTCTGTTGGGCAGGTTAAACTATATCAGTCGATTCATTGCCCAGCTGACGAGCACGTGTGAGCCCATATTTAAGCTATTGAGGAAAGATGCAGCGATCAAATGGACGGCTGAGTGTCAAGAAGCTTTTGACAAAATCAAAGAATATCTTTCAAATCCCCCAGTTTTGGTCCCGCCAGAGCCAGAGAGACCACTGTTCTTGTATCTGACAGTCTTGGAAAATTCTTTCGGTTGCATCCTCGGGCAACATGACATAACCGGAAAGAAGGAACAAGCGATCTACTACTTGAGCAAGAAGTTCACCGGCTACGAGGCCAAGTACACTCTGCTGGAAAGAACATGTTGTGCTTTGACGTGGGTTGCTCAAAAGTTGAGACATTATCTCCAAGCTCACACTACTTACCTCATAAGCAGGCTGGATCCTTTGAAGTATATATTTCAGAAACCAATGCCTACTGGAAGACTGGCCAAGTGGCAAATCTTGCTTACTGAATTTGACATAGTCTATGCCACCCGCACGGCAATGAAAGCCCAGGCGTTAGCCGATCATTTGGCCGAAAACCCGGTTGATGAAGAATACCAACCGTTGAGTACTTATTTTCCGGATGAAGAAATAAACACCGTAGAAGTAGTCTCGGAAAATGCTCATGTTTGGAAGATGTTCTTTGATGGGGCCGTAAATGCCAAAGGTATAGGAATCAGGGCAATTTTGATCTCGCCCTCTGGTCAGCATTATCCTGCTACAGCTAGACTGCGTTTCTTTTGCACGAACAATACAACTGAGTATGAAGCCTGCATCATGGGCATACATATGGCGATCGATCAGGATGTCGAAGATTTATTGATTATGGGAGATTCTGACTTGATTATCCGGCAAGCCCAAGGTGAATGGGAAACTCGGGATATCAAGCTTATTCCTTATCGACAGCACGTGGAGGACCTCGGCAAGCATTTTAAAACAATAGAGTTTAGGTATATCCCGCGGTGTCACAATGAACTAGCGGATGCACTTGCTACCTTGGCTTCAATGCTACCCTAGCCAGGCAACGCACACGTCGATCCCTTGGAAATCCAAATCAGGGAAAGACACGGTTACTGCAACGCGATCGAGGCAGGATCGAGTACACCGCCATGGTACCATGATATCAAGAGGTTCTTAAAGACACAAGAATACCCCGAACATGTTATCGGAGATCAGAAGAGGACTATCAGGCGGCATGCAGGAGGTTTCTTTTTGAGCGGCGAGGTATTGTATAAAAGGACCCCGGACCTCAATTTGCTAAGATGTGTTGACGCTGAGGAGGCGGGAAGGATCATGCATAAAGTACACGCAGGAGTGTGCGGGCCCCACATGAACGGGTATGTTTTGGCAAAGAAAGTCCTTCGAGCAGGTTATTACTGGATGACCATGGAAAAGGACTGTTTTAGCTTCGTTCGAAAGTGTCATCAGTGTTAGGTGCACGGTGATTTGATTCATGCGCCCCCCACAGAACTGCATCTCATGTCTGCACCTTGGCCATTCGTTGCTTGGGGTATGGACGTCATTGGTCCGATCGAGTCGAAGGCCTCAAATGGACACAGATTTATATTGGTTGCTATCGACTACTTCACAAAATAGGTGGAAGCTGTCACTCTCAAGTCAGTCACTAAAAAGGCTGTAGTGGATTTTGTGCATTCAAATCTTATTTGTCGTTTTGGTATTCCTGCGACTATCATCACAGATAACGCGGCAAACCTGAATAGTCACTTGATGGGGGATGTATGCGAACAGTTCAAAATAACGCATAGGAATTCCACTCCTTATCAGCCCAAGGCCAATGGTGTTGTGGAAGCAGCAAATAAGAACATCAAGAAGATTTTGAGGAAGACGATCCAGAGTTCCCGACAGTGGCATGAACAGTTACCCTTTGCATTGTTGGGATATCGCACTACGGTACGCACGTCAGTAGGAGCAACCCCTTATCTATTGGTTTATGGGACCGAGGCTGTGATACCAGCAGAGGTAGAAATTCCTTCGCTCCGAACCATTGTCGAAGCAGAAATTAAAGATAGCGAGTGAGTTAAGACTCGATTAGAGCAGTTGACTTTGATCGACGAGAAACGAATGGCTACGGTTTGTCACGGACAATTGTACCAACGAAGAATGGCCCGTGCTTACAACAAGAAAGTCCGACCCAGGAATTTTGAAGTGGGTCAACTGGTATTGAGGCGCATTCTGCCACATCACCAGGAAGCGAAAGGAAAATTTAATCCAAATTGGAAAGGCTCATACATCATCAGGAAGATATTGCTGAGAGGAGCGTTGTATCTGGGTGATATCGAAAGAAATGATCCTGAAATAGCAGTGAATGCGGATGCAGTCAAAAGGTACTATGTCTGAGTCATACTCCAGCGGTCCTGACACATTTGAGATAATGAAGGTTTTATTCCCACTACCCCAAACACTATCGACTCTCTCTACAAGCCCTTTGAGCCGGTTACATATCTGTGGTTACCTATCGAAAAAAAAGAAAAAGAAAAAAAAAAGAAAAAAGAAAAAAAAAAGAAAAAAAACGAACAAAACAAAACATTGATTGAGCTTGAACTACGTCTGACTTGATTCCGAAAGGATACGTAGGCAGCCTCTCTCTGAGGTTCAGTCACACCAAAAATAAAATCCCATTTACCCTGAAATTGAAACCGGGGCACCCAAACGGCTTAGAAGTCGTAGTTTCATCTACCATTTTTTACCAAGCACAAGTCCTTTGGATCAATTGCCAAAGGTAGGGGAGCCAAGAGATATCATGATTGGAGGCTGGTACATTCAGAATTGAGAGAAATAAAATGAGAGAGTCTTGTCAGTGAAAACCTTCGGGCACCGCGAGGCGACGGGAGTAGAGAAACCAAAATGAGAGAGCTTGTTTAGTAAAAACTCGCAAAGAGTGCTATCAAGCGACAACAAGAAGAGAAATGAGAGAGGTCAACTAGCGAAAACCCGCAAAGGGCGCTGTCGGCTGAAAGGATGACTTCACCTCAGGAAGTCTCGGCAAAGTTCCACCGGTTTGGAAACATAGATCCATTTTGGTTCATAAGGAAATGCATGTTCATTGAAGGTCAGGCGTCCAGTCCAAAAAGCATGTCATGTCAATTTAAAGTAAGCATGTTTCCATCAGATAAGTCCTTCTTGTCCCGAAAGGGACACTTCTCTTCTAAAATTTGCTTTCTCCATTCTTTGTTTTACTTTTCTTTGAATCGCTTTCATTTTAACTCCAAGTTCCAGATATACTGGAAAGAATAGGTGGCAGGACCGGCTTCAGGGAGATTGGTTTCGTAAGAAGTAAATACCCCGCGTCATTGGTACGTTTGTCCAAACCCGATGGGTCATGAGGTTGGCTGCATTCGAAGTAAAGCCACACACACGCATAAAAAAAAAAGAGAGAGAGAAATCCCCACTGGGTCTCCCTTTGTACAAATCCCCATAGGGCCTCCCTTTGTAAAAATCCCCACAGAGCATCCCTTTGTAAAAATTCCCCAAAGAGTCTGCCCCAGCTAATCCCCCAACGAGTCTGCCTTGTATAAATCCCCACAGAGTCTCCCCAATAAAAATCCCCACTGAAAATCCCCAAGAAGAACGGGATGGAAAAACCAAAGCCTTACAGGGCAAATCATCACAAAATCTGGAAATGCGAGTCTGAGTAGTCCAAAGGGTTTCGCTTGTGAATCCCATCAATGGCAGAGTTTCTCAACAGAAATAAGGACGCGACAAAGCAACTAGAACAATCAAGGTCATCGAACCAACCACCATTTCCGAACTGACAATTGTTCTATGTTTGGAAAATTGAAACAGGTGTGACCCAAAGCAACCGTACAAGAAGCAGGTTGTCGCCCAAAAGAAAAGAAATACATGAGTGCAAGAAACGGCTCGGCAATAAGGAATCCACTCAAAAAGGAAGTTTCCCCAAAATTCTCTAAAAGAAGAAAACTCAAAAAAGAGGGTCAGTTAGAATCACCGACATTTTTTCTGTTTAGCCAGCATTAGGGCTCCAACCCTGAACTAAGCATTTTCCATTTAGCCAGCATTAGGGCTCCAACCCTGAACTGAGCATTTTTTTTGATAGCCAGCATTAGGGCTCCAACCCTGAACTGAGCGTTTTCCATTTAGCTAGCATTAGGGCTCCAACCCTGAACTGAGCATTTTCCATCTAGCCAGCATTAGGGCTCCAACCCTGAACTGAGCATTTTTTTCTGTTAGCCAGCATTAGGGCTCCAACCCTGAACTGAGTGTTTTCCATTTAGCCAGCATTAGGGCTCCAACCCTGAACTGAGCATTTTCCATTTAGCCAGCATTAGGGCTCCAACCCTGAACTGAGCATTTTCCATTTAGCCAGCATTAGGGCTTCAACCCTGAACTGAGCATTTTCCATTTAGCTAGCATTAGGGCTCCAACCCTGAACTGAGCATTTTCCATTTAGCCAGCATTAAGGCTCCAACCCTGAACCAAGCATTTTTTCTGTTAGCCAGCATTAGGGCTCCAACCCTGAACTAAGCATTTTCCATTTAGCCAGCATTAGGGCTCCAACCCTGAACTGAGCATTTTTCTGTTAGCCAGCATTAGGGCTCCAACCCTGAACTGAGCAGTTTCCATTTAGCTAGCATTATGGCTCCAACCCTGAACTGAGCATTTTCCATTTAGCCAGTATTAGGGCCCCAACCCTGAACTGAGCATTTTTCTGTTAGCCAGTATTAGGGCTCCAACCCTGAACTGAGCATTTTCCATTTAGCCAGCATTAGGGCTCTAACCCTGAACTGAGCATTGTTTCTGTTAGCCAGCATTAGGGCTCCAACCCTGAACTGAGCATTTTTCTGTTAGCCAACATGAGGGCTCCGACCCTGAACTGAGCATTTTTCTGTTAGCCAGCATTAGGGCTCCACCCTTGAACTGAGCGTTTATTTTCTGTCAGCCGACATCAGGGCTCCAATCCCCGAGTTGAGCACTTTTCCATTCAGCCAGCATCAGGGCTCCAATCCCTGAACGGAGCATTTTTACCTTATGGCGACATTAGGACTCCAATCCCTGAGTTGCGTTTTGTAGACTAAAAGTTTTCCAATCCCCCCATCAATTCTGTAAGTTGTTATGGCAATTAATTCACGAAATTTTCCTAGTGAAACTGGGGCAGAAAAATTTCGTTCGTTTGTTTTGTTTATCTCAGCAGGTCTGACCTCGAGGCGCATGGATCGAGACGACCTACGGGATGAGTCTCAATCCAGAATAAATAAAAGAAGAAAAGGACAAAAAGAAAAGGTTCCGAGATATTGGAACAAACAAAGGGCGGATCACTCCAAAATTTGATCAAGGTCCCGAACTCCGCCAATCCCGTCTCACTCAATATCGCAAAAATAAACAGGCGCCTACAACTTGCTAGCATCAAGATTCGGATCGAAGTCTACAAGCAGAATCAGCTAAGACCCAAGATCAAGTTGCAAAAGAATTATAGATAGGAATCTTGTAACTAGCGGTTGACAGGCATAAATAGTTAGTTCAGTTTCAATTTCCTTTGGTTGTAATAAGGGAGTCAGTAAAGCAGCAGTGGCAACAGCAACAGCAGTAACAGCAAGCATCGCAATCCCATGGTAGTCCCAGCTACCAAAGTTTCCCGAACTACATTGACCTGATTCCTGTCTAGCCCAGGATATGTAGGAAATCTTTGAAGCAAAGATTCGGTCAAATTTTTTCAAAAAAACAATGTGCTTCGCACGGAGTAGTCAAACAGACAAAAAACCGCTCATATCCGCTCACTTCATCTTTGTACGGAAACTCTTCGTGTTTTCGCACAAAGAGGGGCAGCTGTGAGAACGTGATTTTTGTTTACGCGACAATCACTCCAAAAGAAATCAAAAATAATAACAAATGGTCTTGCTGTACGATTTTTTTGGAATTTACGTGGCATTTTTGGTAGTTATTTGTGGTCTTGTCCATTCTTATTTAGTCTTATCAAACAAAAATACAAAAAATATATGTCGTGTGTCATTAAACCATAATTCGGTTATTAAAAGAAAAATCACAAAAATATGCATCTTTTATTCTATTTGTCGCCATGGTGTGATTTTTACCTATTTAAATATTTTAATATGTGTGTGATAATTGTGTTAAGTGCTAATTAATGGGTGTTTAATTTCACTTTAATTAGGTATTGTGTTTTAAATTAGAAAATAAAAGAAAAGAGTACAAATTGGTTTAAAAATCAGATTGGGCCTGTTTTCTTTAAGAAAATTTGAGGCCCAAAAGCAGCCCAAGGCAGCCGGTCCAAGAGACCCACCTCCCAGGCCACCAAACGACGTAGTTTGACACCAAAACTACGTCGTTTCAAGAACAATCCATCTCAGCCATCCAAACCAAGTTGATCTGACGGCCCTCGTCATATATCCATACCCATCGTTTAAACCCGACCTGTTCAACCCCGGACTAACCCAACCCCTTGCATTTGAAACGACATCGTTCCTTACCAGCTGAAAGATCCTGGCCCTTCATCTTGCTTCATCCAACGGCCAGGATCTGATCACTCACTAACTATATAAACCCAAAACCTTACCCCACGCCCCCATCCAAACACCCTCCCCCCTTCATCGTCCCAAACACAGACCTCCCAAACCCTAGCTGCCCCTGTGCACCTTCACCGTAAACCCAGCGGCAACAACGCTGGTGACCACCACCTTAACACCCTAGGACCACTCAACCGCCCTAAACACAGATCCACCAACCGTTTAGTTCGAATCAATCCCTAGGTTCTCGAATCTTCATTTGAAGATTCGAGCAAAACCTCGATCTAAACCAACCTACCCCAGATTCACACTAGACACTCCCCTGACCTCCCTCGTGACCAAACCAGACCTGGTTTGGTCCGAATCCAACCAGGACAACCTGAATCCCAAATCTGCCTTAGGAACCCTAGAAGTCCTGAGTCCGTTTTTTGTCCGTTTAAACCAGAAGATTAGGGTCTAATGGACCTTAATCAAAGTGTTCTCAGTTTGAGAACACTTCGATTAAAGTCCGTTCAACCCCAAGAAAGGTCGATTCAAATCCAAGACAAGGCCTCCTGATTTTTCAAGCCTTTAAGGTATTTCTGTTTTCCTTTTCCTTGTCAGTTCATTTTGTTGTTTTATTATAGTTGAATGTCTGTTCATGTGTCCCAATGTTTAGTTGATTTGTTTTGAATTTTTTGTGTTGACTGTTCTGTCCTTGCACGGACCTCTCATTTGGTCGAATCTCTGTTGATATTCGTTGATGAGTGTATGTGTTTAACAGAGTAATCGATTGAAATAAATTTCGATTGATTAATTAGTTCCAGGGTCATTTCTTGTTTTGACAGTGCAATTTGAACGTCTACTCAATACTGTTCGATTCCAATCATTAGTTGTTGACTGTATGTGTTGTAATTCGCGTAGTCGATTCAATATATGTCGTCGATTAGTTTCAGCCTTGAATGGTAATAATTTGACTCATGTTATTCATTTTCTGCTGAAGCTTTGCTTGAATCCAATTAAGAATTGAGTATAGCTGCTTGATAGTGTGCTTATTTGAATCAGAAATCGTCTAAGGATTGGATAGCTGTTAGTGTTAGCAAGAATTACAGATTGTAGTTCAATTTAATAGCATGTATGCTCACTTTTGACTCTGGGCAGCATGTGTTTGGTCAGAAGTTAGGGAATTAGAATAATTGGACAGCATGTGCTGTCAGGATACATTCCTGTTGCCCATGTTTGGTTTAGTTTAATAAAATGATAAAGCATTTTAATAATAAAAAGAGGTTTTTTCAGGGGAATATCATGGGAGGGGGCTTTATTCTAATCTGTTGAGTGGAAAGAACAGCAGGAGAACATGGGAGGGAATTGAGTTTGTCTAACAGGCTGTTGAATGGGCTGATGCTAGGCTATAAATAGAGAAGTTTTCCATTGGTTCAAGGAGGGGGACAGAGGCTAAAAAAGACTAAGAGGATAGGAGATTTTTGGCAGACAGATCAGAAAAGAGAGAGTGGAGAGTTCAAGAAAGGAAATAGTTCTGAAGATCAGAAAAATAGTTCTAAAAATCAGAAAAGATATACTTCTAAAAATCAAAAGAGAGAAGAAAACCCAGGCTGTTTCATTGAAGTGAAATTCTGTTTTGCCTCACCCTTTTTCTCTGTTTGGAAATTAGCCTTAACCTGCTGTCAAACTTAGGGTCCTTCCTTTGAGTGTTTGAAAAATCAGAAATTGTGTTCCATTATTGTGTCGGGTTCACCTATTACTGCCTGTTTGATTAACATTGGTATTTCCGAGTCCCAACTAAGTCTGCTGAGTGTGATTTGTATGGGTGCCGGGTTTTGTTTCATTGGGCTATTTATGTTTGGTTCGTCTGGGATTTGATTCTACCCTACTGTTGCTGCTGTCAAATTTTTGCTGCTGCCATTCCTCTTTGCTACTGCTGCTGACTTCTCTACCTTCTCTTCTTCTTTGCATTTCAACATCCAGGTACACATTTTGAATCCCACACTGATGTAACCGTAACAGTTGAAAGCATGAAATGAAAGATGTTGAAGAAGTAATCATTTGCTGCAATAATTATAGCTTTATAAGATGTTGTTAGATTCATGTAATTTGCTAGGTTGTAACTCAATAGCATAAAAAAATAGGTAGTTTTGTACTTAACTGAAGTTTAGTCTTTTTTTTAGTATTGTGATTTATAGTTGTTTGGTTGTACGAATGATGTAATTATGCAATTTGTGATAACTAGATTCCCTTTCAGCTATATGTTGTATGTATAGGGTAGAATGCTTTAACCTTGCTAAATGCAACATAGTTTTAATCTTTGAGTTTTTTTTTAAAACTTTGTCGGATCCCGTTAGGCAGTATATAGGACCACGTTTGAATCCCATTAGTAACAATTTCTAGTAGTTTAATTCTATTAATCTATTTAAATAAGTTAGCTTAATTTCAAACTCGAAGGATGTTTAGTACGAGCTTAGCATGCTATTCACCTTGCCTGCGATTTCTTTTATCAAATCAAAAGCACGTTCAATAAGGTACAGAATTCCTTACCTCGCAGATAATTAATCCAATAATTGATAAGGGATCAGAGTTGGCCAAGCATGTAATTTAATTAGCATGTATTTTCTTTTCTTCCATTTTTAGAGATAAACATAATAGAAAATGCAGTCGCTGTAAGTTTTATCCTTTCAAAAAATGAGACGAGCCTCGCCAAATAAAAATGCAAATTGCGGGACCCTCAATAATTGATCATAATAAATACTTAGAATTTGGGAGGGACTGTTTAGTGAATTTCGCTGCCTTCCCCAAAGATAATAACGTGTTAGATTCTTTAGGCGCGACTTAATTAAATTACATTCTTAAATTCGGGTGCGCATTTATGTGACCCAAATTCAAATCTCAACGGAGTCGAAATGTATTGACAACTACGGGTGCATTGATTGTGACGTGGTTCGAGATGCATTTTCACAACGTTGCAATTCTATTAAAAAATAATAATAAAAGCGGTTTAAACTTAACAAAAGCACACCGGTTATAACATGTATTAAAATCAGATATTTAGCCATTATAACAATTTAAGCGACCGTGCTAGAACCACGGGATTCGAGGGTGCTTAACACCTTCCCTCGGGTCAACAGAATTCCTTACTTAGAATTTCTGGTTCGCAGACTTCATTTGGAAAAGTCGAAAATTTCCTCGATTTGGGATTCAAGATAAACCGGTGACTTGGGACACCAAAAACCAAACCTTTCCCAAGTGGCGACTCTGAATTAAATAAATAATCCCATTTCGAATATTGTCACTTAAATTGGAAAAACTCCCTCGCGCATTTAACCCTTCGGGGCGGGCGCGCAAAAAGGAGGTGTGACAATTAGTTGTTCTTACCAAGAACAACTAACCAGCCTGTATTCCCGGCTAGTTCGACGCTTGAAAACAAATCGAGGACTTCTGACTTGTTGTAGATTTAGGATTTGAGGTTTTGGCAGGGGTTTTTTTTTGGGAAGTCGACGATGAAATCATGATGAAGGAGGGTCAAGGATGATGGGATTTGATTTTTGAGTGATTTAGGGAAGTTAAGTTTTTGATCGTATTTTTCGATCTAAAATTCGAGCCAACCTAATGGGATTCAAGGGTAGCTGGTCGGAGATTGGTGAAGGGGAGGACACGAGGATGTCGTGGTGTTAAGATGGGGGTGATTGGAGTGGTGTATGGCGTCTCCGCCGACGGGGGCGGCTGGAATTTGAGTGTGGCGTCTCTAGGGTTTGAGAGAGATAGAATGAAGGGAGATGGAATGGGGGGAGGGGTTGTTCAGATAGCTAAATACTTAGGGGAGGTCGAGTTCCGGTCGGTTGGATCAGTTGATCCAACGGTTGAGATGGTAGGGATCTAGAACGGCGTCGTTTGGTTAAGCATAGAGATCGGACCGGGTTGGGGTGTGGGTTTGGGCAGGATTCGAGTGGGTATTGAGCAAAAAAACGTCTGGGCCTAAGAATGTTAATTGAAAGCCCAAAATTCAGAGATCTTTTAATTCCCTTCTTTTTCTTTTACAATTTTTATTTTAAAAAATTCTTTTCTTTTCAAAATTAAAACCTAAATGAATTCCTAAACCAAATTACCCTACCAAATTATATTAATTACTCAAAATGATACTTACCACAACTAATTAATTACCAAATTAAAAGAAAAGTACAAAATTCGAAGCTAAACGTTAAAATGAGTTATTTTTGTGATTTTTTTATTTTTGTAACACAACTAAATTACTAATAGTTTAAAAATACAAAATTAAATCCTAAATGCAAATACAATGTATTTTTTTGTATTTTTCATGAATTAAATAAAATTAACGTGCACAGACAAATGCAAGCAATTAAAAAAATGCTACAAAAATCCACGAAATTGCAAATATTGGGAAAAATTTATTTTCTTTGATTTTATGGAAATAATTCGTATAGGGCAAAAATCATGTGCTCATACCATGCACATAACCGGGGGTGATTCCACGTCACCATATCCCATATAGGTCTGATAATGCAACATAACTGAAATTTCGTAGTCCAACAAGCCTATGAACCTTAGAACCAAGTTTCCATTTCCATACTTATCTATAATATCAGAATCTCTCATCTATACATTGGATAAGTCTGAACAAGCTGTAGCAACCCATATCTGCAACTCACGATGAAATCACCTGATGTACCACACAACTCAAATGCTCATAGCGATAACTTTTAGTCACAGCAGCTGCTCATACAACCCGATACCGACAATAAACCTCTCATGAATTAAAGCATCACTCCAACACTTTAATATACTGCCCATTATGAATGAAACACGCAGAAATCATAACCATTCTTCAGATCAACTAGTTATGGAGTTCCCTGTCCTTCTGCAAGGACTGTAGTAAATTTCTAAGCCGAATCCCGATATTATCCTTCCAACATGCTGAAATCAAATCTGATAGTATTCATTATAGATCTCAATGACCTCATCTCATCCAACATGATTACTCTAGTGATATGACACATCGATACCATCTAGATCCACAACCCGTGCGACCCGCGCACCAATAAGCAGCAGCCCAAATATACTCAATTCATGGAATAATGACTCAAATGAGAGAGTTGTACCGCAAGCTCACCAGTATCATCACTACACAATGCTAAGAACCCATCACACATCGTAGAACCAGAACACACGAATCTAACCCAAAGGATCATACCTCCACATAACTCTGCTACAATGCGCGACCCTATCCAAATACCGGTCCACATGAAACACCTCAAGTCACTATGCCCAAAATCAACAACCACACACAATTCGATGCTTAGTACCAAAAGCAAATCATCATAACCATGGAGAAGCAAATGATACAATGCCATACTGGTCCCGAAGAACATATACAATGCGCAAGATATCATGTAACACCAAAATACCCATCTCATTCAAATTCCGCTATAAAGCCCCAAATAGAACCCTATTACTTGAGCATAAAATCAGCGAGTCACAACTTCTCGCAACACGGAAAGGTAACTCATAGATCACTCCCGAACGCGAATAAGCTCAATGACAATCGAACGGCACCTCCCTTAACAATAGCAATTCGGAATCAATAAAGCCGACTCGATGTAGAACAGACAACCCTATTGGCCTACCAATGAACCCCTTATCAAGGAGTCCCTGAAGCTGCTCCTTTAACATTTTTAACTCCTCTGGTGCCATACAATATGGTGTCCGACACCAAATCAATACAGAAATCCACAACCTTGTTCGGCGGCATGTCCGGTAGTAGAAAACACATCCGAAAAATCCCTCACCACCGGAACTAAATCAATGGTAGGAGTCTCTGCACTGACATCCCTCACGAAGGCCAAATAAGAAAAAGAAACCTTCCCAACCATCCATTGGGTCTTCAAAAGTGAAATCATCCTACTAGGAACATAATTTGTCGAACCTCGCCACTCAATCAGTGGCATTCCCTGCATAGCCAACATCGCCGTCTTAGCGCAACAGTCCAGAATAACATGACATAGAGACAACCAGTCCATACCCAGCATCACACCAAAATCTAACACACTAAGCAATAGAGGATACACTCGGGTCTCCAAACCCCAATAGTTACCACACAGGGTCGATACACGCGACCCACAACCACAACATAATCTATTTATGAGAACTCCCAGTCTCCAAATCCGTATAGCACACGAATTACCATATTCTATCCCAATTCCACCATCCGAATACATACCACACCTCTAATACCTAATCATTCCATGAGAGATACTCCTAAAGTTCTTCTGTGCCACCAAGAAAACTTGAATATCAGTAGTTGATCAAATAAGAGAGCACCGCAATACCAATGAAGTACCCTTAACTCAAACACATTGCCCTTTCTGAAATGTATACCCTCATCAATCCACACCAATTAGTGATATTAATTACCTAGTCATCTGAAACTGTCCATGTTGTCTAAGAATTTATGACCTTCCTTTCAGAACTGAACCACGACCTTACATAAGCAAATCTCAATCCTACACAACATACCGCATATACCATACCATTATAGGATAAGCATGAGAACTTCATATCCATTTCGAGCCACAAGAAACTACGTACTCAACTAGGCGAGAACTTTTCATTTGATCCCATCTAGAAGAAAATCTCTATTCATCACATGCTCCTCACGCCAGTAGAAAATATACCTCTCTAACTGTAGTAGAAACCATCAAGAATTCTCCGAACCCCATTTGCACTAACACCAAACCGTCAGTACTAAATCCTTCTAACTCAACCAAGCTACGCAGGTCACCAAAACCCAAGAGCACTGCCACAAAACACCTTTAGAAATTCACTACCTCATAAACACCCAAAGAACTAATCATATCCCTTACCATGCCGATCCGGCCTACTACAAGCTGTCTTATTTATCCAAGTTGCTTCTAAATTTCCTTCAAATTAATATTTCCCCTTGCCATAATACCGCAATCCTCAACCCAGACTCACCACATGAAACTCAAGCATGAAACTGCACTGTCTAAGGCTCATAAGCCGCTGAATACTCTCTTAAATATTCCAAAAAATACCACATTCAAAATACTTACCCTGAAGAGACTTCCTGCGAATTTAAGCTATTACATTCACCTTCATGATACTGATGTGTAGATTCCATACTGATATAGAAATGCCACAAGTCTTGACACCCTCCAATGTAAACCTCAGTTTCTGGCCAAATACACTTCCTGGAGACCTCCAATTATTACATATAAGTCTTGAATCCAATAAAACCATTCTTGGGAGTCATCCACTTTACTCAGGTTTCAATTTCACTGATCAAACAAATCGAACGACATGTGCCCTATTAAAAAAGCAACACCTATAGAAGTAACCCCACCTTAATACAACCAAATAAATTCCTGCGTTACGCGCCGTATATCCCTCACCATTAACAACTCATGTCATTACGTGATTCCCATTCACCCATAAAGCATGACATAACCTTTGTTAAAATTTCCTTTACTCGAGCCATCCTCGACCCAACCCTTACAAGCCACAACTGATTCACTAATATACCTCAAACTGAAACCAATGCAACACATAATCGTGCAATCAACTAATCAATAGCGGGCTCCCCCACTTGGCTCAAAGCCATAGGTCAAAACACACAGAACTCACAATGTCCATACTCTACTGATGCCATAATACCATGGTGAGGTTAAACTAAATCCTTCATAAGCTTGTGCAACTCTAACTATCTAGTACCTTAAATCATCTGCAAATCTCACATTCATCCTCATAACAGTCAAGACAACTCTCATACGCGATCTGAACTCAAACTGCAGCACATATAATTTACTGGTAAAAGAGGATTTTCAACAAATGACATGGGGATCACACAACTTCAGAACACTCCGCAGGAGATAACCCACCTGCTCTGCCTCAAACTAACTTCTCTTCATACCCTTCCACCGCTATAAACATCACGCAATTACCAAATCTTCCTGAGTTTGAACTCAAATCGCGACATAAAATCCACCTTACTCCCTAACTAACAACATGAAAAGGTCCTTCAATACACCCTAACTCGGTCTATACATCAAATCACGATGGAAATCAAGCACCAAATAGTTCTTTCTACCCTCGAGCAGACCCTTCTCGTCACATTCAAATCATATGAACACATCTCGCAGTCACATCATACTCTTCACTTAGCCATCCGGTCATCACTTCCATTAATAGGGACACTACTGAACTTATAAATCCAGAAGCATGTTCTCACACAATCAACACCTCAGTTCTCAAGCTACAAGCAAATCCCATCCTCAAGTCCTCCAGACTGGCCCAACATCAATACACAAGAATCACATCTCGCCCTTCGATAAGGGAATCACAAGTCGTCGATGCACAGCTGATACCGAGCGCTCATGCACGCATACGAACGCATAGAAGGAATTTTAAGAGTTATATTTCAAGCTGAATCAATGACGCGCGATAAGAATTCAAGAATGTGGGATTTCCTAAAGGTTCTACAGCCTCCCGAGGATAAGTATAGACGTCTCCGTACCGATCAACGGGACTCTACTAAACCTACTCATGACTCATCAGACCAATGCAACCTAGGCTCTGATACCAACCTGTCACGACCCTAAAACCAACTCGATCGTGATAGCGCATATCGTTAAAACAGGTCAGCCGACACAATTTCCAAATCAAACCATTATTTTATAAAAGTCATTTTAAGTCATTAATTAACATGGAATCTCATAATGAAGTCTAAATGATCAATACAGAATAGATACACAAGCCCGACATTCGGGTGTCACAAGTTACGAGCAACTACATCTTTGTCTCAATACAATAAAGTCTAAACAAGACTAGAGGACTATACTAAATAATGCTAGGGAAGATAGGAGGGAGAAGAACAGGGTTGCGAACGCCATGCAGCTACCTTGTTGGCTCCGAAATCCTGCTCAATGGACAAATCAATGCTCACTATCGTTACCCGCAACTCCTGGATCTTCACACAAGGTGCATGGGGTAATGTGAGTATGCCAACTCAGTAAGTAATAAAAGTAAATGAAAGCTGAGCAGTAAGAAAGCACATAATTTCACGTCATAACACTACAACAAATACAACACATTGCTCAAAACAGTACAGAAACCATTTTTCTTGTAAAACAATTCAGTTTTCAGTAAAATCTTTCCTTTTAAAACATCTTTCAACAGTTTCAAACGAGTGATGAAAACAGTGAGAAAAGGATAGAAACGTAAAAATCCCCTCGGGCGAAAAAATGTACCATAAACCACCACTCGGGCATAATATCAACAGAGCCCCTCGGGCTATCTCAAAATCACTCAAAATTAGCCCCTCGGGCATAACATGAATCAAGAACCGCCACTCGGGCAAAATATGGATCAAGAACAGCCCCTCGGGCAACAATATGAATCAACAACAGCCTCTTGGGCTGCATTACATCACTTACACTGGGTACCCATGCTCACTGGGGGTGTTCAGACTCCGGAGGGGCTCCTACAGCCCAAGCACTATAACAAGCCATATTGTGGCATAATCAATCGGGCCCTCGGCCTCACATAACAACAAGCCACCTCGTGGCATAAATCAATCAGGCCTCGGCCTCACAATATCATGAATCAGTACAACATGATGCGGCGCGTAGCCCAATCCCATAATATCCTCACAACACAAGCCCTCTGTCTCACTCATTCAGAAATCTCTCAAGCCACTCGGGCAACAGTAAAACGGGAAACTCAGCCCAAAATATCATTTAAAGTATCAATACAGAATAAATACGGCTGAGTTATGAAATCAGTAAAATACAGCTTGACTGAGTACAGATAATAAGACAAAATAGTAAGGAATAGTAGTAAAAAGTCCCTAAGGGTCCAAACAGTTGGCACAAGGCCCAAATATGGCATTCAGCTCAAAAAATAGTAATACTTTCCAAAACACAATGATATCAAATAGTTTTCAATCAACGGCGCGACTTAATAGTCGTACGGGATGGACCAAGTCACAATCCCCAACGGTGCATGGCCCCACGCTCGTCATCTTACGTGTGTGTCACCTCAAAGTAGCACAACGATGTGAAATCTGGGGTTTCATACCCTCAGGACAACATTTACAATCATTACTTACTCCAATCCGGTCCAAACTCTAGCCCGCGATGCCTTTGCCCCTCGAATCGGCCTCCAATTGCTCCAAATCTAACCAAAATCGGTATCATACCATTAATACGCGCTAAAGGAACAAAGCCCAAGCAAAAATAATCAAATTAACTCAAAAATCCAGAAATTGGCCAAACCCGACCCCCGGGCCCACATCTCGGAATTCGAAAGAAATTACATCAATCGAATCCTCATCCTCCCACGAGTCCATACAAACACAGAACATCAAAATCGAACCTCAAATGGCCTCTCAAATCCCCAATTTATTGTCTCCAATTTCAAGTCCTAATTCTCCAATTTTAGGCTTTAAATCCCACTGCTAGTTAGAAATCACCATAGAATCGAGGTTATCCCTTGAATCCCTCTTCAAATCCTCTCAAAAAGCTCCAAAGTCGCTCAACAATGGTAGGAAATGGGCTAAAAATCGCGAAGGCAACTATTAAAACATTCTGCCCAAGTATCAATTTCCTTCTTCGCGAACGAGAATGCCCTCTCGCATTCGTGTAGACCAAATTATACTGCCTCTCCCCTTTATTCTTCACGAACGCGAACAATGCCACGCAAACACGACTCTAATCTCGCGAACGCATAGACCAAGGACCTGGGGTCCCCAACGGCCTCACTCCTCTTCGCGAACGCGACCCCTATCACGCGTCCGCGATGCACATTCTATGTTAACCTTCGCGTTCGCATCCTCTCCTTCGCGAATGTGTATAACAAAAATCACCACCACAGAAGACACCCGACGCGAACGCGATGAACAAAATCTCTGCAACAGAAAACCAGCAAAATATGCAACTCTCAAAACCAAGAATTTGGTCCGTTAACCACCCAAAACTCACCCGAGGCCCTCGGGACCTCAACCAAACATGCCAACACATCCCATAACATCGTTCAAACTTAGTCAAGCCTTCGAATCACTCAAAACAACACCAAATCAACTTCGGATTCAAGCTTAAGAACTTAGAACTTTCAAATTTCGCAAACAATCAAAAAGTCTATAAAACCTCACCCGAATGACCTGGAATTTTGCACACGTCACAAATGACACAACGGACCTGCTCAAATGTCCAGAATTCCATTCTGACCCCGATATCAAAATTTTCACTGCCGACCGGAAAATGTCAAATTTCCAATTTTGCCAATTCAAGCCTAACTCTACCACGGACCTCCAAATCACATTACGGATGCACTCCCAAGTCTAAAATCACCTAACGGAGCTAACCAAATCATAAAAATCTGAATCCGAGATTAAATAATAAAAATCAAAACTTGGTCAAACCTTTCAAATTTAAAGCTTCAAACTGAGAATTGTTCTCCCAAATTTATGTCGATTATCCTAAAAATAAAAACCGACGATTTACATAAGTCATAATACATCATACGAGGCTAGCCATGCCCAAAAATTGGTAAGTGAAGTACAGATGCTCAAAAAAGACTGGTCGGGTCGTTACAGGTATAAAGATCTTTTACACTAATACTTAATTTATTTAATGTGTGATAGCAAATTAGTTTATATTTTAATGGAATTACTAATTAATGCTTTTTAGAGAGATTTATCCGTAATTATTTATAAGTTACACGAATATGTATATTAGTGCTTAAAATTTAAATTCAATAAATATTAACTTAACTTGATCATATTAAAGACTGAACTTGCATAAGGTTATTCTTTGAATCAAGTAGTTTACATCACAAAATAGCGTCCCGTGTTTAGAAACCTAACCAACTATATAAATGGAAAACTATATAGATTCCTACATCCTTAACATCATCATCACAGGTTCGAATCTTGGGAATAGAAAATTTTTAGGAAACGGTTTCTTTTTTAATAGGTTATACAGGCACGAATCTAGATTAGTTTGGGCCCAACATAAATACTGCAGATGGCATGAAAAACCAAAAACAACATAAACTAGAGTTGACCATAGATGGGCCAACCATTTAATCTCTTAGGTGATTTAGCTCTTCACTTTGAACACAAAAAAGCCGATTATTTAGCAAAAGTAGGCTTCTTTTCCTCTTTTAGTTGGAAAGGATGCATGATTGAGAAAGACTGTAGTGCTTTGTTTACCTTATCTTCAATCACCTTTTAATCACTTCTTTCCCTATCATTCGGCTTCAACTCTCAGCAAGTTTAGGAAAAGACTTCTTTAATTTGTAGCACATTACTAGAAAAGAACCGTCCCAAAAAAATGATTAAAGTAGGTCAGTAATGTCTAATAACCGTCCAAAATGAGATCATTAACGTGTGGTCGGTATTTTGAAGGTCGGAAGGGAATATCGACCAAAGTTGGTCGGAAATTACCGACCAACTTTGGTCAGTCATTTAAATTCAAAAAAATGGCCGAAAAAATAAACCAAAGTTGGTCAGTATTTTAATTATGTAATTAAAATATGCACCATCTGGGAATCGAATCGGGGTTTGTACTGTAGCATGATACTATTCTACCACTAGACCATTGGTGCATTTTATTTTAAGACTGTCTTTTATTTCATTTATACTTTTTAATAGTATTTTCGTACGAAAATAACCGACTAATGTCGGTTGGTTTTATTAAAAAAATAAAATTACCGACTGAATTCGGTTGTTTTTTTTAATATTAATTTAATTTATTTAAAATGAAAAACCAATCAAAGTTGGTCGATTTCTTGAAAAATAAATTTCACAAGACTCAAAAATAGTTTCGCGTATATTTGTGCCAAAAAAACTGACCAACATTGATCCTTTTTTGCTGAATTTCTAGCAGCGGCAAGAATTCTCATAGTGACTATTGATGTGGAGGATCCATAGGGATATGATTGTGTCCTAATTAGGATGTCAACTCTAAAGTCATATAAATTCTTCCACCCCTCCCCCACCGCAAGTGAATGGAGCATGGATTTGATTGATTTATGTGAATATATATATATATATATATATATATATATATATATATAGTAAGAACAATAAAAGTTGAATCATCACAATCCAAATTCATCTCCAGCATTATTCGCTCCGATCCAACATAACTCGTAGATTGTCCCTTTGGTTAAGTCGCTATTCACAACGAAAGCGCACATACCATGTGATTAATGCTCTATTTTATATATAATTTTACTTTTTCCTCCCTTTTTATTGAGGAATTTGCCTATGGTATGACAAGCATTTTTGTTTTGGAAGCTTGATAGCTTAAAAGCCTTGTGTATAGTTTTCTTGACCCGCCCTCCATCATGAACATCACATAAACTAATAAACTAATTAAGTTAAGTCATGAATCAGGCAACCCATTTCGTGTTACTAGAATGACATCCTAGTTCAATCATATTTTAGATTCCCATACAGTACTCTCTTTGTTTGTCTGTTCTTTCTATCATGAAAAAGGCAAGTTTGAAACTGTGAGAAAGGATTTTCGGAACCATTGAGGTCAGATCATTACCCTTTCGAACAGAAGCTGAACCACTTGCAAGATTTTTTGCGACATCTAACCCAAAAGGGTACAGCAAAACTGATTGCTTGGACCATTGCTTTGAAACTCTTCTGATTTGACTACTTCCTCCGTTTCGATTTAGATGATATAGTTTGAATTGATATGGAATTTAAGAAGAAGAAAAAAAAAAGAAAACTTTTGAAGTTTATTGGTGGTGAAAAAGAGCTACACGTGGAATATTAGACTGCTGACATGGTATAATGCGTGGAACAATAATATAGCAACACATTGCAGTCTTATTTGATAGAAAAAGAAAAGGCACGAAAATAAACACCCACGAGACAGTACCGGGCCTAACAGCTGGCAAGGAATGAATAAATAGCAAAACGAAGGGAAGATACATGGAGCGGAAGGAAATAAAGAAGGGGAATCTGAATAGATATAAGGCATTTATAGCAATAGATGCGTCAGTTATAAAAATCTAAAATAATGGGAAATCAATATCATTAATTCTCATAATTAGCCCAAATTATGGGGGAAAACCGTTACTATTGTATATTCCTGTATAAAGGCACATAATACTATTTGTAAGGACACATCTAAGGCAATATTGAAATATACACTTTACTTTTTCGCTTTCTCGAAATTTTCTGCTTTGACTTTGCAATCAATTATTACCTTAGTTATTTTTATTATTTTCCTTTAATACTATTGAGAAAGTGAAGCTAAATTTGGTTATCAGTAACCCGTTTTCTTCTAAAATTAGGCTTTGATCAAAAGATATATTTTTTGGTTAAACAAATTGGTTTTGTTGCCGGGAATCTGATAATCTTTTTACTTTCCAAATTCTCTTTTCTGTCAAACAATCATGTCAACTGCCAATGACAACAACCAACTGAATCAACAGAATCAACAAGAGGGAGGAACTCCAATCCCTTCACCTCAAAATTCTTCTCGACAATCCCGGGAGGGAACACCTCAAAGATCAATATCACACGTGAATGATCAACAAGGGGATGAGCAAATTGCTGAAGACGCATTAAAATAGCTAATTGTGGAACACGTCAACAATGCTCTTCAAGCTTTTGTTAGTGGATTGCCAACTGTGCCACCAACTCCACCTCAAAATAACACTGCAATCATAGAAAACCCACGCTTGGGACTTGCTAATTCGGGAAGCGGAGAAACTCCCAGCGCATCTCGTGATAGAAGGTCAGGTACCCTCAAATAATTCTAATTTACAATGTTTAGTACTAACTTTGCAGAAGCAGATCAAGGAGTAGAATAATCGCATAGAACAAATACCTGGTGTGCCGCCCCTGATTAAAGGAGTGGATATTGACAAATATTCACAACAGCCCTGGAAGCCAAGTACAGCTCCCTTGCCGATTTCAAAGAAGTTTAAAATGCCCGATATTGCAAAGTATGATGGAACAACCGACCCACAAGATCATGTAATCGCGTTTACAGCTGGCGTGAAAGGCATAACCAAGCAAGAAATGAGTCAGTGTTGGTCAAAAAATTTGGCGAAACACTCACTAAAGGAGCACTAACATGGCATTCTCTTTTACCAGAAAATTCTATTGATTCTTTTGCTGAGCTTGCAGATTCATTTATAAAAGCACATTTGTGAGCTCAAAAAGTTGAGAAGAGGATGGAAGACATCTTCAAAATAAAACAAGGAGATACGGAGCTACTTAGGGAATTTGTGGATAGATTTCAGCATGAAAGACTTCCTTCGTAACAAACTTCGACACATATTGCTATAATGTGATGCCCTTTGTGATTAAGAATACCGGAGCCACTTATTAGAGGCTTGTAAATAAAATATTTGAAAACCAAATAGGAAAAACCATGGAAGTTTACATAGATGATATGCTGGTTAAGTCTTTGAATGCAGGTGATCATCTTAAATAACTAGAAGAAACCTTTGACATGTTAAGGAAGCATAACATGAAGCTTAACCCCAAAAAGTGTGCATTCGGAGTCAGCTTCGATAGGTTCTTGTGGTTCTTAGTGTCACAAAGTGGGATTTAAGTCAATCCAGATAAAATTAAAGTCATTGAGGACATCCCCGACCAGCTATCAAACATGAAAGAGCTTCAAAGGTTTACAGAAAGACTGGACTCTTTGAGAAGATTTATTTCCCGGTCTTCGGAAAAATGTCATCACTTCTTTTCCATTCTAAAAAGAAGAACAACTTCGAATGGACTTCGAAATTCCAGTAGGCTCTAAAATATTTGAAAAGGTATCTATCGAGACCTTTATTATTATCAAAATTGGAGGAAGGCAAACAATTGCTAATTTACTTAGTGGTCTCGGATGTAGCGGTAAGTACCATTTTGGTCCGTGAAGATGAAGGTACACAATCTCTTATTTATTATGTTAGCAAACTTTTAACGGGAGCAGAAACTCGCTACCCATACCTCGAAAAACTAGCCTTAGCACTCGTAGTCGCTGCTCGAAAGTTTAGTCCTTATTTCAAATGTCACCCGATGGCCATGGTGACAACTTTTCCCCTGCAGAATATACTTCACAAACCTAAACTTTCAGGTCAACTGGCCAAGTGGGCAGTCAAAATGACTGAATTTGACATAGAGTATAAATCTAGGACTGCGATCAAGTCAAAAGTTTTGGCTGACTTCGTGGTCAATTTCAGTCCAAAATTGCTACCTTTGGCTACCAAGAAAGCAGTGATGTTTTTGGAATCGACATTGGGAGTCTGGTCTTTGTTCACAGATGGAGTTTCCAATGTGAAAGGGTCCGGGCTCAATGTAGTACTAATCATGCCTTTCGGAGAAACCCTAAGGAAGGCCATAAGAACTGTTCCTCTGACTAACAATAAAGCTTTGATTGCAGGACTTGAGCTGGCCCAGGACTAGACTCCAAGTCATAGAAATCAAATGTGATTCCCAACTGGTAGTCAATCAGGTCTACGAAATCTTCAAAGCCAAAGAGGACGCATGCAACAATATGTAATGAAAGTCTAGGCCTTTATCGCACGGTTTAGGGAATAGTCAATTACCCACATCCCGAGGGAAGAAACATAAAAGCGGATGCACTAGCTAATCTGGGTTTGTCCACAAAAATGAAGGGATTTGACCTCGATATGGTTGTGCATATTATGCATTCGGTATTGGATGTGGATGGCTATTATGAAGTAAATGCGACCAATTTGGTCTTGGACTGGAGGAATGTGATCATTGACTATCTCGAGCACGGAAAACTACCCGAAGATCCCAAGGCACCTCGGGCGCTACGTACTAAAGTAGCCCAATACTGCTTCAGGGGAGGTCAATTGTATAGAAACTTTTTTCAAGGCCCGCTGGCCCATTGTTTAGCAGCCTCCGAAGCTAATTACCCCATGAGACAAGTTCATGAAGGAATATGTGGAAATCACTTGGGCGCGGATTACTTTGTATTAAAGCTAATTACGACAGGTTACTACTGTCCCCGAATAGAACAAGATGCTAAAGCTTATATTCGGAGATGCGATAAGTGTTAATACCATGCATTGTTGGTGCATCAACCGTCAGAGCTATTGCGTTCAGTTTTATCTCTCTAGTCATTCATGAAATGGGGAATGGACATACTCGGTCTGCTGCCGCACACTCCTGGTAAGGTAAAGATTTCTTTTGACTTTAACTGATTACTTTTCTAAGTGGGTTGAAGCAGGTTCGTACAGAAAAATCAATAAGCACGAAGTAGTCGATTTCCTGTGGGAGAACATAATTTGTAGGTTTGGGATACTAAAAGAGTTATCTTGCAACAACTGGTCATAATTTATAATCAGAAAAGTCACAAAATTCCTTGAAGTTATGATAATAAAGAAAATTACATCATCATCGTACCACCCGAGCACAAACGGGCAGGCGGAATCAATGAACAAAGTAATTATTCAAAATCTCAAAAAGGGATTAGAAGCATCCAGAGGAAAATGGCCCGAAGAGCTACCGGGAGTGCTATGGACATACCGAACAATGGCTAAATCAATCAAGCACGAGGGAGACACCTTTCTCTCTCATATACGGAGCAGAAGTCTTGATCCTGGTGGAAGTAGAGGAACCTACCATAAGATACTTCCAGGCAGACGAAGAAGCTAACAACAAAGCATTAATGTTCAGGCTGGAGCTACTCGGCAATGTAGCGAATTGGCACATAAAATGTTGGTGGCCCAAAAACAAAGAATGAAATGATATTACAACTAAAGAGCTAATCTCCATTTTTTCAAAGTGGGAGATTTGATTTTAAGGATTGTAACAAAATACTTGAGAGATCAACGCAGGAAAGCTGGGTCCACTGTGGGAAGGCCCCTACCGAGTTTTAGCTATCTCCGGAAAAGGATCATACGAATTGGAAAATCAAGACGAAGTAAAATTTTCGAGCAACTAGAACGTGGCACACATCAAAAGATACTTTTGCTAATGAGCATCGCCTATACTGAAAGTGTGTGCTGCACTCTTTTTTCCTTCATCCAGTTTTGTCCCAATTAGGTTTTTCTAGCAAAGTTTTTAACGAGGCAGCAATGTAAAGCATAATACGGACAAAACATCATCAGTAGAAGTATGACTTTTAAAATACAAAACATGAGAAAAAAAATAAGACACTACGGGATGGTTAGATATTCTTTTACTCAATAGCAAAGATCCTATAGGGAAATAAAGCTTGCTATCGGCCCAAAGATTACCGGACCATTCACGAGTGCAAGTCATTGGGGGGTGGTTAGGTAATCTTTGAATCTATAGCAAAGTTCCTAATGGGAGGTGAAACTTGTTATCTGACCAAAGATTATCCAACCATCAGTAGTGGGATCTTCAAATGAGCGAGACTTCCAATGTTTAAATATATATTCTTCGCGTTCGAAAACTTGGGGAGGGATGATACAAGTAACGGAAATATGAATTCCACATACAATGGGATTACGAAATCCAGGAACAAAGATATATCATCGGGACCGGGGACTCGCGGCCAGCCCCGTAGAAACAAGTTGTACAAATTAGCCTCAAGTAATGGCAATTTCTTTTTCAACACAACAAATGCTTATGTACTTTTGGAAATGGAAGGAATAAAGCAAAGTCCTTTTATTTTTATCTTGTTTCTTGTACGAACGATAAATTAATTTTATTATTTGAAAGTTAATCAAGTACTTCAAATGCTAGTGTCGTAATGAACATGAGATGTCATCTTCAAGACTATCGTAAACGTAAGAGGGAACTCTATTCTGAAACTCTCACAATAAAGGGTTGGTTCCGGAATAAATCATACCCGAGACCCAAATACTATCGGGGGAAGAACACACCTGTAACCTTTCAAAACTCGATGCAAAGAGAAAAATTTGCACAATGCTTGAACAAAAAATCTTTTGTATAATACACGTGCCAAGCAGCACAAGTACAAAAATATAAAGTGGAAAACAAAAAATAAAGAAAGAAAAAAGCTAAACTACTGCATCCCTAGAAGCTGGGAAAGAGAAGCATCTCCGCCCCCAGGAGAGATAGATGGAGGAGTCGCCGGCTCAACTGAAGAGGAACTTGAAGAGTCAGTCGCATCAGGTTGGACCGGAAGACCTCTTCGGGCAGTTGACTCCAGCTCGCGGTGTTACACCCCATGGTTTTGTACATAAAAGTACGGCATAAGTAAATTGATGAAATCTCGGAAATAAGATATTACATCCCATATTTTCGTACGTTAAAGTTTCGTCGTAAGTAATTAACATTGTAAGCGCGTGATTTTTGCCCAATAGGAGAATTACTCCCAAAAAAATTCAAAATAAAATGATTTTCCTTGGTTGCAATTTTGAGTATTTTTGTGACATTTTTGGATAATTATTTGTATTTGTCTGTGCGTGTTTATTTGTTAAATTAATTAAAAATACAAAAATATGTCGCATTTTTGCATGTAAGATTTAATTCTACAATTTATTAGTAATTAAATTTGTCTACAAAAAATGAAAATTACAAAAATAGGCTTCTTTTGCATTTTTAGCATTTAATGTCCAAATATACAATTTTATGCTTAATTATCACTTAATTGTGTGTTAATTGTTATTGGGAGTTAATTTGCGCTTTGATAACTTAATTTAGTTCTTAATAATAATTTAAGTATTTTTATAATTTAGTTTTGGAAAATAAAAGAATAAAAGAGAACAAAAATACAAAGAAAAATTGGATTGGGCCACTTCTTCAAATTTCAATCCAGGCCCAAATAATTGCCCAATCTTCCCCATGACCCGGTCCACTTCAAACCGGGTCGACCCGGTCCGCCCCATTAACCCAAATACCCAACATCCCTTCTTCATTTTTGTCCAACACAAAACAAAACAAAAATAAGAAAACAAAAACCCTAAAAAGACCTAAAACCATCCGCCCCCACTGTGGCTTCTTCTCCATCTTCTCCAAAAAACTAAGGACCACCAAACGTCGTCCATGGCTGCCCTCAACCAGCTGCTTCTGCCTTCTTCTTCCTCGACCAAACGACACAAGTCCCTCGATCTCCAACGACCCACCATAACACCGTCGCTACCATAGCTTCATCTCTTTCGTCAAGCTCAAAGCTTGCTCGACTATGGCTGCCTCCCCCGCGTCAACCCATCGCCATAGCTGCCCTCCCATGGTGGAAACCCCACTGCAAACGACCCCTCCTTCCAGCTCCTCCATGCTGCCCGTAGCTGCCCCATGATCGATCTCAAAGCAGCTCCAAGCAGTCATGGAAGCTCCATGACCAGACGCTCCTGCTTCTGCTTGCAACGTCCATGGTTACTTCTCCTCCTTCGTTCCAACTGCTTCACGTTACTGTTGCTACTGCCTTCCCTCCATTGATGCGGCGTCGACCACTTGCTTTCATGGCTGCTGCCCGCACCCCAGCTTCTTCACGTAACCAAACGAACCCCCAGCTGCCTTCGTCTTCTTCCCTTCTGCCTCGCGCACATGGATGAGTTTTGGTTGATGTCGTCGATCACTGTTCGAGTTCATCGTTAGTTGGTCGTTGTTCATCGTTTCAATCCGGTTGGTAGATTTTGAATTTTATTTTGTCCGTATCTTGTTTTGATATTCTCGAATCTAAAAACGGCAAATGCTTGTTTTGTTCATGTTCATATGTTTTGTGGAATTAATTTTCAGATTTCAAATGAAATTTAATTAGTTGTTTTTCATGTTCACGTCATGTTAATTTTATTTATTGTTTAGGTAAAAACTGGTTAGTTTAATGTTTGTTAGATTCAAATTGAAATTTAATTAATTATTTCTTCAATTTGTTTCATGTGTTGTTATGTATTTTCCAGAAATTATTATTGTTGTTTGAATCGTTTGAATCCGTCATGTTTGTTGTTTAAAAAATAGATTTAGTTCATGTTCATCTATGTTTGAAGTTCATGTTTAATCCAGTGATTTAATGTGAGTTTATGTTTGTTTTTGATTTGTTAATTTAGTTTGAATCATGTATTTTGTTGTTTGTATTGTTGTATCCTTGCTCATCCATTGATGGTCTAAGTTAACCAGGATTGGTTCCCGATATGGTTAATTTATTTCCATTAATTTGGAGTTGTGTTGTTCATCGTGCTCATGTGATTTGTTGTTGAAGAGTGTTGAGAAATTGGTCATCTTGGCTATATTTTGGTTAAGTTATGATTAATTGATTGTTTAGAGCTGATGGGGGTAGTTTGGTAAATTGCATTGCATTCAGGGGTAGAATGGTAATTGCAATAAGGTCGGAGGGGTAGTTTGGTAATTGAACATTATTTTGATTCTTTATGTTAAGCATGGGGGACAAAATATAATGGGGTGATGTTTGATATAATTGTTTAACATAATGGGGGACAAGACAAAATATAATGGGGAAGAATATTGTATTTGTTTATGTTAGGCATGGGGGACAAATTATAATGGGTTGGGGATGAGGTAATTATTTAATGTAGGCATGGGGGACAAGGTTTAAAATAAAGAAAACATTAATTAGTGGGGACAAAGCATGCCATTGGGGGAATATTTTGGGTTAGGGATTCAAGACTTGTCTTGCTATATATATAGGGTCATTTGACACATAAAAGGGACGGGAACATTGAGAAGAAAAAAGGTTGAACATTATTGAGAGGACTGAGAGATTATTATTGGGAGATTTTTTTGAGAGTAATACATTCTGGATAATTTCAAGAGTGTTAGAGAGTAAAAGAGAAAGACAACTTGAACTTCTACTTGAATAAATTCCGTTTGTCTTTTCTCGAGTGTGATTCAAAATCAGAAACTACTGCATCTTGTATTTTTTCTCTCTTCTGCTTTGACTGTGATTGCACTTTGGCATTGCTGATTTTTCAATCCGTTGCTGGGTTATTCTACTGGTTGTTACTGGTTTGCGGTGTTATTGAACCTGTTGTTGCTGTGTTATTACTGCTGCTGACTCCTACTTCTTTTGTTCTTGTACTGCTGTTTCCAGGTACACATTTGTACAATCTCGGTTTGAAGCGAAAATGAAATATTAATCAGGCTTTGTTCTTGTTGAATTCCTCCTGTTTAGATTTGTGGTTGAATATAATTTTTCTTTCTTTGTATAAAAATGTAGTTGAATGATTAATGAGTAATGAAGTTGTATATGCATAATTTCTTCATCTAATAATGTTAGTTTAAATTAATCGAAGAATATTTAATCTGTTTTGATATTATTGTGTATCTATCTCATGTTCTAGCATTAGTAAATAATAGAATGTAGAATGAAAGCAGTTTTTCCTTGTACAAACGCGATCGCAATTTTCCGTTCACATTAGCCGTAACTTAATAACTAATAAGTTACGTTTTTCAGCATGTAATTAATTGAGAAATTTTCTTTTATTTTTAGAGACAAACTTAATAGAAGAAATGTAGTCACTGTAGGTTTATCCTTAAAATAAAATGAGACGAGCCTCGCCAAATAAATCACACATCGCTGGGGCCCTCAATAAATACATAACCATTGACTAGACTTTGGATTTGGCCGTTTAATGAACCTTCATGGCCTCTTCCTAAAATAACAATACGTTAGTCTCCTTAGGATGCGCCTTAATAAATCTTACCTTCTTAAACTCGGGTGCACATTGATGTGACCCAAATTCAAAATCTCAACAGAGTCAAAGTGTGTCGACGACCACGGGTACATTGATTGTAACGCGGTTCGAGATACATTTTCACAACGTTGCAATTCCTTGTAAAAAATAATAATAGTAATTATGAAAGCGGTAAAAAGTTAAAATTTGCACATAAGTTCATATTTGTATAAAATCAGATAATCAAGCCGAATATAACAGTTGAGCGACCGTGCTAGAACCACGGAACTCGGGAATGCCTAACACCTTCTCCCGGGTTAACAGAATTCCTTATCCGGATTTCTGGTACGCAGACTGTAATATGGAGTCATTCTTTTCCTCGATTCGGGATTAAAATTGGTGACTTGGGACACCTTAAATCTCCCAAGTGGCGACTCTGAAATAAATAAACAAATCCTGTTTCGATTGTCCTTTAATTGGAAAAACTCCCTTGTACCCTCTCGGGTATGGAAAAAGGAGGTGTGACAAACGTTAGTTCGAGAATAGGATTATTTTGATATTACATGCATTATGTTATTTCAAACAAGTAATGAGTAAATTCGTGAAGGTGAGAAGGTAGGCAAATTGAAGAAAATGAATTTTGTCAAAGTTTGATATTTTGGGATAAAATACGGCCCAAGCCTAAATACCCGGTATTTATGGACTAGTACCATACAAGATACCACATGGACATGATAGTAATGGTATATAAGGTATGTTCAAAGTGGGTATTATTTTAAGTAAGTGGAGATAGTTCTTAATTAAATGGTTAATTGGTTAATTATTGGGTAATGGGACATTACCTAGTTAATTATTAATTGTGGTTGATTAATTAAAGTATTTGGATACGAACCTAATCAACTAACGTGGCAGCCATGACTTGAAGAAATGGTGACTATTTTGGTCTAGAAAGTTAGGTGGCAATGTAAGAAAATTTTGGATTAATTAAACCCCAAAAGTTGGTTCCACCTAAAAATTTAATATAACTTTCTTAGTTCAAAAAAATCATTTTCCAAACCTCTTAAAAGACTTTCAGAAAAAGAGTCTAGTAACGTTAATAGCTAAGATACCTTAGATCAAGCATACTATTGAATGCCATACATAAACCAGAAGCAAAATTATACGTCCAAGAATGCAAGAGAAGATGCAATGAGATTTTGCGATTCTAAGGGAGTACGGTGCATTTTTTCTCAAGAATATCATACGGATTTTTCCCTACTTCAATTTCGTCGTTACGTGTTTTATCGCAATTGATGTGTGTTAGAGGTATTTTCAAGAGAATCGGCTCAGGTATGTTAAGGTTATCCCTTCTTTCTTTTTGGCAAGATCCATACGATAGAAACAAAACGAGCAAATGCACAATTTTCATAATGACTCTATTCATAGAAAGGCTAGATATGCTTATGTTCTTGATTTCCCATGTGTCCTATTATTCTATCATCTGTTCATGGGTCTCAGAAAAATACGTAAGTTAAAAAAAGTTTACTTCATGATACTACTCAAAGGCATAATGGTCTTATGACATTCTAAATGATTTTATTGATGTACTTCTCATGCATTGCATTCATTTATATTGACCCATGTCCATATGGTGTTATTGTTGATACCCAATTTTTCCCTGTATATTTTATATATGCAAAATACTTTCAAAATATAATATATATGCATATATAAGTATGCCCAAATGTTTTAGTATTTTTTTTTTTTAAATCAACTTATTGCCCTATTTTAACAGTACAAAAACCAATAATTGTTCCTCGAATTATCATTTTGGTGCTTAATGTATTTTATTCTCATATTTGTACTTAAAGTCACGATCGTAGCTTGGCTGGGAACCACATTAGTGGATCCTGAGGGGTGCCTAACACCTTCCTCTCGGGATAATTTCAAGCCCTTACCCAATCTCTGGTTTCCTAAATCAAATTCTTCCTAGTGTCCTAATGCACTCAAATCATTAGGTGGCGACTCTTCAATCCAAACCCAATTCCCGAAAGGGAACGAGTTGTCCTCCCAAATATGATGAACCCGCTTCTACGAGGAAAAAGGGGGAACGACAGTTATATACCCGTATATATGTATATTATATGTATATGGGATGCCTTTAGAGGCTTGATGATGTTATGAACACACTTACCTATGCACGAAATGACATTCATATGCATATGCATGACACTACAAGTATTTCATGATTTAAAAGAGTTATCTAGACTTACATGTCGAGTTTTTTTTACTCCATGTTTCTCTCATGTTTATTATTTACTGATTTTCATTCCTTACATACTTGGTACTTTGTTTGTAATGATGTCCCTTTTGCCTGGGGATGCTGCATTTCATGCCCATAAGTCCCGATAGACAGGTCAAGAGCCCTCCAAGTAGGCTATCAGCTCAGCGAAAATGTTGGTGCGCTCCTTTTGCTTCAGAGTTGCTTGTTTGGTTAGTATGATTTAGGTGTGCATTGTTTGGTATGGCGGGACTCTGTCCTGACCTTATAATAAGTATTTACTCTTAGAGTCTTGTAGACAGATGTCATGTACGTAAAAGATTATATGGCCTTGTCGACCTATGTTCAGTGTATGAGTGGTTATTTTGTCCTTATAGACCCGTATGCCTTATGTATAAGTTGGTATAACATGTTATATTCTACTTATCTCATGGCAGCCTTTCAGCTCAGTTATCTATGATAGTATGACATGAAAAGACATGTTGTGTTGGTAATCGGTTGAGTAAGGTACCAGGTGCCTGTTGTGACCCATCGGTTTGGGTCGTGACAAAAGTGGTATCAGAGCAGTTCTATCCTAGGGTCTACAAGCCGTGTATAGTAGGGTCTTGTTTATGGGTGTGTCGTGCACCACACTTATAAGAAGGAGGCTACAGGGCATTTAGGACTGTCACTCTTTCTTCTTACTCTAGATCGTGTGATAGAGCTCAGTTGTAAGAATTTAATTTCCTAAACTCCATCTTATTCGTAATATAACGATACCTACATCTGGAAAGACGGTTGGTAAGAGATATAGTTATGGAAGAGTTGAGTCAGAGGAACTCAATTTTTGCATCATGATTATAATGGATAAATATGAGGTATTCAGCAGATCATGTGTATACTAAGACATGTAAGCCTCTTGATAAGGAACCTTAAAGAAAGAATATTTATCCACCTTTATGGTAAAAGACAATGAGAGATTCAGAAGATAAATACAAGTTTCAAGAAGTAAAAGAAGCAAGATGAAGAAGGGTACGAGGTACCCAGTTAATAAAGATTATCATTGTCTACCATTCAGGAAGGGAGATATAAGCATTTTGAGTTACCTTCAACAGTGACAGATGTATGTACAATCGGCCACACCGATCTCAGTTATGTCCTATGGGAGCTAACAGACATAGTTTAAGAGAGGAAGAGTTATCAAGATCCGGCTTGGGATAGAGTAACCCAAAATAGTGGATGGTTTGGTAGAGTTAGTTGACATTTCCGAAGGATAGTGCGAACATGGTAATGGATCTCCTTGTGAGACACCTCGATGGTGCACCCTAAAATAGTACAGCTAGATATGAGTACTACAAAGATAAGCACTAGAAGCCTGGAAGGGATAAATATTACCTTAGTGTGGCTCCCATCCTTGGTAGAAAGAGAATATTAGGCAATTCGAGGAGCCAATGGATGGAGCAAGAGGGGCTAAAAGCGAAAGAATGTTTTGTTTGATTTTTTTTAGAATAAAGTGATAGACAGAAATGGTAGCAGGAAAATAAGAAGATAGTTAATGAAGTAGTTTGAGTAAAATGTGGTACATAGATGATAACAGTAGATAAAAAATGATAGTATTTTAGAGTCTATAGTCAAGTGAGGGGAAAAAACGAGAGGTGACATGCCTTGAGACAACAAAAGAGTATAGACCATAAAGTTATATCCTTACTTCAAAAAATAAGTTTGCAACTCCAACGCAACTACCAGAAGAAAAAGTTAGACCCCAGAATAATAGAAATCAATATGGGCGGGTAAACAAGATAAACTAAACATGAATTAGGGACTGGATGATTTGATAATGGTCGGCATCATGAGAATTTCAGATTGCGTTCCGGCGACAATAGAATGGACAACAGAAGAAGATTCATAAGAAATTCAGAGAATGGTCATCAGGATGACGCTTCCCTAAAATAAGTAATATGAGCAAAGTTAAGCTTAAGGGACTATATGTACCAGTTACACTAAGTGTCATCCTCACGAATAAGGAATTTTTTTATCCTTGGTACAAAAGGATTACTACAAGGCGAGTATAGGATATTGATGATGTGAAAAGATGTCAAAGATAAAGAGGTAAAACATCTATAGGTAGATCATCGTAGTGCTAAATCTTAGTACTCCCCTAAAGGGGGGAATATGGAGTGATGTGACATTAAGTCAGAATTAAGTGGTTCTAGTAACTATGGAATAGTAAAATAAAGAATGCGATGAAAATGAGAAAGGGATGAGATTGCACTTATGCAAATCCTACGAATATGGTGCAATTCCAGAACATAATGTAAGCACGACGTCAAGGAGAGGAAGTAAGGCTTCCAGCCCGGGATGTTTTTAATAAATAAGGAACCAGTGCGAGAGGTAAGTTAAGAGAAAGGGAATAACCCAAGAAAGATTACTCGGAATATTGATATGAGAATGGGCCAACGAGTAGTTAGTAGTTGATTCAAGAAGATCCCAGTTATGGCTAGACAAGAGGATAAAAGACAAATAATCAGATCAATGCAAGATAAACGTAGGGAACCCCAACATGGGGAATTCAGTCTCGCAAGTTATCACATTATAATACTTGAGATATATTCAAATAGGAGTCGGGGTAGTTAAAGATACCATATGAGTGTTACAGTGATAAAAGAAAGTGCCACTAGAAAGGCAGTCAAAATATCTGTTCAGAAGCAACCCTACAAGTACAAGGGCACGGAGGTAAGCAACTACGGATGATTATAGGAAAGGAAGGACATTAAAAGGTCCGTAATAAGCTCACAGCTTTACAAGAGTCAGAGGGTCCTTCCTAAAGTACGACAATGAAACACTAGCTGAGGAAATAAGGAAGAAGTCTTCAACATAAGCAGAGTGACCTAAAGAGGAAATGGTCTTGTAACAAGAGTCTCACTATAACATTGTATGCACTCCATAAGAAAGTGGTACCTAATGTGGTTAATGAACGAGAAGAAAAATCAAAAGTAATATTCGAGATCATATGAGTTGCATGAAAATTCTGGCATATGTGGGAACAAAGATAAGCGAAGTCTGCATGCAACAAAGTGGCAAAACGACCAGGAAAAGCAATTGATTGCAATTAAAGAAAGATGAAGAGGAACGAAAGGAATTATTTGATCAATGATCCAGAAGATAATTACGTTATGAACGCACTTAACAGTTCATATTTTTATAGATGCAGCATATATGTTAACAATCATACAGACATGAAAGACTCTGGTATAAGTTAAAAGAAAGAATTGAGCCCAGGGCACAGACAAAGGATGAATTGTTAGATAATGGTATCACAAATATTCCATAGTGTCCATGAAAGTCTAAAGTAATAACTAATACCATGAGCCGTAGATCGGAAGATGGCTTAAGCCTACATAAAGGTTGGTCATAGGAAAAAAGAAACTAAAGAGTTACATCGACTAAGTAAATGAGGAGTCTGATTATTGGACCCAGAAAATTATAGACCTCATGGTTGAGAACATTGCAGGATCACTCTTCAATATTTGAGGTACAAGAGAGATAGTTCAGTAGCCATATTCTATAGGGGCATCAGAAGAATACAAGCCACATAAAAATTTAGTATTACACCGGATTATGTATACACTAGAGGTGCAAGTATTATAATAATGCTTCAAGTTATGGATGTGAATTATACCTATGTGGGATGAAAGTCATGAAAGGGATACAATATGTGATGCACGATTTTAAGGTAAGTAAGCTAAAGGTGAATAACGTACGCGATACTCAAATGAAGAAGGTTGTGAATTGTCCATACTTCGGACAAAAGGCAAGAAACACTGGGATTCAGTATCCAGGAATGATAGCATTGTCGTCAGTGACATATCTTTCAACCTATGGTTTTTAAATATCAAGAGATGTAGTTAAGAAAGTAAAGAGAAGTTAGAGATAATGTGATGTCTCGCTTGATGTTCTAAAATAACACAAGAAAATTTATGGTACAAGCAAGTTGAAGGAAAGTTGCAAGCTAAAGTATGATAGAGCAACAAGGTTTTAGGAAGACAAGAGTAAGGATAAGAAAGGGCGAGTGACAAGGTAATGAGAATGGATAAGAACTCGGGATTAAGCCCATGAAAACAAGAAGAGATGATGATTTCTCTAAGTTATGCGAGGCCGAGTATAGCCTGAATGAACTCAAGGGAGTCTAAGAATAATGACATTTAGAATAGATGGAATGCAATCCTGGTCGGAGAATAAGGGGTAATTGTGGTAGATAAAGGATGATGTTTGGGCCTTCGATTGAGTTATAATTTGAAAAGAAAAAGGGGATTTCATGAGTTGTACGGTTTTAGAATAAACCCCAAAGGATGAATCACATTGGGATACTATGAAATATGGTTATGGAAGTATAGTTTCGCCCCTGGGTGGATCAGTCTAATCACTTCAGATATCCCCTAATGAGACGTAAGCTTTAGTGATAATATATTACGTAAGAGGTTTCAAGTTATCTGTAGTAGAACAGAGTATGAGATAAGATTAAGCAAGCATTCTTAAGATAAATGGTAAGGAAAAAGCAGTATTCGTAAGTTCGACAAAGTATCAAGCAAAGAACTTCAGTACACCTATATATGCCAGAGGGACATCTTGTCAAGTTCTGTATATGTTCGAAAAAGGGAAGCCTAGAGATTGGTTAAAAGCTAAAGAGAAGAGTCGCATAGGCACGCATACAAGGAAAATATCGTACAGGCTGCGTGACTGAAGATAGCAACAGTTTCCGACCACAAGTCGTGGTGTGAGAAATAGGCCTAAAGGGGGGAAATGCCTTGGCTTTTAATTTTATTCAAAGAACAGTTTCCTAAATGGCAAGAAAAGTATTAAGGAATTCACAAGAGCTATAGGCTATGAAAATGATAAGTGCACCAATCAATATTCGAGGACGAATGTTCCAAAGGGGGGGAAAGATGTTACACCCCATGGTTTCGTACATAAAAGTATGGCATAAGTAAATTGATGAAAGATCGGAAATGAGATGTTACATCCCGTATTTTCGTATGTTAAAGTTTTGTCGTAGTTAATTAAATTTAGTTCAACAATAGGATTATTTTGAGATTACAAGCATTATGTTATTTCAAACAAGTAATGAGTAAATTCGTGAAGTTGAGAAGGTAGGAAAATCGAAGAAAATGAATTTTGTCAAAGTTTGATATTTTGGGATAAAATACAGCCCGAGCCTAAATACCTGATATTTATGGACTAGTACCATACAAGGTACCACATGGCCATGATATTAAGGTGTATAAGGTATGTTAAAAGTGGATATTATTTTAAGTAAGTGGAGATAGTTCTTAATTATGTGATTACTTGGTTAATTATTGGGGCAATGGGACATTACCTAGTTAATTAATAATTGTGGTTGATTAATTAAAGTATCTGGATAAGAACCTAATCAACTAACGTGGTAGCCATGCCTTAAAGAAATGGTGACTATTTTGGTCTTGAAAGTTAGGTGGCAATGTAAGGCAATTTTGGATTAATTAAACCCCAAAAGTGGGGCCCACCTAAAAATTTAATATAACTTTCCTAGTTCAAAAAAATCATTTTACTAACCTCTTAAAGACTTTTAGAAAAGGAGTCTAGTAATGTTAATAGCTAAGCCACCTTAGATCAAGCATACTATTGAATGTCATACATAAACCAGAAGCAAAATTATACGTCCAAGAATGCAAGAGAAGATGCAACGAGATTTTGCGATTCTAAGAGAGTACGGTGCAATCTTTCTCAAGAATATCATACGAATTTTTCCCTAATTCGATCTTGTTTTTATGTGTTTTATCTCAATTGACATGTGTTAGAGGGAGTGCCAAGAGAATCGGCTCAGGTATGTTAAGGCTATCCCTTCTTTATTTTTGGCATGATCCATACAATAGAAACGAAACGAGCAAATGCACAATTTCCATAAATGACTCTATTCATAGAAAGGCTAGAGATGCTTATGTTCTTGATTCCCCATATTTCCTATTAGTCTATCATCTGTTCATGGGTCTCAGAAAAATACATAAGTTAAAAAACGTTTACTTCATGATACTACTCAAAGACATAATGGTCTTATGACATTCCTAAAGCTTTTATTGATGTACTTCTCATACATTGCATTCATTTACATTGACCCATGACCATATGACATTATATACGTGTATATATGTATATTATATGTATATGGGATATGGGAAAAAGTTGCGGCGTTATATACGCACCACCACCTGCTCAGCGGATATACGTTGATGATGTTGCCCACAGTGGCCAAGATGATGGGATGACCTCAGAGGCTTGATGTCTAGTATTTTTTCTCCATGTTTCTCTCATGTCTATTGTTTACTGATTTTCATTCCTTACATACTCGGTACATTATTTGTACTAATGTCCCTTTTGCCAGGGGACGCTGAGTTTCATGCCTACAGGTCCTGATAGACAGGTCGAGAGCCCTCTAAGTAGGCTATTAGCTCAGTGAAGATGTTGGTGCGCTCCTTTTTCTTTGGAGTTTCTTGTTTGGTTAGTATGATTTAGATGTGCATTGTTTGATATGGCGGGACTCTATCCCGACCTTATGATAAGTATGTACTCTTAGAGGCTTGTAGATAGATTTTATGTACGTAAAAGATTGTATGGCCTTGTCGGCCTATGTTTAGTGTACGAGTGGTTATTTTGTCCTTATAGGCCCGTATGCCTTATGTATAACTTGGTATCACATGTTGTATTCTACTTATCTCATGGCAGCCTTTCAGCTCAGTTATCTATGATAGTATGACATGAAAAGATACACTATGTTGGTACTCAGTTGAGTAAGGTACCGGGTGTCCGTCGCGGCCCATCGGTTTGGGTCGTAACATACGGGCCTTGGTAATCTCGCAATCAAAGTCAATGACACCTACTTTGGCCTCTTCCAAGGTTTTTCTCCTCATGCTATAGAATATATTTTTCAACAATAAGGGAAGTTGCTCGGTGCTGGAGCTTTTTCTTAAGCTGGTCAACCTCAGTTGAAAGGTTATTCTGCTCAGATCTAGCGGCTTGAAGGCTAATATCAAGGTCACCGATAGTGGATTTATAATTTTTTATATGCTCCATGACCTTCTTATAACTCTTTTCCATCTGGGCATGCTTCTCCTCTATGGCAGCAGCTTCTTCAACTTTGGAGTTCAAGGCCGCCTCGAAATTATTTATTCTTTCAGTCGAGGCATCCTCATGATCGGTGACAGCAAGAACAACATTTTGAACCTCAACCAACTTTGCCTTGGCCTCTTCAAATTGTACCCTTAAAAAGGCGGCCTCTTGACTAAGGCTCACCACCTCTTGCTCGCTTTGCTGCAACCAAGCCTCCAACTCAACGGCCTCGGTAGCTTGTGTTTCCAGTGCAGGGAGGCGAACAACAATTTGTTCCCACTCGGCCAATAGTTGATCCCCCTCGGATGTGAGTTGTTCTTTATCAAGGATCAACCTCTAATTTCCCTTGGAAGCAAGGAAGTTAGATTGCAAAGCAAAAGTTCATATTAAGAATCAAGTTATAGAAAATATAGAAGTAACAACAAAGGGAACAAAGATCATATTGTTGCTACATTGTGCATGGAATTGTTTACCATACACTCTACCAAGAGAGACTATACTTTTTTATCTTTCTCTGAAACCAGAGGCTTCAGGTAATTGGCAAGCTCCACCGGCCAGGATAGTAGATGGCACAAGGTAGAAACCAAGAGGGAAACACTCCTCCTCCTCTAAGAATCTTTGGAAGGGGGTAAGTAGTTATGCCCCAAATTCCATGGACTAGGGACTATGGAAGAGGAACATCCTTCTCTCCAGTGTCTACGGCCAGTAGAGATGATGTAGCAATTGTTGGTATAGAAGGCTTGATTGGCAAAGAAGGAGATGAAGTTGAAGGCGTTGTAGGTTAAGAAGTAACTGCGGCAGAATCAGTGCTAGTTATTGGTTGCTCATCAACCAAAGACAGAAAAGACCGGTACCCAGCCTCATGGTACCGGGAGCAGCGACTGGGGAGCGAATGCAAAATTTGGCATCTTCTACTATATCACTTTCTCCCTAGAGTTCCTAGACCTCATCCTTGGTTGGTGTAACAAGCTCAACAAATCGAGCAGTCTGTTGAACTGATAATGGCATTGTCTTCTATGTAGTGACGCCCCTTCATCACTAGATCCTCCATCATTATCGATCACTATGGTGTCTACGATTGGCTCAGGCACGTCGTTCTTCACCTATTTATTTTTGCTCTCAACCGTAGAAGAGCGTTGCCTTTTTTGTTGCTTGTTCTCCGGCCAGGGACTTTGAGAGGAAGCACCCACACCAAAGAAGATCTGGCTACACCCGTTAAGGCTAAGACCTCTTACAATAAGCTTGCCATATCTAGGGGATCAGCCAAAATGTCCTCCTCGGGAACAGTAACAAAGCCCTGCGAAAGACCTGAATTCAATAAAAGGAAAAGTTAGCCAGTTTTCTTATATGTGAGATAAGGAACAAGATAAGCTCAATAATCAACCTACCATAGTTTTTGGCCTTCTACCCATATTTGAGGGCAAATTCTTTTTATCGACGGGTCTCAAGTGTGGTGACATCCAAAATTTTCTGGACCCACTGGTCCAAGCCTGCAACCCGTGGTGGTTTCCACTGAGTTGCTGAAATAATATGAAGAGAAGATCAGTAACGACATGAAGCAATCTTTAATCAGAGAAAAGACATGTGTTGAACTTATGTGTACGATTCCATGATTTGGGAAAGGATAAGGTTATGGCCGGGATGATATCACTGGTGGAAACCACAACAAACCACTCCATCCAGCCAAGGTCATTGTCGTCATCCATGCTGGTGCACAAAGCATGGTGACCATGTTTGCTGAAGTTTATCATTCCCATACGAAAAATCTTGGTGGAATAAAGGTTCATCAATCAAGACAAGGAGATATCTTCCCCCGTCTTCTAGCATAACCGCCCAAGACAAGCTACTATCCTCTACACAGAAAGGCTCACCTATTCAAGTTAGACTTGATAGTGGAAGCAAAACTCCAAGATTACGGAGTCAAGTCCCCCGCTCAATGAGAACGGGCCCAAAGTGAAGGGGTACGTGTAAATATACGTAAAACCATTCGTAGGGAATTTCACCTACTGCGTTATACTAGGAAAGATGATGTTGAAATCATGGCAATCACAGTCTTCCTTCGTAGAAAGGATTCTAGAAAGACGGATGGATGAAGGGTATACAACAACAACCCATGTGCGGGAGTTAGCAGAAGGGAACTTTTCTTCAAAGTCCTTAGTCGTAGTAAGCTTTTTGGGGATAATGGTGCTCACCGTAGGAGGATCAGCATCATCAATACTTCCTTTGTTCTTTGAAGAACTGGAGTTTTTGGAAGAGGAGGCCATAGCTAGCAGAAGGAAGTAAGGGTTTCCCTGAATAAGAAGATTAAAAGCAAGAGTGACTTGAGTAAACAGAGTTTTAAAGAGTTTGAAAAATTATGAAATGTAAAAGAAGATGATTGAAGCTTATAAGTAAAGGAATAGGCGGCTAAAATTGTGACCATGATTACCTCGAGAACTGGCAAAAGTATTGCTGAATCGTGGGATGATGCGTATTTGGAGAATTAAATGCGGAGAGACGTGCGTTTAATCAAGCGTCAGAAATTTTTCAGAGGGAGTCAGTAAATTTTCTGCCAAGAAAATATCTTTACCAACTTCCTGATGACACAAGGATATGCCACCAGAAAGCAGAGGTACTATCTGTATAGGGTAAAATCGGTCCATATTAAATGCTCGTATAATAAAGAGACACATGGAACCAGAGACTGGTGAAAAGCGATACAGGTGGAAGTCAAGATGGGAAGCAGCAGTCTCGGTTGGCACCTGAAGGCTCCCTAAGGGGATGTTGCTCACGGAGACAAATTAGTGCCTGTTACCCAATATAATTCAATGAAGAATATTATGCAGTATTAAATACATAGTCCGTTATAGAGAATATGGAATTCATAGCTTGCCATTACATATTCTTCAATGGCCCTCATAATTGTCATTTAAGAGGGGCTTTGTCCTAAGACCTTGTTCCCTAGGTGCCACTATAAATCGGGATTTCAACAACCATTGTAAGGGGACGGATTTTCTGACAAACTTATGCTATATACTATTCAAAAGCTTAATAATATTTCATTCTTTTCTATTAAGATTACTATTACTGACCCCGGAAGCTACGCTCCCGGAGTCAGGCTGCTCATTGTCTGATCTCGATTTCAATGCTAAGTCTTGCATTTCTTACTTAATTTATTTATCATTTTTGGATCAAATCGATTCGCTTGTGTATAAATCATGTATAATTTCAACTGTACCATTTTATGGGTAAATAAATATCTATTAGGTCATATAAGAATTGTCTTGTTTTCTAGATATGAAACGAGTCGCAAGACTTGTGTACATAAAATTTTCACTATAGCTGTCACTTTATCTGCATATCTCATTGACATTGTTCTGCATATCATTAGCCTAAACTTGAAGTATATGAAAGTACAAGAGGGGGTGAATTGCCTATTTAAAAAATGTATTATAAGTAGTTGACTAGTTTACCAGTTAGTCGACTAGAAATGGAAACAATAATAGTAATGCAGAAATAAAATGCAGGAAATAAAGACATCAGAATTTTATACTAGTACGGATTCAATGTGAATCCTAGTCCAGTCTCCTTGGGTTGCAAGGGTGTTCTCTTTAGTGATCAAAGTTTCTTGAGTACAGAATGGTTGATGTAGCTTTACACCAACAGAATGATCTCTATGTTACTTTTATCTTCTTGATACAATGCCTCATCAATATTTATCTCTTTTTCTTCTCTCACTAATTACTCAACATATCTATCAACAAAACAACAAAAAATTGTTTGAAACTTCCACAACTAACGACGCAAGAAATAAGTAAGAGTGTTACAAATCACTTCCTTCAGACATTCAAAGATGGCATTGGCTAAAACTGTCACCCCATCAATCTTGTCATGTACTTCTTTGAAAGCTTTGATTGCATTTTCTCCAAGTTTGAGAATTTTAACCCTCATCTTTGAAACATTGGACCTAGTCTCATTGGATATCTTATGGATGTCCCCACAGTGGATTGAGTTGCAGCAAGAAGGTCCTTAATGATGATCAACTTGTTGTCAATAGCAGTCAGTTTCTCCATAAGATCAGGATTACTTACACTATGATGGGAAACAAAGACTTTGATCTTGGAATCAGGCGGAGCGTTCTTGACTTCACCTTCCTGATCCTTCACCCAGGAATCCTTAGCACACACATACCCCATATTAGCGAAATCCCTAGAGTTGTAGGATTTTGAAACACAGATAAAAGGATATTCTGAGATAGAGATGTTGTGGGCTTCCAGAATGTGGGTGATAGCCATACCATAAGGCAAACTGGTGGGATTATCAACACTCTTAATCATGAAATTTATGACCCATGAGGATAGTTTACCCTTGAGTTTGGATACAAGATAGTAGACAAGAAAGGTATCTCATTGAGAGATGGTGGAGAATGATCCAGTAAGAGGAAGAAGAGTAGCTGCAACAATATAAGCCAGAACTCGAGTTTCAAAACTAACTTCACTAAGACCTAACTAGTTAGGAAGGAAATCAGATGGACACTCAGCAATACAATGTTTTGCTTGATCAAATGAAATTTCAAAATCATCAGGCCAAGTATTCTTGAAAAGCATAGAAAACCAGAGCACTTACACTGAAAAATTGAGTCAAACATGGCACAATCAAGGACAATGCATTTTCCTAAAACAAGGGATTCCAACTTATCAGGCTTGCTTGAGTGAAGATTGGAATAAAACATTCTCACTAATGGTTCATAGACTTTGGAAGGGGTACAGAGAGAAATTTAGACCATCCTTGCAAAACAACTAGATCATTTACCTTGCAATTGAGGGCCTCCATATAGTCAAGGTCGACTATTCTGCCATGAGCAATGGGCTTGTCTTTCAAAGCAACAAAGAAATTCCTATTTGGGCTATCTCAGAAATTGAGGTCGGACTCTAGAGAACTCGAGACGTCTACTTTGGATTTCTTGGGGGGTAAGAGATTCATGGGGGTCTTCCATAGGCCTTTTTCCAAGAGGTTTTTCTCCTATTTGGTGAGAATGGTCTGATAATTCTGCCTGAGAAGAGGAAAACCCTTCTGAGTGGTCTGACCCTGGGTCTACTTGCTCTGGGGTTGAGAAAAGGGTTTTTCCTTGGAATGAGTACTTTTTCCAGTGGAGGAAGACGGATTCTTGGAGTGTTAGCCATGGAAAATTGTGAGGAAGAGATTAAAGGATTTTGAGGAAGAGTTTGAAGGATTTTGAGGAGGGTTTCTGAGCGATAGGAACAATAAAGACAGAGAACACTGGTTCAGAGGTGTAATGACCCGGCCAGTCGTTTTGAGAATTTAAGCTCCATTTAGTGGCGTAAGGTCTTGAAAAACTTCATATTATATGAATCGACTTGTGTGCATGGTTGAATTCAGTTACCGGGGGATTCAAAGTCAAATTGTAAGAAGTATTTTGTTTTGGAAGCTTAAGCAGTGAGAATTTGACCGAAATTGGATTTTTGAGTACACGGAAATGGAATGGTTTTTGGGTGATCTTAACAGCTTCATATGGTGATTTTGGACTTAAGCGCGCGTCTGGATTCAGATTTGGAGGTCCGTATGGTAATTTGAGGCGTTTCGGTAAAAGTTGGAAAAGGTGAAGTTTGGAAAATGGAGAAGTTTGACCCATAGTTGACTTTTGTGATATCGGGGTCGGAATGCAATTCCGAGAGTTGGAGCAGCTCTGTTATGTCATTTTGGACTTGTTTGCAAAATTTGGCGTCATTACGAGTTGATTTGATTGGTTTCGGCACAAGATTTCGAGGTTGGAAGATTTGAAAGTTCTGAAGTTCGATTCATGGTGTGATTCATCATTTCGGTGTTGTTTTATGTGATTTGAGACCTCGAGCGAGTTCATGTTAGGTTATATGACTTGTTGGTATGCTTGGACGGGGTCTCGAGGGCCCCGAGTGTGTTTCAAATGAGTCACGGATAATTTTCCATGGTTTTGGGGAGGCTGAGTTTTAGTGTAATCGCACCTGTTGACCCTGGGCACAGGTACAATGGTTGCAGGTGCATAGGAGGAAGTGCAGGTGCGAGAGGCATTGGTCTAGGCAGTCTCTGCAGATGCGGAGAATTGGAACGCACGTGTAGTGCCTCAGGAGCAGATCCCTGGGCACAGAAGCGCAGTGAAGTGCATGTGTGATTGGTCAGGTGCACCTGCAGTTGCGCAGATGCGGTTAAGTTGGTCGCAGGTGTGGACGTTTTGGAAGAATCATATAAGTCGAGGGTTTGGCCATTACCTTCATATTTTGAGTTTTAAACTTCGGATTTGGGAGCTTCTTTTGGGGGTTTTCAAGCAAATCGATTGTGTAAGTGTTCTTCACCTAGAATCTAACATATTCCATAATTATGTCTTCATTTTTTATCATTTAAATTGTGTTTTGGGTTGGGGAAGAAGTTGGTTTTTGAAGAAAAGTTATAAAATGAAAATTCATGATTTGAGGGACCAAATGGTATATGAATTTGATAATTTTTGTATGGCTGCTCATATTGGAATGGGTATTTGGATTTTGTAAAATTTGTCGGGTTCCGAGGTGCGGGCCCAGGGGTCGACTTTTGGACTATTTTTTTATTTTTGTTGAAGATTGAGACTTTATGATCCGTAATGGTTTCTTATGTGTTTTATTTGTGCTTTGAAGTTAATTGGGTTAGATTTGAGCCGTCCAGAGGTCTTTTCACTAGAGGAGTACATTTTTGAATATCGGTCTGTCGTCTTTGAGGTAAGTATCTTGCCTAACCTTGTGTGGGGGACTTTCCCTTAGGATTTGAGTCTTCTATGTTTATTGTAGTTCGTGTACACGAGGTGACGAGTGCATGCTCGGACTTATTTGTGGAAAATTGGCCTTTTAGGGTTCTTAGGTCTTTATATTCACTGTGTATGAATATGTTCTTGACATGACTAAATTTCCTATTTACTAGTTTCATCTCTACATGCTTAATTGGAATTAATTGCTTCGTGATTCACTCTTATTGCTTAATTGACTCCTATTTGATTTAATTGAAGAAATTCGCCTCTCCTATTGTCATGCTATCTTTTCATAGTTGCTTGTCTTATTGAGAATTTATCATTTATCCCTCCTGAAATTGTTCATTCTTAAGTGAAGCTAAGATCATCTTTCCTTAATTGAATTGTCGAATATCCTCGTAATTGTCCAACCTTAAAAGGAGTTAGATAACCTATATCTTTGTTGACTTGCCTTTGTTTGGGACTACTTGACTCATGTTGATTTCCTATTATTGACTTGTATATTGTGGTATCGTTGCTACATGTTTTCCCTTTTGTTGAACTATTCCCTTTAGGCCAACATTCTTTTTTGTGGTTATTCCTTCTGAGTTGGTCCTACAGTTTCTTCGTGATTTACAATTCTTGAGTTGACTTACTTGCCAGACTATGTATTATAGTCATTGTTGGTGTTGTGTATTTACTTTGGGACTACAGATCAGTAATCCGGGAGATCTCCTTGCACCTTTATATTTGGGACTACGGGACGATATCCCGGGAGATCCCCCCTGTACTGGATATTTACTTTGGGATTATGGATCGGTATTCCGGGACATCCTCTACATATTTACGTTTGGGATTACAGGATGATATCCCGGGAGGTCCTCTGCATATTTACGATTTGGACTACGGGACGATATCCCTGGAGATCCTCTGCACATTTACATTTGGGACTACGGGACAATATCTTGGGAGATCCCCTGTTAAAATCATTGTGTTCTGAGTTGTTATTTTTATTGATCCTATTGTTGTGTAAACATTATATGTGATGTTCGTTCTATTCCTTATACTTACTAGCTGGTAAGAATTATGTTAGGACACTTGCACAAGCATACACATGGATAAGCACCCTAATCGGATAGGAGGTTTCTTGGTATTGTCGAGTATAGATGCACACCCTTGTCCATTGGCCTTCCATGTGAGAGTGGCTCCATTTGGCACGTGAGTTGTCAGTATGATTATGAGGTGTGATGAGGGCACTAAATGCCAAGTGTTAGGGTTCTAGTACTGAGACCTGTATTGTATGAATATGAACCGAGGTGTCACAGAGTGACTTATATTCGAAGGTTATCTATTTGAAAAGATTATATTCGAAGGTACTTATTTTGAATTAACTATTTTGAAATATCACATGGTGACTTATATCTGATGCATATTTGTTTGAAAAGATTATATTTGAAAAGTATTTATTTTGGAAGAACTATTTTTGAAAAGAACATTTATTTGAAGGAAGTATGTTTCGAAACATTTTTATCACTTGAAAGGTTTGACTATTTGATTGACATTTGTTGGTTAAGACTTAGGGTGAAAATTATCGTAGTTGTTGAGTTATGACTTGTCTTTGCTATATTTGCAATTTCGGAGTTGGGTTGTATTTCCGTTCACTCTTTTGTGTTCTTATTTCGGTGTTCCGCTGTTACTTGTTGTTTTCCTTCTTTTTTGAAATTACTGTGTTGTAGCCATATCGCGTAGTCTTTATATAGATATTATGTTCTGCTATTTCTATACTTATATTTATTCCGTTTATTAGACCAGTAGGTGTCTTGACTGTTTCTCGTTACTACTCTACCAAGGTTAGTCTTGATACTTACTAGGCACCGCTGTGGTGTGCTCATACACTTTTGCACATTTTTTGTGCAGATCCATATATTGTTCGATAGTAGTTGTACGGATTCTTGCTGAGGAGATTCAAGGTAACCCTGTTGTTGCGTTCGCAGGCTTCGGAGTCACCTTCCTATTTTATATTCACGATGTTGTACTTATATCAATATGATTGTGTTTAGAAGTGGTAGTGAAACTTTGTAGAGCTTATGACTTGTATTACTAGGTTTTGGGAATTATAGAATTTTGTAGAGATTTCTGCTTCAAGACTGTTTAATTTCATTTAATATTGTGGTATTTCAGTATGAGTTAGGCTTACCTAGTCCCTTAGACTAGGTGTCATCACGAAACTCAATGGAGGGGAAATCGGGTCGTGACAAGTTGGTATCAAAGCTCTAGATTCATAGGTTCTACGAGTCATAAGTGAGTTTAGTATAGTCTTGCAGATCGGTACAGAGACGACTGTACTTATGTTCGAGAGGTTACGAAATTATTAGGACAATCTCACTTCCTTCATTCTGTTGATCCCCAATTTTTTCCTATATATTTTTTAATATGTAAGATACTTTCAAAATAACATGTAAATGCATGTATAAGTGTGTCCAAATGTTTTATTATTTTTCCATATTTTTTTAAATATTTTTTAACCAATTTATTCTTCTATTTTATTAATAAAACCCAATAATAATTCCCAAAATTATCATTTTTGGTGATTCATTTATTGGATTCTCATATTTGTACTAAAATATAGCTAATATATTTTTGCATATTTTTACAAATTTATTTAGTATCTTTTTTTAAAGCTAAATTGCATATAATTGCAATATTAGCCCCTTTTAAGATTTAATTGCGTTTACATTTATAAAAAAAAAATTAAGTCCAGTATTTTTAATTTGATAATTATATGTTATAAATTATTTTACTACTTTTAATTTATTTTCAGAATTTAATTTGCTATATTTTATAAAATAAATGGGAAAATTGGCTATTTAAAAACTAGCCCAATTACCTTTCAATTATAGCCTAATTTGAACCCCAATTGGAACCCAATTTTACCCATCTATCTCCATCTGTATTTCCGCATTGCATAAGGCTACTATTCTGTCTTCCGAGACTAAATGTTGTCTCCATCTACATTTTCGCATTACTTAAGGCTATTATTCTGCCTTCTGAGATTAAGCTCTACCTTCATCTGCATCTACATGGCTGAAAGATCGCCACCTACTGCATTGCATGGCTGAAAGATCGCTACATCTACATATCATGGGCTGAAAGATCACCACCTACCGCATTGCATGGTTGAAAGATTGTCGTATGGCTGAAAAATCGCCACTTATTGCATCTTATGGGATAAAAAATCGCCACACACTGCATTTCATAGGCTGAAAGATCGCCAAATTATACAAAGGAGCCATCATTCGGAGGCACCATTTTCATAGCCCGAGAACACCATGTCATGGCCTGAGGATCCCTTTTAATCTTTTGCATATCATTATTCAAAGGCATCATGATTTGGAGGCATCATCCTCATAGTTCGAGAGCATCATTTCATGGCCTGCGAATCCTTTATTATATGCTTCATGGCCTAGGACAACATGGTCTAAGGACGTCATTCTAACCATCCAAAGACAACCTTCGTGGTCCGATGGGAATTTGTATCATATTTACATTTACGCATAATATATGCTTGATTGCTTATTTGCAGGTAAACCAGCGAGCAACGACCATCTCGACAGAAGTGATCCCGCTCCAGTTTTCGCATCCCTACCAAACCTAAACCATTCCCGCAAATCTACTACACATTGCGTCCATTCTTGAAAAGTCTCCATAGGCATACTCCGCCGACGGATCCCGAACTACATATGACCTGATTCTTGTAAGACCAGGGATATGTAGGCAGCTCAGTGTAACGATCTGACCGGTCGTTTTGAGCTTTTGCACTTTGATCGCCAGTTCTCGGGCATGACTTTCCTCGTATGATGTATTATGACTGATGTAAATCATTGGTTTTGGTTTTCACGGAAATCGGTATGAATTTGAAAGAACATTCTTAGTTAAAAGCTTTGAATTTGAAAGGTTTAACCAAGAGTTGACTTATTTGTATATGAGCTCGGATTGGAATTTTTATGATTTGGTTATCTTCTTTGGGTGATTTATGACTTAGGAGCGTGATCAGAATTGGTTTTGGAGGTCCGGAGTAGAATTAGGCTTGAATTGGAGAAGTTGAGATTTTTGCGATTTCCGGTTGGTAGGTGAGATTTTGATCAGGGAGTCAAAATGGAATTCCGGGAGTTGGGGTAGCGTTTTTATGTCATTTGTGATATATGTTCAAAATTTCAGGTCATTCGGATACGGTTTGGTCGGGTTTTTGATTGAAAGCGTATTTCGGAAGTTTTTGGAAAACATAGGCTTGAATTTGATGAGTTTTGGGTGATTTAATGTTGTTTGAGGTATTTTGATGATTGGAACAAGTTTGAATAAGGTTTTAGGATGTGTTGGTGCTTTTGGTTGAGGTCCCGGGGGCCTCGGGTGAGTTTCGGATGGTCAATCGGACCATTTTTGGTACTTTGAAGTTGCAGGTTTTCTGAAGTTTCTGTTGCAGACTTTTGGCCTTCGCATTCGCGAAGGGATGCTTGATGAGGCTTTGAATTTGGTCTTCGCGTTCGTGATGTTTGTCTCGCGTCCACGAAGGGTGAGGCGCTGAGTGTTTCGCGAACGCGATGTGTTTCCCGCGTTCGCGTAGAGTAAATGGGGCAGCTGGGGTCCTAGCCCTATTGCGCTTCGCGTTTGCATTCGTGATGGTATGGCAAGCGGAAGCTTCGCGTTTGCGAGAAGGATCTCGCATTCGCGCAAAAGAAAGTGTTGGCCTGCGAAGCAGTGTGCTTCGCGAACGCAAGGAACATGTCGCGTTCACGAAGAAGCTTTTCTGAGTGCTGGGCAAAATGTTTTAAAAAGGGTATTCCGCGATTTTGATGCTAAGAACCTCCATTGTTGAGCGATTTTGGAGCTTGGGAGAGATAATTGAAAAGGGGTTCAAGGGGAATCACCTGGAGGTAAGATTTTTGAACTCGATACTTGTTTTTATTGTGAACTCCGCCTAGAAATTCATGGAAACTAGGCCTAAAATTGAAGAGCTAGGGCTTGAGAAATTGGACTTTTAATTTCGTTTTTGAAGGACCATTTGAGGTTGGATTTGAGAACTTTTGATTTGTATAAACTCGTGAGGAGATAAGGAATATAATGATGTAAAAATTTCTGAGTTTTGAGAAGTGGGGTCGGGGCTCGGGTTTTGGTAATTTCGGGATTTGTGCCCGTTACTGATTGTTTTCGCTTGGGCTTTGTTCCCTTAGCATATTGTGATGTATTTGTTTTGATTTTGGATAGATTCGACGCGCGTGGAGGCCGATTTGAGGGGAAAGGCATCGCGAGCTAGAGATTTTGCTGGTTCAAGGTGAGTAATGATTGTAAATGATATTTTGAGGGTTTGAAACACCAGATTGCACATCGTAGTGCTATATTGAGGTGAGACACACGCTTGATGATGAGCGTGGGGTCAATTACAATTCAGGGATTGTGACTTGGTCCGTCCCGATTGATGATTTTACCGCGTATTTGACTGAAACTTATTTGCTATTATCATGATTTGGACTGATTGTCATATTTGGGCTTCGTGCCAGTTATTTGAACCCTTAGGGGATTTTTTTCACTATTTCCTCACAGTTTTGACTTATTACTTGAACTCAGTCCTATTGATATCTACTATTTTGCAAACTCAGCCACTTTTACTCAATTTTGAGACTTAAATAATATTTTTAAATGATGTTTTGGGCTGAGAACTACTATTTACAAATGCCCGAGGGGATTGTGGTGATTCTTCTGACTGAGTGAGGCCATAGGCCTGTGTTGTGAGAATACTATGGGATCGGGCTGTGCGCCGCAGCAGTGTTACACTGATACTAATATGAGGTCGAGGGCCTAGATTTGTGCCTCGAGATGGCTTGATATTGTGCTTGAGTTGTAAGGGGCCCCTCCCGGAGTCTGCACACTCCCAGTGAGCGCTGTAGACAAAATATATGGATCGGGTTGCACGCCGCAGCGATATATGGATCGGGTTGCACGCCGCAGCAGTTACTATATGATACTATTCTGAGAATGTTCTGAGAGAGAGAGCCCGAGGGGCCGAGAGTGTTCTGAGAGTGAGCCCGGGGGGATGGTAGTGTTCTGAGCTATTGCTCGAGGGGCGAACCTTTACGTGACCATCTTTCATATTTACTTGTCATTTTACCTGTTATACTGTGGTATTTGAGCCCAAGGGGCGAATTTTCTATGCTTATCGACACTAACTGTTTTGCATTCATTTGCGTAACTGTTGAAAAAGTCATTTTCAAAAGAGGTTTAAACTGAGCTAAGACGATTTCTAAAGATTTCACAGCTTCACTATTTTCCTAAAAAGCTTTTACACTGCTTCTATACAGCATGCTGGTTGCTTTATGTGATTTCTTACTGCTCAGTTGTTATTTACCTTTATTACTCACTGAGTTGGAGTACTCAATTTACTCCCTGCACCTTGCGTGCAGATTCAGGTATTTATACACCCGGTAGTGGGTTTGACCGATCGGAGGTAGAGTCATTGGAGTTTAGCAAAGTGGTTGTCGGCGTCCGTAGCACTGCTTTTCTTCCTCTTTATTTCATTTATCTGTACTTAGTACATTCAGACTTGTTAGTTATAGTTAGACCCCTAGTAGATACTCGTGACTTGTGACACCCCGGTATCGGGCTGTGTTTGGGTTGTATTTCGCACATTATAAAGATCTTTTGCTTAGTTTGTGGTTATCTATTCATACTTAGACTGTTTATTAATATTAACTATTCTGAAAAGGCGAAATGGGTTGGTTGGCTGGCCTTGTCTTCACGAGAGGCGCCATCACGACCTGTTCGGGGTTGGCTCGTGACAAGTTGGTATCAGAGCCTAGGTTACATAGGTCTCGCGAGTCATGAGCAGGTTTAGTAGAGTCTCGCAGATCGGTACGGAGACGTCTATATTTATCCTCGAGAGGCTGTAGAACCTTTAGGAAAACTTCACATTCTTGAATTCTTATCATGCGTCCCTGATTCAGCTTGAAAAGTAACTCTTGAAATTCCTTCCACGCGTTCGCATGCGCGTATGAGCACTCAATATCAGATGTGCCCTGATGGCTTGTGATTTCCTGATCGAGGGGCGAGATGTGATCTCTGTGAGTTTGATGTTAGGCCAGTCTGGAGGACTTGAGGCCGGATCATTGCCTATGGCTTGAGCACCGAGGTGTTGACTATGTGAGCTAGTGTGTTGAACTTATATGTTCGGTATTGTCCCTATTAGTGGAAGTGACGGCTAGATAACTGTGTGATGAGTATGTTAGTACTGCGAGATGTATCTATACGACTTGGAAGTAACGAGGAAGGCCTGCTGGAGGATAGAAGAACTATTAGGTGCTTGAGTTCCATCTTGATTCAAGGTATAGCCTCGAGTTATGGGCGTGTGAAGGATCTTTCCATGTTTTCCAGTTGAGAGTGAAGTAAATTTTATGTTGCGGTACGAGTTCAGACTCAGGAAGACTAAGTGACTGCGTACAGTTTATGACGGTGGAAGGTATACAGAAATGTTAATTGAAGCCAAAGCAGGTGGGTTATCTCCTGCGAAAAAATTCTGGGGTTGTGTGACCCTTATGTGGCTGTTAGAAGATCTCATGTGCAAGTGAAATGTAAGTGTTGAAATTTGAATTTTGGGTCGCTTAAGAGAATGGGCTTAACTGTTGCGAGAATGAGTGCGAGATTTGTCGAAGATTTAAAGTACTAGATGATCTGTGTTTTCACAAGCTTGCAAAGGATCTAAGTTTAATCTTACTATGGTATTGTGGCATCAACAGAGTATAAGTGTTATAAGTTAATGAGTGTATTTTGATCTATGGCATCGAGCCAAGTGGGGAAGTATGTTGTGAGTAGTTGATTGCACAGTTAGGTGCTATATTGATCCCAGTTTGAGGCGCGCGGGTGAATCAGTTACGGCTTGCGGAAATGGAGATCGAGGATGGCTCGAGTAAAGGAAATTTTTTGGCAAAGGTTACATTATGCTTCATTGGGTAGGCAAATCACGGAATGTCTTAAGCTGTTGATGGTGAAGAATGCTCGGTGCATAGAGCAGGAAGTTGCTTGGTTGTATTAGGATGAGGACTTCATGCTGCGATGTTGGAGTGCCAATAAGGCACGGGTGGTTCTGTTCGTTAGGTCAGGTAAATTGCAATTGAATAAGAGGGAATGACTCTCGAGAATGGTTTTAATGTGTTCAAGATTCTACAGGGAACAATCGGGTATCTTAAACTTGTGGTATTTTGTGTTAATTATGGGATTCTAGGTATCAGTATCAGGAAGGTAAAGGTGATGGACTTAGATTCGCAAGAAGTTCTTCAGGGTAAGTATTTTGGGATGTGGTGTTTCTGGGAATAATAGAGGGAGTATTCAGTGGATTATGGGTCTTAGACAGTGTGGTCTTATGCTTGGGTCTTGTATGGTAAGCCTGGGTTGAGGCATTGTGGTGCTACAGCAAGAGGGGATATCCAGTTGAAGACGAATCAGAAGAAAATTTTGATAGATAGAGTAGCTTGATGGTAGACCGGATCGGTATAATAAGGATATGATTAATTCCTTGTGTGTGCTTGAGGTAATGAGTTCTTGTAGGTATTTTGTAGCGATGCTCTTAGGTTTTGATGGCTTGCTTAGCTTGGTCGAGTTAGAAGGATTTAGTCTTGGCCGGTCTTATTTGTGCAAAGTGAACTCGGAGAGTTCTTGATGGTTTTTGCCGCAGTTTGGAGATGCATATTTTCTATGGGCATGCGGAGTATGGGATGTATAGTGATTTTTATTCTAGATGGGACCAATGGGAAGCTCTTGACTAGTTGAGTACGTAGATGTCTGTAACTCGGAAAGGAGATGAAGTTCTCATGTTATCCGAGGATGGTATGGTATATGCGGTACGTTGTGGAGGATCGAGACTTGCATGTGTAAGGTTACAGTTCAGTTCTAAAAGGAAGTTCATAAAACTTTTAAGCAGCGGGTAGCCTCAGACGGTTAAGGAAATGGTATTGTGAATTGGAAGTGATGTGACGAGAGTATATGTTTTAGTAAAAGGGCAGTGTGATTAAGTTGATGGCACTTCGGTAGTATTGCGGCACCTCCTTGTTAGATCGACTGGTGATATTCGGGTTTGCTTGGTGGCACAGGGAAATTTTAGAGTATCTATCACGGAATGATTGGGTATTAAAGGTGTGGCATGTGTTCGGATGTCGAAATTTAGATCGGATATGGTGATTCATGTGCCGTGTGGATTTAGAGACGGAAGTTCTCATATTCAGGCTATGTTGTGGTTGTGGATCATGTGTATCGGCATTGTTTAGCGACTATCAAAATTTGGAGGCCCGAGTGTATCTTTATTTGTTGGTATGTTAGATTTTGGATGTGATGTTGGGGTTCAGATTGGTTGTCTCAGTGTTGGGTTATTCTGGACTATTACGCTATGGGCTATGCCGGGAATGCCACGGGTTAAGTGGCGAGGTGCGGCGGATTATGTTCTAGTAGAGTGGTTTATATTTCAAAGACCCAGCGAACAGCTGGGAAGGATTGCCTTTCTTAATTGAGCCTTCGTGACGGATGTCAGTGCAGAGGACTCTATCATTGATCCAGTTCCGGTGTTGAGGGACTTTTCGGATGTGTTTCTTGTGGTCGGGCATATCGCCGGCAAAGTTGTTGATTTCGGTATTGATTTGGTGCCGGGCACCGTATCGTATGGCTCCGGCAGGAGTTATAGTAGTGGAAGGAGCAGCTTCAGACTTCCTTGATAAGTAGCGGTTCTATTAGGGTTCATAGTGGATGTCGAGCAGGAAAAGTAATTGGGTGTTGCTTGGTGGATGGCGTATCGGTTATGTCCTATCGGATCTGCATGGTATATGTTACTTGTTTCACCATTGGTGTAGTGATTTGCTTTGGTTCCAGGCATAAAATTGTGCGTGGTTGTCAATTTCGAGCATAGTGACTTGAGGTGTTTCATGTGGAACAGTGTTTGGATAGGATTGCGCATTTGCAGCGAAGCTATGTGGAGATATGACCTTGCGGGTTAGATTCGTGTGTTCTATTTCTATGATGTGAGAAGGGTTCTCAGCCTTGTGTTGTGGTGGTACGGGCGAGCTTGAGGTGCAGCTCTTTCATTTGAGTCATTTTCATGATTTGAGTATGTTCGGACTATTGCTTATTGGTGCGCGTATTATGCTAGTTGTGGCTTAGGCCTCTATTGATGTGTCATGTCACCAGAGTGGTGTCTTGGATTGGAGGAGATCGCTGGAATCATTAATGAATACGAACGGATTAGATTTTAGCATGTTGGAAGGATAAGATCGAGGTTCGGCTCGAAAATTTGCTATGGTAAATGTTAGGGGAGAAGTAGCTTCATGAATGGTTGACCTGAGAAATGGTTGTGGTTTAGTGCGTATTTCATGTATCGTTGGCAGTATATGAAAGTGTTGGAATGAGACTTAGTTGATAAGAGGTTTTCTACCAGTATTCGGTTGTTGTGGGCAGTTGCTGTGAATAGAAGTTATCACTACGAGTGTTTAAGTTATGTGGTATATCATGGGATTGCTCCCGAGGTTGCAGGCATGGGTTATTATAGCTGGTTCGGGTCTAGTGAGAGTATAGGTGTGAGGTTTTGATCATATTGATGGTTTCAGAAGTGGAAATGTGGTTCTATAGCTTATGGGCCAGACTGGATTATGTAATTTCGGTTGCAATGTGTTATCGGACCTATATGAGATAGGGTGACGTAGGATCACCCCTGGGTATATGCATGGTAAGGTTATTCAATGATTGGTTGGCTTTTAGAACAACTCTGGGTATGTTCGAGGACGAACGTGTGTTTAAGTGGAGGAGGATGTAACGACCCGACCGGTCATTTTGAGCTTTTTCACTTTGATCGCCAGTTCTCCGGCATGACTTTCCCCGTATGATGTATTATGACTGATGTAAATCGTTGGTTTTGGTATTCACGGAAATCGGTATGAATTTGAAAGAACAGTCTTAGTTGAAAGCTTTGAATTTGAAAGGTTTGACCAAGAGTTGACTTATTTGTATATGAGCTCGGATCAGAATTTTTATGATTTGGTTAGCTTCGTTGGGTGATTTATGACTTAGGAGCATGATCGGAATTGGTTTTGGAGGTCCGGAGTAGAATTAGGCTTGAATTGGAGAAGTTGAGATTTTGGCAATTTCCGTTTGGTAGGTGAGATTTTGATACGGGAGTCAGAATGGAATTTCGAGAGTTGTGGTAGCTTCGTTATGTCATTTGTGATGTGTGTTCAAAATTTTAGGTCATTCGGATGCGGTTTGGTCGGGTTTTTGATCGAAAGAGTATTTTGGAAGTTTTTGGAAAACTTAGGCTTGAATTTGATGCATTTTGGGTGATTTGATGTTGTTTGAGGTGTTTTGAAGATTGGAACAAGTTTGAATAAGGTTTTAGGATGTGTTGGTGCTTTTGGTTGAGGTACCGGGGGCTCAGGTGAGTTTCGGATGGTCAATCGAACCTTTTTTAGTTCTTTAAAGTTGCAGGTTTTCTGAAGTTTCTGTTGCAGACTTTTGGCCTTCGCGTTCGCGATGTTTTTCCCGCGTCCGCGAAGGGTGAAGTCCTGAGCGTTTTGCAAACGCGATGTGTTTCCCGCGTTCGCGTAGAGTAAATGGGGCAGTTAGGGTCCTAGCCCTTTTGCACTTCGCGTTCGCGATGGTATGGCAAGCGGAAGATTCGCGTTCGCGAGAAGGATCTCGCGTTCGCGCAGAAGGAAGTGTTGGCCTGCGAAGCAGTGTGCTTCACGAACGCAAGGAACATGCCGCGTTCGCGAAGAAGCTTTTCTGAGTGCTGGGCAGAATGTTTTAAAAAGGGTATTCCGCGATTTTGAGGCTAAGAACCTCCATTGTTGAGCGATTTTGGAGCTTGGGAGAGCTAATTGAAGAGGAGTTCAAGGGGAATCACCTGGAGGTAAGATTTTTGAACTCGATACTCGTTTTTATTGTGAAATCCACCTAGAAATTCATGGAAACTAGGCCTAAAATTGAAGAGATAGGGCTTGAGAAATTGGACTTTTGATTTGGGATTTGAAGGACCATTTGGGGTCGGATTTGAGAACTTTTATTATGTATAAACTTGTGAGGAGATAAGGAATCTAATTATGTAAAAAAAATTGAGTTTCGAGAAGTGGGCCCGGGGCTTAGGTTTTGGTAATTTCGGAATTTGTGCCCGTTATTGATTGTTTTCGCTTGGGCTTTGTTCCCTTAGCATATTGTGATGTATTCATTTTGATTTTGGATAGATTCGACGTGCGTGGAGGCCGATTTGAGGGGCAAAGGCGTCGCGAGCTAGAGATTTTGCTGGTTCGAGGTGAGTAATGATTGTAAATGATATTCTGAGGGTCTGAAACCCCGGATTGCACATTGTAGTGTTATATTGAGGTGAGACACGCGTTTGATGATGAGCATGGGGTCATTTACTACTGGGGATTGTGACTTGGTCCGTCCCGATTGATGATTTTACCGCGTATTTGACTAAAACTTATTTGCTATTATCATGATTTGGACTTATTGTCATATTTAGGCTTCGTGCCGTTATTTGAACCCTTCGGGGATTTTTATCACTATTTCCTCATACTTTTGACTTATTACTTGAACTCAGCCCTGTTGATATCTACTGTTTTACAAAGGCAACCACTTTTACTCAATTTTTAGACTTAAATGATATTTTTAAATGATGTTTTGGGCTGAGAACTATTATTTTACAAATGCCCGAGGGGATTGTGGTGATTTTTCTAACTGAGTGAGGTCGAGGGCCTGTGTTGTGAGGATACTATGGGATCGGGTTGTGTGCCGCAGTTGTGTTATACATATACTGAGGCCGAGGGCCTAGATTTGATGCCACGAGATGGCTTGATATTGTGCTTGGGCCGTAAGGGGCCCCTCCCGGAGTCTGCACACCCCCAGTGAGTGCCATCGATGAAATATATGGATCGGGCTGCACGCCACAGCGATATATAGATCAGGTTGCACGCCGCAGCGGTTACTATATGATACTATTCTGAGAGTGTTCTAAGAGAGAGAGCCTGAGGGGCCGAGAGTGTTCTGAGTGAGCTCGAGGGGCTGGTACTGTTCTGAGCTATTGCTCGAGGGGCGAACCTTTACGTGACCATCTTTCATATTTACTTGTCATTTTACCTGTTATACTGTGGTATTTGAGCCCAAGGGGCGGATTTTCTGTGCTTATCGGCACTAACTGTTTTGCATTCATTTGCGTAACTATTGAAAAAGTCATTTTCAAAAGAGGTTTAAACTGAGCTAAGACGCTTTCTAAAGATTTCACAGCTTCACTATTTTCCTAAAAAGGTTTTACACTGCTTCTATACAGCATGCTGGTTGCTTTACGTGATTTCTTACTGCTCAGTTGTTATTTACCTTTATTACTCACTGAGTTGGAGTACTCACTTTACTCCTTGCACCTTGCGTGCAGATTCAGGTATTTATACACCCGATAGCGGGTTTGATCGATCGGAGGCAGAGTCATTGGAGTTTAGCAAATTGGTTGCCAGCGTCCGCGGCACTGCTTTTCTTCCTCTTTATTTCATTTATCTATACTTAGTACATTCAGGCTTGTTAGTTGTAGTTAGACCCCTAGTAGATGCTCGTGACTTGTGACACCCTGGTATCGGGCTGTGTTTGGGTTGTATTTCGCACATTATAAAGATCTTTTGCTTAGTTTGTGGTTATGTATTCATGCTTAGACTGTTTATTAATATTAACTATTCTGAAAAGGCGAAATGGGTTGGTTGGCTGGCCTTGTCTTCACGAGAGGCGCCATCACGACCTATTCGGGGTTTGGGTCGTGACACTCAGAAGCCAGGGCGCGGCCTAAACCTCTTCGAACCATTCCGCTTGGTCAAAATTGGCCAACATATCTTTACCCGACAACTCTTTCATCCTTCCCGGGTTAAGAGGGACAGCTGCTGATACCCAATTTTTTCCTATATATTTTTTAATATGCAAGATACTTCAAAACAGCATGTGTATGCATGTATAAGTGTGTCCAAATGTTTTATTATTTTGCCTTATTTTTTTAAAAGATTTTTTAACCAATTTATTCCCCTATTTTATTCATAAAATCCCAATAATAATTTCCAAAATTATCATTTTTGGTGATTCATTTATTGGATTCTCATATTTGTACTAAAATATCGCTAAGATATTTTTGCATATTTTTACTAATTTATTTAATATTTTTTTAAAGCTAAATTGCATATAATTGTAATATCCCTTTTAAGATTTACATACGTTTACATTTATAAAAAAATTAAGTCCAGTATTTTTAATTTGATAATTATATGTTAAATCATTTTAGTACTTTTAATTTATTTTCAGAATTTAATTTGCTATTTTTTATAAAATAAATGGGAAAATTGGCTATTTAAAAACTAGCCCAATTACCTTTCAATTATAGCCTAATTTGAACCTCAATTGAAACCCAATTTTACCCCGACCCAATTCCCTTCAAATCCGAACCTTTCTCCGTTTAAATGACCCACCCGGACTCCCACCTAATCCCAATCGTTGATCGTGTAGATCAATGGCTCCCATTACTCCCTTCCTTTTTAACCCAAACGACCCCTTCACCCTAATCCATTTCTCACAATACGCCGCCTCTGAATCCCCCTCCTCTCTCAAATCCTCTCTACAACAACATCAAACCCTAGCCGCCGCCACCTTAATCAACCTTAATCCACGGCACTCCAGGGTCATCTAAGACATGTATCAGCCTCCCAAGGCTTCTATATGTTGGTTTTTGTGGTCTCATGACCAGATTCTGAAGGGGCTTGGTCCAGTCTTTTCTAGATGACTGTTCTCCAGTCATCTCTTACCTTTCTCCGGCCATCCATGGCCATTCGAGTCAGACCCTTGACTCTCTTGTTTAGTTCGATGGCTTTCAAGGCCTTTCTCGTCACTTGGGGTTCTTCTGAAACCCTAATCTCTAAGAGCTTCTTGACTTCTTTCAGGTTCACTTTAGATCTATGCTTGCTATGAGTTTTAAATGTCTTCTCGAAGCTTCTTTAATTTTGCTTTCAGAAAAAGAAAAAAAAGACTCTTCATATTTTTCCGGTTAGGGTTTTCCTTCAAGTTCTTCTTTTCAACATCTATTCTGAGTTTAGCATGATAAAAACCCTAACTTCTTTTGGGGTTTCTTAGACTATTTGTTAAGTGTTTGTTTGATTTACTTGTTTATCATTTCTAGACTCGATGGGTGATAAAAACCCTAATTTCTTTGTGTTCATTCGAGTTTTTGAGACTATTTGCTAAATATTGTCTGATATATTTGTTCATCATTTTTAAACTCGATCGATGTTGAAACCCTAATTTCTTTTGGGGTCTACTTGAGTTTCTGAAACTACTTGTGCTATTTATTTGTTTATCATCTTCTAAGCTTGAATGTTATTCAGGAAAAACCTATTTCTTTGGGTTTGAAATTGCTCGTTGGAATACCTGACTTGATTTGAAGTTCCTTTGTTTCAGCATCTCTTTTCTTTATGTGATTCCTTTGATTCTGGGTTCTTACTATCTTTGAAACTCGACTATGCTTTTTAGTAGGGTTTTCGCACTTGACCTTTTGCATGCTTCTGATACTCTATCCTTTTTTGTCTTTTCTCTATACTACTGATTCAATGAAACTTGACCTACGTGACTATCATGTTTCGATTGTTTGTTGTCTACTAACTTTGTGCTACTATTGCATGCTGTTTCTTTTGCCAATAGTTTGGCCTCGCATGTCCATCGTTTGTGCACTTTATTTATATATAGATGCCCCTTTTTTGATTGATTCTCAATTTTGGGACTGATTTCAAAACTCCTCTTTTTGTGAACTCTAATTTTACTCGCCTATTAAAGTGATTGATCCTGTTCCTTACTTATTGCCTTGATGAATCTTTTCACCAAAACAGGTGTATCTCTGTACTTGGACTTTATTGTGTACTCAATGTTTTACTACTTCCTTTTATAGTAATAACCAGTCGGCCTAAAAACTGATTTTCTTTCCTTCTTTTAAACTTGTTAGCGCCGTTAAAAAAGTGATTCCTCAATTAAAGGGGAATCACTTGTTTGATTGATTCTGATTATTGATTACTTCCATATATACTTTTATTGCCTTATATCTTACATGCTTTCAAAACTATAAATACCCACCTTCTCTTCTTTCAAACACACGAATACAAGGCATAAAACACTTGAGTTCAAACACACTCCACTAAAATCTCTTTCTTTTCTCTGTTGCTACTTGTATTGCTGCCTTACCTAGCTAGCTGAAAGCCAAGGCTAGGCTGTGGGAAGCTTGCTCATTTTTCTCTGCATTTTCATCTTACTGGCATGTTCTAATTAAGCTTCTGCATCAACAACAACATGTTTCTTTACTGTCTTTTCCATCCTTGTTTGTCTCCTGTTTGTATTTAACCAAGTTCCATTTTTAAACATGTTGTAATCTGCCCCTTCCTGTTCTGAGTTAATGCTTCTGTCCATTACTTATTATGACTTGTGAATCCTAAATCCCCATCCCCAAGGTGTTTAGTATTTGTGGTTGGATTGGGGCATGACAACATTGGACATTGCTATGCATGACCCAAACCTGATTCCCCTGGGATCATAAACTCCATGTCTCCTCTAGATGTTGTGTGTTCTGATTGGTTTATAGGCATGTCAGGACCTTCTATTGTTGTTCATGCCCAAAGCTGATCCTTGCCTAAGTACATGGACTCCTTGCAATGGATTTCCAACCTCTGACCCCCTTTGTATGAATTTATTAACTCTGTGTGTTACTAATTACTGTCTCTCTATCACCCTCTACCCTTCTCTTTTATCCCCTTAGTTTTAAGATTTTGTTCCTGCACTTTCACTATCTTCTTAGACTTAAGTTCTGCCCCTCTTGTGTGAGCCTTGCCTTGGGACCCATAAGCTCCCTCTGAACTTGGACACATAAGGGCTAGCACTTCCACACTACACTCATCCCAATCTGGTTCTATGAACCTGGGTGTAAGCACTGCCCGGGGTCCTCTGAGGCCCTTAGGGAACTCTAACACACCCAGGTCTGAGAAAGGCTTTGAATCAATGGCATTTGAGGTGGTTTATTCCATAACTCAGAGAGGAAGTCAAGAATCAGGCTTCCTCTAGTTGTAACTTTTCTTTTGTATTTTTCTGATGTAATTCATTATCCAGTCTGTAATAATTTATAATAAACATTGGGTTTGACTAGTGAAAATGGTTGGGTAATTATACAGTCTTAAGGGTAGAAATCATGCCTATAGGATCTGCTGTTTAAATTATACATGTTTTGAGTTCTGCATTTTAGAAATCATGCCTATAGGATCTATTTGTTTAAATTATGCATTTGTAATTTTTCACGTTAGATACCATGTCTAAAAGACCTGCTTTCATTAAATTTTTGCATGTTCTGCATCTAGAGGGTATGCCTATAGGGCTTGCTTAAATTCTGCATATTATGGTCATATTTAGATACCATGTTCCTAGGATCTAAATGGTTAGAATCAGATATCGTGTTCATAAGGTTAAGAATCAGTACCCCTTTTAGAAATCATGTCTATAGAAATAAAATGAGCAATATTAGACATCCTGCCTATATGATCTGCAATCAATTTAAAATTTGGTTTATTCTGAACTAATTTTAAACAACCTTCCTTCTTTATCTAACGAAGTTTAGAAAGCATGTATATAGAATCTCAATCGTTCGTTTTAAAACTGTTACTATGTTTCCACTTTCTGAATCAGTAATAGATATCATTTCACCCAAACACTTAGGCAAGCCTTAGGTGGTGATAACAATAAAAATTGAATCCGCTTTTGTTAATTGCTACAACCAGCAGGCAGGCCTGATTCGGACTTCTTATCTAAGTTGTGTAATAAACTAATCTGCTTCAATAATTAACTCCCCTCATCTTTAGTATTTTAATCAGACCTTAAAAGTATGTGCAAGTCATGTTATTTATGTGTTTTGTTTGAGGAGGTATGCATGAGCCTTTATCTGTTTACATGCTTCCCCCAACATGCAGTATTATGTGTTTTGTATGTCGCGTTAGATTTTTACCTTTTGAAACCAAAATTAGCCTAATATCCCTCCCTTTTAGGAATAGTAGTCCTAAACTCCTCCAGGACTGATAGAAATGGGATGGGTAATAGCATGCAACAGTGATCGAGACCAATCCGCGCTTTAATACCTCAACGGGGCGGGAAGGGTAGATATGGATACGATGACCGGTGCGCTAATACCACGTGTATCCCCTCTTTTGAGGAGTGTCATACCGGGTATCGCATTGATGTGATCCATAATAAATATAAACCTAGGACCCCCTTTCCCTTTATTTGCAAACTTCTTTTCAAAAACTCTTCTTTTAATTGTTCTTTCTCTTATGTGTTTAAATTTAAATCCCCTAATATTTGAGCCCATACTTGTCTATTTGCTAAATTGCACAAATTCACAATCAACTGCCTGGCCGGGAACCACACTAGTGGATCCTGAGGGGTGCCTAACACCTTCCCATTAGGATAATTTCAAGCCCTTACCCTATCTCTGGTTGTTCATAACTTAGAATTGAACCCTATAGGTGTCCTAATGCACCTTAAATCATTAGGTGGCGACTCTTCAAATGCAAACTCAGTTCCCAAAAGGAACGAGTTGTCCTATACCAAATGTCATAAATCCGATTTCGCAAGAAAAAGGGAGGGCGACAGCATGGCGACTCTACTAGGGATATTTAGGCTTTTACCATTTCAGACTGTTATTGTGAATTTATAACTCTTTATGAGCAATACTTGTTTAATTCCTTTAAGCATTCAATTTCCTTTTCAACTGCAAAACTGACTTGTCTTCTTTGCTTCTTTCCTTTACCATTGCTTTAAATTATGAGACTGTTGTATTTACTGCTTTCTTTATGTGCAAATACATGTCAACATGCTTTTAATTATTGCATAACCATGCTCAACATCATACTCCACATATGCCAAACAAAATACCATAGCAACGCTTATAATGAGTGGTTACGCTCTTCCTATATTATTACCCCCTAAATCTGGAAAAGACATATTTGTGGTAAAACCAGTCGATCAGCGGTGCAGTCGATGGTTCTGTGCCTTTACCCGTTGAGTTGTCCACTTGAGGGTACCAGTCTAAAATCCTATAGAAACCTTACTCTGTTAAATTGTGCATGCATCATGGTCAAATCTAGTCGGGTCAGTTATGTTGTCCACATAATGACCCTTTAAGATAGCTTTGACCAAAGTCCACTGGGTTTCCCTAAACCCAAACGGACACCACCACGTTCTGTGCATTTATTTGGAGAACTAAATGCTTCATGCTAATTGTTAATGTTAAACAGTCGAGTCTGGTAGGGGTAGGGTCTTAACCCTTTTGTTTTGTAGAAAATGAAGAATGAGGTCCCCAACTTTAGTATGGTTAGCATACCCTCACTCTTGCTAGACTGGTGGTGTAGTCTTCCATCAAATGACCAAATCAATGAGTGGAAAGAGAGAGCCGCCAAAGCTAGCGAAAAGTTGGAATATCTGGAATACAGTCTGCTGGAATTGGAAGGAAAAGTGAGGAAAAGAGTCACCAACTGCCAGAACGCTGAGGGAAACGAAAGAGAACACTTGGCAAAGGCATTTTTACTGGTGAACCTACGCAAACTGGAGGATCTGATCAATGAGAGCATTCAACCTGAGGAAGGTCCTTCTGGGACCAAGTAGATAGGAGTTTTTCTTTTCGCTTTATCAAAATGTAATAAGGCCAATGGCCATTAGTGATTTTCATTTCCTGTTTACTTAGTGTCAATTTGGGATTGGTCTATCTTTATCAATAAAATGAGGCATTTAGCATCCTAAGTTCTCCAAATCGATTTGTCGCTAGTCCTACCTCGGGTGCAAAGAGGTTCCAAATTAGGACATGTTTTATATTCCGCACTATGTGTTTAAATATTGCAACGCTTTTTATAATCCTCACTAACTCGGTTTTACTTTTTGTTTTATTATTCCCCTCCCCAAAGGTTAGTTCGTGCACTCTGGCAACATCATCCTATTCTACGAGATCCAAGGGACCTCCACCCAATCCTCCTCTTAGTCCTGTCAAAAATAAGAACAAAGGGAAGATGGAAGATTTGAACAACGTCAAAAAGGAGAACTCAACTGAACGTGTAGAGGTCACTCATGGTCATGTACTCAGGTTCCTATGGAAAATGCATCCCAACTTGAACAAAAATTGTTGAAATTCCAAGAAGAACTTGATCAGGTTCGGAATCTGGCAAGTCAGTCATTTTCCCTCACCACTCCAGATATCAATTTTACAAATGCTCAGAACCCTATGCCTCCACTGAATATCCCAAAGCAACAGAACCACTCCGCTCCTCACCATCACTGCAACACCTACCATACCTCTGACAACACCTTGTTACTCATCCCAGAACTCCAAAACTCCACAAATGACCACTTTCACACCCACCATAACACCCCTATCTACGTGGAGACCGTGCCACACTCCACCCAATCCATCTTAAGCACACCCGAGTCTGATGATAAGGACTTGCTGATCAGGAACCTGGCTGAAGAACTTAAGAAATTGACTAGACGGATTCAAGGCGTCGAAGGAAGCAAGGGAATTGAAGGGCTGAACTATGAAGATCTTTGCATACAGCCCGACGTCGAATTGCCCTAAGGGACAAACCTCCGAAGTTCAAAATGTTGGATGGTATAGGGGATCCAAGGGTCCATTTGAGAACGTACTGTGACAAGCTGGTTGGATTAGGGAAAGACGAGCAAATCCTCATGAAGTTTTTCATGAGGAGTTTTAAGGGAGATGCTTTGTCTTGGTACATTAGCCAAGATCTAAAGAAGTGGTCAAACTGGGTAGGCATGGCATCCGACTTTATGGATAGGTTCAGGTTTACCACAGAGAATGCTGTGGACGTGTTCTATATTTAGAATCTAAAGAAGAAGCCCACAGAAACATTTCGCGAGTATGTTACTCGCTGGAGGTCCGAAGCTGCTAAGGTCAGACCTACATTAGGAGAGGAACAGATGAACAAATTCTTTGTCCGAGCTCAGGACCCGTAGTATTATGAAAGATTAATGATGATTGAGAGCCACAAATTTTCCGACATTATCAAGCTGGGTGAAAGGATCGAAGAGGGCATCAAAAGCGGTATGGCTACAAACTTCGAGGCCTTGCAAGCTACAAATAAGGCCTTACAGTCCGATGGTGAGTCTAAGAAAAAGGATGTGGGGGCCGTAATGGTTGCACAGAGAACCAAATCTCCTATCAAATACCAAACTTATCCAATACCTCCACTCACATATCAACCAACTCCGAACTACCAAGCACCATCACCCGCATACCAAGCTCCACCACCCACTTATCAATCACCTCCGCCTCCCACATACCAGCCCACTTCGTCCAGATATTCCCAACCCGCATATGTCTACCAAACCTACAATACTCAACCATCCCACTATTAATCACCTCTTGTATGCCAAAATTTCCTTAAACCTCGACCAAATTTTGATCGTAGACCCCCAAAACAATATACAACCATTGCTGAACCTATTGACCAATTGTACGAGAGACTCAAAGTTGTTGGTTATGCTACCCATATCCCTGTTGCAACCCCTAAAAACCCTTTCTAGTGGGTTAACCCAAATAAATCTTGTGCCTACCATTCTGGCATGAAGGGGCACTTCATCGATGAATGTCATTATTTGAAAGATAAGATCCAGTATTTGATCGATAACAAGATTATTGTGGCAAAAGAACCCGCTCCGAATGTCCGCAATAACCCCCTGCCAGACCATAAGGGTGGAGGCATTCACATGATTGAAATAAAAGATGATTGGGATCCCGAGGGATCAATCGGGTTGATCGCAAAAGGAGATGATCCAAAGAAGCCAATAGTTACTCTTAATCTGATCATAGTCCAGATTCAGCCATCTAGGGACACTGAGGTAAATATGTTTGTGCCACTTGAATTTGAAGCAACGTCATCCACAAAGACACCAGCGCCAATTGAGGTTGAATTCGTGTCTCCGGCAAATGCACCCACACCGTTTGAAGTTGCAGTCTTGCCGCCCAAGGCACGTGCTCCGTTCGGAGTAAGGATAGCCACGCCAATCCCAGTGGCGATGTCGACCATGACACCATTCCATACAAAGGTTGTACCTGGGACTATACAGCCGAGGCAAGGAGGAAAGGCAAGGTCAGGTTCGAAGAGACTGTTGCCGCACAGGGTATGATGAGAACTGGTAGGGTTTATACCCCGGAACACCTAGCCGAGTCAAGCAAGTAGGCCTCCAACCGGCCACCCATTATTGAGACAGGTCTAGACGATCTTTGGAGAAAGATACAAGCTAAGGAATACTCGGTCATCAACCAGTTGAACAAAATGCTGGCGGAAATCTCTATTCTTGCTTTACTACAAAACTCTGAGGCACACAAAAATGCTTTGCTAAAGGTACTAAGTGAGGCATACGTACCAAGCAACATCACTGGCGGAGAAATGGCTAACATGGTAGGACAAGTGTTGGAAAGTCACAAGTTCATGAGGACTAGGTACCACCTGAAGCGTTAGGACACAACAAAGCACTACACATCACTATGCAATGCGAGGACTATTTCATCACTAGGATCCTGATCGACGGGGGTTCCAGTCTCAACATTTGTCCACTGGTAACACTCAAGAAGTTGGGTAAGGGACTGCACGAGATAAAGGACGGAGCCATCAATGCGAAAGCTTTTGATGGTTCTCAAAGGATCACCATTGGGGAGATCAGCCTATGCTTGCAAATGGGACCAACCTGGTTCGATGTTGATTTCCAGGTAATAGATGTGCCAGCATCTTACAATCTGCTGTTGGGATGGCCATGGATTCATGTTGTTGGGGCTGTAGCGTAAACATTATATTAGGCCGTAAAGTTTGAATGGAACCACCAGGAGGTGATCATTCATGGTGACGGTAGCAACCCTATATACAATCGCCAGACCATTCCGTCAATCGAAGGAAGAAGGAAGCTAGGTGGAGAGACTTACCACCACATTGAACGGGTAAATGATGTTGACAAAGACAAATGGTGGGATAAGAAGATCGAGAGTATACTGAATTGGAGTGGGTACGAACCTGGCAAGGGGCTAGGCAAGAACCTCCAAGGAATCGCTATGCCCATAAAGCTCAAAAAACATGGCACTACTTTCGATCTAGTATATGAGTACACCTAGGAAGAATTCAACAACTGGTCACCATCATGGCATGGTCCTTACTATCTACTGGAGCATCCAATACCACATCTGGAGCAGACCTTCCAACCGGCCGACATTATTTATGGGTCAGACAAAGAAGAAGCAATGGTCGCGGTGAAGAACTTGTTCCTGGAAGACAATTACATGGATTGTTGTGTTGTTCTAGAGGAGGAGGGAGAGGAAGGCCCTTCCATACAGGCTGTAAGCAGAGGGTCACACATCAATAACTGGACCATCAGGACAACCATAGCCCAACAAGCCTCGGGGTAGCAAGGCTAAAACAAGCATCATACACTGTTTTTATTTACTAAATGATTTTCCTTTCACATTTTAATTCCCACAATAAGATCTCCAATGTTCAAAACGATTATGCAATTTATCAAAGCATTTTGACTTTTCTTATGAATCAACACTAATTATTATTTTTCTCTCATTACTTTACTTATACAGTATTACTATTACTTATCTTGATAAACCAATAACTGTGACATGCAATGAGACAATGCAACAAACGGACATTGATTCAGAGGAAGATGAAATACTAGAAGAGGTTGTTTCCCGCAACAAACTGAATCCCACAACAAATTGAATCCCGCGAAGTGCGCATTTGGGGTTCTTGCTGGAAAATTGCTTGGGTTTATTGTGAGTCACCGAGAAATAGAACTGGATCCATCAAAAGTCAAATCCATCCAAGAACTACCACCGCCAAAGAACAAGAAGGATGTGATGAGTTTCTTGGGAAGACTTAACTACATCAGCCGGTTCATAGCACAGTCCACATTTATCTGTGAGCCAATCTTTAAGATGTTGAAGAAGGACACTGCCACCAAATGGACCGATGACTACCAAAAATCCTTCAACAGAATCAAGGAGTAATTGTCAACACCACCAGTCTTGGTCCCGCCTGAGCCAGGTAGACCCTTATTACTCTACCTTGCAGTATTGGATGGAGCTTTCGGTTGCGTTCTGGGGCAGCATGATGAAATAGGAAGGAAGAAGCAGGCTATCTATTATCTCAGTAAGAAGTTCACCTCGTACGAGGTCCGGTATTCTCTGTTAGAGCGCACCTATTGTGCTTTGACTTGGGTAGCTCAAAAGCTGAGGCATTATTTCTGTGCCTATACCACAAATCTTATATTAAGGATGGATCCTTTGAAGTACATCTTCCAAAAGCCCATGCCCACTGGCAAACTAGCCAAGTGGTAAATCTTGTTGAGTGAATTTGACATTGTCTATGTGAATCAGAAAGCAATCAAAGGACATGCACTAGCAGATCACCTTTCTGAAAATCTCGTGGATGGAGAATACGAACCCCTAAAAACATATTTTCCTAACGAAAAGGTATCATTCATAGGAGAAGACATCGCAGAATCCTATGATGGTTGGAGAATGTTTTTCGATGGAGTAGCAAACTTCAAAGGAGTTGGCATAGGAGCAGTCCTAGTATGAGAAACCTGTCAGCATTATCCAGTGTCTGCTAAACTTAGGTTCCCGTGCTCCAACAACATGGCTGAATATGAAGCTTGCGTCTAAGGGCTCAGAATGGCCATTGACATGAACATTCAAGAATTGCTAGTGGTTGGAGACTCGGACCTACTCACACATCAGGTCTGAGAAGAATGGGCGACCAAGAACTCTAAGATACTCTCGTATCTGCATCGAGTACAGGAATTGAGAAAGAGGTTACAAAGACGGAGTTTCAACATGTTCCCAGAGTCCAGAATGAGTTCGTCGATGCATTGGCTACCCTGTCATCTATGATACAGCATCCAGACAAGAACGTCATTGATCCCATTCCAGTAAAGATCTATGATCAGCCAGCTTATTGTGCCCATGTTGAAGAGGAAGCAGACGGAAAGTCTTAGTTTCATGATATCAAGGAATATTTGGCAAAAGGATAGTACCTAGAACTTGCAAGTCCTACTCAGATATGCACACTTCGGAGGTTGTCCAATAATTTCTTTCACAACAGAGGAATCCTGTATAGGAGGACTCCTAAATCATGATTATTAAGGTGTGTTGACGCAAAGAAAGCATCCAGGCTACTAGAGGAAATTCATGCTGGGACCTGCGGTCCACATATGAACGGTTTTGTCTTAGTAAAGAAGATACTCCGGGCTGGTTACTTTTGGATGACAATGGAAACGGACTGCATCTAGTATGTCCGGAAATGACACTGCTGTCAGATACATGCAGACATGATAAAGGTACCTCCGAATGAGCTTAATGCAATAAGCTCGCCATGGCCGTTCGCCGCCTGGGGAATGAATGTTATTGGACCAATCGAGCCTGCCGCTTCCAATGGACACAGATTAATCCTGGTAGCAATAGACTATTTCATCAAATGGGTCGAAGCAGCATCTTACAGAGCAGTAACCAAGAAAGTCGTGGCAGGCTTTGTCCTCAATCGCATTGTTTGTCGATTCGGAATTCCAGAGTCAATCATTACTGATAATGGCTCCAACCTCAACAACGACTTGAAGAAAGCTATGTGTGAAACCTTCAAGATCAAACACAAGAATTCCACAGCCTATAGGTCGCAGATAAATGGAGTTATAGAAGCCGCCAACAAGAATATCAAGAAGATATTGAGGAAAATGATAGAGAAGCATAAGCAGTGGCACGAGAAGTTATCATTTGCTTTATTAGGGTATTGCACCACCATCCGCACATCAGCCGGGGCAACCCCCTATATGTTGGTTTACGGTACAAAGGCAGTCATTCCCATTGAGGTAGAAATTCCCTCCCTAAGGATCATGCAGGAAGCTGAGCTCAACGACCCAGAGTGGGTGAAAAGTCGTTATGTGCAACTAGTCCTTGTAGTCGGAAAAAGAATGAATGTAGTTTTCCATGGTCAACTTTATCAGAACGGAATGTCTAGAGCCTTCAACAAAAGAGTCAAGTCGAGGCGGTTCGCACCGAGGCAACTGGTATTAAGGAAAATTTTCCCGCATAAAGATGAAGCCAAAGGGAAGTTCTCTCCCAACTAGCAGGGTCCATACATGTTTCACCAGGTTCTGACAGGAGGAGCCCTCATACACGCAGAAATGGACGAAGAAACTTGGCCAAAATCGATCAATTCAGATGCAGTCAAGCGTTACTATGTGTAATTTTCATGCTTTTCTCATCGATATAATTAAACTATGCCTAACCTGATTCCCGTTTAAGAGTGGATATGTAGGCAGCCCTATGGGTTCGATCACAATTCAATAAAAAGTTCATTTCCCCCCACAATTGGAAACTGGGGCAGAATTTTGAGAAGGACCCTCAAAATTCCAAAGTAATTTCAGCCAATAACCACAAGCAACCGTCAGAAGCGTCAACTTATCAAACTGGGGTAGAATTTTGAGGAGGACCCTCAAAATTCTGTAGCAGGAGAGGTTGCAATGTCCTGAACTACGTCTCAGTTGTCGGTTCATCTAAAAATTATTTTAATTATACACTTATGTCATACTTTCACAAAATCATGCCTGTTTATTATTGAAATTGCTTTATTTAGCAATGCTACCCCAACGATACATACAGTATCACTAGATCAAAGCAGAGCAGGTCAAGCAGAGCCAGTGGGGATATGAACTAACCTCCCCTTTTTTGCAAAACTCATGATTTTTCTTTATATGCAAGCAATTGAATTGCAAAACCATCAAACATACTATACACTCGCGAGATAAACGTTGTTCAGGAATACAAATCTCAGAACCGTTGCATTTATTCACATTTGCTATCCACACACAACAGTGTCCCCAGCAGGCACAATGTCCCCATCAGTTACAATATCGCAATCTGCTATCAGCTAAGAAAGCTTATTACCATTTGCCATTTTATTTATTGCATAAGGCTACTATTCTGCCTTTCAAGACTAAATGTTGTCTCCATCTGTATTTTTGCATTGCATAAGGCTACTATCCTACCTTCCGAGACTAAACGCTATTTTCATTTGTATTTCTGCATTGCATAAGGCCACTATTCTGCCTTCTGAGACTAAACGTTGTCTCCATATGCATTTTCGCATTACATAAGGCTACTATTCTGCCTTTCGATGTTAAGCTCTATCTCCATCTGTATCTACATGGCTGAAAGATCTCTACCTACTGCATTGCATGGCTGAAAGATCGCCACATCTCATGGGATGAAAGATCGCCACCTACTGCATTGCATGGCTGAAAGATCGCCACTTATTGCATCTCATGGGATAAAAAATTGCCACACACTGCATTTTATAGGCTGAAAGATCACCAAATTATCCAAAGGCGCCATCGTTCGGAGGCACTATTTTCATAGCCCGAGAACACCATGTCATGGCCTGAGGATCCCTTTTAATCTTTTGCATATCATTATTCGAAGGCATCATGGTTCGGAGGCATCATCCTCATAGCCCGAGAGCATCATTTTATGGCCTGGGAATCCTTTATTATATGCTTCATGGCCCAGGACAGCATGGTAAAAGGACGTCATTCTAACCGTCCAAAGACAACCTTCATGGTCCGACGGGAATTAGCATCATGTTTAAATTTACGCATAATATATGCTTGTATTTCTTATTTGCAGGTAAACCGGCGAGCAACGGCCATCTCGTCAGGAGCGATCCCGCTCTAGTTTACGCAGCCCTACCAAACCTAAAACATTCCCGCAAACCTACCACACATTGCGTCCGTTCTTGAAAAGTCTCCATCGGCATACTCCGCCGATGGATCCTGAACTACATATGGTCTGATTCTTGTAAGACCAGGGATACGTAGGCAGCTCAGAAGCCAGGGTGCAGCCTAAACCTCTTCGAACCATTCCGCTTGGTCAAAATTGGTCATCATATCTTTACCCGACAACTCTTTCATCCTTCCCGGGTAAAGAGGGGCAGCTGTTGATACTCAATTTTTCCCTATACATTTTTTAATATGCAAGATACTTCAAAACAGCATGTGTATACATGTATAAGTGTGTCCAAATATTTTATTATTTTTCCTTATTTTTTTTAAAGATTTTTTAACCAATTTATTCCCCTATTTTATTCATAAAACCCCAATAATAATTCCCAAAATTATAAGTTTTGGTGATTCATTTATTGGATTCTCATATTTGTACTAAAATATAGCTAAGATATTTTTGCATATTTTTACAAATTTATTTAGTATTTGTTTAAAGCTAAATTGCATATAATTGTAATATTAGCCCCTTTTAAGATTTAATTACGTTTACATTTATATAAGTCCAGCATTTTAATTTGATAATTATATATTATAAATCATTTTAGTACTTTTAATTTATTTTCAGAATTTAATTTGCTATTTTTTATAAAACAAATGGGAAAATTGCCTATTTAAAAACTAGCCCAATTACCTTTCAATTATAGCCTAATTTGAACCCCAATTTTACCCCGACCCAATTTCCTTCAAATCCAACCCTTTACCCGTTTAAATGACCCACTCGGACTCCCACCTAATCCCAGTCGTTGATCGTGTAGACCAATAGCTCCCATTACTCCCTTCCTTTATTAACCCAAACGACCCCTTCACCCTAATCCATTTCTCACAATACGCTGCCTCTGAATCCCCCTTCTCTCTCAAATTCTCTCTACAAAAACATAAAACCCTAGCCGCCACCACCTTAATCAACCCTAATCCATGGCTCTCCAGGGTCATCTAAGACCTGTATCAGCCTCACATGGCTTCTATGTGTTCGTTTCTGTGGTCTCATGACCAGATTTTGAAGGGGCTTGGTCCAGTCTTTGCTCGATGACTGTTCTCCGGTCATCTCTGACCTTTCTCCGGCTAGCCATGGCCATTCGAGTCAGACCCTTGACTCTTCTGTTTAGATCGATGGCTTTCAAGGCCTTTCTCGTCACTTGGGGTTCTTTTGAAACCCTAATCTCTAAGAGCTTCTCGACTTCTTTTAGGTTCACTTTAGATCTATGGTTGCTATGAGTTTTAAGTTCCTTCTCTAAGCTTCTTTAATTTTGCTTTCAGAAAAAGAAAAAAAAACTCTTCATCTTTTTCCGATTAGGGTTTTCCTTCAAGTTCTTATTTTCAAAATCTTTTCTGAGTTTAGCATGATAAAAACCCTAATTTCTTTTGGGGTTTCTGAGACTATTTGTTAAGTGTTTGTTTGATTTACGTGTTTATCATCTCTAGACTCGATGGGTGATAAAAACCCTAATTTCTTTGTGTACGTTCGAGTTTTTGAGACTATTTGCTAAATATTGTCTCATATATTTGTTCATCATCTTTAAACTCGATCGATGTTGAAACCCTAATTTCTTTTAGGGTCTACTCGAGTTTCTGAAACTGCTTGTGCGATTTATTTGTTTATCATCTTTTAAGCTTGAATGTTATTAAGGAAAAACCTATGTCTTTGGGTTTGAAATTGTTCATTGGAATACCTGACTTGATTTGAAGTTCCTTTGTTTCAGCATCTCTTTTCTTTATGTGATTCCTTTGATTCTGGGTTCTTACTATCTTTGAAACTCGACTACGCTTTTAGAAGGGTTTTCGCAGTTGACCCTTTGCATGATTCTGATACTCTATCCTTTTTTTTCTTTTCTCTATACTACTGATTTAATGAAACTTCACCTACGTGACTATCATGTTTCAAATGTTTGTTGTCTACTAACTTTGTACTACTATTGCATGTTGTTTCTTTTGCCAATAGTTTGGCCTCGCATGTCCATCATTTGTGCACTCTATTTATATGCAAAGGCCTCTTTTTTGATTGATTCTCAATTTTGGGACTGATTTCAAAACTCCTCTTTTTGTGAACTCTAATTTTACTCATCTATTAAAGTGATTGATCTCGTTCCTTACTTATTGCCTTGCTGAATCTTTTCCCCAAAACAAGTGTATATTTGTACTTAGACTTTATTGTGTACTCAATATCTTACTACTTTGTTTTATGGTAATAACCAGTCGGCCTACAAACTGATTTTCTTTCCTTCTTTAAACCTGTTAGCCCCGTTAAAAAAGTGATTCCTCAATTAAAGGGGAATCACTTGGTTGATTGATTCTGATTGCTGATTACTTTCATATGTGCATTTATTGCCTTATTTCTTACATGCTTTCAAAACTATAAATACCCACCTTCTCTTCTTTCAAACACACGAACACAAGGCATAAAACACTTGAGTTCAAACATACACTCTACTAAAATCTCTCTCTTTTCTCTGTTGCTACTTGTATTGCTGCCTTACCTAGCCGGCTGAAAGCTAAGGCTAGGTTGTGGGAAGCTTGCTTATTTTTCTCTGCATTTGCATCTTACTGGCATGTTCTAATTAAGCTTCTGCACCAACAACAACATGTTTCTTTACTCTCTTTTCCATCCTTGTTTGTCTCCTGTTTGTATTTAACCAAGTTCCATTATTAAACATGTTGTAATCTGCCCCTTCCTGTTCTGAGTTAATGCTTCTGTCCATTACTTATTATGACTTGTGAATCCTAAATCCACATCCCCAAGGTGTTTAGTATATGTGGTTGGTTTGGGGCATGACATCATTGGACATTGCTATGCATGACCCAAACCTGATCCCCCTGGGATCATAACCTCCATGTCTTATCTATATGTTGTGTGTTCTGATTGGTTTATAGGCATGTCAGGACCTTCTATTGTTGTGCATGCCCAAAGCTTATCCTTGCCTAAGTACATGGACTCCTTGCAATGGATTTCCAACCTCTGACCCCCTTTGTATGAATTTATTAACTCTGTGCGTTACTAATTACTGTCTCTCTATCACCCTCTACCCTTCTCTTTTATCCCCTTAGTTTTAAGATTTTGTTCCTGCACTTTTACTATCTTCTTAGACTTAAGTTCTGCCCCTCTTGTGTGAGCCTTGCCTTGGGACCCATAAGCTCCCTCTGAACTTGGACACATAAGGGCTAGCACTTCCACACTACACTCATCCCAATCTGGTTCTATGAACCTGGGTGTAAGCACTGCCCGGGGTCCTCTGAGGCCCTTAGGGAACTCTAACACACCCAGGTCTGAGAAAGGCTTTGAATCAATGGCATTTGAGGTGGTTTATTCCATAACTCAGAGAGGAAGTCAAGAATCAGGCTTCCTCTAGTTGTAACTTTTCTTTTGTACTTTTCTAAAGTAATTCATTATCTAGTCTGTAATAATTTGTAATAAACATTGGGGTTGGCTAGTGAAAAGTGTTGGGTAATTATGCATGCTTAAGGGTAGAAATTATGCCTATAGGATCTACTGTTTAAATTCTACATGTTTTGAGTTCTGCATTTTAGAAATCATGCCTATAGGATATGTTTGTTTAAATTATGCATTTGTAATTTTGCACGTTAGATACCATGTCTATAAGACCTGCTTTCATTAAATTTTTGCATGTTCTGCATCTAGAGAGTATGCCTATAGGGCTTGCTTAAATTCTACATATTATGGTCACATTTAGATACCATGTTCCTAGGATCTAAATGGTTAAAATCAGATATCGTGTTCATAAGGTTAAGAATCAGTACCCCTTTTAGAAATCATGTTTATAGAAATAAAATGAGCAATATTAGACATCCTGCTTATATGATCTGCAATTAATTTAAAACTCATTCTTTTCTGAACCAGTTTTAAACAACCTTCCTGCTTTATCTAACGAGGTTTAGAAAGCATGTATATAGAATCTCAATCGTTCGTTTTAAAACTATTACTATTTTTCCACTTTCTGAATTAGTAATAGATATCATTTCACCCAAACTCTTAGGCAAGCCTTAGGTAGTGATAATAATAAAAATTGAATCCGCTTTTGTTAATTGCTACAACCAGCAGGCAGGTCTAATTCGGACTTCTTATCTGAGTTAAGTAATAAACTAATCTGTTTCAATAATTAAGTCCCCTCATCTTTAGTATTTTAATCAGACCTTAAAAGTATATGCAAGTCATGCTATTTATGTGTTTTGTTTGAGGAGGTATGCATGAGCTTTTATCTATTTACATGCTTCCCCCAACATGCAGTATTATATGTTTTGTATGTCACCTTATATTTTTACCTTTTGAAACCAAAATCAGCCTAATATCCCTCCCTTTTAGGAATAGTAGTCCTAAACTCCTCCGATACTGATAGAAATGGGACGGGTAATAGCATGCAATAGTGATCGAGACCAATCTGCGCTTTAATACCTTAACGGGGCGGGAAGGGTAGATATGGATACGATGACCGGTGCGCTAATACCACGTGTATCCCCTCTTTTGAGGAGTGTCATACCGGGTATCGCATTGATGTGATCCATATTAAATATAAACCTAGGACCCCCTTCCCTTTATTTGCAAACTTCTTTTCAAAAACTCTTCTTTTAATTGTTCTTTCTCTTATGTGTTTAAATTTAAATCCCCTAATATTTGAGCCCATACTTGTCTATTTGCTAAATTGCACAAATTCACAATCAACTGTCTGGCCGGGAACCACACTAGTGGATCTTGAGGGGTGCCTAACACCTTCCCTTAGGATAATTTCAAGCCCTTACCCTATCTCTGGTTGTTCAAATAACTTGGAATTGAACCCTATAGGTGTCCTAATGCACCTTAAATCATTAGGTGGTGACTCTTCAAATGCAAACCCAGTTCCCAAAAGGAACGAGTTGTCCCATACCAAATGTCATAAACCCAATTTCGCAAGAAAAAGGGGGGCGCGACACATTCCTATCATGCAAGCTTATTAATCTTGGAGTTTGAACTTTTATCCTTACATTCTCTCACTGACGGTGAGGACACGAGTTGCGGTTATCGATGATGCTGCTTCCGGAGCAGGTGTCGCTAGAGGTAGAGGCAGAGGCCGACGAGGAGTACATGCCACAACTAGAGCACCTTCAGAGCAGCGAGTTCACGTTAGTAAAGTTCTAGGTATCATGGCGACACATCTCGTGGTTCCAGTTCAGCCCATGGTCAGGGCAGTAACATCTAAGGAAGAGCAACTTGGATTTGCAAGGTTCAAGAAAATGTGACCCTCCTACATTCAGTGGTTGGCTTCAGAGAGTGCACAGGGTTTATTGAGGAGTTCCATCACATTCTCTGTACTGTGGGTATTGTTGAGACGAGTGGGGTTTATATCACTACGTTCCAGCTTAAGGGAGCGGCTTATCAGTGGTAGCGGGCATATGAGTTGGGTAGCCGGCTGATGCAACTTCACTTACATGGGTGTAGTTTTCAGAGATGTTTTGAGAGAGTTTGTACCTCAGTCACTTCGGGATGCATGGCGCGCGGAGTCGAGTAGCTGCGTCTGGGCACTATGTCAGTATTGGAGTATGCCGTCAGATTTAGTGATTTGGCTAGACGCACCTGCCTTGGTTGCCACAATTATAGAGTGAGTCCGTAGATTCATTGAGGGGCTCAGGCATGATATTCGGTTCATCATGGCTCGAGTGTTGGAGTTATATGTTTCATTTCAGCAGGTGGTAAGGATCTCTCGCCGGTTAGAGGGCATGTGGTATCGGGAGCGAGAGGATAGACGCGATCAAGAGAGAGAGAGTACAGGGAGGTGAGAAGGCCTTGTAGACCGGAGAGATCTGCTGGTCCTTATTTTGGAGGCAGGGTGCGACATGGTAGAGGTTTCGTGGGTCAGCCAGTTTAGTTTGCACTTCAGGCTTCTCATAGTAATTCAGGTGTTCGTGGGTTTTAGAGTACCCCTACCGCACAGTTCCCATAGCCACGTCAGTAGAGGGGTTGCTTTGAGTGTGGAGATACTAGCTACATGGTGAGAGATTTCCCTATATATCGGATAGATGTGCCACAACAAGGTATTCAGGTAAGTAGAGGGCATCCAAAAGAGGGAGGTCCGGCCCGTTGATATGTTTCATATAGTAGGCTTAAGGCCGTTGCGCCAAATGATGTCATTCATGTATGATTTTGATTTTTTATAGAGGGGCACCATCCGTAGTTCATTAAACTCCTTTATTTGTTGCTCCACTTATGGGTGCGCTTCATGATTAGCACTCTGTTTATGTGTTACCCTGTTGGGAGGTTCTATGAGTGATAGCCATGTGTATCACCTGTTTCCAGTCCTTGTTGAGAGTTATGAAACTGGTAGTAAATTCCTATTATCCTTTTCGGTTGGCTTGATATGATTTATGAGTATTTTTTGCTACGAGCTGTGATGTTTATGCTCCACCAGTGTGGGAGCCAACACTTGTTGTATATTGTGACGGAATTGATCTAGTGAGAGTTGAGGGCAGGGCCCTCGTGATTTCATGGATTTGATATGTTGAGACCGGGCTGCACACCGCAGTGGAAGTTATACAGTATGAGATCTTTGTGATTTGTTTACATGTTTTGATCATTTTCTTGTTATATTGTTTTGTAGGCAAATACTAATAGAGAGTTGTGCCTGTCGGGCTTGTTTGATAGTTCCCTTATGAGTTTCTCTTTACATATTCAGTCATTTTCGTTCTGTGCTTCTTGAGTTTTTGCTTGTGGGGTGTGTGCTCATTGGTGTTATTTGTGATTTGGTTATTTGGGTGTTTACTTATGTGGTGTTTATGGTTATTGTATCATCGTCAGTGTTGTGGAGGTTTGAAACGGGTTCCTATTGAATATGAGGCTTATGGCCGGTGCTGAATTTGATTTCGGGTGGATATGGTGATCAGAAATGTTACTGTGGGCCTATGTGTGATGTGTCATATTGGGTGGTTGTACTATATGGGAACTGGCATGAGTTGGTGCAGCTGGGTTAGATTGATATCGGATATGGATTTAGGATCAGGTCTCTTGGAAATGAATGGAAGGTGAGAATTCTGGCTCTAATGCTTATTGGTATTGCTAGAAAGGCTAAATTTTAGTTGAGATGATGTTGCCAGGTTAATGTGGATTGGGGTGACGTAGGATCACCCGCGGGTATATGTTAGAAGTGTGCATTCATCAATTTGAGGGCTTCGAGGCGAATCTTAGCACGTTCGAGGACGAACGTATGTTTTAAGAGGGGGAGGATATAACGACTCGGTCGGTCATTTTGAGAATTTAAGCTCCGTTCAGCGGCATAAGGTCTTGAACAGTTTTATATTATGTATATCAACTTGTGTGCATGGTTAAATTCAGTTGTTGGGGGATTCAGAGTCGAATTGAAAGAAGGATTCTAGTTTTGGAAGCTTAAGCGGTGAAAATTTGACCGGAATTGGACTTTTGAATAAACGACAATGGAATGGGTTTTCTCAACAGCTTCGTATGGTGATTTTGGACTTAGACGCATGTCTGGATTAAGATTTGGAGGTCCATAGGGTATTTGGGGCGTTTCGGCAAAAGTTGGAAAAGTTGAAGTTTGGAAAATGGAGAAGTTAGACCCATAGTTGATTTTTGTGATATCGGGGTCGGAATGTGATTCTAAGAGTTAGAGCAACTCCATTATGTCATTTTGGACTTGTCTATAAAATTTAGCATCATTCCGGGTTGATTTGATTGGTTTGGACACAAGTTTTCGAAGTTGGAAGATTTGAAAGTTCCTAAGTTCGATTCATGGTGTGATTCACCATTTCGGCATTATTTGATGTGATTTGAGACCTCGAGCGAGTCTGTGTTAGGTTATATGACTGTTGGTATGCTTGTACAGGGTCTCGAGGTCCCCGGGTGTGTTTCGGACGAGTCGCGGATGATTTTCCATGGTTTTGGGAAAGCTGAGTTCTGGTGTAATTGCACTTGCGGACCTTGGGCATAGGTGCGATGGTCGTAGGTGCGAAGGAGGAAGCGCAGGTGCAAGAGGAGTTGGTCTGAGCAGTCTCCGCAGATGCGGGGAATTGGAACGCACGTAGGGTGCCGCAGGAGCGTATCTTTGGGCGTAGAAGTGGAGTGGAGCGCATGTGCGATTGGTCAGGCGCACTTGCGGTTGTGCAGATGCAGTTAAGTTGGTCGTAGGTGCGGAAGTTCTGGCAGAATCATATAAGTCGAGGGTTTTCCCATTTCCTTCATATTTTGAGTTTTAAACTTCGGATTTGGGAGCTTGTTTTGGGATTTTTCAAGCAAATCGATTGGGTAAGTGTTCTTCACCTAGAATTTACATATTCCATGATTTTTGTCTTCATTTTTTATCATTTAAATTGTGTTTTGGGTTGGAGAAGAAGTTGGTTTTTGAAGAAAAGTTCTAAAATGGAAAATCGTGATTTGAGGGACCAAATGGTATCGGAATTTGATAATTCTTGTATGGTTGAACTCATATTGGAATGGGTATTAGGATTTTGTAAAATTTGTTGGTTTACGAGGTGCGGTCCCAGGGGTCGACTTTTGGACCAATTTTCGAATTTTGTTAAAGATTGAGACTTTACAATCTAGAATGGTTTCTTATGTGTTTTATTTGTGCCTTGAAGTTAATTTGGTTATATTTGAGCCGTCCGGAGGTCTTTTTACCCGAGCAGTGCATTTTTGAATATCGGTATGTCGTCTTTGAGGTAAATATCTTGCCTAAACTTGTATGGAGGACTTCCCCTTAGGATTTGAGTCTTCTATGTTGATGGTAGTTCATGTACGCGAGGTGACGAGTGCGTGATCGGACTTATTTGTGGAAAATTGGCCTTTTAGGGTTCTTAGGTCTTTATATTCACTATGTATGAATGATTCCTTGACATGACTGAGTTTCCTATTTACTAGTTTCACTTCTACATGCTTAATTGGTATTAATTACTTCATGATTCACTCTTACTGCCTAATTGACTCCTATTTGATTTAAATGAAGAAATATTCCTCTCCTATTGTCATGCTATCTTTTCGTAGTTGCTTGTCTTATTGAGAATTTATCATTTTTTCCTCCTGAAATTGTTCAGTCTTAAGTGAAGCTAAGATCATATTTCCTTAATTGAATTATCGAATATCCTCGTAATTGTCCGACCTTAAATGGAGTTAGATAACCTATATCTTTGTTGACGTGCCTTTGTTTGGGACTACTTGACTTGTGTTGATTTCCTGTTATTGACTTGTATATTATGGGATCATTGCTACATGTTAGATTCCCTTTTGTTGAATTGTTCCCTTTAGGCCAACATTCCTTTATGTGGTTATTCCGTGTGAGTTGGTTCTACAGTTTCTTTGTGATTTACAAATCTTGAGTTGACTTACTTGCCGTACATTGTATTATTGTCATTGTTATTGTGTATTTACTTTGGGACTACGGATCAGTATTCTGGGAGATCCCCCCTGCATGTTTACCTTTGGGACTACGGATCGGTATTCCGGGAGATCCCCCTGCACCTTTATATTTGGGACTATAGGACGATATCCCGGGAGATCTTCCATGTAATGGATATTTACTTTGGGACTACGGATCGGTATTTCGGGAGATCCTCTGTATATTTACGTTTGGGACTACGGGACGATATCCCGGGATATTCTCTGCATATTTACAATTTGGACTACGGGATGATATCCCGGGAGATCCTCTACACATTTACGTTTGGGACTACGGGACGATATCCTGGGAGATCCCCTGTTAAAATCACTGTGTTCTGAGCTGTTATTTTTATTGAGTTAGGCTTACCTAGTCCCTAAGACTAAGTGTCATCACGAAACCCAACGGAGGAAAAATTGGGTCATGACAAGAGGATTAAAAAGGACGGGATTGTGATGGTTGAGTGGAGGAAAGGAAAGGGTGTCAGCGAAGGGTCATGATGATTGATTTTCCTTTCTTGGAAGTTGCGACTTATAGGAAAAGAAAGGGAAATCGAATGCGCTAAATTAATGCATACTTACACAAAAAAATTAAAACATTAGGTAGACAAGAATTAAAGCTAACACATAGGTTCTAATTTTTACAATCAAGAGAAATAATATCAAGTAATTCTCTTAGGGAGCAAAATATATCTTCAAGTAAGGCTTAGTGAAAATGTCTGCTAATTGATCAGTGTGCCAACAAATGATAATTCGATATCTCCCTTGAGGACATGATCTCTAATGAAATGGTATTTGATGTCTATATGCTTAGCCCTAGAATGATGCATAGGATTTTTTGAAAGACATATAGCACTAGAGTTATCACAAAATATTTGAAGGTTAAAAAATAATTCATAGTCACCTAGTTGATGAGACATTCATAGTAACCGTGCACAATATTGTCCAATGGCAATATATTCTGCCTTTGTTGTGGATAATGCAACTAACACTTGTTTTTTATTGTTCCATGGTATTAAAGACTTTCCCAGTAATTGATATGTTCTACTAGTGCTTTTTCTGTCTTCTTTATCACCTGCAAGATCAACATTTGAAAAAACTTCCAGCTTAAAATTGTTAGAACGTTGATACCATAGTTCATAAGAAATAGTTCCGATGAGATAACGAATTATTCTCTTTATTGCAGTCAGATGCGACTCCTTAGGGGCTGACTGAAACCTGGCATATTTACATACACTGAACATAATATCTGGTCGAATGGCAAATAGGTAAAGCAAAGAGCTAATCTTTCCATGATATTTAGTTTCGCCAATAGGATTTGCTTTTTCATCCTTGTCAAGACTTGTTGATGGGCTTATAGGCGTGCCAATCGCTTTAGCACTGCTCATACCTAACTTCTGAATTAACTCATTTGTATATTTTGTTTGACACACAAACGTTCCTTCTTCATATTATTGAATTTGTAGTCCAAGAAAAAACGTGAGTTCTTCCATCATGCTCATTTCAAACTCACTTTGTATAAGATTAGAAAATTCCTTGCACAAAAGAAGGTTAGCACTTCCAAAGATAATATCATCGACATAAACTTGAATAATAAATTACCTTTTAATGATCTTTTGATAAATAGTGTAATATCTACTTTACCTCTTATAAACCCATGATCAAGTAGAAATGAACTAAGCCTTTCATACCAGGCTTGTGGAGCTTGTTTGAGTCCATACAGAGCTTTAGTCAACTTATACACATGGTAAAGAAATTTTGAGTCTTCAAAACCAGGAGGTTGTTTTAAATATACCTCCCCATCAATAAAGCCATTTAAAAAGGCACTTTTTCCATCCATCTGAAAAAGTCTAAATCGTTTGAAGGATGCGTATGCAAGAAGAATCCATACAGACTCTAGTCGAGCTACTGGTGCAAAGGTTTCATCGTAATCGACTTCTTCCTGTTGTGAGTGGCCTTGAGCTACTAATCTGGCTTTGTTCCATCTTCATTGAGCTTATTTCTGAAAACCCATTTTGTTCTAATTACAGTAGCATCTACAGGTTTAGGCAGTAGTTACCAAACTTGGTTTTTATCAAATTGATCGAGTTCTTCATGCATTGCATGTACCTAGTTGGAGTCTTTTAGGGCTTCCTTAACCTTCTTTGGTTCAATTTGGGAGATGAGTGCTACATTTGCCTTTTTATTGAGATCTCCCCTGGTTTTCATTCATTCACTTGGATCTCCTATGATAAACTTTTGAGGATATTCATGTTCACTTCCCTACTCATTTGGACGTGTTGCACTCGTATAGTAGTTGACTCCTTCTGTGATTATGGTTGACTGTTGACAGGCTCATTAGCCAACTGTGTGACTTCGTCTAGCCTATCAGTTGACTTTTGAGTTTTTCTTGGTTGTGGTGTTTCTTGACTGACATTTCATCACCTGCAATAATTCTTTTATGGGCCATAGTGTTATTTTCATCAAATATGACATGTACTGATTCTTCTACAGATAAAGTACGTTTATTGTAAATTCTAAAAGATCTACTGTTAATGGAATATCCCAGAAAAATACTTTCATCACTTCTTGGATCAAATTTTCCAAGATTGTCTTTATCATTGTTATGGATAAAACATTTTCTACCAAAAGGATGGAAATAACCTATGTTGGGTCATTTACCTTTTCGTAGTTCATATGGAGTCTTCTTCAAGATGGGTCTTATAAGATATCTGTTGAGAATGTGGCAAGCTGTGCTTACTGCTTCTTCCCAAAAGTGGTTTGTCAAGGAATATTCTAATATCATTTTTCTGGACATATCTTGTATAGTTCTATTTTTTCGCTCAACTACTCCATTCTATTGAGGTGACCTTGAAGCTGAGAAGTTGCAGGTATATCCTTGATCATTACAAAAATCTTTAAATGCTCTATTTTCGAATTCTTCTCCATGATCACTTTGAATAGTTGTAATTAGATACCCTTTTTTTCTTTCAACTCTTTTACAGAAGATCTCAAATTTTTTCAAAGCTTCATCTTTGTGAGATATAAAAATCACCCATGTAAAACGTGAGTGGTCATTAGTAATAACAAAAGCATATCATTTTCCTCCTATACTAGCATGGGTCCAAACAAATCCATATTGAGAAATTGTAAAGGTTTGGTGGTAAACACAGCGTCTTTATTTTTGAAAGAGTTTCTGGTTTGTTTACCAATTTGACATGCATCATATATATGATTTCTAAAAAAGTTGAGTTAGGGAGACCAATAACTAAATCATGCTTGGGGAGTTTCTCAATAAGATGCATGCTTGCATGACCAAGTTTCTTATGCCACAACCAAGGATCATCAGATATAGATACTAAGCAAATGTGACTATCTAGATTTTCAAAACTATCAAGAATATAAACATTTCCATACCTTTTTCCTGGGAGTATTTTTTTACCTGTCTCATCTTCAATAGCACAACATGTTTTCTTGAATTTAACTTCGTACCCTGAATCACATAGCTAACTTATACTTAGGAGATTGTAGTTGAGTCCATCTACACGATACACTTCAATAATATCACAATTGTTATTGAATGAAATTGTGTCAGTGCCAAGTATCTTCCCTTTTGAGTCATCGCCAAATTTGACACTTCCTCCATTTATATTTGTAACTTTTTTGAAAAGGTTTTTGTCACCTGTCATGTGACTGGAACACGTACTATCTAAGTACCATTTTCCTTTGCGGCTCTTCCTGTGGTGTTCCTGCAAAATAGAATTATCACTTTCTTTTAGGTACTCAAGCTTGCTTGGGTCCTTGTTGGTTAGTTCTACTAAGATCATGATTGTTTTTGGGTTTCCAAATCTATCCTGAAATACTAAATTTACAAAATGGACAAAAAGAGTATTTATGACCACTTTTATTATAGTAGTGACACATAGTGTCTGATCCAATTTTTGATCTTTCACTTGTGTTAGTGCTTGTAGACTCAGTTCTAACCGGTCTTTTTCAAGTTGACTTGTAAGCTGCCTGGTTAGACTTGACAGAACTGTGACTGGTGGACTTGCGCATGCCATTAAGTTGCATTTGTAATTCCTGAATTTCATCTTGAAGTACCTCTTTTTCAATTTCGCATACTTCAAGCTTGAGTTCCCAGTCTTTCTTTTCCCTATTGAATCTTCTTAGTTCATTCATCATTTTTTGGACTCCTTTAGAGTAAGATCAAGAATATCATGTAATTCATTACATCTATCACAGTTAAAAGATCTTACCTCGCTTGTTTCACCTCATGCCATGAAATAATTTTCGTTATTATCTTTGCATTGTCGTCTGATGCATCTTCATCGATCCAGCAACTGGAGAGATTGTTCATGTCGTTTTCCAGAATTATCCTGAAGTATAGATTTACTATTTCCTCGTGTTCCGAACTGTCTTCATCACTCTAGCTTCCAAAAGATTTATTTTTATTGAATCCTCTGGAAACCTTTTTTTTAAGATCTGGGCATTCATCTTGAACATGGCCATATCTTCCACACTCATAACATTTTCCATCATTCATATCTTGTTTATTTTATTGCTTGGTTCGGCTGGGGGGTATCCTACCTCTTCTTGTGTTTCTGTATCTTCTCATTAAACCATCCATGTTCCTTGATACCATGGCAATCTCTTCTTAATATCATTTTCTGGTCTTTCAGTTGTAGCTTTAAAGGCGACTGTTTTCTTTTTTTCTTCCTAGTTTATTTTCTTGAGGTGAGTTTTCTCGAATGCTATACGATCTCCTCGGAGCTCATCATATGAAAATTTGTTTAGATCTTGTGATTTGAGTGCAACTACTTTTGTCTTTCAAGTGGTAGGTAGAGTCCTCGGAATTTTTTGAACTTGATCACCACTTGAGTATGGTTTACCATAAGCTTTGAGATCGCTAACGATTTTGATGAACCTTGCAAACATTTCCTCAATGGATTCTTCTTCTTTCATCTGGAAGAGTTCATAGTCATGAACCAACATATTAATGTGAGTTTCTTTCATCTTGTTGGTTCCTTCATAAGTGACTTTCAGTTTATCCCACATTTCTTTGGTTGTATCACAACTTGAGATTTTCTCATATTCATCTCCACTTATAGCATTATAGAATAAATTTCGTGTTTTAGCATTGACCTGAACAACTGTCATTTGCTCGTCTGTGTACTCATCTATATCTTCTGGATCAATAGGTGGTTGAGTAGTTGCTGGTAGTGGATAGTTCCCATTTTTGATAACGCGCCATATTTTGACATTATAGGATTTTACATATATTTCCATACGCACTTTTCAGTGAGAAAAGTGTTGTCCATTGAAATATGGTGGCCTAACTTGCGATGTTCCTTTATGAAAAATTGCTCCAATAATTACTTGATTTGCCATGATCTTTTCTCACAAGCTGTTAAGTAAAAAGAATGAGACTAGCTCTAATACCAATTGAAAGTACAAGAGGGAGGGGGTGAATTGCTTATTTAAAAAATATATTATAAGTAGTTGACTAGTTTACCAATTAGTCGACTAGAAATAGAAACAAGATAATAGTAATGCAAATAAAATGCAGGAAATAAAGACACCAGAATTTTTTACTGGTTTGAATTCAATATGAATCCTAGTCCAGTCTCCTTGAGTTGCAAGGGTGTTCTCTTTCAGTGATCGAAGTTTCTTGAGTACATAATGGTTGATGTAGCTTTACACCAACAGAATGATCTCTATGTTACTTTTCTCTTCTTGATACAATATCTCACCAGTGTTTAACTCTTTTTCTTCTCTCACTAATTACACAACAGATCTATAAGAACTACAATGCTTGTTTGGGATAGAACAAAAGGAGTGAAAATGATTCGTTCAAAGTATATTTTCTTCTAGTCTGGAACATATGTATATATACACTTCATGAGGAAATATTGACTCGTGAATTTTGAGAGATTGCAAACCCAAGGGAGTTGATCCTTGAAAGGAATCACAGATTGATTCTGTACAAGAATAAAGTCAAGTTTATGTTGATCTTCCTTGATTTGTGGTCTAGATGGGCTTCTCATCCTCTAGGCATATCTTCTCATTACATGAGGCGTATCCGCTAGATCCCTTGATTTCTGGCTTCAACAGGCTTCAGTGTTTCCCTTTGCGATCTCGTTCCCTTTAATTTTAGGACCTTCCAGTAATAGCTTCCGTCAATCATTTCTAGAATTGCTTATTGATTCTTCTTTTGGATCTCCGCTGCTTCTTCCTTTTTCATCACTAATCATTGATTCTTTTGCTTGCATTGCTGATTGCTTCCTTAATCAATTCTTGACCGGTACCACTTCTTGATTCCTTTATTTTATTCCTTGTGATCCTGCACCAAATGTGATATATTATTTTTCATCATTAAAACTTATAGTTAACAGTATATGATAGCCTCGGTTCAAATAAAGAATGATAACCCCACTTACAAGAGTCGGTCTCTCCCTCTACCGCTCCCCCTTTCTTTATTTCCTTATCATGCTACTTACAAGATATAACAACAGATAGTTGTCTTAAGAACTAGTTACCAGAAAAATAAAATAGGACCTACGCTACAAGTAGTTAAATTATATTGACAATACAAAAAAAATTATATTAAATAATTTATCAGTTTTAATTTATGTGAACCTATTATTATTTAGGGAGTTAAATAAAAAAATTTAATCATATTTTTGTAAATATATTTTAAATATTTTAAGCTGTTAGCAACTGTGACTTATTTTTATATGTAGTTTTCAAATACGTAAATGCTATTTCATAAATTTTAAAATTTCTATGGCCTAATTCATACAGAAAATTTAATTAGTTAACTTGACCCTCTGTATTTTGAAAAGATTCCGATAAATTAAAACGGAAGTTAAATATATTTTTACACCAACATTTCACTCTTCTTCGTCTATGAGTTTTGACTGTCTTTGAGTGAGTGCTTTTTTTTAAGAAACAAGTCAACGTTTGCCAGAAATATGACGTCCGCTTCCACGTCGTACCCAAGCATGTCCCTCTCATATAATCTAACTCAACTGAGCTCTCCATTCATTCATGCACTTTCCCTCTTCTTTCTTTTCTTCACTTTCAAAAACACTTTTAAAAAATCCTCTTCATGATGTACGGATATAATACAAATGAAAACACTTCTCATGTGTATGATTATTCTAGTGAATACATAAGTCACTTTTCATCATTCTCTTCCCCAACCCCTTTGATCATTCCTTCATCGGAAATCGGTTATAACCAGGTTCGAAATCATGGATCCGCCTCTGATTATAACACTAGTACTGAATGTAGTAGCTATGGTTCTTCTAGTTCAGTCACAAGTTATGGAATGAATGACCATAGTTTGATTCCAAGAAACATAAGCAGTCACTCACTTGTAAATAACATGGAGGGATTTTGCCCACTTGTTTCTTCCCCACCAAATTTTCTTGACTCAGAAGGTAGCTCCATCAGAAAGGTTTTTAGCACTGGTGATTTGCATAGGTAATAAAATCATATAGTACACTAATATGAAGCGTGACATCAAGCTGTGTTATTTTTAGAAGATTTATACTATCAGTGTAATTTAACTGGTTATCGCATGTTATTACTCAATTTTTCAGGTTCCTTTTGTCTATTATTATAGATCAAATTGATTAGATAACGTAAAAATTCTTCGCACAATGCACAGAACATAAGCAGAATAAAAAGTTTAACTATATATGTACATTGACAATTATAAAGAATTTTTACACTAACATTATATTTCATCCTGTTGTAGCATATAGCCTCTATTATATTCTAGGTTACTAATGCATTTTTTATGAGCAAATACTTATACCTCCTCTTTTCAGTATATATGTAAATCTTTTCGCTTTTGAAGATTTATTTTATAAACTTTGACCAACATTTTAAAATACATTTTTTCATTATATTGACATGAGAAAAATTACTATCTTATAGCTAGTACGTACGTTTTGTAAGTTTTTTGATATCTAGATTTTAACTTTAAAATACTAATTTAATCTAATTATATTTAATTAACTTTAATAATCAGTTAAATTGACTCTCAAAAAATAAAGAAGTTCATATAAACTGAAATAAAGAGAGTACTATGTTTTAGTAACCTAATATAGCATAATTAAAGTCGAGGATAAAACTTGTTTGTCATGGCCCGCAATGATCCTACACTAGTGCTGTGGCAAATGGCAGTGTTGCAACATTCTGCCTCAGTGTCTGTCTATATCTTCTTGCCCAAAATCCTGTGTCCACCTACAAACTATACATCATATCACACTAATATGAAGATCACTCGACTTTAGGTCTCAAATTAAGCTTCCTAAAATACATTATTAAGAATTATTCAAGTGTGTGGATAGTACTTTGATTCTTTGTTTATTCAACTAATGCATGTGTAATAGGGAATGCAACAAAATCAGCAGTCAGAAAGTCCCCTATCAAATGAGAGTAACAGCATAATCGAAGGAATGACCAAAGGTTGCAAGTACAGTCCCGAAGAGAAGAAGGAGAGGATTGAGAGATACAAAAACAAGAGAAATCAACGAAATTTTAGCAAGAAGATTATGGTAATATATTTTCTTTTAGGGATTCAAAAACCTTAGAGCAACCTTTTCTTTAAGAAAAGATATTTAATAAGAGTGAGTAATAAGACCCACATGAATTAATATTGATGATTCAAAATGGAATTGAGATAGTAAATTAAAGACAGGTAAAACACGTACCATGTGAATTGCAAGACTTTTGTTATTCTTTTAGGGTCCACAGGGTTGCTCTCCTAGTTTCCATCTTGACTTTTGCTATGTCCAAAGGCGCGCAGATGTAGCGTTATAATACCAGTTTCATCTTAATTCAATACTTTTGAGGTAGTGTATAAATTTATGGTATAAAAATTCACTAAAGTTGCAACAATTAATAGATCTGAACTCAGGGAGAAATTCAAAAATAGCCAGATTTACAACTGGTAAAGATAAATCTGAGCGAAAACACTGTTCAAAACCCAAAAATCTACGCCAGTATATTATACTGGAGTTCCAGCATAAGTATGCTTGAACTCCAGCATATTATACTGAAGTTCCAGGATAAGTATGTTGGAACTCCAGCATACTTTGATGAGTTCCAGCATAAGTACACTAGAACTCCAGCATAATATATTGGAGTTCCAGCAAGTATAATTGTCCAGTATAATATATTGGAGTTTGGAGCACCGGTGCTCCAGTCTCCAGTATATTATACTGGAGTCAGCAAAGTATACCGGTTCAGTATAATATGCTGGAGTTCATACACAGGTGCACCGAACTCCAGTATATTATGCTGGACCGGTCTCTGTTGCAGCAAAATAGTGGCTATTTTTCATTGATTCCGTAAACCTGGCTATTTTTGAATGATCAGTCCGAAAACTGGCTATACCGTGCTATTTTTACTCTGAACTCATAAATTTAAAAAAATATAAGGTTTCAATGCTAAAAATCTTATAGGTTGAATTCGTAGAGTTTAAATTCCAAATTCACCTATGATTAAGTCTAATATCGAATTTCTTCTTGTCAAATATTTCAGTATGAATGCAGGAAGACTTTGGCAGATAGTAGACCTCGCAATAGAGGAAGATTTGTAAGAAATGACGAAATACTTGAGAAGACATCTCAGATTGAATTTAATGGGGCAGAAGTAGAAGAAGACGAGGATGATGAGAACTGGATTAGATTTCTTGATGCCTTTTCAGCAAACATTTTTCCCTAATCAATTGAAATTAAGGAAACAAAAGGAGTTCCTCAAGTTTAACGTTTGGCAACTCCTTCAGTGTACGGTACTTGTTGCCTTCTAGTTTTAATAATGTATGTTCGACGATTCCATTAAGGATCAAGTCCAATTAATTGCACAATGATTAATAACAATTTGAAGCTTATGTTCCCAACTTTTCATTTAGAAGCCCGCAAGGGTTGGCTGATTTAGTTGGGAGATCTAGGATCGATTCCCCTCATTAGTAGCCTCCTCAGTTAGAGCTCGTCACACGTCGGGCATGCCTAGTGCGGTTCTCTTATGCGGTTTGCGAGCTATTATACAGTGAGCAGGTTATCCAGTGTGTATCCTTAACCAGTAATATCCCACGTATAGGATCTGGAGAGGATAGTGTGTACGCAGACTTCACCCCTACCTGGGAATAAAAAAGTTGTTTCCGAAAGACCCTCGACACACGTAGATGAAAAAGATATAAGAAGTAACTCCATATAATTATGTCAATTTTTACTTGGAAAAAGATTACCTAATAGTGTAGTTTAAAATACACTGATAGTGAAGGAAAAGTTACACTTTCAATTTACATATTTCTTTTTATATTTGGCTATCTCCTGATGGGGTCCATCCAAGATTTAATTTGTGTGTTGTCTAATCCGACCTTAAGGATCACAAATTATGCGTGAAACTCAATAGTCCCATGCATTATCCCCTACCACGCAAATATTCACATCCAATATTTGGTATTTCTTGCATGTTCAAGCAAGATCTTTAATGACCCATTATATATATGATTTACCACAAAATCAACCTTCGAAACTCAAAAGAAATTGCTGAGGTGAAATCATGGTTTAAAATTTAAATTCCGGCAAAGACAAAAAAATATTAGGTGCTTTTGTTTCGATCTGCTTAAGCTACGATAAGTAGAGTTACCTGGTAATTGATAAGTGATACACGTATCAATTGAAGATAGCAAGTATCCGATAAAATAAACGAGATGAGCACGCACAAGTAATTGGACACCACTGGATTCAAAAAGAAATTGTTGAGGTGACAGATCTTTTTAAGTATTTTAGCCACTAGAGTAACAACTATTTACTGATTCTTATTCTAGTGCTTAGCACTACTCGTCATATAAACGTATAATCATGAATGGAGTTTTGTTGACACTTGAGAGATTTTACCCATCACATATTGTGCAGACAAAGGCATTTAACAACAGAAAACATTTCAAAAGGGAAATTGGTTGCTTCCCTTGATAATCGAGAAATTCCCAAGGGCTTTTGTCCGCAAGAGAAATAATCTAGTAAAAAGAAGATACCTAGACCAATATGTATTTAGTACTTGTAGACTAAGTTGCTCGGAATCGGGTACGAATCTAGAGGTCGGATCCTTCAATGATAAATTTTAAGATTCAAGGGTACAGTACAGATCCATGTAAGGATATAGGTCGGGGGATTCGGCAAAAAATACTTCAAATATCTAGAAATAAAGTTATAAAATTATATCTAAATTATGTGACATTATGTGAAAAACTTATAAGGTATTCTAAGAAGGAGAAAATATTGATCAAAAAATGTATCTGAGAAAGAGATGAAAGAAAAATGACTGACATGGAAATTTCTACATACAATGTATTCTACTTTCTTCAATTTCACTCACTTCTGTTTTGATTTCAAAATATCTGTCCCGAATTTTTCCGGTGATTTTGATCAAAGTACCCAACATCGGTTGACCAGGTCCGGTACGAATCCCACACCCACACCTACCCATACCCACATCATGTTGATACGGGTGCAGCATTGAAGTGAAGAGTCCGAGCAACTTAGCTTGTAGATATTTAATCAGCTTCATCATAACCTAACTTATTTTCCAACGTGATGTGCACGAGCCGTGAATCTTATGCTAAAAATCTATTTCAAAAAATCAGGGCATGTATATAAGGAGCAAACATCAAACCTAGCAAAACAATTGCAAAAATCTAGTGCTTAAATTAAGAGAAACTAAGAGTGTCTGATTCTGAGCTGATAAAGGCTCACAACAAAGCCAATTCTTTTTTCTATTTTTGGTTGGTTTATTTTGACAAACGAGAAATTCCCAAGGGCAAGCTACCGCACGGTTCCAAACTCGGTCAATAATGGATTCGCCCATCTATCCTTCTCCACTTAAATACTAGACTTTTGTCCGTGCAAGGTTCAAAACTCATGACATGCGCGTAACACACATCATGTTCTGCACTCTCACCACTGAACCAAAGCATTGAGATGGCACAACACGGTGAATTATCTACTAATAAAAAATATTATAGGTATACTCTAGGTCCACAGTATTTACATATGTACTTCTATACCCCTAATGGTTCATCACATCTGCGTAAATCAGCCAAAGCTGCTAATAAAGAATTACAGAGCACGAAAACGAGGAATTACCTAAGGTAGAGAGCACCATACAGGAGACAAAAAGTAGACTTTGGGGGGGGGGGGGGGAGGGGATAAAGGGCAGAGGTCCAGTTTGTTGTTTGGAAGCATATATAAGAATTCCTACGGCGCTTATATGCACAAACCTCATAAAATATGATGTTGCTTGGAGGTGGCAAAATGCATAAACAGAAGAGAAAAATGTTAGAACCTTCAAAACCAAACACCTATAACTTTTGCACTTGTCAAAAAAATTTCCCTCTTAAAAGTTACATCCTCCAAAACCATAAACAACCAAGATAGGAAAAAGAAAAAAGAAGGGGAAAAAGGAATAGATAACAAAGAAATAAAGACGATTGACAAGGTCAAATGTCAAACATAAGTATTGGAAGCTACTGCTAGAGGGCTCAGCCTCATCTAAATGGTAGGCAATTGAGAGGGAATAGGGAATAGCAACAATATAAAAAGACACCATAGACAGGAGGAAAATGCTTTCTTCAACTGCCTAATATAAACTTAATCAAACTGATCACATGTAACTGCATCACCAATAATCTTACACTTGTCAATTGACATAAATATACAATCAGACAAACCTCACAAAGTCGTAAACTGATTCAACCTCTGAGCCTTCCACTTGGAAGCCCTATGACTCAGCAAGCGTTTGAAAGGAAACAAAGAAGGTCGATAAGATGTCCTACGTTTCATATTCCCTGCAATAGATTGATGGAAGTGTTAACCATATGTTTTTCACCTGAAGTAGAAGATGCTCAAAAGATAGTATATCTGAAGCACAGACCAGAAAAAGACAATTATTGCTTATTGAATTCAAACAAACACAAGTGGTAACCAAGTACTTGAAGGAAAAGAGACTATGCAGAGCTATCAATTTTGAAAGTCCTGAACCATCCCTCTCCAAACATCAATCCAATCATAAGGAGAAATGAATTTGGAGAATCAACTTACGACCATGGTAAGGAATCAAATGCTAATAGTGACCAGTAAGCACCAACATGCTTGGGTTGATCAAATGATAGATATTGCTGACTCAACAGATAATGATGCTAGGAAGAACAATACTTTTGCAACTGAGATCAGGAAGATAACAATGGTGCATCTGAAGGCTATATCAGTCAACAGATCTCTTAGACAGAAGATGATAGTTAATACATTTCAACCACTTCAAATCTTTCTCCCATTTCATTTTCACTAGGTTAGTGTTTATCAGGACTAAAATAAAAAATACTTAATTGATAATCATTTTCTCAATTAAAATCTAAAATTTGTTTTGACAAATAGTTAATCTGCGTTGAAAACAAATGAAAAACAGGCCGATTTAACCCTTAGGAACCAAAGTCGGACAAACAAACTGGAAAGAGTATTGAATTTCAATACAATTATTTGGTATTCATAAAATAATTGATTTATACCTGACAGAGATCCACCCATGATCTGATAACTTAGTCCAATATTATTGCCGGTGTGCTTCTGCTCTCCCTCTGAAACATCTTTGACTGGCAGATTGTCCACAACCAAATTCTCATTATCAACTTCCATTGAATTATTAAGCTCATTGTTGTACGATCCATCAGCTAAGGCAGCAGAATGATATCTCATCTCCCTAGATTGCTCTTTCTCTGTTGATTTGTCATTAAGTTGTGCCTCAAGCGAGACACCACCAAATGCACCATTTTGATCACGGAAATCTGTGTGGAAGATGTTGAAGGTCCCAAGCTGTTGACCGGGTGAACCAGTGGAAGTTCCATCCTTTGAGAGGGTGAAACTATCTGCTAAGGAAGAATCAACAGAGAGGGTGACTTCAGTATCTCTTCTGCAAGTGTAGTTTGCTGCACTCTCTGGTAAGACAGCATACAATTCACCACTAGCAGAACAAGTTCCAAGTTGCAAATCATGCACTTTGTTCTCAGAAGAGGTATCTTGCATGTTTAAGTTATTTGTAATTTTCATTTCGTCATTTTCAATCATACTATTTTCCTTGACTTCAATATCTTTTCTACAGGCACGAATTGTCGCACTATCTGACAAAAGAATGTATCCTTCACCACTAGCTGTAGAAGTTCCTGTTTGCAAATCATGAATTTTGGTCCCAGATGTATCTTCTATGTCTAACTTCTCTGTACATTTCATATCCTCATCAATCCTATCACTTTCCTTTTCTTTTTCCAAATTATGAGCATCATTTAGAGGAGCAATGAACAAACATGGCACCTTAACTTCTTCAGAGCCAGAGGCCTGATGGATTTTCTGCAGATCATCTCCTACAGGTGAACATTCTTCAGGTGGAAAATTGACACCACCTGTTCGTTCTGATATCCCAGAAGTCGGAAGAGCCATCTCATCCTCCTTAACACCAGCCAATTCAGCAATAGTATCCAGAGGCTCCTGCCCCAGCTCTGTCATAGATATTAAATCTTTAATCTGGAGTCCATGTGAAGGCAGGTTATTCACAACAGAACTAAAATCAATGCGTTTCACATTTTTTGATACATTGCTCGAGACTGAGAAAGATTTCTTGATGTCGTCTAACAGCAAATCGCCCTCACCACTGGAGATAGGATTCCAAATGAGCCAATCATCAAATTCAGGTTTCTTGGCACCCGAAGTTATTAGTTCAACCTTAATTGCTTCCTTGTGATAACACTTTTTTCTTAATGCATTAGTTAAAACAGTTCTGCCAAGGAATAGAAAACTTCAACATTCATTGAGCAAGAGTGTGAATAATAAAAAATGAAGTTTCTGTAAGTTACCTACAATTTTTGGAAAGCGCTGCTTTAGCATGTTCCAGTTGGAGCCCAAGCAAAGATGCTAAATTTGCTACATCATACGGCCCTCTAAGTTCCGTTACAGAAGGAGCAGCACTTGAGAAAAGAAGATTCTTTCCTCGAGTCCAATCCACCAGCAGCTGGAGATTTAGCAATTAGATCAGAGTTGATTCAAGACACTGACGTCAGAAAAAAAAATCGTAACTCCTAAATTAGAATGAATATTTTTTTATTTAAATTTGGGAAAACCTTTCCAGAATGTCTGACTAGTTTCACCTTACCCTAGAAAGAGTGCCTGGAGAAGCAGTGGTGTCTGCTAAGATGCTTCGCGGTGCCTGTTTCATAATATGAAAGAGCAAGAACTTCTGCCTTGCTACTGAATCTTGAGGTTTATGATCTGCTATAAGATGTCTAGTTTCATTTAACAGTATTTTCCTACATTTTGCTTCCTTCTATGATTTACTGGCATTCAATGACTTTGCTATATGCTTAACTTGTAAATATGCAATGTGCTCCCTACATCATTTCCAATTTTTGGACCCTAGCCAGGTTAGCAGAATCATTTTGTGCTGGTATTATTTTCAAATCCATGAACGTGCAAGATAGGATGAAGTCAATGTGTATTGTGAGTATAGCATCTAAAATCCTAAGAAACATAGCCTCGTAAAAGTCTAAGATGCATGCCAACTGCCTTCAGATCCAACCAAATCCGATAAAGATTTCCAGAAAAGGCAATGCTGCCCAAAGGGATTTATATTTCAAGGTACAAGACTTCCAATTTTTATCAAGCGAAATTTCTAGCTAATAAAGGTATAATTACATATGTGGTAAGTTACATGAGGTGGAAAATATAAATTTGAGTCAACTACTCATCAAACAGGATGAAATAGAAGAAATGATGCAACCCATCAAAACTCTGAAGCAGTGATGCAACCCATCAAAACTCAGGAAATGTTCAGAAGCGACTTCAAATTTGGCATATGCAATTTCTATATGGAATCTGTGTAAAAGAACCTATAAAAGCTAATTTATCTTTTTTAAAAACAAATAAAGACAAGTCTAACTGTCTAAGTGGAGCGAAATGGAGAGTGAGGATTCATATAGCTGACCCAACTAGCCTGGGAAGGGGCTTACCTGTTGCTGTTGTTGTAAAAGGAAAAAGAAAGGAAAATGTAGTCGAACTAGAGCCTGAGTAGTCTTAAGCTTATTAGAATAACATGCATTGGTTCTTATCAGTTCAACATGAACCAACGATTGATTCTCCCAACTGTTCTATAATTCACTCCCTATTGACACACAAACACATAGTAAATATAGTTATAGGTTGAAATGTTTACTTATTGTCAAGAGGATTCCATGTCTTCTCTTAAACCCATACTCGACCACCTATAAAAACAAAATATAAAAGAATTAAACCAGAATTTCTTGGACTAACCTTAGCATTAGATATCATTTGCCTCCTCATTTGGGAATCCAAAATAAGACTGGAGTAAGTAATCTCAAAATACACTCCACGCTGCAGTTAAAACAAACAACAAATTTGTCAATCATCCTGAAACACCATAAAGAGCTCAAATTAAATTGTGGTTCAGCTAACTTCAAGCATACACCACTCCACGAGCAACTATCCCTGGATGCAACTCATTTTTTCCTTGAAGTTAAGAAGTTTCTCCACTATTTTGGTTCTTTTTTCTTTTTCGATGTAGCAATGAATATTATTTCTCCAAAGCATTGGTTTTCATTCACCCATCGTGGTGATTAAGATTTAAGCATATCAAAAGCCCTGAGCAGAAATGAAACCCATTTATCTGTAAGGAATCAATTTGCACAGCCAAATGAACATAGAGATCCCTCCCCAAGGAGTTTCACTGGCAATAATAATAATTCATCAGCTTATAGCTCCTTTCCTGTCCCTTTAGCAAAATAAACATATGAACATGATTTACATAATGTTAAGTATGGAGATTTAATTGCTTCCATGGACGTCCGTTCGCAACCTTGTTGCAAGACATAATCATCAACAAATTCGTGTGCTATCTTAAGAAAGAATTATAAGCGCCTTCAGGCCATTGGTTTACCTCATCCATATATACTGACCAAAAAGAAGAGCAAGAATTTGTATAGCAGGGCATAGTTTGGATGATATGTGCATGGGAAGTTCCCAATGCTGATCACTATATTTTGGATTATACTACAAAATTGAGGAGCTTAAACCATCTATTCTACATCCCTTGTGTATAACATCCATAGAAATATAAATCTTTATCATGTCATGTTCAGCTTCTAGCATTGAAAATTTTGTATTGGAGTTGTGGAAAAAATGACGTGCAGCCAGCAGGTCCTTGTCATAGTATAATTGTTTCATATATTTGCAAGTTGTGATCTGGAATAACCTGTGCTCATATGATTGGATTTTATAAGGCCAGGTTACGCAACGTTTTGTCCGCCAAGGAGAAAGAAAAATAAACCAAAAGCAGAATCACAGGTCACCAGAATAAAATTAAGGGAAAGGCTTTCTTCTTTTTTTCTTGATAGGTATAAAATCAAGGGAACAAATCACTTTTTCTCTAAAAAAAAGTTTGTCATTTCCTAGGTGAAACCAATCACCCAGAGAAGGGCCACACCACAAGGGGGTGTGATGTAGGTTGTCTTCCCTAACGCAAGCATCAGTGGCTGATTCCATGGCTCCAACCAGTGACCTATAAGTCAAATGGAGACAACTTTATCGTCACTCCAAGGCTCCTCTTCTTTTTAAGAAGAACACACTTACTAACACTGAAAAGCGAAATCATAATATATTGAGAACCCAACTTTTACTCACACATACCAGATCCTCTCCAACCATTATTCAAAATGAATAAAAGGAAGTAGTCAGCACTACCATTGTCCATTATATTAAAGCGACTGCTTCAGTTTAATCAGAATTCCCAGGGATCAAAAATATGTTATTGAACAATCTTTCCCAAAGAGCCTCGGCAAAATGACCCATCATAACTCCATAGCCTTAGACTCACTTGAACTTCCCCTTTCAATATATCAATAGTTTATCATACCAATGTTTTATGAAGTGCACATGCACTAAGAATAGTCTCATGAATAACATAATACATTCATAAAGGGAGCACCTGAATTGCAGCTTTAACCATAGATTGCTTCAACCTAAATGGCAACTTCTCCGAGAAATCAATAGCAATTATGTCCACCTAAAAGTTGAAAAGGAGGAGGTAAGCCTAAAAAATGATGTAAGAGATATGCATATACACCTGAATGCCTAACATCTAATGTTTCCAAGGAAATATAGGCAGATAATAGCAACAAACTTTTGACTAGTCCCAACCAACACATCCATTACTTGTCGAATAAAAAATGCTCCATCAATTACAGACAATGTATGGCCGCTAGTGCATGGTGTATAATGCATCATACAGTTCTAACCTATAGTCAAAAGTATTCACCTGTATTGCCCTTTTATCATGCATGGTGTACCAGTGACTGATTTACAAGTTTTTTTACTCAAACTTTACATGCATAGTTCAAAAATTCTCAGAGGCATATACTAATGCTATTCCACACCAATAAGCACACACTAGTAGTGAAAGCATGCTACCACTGTTTCAAAATTTTGGAACTGTCTCTAACTCGACTTTATTGAACTACCATATACTCCATGAATCTTCAATCTCAGCAGAAAGAGTAGTGTCATTATTATTCAACAAACCTCTGAAGCCTGGGAAGCTGCTCAAATGTGCAGTGTGCAATGCATTTATGTCCCTTTTTTCCAATCTACAACGTGGGCGGCGCCTTTGGTTCTTAATATATATATATATATATATATATATATATATATACATAGACACACACACTCTCTCTCTATTTCAACTTATAAGACCCACTCTATTTTGAGATCTTCCAAAATGTAAGATCATTCAATTTCTATCCAACTTCAATAATTTCCAATTATTTGAATTGATTCAACTATTCAAAATTGATTAAACTATTCAAACTTTAAAACTCAATGTCATGTTTTCTCTATCAAACTAACTATTCAACCGTTACTTTACTATTTTATTCCGCTACCACTAATATAATATATTCCTCAAAATGCATATCTTCAACTCCACGGCCAGTCAAAACTGAGGGGGCACACAACTTCAAAATAATTCAAAAGTACATAGGTATGCTAAGTTACGACCACAGCTAAAAAGGAAATAGTGAGCACAATGGTATATTCCAGGATTCCAAGAAATGGGTACATTATTACAAAGAGGAAATCTATGATTTATATTTGATGGGTTCAACCATTAGATTCTGACCACAAATCCATTACTATCTAGAAATTATAGGTTAAAATTAAATTTTTTCTTACAATTTTAGTGATTTTTAACATATATACTTATACTCCATATCAAAAATACTGAGGTCATTGAACTATGCTATATCATACGCTGCTATTAGTTTTAATTATATAAAATTTTGCGATGAGATCAATGATTTCAATGTGTTAGATTTAAAAATTTTGAATGAATAAACCAAATAAAAAAAACAATTAAAACACAAGAGCGGACGCTAAACATGCCTACAAACTGAGAATTGAATTGCAAAGGTGCACCTAACAATCATTGAACCATAAGACTCTTTGAGTTTGGATGCACGCATGTATTTTTAAGAAATATTACATTATTATACATGGTATAAGAGAGAGGAGCAATGCTCCAACACAGAGATACGCCATTGGTACACCGCACCCACTTATTTAAAATCATGGATCCGCCTCTAGCTCATACTTAAATAAACTAACATCCAATAATTATTCAATGCTTCATCTCACAGCAGGAAAACGGAAAATTCAAATTAATCAACAAACCTCGGAAACCTGGCAAGCCTGTTCAAAAGCAAGCTGATTGAGGGGTCTAACCGCAACAACATCATAGGTTTTCAAAATAGGATTCCCCGAATTAAGAGCTGAAGCCTGAGCCGAGCCATCAACCATAACAGTTAAGCGCGTGTACTGACGGAACGGGGAGGAAACAGGGACGTTTAAGACTTTTCTACGGAACTCAACGGAGGAGGCAAGTGAAGGAGCAAGTTTGATAATAGAAGAAACAGGGAATAAGGGGATAGAACAACGGTCTGATTCGGACATTACGCCTTTGATCGTACGGTTGTAGGCGATTCCTGTGTAACCGAGTTCCATTGCTTTGATTGTGAGCTTGAGGCGTGTGGCTTTTAGGGCGGTTTTGTTGGTGATGTTTCGATCGGATTCGTAATATGGTATGTTGAGGTCGAAGAAACCCATTGTTGGATTTGTGTGTTTTGGAGGAGAGAATTTGGTGGCGATGATGTAAGGGGAAAGGGGAGAAGCTGGCGATGGCGGGGTTTAAGGGGTTTTGGGATATCGATATTCTTAATTTGGGCTAGCAGAATCGCATGGCCTTTCATGACATCATTCCTTAGAATTTGTCTCTCCAGTTTGCATGGACTAGCCACTATTTGGACGTATCCAAAATGTAGTTACTTCTCCAAATGTTTTGAGGAAGTAGCCGCTTTACTGGTTATATATGTAATTTTTTGTGAAAATCTTTCTGGAGTTTCTAATAAAAATATTTAGAAAATGATTGTTTGTTTAAGTTTTGCACAACGTTTTTTAAAAAGAATCATAAAATAATAGCTTGGAAGGTGTTCTTCATTGAAAACTCTTATTAAACTCACAGAGTAAAACACATGAGGGGAGGGCAAATTGTGCCAAATTTAAAAAAATTAGTTGACCAACGATGATATTAGTTGACTCATTATCCTATAAAAACTGGGTTAGAGCAGAATAACAATGAAGAGAATTAAACAAAGATAAAAGTTTTATACCAGTTTGTATAACGGTGTGGTACATACATCTAATATTTTTGGGTCACAAAATTTTTCTTAAATCTTCAAAAATGTTTTTTTACAATGGTCGTGGTTTTCCTTCATTCGCCACCAACGATGTACAATTGAATGTTTGTCAAGCTTTTGACACAACTTCTTGATTGTTTTTCTTTTCTCTTTCTATCTTGAGAGATACAAGCAAACTCAATAATACCGTGTTTTACTAAAAACTAAAAAGATGTAGAAAGCTAGTGTTGTAGTTGCGCATAGCTCTCTCCTTCTTTGAGTTCTTGTATAGGCAATGGTTGATGTTTTGAGTTATTTTAGAGCAAGATCATCATTGATTGTGAGCGAGATTGAGATATTATTTTAATTGTGAGCGAGTTTAAGGGGTGGGTTTTGCGATATCGATATTTTTTCATGTGGGCCTTGAGCAGAATCGTACGGCCTTTCGTATATCATTCCTTAGAGCTTGTCTCTCCATTTGATTAGTTGGCTAAGTTTTGCAAGATGTATTATTTGCATGGGCTAGCCACTATTTGGACATGTATTCAGAATGTAGTTACTTCTCCAAATGGACATGTATTCATAATGTATTTACTTCTCCAAAAATGTAGTCACTTCTCCAAATATTTGGAGAAGTAGCCGCTTTATTGGTTATGCTATTTTATTTTATTTTTTTGAAAATCTTTCTGGAGTTTCTACTAGAAATATTTTCTGAAATGGCTGTTTGTTTAAGTTTTGCACAAACGTGTTTTTGAAAAGAGATTTTTACATTCTTATACAATATTTGAAACTATATTATCCTCCCTACTCAAGTTTTACTATAATTACATTTTATATACCCAATTACCATTTATGTACATTTTAAGGGAATTAATGATAATAATTAGTGTCCTAGAATCACTCTATATCTTCCACCACCACCCCCCCCCTCATGTTTCTCTCTCCACATCACACCCCCTCCCCATGTATCTTGCACAAGAGAGCAGTAATTTCATCATTGACAACCATTAAAAAGTTTTGAAACTTTGCTTTTCAAAAAACATTATTTGTTTGAATTGGGTGTTGTTGCAAAGAATTGGGAGTTCTCTCTACGTCTCTGTCTATCTCTCAATCTCTAGTTTCAGTAAAGTAAAGCAAAGGAAAAGAGAGCAGCAATTCCACCATTGGCAGCCATTAAAAAGCTTTGAAGCTTTGAATTCGAATTTGGGTTTTCAAAAACCATTATTTATTTGAATTGGATGTTGTTGCAAACAATTGGGAATATGATTTGGAGTTTATATCTCAATTTAGAGGGTGTTTGGTGAAGACTAGACATGATTTTACCTGAATTTCAGATTGAAACTCGTCGAAGAAGAAGAAGACATGATATACATTATATTTACGAAATTGTAGTAAAATTGTAGAAAAATTATATTCTGTTGTTTATATATTCTGTTTATAATATATATATATATATATATATATATATATATATATATATAATTTAATTATTGTATGAAGGTTGAACAATATTGTATAAAATTTGTATTTAAGTTGTATGTTATTATAGTTGTATTTAACTGGGTAGAAATAATGTATGAAAATTGAATATAGTTGTAGATAAGTTGTATAATATATAATTAGTTGTATAAAATTTGGTTTTACTATGTATAAATCAGATACAAAATATACAAAAGGCATATTGTATAAAATTTATTTTTAAGTGGTATGATATTCCAAAGCTCATGTCACTCCAAGCTTGAGATATCAAATCTTAACATCAGATTCTTGTTGCATAGCTGAAGTACTCTTCAATTCTGACACCAAATTCGACTCTAATTGGACATACATATTACTAGTATTTGAAAGATACACTTTCCACTAACTTTTCGTCCAAACAACGAGCTCAATGACCAACTTGGATGTCGTATTGAGCCAACAAATGATGCCACTTCCTAAAGTAACCGGTTGAAGAACAACGGTAAGTGTCTGTTCAAGCACAATTCCGGAACTTGCTTCAGCTAGATCAAATTCATTCGAGACCAAATGCAATCTCTGAGAGTGATAAAATCCTATGTAGATAGAAGGTCTGTCCATCAATGCAGAAAGCCCAGCTTTGTCTCGGCAAGGAAGCAACTTTAGCCATGGAGTGATGTTCTCTGTGCAAACAGCCTCACGGGGCAATATGGAGAGGAGGGGAGAGAGGAAGGGAGAGAGGAGAGAAAGAAGTAAAGGGTGTAACTAAATCCCTTGATTGAAGACACAAATAATGGATTGGGAGCCTTTTAAGGTGGAATGTATATATTTTGTAAACAAAATTTGTGTAGGTACGGTAATTTACTAAACATGAACATTTAGGGTAATAAAGCTTCCAATAGTATATAGTAATGAAAAAATCCCTTTTGAAAAAGAGACATAGAAGAATAACTTTGAAGGAGTTTTTGACTGAAAACGTTTATTCAACTCAGAAAACACTCATTAAACTTCAAAAAGAACTACAATTATTCAAATGTATTCTATTATTTAACCTTATGTGAGCTGCCATGATTGAGATAACATGATTTTAAGTTTCACTATATATCTAGTTATTGTATAGGGTAAAATTTATTTATATTAAATGGTCGCATAACTACGTGACACGTGGAATTGGAGACAGATAGAAGATGAGTTGAGTAAGAACCGAGATAGGGGGCAACAACTGTAGTTGGTATCAGATAAATCCCAAAGGAAGCGTAATCAACAGGAGCAAAACATATGTTTGTCACCAGATGACATTTAATGAAGAATATTCCTTAATATTAAATGCAGGCGTTGCAAAAAACTTTAGTATTTATGGCCTGTCGTGGCACCTTAATCAATGGCCCCTTTATTGTCATTAAAGAGGGGCTTGATCCTAGAATCTTATGCCTAGGTATAGCAATAAATAGTGGCTTCAACAACCATTGTAACATACGAAATCTTGGGCAAAACTTATGCGCTAAATAATACAACTTTATTTCCTGCTTTATATTGCTATTACTTCTGTCCTCGGAGGCATCGTGGAGTCAGATATGTCATCACCTTTGGTTTTTACGTTAAGTCTTATTTGTAATCTAATTTATTTATTATTTTTGGATCAAATCATTTTGCGTATCTATAAATCACGTAATAAATTCAATTTTACCGTTTTACGAGTAAATAATTTAGCGCCCACCGCAGGGCATAGACAGCTGTGTAATTGAGTTGATCCTTGCATCTATTACTAACTCGTTTGATTCTTTATTTCATAGAAAATAAAGATGAAAAATAGCAGCTAACAATGTCAACATCGCACACAATATTGAGGCGCACGAAAATCTGCCTCAATAGGAGGATTCAATCAGTGACATCCGTAACGAGGTGGACATAGCAACTCCGGTCCATGGTAGACAATATCCCCCATATGGGAAATGACTCCCGATGACACTGAGGACGAGCATGTTACGGAAACGGTAAGCATCTTGAGAGAGCAGCAAAAGGCTATCGTGAGCCATCTCTCAAGGAAGGACCAGGTCATGATGGAACTAAAGCAGGCGTTCTCAGGTGCTTCCAACAACAAAAACGGAAGAGGCTCAGCTCCTCCCGGCGCTCCTGCAAATCAAGCGACTCAAAAAGTTGATAATAACACCCCGATGGGTAAGGTCGACTTCGACAGAGTCGGGGGACTGGTAGCGAATCCAGTAACGGTAATAGTAATGATCCCTTCAAAATCGAACTCATGAGATTTATGAGGGAAATGAACGATCAGATGGATCAGAACGCGAAGTAATTCCATGTCACGCCCAGAACCTAGGGGGCGAGACCGACACCCGGTGCCTCACTTATCCTTGTGTACCAACTTGCGACTAAGGAATTCTAAACATGTGATGTCCTAATTTGGCCATGGGCCACATTGCAATACATCTACAAATGCTGACTAAATATCAAAATAAAGCTGGGCCGACAAGGCCGTCATAATTATTGCAGCTGACAAAACAACCAAATATACATACAAGGCCTACAAGCCCAATATATTACACTAGTTGACATGATATGTCTTCAAGCCTCTATTGGTGGATATACTGTGATCGGAACAGCTACATGACCTACTCATAACATATATACATATATACATAAGATATACATAAAAATCTAGACTCGACGACTCTGAAAGGTATGGAGCTTACCGATCAAACTGAACTCGAGCAACACTTAATGAAGAGGTCTACTCGTCTGTCTATCTGAACCTGCACGAATGAAATGCAATGCCCCAAGAAAAGGGACGTCAGTACGAAATAATGTCGAGTATGTAAGGCAATATACTGAAAGCTAAAACTGAACTGATAATATAATAACTACAAGTAGCTGGAAGTCAAAGATAATCTGAAGATATGCTTACCGGCTGATACTGACTCAACTTCACAATATAATAAGTAAAATAGTTGTCCGACCCTATAAGGCTCGGTATATATATATATAAGACAACATTTAGGACCAGATACAGGCACTTTTAGTTTCATGTTATGTCGTTCAGTTTGACCAATTCCCCATCAATATTCATGGATTTGATGAACCGTATTTTCAGGCCCCTTTTAAGATCTGTTCATAATCATATTTATCGGCAATATATATTGGTATATTCTCGTTTAGAGGTTGAAAATGCAGATCATTTGTGTACTGTGCTCAGAATTCTATAAGAAGGGAAGTTGTATGCAAAATTGTCTAAATATGAATTATGGTTGAACTCTGTAGCTCTCCATGAGCATATCATTTCGGGTGAAGGCACCCGGGTGGATACACAAAAGAGTGAGGCATTGAAGACTTGGCCTAGATCCACAACACCGACGGAGGTTAGTAGCTTTCTTACTTTGGTAGGTTATTACAGGGGGTTTGTAGAGGGATTTTCTTCCCTTTCAGCACCTTTGACAAGGTTTTAGGAAGACACGAGAAGGGATAAGAAAAGAGTAGTGAAAAGGTGGCGAGAATGGATAAGTCCTTGGGGTTAAGCTCATGAGAGAGCTGATAGTTTCTCTAAGTTATAGAAGGCTCGGTGCGGCCTGAAATAACTTAAATGAGTCTAAGACTAGTAACATTTACAATAGATGAAATACTACCCTAATAGTGGGATAAGGGTATGATTGTGATGGATAAAGGATGAAGTTTGGGCCTCCGAAGAGGGGAATTTCCTAAATTATAAAAAAAAATTAGGATACCCATGTAAGTTAACTCAGAAGGGAACTAAGTTTCAATGGACCAATCCTTGCGAATGAGTTTCCAGGCATTGAAGGACAGATTAACTTCAGCACCAGTTCTACCGCTCCCAAAGAGGGCCCATGGCTATGTTATCTATTGTGACACTTCAAGTGTGGGATTGGATCGTGTGTTGATGCAGCTTAGTAAGGTTGTAGCTTATGCTTCTGGACAACTAAGTAGGCACGAGAAGAACTACCCGACCTATGATTTAGAGTTAGCCGCGGTTATTTATGCACAAAATATGTGGAGGCACTACTTGTATGGCATTCATGTTGACATCTATACAGATCATAAGAGCCTCCAGTACATCTTCAAGCAAAAGGAATTGAATCTACGTCAAAGGATATAGTTGTAGCTACTTAAAGACTATGATGTTAATATTTTATACCATCCAGGGAAGGAGAACGTAGTAGCCAACGCCCTCAGCCATAGATCTATGGGTCGCCTATCGTATCTACAACCAGAAATGACGGGAATAACCCATAAGGTTCATCAGCTAGCTAGTCTTGGAGTTCAGATACTAGACTCAGGTGATATTGGAATTACTCTTAAGGATATGGCAACATCCTCTTTAGTAGCTGAGGAAAAGGAACATCAGTACAAGGATCCTGTGTTACTTCATTATAGGGATACCACCCTTTAGAAGGAGTAGACACCGTTTGGAATTACACAAGATGGGGTCCTCAGATATCAAAAGACGATTGTGTGTGCCTAATGTTGCAGGGATACGTCGGCAGGTTAGGGAGAAACTCACTATCCTCGTTATTCTATCCATCCAAGAGCAACAAAGATGTATCATGATATCAAGGAAGTGTATTGGTGGGATGGAATGAAAAAGGATATAGCAGAATTTGTTGCCTAGTGTCCTATTTGTCAACATGTTAAGATTGAGCATCAAAAACCCGGTCGATTATTACAGGCTATGAAGATTTTGACATGGAAATGGGAAGTAATCAATATGGACTTTATCGTAGGCTTACCTCATACCCAGCGTAAGTTTGATTCGATATGGGTGATTGTTGACTAACAAAATCAGCCCATTTTCTACTCATTAGAACTACATATTCCTTAGAGGATTATGCGAGGCTTTATATTAAGGAGATAGTACGACTGCATGGTGTCCCTGTATCTATTATCTCGGATAGAGGATCTCAATTTAGAGCTAACTTCTTGAGGTCCTTCCAAAAAGGATTGGGGACTCAAGTAAGTCTTAGTACCACATTTCATTCCCAGACACACGGACAAGCTGAGCGTATTATGCAGACACTGGAGGATATGTTACGAGCTTGTGTAATAGACTTCAAAGGTAGCTGGGATAATCATCTGCTGCTTATTGGGTTCGCATATAGCAATAGCTACCATTCCAACATTCAGATGGCTCCATACGAAGCTCTTTACGGACGAAATTATAGGTCGACTATAGGGTGGTTCGATGTTGGAGAATCTAAATTACATGGGTCAAACCTGGTTAAGCAAGCCATAAAAAAAGTAAAGCTTATCCGGGATCATTTATTGATAGCTTAGAGTCGTCAGAAGTCATATTCTGACGTGCGGCGACGAGAGTTAGAGTTCGGGTTTAATGACTGGGTATTCTTAAAGATGTCATCTATGAAGGGTGTAATGAGGTTTGGCAAGAAAGGCAAACTTAGCCCACGGTATATTAGGCCTTATAGGATCATTCAGAGAGTAGGCCAAGTAGCTTATGAGTTAGAATTGCCCTCAGAATTTGAGCATGTCCATCTGGTTTTTCACGTATCTATCTTACGGAAGTGCATTGGCGATCCTACCCGAGTAGTGCCCACGAATGATGTATAGAATATAGAGGACTTGTCATATGGGGAAAATTCCGGCTGCCGTTCTAGACCGACATATTCGCAAGCTACGGAATAAGGAGGTAACCTCCGTGAAAGTACTTTGGAAGAACGACAATGCGGAAGAAATGACTTGGGAGGTCGAGGAAGACATGAAGTCTAGATATCCCTACTTATTTCCTCCTCCACAGAAGGGTCCGACTAAGACATCATAACCTCAAGGTGCATGAACGAATTCTTGTGCTAGCTATTGTTATTGGTCGTGTGAGGCCATCGTCATTATTAATGATTGTGGTCCTATGTGGCGTTAAATTACTGGGTTACTAAAGAAGAGTTGGTAGTAGCGTTGTTGCAAAAGAGACTCTATCAAGGTTATATAAATCCCGAAGAGGTAAACATTCGAGGACGAATGTTTCTAGGGGGGGGAAGGATGTTACATCTCGCATTTTCGTGCGTTAAAATTTCATTTTCAATTAATCGACGTAGACTTGGGGATTAGATCATCTTGACGTTAACGCATTTATGTTATTTATAACAAGCAATGAATAAGTGTCATGAAGTATGAAAGGTACACGAATTAAAGAGAACAAGTTCCGTTGAAAGTGGCTAATTTGGAATAAAACACGGGTCGAGCGATAATACACGATAATTATGAACTATTACCATGCAAAGTACCATATGACCACGGTAGTATAATATATAAAGTATATATGAAGTATTTTAAAAATAAATAGAATTTTAAGTAATTTGTGATAATTTTTAAATTATGCGGGTAATTGATTAATTACCGGGTAACAGAACATTACCCAGTTAATTAATAAGCGGACAAAACTTAATTAATTACCCAAAAAGAAACATGACAGTAGACTACCATTTAAGCATATGACTCATGGTCATATATGCTTCATACAAATGTAACGTGTAAATCATATAACTCAAAAGAATGAGTCATCTTTTCAAAGCTTGCCTAACACTAAAGTACTAGGTCTCTTTTGGACAAGAAAAATAGTAGCAAGTCCAAGACGTGGTTACAAGTCTTTCATGAAAGACATGGGTATAAGCTTTTGTCTTTAGTACACAAACAAGCAAACATTCAAGGTTCTTGATAAATAGAATTTTATCTCTGATCAAACAAGAAAACATTGGGCAAAAGCAAACTTTTAAAGTTCAACAATTAAGATTAAATCCAGTACACAAAAACGTTAGAAGCAGAACAAATTCGTCCAAGATTTGAAGGAATCCAAGTGTAAATTTCGCAGAAGCAGATTTGTTCAAATAATTCCAGGAACATGTATGTTAAGGCCCTCTCTTATTTCTTTTGGCATGGTCCAAATTGAACTAAAGAAACGAGCAAACACACAGTTTCCATAAATTACTCTATTCATAAAATTATTAGGGGTGTCTATATTCTTGATTCCCCATGAAAAGTATTATTATTTTTTGTTCATGGGTCTCAGAATAATGCGCAGTTGGAAAAGTTTATCAGGAAGGAATATTGAGATTATTACGTATTTTTCATGAATTTCATACATATGCATTGACCCATGACCAGATGGTATTATATACGCGTATATATGTAAATATATATATATAGGATATGGGAAAAGGTTACGACGTTATATATGTACCACCACCTGATCAGCTGGTATACGATGATGATGTTGCCCATTGTGGCTAAAATATGACTCAAACGACATTATATATGCGTATATATGTAAATATATGTATATGAGATATGGGAAAAGGTTACGGTGTTATATGTGCACCACCACCTGATCAGCTGGTATAAGTTTATGATGTTGGCCACAGTGGCCGAGATGATATGATGGGATGCCCTCAGTAACTTCATGATATTATGTACACACATACCTATGCATGGCACGACATTTACACGCACGTGCATGACGTTATAAACGTTTCAGAATTTACAAAGTTATTCAGATTTAAAGATGTGTTTCAGTATTCCATGTCTCATCTATGTCTTTTATGTACTAATTTTCATGCCTTACATACTCAGTACATTTTCCATACTGACGCCCTATTTCACGGGGCATGCGTTTCATGCGCGCAGGTGCAGGTAGGCAAGCTGACGATCCCCCTTCATAGGATCCCTGATCAGTGAGAGTTGGTGTGCTCCACTTGATTCAGAGCTGCTTTGATTTTGGTACGATACGTTTGTATATATATGTATATATATATATATATATATGTATGTATATGGGTATGATGTGGCTCAGTCCCGTCTATGTACAGTTATGTTTCCATTAGAGGTTTGTTGACAGTATGTCTAGTTGGGTTGTATGTGGCCTTGGCGCCTTTCAGTTTTGGATGTATAGTTGTCTATAGCAGCCTTGTCGGCTCGCCCACTGTATTCTGCCTGTATATGTACATATGCCTTGAGGGCATATTTCCTTCTTGTATAATATTTTCATAACTCAGCAGATGTTATTCAGGCTCGTATCTTAGACGCATGCTTAGGGTGTTTGACAGGTAGGAATCAGGCAATCATCGCAGCCCATCGATTTGGGTCGTGACAATAGGAGACTGCCACAGGAATGAAATGAGCTGACTTAGTCAACCTATCAACAATAACCCATACCACATCAAACTTCCTCTGAGTCTGTGGGAGTCCAACAACAATGTCCGTAGTGATACGCTCCCACTTCCACTCAGGAATCTCAATCTTATGAAGCAAACCACCAGGTTTCTGATGCTCGTACTTTACCTACTGGCAATTCAAACACTGAGATACATATGCAACAATATCCTTCTTTGTCCTCCTCCGCCAATAATGTTGTCGTAAATCCTGATACATCTTAGCAGCGCATGGATGAATAGAATACCGGGAACTATGAGCCTTCTCTATAATTATCTAATGAAGTCCATCCACATCAGGCACACAAACTCGACCCCGCATCCTCAAAACTTCATCATCTCCAACTGTAACCTACTTGGCACCCCTATGTCGCATTGTGTCTCTAAGGACAAGTAAATGAGGATCATCATACTACCAATCTAGGATATGCTCAAATAATAAAGAACGAGTGACTCTGCAAGCTAGAACACGGCTGGGCTCAGAAACATCTAACCTGCCAAACTGATTGGCTAAAGCCAGAACATCTAAAGCAAATGGTCTCTCATCGACTGGAATATACACAAGTCTGCCCATACTAGCTGACTTCCTACTCAAAGCATCGGCCACTACATTGGCCTTCTCAGGATGATACAAGATGGTGATATCATAGTCTTTCCACAACTCCAACCACCTCCTCTACCTCAAATTTAGCTCCTTTTTCTTGAACAAGTACTGTAAACTCTTATGATCCATGAACACCTCACATGACACGCCATATAGATAATGTCTACAAATCTTTAGCGCGTGAACAATGGCTGCTAGCTCCAAATCATGAACTGAATAATTCTTCTCACGAAACTTCAACTGTCGCGAATCATATGCAATAACTTTGCTATTCTACATGAACACCACACCAAATCTAATACGAGATGCATCACAATATACTATATATGGCCCTGAACCTATGGGCAATACCAACACCGGCGCCATGGTTAAGGTTGTCTTAAGCTTCTGAAAGCTCGCCTCGCACTCGTCTGACCACCTGAACTAGGCACCCTTCTGGGTCAACCTGGTCATCAGGGCTTCAATAGATGAAAACCCCTCTACAAACCGACGGTAATATCCCGCCAAACCCAAGAAATTCCGGATCTCTATAGGTGATGTGGGTCTAGACCAGTCCTTGACTACCTCTATCTTCTTCGGATCCACCTGAATACCCTCTACTGATACAACGTGACCCAAGAATGCTACTGAACTCAACCAAAACTCACACTTTGAAAACTTAGCATACAACTAATTGTCTCTCAAAGTCTGATTAACGACTCTAAGATGCTGCTCATGCTCCTCTTGGTTGCGGGAGTAGATCAAAATATCATCAATAAAGACAATCACGAAGAAATCCAAATAAGACTTGAATACTCAGTTAATCAAATCCATGAATGTTGCTAGGGCATTTGTTAACTCAAATGATATCACTAAGAACTTATAATACTCGTACCAAGTGCGAAAAGCTGTCTTAGGGACATCGGATGCCCTAATCCTCAACTGATGGTAGCTAGACCTCAAATCAATCTTCGAAAATACCCTGGCACCCTGAAGATGATCAAATAAATCATCAATCCTTGGCAATGGATACTTGTTCTTGATTCTGAATTTGTTCAACTGTTGATAATCTATGCACATCCTCATCGAACCATCCTTCTTCTTAACAAACAACATTGGCGCACCCCAGGGCGTGACACTAGGTCTAATAAAGCCCTTATCAAGCAAGTCTTGCAACTGTTCCTTTAATTCTGGTGGGGCCATACGATATGGAGGAATAGAAATGGGCTGAGTGCCCGGAGCCAAATTAATACAAAAGTTAATATCCCTGTTGGGTGGCATCCCCAACAGGTCTGAAGGAAATACCTATGGAAACTCCCAAACAATTGGCACAGAATTCATAGAAGGAACCTCATACTAGAATCATGAACATACGCCAAATAGGCCAAACACCCCTTATCGAAAATACGCTGAGCCTTCATATATGAGATAACCCTACTAGTAGAATGACCAGGAGTCCCTCTCCATTCCAAACAAGGCAACACCAACAATGCTAAGGTCACGGTCTTGGCATGACAGTCCAATATAGCGTGATAAGATGACTACCAATCCATCCCCAAAATGACATCGAAGTCTACCATATCGAGAAGTAGGAGATCTACACGGATCTCAAGATATTCCCCCAATAACAACCACGCATGAACGATAGACACGATCTACCATAATAGAATCACCCACCGGTGTAGACACATAAACAGGAGCACTCAAAGAATCACAAGGAACAACCAAATATGAAGCAAAATAAGATGACACATAGGAGTATGTAGACCTTGGATCAAATAGAACTGAAGCATCTCTACTACAAACCAGAATAGTACCTGTAATAACTGCATCAAAGGACTCAGCCTCAGGCCTGGCTGGAAAAGCATAAAATCGGGGTTGGGCTCCACCACCCTAAACTACATCCCTGGGATTGCATCCTACTGGCTGGCCTCCACCTCTAGCGGCCTGACCTCCACCTCTAATGGCCTAACCTCCATCTCTAGCACCTTGACCCCCACCTCTAGCTGGCTGAGCGAGTGGTGGAACACCTGGTGCTGGAACAGTGGCACGAGAACCCTGATGCTGAGAACTAATCGAGGGAAAAATTTGACAATGTGCCTCGTATTGCCACAAGTATAACAAGACTTCGGCTACTGACCTTGAAACTAAACCTGATGGCCTGAGTAACCACCCTGAAAACTTTGGAGTGGAGGTGCACTGATAGGAGCTGGCGATGCATTGTAGGGTAGCTGATTAGAATACTGCATATGAGAAGTACGGCCACCTGGAGCATCGTGAGAAGCTTTAAATGTTGAATGAAACGGCCTGGAAGGATGGCCTCCACAAAAAGAATCACTACCTCCAGACAAGGCACCACTAAATCTTCCAGAATAATGAGGCCTCTTATCAGACCCCTGACCGCTCCCCTGAGCTAGAACTATCTCAACCCGCCTGGCCACATTGGCCGCATCCTAAAAAGAAATATTGCTCCTTGTCTCCTTAGCCATTTGCAATCTAATAGGCTGAGTGAGTCCCTCAATAAAACTCCTCGCCCTCTCTCTCTCTCTCTCTCTCGGTGGGGAGTATCAGAAGAACATGATGAGCCAAATCAATAAACCCCTTCTCGTACTGGGTGACAGTCATAGAACACTACTGATGACACTTAAACCACCTGTGGTACTCCTCTCTCTGAGTGACGGAAAGGAACTTCTCAAGAAATAGCTGCGAGAACTGGTTCCAAGTGAGATCTAGTGACCCAGCTGGTCTTTCCAAACAATAATCTCTCCACCATTGTTTGGCGGAACCTAACAGATGAAAAATAGCAAAATTGACCCTATTGGTATCTACTATCCTCGTGTTCCGAAGAACCTCATGATAGCTGTCCAAATAATCCTGGGGATCCTCTTAAGATGTACCTCCATAGGTAGTAGTGAAGAGTTTGGTGAACTTGTCCAATCTCCACAAAACATCTGAAGACATATTTGATCTATCACCGGTCTGAGCTACAACAACCGGTGGGACTACCCCAACTAGCTGAGCTATTGGAGTCTAAAACTAGGGAGCCATCTACGCTGGAGTGCGAATAGCGGGAGTCTATGCTCCTCCCCCAGTCTGAGAGATGGCTGGTGCTACAGGAAGTACACCTTCCTGTGACACTCTCTATAAGGCCCACTAGACGGACTAGAGCATCCTGGAGTACTGGAATAGCGATGAACCCCTCTGGGACCTGAGCTGGGCCCGCTGGAACTATCTGGGCCGGAACCTCATTATCAAACTCTACCTGAGGCTCTGTCGCTGGTGCTTCTACTCTGTCCTGAGCTCTGCCCCTGCCTCAGCCTCTAGCACGGCCTTGGCCTCGTCCTCTACCCCTCGTAGGAACTGTCGATGGGGGCTCGGGCTGCTGATCAGCTGATGAAGCGGTACATGTTCTTACCGTATACGAAAGAACAGAGTAGAAGTTCAATTAGCATTGAGAATTCAAACCGCACGACAGAGATGAATAAAAGTGAAATTGTTCCTAACTCCGTACCCTCTAAGGGATAAACACAGACGTCTCCGTACTGATCCCTCAGACTCTACTAAGCTTGTCCATGAATTGTGAGACATAAGCAACCTAGAGCTCTGATACCAACTTGTCACGACCCAAATTTCCCACCGTCAGGACTGTGATGGCGCCTAACATTGTACCCACTAGGCAAGCCAACATTACTGATTATTTTACCTTTTTCCTTTATCTTATAACTATTTACCAGTTAATATAAGAAAATCAGTGGAAACAAAATGGGGAAGAACAGAATTTAACAGATTAACTTAATACAAATATGAAACCATAATAAAACTCCACCCAAAACTAGTGTCACAATCTCATAGACGGTCTAGAATACTACAAATAGTGGTCTAAACAAGGAAAGATACATTTGTTCGAAAGTAGATAAACAGAAAAGAAATATGATAGAAGGGGACGCCAAGGCCTACGGGCGCTTGCAGGACTACCTTGGGTCTCCATTGGATTGAAGGCAGCAACCTCGAACTATGATCTGTATGGTCCAGTACTAGGATCTGCAAAAAAAGTGCAGAGTGCAATATTATTACAACCGACCCCATGTACTGGTAGTGTCGAACCTAACCTCAGCGAAGTAGTGACGAGGCTAGGACACGACAACCAACATAAACCTGTGCAGTTAAACGATATCTAACAGAATAACAATAATAAAAGCTAAACATAAATTAATGGGAAGGGGCAACATGCTATGGGAGTACCAGAATAAGGAAACACATAAATAACGAAAATGAAACAATTAAGGCACTTGAACCGATAATAGCAAATAGTCACATCAAACAAAAAATTAATGCACGACATCACCGTTCGTGCTTTTACTCTCAATCCTCACCATGAAATCAAAAATGAAAATGTGCACGACATCACCCTTCATGCTTTACCACTCTTCCTCACCATATGCATCAATATAAATGTAAATGTGCATGGCATCACCCTTCATGCTTTATCACTCTTTCCTCACCATATGCATAAGTATGAATGTGCACAGCATCACCCTTCGTTCTTTATCACTATTTCCTCACCCAAACAATAGAAACAATAACATCTCGGCAAGGGAATCAATAATAGGAACAAATACATTCCGGCAATAGAATCACCTATAACCAATCTCGTTCCAACAGTTAACTTCATAAAATAAATCTCAACTTGAGCCAATACTCAACAATTGATAACTACCAAGAAATTATCATAAGTCTTGTTCAACATGGAAAATCATCAATTTAAGCATGGACAATTCATAATAAGAGTCACAATAGTCATAGTATAAGACTCACGGGCATGCTCGACACAAACGTATAGATACTCGTCACCACACCTATATGTCATACTCAACACTAACACATAGCAAATAATACAATCAACACCTATTCCCTCAAGCAAAGGTTAGGCCAAACACATACGTTAATTCCACGAACAAAATCAAGCCTCAATCACCGCTTTACCTCTCGGTTCCACTTCCAATCCGCTTGTATCTAGTCATAATTTGCTTAATAACATAAATAAATGCTAAATAAACCAATTCTAATACATGAATATAGATTTCCCAATGTTTTTCCCAAAATACAAAATAAATATAACATATTAAATTATTTACTAGACTAATTACAATAAAACCAAATGAAATAAAAATACGGTAGGCATTCATGAGAGATTTGAGCAAAAAAAATGAACGAACAAGACTTGTAGTAAGTAGAAGAAAGCCATTAAAACAAATTCAGTATTAACTCAATGAGTAAACATAAAGAATAACCAAAATATCAAACATAATACTTGAGCGAAAACCATATAAACATCCAATGAAATGGGAAGATTGACCTTTATATTGACAAATCTGTCTTGAGTATTACATCCGCACTCTAAAGGAGAACCAAGCGTAAGAGCTTGACCACTGAATGGATCTCGGAACCTCATCGTCGACTCGAACCTAACTCAAAACCAATTGCCCGCTACTTTGAGGAAGAACAACAAGGATTTTAATTGTGTTTAAGAAGTGGTGTTAAGCTACTAGGTTATGGAATTTTAGAGGTGAAGATGGGCTAGCTTGGGTTCATTTTGGACTGTTTTTCAAGGAGGAAGAAAGGGAGGGATTCTGATGGTGCTAACTGGTGGTTAACTGAGGTTCATAGCTGTATTTCCGAGCAGAATTTCAGCTCGTTTTTTTAGCATTTTGAGATCGTTTCTTAGCAGCTTTTCTATGACTTTTTAATGGGGTTTCACTGAGATTTTTACATGATTTTCATGGAAGATGGTGGCTGGTTGTTGGTGAGTTATGGTTGGGATTTCATTGATGTTTTGAGGTGTTTTTGAAGCTGAAAAAGAAGATGGGATGTACTGGGGTGCTCTACGATGAACCTATGGTGTGGCTAAGGTGTTTTCATGATAAACAAGATTGGTCTTATAGTGGAAGAAAAACCTTTTAATGGCTACAAGGTGCTGGTTTTCTTTTTAAGATCCAGACCCAATTCTCCTCTCTTCTACCTTATAAGGTTGATGGCTACGTCGTTTCATATAGGTGAAGGATCTGATGTGTGTGTTATGCAGAGAGAATGATGAAGATTGGGTGAAGGAAATATTTTTGGGGAGAGTGGGGAACATGAGTGGGGAAAGTGGGAAGAGTGGGGAACATGAGTAGGGAAAGTGGGTAGTGAGTGAAGAAAGTGGGGAAAGTGGGTAGTGAGTGGAGAAAAGTGGGAATAAATTCAAACATGGTCAAACATTAGCTGCTCACAGCTGCCCCTCTTTGTTTGGAAACATGAAGAGTTTTCAAGAAAAGATAAGGTGAGTCATGTGACTAATTTTTGAACAAATCCTTTTTTTCAAAAGGGAAAATAAACAAAGGAAAGGGTGCAATCGCGTCCTGATTGTGGACATCCTACATATCCCGGGTCATAAGGGAATCGGGTCGCGTGTAGTTTAAGAAAAATGATGGAGTGATGAGTTCGAGAGTCGAGTGAGGTCCCGCCGAGGCTCCGATCTGTGGTCCTGTTATTACATCAAAATCAAAATTTAAAAGACTAACTAAGCCTATCAGCTACGAGTTAAAAGATTCCTATCTATGAGTTTTCTAAAGCTTGATCTTGAGTCTTGGCTGGTTCTTCATGCAGACTCTGATCTGAATCTCGATGCTTGTTAGCTGCAGGTGATGGTTCATTCTTCCTTAGTTTTTCGGATCAAGACGGGACATGTGAAGCTTGTGACTTCAATCATATCTTGAGCAATCCACATCCTTCTCTGCTTCTGCACTTTGAGTTCACTTCTTTTTCTTTTTCTTTTTCTTCTTTTTCTTTATTCTGGATTGAGACTTCTTCTTTTGTCACCTCAAAACTTGTGCCTCGAGGTAAAAAACCTATTCAGGCACCAAAACAAACAACGAATGAAATTTTTCTGCCCCAGTTTTCACTAGTAAAATTTCGTGAGTTATTGCAACAAAAATCTAAACTATTTCTTTATTGACAGCAATAAAATCAGGATTGTGTATCCCTGGGAGAAAAGAGATTAGGGAGTGGAGCCCTATATCTAAAATGAAATCAAATGGGGATCGGAGGTCCTAAGTTGAAAAAATTACCAGGTTATGCTGGCATCAACTAAGGAATGGGACCCTGTGCCGGAAAAGATTACCAGGTTATGGTGGCATCAGCTAGGGAGTGGGACCCTAGGTTGGAAGAGATTAACAAGTTATGCTGGAAAAATGACCGGGTTATGCCGAAAAGGTTCTCGGGTTATGCCGAGAAAGTCATCAGGTTTTGCAAAAATAAGAAAAAAAAGTCCACGGGTTATGCCAGGGAAGATCATCGGGTTATGCCGGAAAAGAGAAAAGTCCTCAGGTTATGCCGGGGAGGTCCACGGGTTATGCCGAAAAAGTTCATCTGGTTATGCCGAAAAAGAGAAAGGTCCTCGGGTTATGCCAGGGAGGACCACGGGTTATGCCGGGAAAGTTCATCGGGTTATGTCGGAAAAGAAAAAAAGTCCCCGGGTTATACCGGGGAGGTCCACGGGTTATGCCGGGAAAGTTCATCGGGTTATGCCGGAAAAGAAAAAAAGTCATCGGGTTATGCAGAGGAGGTCCACGGGTTATGCCGGGAAAGTTTATCGGGTTATGTCGGAAAAGAAAACAAGTCCTCGGGTTATGCCGGGGAGGTCCACGGGTTATGCCGGGAAAGTTTATCGGGTTATGCCGGAAAAGAAAAAAATCATCGGGTTATTGCAGGGAGGTCTACGGGTTATGCCGGGAAAGTTTATTGGGTTATGCCGGAAAAAAAAAGTCCTCGGGTTATGCCGGGGAGGTCCACGGGTTATGCCGGAAAAGTTCATCAGGTTATGCCGGAAAAGAAAAAAAGTCCTCGGTTTATGCCGGGGAGGTCCACAGGTTATGCTGGGAAAGTCATCAGGTTATGCCGGAAAAGAGAAAAAGGGTCCTCGGATTATGCTGGAGAGGTCCACCGGTTATGCCGGAAAAGTCATCGAGTTATGCCGGAAAAGAAAAAGGTCCTCGGGTTATGCCGGGGAGGTCCACGGGTTATGTCGGGAAAGTTCATCGGGTTATGCCGGAAAAGAAAAAAAAAAGGTCCTCGAGTTATGCCAGGGAGGTCCACGGGTTATGCCAGAAAAGTCATCAGGTTATGCCGGAAAAGAGAAAAAAGGTCCTCGGATTATGCCAGGGAGGTCCACGGGTTAAGCCCGGGAAAGTCATCGGGTTATGCCGGAAAAGAGAAAAAGATCCTCGGGTTATGCCAAGGAGGTCCACGGGTTATGCCGAAAAAGTCATCGGGTTATGCCGGAAAAAAGAAAAGGTTCTCGGGTTATGCCGGGGAGGTCCACGGTTTATGCCGGGAAAGTCATCGGGTTATGCTGGGAAAGAGAAAAAGATCCTCGGGTTGTGCTGGGGAGGTCCACGGGTTATGCCAGGAAAGTCATCGGGTTATGCTGGAAAAAAGAGAAGGTCCTCGAGTTATGTCGGGGAGGTTATCGGGTTATGCCGGAAAAGAAAAAGGTCCTTGCATTATGCCGGGGAGGTCCACGGGTTATGCCGGGAATCAGCTAGGGAATGAAACCCTATAATGGAAAAGACTACCACGTTATGGTGGCAGCGACTAGGGAATGGGACCCTATGTTGGGAAAGACGTAGCTAGAGATTGGAGACCCTATGCTACCATTTTTTTTTTTTTGAATTTTTCTTCTTATCTTTTTTTGTTTTATTTGAGAAAAATGAGTAAAAATACGAGAAAGAATTTAGAGGAGACTTCCCTTTTGGATTGTTTTTTTTGCCGCAAAACTATTTCTAGCACTTGCGCAATTTCTGTTTGGTTGCACTTGCTTCTTACAAGGTTGCTTTGGATTGCACATGTTTCATGTTTTCAAACAAAGAACAATTGTTAGTTTTAAACGGTGGTTGGTTTTGTCGCCTTGATTGTTTTGATCTCTGCCCGGCTTCTTTGATGAAGATCTCAATTGCAACTGCTCGTTTCCTGTGGACCAATTTTATTTCAGGCCCTGAGAACCCCTGGTTTTTCCATATTTTGCCATGACTGTTGGTCGGTGGAACTCAACCCTTTCGACTTTATTTTGCCTTCGTAGGCCTTTCCTTTCTGACTTCCTTTTTTTCTTTTTTTTTCTCTTTTTTTCTTCTTTTTTTTTCTTTTCTTCGGAACATTGGGGAACTTTTGGCTCCTCGAACTTAACTGCAATGTCTAGTCGCGTGGGACTTAACCTTTCCAACTTTATTTCACTTTTGTAGGCCTTTCTTTTCTGGCTTCTTTCTTCCAACTTCAATTTCAGAGCATTTGGGGTACCTTGTCTTCTTCAACTTTTGCTGAGGCGGTTAGCCACGTGGGACTCAACCTTTTCAACTTCAATTGCCTTTATAGGCGCTTTAATTTGATTTTCTCCTTCCAAGAGTTTTGATTCAGGAGCATCGGCTACCATGGCCAGACGAGGTCGACTTGATGCACCTGCTGAGGCTGGGTGCCCTTTTTGCATATTAACTTGTATCAAATGAGAACCCTGTAAATCAGTCTTGACATCCCTTCTTTGTCTCAATTTTGGAACAGAGTTAGACCGAAAGGGGTTCAAAGAAAAACAAACAATAGAATGGACAATGAGTTTAAAACAAGAAGTGTCCTTTTTGGGGAAAGGAAAGAAGGACTTATCTGGAGTACATGCAGACTTCAATGAACATTACATGCTTTTTGGACTGGATGCCTGATCTGTGTAAACTGTCCGACTCTCAGAAATTCATCACAACTTTGCCTTGAAATTGAGGAACCTTACCAGGACTCTGTCGATGCCGACGTTTGTGAGGATCCTCTTTTCGATCAGGGGCGGCCTTTGCGGGTTTTCACGAGCTGACCTCACTCATTTCTCTTCTCACCATCACTTTATAGTGCTCTTTGCGAGTTTTCACTAACAAGACTCTCTCATTTCTAGTTTCTCTGCTTACTATCGCCTCACGGTGCCCGTGTGGATTTTCACCAATAAGAATCTCTCATTTTATTTCTCTCATTTTGACTGTATCGGATCCAAGTAACTGCATACTCCAATTTCGAACATCTCTTACTGATTGATCGGAAGGACTTGAATAGGATTTGGGATAAAAAGAATTTGGATCGAATTACAACTTTGGAACAATTCAGGCGGTATCATCACCGAACCATTGTAACTTCTGCCCTAGTTTCAACCTTTGGGGAAAGTTGGATTTTTATTTTGGTGTGATTGAACCCCTGAGAGAGTCTGCCTACGTATCCTTTCAGAATCAAGTCGAACGTAGTTCAGGGAACTTCATTTTTTGATTTTCTTCTGTTTTGTTTTCTTTTCTCTTTCTTTTCCTTTCCTTTTTCCTCTTGTTTTTTCATTTTTTTTCATTTCATTTTCTCTATCTTTTCTTCCCTTTTTTTCTCTTTTCATTTTTTCATCTTTCATTCATCATTTTTTTCAATAATAACTTCCATGTTCCAAAGAGGGTAGTCAAAGAAAAATAACCGGCTCAAAGGGTTTGCAAAGGGTTGAATATTTGGATATTAAGAAAGAAAGCCTTCTTCATCCCAACCGGAGAACATTAATGTTGTATAGAAGATCCAACATAGTACCTTTGTCTGCATTTGCATTGACGGTTGTTTCAAGGACATTTCTTCGATGTGTCCCAAGCACAACGCTCTCTTTTGGCAGTACTCTCGTTACCATGTATGGACCTTTCCAATCTGGAACCAATTTTCCTTCAGTTGTTCCAACTCTTTGTTTTATTTCTTTAAACTTATCTTCATTGCAATCTAATTCTTGATTCATTATTTCGAGGTCTGACAACGTTTCAGGATCTGGGCATGAAGTCCGTAAGCATGTCATGTTATTGAAATTTGCATTTAACAGAACTAAAAAGAGAATAAGAAAGAAAGATGACAAGATTAAGAAAAGAGACATCCTGGACAATGAAATATTAATTTCATTTGATTTTTGATTTTTTTTTATGTTTTTTTCAAAAAAAAATTGAAGATAGAAGGGTTTACATCAGAAGGTAAGACAATAAGGTAAAACATCTGTATCACACCCTGAGCTAATCCGGACGCAGAAAGGATAGCAAGACTGGCTACTAAGACTCCCATATGATGGGGAACTTTCAGGCTTGGCTACCATTATTTTTGCTTTTCTTCTGTCTCGGCAATGGCTTGGCCTTCAGTGCCGGATTAAATTCCTCAGCTTCACAAATCATTCCGACTATTGGCCCGATGTTGTGGGCAGGCAACAGATTGTTCATCACATCAGGAGCTTATTCATCTCGAAAAATGATTCTTTCAGCTTCAATCAGATCTTCAACTGCCCTTTTGAGGGTCCAACAGTCCTATGTATTGTGCCCCACTGCTCCAGAGTGGTATTTACATCTAGCATCAGCTCGGTGCGAGGGGAACTTGGGGTTTGGCCGGTTCGGGGCCACTGGCTGCAATAAATCTAGCCTGATTAGCTTTTGGAACAAGCTTGAATACGATTCACCAGTAGGGGTGAACTGGTTCTTTCTGAAGGCTCTCTTGGGCGAGGATTGTATCGGGGATCATTTGGTTGAGGATTATATGGAGCTTGGTAAGGATGGGCATTTTTGGGGGGTGGAGCTCGATTTTGTGGATAATGTTGTGGCCGCGGGTAAGGTTGTGCATTCATCACTGCATAGAGAGGCGGTGCCACGACATAAACAACATCTTGAAAGGGATAATAGTGTGGTGGGACCATAGGAGGCACATATGATTGGCTGAATGACCTTCGGGCCCCTCTCGAGCTTGAAATCATCATGGCTCCCTCTTCTCTCCCATTTCCATTCATCAAATCCTCTGAACCATTTTGAACATCTGGTGATGTGGCTTTCAAAGCAGCATGACTCAAGATTCGCCCTGTTTTCAAACCGCTTTCAACCATTTCCCCTATTTTGATAGCCTCAGCGAACGGCTTAGGCAGACATCATGTTCTGGAAGTAGTCGGCCTCTTGGTCCTGCAGAAAGATCGTGACCATTTTAGTTTCGTCCATTGGTGGCTTTACCCTGGCAGCTTGCTCACGCCATTTGACGGCATATTCACGGAAGCTTTCCTCGATTTTCTTTTCAAATTGGACAAAGAGTTTCTGTCGGGAGCGATGTCCACATTATAATGGAACTGGCGGACAAAATCTCGGGCCATATCATCCCACACGTGCCAATGGGTAATTTCTTGATCCGTATACCACTCAGAAGCGATTCCGGTGAGGCTTTCCCTAAAATAGGCCATTAGCAGCTCCTCGTTTCCACCAGCACCCCTTAACTGGTTGCAGTATCGTTTCAAATGAGCGACTGGGTCTCCATGTCTGTCGTACTTTTCAAATTTTGGCATCTTGAAGCCAACTGGCAAGTGGACATGGGGAAACATACAAAGGTCAGAGTATGAGACACTCTTTTGGCCACTCAGACCTTGCATGTTTTTCAGGCTTTGTTCCAAGCTCTTCATCTTCCGAGCCATTTCCTCTTTTATTGCTCCACCGAGAAATCATATTGCGGAGGCTGAGTGAAGGAGTACGAGGTCACATATTCTATTTCTGACTGAAGCTATGGACCCTGAAAGATGAACATTGGAGGCGGTGCCTTTGAAGCCGATGCCTGGGGGAACCACAGAAGGCATGTCAGGATCATTGGAGGGCATTGGAGGGTGCCCGCATGGGATAAGCCGGTTGGGCACAGGGGTATTGGTAAACTCACTTGACCTGAGATCAACTCAGGGAACCCAGGGATTGCACTTGGCGGTTCCCTACCATTAGACCAGGCGTCCCACATTTCCAATATGTGGAGACGCAATATCTTATTCTCTTCAGCAACTGCTGATTCTAGCTGCGAAATAATCGTTGTTGGGCTATCCTCAGGACCGATGATTGGTAGATTGCTTGCGGAGGCCATCTGTGCCTTTGGATTTTGTGAAGGAGGGGAGGCTACCAACAAAACCAACCACCAAAACCTGGCTAGTTTGCACATTCAAAAACCTTGTTAGTTTTGAAACATTTGACATATAGGAAACCGCACGTTGGGATGCAATGCACCTAACAGTTAAACGCTTCTACCGTGTGTTTGAATGGTTGCATGTTTCATCCCGGCCTTAACTAGCCCTTTTCACTCTGTACCTCTTTTCTTCATTTTTGCCTCTCTTTAATCACTCTTGATTTTTTCTTTCAACTCGTTTTTTCTGCTCTTTTATTTTTGGCACTCTCTTTTTCTCTTTTCTTCTTTTTTTTCACTCTTTTATTTTTTGTCACTCTTTTTTTTTCCTTTCTTTTTTTTTTCTTTTTTTTGTCACTCTTTTTTCACCTTTTTTTTCACTCAATTTTTCTTTCTTTTTTTATCAGTTTATTTTTTACTCAGTTAATTTTATGGCTATAATCGAATCCGATGGGGATTGCCTACGTATCATGACCCCTCATGAATCAGATCTTGCGTAGTTCGGGAAGATTAGGAATAGAGTAAATAAACTAACTCTTTTTTTTTACTTTTATAAAACTCAGACCATGAAAGCTTTAAGAAGAAAAAATCATATTTTTTTTGAATTTTTTGTTCTGTTGTTTTTTTTATGGAATTTTCGAAAGAAATGCTTTTAAAAGAAGAAAGGAAAGATATTTTCTTTTGGATTTTTGATTATGATTTTATTTTTATTTTGAAAGAAAGACTTCTAAAAATTCCTTTGCTTTTGATTTGAACTTTGGGAATGTTAAAAGTAACAGAAAATATTTTTGTTTGAATTTTTATTTGTTTTCTCTTTTTCTAAAGAAGAAAGAAAATATTTTTGGATTTTGGATGTTGCCTCTTAATTTCGAAAGAGAGACTTTTAAGAAAATGTTTTAAATTTCTGAGTTTTTTATTTATTCACAAAAATTATTTCTAAAGAAAAGCAAAATATTTGTGGACTTCAATTTTCAAAAAAAGAATTTATACATTTACGAAAGAAATACTTGTGAGGAAGGAAAAGAATATTTTATTTTTTTTTGGATTTTTTTTATTGATTTATTTTAAATATTTTTTGGAAAATACTTCAAAACAAAGAAAACCCATATGAAATACTCCAGAAAGAAAGAAACTACCCTTTTTTGATTTTTTAAAAAAACTTTCCTTTTTTTTTGAATTTTCTAAGGAAAGATTTCTAAAGAAAAATATTTTTGGATTTTTGAAAACTGGGGTCTCAAAGAATGACTTTTCTAAAAAAGGAAGTGAAGGACAATATTTTTGGACTTTTTGAAAATTTGGGCCGGAACCGATGAAGTTTGCCTATGTATCTCACGTCCGGTGAGAATCAAACTCGCGTAGTTCAGTCAGTTTTGACGGGACAGGGGAAACATGGCACTTAAAAATTTTGTCTCATTTTGAAATGACTTTTCTTTTTTTAGAATTTCAGAATTTTCTAAATATCTACCTCTCACTTTTTCTTTTTCTTTTTCTTTTTCTTTTTCTTTTTCTTTTTTTTCCTTTTTTTTATTTCCTTTCCTTATTCTAGAAGTCGGCCAACATGCAAGCCGAGACAAACAGATGCGCAAGTAGCACGTAAGATGCATCAGGATGGTCTTTTTAATTTGGGTGCACCTGTCTTAGACAGACTCAACCCCTGTGTTGAGTCTCCAAAGTCAAATGCATGTGATGCAAACAAGCGTTCCTACTAGGGATCCGGCATGAGGCTTTGTTATACTAGGTTTAAGAACCTGGGTGTATTGTTCTAGACCTGGCTTACCCGAGCGGACAGCTTGAGCCGAGGGGGGCAGCGTACCGGGAATACAGAAGCTTCACCGGCTTTGCAACTTGTCTGAACCTAGCTCTAAAATTGGATATGACTCTAATAGAAAAGAAGTCACACGAAGTGCACACTTCCCAGATGATTTAGAAGACTTAGGGAGAAGAGGGTTTCGTAACAATTTATATACAGTCCAAACAATATCAAAGCGGTAAAAAACGGCATTTAGCACATTAGGCTCAAACATGTAAAAATTAGACAAATAGATAAAAGCCAACTATAACAGTTATTCTAAGCTCGAATTTTTGAACCCTGAACCAGAGATTCTGGGTTCTGTTCCCCAGCAGAGATGCCAAAGCTGTCACACCTCCTTTTTACACACTCGAGGGTGATATAAGGGAGTTTTTTCAATTAAAGTGATATTATTCGAAATGGGATTATTTTATTTATTTCAGAGTCACCACTTGAAATATTTTAATGGGTATTCCAAGTCACCGGTTTATTTTAAATCCCAAATCGAGGAAATTCAACTTTCCTTTTGAAGTCTGCGAACCAGAAATTCTAAGTAAGGAATTCTGTTAAAGCGGGAGAAGGTGTTAGGCATTTCCGGGTTCCGTGGTTCCAGTCGCTTAAACTATTACAATTGGCCTATTATCTGATTTTAATACATGTTTTAGCCTATGGTACATTTTAACTTATTAGCCGCTTTTAATTAATTTTAAGAAGGCTCAACGTTATTTAAAACACGCCTTGAACCACGCCACATGAAATGCACCCGCGGTCCACGATACATTTTATTTAACGTTGTTGAGAATTGAAATCGGGTCACATGAAATGCACCCCCGAATTTAACAAATAAAGGAAATCAATTTAAATAGCGCGCCTAAAGCAACTACGCATTTATTATTTTCCTAATCTTTGAGATTATTAGAAGGCCATAAATTATGAAAATTATTGAAAGTGGGCTCGCAAATGATTTATTTAGCCAAAATCTTAAAGGTCTTGTTTTCTATATATATTTTTTTTTGACAATTGAGGCCTTACATTACTACATCGAAATTAAATAAAGCCTCCAAGTTTACTCTAGTAGCACAATTTTTAACCCAAAATTCATTCTTATGTTACTACTACAGTACCCAAATATTACAAGAAAAAATCCAGTCCGAATTTCAAACCTACTCTTCTTATCAGTTAGTTTACTCTATTAATCTAAACTGATCAACTCAAAATACAAAATAAAGATAACATATTAAATTATTTACTAGACTAATTACAATAAAACCAAATGAACCAAAAATACGGTAGGCATTTATGAGAGATTTGAGCAAAAAAAATGAACGAACAAGACTTGTAGTAAGTAGAAGAAAGCCATTAAAACAAATTTAGTATTAACTCAATGAGTAAACATAAACAATAACCAAAATATCAAACATAATACTTGAGCGAAAACCATATAAACATCCAATGAAATGGGAAGATTGACCTTTATATTGACAAATCTGACTTGAGTATTACATCCGCACTCTAAAGGCGAACCAAGCGTAGGAGCTTGACCACTGAATGGAGCTCGGAACCTCATCGTCGACTCGAACCTGACTCAAAACCAATTGCCCGCTACTTTGAGGAAGAACAACAAAGATTGTAATTGTGTTTAAGAAGTGGTGTTAAGCTACTGGGTTATGGAGTTTTAGAGGTGAAGATGGGCTGGTTTGAGTTCATTTTGGACTGTTTTTCAAGGAGAAAGAAAGGGAGGGATTTTGATGGTGTTAACTGGTGGTTAACAGAGGTTCATAGCTGCATTTCCGAGCAGATTTTCAGCTCGTTTTTTGAGCATTTTGAGATCGTTTCTTAGCAGTTTTTCTATGACTTTTTAATGGGGTTTCACGGAGATTTTTATATGATTTTCATGGAAGATGGTGGCTGGTTGTTGGTGAGTTATGGTTGGGATTTCATTGATGTTTTGAGGTGTTTTTGAAGCTGAAAAAGAAGATGGGATATACTGGGGTGCTCTACGATGAACCTATGGTGTGGCTAAGGTGTTTTCATGATAAACACGCTTGGTATTATGGTGGAAGAAAAGCCTTTTAATGGCTACAAGGTGCTGGTTTTCTTTTTAAGAGCCAGACCCAATTCTCCTCTCTTCTACCTTATAAGGTTGCTGGCTGTGCCGTTTCATATAGGTGAAGGATCTGATGTGTGTGTTATGCAGAGAGAACGATGAAGATTGGGGGGAGGAAATATTTTTGGGGAGAGTGGGGAACATGAGTGGGGAAAGTGGGGAAAGTGGGTAGTGAGTGGAGAAAGTGGGGAAAGTGGGTAGTGAGTGGAGAAAAGTGGGAATAAATTCAAACATGGTCAAAAATTAGCTGCTCACAAACGGGATGGGACAGTTGACTAACTTCATGATGCAGGCTCAGACTAGCCTGGCAGATTTTGCCGGCCCCGACTGCACTTTCGAAAACTCCCCATTCTCGTTGAGGTCACGGCCAACATTATCCTCAGGCTGGGTGTCGATAGACCCCGAGGGGGGGTACTCGGTCCATGATCTCAAGCCTTCGAGGTGATCTTCCGAGATGCCTTATTAACGAAAAATTGGTTCCCCCGATTTCACCGTATACACTTCTTGAATAAGTTTATCCATATTGGATTCCACCATAAATATTTTTAGCTATTTAGTACTCCATTGAAAATAGGTCTCCTAAATAATGTTATCATTTTGGTACTGTTTAACCAAAAAATAGGAATTTCGGTCAAAGCCTATTTTTAGAAGTACATGGGTTACTGATAATTAATGAAATCGATATTCTTGTAGTAAGAAAGAAAATTAGAATAGCAAAGCAATCATTAGAAAGCAAAAATAAATAATTGTATTCCAATAATAATCAGAACATGTCCATACAAATGATATCTCTTTTCCTTATATAACCATCTCTAAGTACAATGTCTTTTCCCTTTTATGATCGAGTCATTATAAGCATTAATGATATTAATGAAATGTTATAACTAGTAATCGTAACTGTTTCATAAAAATTATGTAACGTTTGTAACCATTCATGCTCATTAATTGAAGATCAATCAATCTGCCCTTTTTATGGTCTTGGTTCATTCCACTGGTGCCTTTTTAAATCGCTAGAGAGACTCGAGCAACCGTTTCTTCTTGTCTCTTAGACGTTTTGCTCATACCTATTAAGACTCACATCTTTTCAAATACTCTTCTTCAGCTGTCGTTTTTCTAGTGATCCACATGTCTTGCCATGTCAGCCACATAATTAATTTCACGTGTAATATTTATTTTCCCCAATACAGATAGTCCTCCCACTTACCAATTATTCAGCAATTGAATATTTGGGAAGTGGATCTCATTAATGGCAGGAATTTTTGCCGATGTTTCTCACGTGCCATTGTACCTTCTTCTAAACTGATGCGTCATATGTCACTTCCATTTAATGCATGTGACACATGGCAATCATCGATTGGCTCTGCAACTCTGCAGTGGGTTTTAGGGATTTTTTTGTGGCTGCACCAATCAGAAGTGACAGTTTTATATTAACATTTCCATCATTACCTCTTTTGCATGGCGGTCACTTCTGCATTTAAATACATCCTTTGCCTTTTCTTTCACGAAAAAATTTTCTTCAGTGTTCTTTATTCACATCTTGTTCTTATTCTTCGATACATTCTACTTCTTTATACAACTATGTCTTCCTCAAATCCTGATCCTCAAAAAGTTCTCATTGTAGATGAACTTCCCCTTTCTTCTGCTCCTACTAGAAGTAGGAGAGGTGGTAGGTTGCGTAGTTTAGGGTCAGCTTCTGTACATGGTTCTTCTTCTCAACCTAGTTCTACTCCTCCATCTTCTTCTAGAACTAGGGCTTCTTTTCCACATAGATCTTCTTATAGAAATAGAGATTCTAGTGAACCGCTTCGTGAACCTACTGTTGACGATATTATTCCTACTGAACTTTCCTTTGTCATAGACAGAGAATCAATTAAAAATCAGGTTACTTCCATGACTTCTCATGATCGCGCTGATGTTTACCCTTCCCAGATCACTGAGGGTTTAGTTTCTGTTGTACGTAAAGATTGCCATTGGAAATTTGATTTCCCGATTCTGGTCCATAATGAGAATCAAAGGATCACTTCCTTTAAATCTGATTTTTCCTTTGTGTATAAATATCCTTTTACATTAGGTTTTGGGCCACCTATTGACCCAGTCATCATTAAATTTTGTCGTTTCTTTGATGTATGTTTAGGACAAATTGGCCCTATTGTATGGAGAGCAGTGGCATGCCTTAGATATTTGTCAAATGTAGCTCAGTTACCTTTTACTTTTTACCATCTAATTAATCTCTACTCTCCTAAATTATTCCGTCATGGGGTTTTTACTCTAGTGACGAGAAGTAAGAGAGTTTTGGTTAGCCCTGCAGAAGACAAAGACCGTGGTTGGTACACCCGATTTGTTGCTGCTCTTACAAGTGGGTTAGTGGGCGAAGAAAACATGTCCTTCCCTGAGAAGTGGAACTTTGTACGTGAGTTTCACTTTCAGTCATTTATTTCCTTTTTTATTAAAAGAACTTGTAGTTTCGTAACTGTTTTACTTTTCTTTTTCAGCAACCATGGGAACTGTTGAGGAAATTTTTGATTTTCGTGGTTGGGTAGAAAAATTGTTAACAGTTTCTCCAATGGAAGAAAGGTCTTGGAAATACCTTTCAAACAGATTTGGGTGGAAAGTTAACACTCAAGGTAACTTTCTTTTCACTTTATTCTCATGTTCACCATGGGACTTATTAACCCTTTCTTTACTAGGGTTTCCCATTCGGGGTGTTAGTGTTGCATCAATCACTGCTTTGAGGCTCTCTCTATCAAAGGCTCAAGAGATAATCTTGAGTTCCTCATCAAAAAGAAAAGCTGATAGACCACAGAACTCTGAAGATGAAGAGGAGCGGGATGAAGGCTCGTTGGTTCATAAGCCACGAACTAGGAGACGGGTCATTTTAAATGATGAAACTACTCCTCCTTCTCGTCCTGTTTCCATGTTCGATCCTGAAAGTGCTACTTTAGTGAGTTCTGATGAAGAGACATCTGCACCACCCGTGGCTCTACTGAACAACTCTTTTCTTGTGGATTTGATGAAGAAAACTTTGGCTTTATTTCTGAGGAGACGCCTCTTGCCTCTTTTCATGTGTCTACTCCAATTGAATCTCAGTTGCATGTATCTACTGTTGTTGATACTACTCCGTCCGTGGCTATTTTGACTTTTTCGACTGTTCCTACTTCCACAACTTCCCATGCTTAAATTGGTTCTTCTAATAGCAGTAGGGCAATGAAACAAGTTATCATCGAGATTCCTGCAGATGGTAACCTTTTGAAGAAATCAGGCCAAGCTGACGTGTGGTTGAAACCACTGATAGGTCCAGTTGAGAAGTCCAAAGTAGAAAGTAATAGCTCTCTAACGTGGATGAATGATATTGTGCATTCATCTTTAAAGGTATAAACATTGTCTTCTTATTTTGTGTGATATTTCTTTTACTAGTATCACATTTCTTTCTTTATTGTGTAGATCAATCTCATCGGTACGGAGATGATGAAAAGGATTGTCCACACGGAGTTGCTGATGAATGACTATCATACTAAAGCAGACAATTGGAAAGAGTAGTACGAGGGTATTCAACTTGAAATGGAGGTTTTAGAGGAAGATAAGTGTACCTTAGAGCAGTAAGTAAAAGTTATGGCAGCGGAACTAGCGGTTGAGAAAGCTTCTTCTAATCAGGCGGGCAAAGATAAGAACCTTCTTGAGTCTTCATTTGTTGAACAACTTTCTAAATCCACTTAAGAGATCAGAGGTCTGAAGGACCTATTGAACCAGAAAGAAGTTTATGCGGGTGAGCTTGTTCAAACACTCACCCAAGCTCAAGAAGATCTCCGAGTGTCTTCTAACAGAGTTCGATTTTAGAGAGTTCACTTGCCCCCTTACAGGCTTCTTATGATGCTACCTTGACTAAGAAGGAAGAGCTTAGGAATGAGATTGAGCATAGGGAAAGAGATTACGAAGCTCTTGAGGATAAGGCTGTCGTTGAAGTAAGTTGGGCTTTCTTGAACACACGCCATGACACTTTGATAGAAGCAAGCCGAGAAGGCTTTGACTTAGCTGTTGAGATTGCAAAGATCAAAGAAACTATTGAGAAAACCCAACAAAGTCAAAGATTTTCTTCACCCGTGACTAACATTCCTGAGGGTGATGAAGTTACTCCTGGTGAGGCTGCTATTCAATCTCCTTCTGCTCAGGTTACTCTTCCTGCTTCTGATGATGTCGTTCTTCATCCTACTGGTTCAGATTCTGCCCCTCAATGAAAGTTTAAGAAAGTTTGAAGTGGTGTTTTATTTTTTTATTGGTGGAACATTTAGAGGTTTACCCCTGGTCCCATTTGGGGGTAATGTTTTGGAAAATCATACCCCTTGTCCGTTTTGGGGTTTTTTGTATAAGACAATCAGGTTGGAACTAATTTCATACTTAGTTTTAACCAAGTTATTATAATATTATAAAGTTTTTGTCTAACTCTTATAATACCTTTATTTAGAGTTTTTGTTCTACTCTCTTAGTGGTTTGCCCTTGCTTTATCTTTATAAGTTTGGGCTTTATTTTCCACTTATTTGGATTTTTGTTTTACCTTTTGTTATTTTAACTTTTGCATTTAAAAATGCTTCATTGCTTCGTGACTCTTTTGAACAAGCACGAATTATAAAAGAGGTCCCTTTTATATACGACACTTAATGAAGAAGACGTCTCAACTTCATAATGGTGTAAACATACGAAAGAAGAGATAGGAACATATATGTTTCTTTCAATAACTTTGAGGAAAGTTTTGTATCATTCAAACTTTCAAATTATGTAATACTTTACACGTATTTAATTATCATCTATAACTCTTTCGTAACTGTTTTCTTTACCACAAATTTCTAAAATATTCAAGGTATATCTTGCAACCCATTACTAAATATTGCCTTTAACCTATACATTCGTAAGATTTTAAAATTTACATCCACAAGTGTATTCTTCACAGGTTTTTGAAGTAGGCTTGTATTTTTGGATGCTCGTGACTTTGCTCTGAACTTTAGATTTGTTGGGTAGACTTTAAGCTTGACTTAATTCTTATTTTTCCAGTCTTCTTTGCTCTTCTTTGCCATTCTTATAGATATATATAGTCCCCCAAGTGTTTGAGCTTTGAAGTATGAAATCTCGAGCACTTGATTATTCCTTACATGTGGTCATTTTCCTGAAAAAGGAAAAATGTATGGGACTCGGAGCCATATATAATTTAGATGATAACTGCTTAACCCTTTATATTTCCATCATAAAGGTTGTAACCCTAGATCGGGAATTATGTTACTTCCGCGTGTCTTTCAAGTCTAATATCATCATTTGGTGCGGGCTAATTTTTTGCCTATCATCTAAAATTGTTATTATAATTTTAACTATACAAAATAAAAATCATAATTGAGGGATACCTTACCGTGGGTATTTCCTTTCCTTAAAAATAGTACTTCTTCAGATGAACAACATTCCAACTCGAGGGTAGAACCTTGCCATCCATGAATTCCAATTCGTATGCACTTTTTCCAGTGGTACCTCAAACCTTGTAAGATCCTTCCTAATTTGGACTCAACTTTCCTACATTGGCTGCTATATTGATTGAAAAACTTTCTTGAATATGTAGTCCCCAATCTTAAAGTACCTAAGATGAGCTTTTCTATTGTAATATCGCTCAATAATTTGCTTCTGCGCAGCCATCCTTATCAAGGTTGTTTCTCTCCTTTCATCAAGCAAATCGAGATTTACTCGCATCACCTCCTTGTTTGACTCTCCGATTGCTTGAGTGTATCTCGTACTTGGTTCACCTATTTCAACTAGAATTAAGGCTTCGGCACCGTAAATAAGTGAAATGGTGTCTCTCTCGTACTCGTTTTTTATGTTGTTTAGTAAGCCCACAAGACTCTAGGTAACACTTTTGGCTATTTGCTTTTTGACTCTTCTAACCTTTTCTTCAAGTTATTAATAATAACTTTGTTTGTTGATTCAACTTGTCCATTGGTGACAGGATGATAAGGTCTTGAAGTAATCCTTTTAATTTGCCAACTCTGAAAGATCTGTGATTTTAACACATATGAACTACAGGTCGTTGTCATATATGATTTCTTTTGGAACCCCAAACTGACATATGATGTTCCGCCAAATGAAGTCCCTAACTTCTTTTTCTCGCATATGTTTGAAGGCACCTGTTTCTACCCAATTAGTAAGATAATCAGTGAGTACTAACAAAAATCGTACCTTTCCTTTGGCTTGTGGTAGTGGACCCACGATATCCATCCCCCACTTCATAAAAGGCCACGGTGCAACAACCAGATGTAATAACTCTACTGGTCGATGCATGTTATTACCATATCTTTGGCAATTGTCACATTTGGCCACAAAACTTTCTGCCTCTTCTTCTATTTTTTGCCAGTAATACCCTGCTCTAATTAGAGTTTTTACCAAAGATTTTCCTCCTGCGTGATTTTCATAATGTCCTTCATGTACTTCTCTCATCACATACTCCATTTGAGAAGGTCCAAGACACCTTGCTAAAGGACCACCGAACATTTTTCGATATAAATTGCCTCGATCTAACGGGCAGCTCTTTGTCGAAGTGCCTAAACCTTTTTCTTATCTTCAGGTAGAATTCCGTACTGCAAAAAATTGAAGATCTTGTTTCTCCAATCCCAGGTTAAGTTATTGAAATTTACCTCGTTTTTATCTCGGTCGAGTTCCGAATGAAACAAATGTATTACAGAAGTATTTTCTTCATTTGTTACTTCTGCAGCAGATGCAAGACTAGCCAATGCGTCTGCTTCGACATTTTCTTCCCTGGGTATCTGCACGATTTTCTAGGACTGGAATTGCCTAATCAAATCTTGTGACTTTTCCAAATATTGTTGTATCCTCGCCTCTCTAGCTATATAAGTCCCCTATATTTGATTAACTACGAGTTGCGAGTCACTTTTGATTATAATCTGCTCTATTCCGAGCTCTCATGCCAATTCTAAACCTGCAATCACGACTTCATATTTTTCTTCATTATTAGTAATAGGATGGCATTTTATGGCTTGCCTTATAGTATCTCCCCGTAGGTGAGATTAGAACAATGCCTAAACCCGCTCCTTTAACATTAGAGGAGCCATCGGTAAACATGGTCCAAGTACCTAGATTGTGTCGCGCCCCTTTTTCTCGTGAAATTGTGTTTACGACATTTTGGTTGGGACAACTCTTTCCTTTTAGAAAGGGGGTTTGCATTTTGAAGAGTCGCCACCTAACAATTTAAGGTGTGTTAGGACACCTATATGGTTTATTTATAACTACGTTTGGTAACTAGAGACAGGGTAAGGGCTTGAAATCATCCCAAGGGGAAGGTGTTAGGCATCCCTCAGGATCCACTAGTGTGGTTCCCGGCCAAATAATTTTTGTGAATTTGTGCAATTAGTAAATAAACAAGTATGGCTCAAATATTAGGGGATTTAAGTTTAAATACACAAGTGTTTGAAAAACAATTAATGAAAAGCAAGATTTTGAAAAGAATTACAATCTAAGCATATTTGGGAATGTAAAGGGGGTGTCCTAGGTTTGTTTATAATATGGATCACATCAATGTGATACCCGGTATGACACTCCTCAAAGAGGGGCTACACGTGGTATTAACGCACCGGTCATCATATCCATATCTACTATTTCCCACCCCGTGAAGGTAATTAAAGCGAGGATTGGTCTCTACCCCTATTGCATGTTGTTACCCGTCCTTTCCTATAATCCTGGAGGAGTTTAGGATTTCTATCCTATGAGGGAGGTTCTAGGCAGACCCTCAGGTTTAAAGGCAAAATACTAGGCAAGAACACATAGGACTGCATTTAGGGGGGAAACACAGAAAACAGATAGAAGGCTCAAATATACCTCCACAAGTAATGCACATAGACAGCACGACTCATACACGGATAAGGTCCACATTTGAACTCAGAATCCTAAAGCATGGTATCTAAGTGATTTTAAAAAAACATAACAAAGGTAGATTTGATCTGTAATTCAGAAAAGGGGTCCTAATAAGTTTTGCCTACTGATTTTAAATCAGTTGATAATTAAGTAGCATACATAAAGAAGCATGTTTCCAGTTTTGACAAATTTAGCACCTAAGACTTGTCTAGGTGTAAAACAGTGTTCCAGTTATCAGGGTTACTTAGAGAAGACTGTTTGAATTGTATTACTAAACATGCTGTTCTAAATGTTCGAAATTCCAGAATTATTACCAGTTGGGTTAATCTATTTTTTTTATCAATAATTAAACTAGAGATGCCTAAGCGTATGTGAATGCTATTCTAAAGGCATGATATCTAATGCACAAAAAATGCAGAGTGATGTATATGCAGGACCTGAGCAGGATTTTTTTTCTAAATGCATAAGTGTTACATACTTTCAGAATATGCAGAAGATATGGAAATGACCTGTTTATTAGCGTTGTTTTTATCCTAAGGTAGGATCTCTAAGTGTACATGGCATCGCATAACATAATGGTAAAGTGCTAGTTATTAGCGGATTTTAGCACATGATTTTATAAGGATGCACATGCTGAAACAATAAACATGGGACCTAAGAGCATGATTTCTAATGCATGTATGAATCTTAAGCATAGTTTCTATTGCGCAATTAGGAATATAAACCTAATAACATGTTTTCTACCCTTAACAACTATATCATGTATATTTACCCCATCCTTTTTCACTATCCATCCCCATAGAGTTTTTAAGATAATTAGTACAAACCGTTTGCACAAATTACATAATTGAAATAATAAAAGAAGAAGTTATACTATAGGGAACCTACTGATAGACCCAGAATCTCCAAAAGGCCTCAAATGTCATTGGTTCACAGCCTTTCACATGATCCAGGTGTGTCAGAGTTCCCTAAGGATCTCAAGGGATCCCGGGCAGTACTCACACCCAGATTCATAACCAAATTGAGTAAGTGTAGTGTGGAAGAGACAGCCTTAATGTGTCAGAGTTCAGAGGGAGCTCATAAGGGTCCCTAAGCAGTCATACATTAAGGGGCAGAACCTAGACTTCTAAGAGTATATGTGAGAGCGCTTGACAAAGGTTTAAAAGAGTTGAGTTGGAAACAGTTTTGACAATGATTAGTTTGAAATAAGTTTTGGAAAGCAATAGAAGAGTTTGCCTTAGTGAAAACCAATTTGAAGAAGAAAAGAAACAGGACAATCAGCAAATCAAAACCAAATCAATATACATAGTTCAAACACAAATAGGGAAAGGAGGAAATGGGGACAAGTAGTTCATATGTGAAAGCATATTTGCACACAGGTTAACACCAGAGAAGTACTACAGAACTTAAATAGTCACAACAATAATCTATCACAAAGTGTTCATGCCAGGAGCTTAACAGTATTAGATTAAAGGTTGCTAAACAGAGTTACACATTAGGTTTAGGGGGAAGTATTCAGGATCACATAGTAACTAGGTGTCACGAACACATGCTTATAATGTATTGGGGGTTAGGGGGTAGGGCAGAGTAGTAGTAGAAAATGTAAGAAAGCAGTAGACATACTGAATTGCAGGGAAGGAGTAATCACATGGCAAAATAGGCATGCTAATTGCAAGGGAGACAATAGAACCACAAGTAGAAGCATAAGAGAAATAAAATGAAGTGCAATACAAATAGAGAGATATTGTTTTGGATGTTGTAAGTTAAACTAAAAACATACCAGTAAAAATGAGAGAATAAGTGCAGAGTGAGGAGTGAAGAGCAGTACAATGAAGGGAAGTAGAGCAGTAGTGTGTAGAGTAGTAGAGCAGTAGAACAATAGAGCAGTAGAGCAATGTAATCACTTAGTTTTGGCTTGCAGCCGACTGAGTATCAAGTAAACAGCAAGAGAAGCAAGAGAGTATGTATGTGTGTAAGAGAGAGTTTAGAACAGTGGAATTGTTCATCTGTTATGCTAAAGAGAGGGTAGAGTATTTATAGTTTGAGAACAAGCAGGAAAATAAGGTAATAAGTACTGACTTAGCACAATTATAGAAATAATACAAATCAGAATCAATTAAAACCCGGACTCCCTTCAATTAGGGAGTCATAGTTCAAATGGGTACAAGTTGTATCAAATAAGGAAAAGAATTACTTATAAGACTGATAAGACCATAATAGGAGTAGTAAAATCATGTATCATGTAATAAGGACTAAGTACAAAATATTTTCAAGTAAGGAAAGTACACGTTAAATAACTAACAACATATTTGTGCACATAAATAAGGTAGAGTACAATTTTAATTCTAAAAGTTAGTTCAAAGAATCACAAATGAGATTGAAAATCACAGGGATCAGCACTAACTAAGGAAAGTATCACAAAAGTAAGGAAGCAATTCGAAAAATCAGTACAGAATTACAAGGAAAATACACAAAATCAAAGATTCAGGGAAGATATTGCAGGTCTAAGGAGATTACACAAAAATCAATATAAATTATTATGTGAACAATCAATAAAACAAATAGTCGGACCTATTAAACGATAAATAATATGGGTTGAACAAAACCAGAGAAACCCTAAGAACAAATTAGAGCAGGAAGCACAAGAGCATATAGAACATACATGAAACCTAGAATGTTTATGAGAGACATGCAAACACATCGCAAACAGACTCAAACTTCTGTCACACCTCCTTTTTCCTACACCCGCAAGGGCGTAAGGGGAGTTTTTCCAATTAAAGGACAATTGAAACGGAATTTATTATTTAATTCAGAGTCGCCACTTGGGAGATTTATGGTGTCCCAAGTCACCGGTTAAATCCCGAATCGAGGAAAAGATTGACTCTGTCTTACAGTCCGCGAACCAGAAATCCGGATAAGGAATTTTGTTAAACCGGGAGAAGGTGTTAGGCATTCCCGAGTTCCGTGGTTCTAGCACGGTCGCTCAACCGTCATATTCGACTTATTTATCTGATTTTAATACATGTTGAACCTATGTACAAATTTTAACTTCAACCGCTTTTTATTTATTTTTAAAGGAAAATTGCAATGTCATTAAAACAAGTCTTGAACCACGTCACATAAATGCACCCGTGGTTTTTGACATATTTTAACATTGTTGAGATTCGGATTTGGGTCACATAAATGCGCACCCGAGTTTAGGAAGGTAACATTATTAAAATACGCACCTAAAGAGACTAGCGCATTATTACTTTGGGGAAAAACAGTGAAATTCGCTAAACGGCCCATCCCGAAATCTAAGTATTTTTATATATACATTTAATGAGGGCCCCGTAATTTATTTATTTATTTAGCGAGGCTCATCTCATTTTTATCATTCAAAAGGCAAACCTAAAAGCTACGGTGATTTTTTTTTTTTATTTTTTTACTTGTCTCTCTAAAATAAAGTAAAAGGGTCTAATTAATTAACATGACTTAAGAAACCCGTTTTAAAAAATTAAGACCCAAATAAGCACAAGGGCAGGCCATTCACAGGCCTAGGCCCAGGTCCAAATGAATTTAATGTGAAACAGGACCTGGGCCACCTTGTTCACACGTTGAAGCCCAAACCGCCTAAATATAGGCTCTCAGCCCCTTCTCAACAAAATGAACCACAACTCCAATTTAAACAAGACTAAACACTTGCTGGAATTTTAGTTTCCACTTTTAATAATTCGTACCCCAGACAAGATTAAACGCAAAAACTGGATTGAGTAAAATGTTCATGAGGTAACCTCAAGTATATGAACTACCACCCTGATTACATAGTTTGGCTATTTACATCCTTTATGTTCCCTAGCACACTCAGCTAGTATTTTAATCAAACTTAACTACTATTGAAATAGCTTCTTAAAATGACTTTATTGCAACTATATTACTTACTAGAATAACTTCATGAAGCAACCTGAAATGACCATTGGAGTTAACCTTAGCTAGTTAAGACATTGCTCTACTGAACATAAGTATAACTGAATGCTTAGCTAAGAGTATTCACATAAGTCTGAGAAAACCAAATACTCACAGTCCAAATACGGTCCAATATGAATCAGCTGGTCTAAGTAGTTCAGAAATGGTTCTAATTATACAGTCCTTAATACAATACAAATTAGATGAACTAAATATGTATACTACTCGACAAATGATCAAATACAGCCATATGTATTCCAAACGAGCATGGCTCTGGAAATATGGTTTCATTTCATTCAAATCTGCAGTTACATCAAGGTGAGTTCAAATTGTGTACCTAGAAATCAGAAATCAACAGGAAGTAGAAGCAGTTAGCTCAGCAGGGCAGTCAACAACTATTAGGAATTTCACACAGCCACAACACAGCTATTCTTCAACCCAAGAATGATTCAATGTCCCAAAAACCAAACAGAAGCCAAAAGATTGACCCACAGTAGTACCCAAACAAACCAAATGAACTCAAAGAGACGACCATAACCACTTGAAACTTTCAATAGGCTAAAGTTCAATCAGAAACTACTTCAGCTGGACTCAAAGTCACTCAAGATCAGTATAGTGTATTCGAATTAGGAAAATGAAATCACTGAAGTAGAAAAAGAATTTCAATGACACAGTGAGACTTCTCAGTATTTCTCTTTGTTCTTTTCAAGCTTAAAACTCTCCAAACTGATCCCTAAGAGACTGACTGACTCTCCAGTATTTTAAGTGTTTTCAAACTCTCAGATTGCTTAAAGAAGAACTGGCTTAAAATGTTTTCTCACCAGCTGATTTCTTCAGGACTGGTGAAAGTCCCAAGAACTCTCTCTATTTCTCTAACACTGACCCAAAAAACTGATCTCCCCCTTCTTCTCTTAGGTCTTCCCCTTTTAAAGACCAATGTTTAAACTCTTTTTATTCAAATTTTGCACTTTTCAGCCTGTTTATTCCCTCCCATGTGCGCCCATTTAACTTTTTATCATTACCCCCCATACCAATATGTTGTGTTCCCCACTAATTATTAAACAAATGCATTATTTTAATGGTACATTAGTACTTAGTGGACAGAACACTCAAACTACCCATTTCTTCAAGTTTTCAATTCCCAAATTACCCCCTGGAATCCCTGTGATTACTATCCTAACTTAACCCCCTTTAATTTGTGCTACATCTTTCAGCTATAACCAATTCTTAAAGAAGAAACCTAATCACTGATTAACTAAAGCTGAATTTAACCACAAGTTCAATTCCATCGGACTCCAAACTCAAACAGAACCACAATCAGATTCAAACTACTAAACTCACACAACAATTGAACTCAGATCAGAACGAACAATATTGCAACCAAGATGAAGGGTTTAAGGATTCAGGGAATAGACTAACACAATTCTACACTAAACCTAAATACGAGCAGATGAAACTGTAAATACATTGAATGAACAACTAAATTCATACGCCAAGTCACGTCACAGAGTAGGGGACCAAACATCACATAAAAATGAAACAATTTGGCATAACAGCAAACGATTTGACCAGAACTACTGAACTATAATTAAACCGGATTAATCGACAAAACTATTTAACCATATGTTGATTGATAGAAGAAAACTGGACCAAGAAAAGGTCAGATGGAGAAGAAAGAAAGGAAAGTAATTGAAAACGACAGAACTATAACAAAACTTAATCAGACAAACCATGAAACAACAAAAGAAAAAGTAAAGAAAAAATAAATACCTTAGAATTTCAGTCCCAGTTCCCATTTGTTTTAGTTGAAACTCCCACTTATGTTTGAAGCCGAGACGGACCTTAATCGAGTGTTCTCGACTGAGAACACATGACTAAGGTCGACCACGACCTCAATTCTTTCCCTTTAGGGTTCGCTCTTTCGTTTTGAGATTTGACCAGCTCTGCTCTGATTCGCGCAAAACTAGTAGGGGACTTGGGACGAGGGTGGTCTAGTGGTCAAAAGGTGTGAGTTTGGTGGCCATTGAACAGATTAGGGTTTGGTTCGATTCTTTGATCTAAGATTCGAAGCGTCTGGTACTGATTCGAAGAAACCTGATTCGGGATTTGGAAAGAGGACGTCGTGGGGAGGCTGTGGTGTAATTTTGGGGCTGTTTGGACCACCGGAACCGCCGTGAGGAGATTTCCGGTGGGCGGAGCACGGTGGTGAAGGGTGGTAGATGCATTTGGCCTCTGAGGTTTGGAGACGAAGAGGTGAGAGGGGTTTGGCTTGGGGGGGCGGGGTATGGTTTTAGGAATATATAGTGGGGTGGGGATTTGATCTTGGTTGTTGGATCATTCACGATCAACGGCCTGGATCACTTCACTAATGAAGAACGACGTAGTTTAGTTTCAACTGGGGCTGGACCGGGTGGGGAACGGGTTTTGGGCTGATTTGGGGCGGGTATTGGGGTGGATTTTGCTTGGGCTTGGGTAAAATGAGAAATAGCCCAACAGATTTTGCCCCTCTTTTATTTAATCATTTCCATTTTCTTTTCTTCCAAAAATTAAAACTAAAACCCTAATTAAAAAAAAAATAAAAAAACCCTAATTAACTTTAAAAAGATTAATTAACTTTAAATAATACCTATCAAAAATAATTAAATACCAAATTAAATTAAAATTAAAAGAAAAATCACAAAATTTGACATTAAACACCAAAATGCACAAATACGTTATTTTTTGTGAAATTTTCATTTTTGTAAAACAACAATTTACTTAATTAATGTAAGAATGTAAAACTAAATTCTAAATGCAGATGCCATATTTTTTGTATTTTTAATGCATTAAAATGCATAAAATATGCAAACAATCCGGAAAATTGCACAGTAATTCCTATAATAACACATAATTAAAGAAAATGACCTAATTTTGAGAATTCTTTTGGAGTAATTCATGTGAGGCAAAAATCACGTGCTCACACCTGCCCCTCTTTGCCCGGAAACATGAAGAGTTTTCGTGCAAAGATAAAGTGAGCGGATATGAGCGATTTTTGCCCGTTCGAATACTCCGTGGGAAGCATTTTTTTGAAAGATTTGACCGAACCTCTGCTTCAAAAGTTTCCTACATATCCTTGGCTATAAAGGAATCAGGTCAATATAGTTCGGGAAGTTTCGATAGCTGGGACTACCACGGAGCTGTGGTTTTACTGTTACTGTTGTTGCTGCTGCTGCCGCTACTTACTGACCTCCTTATTACACCATGCTAAAAGAAAACAAGAAGCTAGACTAAACTAGGAATTACAGAATCTTATCTAGATCTTCAAACTTTCTCTTGTTGTCTAGCTTTCTTGTTGGCTTGTGTTTCCTCTGATGTTTCTTTCTTTTTTGTGAAATTCGAATTGTTTCTCCTTCGACACGCGAATTATCTTCCTTTGACCATTGTTGCCTCTCTTTTGACTTCTGCACTTGAGTTTATGCTGGGGATTTTTGTTGTAACCCTCCGCTCTCCGGGCGGGCTCCTGACTTCTACTATGACTTAAAAAGATAATACCTCCATTCTCCAGGCTGGCTCCTGACTTCAATAGACAACTTAAAGATAATACCTCCATTCTCCAGGCGAGCTCCTGACTTCGACTACAACTTGAAAATATAACAACCTCTATTCTCCAGGCGGGCTCCTGACTCCAACTACGACTTAAAAAGATAATACCTCCATTCTCCAGGCGGGCTCCTGACTTCAACTAACTTCTTAAAATATAATACCTCCATTCTTCAGGCGGGCTCCTAACTTCAACAACTTCTTAAAAATATAACACCTCCATTCTCTAGGCGGGCTCCTGACTTCAACAACGACTTAAAAATATAACACCTCTATTCTCCAGGCGGGCTCCTGACTTCAACAACGACTTAAAAATATAACACCTCCATTCTCCAGGCGAGCTCCTGACTTCAACAACGACTTAAAAATATAACACCTCCATTCTCCAGGCGGGCTCCTGACTTCAACTACTTCTTGAAAATATAACACCTCCATTCTCCAGGCGGGCTCCTGACTTCAGCTACTTCTTAAAAATGTGTTCTATTGCCGTTGTTCCTTCCTGCCTCCTGAACCATTTTCCTTCTAACTTGAATTTTCTTCTTTCAGAACTGCTTCCCCAAAACTGGCATTTCATTCCTCTGAAAACTGTTGGGGATAACTCCGGTGTTTCATTCAAAAATATGTTATTTTCCTCCTTCAAAGACTACTTCCCTTAAAGCTGGTGTTTTCCTTCCTCTGGAACTACTTCCTTAAGACTTGTGTTATCTTCCTCCCGAAATTGCTTTCTTTAAAACATGTTTTGCCTTCTTCCAAAAACTGCTGGGGATACCACTTTTCTCCAAACTTGTGTTATCTTCCTTCTTCCCTAAGTGGGTACCTGCCTTCCAGAAAATTTTTTGCCCCAGTTTGACAATCTTTCTTGTGGCATGTCTTTCTGTCATCAATAACATCTCTTGTCCCTGCTTAAAATCAAAGAGAATTTGTTAGTTTAAAACGTGGGGATGCTCCTGCTGGGGACGGTTTTCCCTTTCGCTCTTTTCCATGCTCTGCGTTGTTCGACCATCTTGAAACTTGGCTGATAACTTCCGACCTTCTTGATGATTCTGTATTCACCAACCTCTCAACCGTTGTTTTCCACCTTTGCTCCGTACTGTCCCGAAAACTTAGACCAAACCATCATTTGGTCTTACAACGACGTTTTTCTCGTCCCATCACATTATCCTTGCATGTCTTATCCCCATTTACCTTGCACCTTGTTGGCAACTGGTAGTTAGCACTGAAAATCCTTCTTAAAAACAAACTACTATTGATCAAAAAGAAATGAAAAATGATGACTTCGAAAGATACAACAAGAAAAATCTTTCTGAACGATTGTTTGAAGAAAAAATAACTTATCTGAATGGTATAACCGATCCCAATGGTCATGTCGTGCATTTTTAGATTAATCAACCCAGTCTATTTACATCAATCAATCTTTCTGATGTCCCTACTTTGCATTTCAAAGGTCTCGCAACCCATCTTCTTTTGTCGAAACAACATCTTTATTCTGCTTGAGGTCTCGACGGATCCTTTCCATCAAGCTTATCTCGTTTTCCCCTTTTAATTCCTTGTCGCCTTATAGTGCCCTTCGAGGGGTTTTCACTAATAAGACTCTCTCGTTTCTCTCAACTCCTGTCGCCTTATGGTGCCTGTGAAGGTTTTCACCGATAAGACTCTCTCATTTTATTTCTCTCAACTTCTGTTGCCTTATGGTGCCTGTGAAGGTTTTCACCAATAAGACTCTCTCATTTTCATTAATTTCCCTGCTTGGACCGGAGTATTACCCTGATATGAATCACTCTATTTGCTCGACTTGTCATCTCTCGAAAACTGATCAGAAGGTCTTTCTTTGGACCGTAATGTAGGCTTTTGGATGGGATTAGAAAGAAAGGGTATCAAAGGCTCAAAATAATTTGACATGGGTTTAAAATTACAACTTTTGTAATCACATTTCTTATTACAAATACAACCTCTGTCCCAGTTTCTTGCTTGGGTATCTTTTGACTTTTATTTTACTATGACCGAGCCGTAAAGCTGCCTACGTACCCTTAATAGGGATCAGGTCAAACGTAGTTCACACCTAAATTTCCTTGTTGTTATATTTTTCACTTCTTTTCTTTTCTCTTTTTCTTTTCTTTCTTTTTCTCTCTTTTTATTGATTCCAAAAGAGGGGTATGAAAGAAATAAATAAGGCTCAAAAAGGGGTACAAAGGGAAAAGTGTTTAGATAGTAGAACAAATTGTCTTCGTCATTTCAATCTTCGAAATAATGCCAAATACAAACAATCAACAATTATACCAAAGAAATCATACATAATATCTTTTTACTGCATCAGAATTGATAGCTATGTGTATGCATTTTCCTTCGATATCTGTTAAACATAAAGCACCATCGGACAATACTCTAGTTACAATGAATGGCCCTTGCCAATTCAGGGCGAACTTGCCTTTTGCTTCAGCCTGATGTGGAATATTGCGTTTCATCACTTGCTGGCCCACCTCAAACTTTCGGGGACGCACCTTCTTGTTGTATGCTCTTGCCATTCTCTTTTGATATAACTGGCCATAACACACAGCTGCCAATCTTTTTTCATCAATCAAGTTCAACTGCTCCAGACGGGTTTTGACCCACTCATCATCATCAATCTCAGCCTCAGCGACAATCCGAAGGGACGGGATTTCAACTTCCGCAGGTATTACGGCTTCAGTTCCATATACCAACAAATAAGGAGTTGCCCCTACTGAAGTACGGACAGTATTGCGATAACCCAGCAACGCAAATGGTAATTTTTCATGCCACTGCCTAGAACCTTCTACCATTTTCCGAAGTATCTTTTTTATGTTTTTGTTGGCTGCCTCAACTGCTCCATTCGCCTTGGGACGATATGGGATAGAATTGCGGTGTGTAATCTTAAACTGTTGACATACCTCTTTCATCAAATTGCTGTTAAGATTAGCACCATTATCTGTGATGATCACCTTCGGGATTCCAAATTGACAGATGATATTTGAGTGAACAAAATCGACCACTGCTTTCTTGGTCACAGACTTGAAAGTTTTGGCCTCAACCCATTTGGTGAAATAATCAATGGCTACCAGAATGAACCTATGCCCGTTGGATGCTTCTGGCTCAATTGGTCCAATGATATCCACGCCCTAAGCGATGAAGAGCCATGGCACTGACATTGTGTGTAATTCTGATGGCGGAGAATGAATCAAATCTCCGTGTATCTGGCACTGATGAATTTGCGCACAAAACTAATACAATATCGCTCCATGGTGAGACAATAATAACCTGCTCGGAGAATTTTCTTTGCCAACACATATCCGCTCATATGTGGTCCGCAGACTCCTGAATGTACTTCGAACATGACAGACGTAGTTTGTCTAGCATCTATACATCTTAACAATCCCAGGTCTGGTGTTCTTTTATACAAAACTCCTCCACTAAAGAAAAATCTGCTTGCCAACCGTCGAATTGTTCTCTTTTGATCCCCCGTGGCTTGCACTGGGTATATCCCCATTCTGATGTATTCCTTGATATCATGGAACCACGGTTCGCCATCAAATTCTTCTTCAATCATGTTGCAGTAAGCATGCTGATCTCGTACTTGAATGTGCAAAGGATCGACATAGGCTTTGTCCGGATGGTGCAGCATTGACGCTAGGGTAGCCAAAGTATCGGTGACCTCATTATGGACCCTTGGAATATGGCTGAACTCCACTGATCTAAACCGTTGACAAAGATCATGCAAGCATTGTCGATATGGTATGAGCTTCAGATCTCGCATTTCCCATTCTTCTTGAATTTGGTGCACCTGAAGATTTGAGTCTCCCAAGACCAGAACTTCCCGGACATTCATGTCTGCAGCTAGCCTCAAACCCAAAATGCATGCCTCGTATTCAGCCATATTGTTGGTGCAATAAAACCGAAGATGAGCCGTAATAGGATAGTGATGCCCTGTTTCAGAAATAAGCACAGCTCCTATTCCGACTCCTTTCATGTTAGCAGCCCCATCAAAGAAAAGTTTCCAGCCTGGTTTTTCGGCCTGTTCTAGCTCGTCAATATGCATCACCTCTTCATCGGGAAAATAAGTCCTCAGCGGTTCATACTCTTCATCGACTGGGTTTTCAGCCAAATGATCGGCCAATGCTTGGGCTTTCATCGCAGTCCGAGTCACATAGATGATGTCAAATTCTGTGAGCAAAATCTGCCACTTCACAAGTCTTCCTGTTGGCATAGGTTTTTGAAAGATATACTTCAATGGATCTAAGCGTGAAATGAGGTAAGTAGTGTAGGATGACAAATAATATTTCAACTTCTGTGCCACCCAAGTTAGGGCGCAACATGTCCTTTCCAGATGAGTATACTTAACCTCATAAGCCGTGAACTTCTTGCTAAGATAGTAGATGGCTTGTTCTTTCCTGTCGGTGGCGTCATGCTGCCCCAGTACACAGCCAAATGAATTTTCCAGGACAGTCAAGTAAAGAATCAAAGGTCTCCCTGGTTCTGGAGGTACTAGCACAGGTGGGTTAGACAAGTATCCCTTTATCTCGTCGAATGCTTCTTGACACTCATCAGTCCACTTGACCGCAACGTCCTTCTTCAGCAACTTGAAAATAGGCTCGCAAGTCGTCGTGAGCTGAGCGATAAACCTGCTGATATAGTTCAACCTTCCTAACAGACTCATCACTTCAGTCTTGTTCCTCGGAGGTGGCAATTCTTGTATGGTTTTGATATTTGATGGGTCCAACTCGATGCCTCACCGGCTGACTATGAATCCCAACAGTTTTTCGGATGGAACACCAAATGCACACTTGGCGGGGTTAAGCTTGAGGTTGTACCTGCGAAGCCTCTGGAAGAATTTCCTCAAATCCCCGACGTGGTCGGCCTGATGCTTTGATTTTATGATCACATCATATATGTATACCTCAATCTCCTTGTGTATCATATCATGAAATACAGTAGTCATCCCCCTCATATAAGTTGCCCCAGTATTCTTCAAACCAAATGGCATTACCCGGTAGCAATAAGTTCCCCATGGCATGATGAACGCCGTTTTTTCTGCATCTTCTTCATCCATTAGAATCTGATGATACCCGACATAACAATCCACAAAAGATCCAATCTCACACTTGGCACAATTATCGATCAAAATATGGATATTGGGTAATGGGGAGTTATCCTTCGGACTTGGTTTGTTGAGATTGCGGTAATCGACGCATACTCTGATCTTGCCATCCTTCTTCGGTACGGGCACGACATTATCCAACCAAACAGGATATCGGGTGACCCGAATAACCTTTGCATCTAACTGCTTGGTAACTTCTTCTTTAATCTTCACACTCATATCAGTTTTGAATTTCCTCAGCTTTTGCTTAACGGGGGGAACGCCGGATCAGTGGGCAATCTGTGGACCACTAAATCAGTGCTTAAACCCGGCATGTCATCATATGACCACGCAAAAACATCTTTGTACTTGATGAGTGCTTTGATTAACTCCTCCTGGATTTTTGGCTCGAGGTGGACACTTATTTTAGTCTCTCGGACATTGTCTGTGTCCCCTAAATTGACGGCTTTTGTGTCATTCAGGTTGGGTTTGGGTTTTTCTTCAAAGTGAATCAACTCCTTACTAATTTCTTCGAAGGCTTCATCCTCATCATCATATTCTGATTCGTAATCACAATCTACTTCTTGAACTAATATTTCGGAATCAGATTGATTTTTAAAACTAGGCTGAGGATTCCTTATGCATGCCATGTCATTAGAACCAGCGTAAAAAGAACTGTATAGAGAAGAAAACAAAAGCAAAAAGGAAAACCATCAGGAATGATGAAGAAAGGGAAATTGTATTTCATTGAATGATAAAAGATAACAAGGTTTGCACACTCAAACAGACTGAAAAAATGAAATCTGGATTACAACCCTGGAATAATCCGTACAAACTTAAAGGAAAATCAAAGCAAACTACCAAGACTCCTTCCGAGTAGGTAGAGGAGTAGCCTTCCAATTATTAAGCTTTGTTTTTGGCACGACAAATTGCACTTCCGCGTTGCTAGAACCCTCTCCAATTTCCACCATGTTCACACTGTCGAACAACTTCTCAAATCTTTCAATCAACTCCTTGTCAGGATTAATGACAGAACCGGGAATTGCTGTCACTGGGCAACTCCTTGTACCGGACTTGACAAATGATCTGGAAAGACGTGGGACCGGCTTTGGAAGGACCCATGTCCTCTGTTTCAATTTCCTGGCTCTTTTTATGTCTGCGGCTGTGGGCTTGAATCCCAGACCAAATGTTCCCAAGTTTTCAGGAAGAGACACGGGCTGTATGATGCCTTGCAACGCTGATCCCAAACCCTTTCCTGGTACAAAACCATTCTTCAACATTTCATACGCTACCATGACTGATGCGGCGTTTATCTTCGGATTCGGGATACATTTCCCTCTGGAACTTTCTCGACTGACATTGCGTCAGAAACTTGGTAGACCCATGGTCCCTTATCATCTTCCACTTCAATGAATGGTGTAAGCACGTGATTTTTTCCCTATATGAGAATTACTCCCAAAAAATTCAAAAATAAAATAATTTTCCTTGGTGTGCAATTTTGTGATATTTTGTGATATTTTTGAATAATTATTTGTATTTGTCTGTGCATGTTTATTTGTTAAATTATTAAAAATACAAAAATATGTCGCATTTTGCATGTAGGATTTAATTATACAATTGTTAGTAATTAAATTTGTTTTACAAAAAATAAAAATTACAAAAATAGGCATCGTTTGCATTTTTAGCATTTAACGTCCAAATATACAATTTTATGCTTAATTATTACTTAATTGTGCATTAATTGTTATTGGGAGTTAATTTGCGCTTTTATAACTTAATTTAGTTCTTAATAATAATTTAAGCATTTTTAGAATTTAGTTTTAGAAAAAATAAAAGAAGAAAAAGAGCAAAAAATAAAGAAAGTCGGAATTGGGCCTCTTCTTCAAATTCAAGCCACAAGCCCAAAAAATACCCAATCTTCCAAAAACGACCCAGTCCATTTCAAACTGGGTCGACCCGGTCCATAACCCAATACCCTTATTATCTTGCATTTCAAAAATAAAACAAAAACAAAAAGAAAAACAAAATCAAAAAAACCTAACCTAAACACTAAACTACCCGCCCCCCCTATCATTCTCTTCTTCTTTTCTTCATCTTCCCAAAAGCTCAAAACCTTCCAACCATGGCTGCCCAACGTCGACCACCCTCCACCACGACCACCCCATCACACTCACACACACACGCACCAACAACTCCATAGCTGCCCTCCTCCATCGAGCTTCGTCATCCATGGCGAGCTCAAAGCTCGTCCATGGCTGCCCTCAACTTCACGTCCAAGTAGACCAGTCCGACGAGGTGGAGCTCGACGTCCATGGCTGCTCGAGTTGGAGCTCGACGAACTGCTGTTGCTGCTCACGCAGCTGTTTCAGCTTCCTTCGTCCCCGTCGGCTTCGTCGCCGCAACTTCTCCTCCTTCCTCCGAGCTGCTACTGCCGCGATGCTGCTCATTTTCCTCCTTCCAGTCACGACGAGGTCGAGCTGCTGCTGTTTTGAGTCGGCATCTGCTGCTTCACTTCATCGTTCCAACTGCTGCTACTATTTTGACGTTACTTCTTAAAGTCGAGTTCAAGCTTTTGTTCGAGCTTTGGTCGATATTTGTCAAAAACAGTCCATACATGGTTCGAGTTCGTCGTTGTTTATCTCCGGTTAGTTGTTCTAAGTTTTATTTTTGTCCATATTTTTGTTTGATATTTTCCGGATCCAAAATCGTTAAATGATTCAATTCTTGTTTTGTTTGTTCGTCGTTGAAATAATTTTTTAGTTTGTTCATGTGTTTTGTTGAATTAATTTTCAGATTTTAAATGGAAATTTAATTAGTGGTTTTTCATGTTTGTTTTATTGTTTAGGTAAAAGTTGTTAGTCTAATGTTGGTGAGATACAAATTGAAGTTTAATTAATTGTTTCTTCAATTTGTTTCATGTGTTTATGTATTTTTAGAAATTGTTAATATTGTTAAGTTCAAGTTTAGGTTCATAATTGTTTCTTCGTCGATCTTGTTATTTGTCTAAAAGAATTTAGTTGTGTTAGGGAAATATGTTGGTTTAATCGTTTGAATCCATCATGTTTGTTGTTTAAAATAGATTTCATTCATGTTCATACTTTGTTTGTTTGTTCTTGAATCCGAAATTTGTATAGCTTGATTTCTTGTTTACCATTTATGATTATTTCTTGAATTTGTCTCATAATCTTGTTTAAAGTTTAATATAGGAATTGTTTGTTGTAATGTTGTTAGAGTTGATTTTAAGTTCAATATTATTGAATTTAGAAATCTAAATATACTTGTTTGATTGTTGTTGTTGAATCTGAAAATAGGTTTGTTTGTTGCTAAAAATATTGTTCAATCAAATTTTAGTTGTTCTTTGTTGTTCAATCATGTTCATGTGATTTGTTGTTGAAATGTTGAAGAAATCATGTTCATGAGATTTGTTGTTTGAATTTATGTAGAAATTGGTCATATTGACTATATTTTGGTTGAGTTTGATTAATTGATTTGTTATAGCTGATGGGGTAATTCGGTAAATCGCAGTACGTTTGGGGGTAAAATAGTAATTGCAATAAGGTCGGAGGGGTATTTTAGGAATTGTACATTTTTAATTTTTTATATGAAGCATGGGGACAAAATGTAATGGGATGGATTGTGATATAGTTGTTTAATATAAAGGGAGGACAAGACAAAATTTAGTGGGAAGGAATCTTGTATTTATTTAGTGAAGCATGAGGGACAAAAGATAATGGGGTGGTGATGATATATTTATTTAATATAATGGGGATGAGTGGGATGATAATGGGTTTGGTAGAGAAAATGGGTTGATTTTAATTGATTAAAAGATTTATGAGATGGGATATATATAGAAGTCTTGGACACAGATAGAGAGAAGAAGAGAATAGAGAGGAATCTTGAATATAGAGAAGAACGAGAGAGAGAAACGAATCTGAAAATAAGAGAGGGAAAAGGGGCTAAACATTTAAGAGAGAGAAAATTCCGAAAAATATTTAAACTTTCAAAATAAAAAAAAACTAAAAAAATCTTCTGCTTTCTTTCATTGTTTGAAATCAGAATTAATTATTGTTTAATCAAAGCTTGAAGCTTTTGTTTTTTGGATTACTGCTCCACTGGTTTGAAAACTCTGTTCCTAGGTTGTTACTGCTGCTGGACTATTGTTGTTGTGCTGTATTGTTATTACTGCTGCTGATTCTCATCTTCATTTTCTTTTGCTTCCGATATCAGGTACACAACTGACACGCTGGTTATTGTAATCCGAATATGAAGCATGAATACAAAAAATGAAGAGTTGAAATTCTGAATTAGCTTTAATTATATTCTGAATTTTATTTGTATGTATAATTTATTTAGTTTGCAAAAAATCCGAATCGTGTAGCTATTTAATACATATAGTGGAATATCCGACGATAGCTTAACGATTGAACTACCTATATATTGCCAAAAATAAATAAATGGTGTAGTAACTTCGTCAAGTAAAAATCAAACGAATAGGCCATCTAGTAAGAACTTGATAGAAATATTGTTTAGTTAAATAATATTGGTTAATTTCAGCATGTAAATGGTCTAGAATTTAAAATTAGATTGCCATATTTTTTTTTAATTTGACAAACTGAGAACATGCCTAGTATAATGTAACTAGGTAATAACATATAAATAAATTAAGATATTTTCTTTTTTTATTTTGTAGAGACAAATTTAATAGGAAAAAATGTAGGCACTTTAGGATTATCCTTTTATAATAAATGAGATGGGCCTTGCCAAATAAAACACACAAATTGCGGGGCCCTCGATAAAAATTTAATTGATTACTTAGACTTCGGGATAGACCGTTTAGCAAATTTCACGGCCTTCCCCAAAGTAATAAAACGCTAATTGCTTTAGGCGCGAAATAATACTAATACATCCTTAAACACGGGTACGCATTTATGCGACCCAAATCCAAATCCCAAAACATTGAATAAAAATACGTTCTGGATCGTGGATGCATGGTTGTGGCGTGGTTCGAGATGCGTTTTCACGACGTTGCAATTTTGTATAAAATAAATAATGATAAAAGCGGTTTTAAAAGTTAAATTTGCATATAAGTTCTTAATTGTTTAAAAATCAGATAAATGAGCCAAATATGACAATTGAGCGACCGTGCTAAAACCACGGAATTCGGGAATGCCTAATACCTTCTCCCGGGTTAACAGAATTCCTTATCCGGATTTCTGGTTCGCGGACTGTAATACAGAGTCATTCTTTTCCTCGATTCGGGATTAAAATTGGTGACTTGGGACACCCTAAATCTCCCAAGTGGCGACTCTGAAATAAATAAATAAATCTCGTTTCGACTGTCCTTTAATTGGAAAAACTCCCTACGCCCCCGCGGGCGCAAAAAAAGGAGGTGTGACAGCTCTGGCGACTCTACTGGGGACTAATAACCCAGAACCACTGGTTCAGGGTTCAAGAATTCGAGCTTAAAATAATTGTTATAGTTGGCTTTATTTATTATCTGATTTTTACATGATATATGCCTAATGTGCTAAATGATGTTTTTACCGCTTTAAAATTATCTGAATTGTGTATATAAAATGCTACGAAACCCTTCTTCTTTCTGAGTCTTCTGAATTTATGGTGTACACGTGCGCGTGACCCACCTTTTTGTTAGAAGTCATACCAAATAAGACGAAGTTGAGACAAGTAACTAGGCCGGGCAGACTTTCGTGCTCCCGGTACGTTGCCCCCACTTCGGCTCAAGCTGTCCACTTGGGTAAGCCAGGGCTAGAACAATATGCCTCAAGTTTTTCACTTAGAATAACTCAGCTTCATGTCGGATCCCTAGTAGGAACGTTTGTTTGCATCACGTGCATTGGACTTTGGAGGCTCAACACAGGGGTTGGGTCTGTCTAGGACAGGTGTACCGTAAAATGAAAATGACCATCCTGATGCATCTTACTTGCTGCTACTTGCGCATTTATTTGATTCAGACTTGTGTGTTGACTGACTTTTGAATATCAGGAATAATATTTTAAAATTGAAAAAAAAGAAATAGCGGTTAGAGAGTTGACTGTTTATTTTTGAAAAAAAAAATAATGCCCAAATACTGTCAAAACTCTGCCGAAATTTTGAGAAAATGAAAAAAAATATTTTATTAGTTTGTTTTATTAAAAGCAAAGAAAAAATAGAAAGAAAAAAAATCGTTGTTCTGTCTTATTTTTCAAAATATATATATATATATATATATAAAAGAAAATAGTTTGTCTTTCCCTGAAAATGACAATGAAAAAGAGTCTTACTTTTAAAATAGTTTTTTTTTATTCGTTTCTGAAAAATTCAAAATGAAAATGAAAAGAGTCGTGCTTTGAAAGTGGTTTTGTTATTTGTTGCTGAAAAAGAAAAAAATCCTGTTTTAAAATAGTTCGGTTAGTTGGCCCGAACTACGCGGGTTTGATTCTCACCGGATGTGAGATACGTAGGCAACCCTCATCGGGTTCAACCCCCCCATTTGCTAAAATAGCCAAAAACAAATAAATATAAATAAAAAAAATGTGTTAAAATTTTAATTTTGTCATAAATAAGTCGGGTGGTGTCCAACCTCCCCTTATGCTAAAACAAAAGCCAAAAAAATATGTCAAATTTTAATTTTTTCATAAAGAAGTCGGGTGACGCTGTTTTATCAAGACATAGCCGAATGTTCCCGAAAGGGACACCGGAAGGCTGACTTTGCATAAACAGCCACCTTTGGGTCATTTTTTAAGATTTGGTCCAGTTGACCCACACAGCCTTAAAAATCTTCGTCCCCGAGGCGTTGAAAGGCCGTGTTTGCAATATTGAGTTTTCTAATTTGAAAAATGATAAAAAGAGTCATAAAGAAGTCGGGTGACGCTGTTTTATCAAGACATAGCCGAATGTTCCCGAAAGGGACGCCGGAAGGCTGACTTTGCACAAACAGCCACCTTTTGGGTCATGTTTAGGATTTTTGGTCTAGTTGACCCACACAGCCTTAAAAATCTTCGTCCCCGAGGTGCTGAAGGGCCGTGTTTGCAACACCACGATTTCATTGTAATTTGAAAAAAAAAAAAAAGAGTCAGCGGTCAGGTGAATACCGTTTGGATTTTTTGTCAAAATAAGCCGAGCCAGCTTCGTCCGCGTCTTAAACCGTTATTGCCGAAATAGCCATAGAATATCTTTCAGTTGTCGAAAGGATATTTTCGTAAAAGAACGGACAAGTTTGTAAAGTGTCAAAATAATCCTCCCCGGCCTCAAAATTCATGTGAGATTTGGAAGGGGCCACATTTGCAAAAATAGCCGTTTGGTTGCATTTGTCAAACGGGGAAAGGAAGCTGGCCATTTGTTTTTGGAGTTTGTAAATCTTTTGATTAGAATATGTGGGTTGTTTGATTTTCGAGTTTGTAGGTCACCTTCAAACCTTTGAAACCCAGTTTGTTTTAATATGAAAAAAATGATTAGTATTGTTTATCTTTTATTGGTCCGAACTACGCAAGGTCTGATTCATGCGGGGTCATGATACGTAGGCAATCTCCATAAGATTCGACCACCACTAAAAAAGAAAAAAAAGGAAGAAAGAAAAATAAAGGAAAGCGCAAGTGCATCGCATCTCTAATAGAACGGTTTAACTGCTTAGGTGCATTGCATCTCTAATATATGATTATCTGTCAAATGCCCTGACACTAACGTGATGGCTTCCCTTTGCTGTGTTCATATATAGAAAAGTGGTTGGTTGTGGTAACTCCTCCCTGCAAAGCAAATGACACAGAACCTCAGAACAGGGTGGGTCGGTACTGATGACCGACAACAATTGGTCGAACAGAACAACGGGTTGGTAGAAGAAGTGAAAATGCTGAGACAACATGTGGCAGACATGTATCAGGCATGGATAACTGGGAAAGCACCACCCCCACCACCGCCAAGCTTTTCAAACTCTGGCATTACCCATCCCCCATACTCTCCATCCCAACCCACTTATGACAGCTTTCCTAGCTACCCGAGTAGCTCCATCACTCGTCCACGCTACTCCCCTCCCCAATGCTACTTCTCTCCACGAGATTCCCAAAGACGGGCTTCACTTTCCAAATACCCAGCTCCACAGAAGGCCTATCCACCCTCACAAGCCTACCGGAAGCCCCCTGGATCAGGTTTCCGGCCCAATCAAGCATTTAGGAACGAAAGGTTGCTGAAACGAGGAAAGGCTCTCACCCCTATCGGAGTATCTTATGCAAGTCTGTTTGAAAGGCTAAAGCATGCTGGCTTGATTGAGCCGCTCCCCGCATATACTCCAGATCCACATGCAAGAAACTTTGATCCGGCAGCGCAATGCGCGTACCACTCCAATGTCATAGGGCACAACATTGAGAGTTGTCGTAATTTGAAAAGGGAAGTAGAGAAAATGATCCAAGAAGGGCGGATTGTGATCGATAACAGTAACATGGAGCACTCGAACCCTATCGAGAACTTGTTGACGGAGGTTGATGATATGGAAGCTGATAATGGTCTTGGCAATACTAATGCAAAGCTTAGTGGCTAAGATGCCAATTTTGATAAAATGGGAGGACGCTCCGTTCCTTGGTTAGCAAGAGAGAAGCTGTTGGTGGTTTATTTTGTTGTCATTTCTGTTATCCGGATTATTCTTAGGGTTGTAATCCGAATATTGTCTTGTGTCAAACCTTCTTATCTTTCCATTTTTGTCGTATCAGTTTGTTTAAGTCTCGTTGATGTTGTGTTAAGATTTTATTCTGGTTGTTTTGTTTGTTTTTCTAACCATTTCGCCGGAAGTCTAATACAAAAGCCGGTCTTTTATTATTTCCAGTCATCTTTTTATTTAGTCCTTTTGTCATTTTCGTTCAATGCCGATTCTAGGGACATGACATGCGCACACAGTTTGGGCCTAGTCTATAAAGTTAATCATAAAACCCTGGGAAGGTGATCAAAGCATTTAAAGGAAATAAGAACGGTTTGAGATTATTTGAAGCCCGAGTCATGTGGAACTGGGGCAAGTAAAACATAAAGAAAACCGTTAAATGCAAGATTCGCCAAATTGGCATGAGGGTCGTTCATGAGAGTGAGAGTGTCGCCCAGCAGTGCTTTAGAAATGACAAATGAAAAAGCAAGTGTTTAACATAATTGTCAAGTCCAGCACCATCGGAAGAGACTATAAATCTATGTTCAATTGTGTTGTTTGCACTTGGCATGTTTTGAAGACTGGAATGACGAAGGCATTTTGTTCTGCTACCTAAACACTTTATCCTTCGTTACCCCCTTTTGATCCTTATTTATTTTCTTTCATACCCCTCGTTCGGAATCAATAGCAACGACTAGGAAATACGAGCCTGGAAGGTAAAGAAAAAATCAAAAAAAAAACGAAAAAAAAGAAAAGAAAAGAAAAATGATAACAAAAAGCAAAGGAAAGTCAAATGAAAACAGAGGAATTGGGAACTACGTTTGACCTGATTCCTCAAAGAGGATACGTAGGCGCTTCACGGCTCGGTCATAAGGTGCATAATGGCCACAATGGTCACAGTGTGCCTGGTGTAATAAAAAATTTTAAAAAAAATAAAAAAAAATTAATAATAAATAAATAATCCCCAAACAAGAAACTGGGGCAAGAGTTGTGCTCGTTGTAAGCAAAATTGGTTCCGAAGGTTGTAATGTTAAACCCCAAATTTATTTTGTTTTTGAGCCTTTTATACCCTTTCTTTCTAAACCTATCCAAAAAACCACATTACGGTCCAAAGAAAGACCTTCTGACCAGTCTGCAAAAGATGTCAAGTCAGACAAACAAGAGTCTTACCGGTGAACATAACACTCTGTTCCACGACAGAAAGGACTCCAATCTCCAGCAGAGAGAGTCATACCGGCAACACTCCAAATCCCCAGCTGGAAAGTGATACAAATGAGAGAGTCTTATTGGTGAAAATCTTTACGGACACCATAAGGCGATGAAAGCTGAGAGAAAAACCCAAAATGAGAGAGGCTTGATAGTGAAAACCCTTCGGGCACTACAAGTCGAATAAGATTGGGAATCAGATGGGGAATTGCCAATTGAAGGTCTTGAAAGACGATTGACGACAGAGGATAGGCCACAGGTGCATGTCATGACCATTAGAGTCGGTATTTGCGTTTGATAGGTTTTTATTTATAGTTTCTTTTGTTAAAGAGTCATCTTTTTCCGTTGTCTTTTATTCTGTTTCCTTTTATCTTTTCCTTTCATAGAAATTTTCCCAGTAGAGTCTGTTTGGTCAGAACCAGTGGGAAATGACTTCAAAATAGGCCATCAGCTTTCCAAGATAAGATCTGACTAGTACATCCAAGTGGTATAGTCAGAAAGAAACAAGCGCGAGGCCAGTGTCAAGAAAGATATCCCCAACAAAAGGATTGACGAGTGTCAAGAGGGATATCCTTGCCAAAATCAAAGGTTATAAACCTCAAGGCCAAGGCCTGTGGACAAATCAAGGAGAGCAATGAGCATGATTTGGGAAATTCATGTAAGACTAAAAGGTCGGGAAAATGCAAGTTTCCAAGCCATGCCACGAAAGAAGAGGGATATCCCCAGCAGAAAGGGATTATCCCTAGCAAATAATATCATCCCCAACAAGTTGTGGAACGCAGAGCAAGGAAGGAGAAAGGGAAAAGCCATCCCAGTGGAGTATCACAACCAACTACCACGCTTTAAGCTAACAAATTTTGTTTAATTTGAAACAGGTAAAGGAAATGGCATCGATGTCGGAAATGCATGCCATAAGGGAGATTGTCAAACTGGGGCAGAAAATGTTCTTTTCAGTTAGAAAATTTTCTGGAAAATCAGGTACCCATTTGGGGAAGAATAAAGATAGCACCAAGGAAGTGGTCTTTGAACCAGGGTTGCCCCCAACATAATAAGTTTCCAATGGAGGAAGTTGTTCCCCAGCAGACAGAACCAAAGAGATGAAATTGGTGTTTAGAAAAAGCAAAAGCCATTGTCATCCCCATCAGCTTCCAGAAGAATGAAGCATCGATTTGAAGGGATAAAATTCCCAAAGCAGCGTTATCCTCAACAACGTTATCCCAAGAATATAACACTTTTATCCCCAGCAGTGTTAAGAGAAAATTAAAAAAAAAAAAAAACCAAAAAAAAATTTTGAATTTGAAGGAGGGGAAGAAAGGAGACTCCCACAGTGGTATTATCCCCAGCAAGCAAGAACAAAGCATCGCGAAGGAAGGAGAAAAGAAAAGAAGAAATTACGAAGGTAAGTTTCTCAAATCATTGATCTTTACATTTTTCTCCTAGGATAAAAAGTCCTAGTCTGATGAATTTCCCTCCCAATACAATCTTGGTCCGATGAAATTTTCTCCCAAGATAAGATATCAAATCTTAGTCCGATGAAATTTTCTCCTAAGATACCAAATCTTAGTCCGATGAATCTTTCTCCTAAGACAGAAATCTTAGTCCGATGAAATTTTCTCCTAAGATAACAAATCTTAGTCCGATGAATCTTTCTCCTAAGATCACAACAAAATAGACCTAGTTTGACGATTTATCTCCTAGAGTCACAATCTTAGTCCGATGAAATTTTCTCCTAAGATACCAAATCTTAGTCCGATGAAATTTTCTCCTAAGATATCAAATCTTAGTCCGATGAATCTTTCTCCTAAGATCACAACAAAATGGACCTAGTTTGACGATTTATCTCCTAGAGTCAAAATCTTGGTCCGATGGAATCTTTCTCCCAAGATAATATAATAAAATCTTAGTCGGATGAATCTTCTCCTAGGATCAAAATCTAGTCTGATGAAGTTTCTCCTAGGATAATTTGAAAAAAAAAAGAAGAAGTTTGAATTTGAAAAAAAAAAGGTTGTTGAAGTCAGGAGCCCCCTAAAGAATAGAATGGCGATTTATTGGTTGAAGTCAGGAGCCCCCTGGAGAACAGAATGGCGATGTATTGGTTGAAGTCAGGAGCCCCCTGGAGAACAGAATGGCGATGTATTGGTTGAAGTCAGGAGCCCCCCTGAAGAATAGAATGGTGATTTATTGATGGAAGTCAGGAGCCCGCCTGAAGAAAGGAAAGGCGTTTTATTTTTAAAAAAGTTGTTGAAATCTCGCCAACCTAAAGAAAGGAATGGCATTTTTAAAGTTATTGGTTGAAGTCAGGAGCCCCCCTGGAGAACAGAATGTCGATTTATTGGTTGAAGTCAGGAGCCCCCCTGAAGAACAGAATGGCGATTTATTGGTTGAAGTCAGGAGCCCGCCTGAAGAAAGGAAAGGCGTTTTTAAAAAAGGGTTGTTGAAATCTCGCCATCCAAAGAAAGGAATGGCATTTTTTGAAAAGTTGTTGAAGTCAGGAGCCCCCCTGAAGAATAGAATGGCGATTTATTGGTTGAAGTCAGGAGCCCCCCTGAAGAACAGAATGGCGATTTATTGGTTGAAGTCAGGAGCCCCCCTGAAGAACAGAATGGCGATTTATTGGTTGAAATCAGGAGCCCGCCTGAAGAAAGGAAAGGCGTTTTTAAAAAAGGGTTGTTGAAATCTCGCCATCCAAAGAAAGGAATGGCATTTTTTGAAAAGTTGTTGAAGTCAGGAGCCCCCCTGAAGAATAGAATGGCGATTTATTGGTTGAAGTCAGGAGCCCCCAGAAGAACAGAATGGCGATTTATTGGTTGAAGTCAGGAGCCCGCCTGAAGAAAGGAAAGGCGTTTTTAAAAAAAGGTTGTTGAAATCTCGCCATCCAAAGAAAGGAATGACATTTTTTGAAAAATTGTTGAAGTCAGGAGCCCCCCTGAAGAATAGAATGGCAAGTTGTTGTTGAAGTCAGGAGCCCCCCTGAAGAACAGAATGGTGATTTATTGGTTGAAGTCAGGAGCCCCCTGAAGAACAGAATGGCGATTTATTGGTTGAAATCAGGAGCCCGCCTGAAGAAAGGAAGGCGTTTTTAAAAAAAGGGTTGTTGAAATCTCGCCATCCAAAGAAAGGAATGGCATTTTTTGAAAAGTTGTTGAAGTCAGAAGCCCCCTTGAAGAATAGAATGGCGATTTATTGGTTGAAGTCAGGAGCCCCCCTGGAGAACAGAATGGCGATGTATTGGTTGAAGTCAGGAGCCCCCCTGAAGAATAGAATGGCGATTTATTGGTTGAAGTCAGGAGCCCCCCTGAAGAACAGAATGGCGATTTATTGGTTGAAGTCAGGAGCCCGCCTGAAGAAAGGAAAGGCGTTTTTAAAAAAGGGTTGTTGAAATCTCGCCATCCAAAGAAAGGAATGGCATTTTTTGAAAAGTTGTTGAAGTCAGGAGCCCCCCTGAAGAATAGAATGGCGATTTATTGGTTGAAGTCAGGAGCCCCCTGAAGAACAGAATGGCGATTTATTGGTTGAAATCAGGAGCCCGTCTGAAGAAAGGAAAGGCGTTTTTAAAAAAGAAAAGGTTGTTGAAATCTCGCCATCCAAAGAAAGGAATGGCATTTTTTGAAAAGTTGTTGAAGTCAGAACCCCCCCTGAAGAATAGAATGGCGATTTATTGGTTGAAGTCAGGAGCCCCCTGAAGAACAGAATGGCGATTTATTGGTTGAAGTCAGGAGCCCGCCTGAAGAAAGGAAAGGCATTTTTAAAAAAGGGTTGTTGAAATCTCGCCATCCAAAGAAAGGAATGGCATTTTTTGAAAAGTTGTTGAAGTCAGGAGCCCCCCTGAAGAATAGAATGGCAATTTATTGGTTGAAGTTAGGAGCCCGCCTGAAGAGAGGAAAGGCATTTTATTTTAGAAGTTGTTGTTGAAGTCAGGAGCCCGCCTGAAGAGAGGAATGGCGATTATTTTCGAAGTTGTTGTTGAAATCAGGAGCCCGCCTGAAGAGAGGAAAGGCATTTTATTTTAGAAGTTGTTGTTGAAGTCAGGAGCCCGCCTGAAGAGAGGAATGGCGTTTATTTCAAAAGTTGTTTATTTGAAGTTGGGAGCCCGCCCAGATAACAGAGGCATACATTTCAGTCTTTACATTTCAAGCATTGAAGTTGGGAGCCCGCCCAGATAACAGAGGCATACATTTCAGTCTTTACATTTCAAGCATTGAAGTTGGGAGCCCGCCCAGATAACAGAGGCATACATTTCAGTCTTTACATTTCAAGCATTGAAGTTGGGAGCCCGCCCAGATAACAGAGGCATACATTTCAGTCTATACATTTCAAGCATTGAAGTTGGGAGCCCGCCCAGATAACAGAGGCATACATTTCAGTCTTTATATTTCGAGCATTGAAGTTGGGAGCCCGCCCAGATAACAGAGGCATACATTTCAGTCTTTACATTTCAAGCGTTGAAGTTGGGAGCCCGCCCAGATAACAGAGGCATACATTTCAGTCTTTAATTTTCAAGTATTGAAGTTGGGAGCCCGCCCATACAACAGAGGCATACATTTCAAGATCAAGTCAGAGGACAATAAAACAGAGGGTTACAATAGGAATCCCCAGCAGGAAACAATAAAATTCCCCGACACTGGGAAGCAGAAGGTTGCAATAAGAGGTCCCAGCAAAAACTCAAATGCATGTGTCGAAAGAAAGAAAAGCATCGGAAGAAAAGCACCGGAAAAAAAAATGCAAGCAGACAAGAAAACAATGCAACAAAAACAAATTGCAGTCTAGCCTAGCTTCTTGTTTTCTTTTAAGCACGGTGTAACAAGGAGATCGGTAAGCAGTAGTAATAGCATGCAACAATAGTAACATTGCAGTCCCACGGTAGTCCCAGCTACCAAAACTTCCCGAACTACATTGACCTGATTCCGGTTTAGCCCAGGATATGTAGGAAACCTTTGAAGCAAAGGTTCGGTCAAATCTTTTTCAAAAAAAATGCTTCACACGGAGTACTCGGATGGGCAAAAATCGCTCGCTTTATCTTTGCACGAAAACCCTTCGTGTCTTCGGGCAAAGAGGGGCAGCTGTAAGCACGTGATTTTTGCCCTATATGAGAATTACTCCCAAAAAATTCAAAAATAAAATAATTTTCTTTGGTGTGCAATTTTGTGATATTTTGTGATATTTTTGAATAATTATTTGTATTTGTCTGTGCATGTTTATTTGTTAAATTATTAAAAATACAAAAATATGTCGCATTTTGCATGTAGGATTTAATTCTACAATTGTTAGTAATTAAATTTGTTTTACAAAAAATAAAAATTACAAAAATAGGCATCGTTTGCATTTTTAGCATTTAATGTCCAAATATACAATTTTATGCTTAATTATTACTTAATTGTGCATTAATTGTTATTGGGAGTTAATTTGCGCTTTTATAACTTAATTTAGTTCTTAATAATAATTTAAGCATTTTTAGAATTTAGTTTTAGAAAAAATAAAAGAAGAAAAAGAGCAAAAAATAAAGAAAGTCGGAATTGGGCCTCTTCTTCAAATTCAAGCCACAAGCCCAAAAAATACCCAATCTTCCAAAAACGACCTAGTCCATTTCAAACTGGGTCGACCCGGACCATAACCCAATACCCTTATTATCTTGCATTTCAAAAATAAAACAAAAACAAAAAGAAAAACAAAATAAAAAAAACCTAACCTAAACACTAAACTACCCCCCCTATCATTCTTCTTCTTCTTCCCAAAAGCTCAAAACCTTCCAACCATGGCTGCCCAACGTCGACCACCCTCCACCACGACCACCCCATCACACTCACACACACACGCACCAACAACTTCATAGCTGCCCTCCTCCATCGAGCTTCGTCATCCATGGCGAGCTCAAAGCTCGTCCATGGCTGCCCTCAACTTCACGTCCAAGTAGACCAGTCCGACGAGGTGGAGCTCGACGTCCATGGCTGCTCGAGTTGGAGCTCGACGAACTGCTGCTGCTGCTCACGCAGCTGCTTCAGCTTCCTTCGTCCCCGTCGGCTTCGTCGCCGCTACTTCTCTTCCTTCCTCCGAGTTGCTGCTGCCGCGATGCTGCTCATTTTCCTCCTTCCAGTCACGACGAGGTCGAGCTGCTGCTGTTTTGAGTCGGCATCTGCTGCTTCACTTCATCGTTCCAGCTGCTGCTACTATTTTGACGTTACTTCTTAAAGTCGTGTTCAAGCTTTTGTTCGAGCTTTGGTCGATATTTGTCAAAAACAGTCCATACATGGTTCGAGTTCGTCGATGTTCATCTCCGGTTAGTTGTTCTAAGTTTTATTTTTGTCCATATTTTTGTTTGATATTTTTCGGATCCAAAATCGTTAAATGATTCAATTCTTGTTTTGTTTGTTCGTCGTTGAAATAATTTTTTAGTTTGTTCATGTGTTTTGTTGAATTAATTTTCAGATTTTAAATGGAAATTTAATTAGTGGTTTTTCATGTTTATTTCATGTTTGTTTTATTGCTTAGGTAAAAGTTGTTAGTCTAATGTTGGTGAGATACAAATTGAAGTTTAATTAATTGTTTCTTCAATTTGTTTCATGTGTTTATGTATTTTTAGAAATTGTTAATATTGTTAAGTTCAAGTTTAGGTTCATAATTGTTTCTTCGTCGATCTTGTTATTTGTCTAAAAGAATTTAGTTGTGTTAGGGAAATATGTTGGTTTAATCGTTTGAATTCATCATGTTTGTTGTTTAAAATAGATTTCATTCATGTTCATACTTTGTTTGTTTGTTCTTGAATCCGAAATTTGTATAGCTTGATTTCTTGTTTACCATTTATGATAATTTCTTGAATTGGTCTCATAATCTTGTTTAAAGTTTAATATAGGAATTGTTTGTTGTAATGTTGTTAGAATTGATTTTAAGTTCAATATTATTGAATTTAGAAATCTAAATATACTTGTTTGATTGTTGTTGTTGAATCTGAAAATAGGTTTGTTTGTTGTTAAAAATATTGTTCAATCAAATTTTAGTTGTTCTTTGTTGTTCAATCATGTTCATGTGATTTGTTATTGAAATGTTGAAGAAATCATGTTCATGAGATTTGTTGTTTGAATTTATATAGAAATTGGTCATATTGACTATATTTTGGTTGAGTTTGATTAATTGATTTGTTATAGCTGATGGGGTAATTCGGTAAATCGCAGTACGTTTGGGGGTAAAATAGTAATTGCAATAAGATCGGAGGGGTATTTTAGGAATTTTACATTTTGTATTTTTTATATGAAGTATGGGGGATAAAATGTAATGGGATGGGTTGTGATATAGTTGTTTAATATAAAGGGGGGACAAGACAAAATTTAGTGGGAAGGAATCTTGTATTTATTTAGTGAAGCATGAGGGTCAAAAGATAATGGGGTGGTGATGATATATTTATTTAATGTAATGGGGATGAGTGGGAAGATAATGGATTTGGTAGAGAAAATGGGTTGATTTTAATTGATTAAAAGATTTATGAGATGGGATATATATAGAAGTCTTGGACACAGATAGAGAGAAGAAGAGAATAGAGAGGAATCTTGAATATAGAGAAGAACGAGAGAGAGAAACGAATCTGAAAATAAGAGAGAGAAAAAGGGCTAAACATTTAAGAGAGAGAAAATTCCGAAAAATATTTAAACTTTCAAAATAAAAAAAAACTAAAAAAATCTTCTGCTTTCTTTCATTGTTTGAAATCAGAATTAATTGTTGTTTAATCAAAGCTTGAAGCTTTTGTTTTTTGGATTACTGCTCCACTGGTTTGCAAACTCTGTTCCTGGGTTGTTACTGCTGCTGGACTATTGTTGCTGTGCTGTATTGTTATTACTGCTGCTGATTCTCATCTTCATTTTCTTTTGCTTCCGATATCAGATACACAACTGACACGCTGGTTATTGTAATCCGAATATGAAGCATGAATACAAAAAAATGAAGAGTTGAAATTCTGAATTAGTTTTAATTATATTCTGAATTTTATTTGTATGTATAATTTATTTAGTTTGCAAAAAATCCGAATCGTGTAGCTATTTAATACATATAGTGGAATATCCGACGATAGCTTAACGATTGAACTACCTATATATTGCCAAAAATAAATAAATGGTGTAGTAACTTCGTCAAGTAAAAATCAAACGAATAGGCCATCTAGTAAGAACTTGATAGAAATATTGTTTAGTTAAATAATATTGGTTAATTTCAGCATGTAAATGGTCTAGGATTTAAAATTAGATTGCCATGTTTTTTTTAATTTGACAAACTGAGAACATGCCTAGTATAATGTAACTAGGTAATAACATATAAATAAATTAAGATATTTTCTTTTTTTATTTTGTAGAGACAAATTTAATAGGAAAAAATGTAGGCACTTTAGGATTATCCTTTTATAATAAATGAGATGGGCCTTGCCAAATAAAACACACAAATTGCGGGGCCCTCGATAAAAATTTAATTGATTACTTAGACTTCGGGATGGGCCATTAAGCAAATTTCACGGCCTTCCCCAAAGTAATAAAGCGCTAATTGCTTTAGGCGCGAAATAATAATAATACATCCTTAAACACGGGTACTCATTTATGCGACCCAAATCCAAATCCCAAAACATTGAATAAAAATACGTTACGGATCGTGGACGCATTTTATGTGACCCAATCCAAAGACATGTTTTTAAACGATGTTCACATTCTTTAAAAAAAATATAATAATAAAAACGGCCAAAGGATAAAACTTGCACATAAGTTCTTAATTGTTTAAAAATCATATAAGTGAGCCAAATATGACAATTGAGCGACCGTGCTAGAACCACGGAATTTGGGAATGCCTAATACCTTCTCCCGGGTTAACAGAATTCTTTATCCGGATTTTTGGTTCGCGGACTGTAATACAGAGTCATTCTTTTTCTCGATTCGGGATTAAAATTGGTGACTTGGGACACCCTAAATCTCCCAAGTGGCGACTCTGAAATAAATAAATAAATTCCGTTTCGACTGTCCTTTAATTGGAAAAACTCCCCATGGTCCCATGTCATCTTCCACTTCAATGAATGGCACAATGGTGTTGTTGTGAGCGCACAAATTATCTTCGTCGTGCACCACTATTTCCTGTCTGTCCCATTCAAACTTGACCATCTGATGGAGTGTTGATGGCATCGCTTTAGCGGCGTGAATCCATGGTCGCCCTAATAGCAAATTGTAGGAAACAGCTATATCCAGCACTTGGAATTCCATTGTGAATTCTACTAGACCTATGGTTAGTTCCAGCATTATGTCCCCGACTGAGTCTTTGCCTCCGCCGTCAAATCCCTGCACACAGATAATGTTCTTATGGATCCTCTCATCTTCTACTTTCATCTTGATTAGAGTGGAGAGAGGACAGATATTCGTGCTTGAACCATTGTCAACCAATACCCGGGTAACCACGGCATCCTCGCATTTCACTGTCAGGTAAAGGGCTTTGTTATGCTCAGTACCCTCTACCTGCAATTCATCATCGGAAAAAGTGACTCTGTTTACTTCAAAAATCTTGTTGGCTATCTTTTCCAGATGGTTTACCGAGATCTTGTCGGGAAAATGGGCCTCATTCAGGATTTTCATCAGTGACTGATGGTGCTCATCTGAATGGATTAGCAACGAGAGTAATAAGATCTGAGTGGGCATTTTCCTCAACTGTTCTACAACAGAATAGTCATGCACTTTCATTTTCCTCAAAAATTCCTCTGCCTCTTCTTTAGTTACAGCTTTCTTTACCGATGTTGAATTATCTTTAGCTCTCCTTAACTCCTCGGGAGTAAAATACCTTCCTGAGCGAGTCAAACCTTGCGCTTCACAAACTTCTTCTTTGACTTCTTTCCCCTTCTAAATCACCGTCACCCGTTCATAATTCCAAGGAACAGCCTTGCTGTTGATTACTGGAAGCTGTGTTACTGGTTTTATAATAACAGGCTCTGTGCGAGCACCCTTCACGAGCACAACAGGTTTACTTGCAACCCATGGCACTACCACTTAGCTTTCTCTGGTTTCACTGCAACAATGCTTGACGACCCTCTCTCGGCTACCACAGCTGGCTTATCATCTACCCCTCTCAACTGGGCCACTGATTTCCCACTGGTTACTTTTTCCTTTGAGCTGGTTTCGCTAGAACGGATCATCATTACCGTCTGTGAGGGCTTCCTGGGCTCCCCCTCTTTGTGTATCAACTCAATCATGTGTGTCTCATGGTGAGCTGACAGTGGATTCTGATTGATATTTGGCGTTTCTGGGGCTTGAACCTCGATCTGATGAGTATCAATAAGCTCTTGCACATCTATTTTTTGTTTCCAACACTTCTCTGTATCATGCCCAGGGGCCCCTGAACAGTACTCACAACTCACCGAGTGGTCAAGATTTCTGTGGGGAGGATTTGGCATTTTAGGCTCAATTGGATTCAACATGCCCAACTGCCTCAACCTGTGGAAAAGACTGGTATATGATTCCCCCAGTGGAGTGAAAGTCTTTTGCTTCTGTGACCTCTCATTCTTGAGGGCTTGGTTTGGTCAGAAACCTGTCCCGGGGGGATTTTTGTAGGCCGTTGGGGGTGGATATGTGTTTTGTGGAGCTGGGTATGGATTTTGTGGAACCGGCGCACGTCATTGTGCGTGTGCCGGGGTTTGGGTATAGGCTTGTGCATGATGGACGGAAAAATAGGGATCTGGCAGTGGGTAGTAGTGTTGTGGACAGCTATATGAAGTGTGGGGGTAATTTTGGTGGTAGGGTCGTGATTGGCTATAGTAGGGTGACGGGTCTCTAGATCCGAACTAGGCTTTGGACTCAACAGTCGTGACATCTTCTTTCTTCTTTTTCCCAAGTACACCCCCAGTGCCGCTTTGAATGGCCTGGGTGGTTGCCTTGATCGCTGAATAACTCATGATCTTGTTGGACTTAAGCCCCTCCTCGACCATGCCTCCCATTTTTACAACCTCATTAAAAGATTTTCCAATTGCGGACACTAGATGACCAAAGTAGGTCAACTCCAAAGACTGCAAAAAGTAATCAACCATCTCGCTCTCTTTCATTGGGGTATCTACCCTTGCTGCTTGCTCCCTCCACCGGAAACCATATTCTCTAAAGCTTTCACTGTGCTTCTTTTCCAGTTTGGTCCGGGATAGTCGGTCCGGAATGATCTCAAGATTATATTAAAAGTGACAAGCGAATGCTTGGGCCAAATCATCCCATGTGTACCACCTGCTATGATCTTGTCTGGTGTACCAATCTAACGCCGATCCACTCAAACTTTGGCTGAAATACGCCATCAGTAATTCATCTCTTCCGCCTGCTCCCCTCATCTTGCTACAAAAACCTCTCAGATGAGCCACCGGATCACAGTGTCCGTTGTACAAGTCGAATTTGGGCATTTTGAACCCCACCAGTAGTTGTACATTTGGGAACAAACACAAGTCTTTGTAAGCTACACTTGTCTGACCTCCTAACCCTCTCATATCCCTGAAGGATTGTTCTATGCTTTTCATTTTTCTGAACATCTCTTCCTGTTCAGGATTTCTGGCCGATTTTTCTGCTTTCCCCGGTAGGTCAGAATGTGGATCATATGGATAGGTTTCGGGCGCTTTGAAGGTAAGCTTCGGGGGATAATACTGGTTGTCCTGAGCTTGGAACACAGGTTCACTCGGGGATTTATGAAGTGCAGCTAGTGGAGATGCCACAAAGACAGGGGTGATTGGCGGAAGAGGGTATGGAATTGATTTTGGTGGTGGAGCTTGTGGCGTATGAGAAGTAGTGTCATGGTAGTGTTGATAAATAGGAAAACCTAGATCGGTGGCGGGATGATCCTGAGACTGAGCTAATGGTGGGGTAAAAGCAGGGTTAGCAGGGTAAGCTGGCGGTGATTGCCCTTTGGACCAGGCCTGGTACATTTCGGCCATCTGTTGCTTAAGCTTGAGCATCTCCTCTTTCATTTTATTGACGTCCAACTCCTCTACCTCAACACTAGTGTCGACATCTGGGATAGACATGATTTCCGGTATTGGTCCCTTCGATCTGGTTTGGTAATGATAATGTGCCAGTATCCTCTAATTAAACTAACTGCTTGAATTCTCTGGAAAACAACAAACTTGTTAGTTTTTAGAGTTTAACACATATGCAATTACACGTTGGGATGCAATGCACCTAGGCAATTAACCATTTCTATCATGCATTTGCTTCGGTTGTGTGCGTCATTCCGGCCTCTCACAATTGTGCCTCTTCATTTAAACTTTCTTTATTTTATCCTTCTTTATTTTTCCTTTTCCCTTTTAGTGGTGGTCGAATCCTATAGAGATTGCCTACGTATCATGTCCCCGCATGAATCAGACCGTGCGTAGTTCTGTCAGATAAGTGCGCAAGTAAATAAAACATTTTTGGGATTTTTAGTTTTTTATAAAAATAGATGCTTCGATTATAGAGACTCAATATTAACAAATTTCAAAAGACCAACAGACTTTGATGCAAAGACGAAGAACAGACTCCGAAATTAAGCTATCATATTCTGAAGAAATACAGACTCAAAACATAAAGAAAATACAAGCCCAACATGACTTCACAAACTCTGACAGAAAAGAACATACAGACTCAACGAAACTCATGAGTACATCAATGCTCCTAGTGCCCGCGGGACATCATTCAGTCTCGCCGCGGGCCTATATGCAAGATCCCTTTGAAGTCGGTCCAAGTCACTCATTATCTGCTTAACAAATGTCATCACTGCTGCGAAGAAGGTAGTACGGGTCATATCCTCACAGATCTGACATTTCATGACGATGTAGTTGGCGATATTCCTAATTCTCTCTCTTATGACGCCTTTCTCTCGTAACAAACGCCCAATCTGCTGGGCCCTGGCTTCCAAAGTTTGCTCGGCCGCATGATTTTGCTCCTGAAGTCATTGCAAATCTATTTCTAATTGTGCCAAGGCCGTGTAACAATGTTCCCTTTCAACCCTGAAGTCCTTTGCTTGCTTGATCATTTTGTTTTCTGTGACGATGACCCTCTTCTTTAGTCCTGCAACCTCGTTGTCATACTTTTCTCTCAGCTGCTTTATCAGATGTGCTCGTTCTGTCGAGTTTTCAGCCAATTGTTTTCGAGCCCTGGTTAATTCACTTTCTGCTTTCTTCAGATCAAAATTATATTTGCCCACTTTCTGCCTCAGGTTATCTATAATTTTTTCATCTTTGGCACTTCGGGCGGGACTTTCTGCCGCTATTTTCATTTTTCGAATCTGGGCCCGAAGGGCCTCATTTTCATTAGCTAGCCTCTTTTTCTTGCCCTCATCTGCAGCGATATGCAAATCTTTCTCAAATTTCAAATCCATAACTTGCTTCTCCAACTTTCCTATTGTAACCATGTACTCATGTTCTTTAGCCAACCAATCCCACTGTTCTTGCGACGCCTTGACGAACTCCTGGATATGGGGTCTTTTGGCCAGTCTCCCAAACTCGATTTCTTTCCTATACCAAGCAAGGTATCCCGGCGAAGCTTCACCTTTGGACCGATCATGTACACATGTATTTGCTATTAAGTATTGACACTCGCTCCAAATTTATCGGACTGCTACTTCATGAAATTGTCCGTTGGCCCGATCTCGACTACTTGGCCACTAAGATCTTCATCTTTCGGAACTATTTGGCATCTCCCCAACTGCCTCAAAACTCGATAAGGGGCATAGGGCTGGATACTCCTGAGCCCCATCAAAAGGAAATGGGGTCCAGTGGCTGGCATATATATGATTTCATCCACAGGTAGCCATCCAAATGTCCACTCTATTTGGCTTGCAGTGACGGAACGGAGGCGTGCTATCCATTCTGTGACCCCTTCTGGTAAGCTGATTCCGTCAATCCTTGTAGAAAAGTCATCTATGCATGTTTTCTCTGTCGACCCATAACTCATAAATTGAGGACAATGACATAGGTATTCAATCATCCACATCTGCAGCAACACATTGCACCCCTCAAAAAAGTTTCACCCGGCTTTGCAGGCTGTGAGAGCGCAGAAGATTTCAGCTACTATCATGGGTGCGAGGGTGCTGTTGGCCTGAGTAAGTAAAGTGCTGACAACCCCAGATACTCGTATGTCAATGTTCCCGTCTTTTCTAGGAAACACCAGGAGTCCCAAAAAGGCTACCATGAATGCAAAACACCTATGTTCTTCCCACTTAAGGCGGTTTCCTTTGCTACAGATTTTGTTTTCCGGCTTATTGAACCCCCATATGTGGCCATATCTGTTGTATATAAACCGCAAAGTACAAAAACCAGCTGTCAAGTCTGGGTTGTGGACCCTCCTACTTATTTTCAAAGAGTCTAGGAACCTGTGTACGGCTATGGCCCTTGGAGCAATCAGGTACTGGTGTCTCAGAGGAACCTTGGGACCCCCAATATATCCGGCTATCTCTTCCAATGTTGGGGTAAGTTCAAAATCTGAGAAATGAAATACATTGTGAGCCGGGTCCCAGAACACGACCAAAGCCTTTATGATATCCCCCTAGGATTAATCTTCAGCAACCCAGTGAGGCCTCCCAGGTATAGCTTGACCGTGTCGCGCCCTGATTCACCCAAGTCATCCCACCACATCTGCAACTCCAAAGGGATCTTGTTCACTATTGTTACGTGTAAATTCTGACTTGTGCTCATTCTGCATATTTATTAGGGTGGTTAAGCAAAAATCACGATTCAATTGACTCAAGGATAACATGGACACTTTTCTATTTAAAATAAAACCCGATTTTGCCAATACGGCCTTTCAGCACCTCGGAGGCGAAGATTTTAAGGCTGTGTCGGCTAACCGGTGAAAGCCTTGAAAAAATGACCACAGGAGGCTGTTCTTGCAAAAATAGCCTTCTGGCGCCCTTTTAGGGACATTCGGCTATTCCTAACAAGAATGGCATCACCCTTATTATTTTCAAGTAAAAATTTTGTTCTTTTGGCTATTTTCACAAAAAGTGAAGTTGGACCTGATGGGGGTTGCCTACGTATCTCACACCCTGTGAGAATCAAACTGGCATAGTTCGGGCTGATAAAACAAACTTCTTTTGAAAACAAGACTCTTTTTCATTGGCAAATAAAACTATTTTTCATAAACAAAACTTTTTTTTCTTTTTCTCCTTTTTTTTCTTTTTCATTTTCTCAAAAATTCGGCAGAGTTTCGACACTATTTGGACATTGATTTTTTTTCAAAACAGGCGATTAACTCTCTTTAACCCTCGTACCTCTATCTCTCTTTCCTCGAAATATTCAAAAGCCGGTCAGCATGCCAGTCTGAAGCAAACAAATGCACAAGTAGCAAGTAAGATGCATCAGGATGGTCTTTTGTCATTTTTGGTACACCTGTCCTAGACAGACCCAACCCCTATGTTGAGCCTCCAAATTTAAATGTACGTGATGCAAACAAACGTTCCTACTCGGGATCCGGCATGAAGCTGAGTTATTCTAGGTTCATAACCTGGGTATTTGTTCTAGACTGTGTACCCGAGTGGACAACTCGAGTCGAGGAGGGGGCTACGTACCGGGAACCAAAAGGTCATCCGGCTTAGTAACTTGTCTGAGTCTCTTTCTTATTTCAAGGTATGACACTAACAGAATAGGGAGTCCCGACCAGCGAGCACATCCCCAAAGATGAGAAGAGAAGGGTTTCGTAACAGTTTATATACAGTTCAGATAATATCAAAGCGGTAAAAGCATCACTTAGCACATTAGGCCCAAACATGTAACAAAATCAGATAAAGCCAAATAAAACAATTTATCTAAGCTCGAATTCTGAACGCTGAACCAAAGATTCTGGGTTCGTTCCCCAGTAGAGTCGCCAGAGCTGTCACACCTCCTTTTTCCTACACCTGCAAGGGCGTAAGGGAAATTTTTCCAATTAAAGGACAATCGAAACGGGATTTATTATTTAATTCAGAGTCGCCACTTGGGAGATTTATGGTGTCCCAAGTCACCGGTTGAATCCCGAATCGAGGAAAAGATTGACTCTGTATTACAGTTCGCGAACCAGAAATCCGGATAAGGAATTCTGTTAACCCGGGAGAAGGTGTTAGGCATTCCCGAGTTCGGTGGTTCTAGCACGGTCGCTCAACTGTCATATTCGGCTTATTTATCTGATTTTAATACATGTTGAACCTATGTGCAAATTTTAACTTCAACCGCTTTTATTTATTTTTAAAGGAAAATTGCAACGTCATTAAAACAAGTCTTGAACCACGTCACATAAATGCACCCGTGGTTTTTGACATATTTTAACATTGTTGAGATTCGGATTTGGGTCACATAAATGCGCACCCGAGTTTAGGAAGGTGACATTATTAAAATACGCGCCTAAAGAGACTAGCGCGTTATTACTTTGGGGAAAACCGTGAAATTCGCTAAACGGCCCATCCCGAAATCTAAGTATTTTTATATATACATTTAATGAGGGCCCCGTAATTTATTTGTTTGTTTAGCGAGGCTCATCTCATTTTTATCATTCAAAAGGCAAACCTAAAAGCTACAGTGATTTTTTTTTTCACTTGTCTCTCTAAAATAAAGCAAAATGGTGTAATTAATTAACATGACTTAAGAAACCCGTTTTAAACAATTAAGACCCAAATAAGCACAAGGGCAGGCCACTCACAGGCCTGGGCCCAGGTCCAAATGAATTTAATGTGAAACAAGACCTGGGCCACCTTGTTCACACATTGAAGCCCAAACCGCCTAAATATAGGCTCTCAGCCCCTTTTCGACAAAATGAACCACAACTCCAATTTAAACAAGACTAAACACTTTCTGGAATTTTAGTTTCCACTTTTAATAATTCGTACCCCAGACAAGATTAAACGCAAAGATGGATTGAGTAAAATGCTCATGAGGTAACCTCAAGTATATGAACTACCACCCTAATTACATAGTTTGGCTATTTACATCCTTTATGTTCCCTAGCACACTCAGCTAGTATTTTAATCAAACTTAACTACTACTGAAATAGCTTCTTAAAATGACTTTATTGCAACTATATTACTTACTAGAATAACTTCATGAAGCAACCTGAAATGACCACTGGAGTTAACCTTAGCTAGTTAAGACATTGCTCTACTGAACATAAGTATAACTGAATGCTTAGCTAAGAGTATTCACACAAGTCTGAGAAAACCAAATACTCCGGTCCAAATACGGTCCAGTATAAATCAGCTGGTCTAAGTAGTTTAGAAATGGTTCTAATTATACAGTCCTTAATACAATACAAATTAGATTAACTAAATATGTATACTACTCAACAGATGATCAAATACAGCCATATGCATTCCAAACGAGCATGGCTATGGAAATATGGTTTCATTTCATTTAAATCTGTAGTTACATCAAGGTGAGTTCAAATTGTGTACCTGGAAATCAGAAATCAACAGGAAGTAGAAGCAGTTAGCTCAGCAGGGCAGTCAACAGCTATTAGGAATTTCACACAGCCACAACACAACCCAGGAATGATTCAATGACCCAAAAACCAAACAGAAACCAAAAGATTGACCCACAGTAGTACCCAAACAAACCAAATGAACTCAAAGAGACGACCAGAACCACTTGAAACTTTCAATAGGCTAAAGTTCAATCAGAAACCACTTCAGCTGGACTCAAAGTCACTCAAGATCAGTCTAGTGTATTTGAATTAGGAAAATGAAATCACTGAAGCAGGAAAAGAATTTCAATGACACAGTGAGACTTCTCAGTATTTCTCTCTGTTCTTTTCAAGCTTAAAACTCTCCAAACTGATGCCTAAGAGACTGACTAACTCTCCAGTATTTTAAGTGTTTTCAAACTCTCAGATTGCTTAAAGAAGAACTGGCTTAAAATGTTTTCTCACCAGCTGATTTCTTCAGGACTGGTGAAAGTCCCAAGAACTCTCGCTATTTCTCTAACACTAACCCAAAAAACTGATCTCCCCCTTCTTCTCTTAGGTCCTCCCCTTTTAAAGACCAATGTTTAAACTCTTTTTATTCAAATTTTGCACTTTTCAGCCTGTTTATTCCCTCCCATGTGCGCCCATTTAACTTTTTATCATTACCCCTCATACCAATATGTTGTGTTCCCCACTAATTATTAAACAAATGCATTATTTTAATGGTACATTAGTACTTAGTGGACAGAACACTCAAACTACCCATTTCTTCAAGTTTTCAATTCTCAAATTACCCCCTGGAACCCCTGTGATTACTATCCTAACTTAACCCCTTTAATCTGTGCTACATCTTTCAGCTATAACCAATTCTTAAAGAAGAAACCTAATCACTGATTAACTAAAGCTGAATTTAACCATAAGTTCAATTCCATCGGACTCCAAACTCAAACAGAACCACATTCAGATTCAAACCACTAAACTCACACAACAATTGAACTCAGATCAGAACGAACAGTATTGCAACCAAGATGAAGGGTTTAAGGATTCAGGGAATAGACTAACACAATTCTACACTATACCTAAATACGAGCAGATGAAACTGTAAATACATTGAATGAACAACTAAATTCATACGCCAAGTCACGTCACAGAGTAGGGGACCAAACATCACATAAAAATGAAACAATTTGGTATAATAGCAAACGATTTGACCAGAACTACTGAACTACAATTAAACCGGATTAATCAACAAAACTATTTAACCATATGTTGACTGATAGAAGAAAACTGGACCAAGAAAGAGTCTGATGGAGAAGAAAGAAAGGAAAGTAATTGAAAAAGACAGAACTATAACGAAACTTAATCAGACAAACCATGAAACAACAAAAGAAAAAGTAAAGAAAAAATAAATACCTTAGAATTTCAGTCCCGGTTCCCATTTGTTTTAGTTGAAACTCCCACTTATGTTTGAAGCCGAGATGGACCTTAATCGAGTGTTCTCGACTGAGAACACACGACTAAGGTCGACAACGACCTCAATTCTTTCCCTTTAGGGTTCGCTCTTCCGTTTTGAGATTCGACCAACTCTGCTCTAATTCGCGCAAAACTAGTAGAGGACTTGGGACGAGGGTGGTCTAGTGGTCAAAAGGTGTGAGTTTGGTGGCCATTGAACGGATTAGGGTTTGGTTCGATTCTTCGATCTAAGATTCGAAGCGTCTGGAACTGATTCGAAGAAAACTGATTCGGGATTTGGAAAGAGGACGTCGTGGTGAGGTTGTGGTGTAATTTTGGGGCTGTTTGGACCACCGGAACCACCGTGAGGCGATTTCCGGTGGGCGGAGCACGGTGGTGAAGGGTGGCAGATGCATTTGGTCTCTGAGGTTTGGAGACGAAGAGGTGGGGGGTTTGGATTGGGGGGGCGGGGTATGGTTTTAGGAATATATAGTGGGGTGGGGATTTGATCTTGGCCATTGGATCATTCACGATCAACGGCCTGGATCACTTCACTAATGAGAAACGACGTCGTTTGGTTTTAACAAGGGCTGGATCGGGTGGGGAACGAGTTTTGGGCTGATTTGGGGCGGGTATTGGGGTGGATTTTGCTTGGGCCTGGGTAAAATGAGAAATAGCCCAACAGATTTTGCCCCTCTTTTATTTAATCATTTCCATTTTCTTTTCTTCCAAAAATTAAAACTAAAACCCTAATTAATTTTTTTTTATAAAAAACCCTAATTAACTTTAAAAAGATTAATTAACTTTAAATAATACCTATCACAAATAATTAAATACCAAATTAAATTAAAATTAAAAGAAAAATCACAAAATTTGACATTAAACACCAAAATGCACAAATACGTTATTTTTTGTGAAATTTTCATTTTTGTAAAACAACAATTTACTTAATTAATGTAAGAATGTAAAACTAAATTCTAAATGCAGATGCCATATTTTTTGTATTTTCAATGCATTAAAATGCATAAAATATGCATAAAATATGCAAACAATCCGGAAAATTGCACAGTAATTCCTATAATAACACATAATTAAAGAAAAGGACCTAATTTTGAGAATTCTTTTGGAGTATTTCATGTGAGGAAAAAATCACGTGCTCACAACTTCAAATCGAACCCAGGAGTATTAGGGTTTCTTAACAAAAATGAATCGAGCAAAAAGGAAAGACTCAGGTGATGTTTAAACATGCTAAAAATCACAAAGTAATTGCTAAAAATCAGAAAGAAATCGTTTTTGCAAAGGGTTTTGAAACCCTAGTCTGGAAAATGAGAAAATCCTTTGAAATCAAAGAAATCTTTTGAGGAAAACAGGTGAGAACCTTAAAAAACACATAGATCCATCACAGATCTAAAAAGATTGGAGGATTTAAAGCTAGGGTTTCCAGAGAAAACCCAAAGGAGGAGAAGAGAGCTTAAAATATCACCAGCCTTTGGCCGAAAAATGTAGAGATCTTACTCGAACGGCCATAGGTGGCCAAAAAACATGGCATGAGACCGGAGATGGGAGTGGACTGCCTCAGGGTCGCTTGAGAGCCTCCACTGGTGACACAGGTGTGAAACACAGATCCATAAGGTCGATGAGAGGTGGAAACTTCATGGTTTCCGACGAGGATATGGTCGGAGAGGAGAGAGACAGAGCTTAGGAGACGAAGGTTCTAGAGAGAGTTGAGAGGATTCCGAGAGACAGGTGAGAAGTGAGACGAAGGGAAAAATGAGAAATGGGGTAGTCGTTTAGGGGTTAATATGGCAGTATTTATCTGGGCTGTTGATTTGAATTAATCACAGCTCAGATCGAACGAGGGTTGGGTTGGGTAAGATTTTAAGTTTGGGTTAGGTAACTGGCTAGTTTATTGAGTTAGGGGTCTAGGTTAATTAGGCTAGAATTGAAATTTATAAATGGCTAGTTGTTAAATACCCCATAAAAATAGATAAATAATTTATAAAAATGGATAATAATTATAAAAAATGAAATTGATGCTTAATAAACTAAATTAAAATGATTAATTAGTATTAAAAATATAAATGACTAATTATTGAGTAAAAACATAGCACAAAATATATAATTAGGCCATAATTGCAAAGTCATTGCAATTATAACCAGATAGTGCCAATTTGGCTAATTTGTGAAATACATTTGGTCTTAATAGGACCAAAAATGATATATTAAATCAAGGAATGCTTTTGAAATCATCTGTAATGCAATTTATAATTAATTATTAGTGATAAAAATACTGGATAGATAAAAGAATGAATTAGTAAAATATGAGGAAAATTATAGAAAAATACCAATTGTTATGAAAACCTAATTTTGATGGCCTATATGCATATTTAAAATAATTTGAGAAAAAATTGGGTATCAACAGATTGGACCTGTTAAATACCTGCAGTTCTTTTACTGCTTCTGTTACCATCCCGGGGCTAAAGTCTGCCACAAAAACTGCTAAAACCTGTGATTTTATCGCAGTTTTAGGTTGATATGTGATGTCAAATTCACTTAGTTCTATGGCCTACTTGGGTAGCCTACCTGATAACTCTTGCTTATGCAATATATTTCGTAAGGGGTAGGCAGTCACCAGAGAAATAGGGTGACATTGAAAATAAGGCCTTACTTTTCTAGATGTCATAACTAGTGCTAAAGCAAATTTTTCTAAATGAGGATATCGAGTTTCAGCATCCAATAAAGAATTGCTAACATAATAAATAGGAGATTGTTTGCCTTTGTCCTCCCGAACTAATACGGCACTTACCGTCACTTCTGAAACAATAAGGTAGATGAGTAGTCTTTCTCCGTCCTTTGTTTTAGCCAGCAACGGCGGATTTGACAAGTATGCTTTTAGATTTCTGAGCACTTGTTGACATTCTTCAGTCCATTCAAATTGGCTTTGCTTTTTCAACACTAAAAAGAACTTAAAGCTTTTCTCTGAAGATTTAGAAATTGTATGCGGCGAAATCAGAAGACTTGATTTCTCGCTGTCGGGATATTTCGGAAGCATGCCTCGGGACCCCGAGGGCGAGAGGCCGCAACCAAGTTCCCGACCTTGGGGCTCGTTGGAGCCCGACTCGGAGCAAATGAAGACCGAAGCCAGGACGGAGGGGGAACCCCCAGGGCACATGGCTACATCTGACAGGACCGGCCTATCCAGAGCCTATGCTGAGGCGTCACGTCAAGCCATCCCATCTCCATACTTTGTAATTAACACCCATGTACTTGCAGCCGAGTTCCCCTCCTATATAAAGGGGACTCACGCTACCTTGTAACGGGCGGATGTTGCTCCATTTCTCCACTAAAGCAATAATATCTCTCTCTCTTTCTCCTATTTTTTTCGTTCTCACTGTCTCGAGGACGCTTTAACATCTATTGTCTTCTTACTTATTTCATGATATATTGCGCAACTTTGGCCGTAAAGAGCCTTACTTGATCGTATCCTTAATTGTTATCATATTCCCAGTTAGCCCCGATAGCTCGAGCTCAATTCGAGTCCCGACCCTGAGGTCCTTATTGGCCGACTTTGCATCCGGGCAACAGGACCCTTCAGTTTGATTACTATCTTGTTTTAGCTCGCATTTGATCGTTAAGCTTCACGTTCTTGGAATCAATTGCTCTAACAACTAGCTCGGGAATAGATCACGTATTTTTAGAATCCCATTTAAAAATTTAATTGTTGTTACCATTTTCACGATAAACAATTTGGCGCCCACCGTGGGGCTAAAATAATAGTGATTATTTCTTGCTAGTTTCGTCACACAAACGCACATTATCTTTTAGACTTTTTCTTGCCCAAGATCTTTTGATTTCAAGTTAATGTCCGGCTCGGTAAGCAAAATCGAGAACGACTACCCTGAAAACCACGGCGAAAATAGTATGGCTGCCCTAGAGGTTAGCGCGACACCGCAGGACCTCGATAATGCATTTAGGTCAATTCAAGCGGATGCGGGCTTGCAAGGCGCACAACACGTCGACAAAGCCTCGCGCACTGATGACAGCATATAGCGCATTGACCGACAAAAAGCTCAAAAAACCCTGACCCGGGTAGAACAGGAAAGTTAATCATCATGTTATTTTTGAAATGTTACAGGCATGGCAGTTGGTATCGCTCAGCTGCAAAGCCGCTCGGAGACTCCCAACGCAGTAGCGCCGGAGACACCTCCTTACGCCGAGCTGGTACCCGAGAGATCAAGTAACGATGGATCGGTAACCGACCCCGCTGCAGTGAGTATGCTTGGGAATCTCTTCGAAAGGATCAAATCAGGTTCGTGGAAGCTCTTATAGCAACCGTCTCCTAAGGAAACGGTCCCGGAACTCGTTTCACAAAAATCCAGAACGTCGAAACCCCCTAGTGCGACAGGACCTCAGGTCCCTATGGGCGCACCACCACTTATGCGAGCTCATTCAAAGGTAGCGACCTCCATGATGATGAGTTCGAGCCCGTCTCGTTGAGGAAGTTCGAAGAAACTCTCTCGAAAGAAACCATAACGCAGCGCCACCACCTGGCACCTAACCTCACAGACTTGCTTACCATACTAGCGTGGTCCTCCGCGGAAGCATGCGCCGACGCCATCAAAGCAGTACCGAGAGGGCCCGATACACCTGAGGCCAAACGAAGAAGAAATGAAATACCACGGGAAGCCGCACCCATTCCCTAATAGGACGAATGAGATCGCTCCCGATTTCGGATGATCGGGCAACACAGGCCTTCACCAGAGGCCTGAACGAAGCATGCCCGACGACTCCAGGACATTTCAAGAGAAGCCTGATCAAATACCCAGCCGAAGTCTAGTTGGATGCCCACACCCAGCACCAGCCACAAATCGGGGCCATGGACAACCATCCGGGAACCTCCTCGGGTTCGGTATATACAAGCAAACTCTCGTCAAAGAAGCTAATGTCAAACGAATGGAGGTATCATCCATGCACTGCGAATGGAAGGAACGACTCGAGATGCAACCTACCTCACAACAATAGGGAAATAGCCCGAGGATAGCACCCTCGAAGAACCTTCAATGGAACCATATTCAACAAGGCACGGCTGGCAGGGAAACCCCGCCCAGCCGAGTACGATTTCAGCATTGCTATACCAAACATCGTGATCACCATAAGCGAAACCGGGAATGCCAAGTGGCTCAGACCTATTCGACCAAGACCCCTTAAAAGGAACTATGGCCCAACGCAGGAACCGCAGGGCGCGCGGGGTCACCGGCTCAAAAGAACGACAACTGTGCTATTCAATAGATATCGCCACCAAGTATCATCAAGCGGTCAGGCTCGAATCCATCTCCAAGGGAGGAAGGAGATCGAGAAAAATGAAACTGACAAGCCACGGCGTATTGCCACGATAGTAAAGAGGCGGCGACACCCTTCAAAGATCCATAAAATGCAGAGTGAAAGGGCTCATCGCCGGGGAAAGATGGGATCGGGGAATATACCCAAAGGACACCCTTGCATCCAAGGAAAGGGACGCTGAGACTTCGCCTCGGCCTCGTATTAATGCGATTGGTAACCCCTCCCTCATTGACCTATTTCAAATAAAACATGTGTTCATGAGTGCAGATAGTTCTATCAATTATACCGATGATGTCAGGCCAAAGCTAATGGGGCGATTCAGACTAATGAACCAAATCACTCCCACACCTCGAATCTTTGATGGATTCCAGACTCCGATCGCCACAATAATCAGGAAGGCCGCTCCCTCTATATAGCCCGCCTGAGCTCGGGCTGTAACGCCGAGCCTGCGAAACATGGACGTTTCATTTAAATGACAATGGGCACACCGCCCGGAGGCGACTTCAACCACACTCCGCCAATGGGATGAAATTCCACGACAGAGGTGGGACTAAAGTATTCGACAAGGAGCTACACGCGACGAGAGGAAATCCCTCCATATGACCCATCACCGGAATGAATGCCTCCGCCCTCGAAGGGATCAAAGGGTGAGCAGAACCACATCTTCGGCCAAGCCTCGTTGAACACAGCAGAAGGCTGTATTAAGGGCCCGCGCCTCAAAATGGCAGAAACATAGCAAACCTTGAAACGTCGCCTACACATCCCATAGCAGGGAAGAACTACTCTGCTCCCTTATTGTTTCTTTTCTTTTGCTAACCTATATGCAGGCAGGCAGCCGAGGCATTCATAAGTTCTAACTCCACTCGGAGATCCAAGGCCTTTACGGGGCCCCCCGTGCTCTTTTCCCTCGACCGGACTTCTAACCTAAAGAGGGTCCCACCAATAAGATTATTAGCAAAGTAGCACACACCCCAGAAGAGGATCCGACAAAATCGCAGGCCTTTCTTCTATAGTTAGACGACGTGCGATGGCCTTCTCCTAAGGACACCGTCCCCTCAGAAGGGCCAAAAAATGGCAGGCTAAGTTTCAAAAAGGAATCATGTAAATGGATCAGATGATCAGAAGAGCCTCATCCACGCGGGCCGAGCTCACAACAATGAGACAACATGTATTTACAGCGTATATTTATGCCAAGTAATAAAGAATATCTTTTCGGCATTTCATACTTCGAAATGTCTATTTCGGCATATTCGCAGCAAAGGCCTCTCCGCGGAATACGTCCCGAGATACTCGGAGACTTAAACAGTTCAACGCCCACATGGCCCTAGGGTCGGAACCCCGGGCTCACAAAGCCCTCACAATGCAACTCCGAGTTCACGAGAAGCGGTCTTCAAGCTTAACAAACTCAATGACTTGGAGACTGTCGCCAATCGCCGAGCACTGGAAAATCCGAAACTGTAAGACCCCTAGCGGGCAGACTCGGCATAACCAGATCTATTCTACATCATACAAACTGTAAGACCTCAATAGACATGACAAACTGTAAGACCTCAATAGGCATGACAAATTGTAAGACCTCAATTGGTATGACAAACTATAAGACCTCAACAGGCATAAAAGCCCCGAAGTTTAGGCTAAACATCGCATTTGTAAGAATCCCTAAAGGGCATACCCTCGGTGTAGACGCCTAAACTATCGCTTGGGATCAAAAATGGCTACGGCCAAACGCACATGACTACGGCCAAAACAGCTGATACAGCCAAAATAACGTGACTCGGGGACGCCCTACTGTCGTAAAAAATCGCATGCCACTACTTCGAATATACTTCGGAAAGAACCGGTTAAAATAAGCTTCCTCAACAGGCAAAAACAAGCTCCGACCACGTCGGCTCCAAACCACAAGAGCATCGATCTACTCAACTTATGAGCTATGAACCTTACGAGGTGCTTAAAACATCGCCGACAACAACTTGAAATCGAGGTTCCTCTAGAACCGACGACAGGTCAGGAAAAAATACTCTAAAAAGACCTTAACGAGCGAAAATAAAGCCTACAAAAAAAAACGCCCACGGGCAAAAAAAGCGTAAGAGCCATTGTTGTCAGCTAAGCAAGCCTACGGACCTCATATTGAAAGGTCTCTACGACCAAACAGCGTAAAACCCATTGTCGCCAGCTATAACAAATTTTGACAACTTGAGGATTAAAATGAGCTCGAATCGTAACTCGATTCGGAGACCGGATCCAAAATAGTTAACTATGCAAGCCTCTGGGCCACATACTGAAAGTTCTCAACGACCAAATGGCATAAGTTCCACTATCGTCGGCCAAGAAATCGAGGAAATTTAAGGGTCGATTATAGCTCGAATCGCAACGCAACTCAGAGACTGGACCCGAAAACTACAATATGCCTAAGGGCATGAGTGCCACTATCGCCGACCAGGAAAAAATCGAGGAAGTTTAAGGGTCCATTACAGCTCGAATCGTAATGCAACTCGGAGACTAGACCCGAAAACTGCAATACGCCTAAGGGTATGGCATAAGTGCCACTATCGCCGACCGAGTAAACCGCCGGGCAACACGCCCGTAAGGTCACTTCGACCTAGAGCATAAAGGGCCATCATCATCCGCCCATGCAGGCAGGAAAGAGCTTGAGGGTCAATTGAAGCTCGAGTCACAATGCGACTCGAAGACTGGACCCAAAACAGTTGGAACAACAAATGCCCAAGGGCAAGAGATGAAAACGATTACTACCTGCCTGCACGAGCACACAAAATTCGAGGACAAGAAGGCTCGAGCTGGAGCCCAACTCGGAGACTAAGCCTAAACAACCAGGCCAAGCACGGAGGCCCCAGCACCTGCACGCGCCAAGGATCGCACTTAAGAGCCCCCGGGTCTGTCCGATACGTCCCGGACCTATGAGGACCTCGCCAAACACCAAAACCAGCATGCTCGATCAAAAGCAACAGCAGGAAAAAAAGTACAGAAGAAATAAAGCCTCAAGTTTCTTCTTATATATTACATGCGCAAAAAAATATGCATTCTCCATCTACAGGCATACCCTACGTATATCAGAGGCAAAGTGACAAAATGGCAAAATCTAAAGCGACAAAATGGAAAAGTCTATACTCTACGCTAAAGGGATACAGCTTGTCAAATTCGCCCTCCGCAATGTCAACAAGAAATAATCGAGCGTCATGCTCATCCGCCCTTGCTCGAGCCAATTCCTCCGAGAGGACGAAGCCCCTTGCACCGACCTCCTCGAGTACCTCTCTTTGGGATCTACATCGAGCATATTCCTCGATCCTCTACCCCCGATCGAGGGATCCCGTTAGCTCGGCTTGGGCATCAGCAACATCCTTCATACGAATTGTCATCTTACGATCAGCCTTTGTTCGGCTTAGTGGCGCTTCTGCCCGGGCATCAATTATCTTGCTCTGGCCTTTGAGAGATCAAATTCGAGTTTCTTAATCATATCTGTTTTAACTTTGGTTTTGTTATGAGCCAAACGGAGTTGGACCTCGAAGGCAGGAACCTTAGCCGAGGCACTCATCTCCTCCAAAGTTCGAGCCTGAACTTGAGCTTTTAGCTCCCCGCAAGCAACTTTGAGGTACTCCAAGGCCTCCGCCTTTCTCAACAACTGATACGGCAAAAGCGGTTAGCCTTAAGGTTAGAAAGGAGCGAAGCACGTACTACAGAAAGTTACCTGCTCCATCAAATAGCTCTCATAGTTTGAGCTCCGGTGCGCCTCATATTTCCAATGCTGTAGATCAACTTCCTTCTCCTCGCTAAGGAGCCTGAGGGATTCGCCCTCATCCAGAATTTTCTGAAGCTTGGCCCCTTGACGGAGAAGCCCAGACCTAAGACTATCACAGGCTTGCATAAGGAAGGTTGAATAGAGGGAGGAGGGCACGGGGCATAGGGAAGCTGTACATGAACTCACCACAAAGTGAAGCCGACGGACTTCCTCGAAGTCGGAACACACTCCTGTTGATCTTGCCCCTGCAGCCCTAGAAGAACCGACCTCAGGCACGGCGTATTCGCTCAAAGGAACCACCAGCCGGGAATTAGGCGCTCTGGGAGCAGTGGACCCAGGTGACACCCCTTTCTCGGAAATGTGAGCCGGACCAGCACCACTAAAGGCTCCATCACACCGCGGGTGCCCCATCCCAAGGAACCGCCCGATATCTGCAAACGGCGAATCCAGCACAAATGGAAGGTGAAAATATTACCTTGGGTATGTGAAGGCAAGGCAAAGGCAGCATATGCACATACCTTTGTACTGCACTTCCCATCCGATACGAAGTACAGCTCGCCACCTACGTTTGTCATAGGACGAATGGGTCACCAGCTTCCGGACCCAGCTGGGCAGATCATGGACTTCACCCGGCGTCCACGAAGTTGCTGCAATAAGGGAGACAACATTATTGCTAGACAACATTATTGCTCAGCTGATTTTTGCTATAGGCGAAATCTGAAAAAGCGCCAAACGCCTCACTCACATGCATAATTCCACCCTTCGAGAAATGGCAAAAACTCCACAGGGATAATGTCGGTCATCCGGACCCGGATAAACCAACTGGCCCACTCTCGATCCCCGCTTTTCTCGTCATCAATAATAAAGGGCGTGGAAGAGAGACATTTCAGAGTTAGCAGGCCTCGACGATGAAAGGGCCGATATAGCCTGACAAGGTGATCAAACGTGAATTCAAGCCCGGCCTTCTCCGTGAAGAACCTCATCATCAACACCGTTTGCCAAAACGATAGATGAATCTGTGCCAAGGTAACCCGATACTTCAAGCAAAAATCAAGCACGACCCTATCAGGGGGGCCAAGGGTATAGGTATACGCTCAAGAATCCATCGGTAGAGTCCGCAATGCCCTCATCTGGGGAAAGCACCTGTAGTGTTATCCCATCGCTCCACCCGTAGTATCTCCTCGCCATCTCTAGGTGTTCCTCTCTTATCAAGGACGCCATCTCCAGAGCAAACTCCCTCGGTTCCTAAGCACCAGGAGCAGCACCCCTCGTCCCCTACCAGATCGGCCCCGAAGTGGTTTCCATGACTATGGTGAAACTAACAGGTCAAAGCAAGCAAGCAAGCACCAACACTTTTTGCGCCTAAAGAGATGAAGTACCCCGTGCCAAATTAGAAAGGCGACTATCTAAAAGTAGTGAATTATTGCGAAAAAGCCGAAGCCACCCCACATATATGCGAGAAGCAGCGACGATTCGCATACTCGAGGCAGGCCCCAGGAAGCCAACAACCTCGATACAGATCGACGGGTCAATACCCGATCCAGAAATCATCCTTCAACGAGGAGTCAAGACTCAAGGGGCCGTTCGTATTATCTCCGAGCTCAAGATAGCACTCTACGTCAAGAACCCCCGGCCTAAAGAAGTCGGACTTCGGGAAGCTTTAAACGCCAACACTTGATGCAAGGCATGTACCTGGTCTCGTGATCCCCTCTTTTTAAAAAGAAGAATAAACACAGGAAGCTCCGATCACGAAAGCTCCACAAAGGTCTGAGGAAGCGCCCGAATATAGGCAAACTCCTTAGCAGAAGTCTATCATATACATTCTAAAAGGGCTATCTACATCAAGATCAATAGGGGCCCCCGGGTACCCGAAGATGACCTTCATCCAGGGTAACATTCCCAAAGGCCCCAGAACTCGACGCATGATCTCCATACAACTCGGAGGGCCTCAATAGCCCGGACCTATCAGATCAATCCAAGATTGGTCCGAAGTACGACGATGGGTTCGGATGAGAGCTATACCGATTAGCAGAAGACCGGGACGGACGCTCACACCCAAGCCTGATATCAGCAGCCAGCAAACAAAACAAAGCGTTCAAAGGGCCCCGAAGGGAATGAGAGCATACAGAAACAAAGCAAAGTTCGAAAGCAAAAATCAACAGGGTATATTCTTATTTATAAAAGTTTATGTACAAACAGCCCTCGAGGGGTCATTGCATACAACTTGCAAAAGCCTATAGGAGTCTACGCCTAAAGCGAAGGAATGGAAAAATGTACATGCGATGAAACCCGGCGCCCGGTCCGCCCTTGAGAGTCTATTTCCGGTATCAGCATCCTCGGGCACCGCACCCTCGAGCACGTATCCTCGAGGGTGACTCCTTCGATCTCCACCTCTCATAGGTTCCCAGCTCAATCCCCCGAGGGATCCCCGCCGGAGAAGATGAAGAAGAGGAAAAGGAGGGGATGTAGAGCAGGCAGAGAAAAGAGACATGGCCCGCCGAAGCCAAAGGTTAAAGATTCGGCGAGCCCCAGCTTCAGCGGCCGGTAGTGCCACTTTATCCCTTGGTAAAGAAAAAGCCCTAGGGATGAAGTGCCATACCAGGATCGGGTAGGAGAGTGAGCAGTGGTACATAATTCGAACAGTTATCTACATAAGGGAGAAACTGACTCCCCATCCATCATCACCTCGGCCCAGTAGCAGCAGCAAGAGACAGCATACCAACGACTACAACAATAGCAAAACAGTACGTTTATGTTCGACGAAGGGAAGCCCCGGTAGAAGGCCACAACACAGTCTAAGGAAACTCCTCCAAACGGCCTTAAGGTCAAGAGCCCCTAGTATGATATTCAGGGGTGAAAGAAGATGATAAGAAGGGAAAGGCAAGCGAGCCAACGGAAGCACTGGGATAGGAAAAGCAAAGCCAAGGTACCCCTGTTTATAGGAGATTACAACACGGTCATCTAGGTTTTGGAAAGCTGACCGACGGACGCAGTTAATGCATCCATGGAAAATCGAGCCAATGGCGGTACCTTCACCTTGAAAAATGAGAATCATGAGTGCAATAGATGAAGTTGAAAAGCACGAGCCCGTGGATGTCCAATCACCATGAAGCTCAGGCCAGGAGTCGCATCATCGGTACGTCGTCGCCGAAAGAAGCTCAAGGAGTCAAGTGTCAGAAACATTTCCCATCTCTTCATTATGGGAAATACGGAGACTATCTGTATGCGGCGAAATTAGAAGACTTAATTTCTCGTTGTCGGGACATTTTGGAAGCATGCCTCGGGACCCCGAGGGCAGGAGGCCATGACCAAGTTCCCGACCTCGGGGCTCATCGGAGCCCGACTCAGAGGAAACGAAGACCGAAGCCAAGATGGAGAGGGAAGCCCCCAGGGCACATGGATACATCTGACAGGCCCAGCCTATCCAGAGCCTATGCTAAGGCATCACGTCAAGTCATCTCATTTCCATACTTTGTAATTAACGCCCATGTTCTTGCAACCGAGTTCCCCTCCTATGTAAAGGGGACTCACGCTACCTTGTAACGGGCAGATGTTGCTATATTTCTCCACTAAAGCAATAGTATCTCTCTCTCTTTCTCCTATTTTGTTCGTTCTCACTGGCTTGAGGCCGCTTTAACATCTATTGTCTTCTTACTTATTTCATGTTATATTGCGCAACTTTGGTCGTAAAGAGCCTTGCTTGATCGTATCCTTAATTTTTATCCTATTCCCAATTGCCCCCGATAGCTCGAGCTTGATTCGAGTCCTGACCCCGAGGTCCTTATTGACCGGCTTTGCATCCGGGCAACAGGCCCCTTCGGTATGATTACTGTCTTGTTTTAGCTCGCATTTCATTGTTAAGCTTCATGTTCTTAGCATCAACTACTCTAACAACTAGCTCGGGAATAGATCACGTATTTTTAGAATCCCATTTACAAATTTAATTGTTGTTACCATTTTTACGGTAAATAAAAATAAATATTCCCAATGCTGTTATCCTACCTGTCAACCTCTGCACTTCTTTTTTGCTCGTGAGTATATCCAGTATTTCTTCAATAGCTTTAATCTGTGCTGGATTTACTTCAATTCCTCGGTTAGAAACAAGGAAACCTAAGAACATATCTGATGACACGCCAAATGCACATTTCTCAGGATTTAACTTCATATTAAATTTGCGGAGAATCTGAAACATATCTGACAGATGTTGGATATGATCCCCCACCTTTTGTGATATAACTAGCATATCATCGATATAAACCTCCATGATTTTTCCCAAATGTTCTTGAAAAATCTTAGTTACTAACCTTTGGTAGGTGGCTCCAGCATTCTTTAGGCCGAAAGACATAACTTTATAACAGTAAGTCCCCCTGTCTATAATAAAGGAAGTTTTTTCCTCATCTAAATGATCTATTTTTATTTGATTATATCCTGAATAGGCATCTAAAAAAACTTAATAGTTCATGTCTTATAGTAGCATCAATTAGTTGATCATGTGTGGTAATGGAAAAGAATCTTCATGGCAAGCTTTATTCAAATCAGTATAGTCTACACAAACTCGCCACTTACCATTCTTTTTGGGTACCACTACAGTATTAGCTAGCCAATTATGATATTTTACCTCACAGATAGATACAATTTTTAAAAGCTTTTGTACCTCATCCTGAATCACCTGGTTTTTGAAGGATCCTTGCTTCCTTTTCTTCTATTTGACAGGTGGATACGTCGGATTTTCATTCAGCTTATGGGTCATCACCTCTGGTGGTATACCTGTTATATCTGAATGCGACCAAGCAAAGCAATATGCGTTAGCTTTTAAAAATTCAATTAACTTACTTTTCATCTCTAGACTGGGGTTGGTTCCATTGTAAACATTTTTGTCTGGCCAATGTATAAACAGAACCACCGCTTCCAGTTCCTCAATTGTTGTTTTGATGTTTTCATTCTCTTCTAGCTCTTGGATAGTATCAGGCCTTGAGTCTACATCCGTTTGTCCATCTGCAGTTGAGGTTTGTGCTACTAAACCCTCAACTGAATTCTGTAATTGCTATTTTTCATCTGCAATGTCATTTTTTGCGCTTGAATCTGCCACTGAATTAATGCTTCGGGAAGCCTATTGATCACCACAAATTTGTCTTATTCCTCTTTGCGAAGGGAACTTGATAACCTGATGCAAGGTAGATGGAACAACATCCATCTCATGAATCCAATGTCTGCCAAGGATCATATTGTACGCCATAACCATATCTATTACTTGAAATTTCGTATCTTTAACTACTCCTTCTGTGAATGTGGTGAGTATTATCTCCTCTTTTGCGGCAACTCTTGAATTGTCAAATCTAGATAAGGTACGTGCTTTGGGTACCAACTTGTCATCAGCTTGCATCTCGTTTACCACTCTTAAAATAATGATACAGAGCTACCTGGATCAATCAAAACTCGTTTTACATTAGTATCATGTACAAGTAAAGATATTACCAGTGCATCATTGTGTGGGATTAACTCGCCATCTGCGTCTGCATCATCAAATGTTATATTGTCTTCTTCCAAAACTTGGCGAACTTGCTTCCCGTGGGTAACTGTGATTTTTGATGCCTTTTTTGTAGCCGTATATGTCATGCCATTGACCTCCTCCCCTACACTTATAACATTAACTATTCTTTTTGGTGATGGAGGTTTTGGTGGCTCCTATCTATTCTTCATATATGCTTGCTTACCCTTCTCACTAAACAAAGCGGTTAAGTATCCTTGTTTTAATAAGTGCTCTACTTCACCTTGTAGCAATCTGCAATCTGCTGTTTTGCGACCATGATTATTATGAAACTCGCACCAGAAATCAGGGTTTCTTCTATTTGGGTTCGATCTCATTTCCTTTGGCCACTGCACCTTATCTCCCATGCTTTTTAAAACAGGTACCAACTCAGATGTGCTAACATTGAAACTGTAACCACCAATCTTTGCTTTTGAACTTCTGTCATTGTCCCACGCATCTCGCATGTCTCGCTATTTTCCAAACCTGGACGATGAACCCGAATCTCTGTCCCTTGTTCTGGAATCGTACCTCAAATTCTCTTGTTTTAAACATGAATCCCTTCCTGCTGGTCCCATGTAAGGTTCGTACCTATTCTTACCGAACCTTTTTTCAGTTTCTGGTCGACTCGAACTTACTCTTTCATCTCCCCGGGACTGAGTGATAGTATCTTCTTCTATCCGCAATTGCGTGCTATACCTGTTATAAATATCATTCCAAGTTATTGCATGGAATTATCATAAGCTTTCTTTGAGTCTCCTCGTGGCTTATAGGCTCTTCTCATTTAAATTACTTGCAAATGCCATAGCCGCCCAATTGTCAGGTATGCATGGTAGCATCATTCTTTCATGTTGGAATCTATCCACGAATTCCCGGAGTAGTTCCGTATCTCCTTGTTTTGTTTTGAAGATGTCTTCCATCCTCTTCTCAACTTTCTGAGCTCCCGAGTGTGCTTGTTTACCTTGAAAATGGTAATTACGATTAGATTTGATTTTGTGGTTCTAAAAATATGTGATCTATTTTTATGCTAGTTGTTAGGCAATAGATGCTAAGTAAGAGATTAGAAAATGAGATAACAGCTTGTAGGTAGTGTAATAATCAAACCAAATGGCTGGAGATCGGGCCCTCGAGCTTGCATACACGGGGCCTCGAAGTCGAATCGGATGCCCTTTTGAGGGCAATTGATGGAGGATTAACAGTTATGATAGCTTTGATGGAAGCCTTTTATGACCACTAATGAGCAATAAATGAAGAACAATAAATAGAACACAATGAATATAAGGAATAAATGAGATCAAGAGAATATGTTAGAGAGCAGAAAAATGTTCTTGTATATTTAGTATTGAGTATCAGCCCCTTTACAAAATGACAAGGGTCCCCTTTATATATGAGGGGGAATCCCAACATAGTACAAATGCATTTATTACAAAGATACATGGTTAATACAACTATTTAATGCCACGGTTTGGCCTTGAGCTAGCCAAATAGACTAGGTTAGCTTTAGTCACATGCCTTGGGAGCCTCCCACTTTTTCACCATAACTATCGATCTACACTGCTCGAGGCTCGAGGTCGATAATCCCTCGGGTGTTAATCACAACCATAATCTCGAGCCTATGGAAACGTGCTTATGAAGCATCATAATGCCAAAAATTGGACCTTTCGATTTTATCGTATACAGATAGTCTCCATGTTTCTTAGAGTGAAATGATAAGAAACAACTTTGATATCCATCTCCTCGAACTTCCCATGATGATGTCATACTTACGATGAAAGCCTTTGTGATAACTGAGGCGTCCTGTCGGTTCACCTTTCCAGAATCATTCGATGTACTACCAACTCATATTCTCCAAAGTGATAATATCATCGCCAGTCCAGTTCCCAAAATGCATTGATTGCGCATGTCGGTACATTTTCAAAGTCATTGATTGTTTCATTGGTTACGCTACCACCATTTCTATAAATGGAAGCCTTTTTGAACCAAAACTTCATTCAAATGTTCTTCAACAGCCTTTTACCCCTTCCTTCTCTTCATCCTCATCCACTTTTATCTTCCATGTTTGAGGCCTGTGTCCTTAAGGTCATATGGCAGTGTTCTCATCAGTTACGCCATGGCCCTTTCCCAAAGCTTTCCCCTACTGAGCGGGATTGTACTGATTTGTTGTTGTTGTTGTTGTTGGCCCGAGGTAATGAGAGAGAAATCTCGAATTATCTTTGTATAAAAGGATATGCGGACTACGAACTTCTACTCATCTCCCCTAATTACCCGGTGTGGCATGTCGCTCCTTTTGCTTTTCGCGGAGTGAGATGGTGCCATCTACTAACTGTTGCATCCCGCACCGGTGAAACGTCTCAAGAAGTGGCTTCACAATAGTAGTGCTGGCGAGACTTATACTCGCTAGATTTTTCACCCAGGCACTTCTTCATCTTTTACTACTTCTTCATCATCTTTTTCTTCATCTTTTTCTTCTTTTTCCTCATCATTTTCTGCTTCTTCTTTAGTCTTAACGATACCATTTGAAAGATAGAGAGGAGACCCCGAGAGAACGGTTCTCGAAGACACTGCCCCCGAGTATGTACCCCCCAAAGCAGATTAGGCTTGTAGCTGTTATATATTTTCTTTTTTCTTTGGCTTCTCTATTTCTGTGTAAGGATCCTTCATGGGCTTTTGTAATCATGTGTAAGGACCCTTCGTGGGTTTTTGTAATCATCATTTATTAATGAAAAAGTGTTTCTTTAATTTTGTACCTGATTTTACTTGCGTTTATGAAGAATCTGAGTGCTTGACTCTATTGATTGGTCTGAATACCGGGTCCGGGTATAGGTGATTCCCCGATCCTTGATTGGTTAATACGATATCCTATGAAGCCTTTTATCTTTCCTCGGGCTGAGGTCGAATTGAATTGATACGAGCTTAGGTTGTCGGGACCCTCAACTTTGAGTTGAATAAGAGTAGGGCTTCAAATTTTAAGAACGAAACTTAGCCTTTCAGACCCCGTCGATAGTCCTCGAAGGGTCACTTGCTCGGATGCCTGAGAATAAAGATAGCCTTTAGGCTTTCAAAGGCAGTCCCGAATGAGAGTTCGCTCAAGCTCGGGCGACTTGAGAACTTATTTCAAATTTAGAGCGAAGATAGCCTTAAGGCGTTATAGATAGATACCGAATGAGGGTATGCCTGGACTCAGACAGTCCTTGGATTAAAATAACTGAGGGGGCATTTAACTTGATCCAAAGGTGAGAAATAGCCCTAAGGCTTTATTAGTAGTTTTCGAGTGCAAATTGGCTCGGGCTCAGGTAGCTCGAGGGCCAGAGGGTCGGGTAGATGTCTCGCATTTGCAATAGCAGAAATCCTCGAGGTAGGGTACCACTTCGAAGTCAGGCCTATATGAGTAGATTTTTAGATCTTATATTCTTTTTGACAGAAGTCCTCGAGATCGGGTACCATCTCGAGGCTTGTAATAATATTAATGGCTCCTTAGAGCCTATCTTCTTCTTGATAGAGGTCCTCGAGATTGGGTACCATCTCAAGGCTTGTAATGATATTAATAGATTCTTAGAGCCTATCTTCTTCTTGACAGAGGTCATTGAGATCGGGTACCATATCGAGGCTTGTAATGATGTCAATGGTTTCTTAGAGCCTATCCATTTTTTGACGGAGGTTCTCGAGATAGGGTACCATCTCGAGGCTTGTAATGATTTTGATGGCTCCTTAAAGCCTATCTTCTTCTTGACAGAGGTCCTTGAGATCAGGGTACCGTCTCAAGGCTTGTAATGATATTAATGGTTTCTTGGAGCCTATCCTTTTTTTGATGGAGGTCCTCGAGATCGGGTACCATCTCGAGGCTTGTAATGGTTTTGATGACTCTTTAGAGCCTTTTTTCTTTTTTGATGGAGGTCCTTGAGATCGGGTACCATCTCGAGGCTTGTAATTATATTGATGGCTCCTCAGAGCCTTTCTTCTCTTTTGACGGGAATCCTCGAGATCGGGTACCATCTCGAGGCTTGTAATGATGCGGGGGTCTTTGATCCCCAAAGCGTCGCACGATAGTGTTAATTGCATGACATGGTTATGAAATGACCAAGGCAATCCCGCTGATGCATCTTCTCTAAGCAAAAAATGGCTTAGCCAGGATTTTTAATTAGCCTTTGAGGCAGGCAGATAGTCACTGCTTTCTCCATATATAGGGATGTCTTCCCTCTTTTGAGGATTCCGCTATTGAGTAGTTATCCTCCTTTATAGAGTTTTTCTTTCCTGCGTTAGGTTCTTCACCATTTCAACTTTGAAGCCCTTGCTCAAATTCCCGATCCAATTTCCTAGTTTTACCACAATCATGGCTGCTACGCCAGGGTCCGCTCGGTAAGGAGAAGGGAGTTCCGCCTCTGGTTCCTGCCTGGTTGGTGATGCACCATTAGTGCCAGGTGAGCCAACCTCCAGACATTTTGTTTCGAGGGGCACTTTCCATCAGAAGAACCTCCCAATGTTCGGGGTCATTGGGAGTATGCCTCGAAGTTTATTTCTTTAATAGGAGAGGGGCACCTTGAGTTAGTGAGGAAAGATTGTGGATGGGGGAAAAGGTAGTACTGTGGGTACCTTCCCCAGAAGAGAGTATCAGGGATCATGCCGAGGGGTTTCTAAACGTATACACATACCCCTTTACGCTGGGACCCCTTGATAGGGTCGTGCTTGGCTTCTGTCAAAAGTACCAGGTTACCTTGGCACAGGTTCATCCGTCATTTTGGAGGATAGTATTGATGATGAGGTTCTTTGTGGAAGAAGCAGGGTTTGAATTCACTTTTAGCCATCTTATCAGGTTGTACCGACCTTTTTACCATCGAGGTCTGCTAACCCTACGATGCCGATCCACCACGCCTTTCGTTGTTGATAATGAAGAAGACAGGGATCGGGGATGGATGAGCCAATTCGTCCGAGTATGGACTGTTGATATTATCCCTATAGAGTTTCTACCATTTCCTGAGGAATGGAATTTTACACGTAAGTGGTACACTTGTGCCTTCGTAGTTTTGCTTATGGCGGAGGCGAGCTCCATAAATGCGCCTTTCTTTCCCTTCCTGCAGCAATTTCATGGATGCCGTGTGAGGTCCCCGATCTGACGGATTGAGCTTGGAAGCTGGCGACCCACTCGACTTATAATGAGCGTAAGTGACGAGCTTTGTCTAAGGGTAGATGGGAAGAAAAATACCATGGCATGTGCTATGTGATTTGCTCCTTTTTTGAAAGGCACTTTCTTTTTACGCGTACTAACTCCGTCATCGTAGGCATTGGGGAGTTCTTTGAGGCGAGATTGTGCCCTCTAGGAGAGGGAGAAAGATCGTCGGCTTTAGGGCCGAGGGACAATAATAATAATAATAAGCAGAATGGGCCTTCACAGGGCGACGATGATTATAACAAGACGAGTTTAGCCCGGAGGCTTAGAGAGTGTGCATCAACCGAACCCCCAGTGCCTGAGATTTCTGGTTTTAGAAAAACGATCCCTCCTCTGTTGCTGTCTTCTTTTATCATCGAAGGTACTTTGAGGAACGAGGGTTCTCAGCCGCTGACTTCTTCTCCTATCGAAGGCACTTCGAGGGATGTTCGACACTAGGGGTCGCATATATCAGGCGATCGTATCCTCACCGGGGGTGGTTCTACCGGGGTTGATAGAGCCAGACCAGTAGATGTGCGCTCAATTTTCGAGGAAGCTCAGTGGCTCTACTCTGAGGTGAGTTTTGGCCGATCGTATTGGTTTTATAGTTTGGTAATTTTTACTTTCTTATCGAGTTTCTCTTTTATAGGCCTTTAACAAGCTCAAGTCTGAGTTGCTCCGTTGTGAGACCAGGTTGCGAGAGGGGGGTTGATGCGAAGAAATCCCTCAGGCTCCTTTACGATGAAAAGGAAGACGAGTTGGCACACTTGCGGTATGAGGCGAGTCGAAGTCTGAGCTATGAAAGCTACCTCGAGGAGCAGGTAATATTTGTTTCGAGGGACTGCGTGTTTCCTCTTCTATCTTCCGAGGCTACTGTTTTGTTTACTTCAGTTGCAGAAAAAGACGGAGGACCTAGATTGCCTTAGGAGCAAAGTTGGTCAAGCCAAGTGCGAGCATGATGAGCTAAAGGCTCGGGTGGAAACTCAGGTAGCAGCTAAGAAAGATGTTTTGGCCAAGGCTTCCGCCCTTGAAGTGCAACTTCGCAATGCTTATGAGAATAGCTTTGGTCCGAACGGACATGATTTCAAGGCTCAAGTCTGAGCTCTTGAAGATGAAAGTCGAAGTCGTGGATGCCCGGGCTGAAGCCAAAGTAATCCGAACTAAGGCTAATAAGAAGGTGGATGTTTATTTGATGGATGTTGCCGACGCTCGTGCTAAGCTAAGAGGGGCTCTCGACTAGGAGGGTAGGAATAAAGAGTATGTAAGGTGTAAATCTCGGAGGGAAACCGTCGAGGAAATTCATGTCAGGGGCTTCGATCTCTCGAAAGAGATAAAGTAGGTGAAGGCAGAAGAATATGATGCTAAGTTCCTTCTGTCCGATGTCGAAGATGGTGAGAAAGAGGCCGACGGACCATAGTCCCCGAGGGGGAAGTAGATTAGGCCTCTCCTTTCTTGTTTTATGTATAGTGCTTTCAAAGAACTTTGTAACTCACATATATGTATAAAAGGAATCCTCACGATTTTATTTTTCATGCATTTCCTTTTGCCTTGATGTTTCTTAGTCGTTAGCCAGATGAATTAGTCTTCGAGTTAAAGAAATCCTCAGATTCATAATATGAAGCTAGGGCTCATTAGGTTGGCCCGTAGGCTCTTACGCGCTTGGTCGGCATGACTTTTTAGTATAAGCCGGTGTTTGAGCTTTTATGCTTTTTCTCTTAGGCATATTTAGTTAACTATTTCGGGTTCAGTCTCCGAGTCGGGTTTCGACTCGAGCTCATTTGACCCTTAAGTTTTTGAATTTAAATCTGGCCCTTAGGCTCTTACGCATTTGGTCTGTACGACCTTTTATATGGGCTAGCGGCAGTGGCTCTTACGCATTGGTTCAGTACGACCTCAAGTATGGGCTGACGACGGTGGCTTTTATGCATTGGGTCGGTACAACCTCTAGTATGGGATGGCAGCAGTGGCTCTTACGCATTGTGTCGGTACGACCTCTAGTATGGGCTGGCAGTAGTGGCTCTTACGCATTGAGTCGGTATGACCTTTCATATAGGCTTTATTTTTCCCTCGTTAAAGACCTTTTTGAAATTGTGTTTGCCTGACTCTTCGACGGTTTGATAGAAACCTAGATTGTGAGTCGTTATATGGCGATGATCGAGCACCTCGGGAGGTTTTGCTCGGTGGCTGAGTGTTTCGAAACCCATAGTTTGGAGCTGACATGGTAGAAGTTCTTTTACCTATGTTGAGGGCAGCATGTTTAACCGGTTCTTTTTAAAGTATCTTCGAAGTAATTGAAGGCCTGTGATTTTATAGCGACTGTCGGGCGTCCCCGAGTCACGTTAGTTTGGCTAGTACAGCCTTGTGACCGTAGTCATTGTGTTTGGCCAGAGCCTTTCAATCCCCGAGTGAAGTAGTTTCAGCATCTATATCGAGGGTATGCCTTTTTAGGGGTCTTATAAGTTCGATATATAGCCTTAACTTTAAGATCGGGATTATGTCTTTCGTAAGGTCTTACAAATTTTTACATGCCTTTGAGGTCTTAAGTTTTGGTTACTTGGTACAAGTATGGTTCATGCCTTGCTTGAGGTCTTACAGATATTGTTGTTGCCTTATATAGGTCTTACGAAACCGAGGCTACCCATATAGGGTCTTATGGCCTCGGGTTTTTGATAAGTCGATGGGGGTGGCGATTGGCGGTAGTCCCCGAGTCGTCGAAAGTTTCTTGGCTCGGGAGCCATTCCTTGAAAACTTGGTATTGCCTCATCGAGGGCTTACGAGTTCCAATCTTCCGACCTAGAGGTCATACATCCTCGAGTTTTTGACGCCAGTCCCCGCATGCTCGGGATGTTTTTTGGCTTTAGAGCCATTTTATAAACTTGATGTTGCCTCATTGAGAGCTTAGCTTCGATTTTTTGACGCCAGTCCCCGAGTGTTCGGGACATTTTTGGCACTGGAGCTGTTTTTGCAAAAAATACCGAACTCCTTAGAAATGCGAAATGCTTTGATGGATGGGAAAGTATTCTTCGATTACTTGGTACAAGTACACATGTTTTTGCTGTTAAGGGCTCGGTTATTCTATATGGATATGGTTCGTTCAACCGTTTGGCCCGATACATCATTTTCCTGTCGAGACCTCGCTCAGCACATCTTGGCTTCTCCGAGGAGGTGACCTTCTGGCAGGATGCCCCCCCCAATATTCGAGGTTGATTGAAAAAGAAGCCTTGAATATTTGTTGAGTCTTCCTTGGGTAGCATATAGATGTTGCTTCGTTAAAAACCTTGCCGGTAAAACCCTTTTTGGGATAAAAACCCGATCGAATGAAAAGAGTGAAATATATACTTTTGGAACCTAAGGCCTTCGAGTTGGAAAGCTCTTTGGCCGTTTCGATCAGATACCTACACTCAGGTTAGTATAAAATGTAACTGAAAAAGGGAGATGATCATACCTTAGTGCTGACGACGTTTCGGACCACGATGTGATACAATCATTTGTTATGAGGACCCGGTACGGTCCTTCGTTTTGTTTAGTCAGGCGTAGCCAAAAATGTAGCTTGCTATCGCTATCTTACTGTTTGCTTATCCTTTGGCTCCTTTGATGGTGGAGGTATTAGTATTGGTGCCACATCATGCACTGCGAACATCTCTTTTGCCGCATGTTGTTCCCCGTACACAGTTTTTACCCCATCCTTTGTCAGGAATTTCATCATTTGATGGTGGGTGGATGGTACTTCTCTAATGCAGTGTATCCATGGCCTCCCGAACAAGGCATTGTACCTCATGTCTCCTTCGATGACATGGAATTTGGCATTTTGGGTTGTGCCGGACACATTGACTAGGAGGGTGATTTCTCCTTTCATTGTTTCGCTCGCCATGTTGAACCCGTCGAGGACTCGAGAGGCGGGAAATATTTGGTCAAGCAGTCTGAGCTGCTCTACCACCCTCGACCTGATAATATTGGCCGAGCTACCTGGATCCATAAGTACACGTTTAATTTGAAATGTATTTACAAGGAAAGAGATTACTAGTGCGTCGTTGTGAGGCTGAGACAAGGTCTCGATGTCCTCATCACTGAATGTGAGAGCGTCCTCATGTATGTAACCTCGAGTTCGCTTTTCTCTAGTGATTGATATTTTTGTTCTTCTGATCATGGGTTCTTGTGGAGCATCAATGCCTCCTAAGATCATGTGGATGACATGTTGCGGCTCATTTGTTTCATTCTTCTTGGTCGCCTCTCTTTCCTGGAACTGATTTTTGGACCGGTCGCTAAGGAATTCTCGGAGGTGACCTTTGTTGAGCAATAGGGCTACTTCATCCCGGAGTTGCCAGCAACCTTCGGTCCTGTGACTGTGCATGTTGTGAAATTCACATACTAAGTTATGGTTTCTTTGAAAAGGATCTGATTGTACAGGACTTGGCCACCTGGTGTCTCTGATTTTACTGATGGCGAATACGATGTCTGAAACGTTGACATTGAAGTTGTATTCCGACAAGCGGGGCGCCTCTGTTGGCCCTGTGTGCCTATCGAATCCAGCCCTGCTAACGAGTCCTCGAGGATTCTGGTCTCAATCCATCCTCCGTTCGTTGTGGGGTACGTTGCACCTTGGGGAATTTCTTCTATCTTCAGTATATGGTTGGTATCTCTCCTTATTCGGCTTTGACTCCTTTGTCGGAAGCCTGCTAGGGTATACTAAGCCCGAGGGGGCTCCTAGTTGGTCGTCTTCGACCCTGATCTTTGATTGGTATCGGTTGTGGACGTCCGACCAAGTCACGATGGGATATTCGACTAAGTTCTGCTTCAGCTGCTTCGAAGCTACTGAGCGCTTGTTCAAACCTTGAGTGAAGTCTTGCACCGCCCAATCATTGGAGATCGATGGTAGTTCTATTCGTTCCATCTGAAAGCGAGATACGAACTCTCGCAGCATCTCGTTCTCCCTTTGCTTGATTTTGAAGACGTCGGATTTTCTTGTAGCTACTTTGATGGCACCATCATGTGCCTTTATGAAAGAAACTGCCAGCATGGAAAATGAATCTATCGAGTTTGGGTCCAGGTTGTGATACCACATCATTGCCCCTTTTGAAAGCATTTCTCCGACTTTTTCAGTAGGATGACTCGATCTCGTCGTCCTTCAGGTCATTGCCCTTCACTGCACAAGTATAAGCAGTGATGTGCTCGTTGGGGTACGAGGTTTCGTTTCACTTCAGAAGGTCGGGCATTTTGAACTTCTTGAGAATGGGTTTTGGGGCCGCTTCTTGTGGGAACGGCTTTTGTACAAACTTCTTTGAATCTACACCTTTCAGAATCGGGGGTGTGCCCGAAATTTGATTGACCCTAGAATTGTAGGTCTCTACCTTCTTGTCGTTGGCTTCTATCTTCTTCTCGCCTGACTCGATCTTTTTTGTGAGGTCCTCGAGCATCTTTATGATGGCGGGGTCGGCTACCGACCCATTGTTGCTTGATCTTTCTGGTACCTGCTAGGCTCGAGGAGCCGTTTCCCGAGCCACCGTGCTGGGAGTCTTTTAGTGGCTTTGCAGCTGAGCAATTGCTAGCTGTTGTGCTTGTAACATTTCGAAGATGACGTGAAAGCTAACCCCTTGTTCTTCCTGAGCCGTGTATTTTTTAGCGTCTTCTTGATTTTCCTAGTGTATGCTCTTGTTGGTGTGGGAGCTTATTTCGATGTGAGGAGCGTTGCGCGAGACCATGTCCACGGGAATTAGTTCTGGTGCATTCTCAGGATTTCGTGGTGGTACACCAACACCCGGAACATCCACACCATTCTCTCCATTGTTCTCACGATTGTTGTTTTCACGTGCGTTTTCTGAGTTAGACATTTTGACCTGAAATCAAATATCTTGGACAAGAAAAAGTTTGAAAGGTAACTTGCGTTATGTAGTAAACCAGCAAGAAAATAATCACTATTATTTTTAGCCCCATGGTGGGCACCTGTCGCGCCCCCGTTTTTTTCCTAAGCGGAAATCGGGTTTATGACATTTGGAGAGACAACTCATTCCTTTTGGGAACTGGGTTTGAATTTGGAGAGTCGCCACCTAATGATTAGGGTGCATTAGGACACCAAAAGAGTTCGATTTGAATAACTAGAGATAAGGTAAGGGCTTGAAATTATTCTAAGGGAAAGGTGTTAGGCACCCCTCAAAATCCATTAGTGTGGTTCCCGGCCAGATAATTATTGTGAATTGAGGTGCAATTAACGTATAAGCAAATAAGGCTCAAATAATAGAGAATTTCAACACATAATGGTTTGAAAGTAAACAAGTTTTGAAAGAACAATTAGAAAAGCTAATTTTTTTAGAATAAGGAGTTAAATTGCTAAAAGAATAAAGAATAAAGGAAAGGGGGTCCTGGGTTTATTAAAAATATGGATCACCCCACACAATGTCCGGTAATCACCCCGCAATGAGGGTCTACACGTGACATTATCGCGTGGTCATCATATTCATATCTACCCTTCCCACCCCATTAAGGTATTAAAGCGCGGATTGGTCTCGATTACTTATTGCATGTTATTACCCGTTCCATTCCTATCAATCCCGGAGACACTTAGGACTACTAATCCTAAAAGGGAGGGATGCTGGGCTTATTTGGAGTTTCAAAGGTAAAAATTCTAAGGCGACATACAAAAACACATATTGCATATGAAAGGGGAAACACATAAGCATATAGGCTCAAGTATACCTCCTCGAACAAACACATAAAGGGGTCGTTTGGTAGGGTGTATAAGAATAGTGCGGAATAAGGTGTATTAGTAATGCATGTATTAGTAATGCAAGCATTAGTTATGCAAATATTATTTCTTATCTATTGTTTGGTGTGGTGTATTAAAATTATAATGCATTGCATAATTTTTTTAAAAAAATAGTTACTTACAAAAATGCCCTCCATATTCTCTAGTTTTAAGGGACTTTAAGGATAATTTTGTTTTTAACCATGCTAATGCATGCATTAAAGCCTTGGTATTACTAATGTCATGGTTTTCTATGCATTACTTATGCATAGGATAATGCCAAGTATGGTGTATAACTAATACAAGTATTAGTTATACACAAGTTGAAAAAAGGTACCAAACAATGTATTAGTAATGCATAGAGCTAATGCTTGCATTATTTTTTCTAATACCTTCTACCAAACGACCCCAAAGTAGCATGTCTTACACATACTGCTTAGGTCTGATTGAAAAGTATTAAAGACGAGGGAGATGAGATTGTTGAGGCAGTTTTAGTTTATTGCATAACTCAGATAAGAAGTCCGAATCAAGCCTGCCTGCTGGTTGTAGTGATTAACAGATTCAGTTTTACAGTTATTATTCTAAGATTTGCCTAAGTGTTTAGACGGGGTCCTATAGGCATGATATCTACTGCATTTAAAAGGTGATGAGATAGTAGAAGCTTGAAATAAATTATTCGAAATCCTATAAGCATGCTTGTTAAACCTTGTTAAACGAGGGAATTAAGTTATTAAGAGAAGAAGAATGAACAAAAAAAAAGTGAACTGGTTACAGGTTCTGCAGGTGGTAGTATCTACTATTACTGACTTTAATTCCTAGGAGCATGTTATCTAACATTGACTGCGAATGATAGCAAATCAGATTGATTTAAGAAACTCCTATAGGCATGATTTCTATGCATTACTCGTTTTAAACCTGATAGGCATGACATCTAAATGAAGTTTGAATATGCAGAATTAAAAGTACCTTATAGGCAGGTTTTCTACATGAAGTTGAATATGCAGCATTAAAAGTACCCTATAGGCAGGTTTTCGTGAAGTTTGAATATGCAGAAGTTAAAACACCCTATAGACATATTTTCTACTCTTGCATGCATAGTTACCCAACCCTTTTCACTAGCCAGCCCCAAGTGTTTATTACAACTTATTATAAACCAGAATAACAAATTACATCAAAACAGAAAAATACAAAGAAAGTACAATCAGAGGAGGCCTGATTCTTGACTTCATCTCTGAGTTACGAGATAAACCAACTCAAAGACCATTGATCCAAAGCCTTTCTCCAATTTGAGTATGTCAGAGTTCCCTAAGAGACTAATGGGACTCCGGGCAATGCTCACACCCAAATTGTATTACCAGAATAGGGACAATTGCAGTGTGGAAGTGTCAGCCCTCAAGTGTCCAAGTTCATAGGGAGCTCATGGGTCCCAAGGCAAGGCTCACAAGAGGGGGGGGGCAGAACTTAAGTCTAAGAGAGAGTGCAGGTTAAGAAACAGAGTAAAGAAGAGGGAAAGAGGTGTTGGGAAACAGTTACAGAGTTAAGAACTTCACACAAAGGGGTTCAGGTATTGGGGATTACAAAGAGCCTATGCGCTTAGGCATTAGTTAATTCTGGGCATGCATAATAATAAGGAGTGTTGTTATGCTTACAAAATCAATCAGAATACACAATCACATAATGGTAACATAAAGGTTATGATCCCAGGGGAATCACGTTTGAGTCATAAACAGTAATACTTATTACTGCCATGCCTCAAATAAACCATCAGCATCAAACACATTGGGGTAGGGGTTTAGGACACATAATAGATTCAAAACAAGTAGAAGGAAATTACAACATGCTAAATTAAGTACTGGACTAACACAAGCAGTAGGCAAACAAGAAGGCAAAAGTATTAAGTAAACATATTGTTATGATGATGAAATCTTAATCAGAACATACCAGTTCAAAGAAGCAAAATATAGTAAAAGCAGGTAGCAGGACTTTGAAGATAGGCCACAGAACAAGTAGCAAGAGAGAATATTTTGAGTGTAAGTGATTTCATAACTAAGTGTGTTCGTCTGTATTAATGAAAGAGCAGGGTATTTCTAGTTTGAAGACAGACAGAAAATAAGGCAAGGATCATAGTTTAGCAGTAATTATGGAACTATGTACCAACTAAAATCAAATCAGTATAAGGACTTCCTTTAATTAAGGAGTTAAAATCAAACGGCAATGAGCAGAAAACATTTAAGGAAAGAAATCAAGTAAGCATCATGTGCAGGGTAGACAATTAGGGGTGAGTGCATAGAGGTTTAATTAAGGAAAGAATCTTTGAAATACTCGGTTAGCCAAATAAGGTAAGAAAACAAAGTAAAGTTGCAGCATATGGAGACAATCGAAAATCAGTACATAGCAAATCAGGGAGTCAAGGATTTCAAAATCACTGATTTAAGGAGAGTGGCATGGGTTCCCAAGAATAAACAAGTAAACCAAGTTAAAGACAAGAGAATCGAAAGTCTAAGGGGAAGTTTTCAAACCAATTCAAAAAACAGGGAAATCAGTAAAACAAGGAAAGAATCAATTACACTAGTGCAATCAGAATTACACGGGAGGTTTGAAATCAGTCCAAAATTGAAGGTCATTTTAGAGGGGAATTTAGCATATAAAAGAGTGCATAAACATTAGGCATGCGAGGCTGAACTTGTGACAAAGAGAATAACAATCACAAAATCAGTAGATAGTGAATTATCGCAACATGGTAGTCACATAGGTCAACTTAGTAATAGGGAAAAAGGGTATCAGATGAATGCAAAAGTTCGGGTAAAAAGACTTTTTCTGAAAACTATAATCTAGTTTCGATGCTTGCAAGAAACCAAATCACATAGAGAAACAGAAGTTGAAACAAAAAAGACTTCGAATCAAGTCGAGCTAATTCAAACAGATGAAGCAGTTTTTAGAAGTTCGAATAGGTCCAGAGAAATTAGGGTTTTGAAATTAATCGAATTCAGAGTATGACGAACAAGTAAATCACATAGAAAGTAGTCTCAAGACTCGAATGAACCCAAAATTTTAGGGTTTTCACCATTAATCGAGTTCTAGAGATGAAAAGCAAGTAAATCGGACAAATACTAACAAAATAGATTCAGAAATCTCAAAAGGTCAAAACCCTTAACATGCAAACTCAAGTAAAAGAACAACATAAGGAAACACAGTAGAACATGTTAGAAAATCAGAGAAAGCTTCGAAATAACTTAACAGAAACTCAAATCGGAAAAGATAAGGGTTCTTGAAGGTAGAGTTTTGAAGAAACCTTGAGAAAGCGTTTAAAAGTTTAGAGTAAACACAGATCTAAAGAAATCGGAAGAACCTCAAAGGTTAGGGTTTCAGAAGAACCCCAGATGGTGAGAAAGGCTTGGAAACCATCGATCTAAGCAGTAGAAGTCAAGAGTTCGACTTGAATAGCCATGGCTGGCTGGAGCAAAGTCAAAGATGACCGGAGACAGCCATAAGAACTGAAACTGACCAAGGTCTGGGCCGGGCTTTCCCGATCTGGCCTTGAAACCATAGTACTCGAACACATAGAAGTCAAGGAAAGTGGATACATGCCTCAAATGGCTTCGGAGGCCATGGATTTGGGGGATTTTCAGGTGGTAATTGAGGGCGGCGGCTAGGGTTTGAGAGGGGATTGAGAGACGATTGAGAGAGAAGGGGGTTTAGAGGCGGCTGTAGGCGAGAAATGGTTAGGGTTTGGGGGGTAGTTGGGAATTAATTTAGGAAAAGGGTTGGTGGTGGCCGTATTGAATGGGTAGGTAGGGGATCCGGGCGGGTTGTTCTAATTGGTCATGGGTTAGGTATGGCTAGGATTTGGGCTGGGTAATTGGGTTTAAAATTGGGGTTCAATTCAGGCTACGATTGAAACACAATTGGGCTATATTTTAAATAGTCACTCTTCCCTTATTTATTTTATAAAAAATAGTAGAATAATTTCTGGAAATAAATTTAAGGTACTAAAATGATTAATAACACATAATTGTCAAACTAAAAATATTGGACCTAATTTTTATAGACCTAAAGATAATTAATCTAAAAGAGGCTAATGTTGTAATTATATGCAATTTAGCTTTAAAAATACTAAATAAGTTTGTAAAAATATGCAAAAATTACATTAGCTATATTTTAGTATAAATATGAGAGTCCAACAAATGAATCACCAAAAATGATAATTTTGGGAATAATTACTGGGTTTTATTCTTGATAAGATAGGGCAATAAATTGATTTAAAAATCTTTAAAAAATTAAGAAAAATAATAAAACATTTGGACATACTTATAAATGCATACATATTCTATTTTGAAAGTATTTTTCATATTAAAAATATATAGGGAAAAATTGGGTATCAACAGCGCCAAACTGTTTACCTTGAAAATGGTAATTATAATTTGATTTGATTTTGTGGTTCTAAAAATATATGATCTATTTTATGCTAGTTGTTAGGCAATGGATGTTAAGTAAGAGATTATAAAATGAGATAATAGCCTGTAGATAGTGTAATAATCAAACCAAATGGCTGGAGATCGGGGCCTTGAGCTTGCGTACACGGGGCCTCGAAGTCGAATCGGACGCCCGATCGAGGGCAATCGATGGAGGATTAATAGTTATGATAGCCTTGATGGAATCCTTTTATGACCAATAATGAGCAATAAATGAAAAACAATAAATAGAAAACAATGAATATAAGCAATAAATGAGATCAAGAGAATATGTTAGAGAGCAGAAAGAATGTTCTTGTATATTTAATATTGAATATAAGCTCCTTTACAAAATGACAAGGGTCCCCTTTATATATGAGGGAGAATCCTAACATAGTACAAATACATTTATTACAAAGATACATGGTTAGTATAACTATTTAATGCCACGGTACGAGCTTGAGCTAGCCAAATAGACTAGGTTAGCTTTAGTCACATGCCTTGGGAGTCTCCCACTTTTTCACCATAACTATCGATCTACACTGCCTCGAGGCTCGACGTCGATAACCCCTCGGGTATTAATCTCGACCATAATCTCGAGCTTATGGAAACGTGCTTATGAAGCATCGTATTGACCGAAAATTGGACCCTCCGATTTTACCGTATACAGTGCTTTTATAAACAAATATGCAAGCTCAGCAAAAGAATCAATAGAGTTTTCACGTAAAAGAGAATATCATGTTAGTGCTCCCTTTGTGAGTGTTTCACTGAATTTTTTGACCAGCACTGATTCAATCTCTTGCTTAGTCAAATCATTGCCTTTCATGCCGGTTGTAAACGCGGTTACATGGTCTCGTGGATCGGTTGTCCCATCATACTTCGGGATATCGGGTATCTTGAACTTTTTTGGAAGGAAAAGGAGCGACACTTGGCTTCCAAGGTTGTTGAGAATATTTATCCTTGTCTACTCCTTTGATTATAGGTGGAACACAAGGTATCTGCTCTATGCGATCGTTCTGCTCCTTGAGCTGTTTCTGCAAAGTTAGTACTAAACTTTGTAAATCAGAATTAATTGGAATACCTAACCTTCCATCACGAGATTCACTAGGAGTTCCTCCACCGCCGGAATTGGCAAATCCCTAGCATGGTTTTTTTATGGTTGCGGTGTATTCGGAGGTGGAGTCGATAGTACAGTTGGCAACCCACTAACAAAATCTTGAAGAGCATTGTTGACCTGTTCAACGATCAATTGCTTTAATTCTTTATCAATAGCTTGATCATCCTCATGTTGGTCATTCATATGTGATTCAGATCTGTCAGGTGTCCCTTCTCGGGATTGTCGAGGAGAGTTTCGTGGTGAAGGGACTGGAGTGACATCCCCTTGTTGATTTTGCTGGTTCAACTGATGTTGTTGATTTTGTTAGTTGTTGTTGTTAACGTTCGACATGATTTCTTGACAGAAAAATGAATTTGGAAAGTGAAAAGATTATCAGATTCCCGATAATGGAACCAATTTATCTAACCAAAAAATAGGAATTTCGATCAAACCTATTTTTAAAAGTACTCGGGTTACTGATAATCAACGAAATTGATATTCTTGTAGTAAGAGAGAAAATTAGAATAGCAAAGCAATCAATAGAAATCGAAAATAAATAACTGTATTCCAATAGCAATCAAAACGTATCCATACAAATGACATCTTTTTTCCTTATATAACCATCTCTAAGTACAACGTCCTTTTCCTTTTATGATCGAGTCATTATGAGCATTAATGACATTAATGAAACGTTATAATTGGTAATCGTAACGGTTTTGTGAAGATTTTGTAACGTTTGTAACCATTCATGCTCATTAATTGAAGATCAATGAATCTGCCCTTTTTATGGTCTTGGTTCATTCCACCGGTGCCTCTTTAAATTGCTAGAGAGACTCGAGCAACCGTTTCTTCTTATCTCTTAGACGTTTTGCTCGTACCTATTAAAACTCGCGTTTTTTCAAATATTCTTCTACAGCTGTTGTTTTTTTAGTGATCCACATATCTTGCCATGTCAGTCACATAATTAATTTCACGTATAATATTTATTTTCTCCAATACAGGTGCTCCATTATATATAAATATTACTCATATAAAAGATTATTTGTAGTTAGTACAACAACAACTTGCAGTATCAGCTTACACAACTTTTTTTCGGATAAGTAGGAGATTTCAGACCCTTAGGCATATAGCTTACAAGCACCTTATACTAAGTTCTACTACTAGTATTTTCCAGTACATCGATATTTTCGGTTAAGTATTTTGTTTTAGTTTTATTTTTGCGTCTCACTTCCACGTGTTAATTGGGGGCAAAATAGGAACTAAAAAACACACACCAAAAGTTCCTTTCTTCTTGTTATTATATGCTTTTCATCCTTCATAAATTTTCTGTTTTTTCTTCTCCTTGTATATGCCGAGCAGATTAAGGGACTCTACCAGAAATTGGAGACTGTAATGTCCCGTGTTAATTCGCATACAAATTTCAGTTTAAGGGTTGAAACTAGGGTTTTTTCTTCAGAACAATTTGACTGAAACTATTGTTGTTGTTTCAGGCAGTTGAAGGACTTTAGGGTTTTTTTTTGAGGTAACTTCTTTTCTTCCCTCATTCTGTATATTGTATGCATTTTTCTTTAAGTGAATATTCAGTTAATTATGACACATTTTACTTTTGGTTTTTGTTTCAATTTGTCTCTTCAGTAGTTACATGCAGAAGTTGGTTTTTGGTTAATGTGTGAATTAGATGAAATGTCGGTAATTATATTTATATTTTCAGCATTGCAACCATAGAGTTTCACATCCTGATATGGAGCTTAAATGTTACTACTTTCTACTGTTGTTGATTTTTGTTATATTCCTTCAGAATTTACTTGCAGACATTAAACCCTTGTGCTTAAACAAATATAGTTAAATTGTAGCACTTTTCTTTTCTAATATTAACCAAAAACCATGTGGTGATTTCTTCCCACCTGCGTAAACCTTAGTAAGCAGAGTTACCCGGTAGAATAGTAGGCGCATGCAAGCTGGCCTAAACACAACCTATTGAATTATGGATGTTTAGGCATTTGTGCTTAAAGCTAATTTTTGTTGAAAAAGTATTTGGATGTAGGAAGTAAGTAATTTGTCATTGTTTTGAAGAATAGGGCATGTAGGTGAACAGGGGGCAGACCTAGTGCATTAGTTTTGAGTTTGGTAGAATACAGTGGCTTTGGCCCAGACCTCTATTTGTATTAACAAATCCACTTAATATGCATAAATAAGCTATCTCGAACCAGTTGCTTTCTTGTCTTAGAATCTAGAACTCATAAGCATAAAATCTTAGATCCGCCTCTAAGGTGAACTGGGGGTGGATGGGAAAGCTTGGTTAACTGGTGCAACTGAATGAAATGCTTCACAGGATAACTGTTTCGGTAGACTGTTAAATATGACATATTTATGTAGACTTTTTGTTATTTTGTATAGCTTACTAGTTTCTCTGCACGTGCGTTGCACGTGTATGCTAAGATATATAGTACACATTGTCGTAAAATAATATTTTTAGTAAGTGTACATGAAAAAATATAGTATAAGTTTTGTGCATGATCAATGTGAATCATCGTTAGGTGAATTATTCCTCCTTAAATACATATGAGTTGCATACTTATTTCGTTTTTATGAGGTAAAACATGTAATTATGTGTATTTCATCTAATATTTCCTTATAGACGATATTCCTCGTGTATGTTCCTTCCATCCACTTTGATTTTTCTGTCATAATCAGGACTCTTGTGGTCGACATTGATATATATCCCTCTTGAAAGTGAAACATAATTCATGTGAGAAAATACGTTGTGGCAGATAAAATTCAATATGGGAATTGTTTGACCCTGTGGTTTGGACCTGTAATATGAATATATCATGTAATATGATTCTAGGACATAACAAGTAACCAATATATTCTAGGAGAATTACCTGCGCATCAACAAGTAAACCATTCGTAATCTTGACTAACTTTATCTCTTTGGATTGTTTTATTACTTTATTTGGTATTAATGCAATATCTTTAATTTCTGTCTTCGTGGTATCACGCCTGTATTTTAGTTTCTGTTATTAAATTGTCTCATATATTTAAAGGAGGAAAAAATTTGCACAAAATAATATGAACGAAATTATGATCAGAGTAATATACAGAAAAATGTAGACATCATGATTGTAGCTCTGTTAAAGGATTCACGCATAAAGCAGCGGTAACTGAGTGAATGGCTGAGCACAGAGGTTACCCAATCATAATGGAGGGGAAAGGGCTAACAACAGGTAAAGAGAGTGAAAATAATTTTTTTAGAATTAACTAATTACTTGCTTGTAGTACATGTAAATTTTCGTGTGAGGATATTACAGTTTTGCAAATGGTAAAATCACCATCAAAATCGGATAATCAAATGGTATGAAAAGGAATAAAGTTAAGACAGGAGCATGCTTATCATATGCTAGTGTATTCTTCAAATTTTTTACAGCAAAGTTTGGCATATGTAACCTAAACTTAGAAGTCAGTATGATAAAGTTATGTTACCAAATTGCGTAAATCTGTTGCTTTTTGAATTGTCGGATAGATTAGCACATTACTAACATGAATAGTTGATATTCCAAAATTCCCTAGTTAAATAAGGAAAAAATTTAGACTAGATATAAAGCTAACGATTGGTTTATCATCTTTCATCTTTTCAAGAATTTCATCGATCTTTTCCCGTAAAATTACCCCATAAAGTAACAACTGTATAATTAAATCTATATTTTAAAATTTCCAATTAAATTAACTGTGGTTTGTTATCCATATATATATAGTATGTGAAATGATCATTTTTCATTGAAATTTGTGATTTTAGCTTGTTTTTCATTTGTAACTATTATCTTTCTTCTCCTGCTGCACCCTTCTCCAATAAGCGGTTCATTGTAACTAACCATGCAACCTGTATCTAAAAACATGAGATTAAAATTATTGATAAGAATCAAGTATTTATGTACGAAAATGATTTGTTTATTCCTATAAAGGTTTACCAAAGATAGTTCCGAAGAATAGCATGAGTATATAGTGGGTTCCAAAATTTAACTTCCAGTTTGCAGAATCTTAATCAAAGCACTATTATATTAGCATGAGCATAAAAAAATATTCAGATTCCTTTAATAAGATTGACTGTTTACAACACTTATATCTACACACACGGATATGGGTAGAATTAATATAGAATACTTTAATTTAGGCACTTTTTGTAAAGTGGACATGAACAGAATTATAGAGCAAAAGCATCTAATTTAATAGTTTTATAACATGTCACGTGCTTCAGTTTAAATAAGATCCTTTCAAACGTGGCCGTTTAAAAATAATTTTCAAACAATAGGCTGCATTTTTCCTTGTAAAAGAAAAGGTTGCAAGATCACTGGGCTGTTGTAAAAAAGGTTGTAGGCATTTAGACCATACAACGTCAAACAAACCATCATCAACGAATGTTTTGTCATTGTTATGCTTTAATTTTAGGGAAGAAATTTTGTACAGAACATGGTCGCATAGAGCTTTTCCATAGCAGATAGCAGCAAGAGAAAGGCTATTACAGCAAATTTTAACCCCAAATCCTTCTTTTTGTTCTCCATGAACACACCAAATACCTAAGTTTTATTGATTTAGAGTTGTCATGCTAACCATTTATATTGCAAATAAATCATGAGGATTATGAATATTATGAAGCATTTTGTAAAAGTTTCAATCACCAAATTGCACAACAATAAACAAAGGCAAAAGAGAAATATAGAAAAGTTAGGCTGTAAAAATTAGAACTAAAGTAAACTGTATTCAAGCCATGAAAATTAATACTCAATTAAACGCTAGTCATCTCCAAATTCTAACCCTTTCATTCAAAAATCTGATAAGCAAGTAGATTCTAGGAAACTATGAGAAATAGATGACTAATGAACAAATTGAACAATTTGGCGAAGGAGAATTTGATTCCAAACCTGTTGATTTAACAGAGAAGAGCGAGATTGATAGAGGATACCATAGGGGCTCAAATTTTTAAAGACAAAAAAATTTAAACAGTGCAACTGTTGGGATATGATCGTTAGTTCTCTTCACATCTATCACCGAGCAGAGGTGACGCTTGAGTTGTAGCGGGTAATTGTAGGGTTTTCTTTTTAAAAAAAAGTTAGTATGATAAGGGTAAATCTGTAATTTGACTTTCAACTTTCAACTTACAGCCAAATCTGTAATTTGGCTTTTAATATATTATGATTAATGGATGGTGATTGATATCACACTCTTCGTTTTTTTTAATCTTTATTAATAGTTGTCATCAGTAGATCATTAGTTTTCCATGCCTGTTGTTTATAGTGTGGATACTGTGTAATTATAAGGATAGTCTGAAATAATTTATGGTTTATTGTTCCCAGCTGAACGGATGGCTAGTGAGACTCGGTCTGGGAGGAAAAATAAGCATACTGAGTGCAATAAATCAAAGAACAAACAATCAGATAAAGGATCAATAAGTTCTGGCTCCGGAAAGACAGATAGCTTAAGAAAGTCAGTTCGAGAAACGAAGCAAGCAGCTTCAAGCCCATCGAGTACAAGGAAATCCGAGCGTCTTGAAAAGCAGTCACCATCCCCGCCAGCTGTTAAGAAGAAATCTGGAGTAATTGAGAAACAGAATACTCCGAGCCCTTTAAGAAGGTCTGACAGGGGCAAGAAAAATACCCCATCTAGTTTGTCAAGATCTAGTTATGTAGGAAGAGGACCCGATTCATCTAATGTCAAGAGGAAGGAACAAAAAGAGAAAAGTGTGAAGGAGCTGATAATGGAATCTGAAAGTGTTAGCACTAGGAGGGAAAATGGTGCAGCTTCTGTAGGCTTGAAAAGGAAGTTAATGGATGCCCGGAGTTATAAGGCATTATTCAAAATGCAAAGAAAGAGATCTACTGCAGCAGGTAGACTAATCTCTCTGTTGTAATTCTCATCCTCCTATAACAAGCGCTATTGTTTCTTGTCAATGTTTTCCTTGTTTCTCCTTCTTCTTGTAATAACAGAACGCATTATGAAGTACACTCTCTCCTGGAATGCTGGGAAGCGTAAAAAGACTTACTGAATTGACTATAGCTTTATCATGGCAAAAACTAACTAATTATCTCCACCACCATGTATCAGCATAATTCAAAGTCAGTTATTGTGCCATGTCATTAGTGTGTATTTAATAGACACGTCTTCCACTAACAATAGGTTTTCAACAGGTCACACCCTTAGATAAGGTGTCTAAATGAAAAAAGTGGATAACTTCGAGGCATATATGTACTCAGCCTTTACAATTTCGATGCTAAGAGTGAAGGTTTAAAGATAACTGAATTGGTATAGTCTTAACTTGGTGTTTTGGAATTGCTGAAATTTCTATACTGATGTAGATGTTTGTTTCCCCTGACCAGAAATTATTGACAAGTTGGAAAGACCAAAGAAGTCATCAAGAGTTGATAGCATTGCCAGTGATGAGACTGACTCCAAGCTAATCAATGGGGATAATGAATCTCAGGAAAGAGTTGTAGAAGAGTTGAAAGAACATCCTGATGGGGTTGCTTCTTCAAGGTCCATTTCTAGCTTAGAAGCGTCTGATGCAGATGCTTCGGTAAATGATGTTGAGATATTGCCAGATTCAAACCGCAGATGCTGCTCTAAGGGAAAATCTGCTGCTCTTCCTGCAGAAAATGGTTTGGAAGTATCTAAAAATGGTTGCAGTGTGGGAGAAATTTCTGGTGATTCCGAAAGGGTACCAGAGGGTTGCTCTGTGATTGAGGATAATTTGCATATCCCTGACTTGTCATGTTCCACTTCTACAGGTGGTGATATTATTCTGAAAAGTGGTGAACTAGGCATTGGTAAATGTTCCGAAACGCATAAAAATGCATGTGACTTGGCTGAAGTTTCTCCTCCACCACTTGCTGACCATGAAAAGCTTGGTTATGGTGGGACTTGTGCTTCATGCTCTAGACGGATAAGGTGACTTTTCCACTCTTTCTATTTACATTTTGTTTCTACCTATACTGCCTTGCTTTACTAACTTGACTTTAGCCTGGTGAATCATCACATTTAAAACCTAGAAGCACAGTGTCCTTTCAGATATTTTAGGTGTCACATATGCTAAAGACTCAAACTTATTACATACCAATTGATGTTGCACTTCACTTATAAAATATTCTGGAGATATCCAAAATTTCTCTCTTCTTAGTCTTTTTGTAGGTAATGTAAGAATATTATTGATGTAAACCAGCATTAGGAGAAGAATACATCCAAAAAGTAACTTCACAATGTGTGTTAAGAACTGAGGAAGTCAACCAAGACGTCCAGCTCTAACACATTTACTGTGGCCCCATTGCACTGAAAACTAAGCAAAAATATACACCATCTGTTTAAGATTAACTACATTGCCCTTCTGTCTTCAAAAACTCTAGCATTTCTTTTTCTTCATATGGTCCACCAAATCACAGCAGGGACTCTGATCCTGATGCCCCTAGAGGATTTCACAATATCCATTATATGCCAATAGAGAGGGAAGCCACAATATCTCTTGAATGTGTGCAGATCCTGCAAGTGTATCTTGACCTTAGTTGTGTGGAAATGCTTCCAAGTATTTTCTTAATACTGAAATCAATTGGTGTGAGGATGTTTAAGGAAGAAAAAAATAGTTTCTCTCTGTGTGTCTCTCAGGGATAATGTGTTTGATCATCCAGACTGCTAGTCCCTTTTCTTAGGCATCAGTTTAGAAACGATATAAAGCAGTATGCTTCCTAAGACCAAGTTGAAGTGACCCCATTGACCCTTTTTGCGATAAAACAAAAAGTTATTGGCAAAACTGTGGCACTTAGGAGAGCAGCTCAAGACTGGACTTGGGATGTGCACTTTAGAAGAGCAGCTCAAGACTGGGAGATTGAAAGCTTGATGGAAATGATAGCCAAAGTGGAGGCTTACAATATTGATGGGAATGCTTCAGACATGATGAGATGGGACAGTAAGGGTAGTTTCACTGTCAAAGAATGTTATAGGCAACTCAATTCTCGGAATCAAGTTCTTGATGCATGGCCTTGGAAGCTGATATGGAGGACCAAATTACCAGTGAAGGTCATTGGTTTCAACTGGACAGCCCTTACATGAAGCTTGCCTAACTCAAGATAATCTCAACAGAAGAGGGTTTCAACTGGTTAATAGATGTTATCTATGCAGGAGGAACCAGGAATCTATCAGTCACCTCTTCCTGCACTGTCCAATAGCCATTGATATATGGAACATGTTCTATAGTATTTTTGGGATAATTTGGGTCATGCCACAAAATCTGAGAGACGCGTACTTGAGTTGGAGTCTTTGGCCAGTTGATAAGTCCATCAAAAAGATTTGGATTATGATACCTGCAGTTATTTTTTGGTGTCTATGGAATGAGAGAAACAAAAGATGTTTTGATGGCATCTCAACTCCAAACCACTCTATTAAAGCCAAATGTTTAACCAATCTTTTTTGCTGGACAAAGCTGTTCTCAATAGTTAGTACTGAACACTTTTTGGAGTTTATTAGCTCTCTTGTCCTAGATTTAGACATTGTATAGGGGCTAGCAACTCACTTTTTGTTTTTGTATATCTACTTCTTGTAAGTAGCTTCTTGTACTCTTGCATCTTCTTGATGCCTTTTAATACAACAATTTATTTCATCAAAAAATAAAATAAAATGTGGCATTGTGCCCTATACAACAAGAACAACATCAACGATGGCTCAACGCTATAGCTTTTGGCTTTTGGCTCAAATTCAAGTGCTTATGGCTTTTGGATTTTTGGTGTAATTTACAATATGTTAAAAATGAAGATAGTATGTTAGAGTTCATAGATTTAATACAGGCATAGGAGCATATTCTGGTGGAAACCTTTTGTTTGTTTTCGTACAGAAAGGGTTTCAAACTTTGTAATTAGCCTGGCACTAGCTTAGTGCAATGCTTCTAATGTTGTGCTATAATACATCATTTACCTGTTCAAAAAAAAATAAAGTAAAATTGCTCAGAGAATGAGTGCAATAAAAGTAAAGTAAGCCTCACGCAGAATTTCTAGCACCTTACTGCTAGTGGTGGCAAAATGGTTAAAAGAAAACAGTTAACCACCCATATTATCCACTAAAAAATGGCTTGGATAATGAACTTTTTAAAAACGGGTCAAATATGGATAAGAACCATATTATCCATTTAGAAAATGAATAACCAATGGGTCTAACTTTTATATTTGTCAAGCCTCAAATTGGGGGTTCCTCAAGTTAGGGAGACTGAATTCTCCCAAAAATGATCATATGCAAGAAGTCATGGATAATATAATTACCTATTTTGTAAATTCTCTACTTTTTGGTATACTTCCTGTATACGGGAGTTCTCTCCCTTTTGATTAATACAATTTACCTTATCAAAAAAAATATGGTTACCTATTTTATCTACCGGTTAACGTTAACCCATTTTTTATCCGTATTAAATATTGGTCGGGTCGGATAATTTATCCATTTTTTCATTACCCCTTTTGACCTGAACCATATCTGACCCGACCTGCCCGTTTGCCACTCCTACTTACTACTGCTCAAAGAGCTTACAAAGTGGAGAAGCAAAAGGTAATTGCTTACATAAAAATGGATGCACCAAGCAAAGAGATTAAACAGACATCTAGATTTTAAAAAATGTGTAGGAGTTGCTGTTCCTTCAAAACATCTCTGATGTCCTTCCTTCTAAATGCTCCAAATGATGCATTGATGGATCATCTTCCATATGTTTTTGATGGACTTCCCAACTCTAACACAGCTACAGATGACATGTTTCCTTCATGGTCTTCGGAATAACCCAGCTTATATAAAAAGATTACAAAACTTTGTCCAATATATCTTTAGTCATTGTACAGTGCAGAAACAAATGGTCTGTACTCTGTATCCTCACTGTCTTTTGTATAGACGTAGCATCTATTGCACAAAGTTATTCCTCTACTCCTTAAATTTTCCTGTGTTAGGAATGCAGAGTGCTCCTAACACTGCCACCGACCTAAAGCAAGCAATCTTAGTGGGGGTTTTAGTTCTCCAGATTAATTTTTGGCCATTCCTCAATAATGTTGCTGCTGTTTACTAATTCCTCATAACATTCCTTAGAACATACCATTGCCCTTGTTTCCCCAAAATAATCTTTCTGTTGCTGTTGGGTCTGATTCTGGATAAACAATCCAGCACGTTTTTTACTTCCCGGTCATGTCAATGCCTCCTGAAATTGATGTTCCATGTCCCATGTCCCATTTACCCTAAGCTGTTTCACTGTAGCTTCAGTATCATTAGCTAAACCAAATAAATCTGGAAACTCATCTTTGAGAGGTATGTGCCTAGCCGTTTATCCCTCCAGAATAGGGTGTTCTCACCATCACCAACCTGTAACCTCACCCTTGACTGCAGCCACAACTTGCTAATGTGTTTCCAAGGCCCACACAATGAGAGTTTGTCGTCTTTGATAACAAATTAGGGGTTCTTACACCAACTACTTTCTATATCTCACACTTGTCACTATACTGACATACAATCTCTAATCAAACGAACAAACAAAAAGGACTCCTGACAAACACTAAACCTAACAGAAGTGTACCAACAACGATTAAACCTTAATACCAATTAGTTATTTCGCCTATTTTACACTAAGTTCTTGTGAATTCCTAGAGATTATAGGTCCTTTTGAGACATTCTCTCAACATGATTTTATCTTTTAAAGCATTCAATCTTTACCGTGCCACACCTATGGGCCTTTGCAATTGACAAAAGCATTCGGGCAACATTATTTTATTTTATCCTTTGTGTTCCATTTGGGCCTTATGTAAAGACTTAATTAACTAAATAAAAACTTTGTTCTCCTCTAACAACTTACAGTGCAAGAAGAGGTCCTGAGTGCGAGCACATCGCCACCCCATTGTTAAAAAGAATATCACGTGCTTGGCCATGAAAAAGAAACAGGCTGCATGTGAGGTGTGTTTTAAAGACATAATTAAGTAAATAATGGTGTGTTCTCTTTAATACCTTAAGCTTTTAGATGAGATGGTCACACACTTCAACAATTTCTAATCCTGTCTTATTTTGGATAACAACACATCCTTCTTAACATTGTACTTTCCACCACACACTTGTGGATATGTTGGGTGGTAGATGTCCAATATTCACCTGCATAACACTTTGTGCACTTTCATTTCAGTCATCCTATTCTTGTTCTCTGTGTTACATCTTCATGTATCATGCATCTTAGCTTAGATATTTGAAATTTAAGCATCGAGCAACTGTAATTTATCTAATGTTTGCCTCAACTTCAAGTTGATGAGGTTTGTTAACCTTCTTTAGAGTTCAGTCTGATAAGACTGTATACCTCCCTGCAAGGGAAGTTGCTCCTTATTTTTTTTTTTTTTTTGCATCATTGGTCTTGGATTTCTAGGTTTTTCTAAATCATCCTTGATCTTTTATTCATCATAATGCTAGATGTATTATTACTTTTGGGACTTGGATAGTTTATCAGGTTAACAGTCTGTACTTCCATCTGCCAGAGACAAAAGTATGGTTTAAAGTTTTCTATTATTTTCTTCTGCAGTTATTTACTATTTCTCATTCATAACTTGCAGGGTAAATCATGACTCACCAGAAGCGGAGCTGTGCTCATGTGCTGGAATGTCAGGCAGGGATTACTATAACCTATCTAGGCTCAAGGTTCGTGCTGTAAGACGTGGAGAAGTAGAAGCAGCTTATATTCATAGTAGACGTAGTGGTTGTAAAGACCCAATAGACTATCTAAAATTACTATAGGATCCATATACAGTATATGCAACAGTTTTTTCTGTGACTGCAAAAGAAAGCTAATGGCTATAAGATTTGGAGATTATTGGTCATAAAATATATTTGGAGCCTATAAGACCTACTGGACACGTAACCTAGGCTATACAACATATGACAAAAACATAGAAGCAGCTGAATACAACACATTTTGTACTGTAGCAATTTGAGAAACTTTTTCGGTTGTCAAAATGCTGGGAAGAAAAAAATGGTCAACTAGCTGTCAGTTACTGCGATTATTCGTTTCTTCTTTGTAGTATGAGCATCATCGTGTCTTTACCACTTTGTCCTAACAGTAACGAGACATGTTTTTTTTAATAGGATTTTTTTTTTGAATTAGGAAACAATGAGACATGTTATATCAGTTCTCCTCGTTTATTGTCACTGTTTATGCTCCACTTCACTGTTTATTCTTTAATCACATGTCAGAATGAAGGGATTTTCTGTTATGTGGTTAGCAGCTGTGCATATCCTTTTTTGCCAAGCATTTCAGAGTTATTTTATTGTAATTAGTTTGCTTCTCAATATTTTATAATTTTCTTGTGCTCAAATGCGTTCCGTTTTAGGATGGAGTTGGTTCTGAAGCTGCAATTCCTTTGGATTCTGGAGAAGGATGCAATATGCAATTAAATCAGGCACTTGCAGTTTCTCAAAGGGGTGCTGATGAAAAAATGTGCGCCGTATGCAAGCAAGGTGGAGAGATACTGTGGGTACCATTTGCAACTATGCACAATTAATTTGATGGCCAATAAAGATCTTTCAAACCATAACTGAGGAAAAAATCGGCTCTATCTAAAAAGCATTTGTTTTTGACTTTTTTTTTTTGATAAGGTAAATTGTATTAATCAAAAGGGAGAAAACTTGTTTTGACTTTTTTTCTGTTTTTATTTTGTTCCCTAGACTTTTTCTAGTTACTGGATTGTGGATGCACCCAATAATGATTGTTCCATTTGGGTAATGCATTAATAATTGTCAAGTAGTACTAAAGCCCGACTTAGAATGGCCATGTGTATGTCTTGATATTTATCATTTGTACTTGACATACTTTTTAGGATCTGTGATGGAAGAGGTTGCAAGAGATGCTACCACCTCTCTTGCCTAGATCCTCCATTAGATGATTTCCCACCAGGAGCTTGGCATTGTTCCTGGTGTGTCAAGAAAAAGATTGAATCTGGTGTACATTCAGTGACGGAAGGAGTAGAATCAATCCAGGATGTCAGAGAAGTGGAAGTAGCAGGTACCAAAGGTTTGATGGACAAGTATTTACATGCTGTAGACATTTGTACGGGAGCTGGATGACTATGTGATATGAATAGTTTTAACGTTTGTCATATCTCTTAATGTTGCTTTGCTCCTGTTAATTCTCGTTCTTGATTATTTTGTTTTTTCTTCTTTGCTTTTATGTTAGGAATGCATAGGCAGAAGCAGTATCTTGTTAAATACCAGGGTCTTGCTCATGCACACAATCATTGGGTTGCAGAGACACAATTGCTTATTGATGCACCATTGCTTATTGCAAACTATAATCATAAGAATCAGGTCAGAATTATTTCTTTGAAGATTTTCATTTTTTTTTTTTCTTCTCTTCATATTTTCTGCCAACTTAAGTAAATGGATCATTATTTGCCAAACACATGCAAAGAATGATATCCATCTAGCATAACAAATACTTTTTATAGTTTTCACGAGTAGTGACTTTTTCCATCATTTTAGGATGTGAGGTGGAACTCAGAGTGGACAGTGCCACATCGTCTCTTGAAGAAAAGATCATTGATGTTCTCCAAGCTGCATTGTCAAGATGCAGGTGATAATAGCAAATGCCTGTTTGAGTGGCTTGTGAAATGGCAGGGCCTTGATTATGAGTATGCTACATGGGAATTGGGGAATGCTAATTTACTGAACTCACAGCATGGTGAAAGCCTTATCAAGGATTTCAATATTCGCCGCGAAAAGGCAAAACGAAGAATTGACAAGGTGTTTATGATTTTCGTGGTAGTGCTAAAATTATTCTATGATTTCACTTCTTTAGTCTGCTAATGGATAAGTATCTATGTCTTGTACTAGTTGGTGTTGTAACTTATAATCCCAGCATTTTGCTCTACTGTTTATGCAACCTCAGTTTCCTGCTGCCTGTCGGCAAAAAGGGTATAGGACATCTCTTAACTAAACATAAGAGGTTGGCCGTTTGTTGAGGATATTTTGAGTGATCAGTCCAGAAGAAACTTGCTATGTGTTTGTGTGCCTGAAGTCATATATTGGTAGTACTCGTCAACTTTGTAATACTAATTGTATGTCTTCTTCTGCTGCTGCAGAATCATAAGGGGCCACTTGTCAAACTATCAGAACTTTCTGCTGGAGGTTCACATATAACAGATTCTAGTCTGCTGAACAATGTTAACAAGCTGCGGGAGTGTTGGTTGAAGTGCCAGAACACTGCTGTCTTTGATGACCAGGTGAGTTCATTCTACAGGGAATGCTCTTCTAGGTGGGTAATGAGATATTGCTAAACATACTATATAATGTGAATAAATAATGGATCACTATTATATATACACGTCAAAGCAGTAGAAAAGGATTTGAATGTCGAGTTTGATTGATTGTTTTGAAGTTGTCATTTGATGCTTTCTTCACCTTATCTAGGACCTTATTTCTTGTGTATTTAGTTTCATTTTAAAATCTTCCTCTTCATTTATCCGCTCTTGTGATGGCTTGTTTTTTCTTGTTGGCTTTTGACGAACTGTTTGGAACTTCGTTAGCATCCATTTCTAAAGGATACTTCATGGGGTGAATCCTTTCTTTTGTGATTGCTAAAACTAGGAGATGAGCCACCGGTTATCCTTCATTGATGTTCATGCATAACTATTTACTTACCTAGTTCACATCCAGAGAGTTCGTCTCTTTTTGGTCCAACTGATGATGCAGCATTTCGTCTGTCTTCGAACGGTTGTACTTGGAAATTTCACGTTGAGCTATGTAACTTACTTAAAAACTAATAAACCTCAGAATGGTTGTTACACTGATTTCTGTCTCTCATAGAATTTACTAGAAAAACTGCTTCCTGAAGGATTACTATGTTGTGGAAGGCTGTAGTTGAAGCTAACTGAAAGTGAATATGTTAGCCTTGTAAAAGAGGTGAGAGACAAGTGCTCATCTAAGCAAAACTCACAATGGTTGAGCCATAGGCAATTTGGCAGAGCAGTCTCTTTCTCCAAAAGGAGTATTTACTGCAAAACAGGAGGTCCTTGCGATCTGTGTTATCAAAGCTGACAAGTGAAGAAAAATCCATGACATCTGTCTATGTGCATATCACAAAAGAATAAAAAATAAAAAATATATATGTAATTCAAGAATAATAACTATAAACCCAAACAACAATTATTAGGACTAAAGAAGTGAAAATATCATTATTAAGTGAAATAGTTGTTGATTATTGTTGCACTTTAGAAGAACCATAGGTGATAAGACTCGAGCCTTAACGCCTAAACTAATAAGCTGTTTAGTCGAGCCAAATCGCTCAACGTGTTATGCACCTAGATCTGGAACCTGAGTACGCCTTGACCGAGCCTTTGACGACATTACGGAAGCTCTCTTCCTCGGCTTAAGAATTCTTCACCAAGTTGAAGTCCTCTCCAACAATTCATTTTGCTTAAGACATCTATATCAAAGTGAATTGACAATATTTAATCTCCCCGTTTAAGACTTCTGCTTCCTTGAATCCTTTACCTTCGGTTAAACACGAGAAAACTAGAGCTAGCCCATTCTTCCCTTTTTTTGGATGAGTTGCTTGCCATTCTCCTCTTTCTCCGCTGCTTCTAATGTTCCTCTTTTGATTATTCGTCCTACCATCAACATCAAAATCAAATAGCAGTAAGATTATGTTTGTAAACCTATAATTGTAGTTGGACTTCACATATCAATTCTCTATAGTTGCGAGTCTAAATTCTTTCTCATAGTACTGCTAACTTGCATTTTTTACCATTAGTTCTTTAGTTCAAGACAATAACCTGAAATGTGATCATCTATGGGTGCATAAGAAAGGTTTGACTAATATGACTAATTGTTTCTGCAGGATCGTACAATGAAGATGGTTTTATTTATTCTATCTATGTCAGATGTCTGCTGTCCTTTCCTTGTTGTCACACCTTCAAGTTTGCTTTCCCAGTGGGAAGCTGAATTTAGACGATGGGCACCAAGTATTGATGTTGTAGTGTACAGTGGAAACAGAGATTCTAGAAGAAGAATCAAGTCATTGGAGTTCTATGACGAAGGGGGTTTCATGATGCTTCAAGTGCTTTTATCATCTCTGGAGGCCGTCATTGAGGTTTGTCTAAAAATAGATTATTTTAGAATTAATTTAGATATCAGGACTTCGACAGATAATCAGGGCCAAGATTCCTAATTAAGTAACCTGTTATGATGTTTTCATCAGGAATATTGAACGTTCCGCTAAAGATGTATCATTTTGGTGAAATGTTCTCTGTTTTACTTTTCAATCATATCATATTTAGTTGATTGTTATTTTAGCTCCGACTTTCTTGGGGATTCATGTTTCTCAGAGAATGAAAGCGGGAGTCTATTGGAAATTGACTTGTATTTATGCAGACGTGCTTCTTCGCAAGAAGTATAAACTCATTCAAGCAGCTTATGCATTTGCATGATTCTTGCAGCTCCGAATAAAAGTTTCCTCCTTTGGCTAATTTTAAATCCCAACAAAGTGATAAAATTTATTTATTATTTATATAGGATGCTTGGTGGATAATACATGACTATTTGTTTTCATAGAATAGGATTTCACCTAATTTTTGGGGGTCAGTTTGTGATGATGTAAATGAAAGGAAAATAATGACCAAGTATATTTTGACTAAGAAATGCATTTCTTTCTTACCTATTCCTTATTTTTGCGTTCATCCCAATACCTTCCATCCTATCTAAGTGTGGTACTTGTAGAGAGCCAGTGTTGTGAAGAGCGTGAAGCGAGGAAAAACAACAAGCCCCTTTTCGCTTAAAGCGAGAAGCGAAGCGCTCGCTATTTTGAAGTGAAGCGGAATTTAACAAAAAAATATTAAAATAAATACTGCATAGACAACACATGTTACTGTAAGCAAATGTTCAATACTTCAATGTAAAAACTAAAGAGTAGCATCAATTAAAGCACAAAATGAGCATCCTATTCTTCTACAACAATGCAACAAAATGAAGAAGAAGAAGAGGAGGAGAAGAATGAGAAAGAAGAACTGAAGGGAAAAAAAAATTTTGCCAGTATTTTGCTGATATTTGGACGCTGAAACAGTGAAAGAAAAAGGAGGAGGAGGAGGAAGAAAAAATCACATACCTGGGACCAAACTTGATGATCTTGAAGTTGAAAAGTGTAGAAAACTTGAACCCTAGGTTGCCTCTTTCTTCCTCTGCTGCTGCCGCCCGATGGTGTTTTAAAAAAAGACAGCTTTCTAAATTAAATACGTTGGCAGCCCAGTTATAAAGCGCTCGCTTCTTACGCTTCGCATCGCTTCATTGCTTCTGGCTTTTTCAGGGGAAGCGAGCGCTTTTGTAAATCTGCTACGCTTCAACTAAGAGAAGCGCCAGATACCTCGCCTCGCTTCGCTTCCTCGCTTTAAGCGAGGAAGCGCTCGCTTTTTACAACCCTGTAGAGAGCTGCTTTTGGATTAAAATTAAGATTTCATTTTTATAAAGATATAATAAAATGAATATGTATATTAGCCCTGTTAATGCAAATAGAGCTTTGTATTTGATGTCTCTCTCAGTTTCTTTCTCGTGCAAGTTCTCTTGTATTTTCAGCATTGCAGATTTTAATTAAAATTTGCTGCCTTTGGACTCAAGGCTCCTCCTTAGTATCCTAGCCCCCTTTCAGGTCAAGCAACTTTTTACTTTAAAAATTAATTTAGACTTCTTAATTTTTTGGGTTCATAGCTAGGTTAAAGTTATGTTAGGAATTAGTCAACGAACTAGCTACTTCCAATTCAGTTTTGGAATCTCTGTGTTGGGAAGTTTTCGTATTTTTGTAATAGCAACGTGATGCTTCAGTTTGAAAAGGTTTTCTGGCCATACTACCCTTATATTGCATTGAATTCCTTGGTGCCAAACGGTGCAAATTTCTTCTTTATGTGATTGTGTCATAAAAAAAAAAAATTTGGGTGTCGTCATTGTGTCATTAGGTGTGTGGCTTTAGAGTTCAAGAATAGTTTCTATAAGTTGTCTGTTGCTTCTTTTCTTGTTATGTTGTGTTTGTGGCGAGAAAGCCTTTGATGCCATTATTAACGGGTTTTCAGTGCGTTGTTGACTTAATAGAGAGGCCAACCATTACTCTCTGATTCTCATGATTTTATGATACTCATGATTTTGTGATAAGGAAAAAGTTCGAGCACAAGCACCCTTGGGTAACAGTCCCTTTTCCTCTCTGCACCTGGTGTAGTTGTTCTTTCTTCTGTATTTTGGCTTCCTTAGTCCGTTCTTATCTTTATATATTCCTTGATCCTAATTCAAGTGATGTTCTATGCTTCATGCTGTGAACTTTTTGATAATAAAGCTGTTAAGTAGTTAACCATAAAGGAAATGTTATATAGTTGGGCAGGTTTCCGTAGAAGAAGAAAGCAAAAGGCGTGGAAGTTCGCCCCGTTAGCTCTCATGTGGATAGTTTGGGGAGAGAAATAGGAGAGCTTTTGAGGGGATTGAGTCTACTTTTTCACATCTTAAGAATAGTATTTTTTTTCTTTGATCGCTTTTTGGTGCACTCATATAGCCCCTACTTGTATAGAAGATTGGGTGTCTTTTGTAGAGAATCATGTTCTGATGTAAATTCTCTACTTTTTGGTATACTTTCTGTATACGGGACTTCTCCCCCTTTTGATTAATACAATTTACCTTATCAAAAAAAAAAAGTAGTTAGTCATGTATAGTGTCCCACAACGGGAAGTAGATACCTATTATTATGTAATCGCTATATATAAATAGGGCGTTGTACAACACTTTAGATAATCAATAATATTTTCCCCCGTGCTTTCTCACAAAAGCCTTGATAGATCTTTGTAGAACCTTTTGGTTTCGGATTTTCATCCGTTTAACAAGAGAAGTTGTCATTCTCATCCATTCTAAGTTTTATTGGTATAGCAAGAGAAGTTCCCATTCTTATTTTTCTTCCTGGTTATGGGGGGGGGGGGGGAGCTGGTGGGTCTAGGAGGCTATGGATTGTGGTTCCAACACTATCATGTGGTTGCTGAGCTGTCTATACTTGAAGTAGAGGCAGCATGTGGCTAAAGTCCTGCTGGGAGGTGGTGGGTCCTGGTTTTCCCTAAAGTATGTCGATAGATTGGGTGGTGTACACACAACCTGTAAGTTAGGAATTGGAGATTCTGACGTTGACGCACATCATAGAGGCAGAGGTTGAAGAGTTGGTTAGAGTATTGCGTTTTGACTTTTGTACAAATGAAATTGTTTGTTTGATGCTCCTTTATCATTTACACTAAACCTGTTTGTTTGTTCTAGCATCTAAAATCTGTTGAGGATGATGGTCCCGTGTGACCTATACGTCTAAAATCTGCTATTCAACCTGTCATTAATCATAAGTTTGATAAAACCTGTTTATAGTATGTGATGATTCAAACATTTCCTTGGTGATGATAACTGGATATGTAAGCTTATAATTTTTGTCAACAGTTGGTTTGAAATTGGCGTGATGGAGGAATCATGTGAAGGAAAAGGGGTATTGGTTGTGCTTGTGTTAGAATCTATATTTTAGTACGGGGAATTGGATTGTAGTTATTGTAGAGGTATCCATGTAATAAACGCTAGATCCATGTAATAAACGCTAGATCTGGATTATAATATTGTTTGTTTTCTTTCTTAGCTGGATGTTTGCTGGTCTACAGTGGTGATGAGGGAGACGGGGTTTGCACCATTGTTGACTATTAAAAATTGTAATTTTTTTTTGGTGTAATAAGTGTAACTAAGGCAGAGCATGAATCTATTAAATAGTAATTCGAGTGCACGCTTGCGTGACTCGACACCTAGTATCTGACTGTAACTATAGTCCTGATGGCCTTATAAAAAAAGGAAACTATATTTCCTGATGGCTGATGAACTTCCTAAATCCTAGGTTTGGGTAAGAAGATGAAACTTGCAGAAGTCACTCACACATGACGTTTCAAATTCTGCCCTAAAGTTTCTCTTTTGTGATTTAGATAGATTGTAGTCTTTTTATTGAATGGATTCTTCATTTGTTTCCCCCAAAAGTGGGAAGTTTCTAATTCTTGTGTTTCCCCAAATATTTGAAAGTTCTTACTGCTTCAAAGTTCTGTAGCCATGTCGTTTTTATTCAGTCTCTTATTTCTGCAGGATGTAGAAATGTTGAGCGGTTTGAATTGGGAAGTGACTGTTATTGATGACTGCCAAAACTTAGGAATATCTGCTGGTGTGGAGCAAATTAAAATGCTTTCTACGGGTCTAAGGGTGCTTCTCTTTAATGGTCCTATGAAGGTATCTTCCGCATCTTGCCTTTTTCCTTAATAGAACTGCTTTCATTTAATACATCGTCCTTACTAGACCCTCTAATTTTAACAGATCACCTCATCTGAGTACATTAATCTACTCTCTTTGCTCCAATGTAAATTTGGTTTGGACAAGACTGGTGGCTTGGCATCTGATATCAGTGACCATCTTGGAAAACTGAAAGGACTCTCAAAGGTCACTGCACCTTGCAGCAAGCCTGAATCTTCCAAGTTTGTGGAGTATTGGGTTCCTGTTCAGATGTCTGACTTGCAGCTTGAGCAATATTGTGCTACATTACTCACAAATTCTAATGCTCTTCGCACTTTCTATAAAAGTGATCCTGTTGGGGCTCTCCGCGATACTCTTCTCTCTGTGCGAAAGGTTAGGTGTGTCATTTCATTTGACATTACTACATTTTTGGATGATGGTTGTGTTGTTATCATTTTCTTTGTTCTGTTTTCCTTTGGAGGTGGGCAAAGGTGATTGGTTCTAGCGGCAGTGAATGTTGAGAAAAAGGGAGTTTCTAAATAGAAACATTAATCTTGAGGATTGTTAAATAACTAGCTTAGTGGCACCCAAGAGTATGGCCTAGTGGTTTAGTAGCTAAGGAAGTGGGAGGAGAACCATGTGGTCTCATGCTCAAATACTAGCTGAGGCAAAAAAAAAATCTAGGTAATTTCTTCCCATTTGTCCCAGCCTTCGTGCGTAGAGTCACTTGGTACCTGTGCTGGTTATCTCTAGTCGAGGTGCACCGGAGCCGGCTCTGAGACCACTTTAAAGAAATTAGAAAACAAAAAAAGTTTGCTGAATGGCACAATGGAAGTGAAAAGCACTTTTTTCAAATTAGGATTTACGTAGAACTGTTGGTGTTCCATTTCCATAGACAATATTAACTTTCATTGTTCATCCTCCTGGTCAAAAGTCAATGAAAGCCACTCCTATAGTGATAGTTATCTGAATTATATGTTCTTGCTTTTGTTTGTAGTGTTGTGATCATCCATATATTCTGGATCCATTCCTGCAACCCTTCAATAAGGGGCTTTCTCCTGCTGAAATTCTTGAAGTCGGAATAAAAGCAAGTGGAAAACTACATCTCCTTGACAAGATGCTCTCAGAAATGAGGCTCCGACAGCACAGAGTGGTTATCCTTTTTCAGGTATGTATTTCCTGTATCATGGTATGTATTTCCTGTATCTTGTCTGAGGACTGCCTGATTATTCTTAGAATCATATTTGAGTTCCTTTATAGAATGGATCAAGTAAGATAGACAAATTTTCTTAATTTTTCTTTCATTAAAAGGAATAGCAGGTCCAATTAACTCACATCTCAAAAATTTATGAAATAGTGAACTTTCAACTAAATAAAGCAATATACTCCCTCCATCCCATTTTATAGGAAGGTGTTTGATGGGATAGAGAGTTAAGAAATTAATCAAGACTTTTGAAACATAAGCTAAATATATGCATTTCCGTATCAAAAAATAAACCTTGTTGCTAGCATTGTCAAAAGCAAATTAGAGCATTTTAAGATCAAATCCATAAAAAGCAACTTGTTGCTAATCATTCTTGAAAGAGAAAAGGGTCAAATTTGTTCCTGCACTATCTGAAATTGCTCAATTTTGGCCCCCCCCCCCCCGGGTAAGACTTTTGGTCTAATCTTATCCCATAAAACGTCTGCCCTAACTGAATTCCAACTTTAAACCAACTTCAAAAGTTGAGGGGTGAATTTGAGCCTTTTTTTTCTCGAAGAATTTTGACACATGGAGTCCACCAATTTCACCATGGAGCTTCGTCAATGGTAAGAGCAAATATGAGAATTTTTAACAGCAAGCGTATGAATGAACCAAATATGAATTTGGGTTTGGGGTTCGAGCCCAACCAATACATATTCTTTCTTTATGAAGAAAGCAAGCATATGAATTGGACTAAAAGTTTAGTGGATAGAAAAATTGAATAATTTTGGATAGTAAAGGGCATCAGGACCTTTCCCCTTCTTGAAATAACAAATCCAGTTTTCGTTTCATCAATCGCATGAAAAGCTAATTTTTTTTTTGTATTATCCAATTATGATCAATCTAATGACAAGTAACAGCTAAAAAAATTCTAAATTATTTTTGGCATATCCAATATTGGAAGTTTATGAAACTCTATATTTAAGATGATGAAGTAATTCATGTAAAATACTTTGATATTTCTAATCTATACTATATTAAAGTACGAAGACCCTTAGCGAAATGTCGTTCGCCTTTTTTACCCTTCTAAAATAGATTTCACATGGGACAAATATGTAATTAATAAGTTATTTTCCTAACATTTAGGACTTTAAAATCAACTAAAATTTGGTTATTAAAATCTTTCCTTATTGAATTAGGTAGAAAGGTCCTAATATTAAGGACTTTAAAGTCACAAATTATTTCTCTATTTGAATTATGTAATATAAATATAATATTGTACATGTTAATTTTTGAATTTTAAAATCAACTCATAGGCAAATTATTAAAATTTCTAAAAGATCGAGAAAATTCAACACCAAATTAACTTGAGTCCATACCATTAGTATCATATTTTGATAAATAAATAGTTAATTAAGACGTCTAAGCCAAAAATAAATATTTTTTAATATTTTAAGTATATTTTATATATGCATATTATATGGTGAGAAAGATAACATAAATGTGTTTCACTTGATTTGTTATTCAATTGGTTAAATCACCTTTTTAACATTTAATAACTAATAGTTGATTTTAAAGTTCTAAATACTATAAAAATAATAAAATATAAATTTATTCACTGGTAAAATCTATTTTTAAAGGTGAAGATGGATCAACATGTTAACTGTAATACATCCAAGTTAATTTTTTTAATATTTAAGATTTTAAAATTAACTAAAAATGTACTTATTAAATGCTTATTTATTTGAAGTAGGTAGGAAGTCTTTAAAACCAATTAAGATTTCAATTATCATATCTAAATCATTATATTATTTGAACAGCGTTACATAACAGCTTCAGAAACATATAGGGCCAACATTTTCATACACAAATCTTTAAAGAAGCGTGATTAAATTATTTTTATATTTTATTTCAAGTATTAGGTCGCAAAAATAACAACAATTTTCATGAAATATTTTCACATAAGGCCTCATAAAACACAATAAGTTATCTTAACTTCTGAGGGAAATGACTTCTTCATATATTGAACTTGCTAAATAAGAACAACGTTCATCATTTTCAGGAATTTCTTTAATATTTGTTATATATTTTTAAGTAACTCAAATACATTATCTAATAACATTTAGATAATGTTATCAGATAACTTAAATACGTATTTCTTAATTTAAAAACTTGTGTGCTCATTAATATGGTTATACTGTAAGACTAGTATTTAATAAAAATATCTTCTAAGAGTTGTTCTAGGGATTAGAGAAAACAAAGGATTATGTGCAACAATAATATATTCTGCAAGTTGAGGACTTTTACCTGTGGTAAAAGGTTTATGTACTTATATATTTTGCTAATTAATTATTGTCCATCTTTTTGTTATAATTGAAGGTTTTACCAGTTTAATTTTTACTCCCTCCGTCCCAATTTGTGTGGAGGTGTTTGACTGCGCACGGAGTTTAAGAAATAAAGGAAGACTTTTGGAACTTGGGGTCTAAAACAAACCATAAAATTTGTGTGGCTAGAAATCATCTCATGAAGGGTAAAAAGGAAAATATAAAGTAGAATTGTTACTAAATATAGAAAGTTGTCATTCTTTTTGGAACTGGCTTAAAAGAAAAGAGCGTCACATAAATCGTGACGAAGAGAGTAGTATACCTTGAATAGTACCTAACATGGGTGAAGCCACCTTTAGCAAAGGGTGGTCAACTAACCACTCTTCGCTGAAAAATTACGAAAAATTACACTGTGTATATAACTAAATTATTAATTTTAGATATATAAACCTTTATTGAACACCCTTTGGAATTGTTTTTCTACTTCTTTCAAGTTTGAACACCCTTGGAAACATTTCTGGCTTCGCCACTGGTACCTAAACTAGTTACCTTCCTAAGGATTATAGTTTTACCCGACGACGATCTATTTTCCCCTCACCCCCTCCCTATCTTATGTGTAGTTCTGCATATTGTACATACTAGCCTATCTTGATTGGGAATTCGATCGAGATATGGTCATACCTTTAACCTTAGAGGTTCTCTCTTATAACTTTGTTGTTTTTACTTGTAGCACCACTTCCACAAGTACCAAAATCTTAGTTCTGTGTCATCATAATCTAGTGTATGATCTAAATCTATATTTCTTGTAATTTCAATTCTTCATATTTCTCCTCTTTAACTTTAACATTTTCCTTTTCTACCAATATTAGATTGAGAAGAAGATGTGAAGCAAATAACACAATTAGAATTAAAACATTACAAAGAGATGGAAATTCAGAAATTGATATAATTGAATGAAGTTTGAATTGACTCGTTTCAAGTTGCTCCCTCAAACTTTAATCCCAAATTACCGATGAATGATCATAGTATAATATATATATATATATATTGAAAGCTAAGAGCCTTGAGAAGTTTTGAGATTGAGAGAGATAATAGAATGATGGAGGTGGTGTGATTTAGGAATTTAAAAGGTGGGGGTATTTATTAAAAAAATTTGGGGAGCCTATTTGCAATTCTTGAAACATAAAAAACAAATGGAGGTGAGGGGGGAAATGGTTTGATGGCCGTGTGGGAGAAGGGAGAGGGGGCGGGGGGGGGGGTGAGTGGGGTTAACAGTCAAATTGACTAGGATGTGAGTGGGATCAGTGGGAGGTGCAAAGTGGAGGGGGCATAATGGTCAAGTCGACAATTGGGTGGGGATATTGGGATCAGTGTAGTCAAAGCCAAAAGTGCAAAGATCACCCGCGCCTATTGAAGCTTTAGGCGCAAAGCGCAATATAAGCGTGGGTTTTGTCGAATAAATGTGTCGATGAAGAAAAAATAAATTAGAAATGCAATGCACAAAAATGTAACTATAAACATAAAAACAATTATTTGAAATTGGACACAAGAATGAAAACACTTTAAGTGAGCTATATGTATGTTGTATTACCTTAAAAATAGAAGGTAGCGGTGGAAGCTCCCACACCTTAGCACCAAAACGCCTACCTAAAGCGCCAAAGCAGACAACTTGGGCTTCACCGAGCTTTAGGGTTTAAGTGAGTGTCAAGCAAGCCTTTCATCACTCTGTAGGATTTTTATGTAACTGGGCTGGTCCGGTATGAGTTTGGTTCTCATTTCACATAACTGGTCCTGGGTCCAATTCACGATTCAAATTGGAATAGTTTATGCCTCTTACTTTAGGGGTTGATCTGGTTAAAAAATGGGTTGGGTTGGGCTGGGCCGGGCCGGTTAAATGATCCAATTTTAGAGATTAGAGGCGCTGGATTATGGGTCGACCTAGACCCTTGAAAGGCTTATAAAAGGTTTTGAGATACATGATCCTTTCCTAGGGTTTGATTGTGGCTGTGGCTGCGGCTGCATTTGTGGTTGTCCCTGTATGTGTTCTTTTGTTAGGATGATACGAAGAGAATCCGTTATGTCTTGGGCCACCAACTCTGCGTTTTCATTGGGTTTTTAACTTTTTGTTTCTTCTACAATTTGGAAAGAGACCCAGATTCTTTTAGAATGTAGTGGACTTGTCTGACCCTGACGTTTCTCTAATAAAGGCCTATATCGGTTATTGGGTCTCTCCTCTTTTCCATTTGCTTATGGCTCCATCATTAGATATCTAAGTTCAATAATGTTTCAATGTAGCTGGTGAAGTTTAATCATATTTTGAGAACATTCAATTAATTAAAAACCAGGTTTATTGAATATTAAATCACAATTACTTTATAACGATCTGTGAAATACAAATCTGATAACAATCACACATTTTTAACTAAGAAATGAGATGTTTTTTGAATATTCTAAGTAACTAATCATCATATATAATATTTATGCATTTTCAAATCCCAGTAACTACACTCGTAGCTTATCCGTAGCCCTGAACCTAATATTTAAGTCGCTGCAAATCTGACACTTTGGATCAGCACCTGTGTCGATGCCATGTAGGTCAAGCAAACATCTTAAATATGACCACTGTGAAGGGGCTGTTCTCTTTATTTTAGGCTTTTCTTTTTGTATACGGTTTACATCCCCCTTGAATGCTATTATCCGAGGCACCATTTAACTTATCAAAAAAACAAACTAAAAGAACTATCACCCAACTACCTTGAGAAGTCGTAGGGTGCTGCCTCGGGTTGTTTCTAGATAAAAATGGCAGCCCGATGCACTAAGCTCCCGCTATGCCGGACCACAAGGGTCTATTGTATGCAGTTTCCCTACATTTCTGCAAGAGGCTGTTTCCACCGCTCGAACTCGTGACCTCCTGGTCACATGGTAGCAGCTTTACCAGTTACGTCAAGGCTCCCCTTTAAGGGTTGTTTCTGGATGCAAAGCTATTATTAATAGCCTATTAATATTTGGTAGTTACATTATGTTACCTTCTCACAAAAAAAAAAAAAAAAACTATTTGGTAGTTACATCACCTATGGAAAAAATTACATAGTCTGCCCTCCTTTTGTGAAGTTTCATGAATCATCATGTTGGTTGTCCTAAATATTTGTCTGATAGATTCTGCGCCTTCTTTTACACTTTAAAAATAAATTTCACATTGTTCAACATTGTAAATTAAATTATTTTCCTAATATTTAGGACTTGGTTCCTTATTTGAATTTTGTATAAAGTCCTAATATTTAGGAGTTCAAAATAACTTAAGATTTTACCTTACATAAATTCTTTCCTTATTTGAATCATTTAATATAACTATAATACATTTCATATTTAGTTTCTTATTATTTAAGATTTTGATATCAACTAAAATTTTATTAATTGATTCCTTACTTGCTTCAATAAACTCACCTAATCAAAATTGTACTCAACATTTGCACGTCCCATGGTGGCAAGAAAATCTAGCTGAGCATCATAGAAACTATTGGGCTAATTTATGTTGTAATTTAAAATTATTTAAATTTGAATTACCTTATATGAATTAACAAATTTTAACGAGTTACTATAATGATAAGAACCAACAATAAGTCTTTGAATTAATTATTTGCCAAAAAAATACAATTCAATTATTTTTTCAAATGCATCTTCTAAGTAAAATTATTTTTTAAGTTGACAAAACTCTTACAGCTTGTTTGGATGGTTGTTACCTATTGTATTGTATCGAATTGTTACTTTAAATACGATGTTTGTTTTGGTTGTTACTTAAATTTTATTGTATCGTATCGTTAAATCCGTCATTACGTAAAGACGAAATGTGCCACTTTATGTAACGACCGATTTGGTGTGGTTGCGTCGTTATCTTATCTTTTTCTCCCATCTCACCCTTCATTATTATTTGATAATTTATCATTTACCCTACCTTTTATATATAATAAATTTATTCTGTCTCATAATTTTTCTTTATAATATTGCAAGTTTATTCTTTTTATTGCTGGTGTGTGATATCATGAAACAACGGAAAACGGTACAATCTATCCAAACATTATATTCATCAAACGATACAGTACAATACAATACATTATAAAACAATGTGTAACAACTATCCAAGCAAGCTGTTAGATACGTTTGAAGTAATAGGAAGAAATTTGTAGACCAAATTGTATTCTAATTAAATTATCATTAATTGTTATTATTATTATCATTATATTCTTGCATTCACTCCAACAAATGACAACTCGATGTTTTTTTTGTTTATAGAGCTAGCTAAATGCAATTAACATTCATTATATTTAAATTATATTTAGGAACTTACATTTTCTAATTTAATTTTTATTTTATAACTCAAACACATTATTTTTAAAAGTTTATATAATTATTTACACATTGATATGGGGACACGCGCAAAGCGCGCACGCTAAGACTAGTATATATATATATATACAATTCATTCTTTCTATAGATAACGCAAGAGAGAACTTATGACCTCGCGGATGGAGAGAGATTCGAACCCCTAGTATTTCTATAAATACTTCGGTTCTCAAGACCGACTCCTTCAACCGCTCAGACATCCATCCTCTTTGTGCTTTGCCCGCCCTATCCATCTATGTGCGGGCAGGTAGGGGCTTATCAATGTGATTCGCTACGCTTGCCTGCGGCTATCTGCTGATACTATTGCCTGCCGGTTAGCGAAACTTCTCCGGTAGTACAAATCGCTACGCGTCTCCTCTTTCTATATGATAGTGTGTGTGTGCGCGCGTGTATATGCTTACATGCGCACATACACAGATAAACATACACGATAAGTGGACCTGCATCCTGATTGATGTTCTGTGGAAGTGTTTTGTCACTTTTGCCTTTAATTTCTTCGCCTGATTGTTAAAATCTTCGTTCCTGCCTTTAATTAATGCAGTCTATTGCTGGCTCCGGGGCATCAATTGGTGATATTCTGGATGATTTTCTGCGTCAAAGATTTGGTGAAAACTCTTATGAAAGAGTTGAGACGTGTGTTATTCATTCCAAGAAACAAGCTTCTCTTAACAGGTTTAACGACAAGAAAAGTGGGCGCTTTGTTCTTTTATTAGAGAATCGTGTTTGCCATCAAACCATTAAACTATTGTCAGTTGATAGTGTTATTATATATGATAGTGACACAAATCCCACGAATGATTTGAGACAACTACAGAAGCTGTCAATAGATTCGCAGTCTAAGCACACATATGTTTTCCGGCTGTATTCAAGTTTTACTGTAGAAGAAAAAGCCCTATTCCTTGCTAAACAGGACCTGAATCTTGATAGTAACTTGCATATCATAAATCGGAGCCCCAATAACACCCTTATGTGGGGAGCCTCAAATTTGTTCAGTAGATTGGATGAGTACCACTCTGGAGGCAGTCCGACCTTAATTTCAAATAACTCATCAGGACAGTTGCGTTTAGATGATGTTATTAGCGAGTTCTCTGCAATAATTTGTAAAAGCTCTGACTACAAGGACACATGCCATTCCATTATTTCAAAAGTTCAAATGAGCATGGGAACTTACAGTGTTGATATCCCGCTGTTTGGTGAGAAAAAAATGGAGTTGAAAGTTGGAGAAGAACCTCATGTTTTTTGGAGAAAGCTGTTGGAGGGAAGAAATCCACTGTGGAGAAATTTAAGCATTGCAACCCCAAGGAACAGAAAGAGAGTTCAATACTTTGATGAATCCCCAGATCCACCTAATGGAAATGATGATATAGGAAAGAAGCGCAGGAAGGCGGTAATGAACCATAGTGTGGATGCAAACCCCACTCACCGCACGCTTGAAAGAGGTGAAATTGTAGCTCCCAAAGGAGCTATCACTTCATTAACCTATTTTCAATATATTTCCTGTTAGTGTTTGTTTGTTATTCCATAAGTTTAAATATGTCAAGAAATATCAGCTGCTAATTCTTGGTTCGGTCCAGGTGTTCATGAAAAGGATGGTATTGGTGCGAAGCATGTTTCTAGGTCTCCGTCTCATGTCTTGCATGAGGTAAACCTTGTTGGGCGGCCTGAAGAAGGACGCATACAGCAGAAAAGCCTTCATATCCATCTGAAAGCTGAGTTTGCAAAACTGTTTGAAGTGCTAAAACTTCCGGTATTCATTTCCTGCCTGCCCTTTCTTAGAAGTTATAATTTTTTGAGTTATATGTTGTCTTTGGAGCATATATAGGCTCTTTGATGAACAATGAAAAAAATAGAAATCTTTGCTTGTCCAGATTAATCATAATGAGTGGGTTCTGGAAGGTCATATTCTGAATCTGTGAAACATTTGTTATGTATAAAAGATAAAGCTCTTCATTTTGGGAAATCATACCTTTCGTATTCATGGCAAAAGAGTTGTAAGCATTTGTTGATAGCTTCTAGTGAATAAGTATGATATTTATTTTTTGATAAGGTGAATAAGTGTTATATTAACCTGTCAAAGGTTTAATCGTTTTTTCTATGAGTCCTGGTCTTGTGATTGCCTCTGGATTAGCAATTTTTCTTTGATTAAACTCTCTCTTCAAGTAGATATATAATACTGCAGTTTTTGGCACAATGGTAAGCACCATTACATTCTTTCTGCATTTGCGGTACTCGTACATCCAAACCTGTTTAAATCTTGGAAACCTAGTATGGTCGTTAAGACCGCCATCGCGCTGTGCTCAGGGAGGGTTAACTGCCCTAGTTAATTTGCCAAAATGCAGAGAGTGATACATTTATTATGTCAAATGGTATAGGACATGTGTAGCATGAGAAAGGGTGTTCTTCATTTGCTTGTGCCATCTGTCGTAAAGGTGTATGTCGTAGTTGTTAAATGGGTTTTTGTATCTTTGTTTTAGTAGCTTTAAGTTAAGTAACAAAGAATCAGGAATACATGAGTGATATGCATCTTGCATTTTTCATCTTGGGAACTCACATGACAGGACAGTGTGCTGCTGTAGCTCTTTTTTCTAACACTTGCAGCATCTGCATTTTTGAGACCACTTCAAAATTAGCCAGTAAACTAGTTCATCTTCCCATAAAATGGGTAAAATTGTTTCTACAAAACTAATCAAGGGCACAAATTTTGCTATTTGGAACTTCTTTCATTGCTGTCTTTGTGATAAAGGGCAGCAACTTTATGTTTGTGTTTTATTCCTCAAATTTTTGGATTTTACAGAACTCCAATAGTTTAGCTACTTTGAGGTTTTATTTTCTTATATTTCTTTTATTATCCGAAGAGTTCTGCTGCTAATTCTATAAAGGCTGTCATTGATTTCTTATGGCTCTATTGAAGGCCTTCCACCTGGTTCTTTGCTTGGTGTATGCTTTTGATTTCTAATTGTTTCCTTAAATGGTTTTTTTTCGTAAATAATGTGCCGTCTTGTTTGTTTATCACCATCTCATCCTGTAATTCAATCCTCATGACAGTGGTTTATTGTTAGTATCTACAAATCTTAATAATAATACGAACCAGGTTCTGTGCCACTACCAAATTCCGTACTGCTAATTGGTTATATCAACCACGCTTCAAGCTAGAACAACTTGGTACTCTATGTAAATGAATAAAAAGGATATTTTGCGGAATGATTGCCATAGTTGTGGCTTTTCCTGCTTGCAAACACTCCCTAGTATAATATACCAAAGGAATAGGTAAGCCAAGGTTTTTCCTTCTAGTCTTTTGCTTGCTGGCCAGATGACCAAAATTTAAATGCAGGACGATGCCAAACATACTGTAGAAAAGTTTCTGGAATATGTCATGGAGAATCATCATGTTAGTAGGGAATGTGCAACAATTTTACAGGCTTTCCAGTTATCTCTGGTTAGTATCTTCTTGCCTCACTGCCCATATCATCTGCTTGCATCCTTTTAATTATGTTATTTTGTCAGTGGAATTTATCCTTCTCTTCATGGACAATCTTAAAAGTTCAGGTGAAATATAATCACGTCATAATAACTAGGAATCCTAAAAAATGAGGTACTTTTTTGTTTCATGCGGCTCAAAGTTCCTATATAAGGAGCCTGTTATTAATCGTACCGTCAGTAAGAAGTTTTGTGTCTTATTTCTTCTAGTTAAACTCGGTATCGGAGTTTCTACAATCTTGGTAGAAATCTAAGTAGCTTCTTTGGAGGCCGCTCGACCAAAGTTATTCTTTACTTTTTTAGTTTACTATCTTTGTTTATTTTCAATGATTCTTTCAGGGAGACTACATCTCTTGTTGTGTCTGTCTTTGGTGTTCTTTGTTCCACTCACTTCTGGTTCATCTTGTCAGGATGAATACAACAGTGAAAATCTCGTCTCCAAACTCCGCACTTGCGGCTCTTGTTTCTACTGCCTCACTTTGACGTATCAGTCCAGTTTAGGTTTCAAACTGGCATTCCATATTTGTCTAGTTATCACTCTACATCAACTAACCTGTCGAGTTGTCAGATCCCATTAAGCTGGCAGTATGCATGTTCTCGAATTCAATCATGTCTTATAGATTGATGGTAGTGCTACAGCCAATTTAGTTTGATGTCAAGCTCAAGTCTTATTAGATTATCATTAAATTAGCATTCAACTTTATCATATATATTTAGTGTGCTTCTTGCTTCAAGAAAAACATGTCGATGTGATTCTTTTTATTTGACGTTTACTGTGAATTATCAGTGTTGGGTTGCAGCTTCAATGTTAAAGCAAAAAATTGACAAAGAGGAGACATTCTTGCTGGCGAAGCAGCACTTACAGTTCGGATGCACCGAGGAAGAGGTAAACGGTGTTTATCTGAAGATCCATTCCTTGAAAAAGATGTTCTTGCAGCAGTTGGATCAAAATGATAATGCTTCAAGTTCTTCTAAGTCTTCTTTATTAGCTGCGCGATCTGTTCCAGAAGAGCCATCGAAGGGAAGCATGTCACAAGCTGTAGAATCTTCCCAGCTGAATGTGGAAAATGAAATGGTTGAAGGATTTAAAGTTAAAAACTTATCCATGGAATGCATTGTCACACCTAAAGAAGAACTTGTGGATATTGAAAGGGAAAAATTCATTAAGGAGGTCCAGTATAGATGTGACAGGCGAATGTCAAAGCTGGTACAGAAGCAAAAGGAGGAAATCAAAGAGTTCCAGAAAATATGGGAGAAGAAGAAGGAAGAGCTTGAGCTGGATTACAGAGTGAATTTTTCTGTTATTCGGTCTATCTTTGGTCAGAATGCTGCAATAAAGGATAAACAAAAAATATTAGAAACTGAATTTTCAAGCAAAATACAAAAGCTCAAATGCCTCAAGGACCAACAGCTTAAAGAGCTTGAGGTAGAACACACTGCTATGAGGTACAAGGAAATGCAAAAGGCGGCTTCTTGGTTGGCGGAAGCAAATTCCTTTAGGGGTGTTGGATCTAATCCTATAGATGACATAGGGTGCTCTCAGGAAAATGTAAATGTCTCTCATAATCGTCCCAAGACTGTTCACCCTGTATCTGGACAACATGTTGAGGAACTGAATGGTAATATTGTGGATAGAACGCAGTGTGACAGGGTAGCATCTGAACTACCTACGTCTACTTCTGATGAGTCAAATATTCTTCCTATTGAAACTACAGATGTTTTAGCAACACCAGCAACAGAAGAGCAAGTTGAGATTGCATCCATGGCTAGAGTGTTGGTTGCTAGATTGGAGCAGCCTAATGAAATAGGTGATTTAGGTGGTGGTTCAGAGGAAATTGGAGCATTTGGTGCTACATCTAATCAGCCTAATGAGGTAGGTGACCCGGATGTGCCTGCATCTACTTCCAATGAGTCAAATATTCTTCCTGTTGAAACTTCAAATGTTTTAACAACGGCAGCAATGGAGGAGCAAGTTGAGATTGCTTCCACGGCTGAAGCATTGGTTGCTAGATCCAAACAGCCTAATGAAGTAGTTTATTCAGGCGGTATTTCAGAGGAAATTGGAGCATTGGTTGCTACATCCAAGGAGCCTAATGAAGTAGGTGATTTAGGTGGTAGTTCAGAGAAAATTGGAGCTTTGGTTGCTGCATCCAAACATCCTAATGAAGTAGGTGATCCAGATGTACCTTCATCTACCTCTAATGAGTCAAATATTCGTCCTATTGGAAATACAAATGTTTTAGCAGCACCAGCAGCAGAGGAGCAAGTTGAGATTGCGTCCACGGCTGGAGCGTTGGTTGCTAGATACGAGAAGCCTAATGAAGTAGGTGGTGGTTCAGAGAAAATTGCTTCTGTATTTCCTCTTCTTTCCGAAGAACATACTGAAGTTCCACTAGGGAATCCAACTAGAGAGCATATGTTGGAAGTATCTGGAACAGGTGTTAATGTAGTTGTGGAGAATGATCATTCAGAAGTAAATAATGTTATTGAAGAATTGAATACAGAACATGGTAGTCTGGAAAATAATTCTCATTTACCAAATGATGAAGAAAACTCGAGAGATGCAGTTAGCTCCACTGATAGAAACCAAATTTCTCTTGAGGAAGTGGTAGTGGACTTGCGTTTGGCAGCAGCAGTTCCTACTTCTGATGGTGGTGGTTCTATACCTCAAAATCAAGTAAGTGCTCTTTGTCTTCCCAATTTATGAGGTGCTTGTGTTGTGTTGTTTCTGTAGAACATCTGGATTCAGAATCTGGACACATGTATATAAGCTCTCCCTAGGAAAGTTTTAACTTTCTAGTTTTATTCCAAGCCGTAAAACAAGTAATTGGATCATTTTTTCCTGGTGAATTGCAGTTCTACCATTCAAAAAATAATATGTGTGATTTGCCAACCCAATGCATTTTTTCCCGATACTTTGTAGAATTTTTTTGGCTGTTCTGTTATGGATGGCTTTGCACTTAAACTGGATCAGCTAAATCAGTACGTATGTTTCCAGTCTTCAGGATATAATGAAACACTCACTCATGAGATGCCACTCCAAGAAAATCAGAGTGGAACACAAGCTGATGTTGATGCTGGCCAATGTGGACCCAACAGTTCTGAAGCCGTGTTAATTAATAGCTCCGAGCGACAACAGCCAGCTTCTGATGGTTTTTCTCTTGCTGCTCACGAGCCACCAAGCGGCACTGCACGTCAAACCCATGATGATAAAAGGAATTTTATCCCAAACATTGGGTCTTCTCGTCATTTGGATGGAGAGATGATGGAAACTTTGCAGGCTGGTGGTAATTCGGGAGAGTGTCCATCTGTCGATGTTGAGATGTCGCCTCTGAGCTGTGATCGGCCTAATTTATCAGAAATCAGTAGAGTGGATCCTCGACCCATTTCAGAACAGGGTGCATCTTCTAAGAGATCTGAAGCTTCTGTTCAAGTGCCAGGTTCCGCTGAGCTTCCTAGTCAAGCAGTCCTGCAACATAACACTAATGTTGCCTTCGTCCAAGGACCTAGGAATATACCAGTTCATCCTGCCCATCAGATGGCCGCTGGGAATCCAATTCTTCCTTTCAATGCTGATCCTCTGCATAAAGAATGGGAAAGGATACATAAAGAAAGAGAACAAGCCACTAAAATTCTTGAGGACACGGTTAGTTCCAATTTCCTTCGTTGTGAGTATTTGCTCCTAGTCCTTCTCTATTTTCTTCAAGCTCTTTTCCTCTTTTTGAGCAGAAATTGCGTTTGAGATCTGATTGCGAGAAGGCGATAGAGGAATTGGTTGCACAAATCCGTAAAAAGTATGATCTTAATCTTCAGGAAACTGAGGCAGCATTTCTTCGGAAGAAGAATGAACTTGATACGAGTCTGAACAAAGTTCTCATGAATAAGCTTTTGGCAGACGCTTTCAGATGCAAGTGCATGAATCTCAAACCTTCGGGGCTTCCAGGCATCCGTCAAGGTATGTAATCATTGTTGGTTATGCATTTTTAGGAGAGTAGTTAACTTTTCCTGTCAGAATTTTGAACTGACACTTGTGTCCAGATATTATCTAGAATACGTTATTATCAGGGTGATAAAAGGTAGTGCTAGTTGGCAATTTTTACTAGGTTATACAAGTCAGGTTTGTGATTTCTCAAGTAAAAGTTTTCTTTGTGTACTGAAGCTTCGTATTTTTTTTTTTTTTTTTTGCAGTTGTGCCTTCTAGTTATATGCAGCATCTACATCAGGTGTCACAGCAGCCTAATTTGAGGTCTTCTCCTGTGACTGGTTCGTCTGCAGCTAACCAGCAAAATTTAGCCCCAGGTATTTTGAGAGCTTCTCATGCCACCAGTTTGTCCTCAGCTGGCCAAGCACAGGTTGGACAGGAGCCTTCTGTCCCCTCTTTGCCAGTTATTAATCGTTCAGTAAATTCTGGTGGGATTCCTCAGCCTGCATTTAGATCTACACCTGTTACCGGGTTGTCTTTAGCTGGCCAACAAGCACCCATTCAGCAGACCGCTGCTGTTAGTCGTTCACCAGCATTTACTGCTGGAATTCCTGGCAGGCCGCCTCTCATCAGTGCAATTACCCCTTCCACTGGCAATCTCAGGGTAGCTGGTGAGATCCGTGCTCCAGCCCCCCATCTGCAGCCTTTCAGAACTCCTACATCCATGTCTACGAGCAGCCCCTCAACGCTTGCACATGGTTTGCAAAATCAACCGCTATCCACTAACATGGCTGCATCATCACCCTCACTTCCCCAACTTGCTTCTCTACAAACAACATCCTCCCCTTCACAGTTAGCTACAGATCTTTCTACTGTGGTAGATCTCTCTGCTTCTCGGAGTATGAATTCGCAGCATGACATTGGCAGGTTGCCTGCTCCACGAAATCCGCCTATGTCTGCGCAGGAACTGCTTTTGAATATGGAGAATCGACCTCATGCAAACAGGCGGAACATTATGCCACCTCTACCAGATATGAGCTCTAACTTTGATTCATTGGACCTATCCGACTTTCAAACGCTGGATAGTGTACAGGGAGGTTCTACTTCTTCAGCCATAGCTACTAATGTAACTGATGTTGTTTGTGTGTCTGATGATGAGTGACTTGTTGACGATGAAGTTTATTTTGTTGTCTGTGGGTCAGCTTTATCATGTGTTTGTAAAAATGGATCTAAAGAATAATTATTTATAAAAAAGAAAAAAGAGAAAGGTAAAAGGAGGAAGCTTGACAAGATTACATGGGCTTGCACGCCCCCCCCCCCCCTTTTCCTCTGGGGTTCCATGAATGCAGCTGTAAATGGTCCATTCATCTTTCTGTATTATACTAGGGACGGTATCATCTGTTCATGTGTTTCTTTTGTTGTGTTTTTCTTAATCAATGTTTGGTTTGCTCATACTTAGAGGCATTTGGTCGATGTTTGGAAAAATAGTGAGTATTTGAATTTTAAGTTAAAAAGGAAGGTTTATAGAAGTAAATATTGCACTATACTAGTCAGTGTTTTAAAAGGCGTTTTCGGGGTGAGACCTGGGGCTAGGCGCACCAAAAATGTCCTGAGGTAATGGTGTGGGGCGGAAGTCTCAAGAGGCGTGTGCCGGGGCGTTCCCGGGTGTATGTACGTTCGGGCGTTTGAGGCGCGTTTTTGCAGTAAGGTGTAAGCTCAAGAGATTTTTTCGAATTAAAACAAAATTTATTGAATAATTCCTTCATATAATACCCAATTTCTCAAAGTCAGCTTGTAAGTGCTTTGACCGTGTTTCCGGGGCACAGTTGAATATAGATATCATGAACGCGAGGTGCAGGATACCAGACCGAGAAACCCGGGCAACCATTCCCCTATGTGCCAATCGCTAGCGCATCCAAGGCCCCGGCGCCCAGCTCAGCTGGAGAGGCCTTGATCTGAGAAGTGCTAATTCGATTCGGATAGACTTCATTCTTCTGAAATGTATTAAATTTAAAAGTCAAGACCTTTGTTATTGATTGAAATCCTAATTTATGGTCTTTCTCGATTCTTTATTTGTCTACCAGTCTGCTAATATCTTCCAAAAACAACGAATATTCAATTTTTTTTACAAATATAAAGGGAACTTCATTCTCTTTCATAGCAGCAATTTCAAAGTTCAAATATTTCAAAATTCTCTTTTACAAATATTCAATCTTTTTTGTTCCTCCATGTAAAGAACTTTATTTTTTCAATTCATGTTACTTGTGCTTGTAAGTAGCGCATAATAGATTGTTTTGATTAGTTTTTTGTGGGGATGGAGCACATCTATATATATTTTTTGCACATTTATAGTTTTCTATAATTTTTATACAATTTTACTTGTTTATAAATATTTACTGTAATTATATTATTTTATAGAATATTAAAAATTAAATATCTACGGGGCTTACACCTTGCCGAGGCATATGTAAAATGCCTCGCCTTACGCCCACGCCTTTTAAAACACTGATACTAGTATATGTATGGCTAATTCTGTAAGTTCCTCGATAGTATGGTGCGTTCTGATGCCTGTTATATTTTTGCCCATTACCCGTAAACAGAGCATGGTTTCCAGGCCAGTGATTGAAGATGTTAGTTTTCCTGCATATGTAATCTAAACACTAGTTAATGTGAAAAAATACGTTGCCACTTTACGGAGCTGATTTGGAACTGAAGAGGCGCATAATAGATTGATATGAGAATCATGATAGATCGTGAATTTCATGAGTTGTCATGTAACTGAATCATTTTACAACCACTGAAGAAGGATCCTCAAAAGTATGAGCAAAATGCACCTTGCTTCGCGACTAACTACAGCAGTGAGACTGAGGTAATGAAAGTTTAGTTGCTGAAAAAGAATAAATTCCCAGTTCCAGTTTAGATCTCAATATGAATAGATTAGTTCCCAGTGAACACTTTATCATATTCTAAGCAGCATCTTTAAATTACTTTTCTTCCTGCGAGAATTGCTTATTGCTTGGGAAGAATGAGGCTAAAGAACAGATGATATGGCCTAGGGATAAGTAGGTAAATAACACGATCCGGTAAATTGAAGTGGGGAAAAATGTACGAATTATTCCAAGTATTTCCACATTTTTTTTCCTATTCACTCATGATTTGGCCTGGTCGACCCAATCATGATATTGAAGGAGGGGACTTTTTCTCGAAAAAAAAATTCTTGCAATTACGAAAACCACAACATACGCACCCCTTTTCTATTTATTCTATCTAAGAAAAAAAATTCAGCATAAACCACGACTCCCATTTTTGCATTTCTTTATCTATCTTTTGCCAGGTTAAAGAGTCCCGCTCTCCATATTCTTGAGAAAGTTTTTCAGCTTGCTCAAAAGTCAGCAAGTGCATGTTGTTCAGATATATATTGGCCTTGTGAAAGGCGATACTCTTTTATTATCTCCTACGGACATTATAGATGGTGAAGCAATTATGAGATTGCTTCAGAGCTACGACCAAGTATACCAACGGTTCGCTCCCCTGCATGTGTATTTATGTGCTTAAGAGCACAATTTTTTTTTCCCTATTAATCTGGTAATTGCTTTTGTAAAGTTAGATTTCTTGTAGTGATATCAATTCAGGTAAAGCCAAAACTACAGAAATATCAACTTCTATGGAATTACCCAAATGAAACGATAGACAAACCTCAATGGGAAGGAGTAGGGACGGAGTGTAGCATTCTGGAAAATTTCGTAATATTTAAAGTCCATTAGAGGCTTAACAGACATTAAAATCCTTGTTATGCATGCCAAATTATAGAAACAAATAAAGTTATACTGTAGAAGCGTATAAAAGTGTTTGTACTGTGGTATGAAAGTGTATGAGTGGATATAAAATACTTAAGGAACGAAAATGGAAGTTGGAAAAGTGAAAGAAGTCTATGGTGAAGCGATGGATTTTTTGTAAAGGAAAAAGGGGCCTTTGGATAGAACTTCAAGAATCCTTCCACCCAACATTAACCCCATCAACTAAGGTAAGATTTACCCTTATTTTTAGTGTTAAATACAAGTTTTAGAACATCTACTAACATCAAATAATCATGGAATTTTTCTGGATTTTTAAAATCTACCAAGAACATTTGGAAGATTAATGAATATTTATGGTATGAATAAATGCTTAAAAGTCATTGGTTGGTGGCTGGAGGTCATAATGTGTCATCTTAGCTTGGCATTAATTGTGGTTGATTATTTGGTGGAAAAGATGACGGATAGTGGTGTTGGGACTTTAATGTTAGTTTATAAGGATCTAAATAGATGTAAAAACACCACTGTTGAAGTTTTTTAAGCGATTATTCATGATATCACCTAAATGGGTTAATTTAAGAAATTTAGAGAAATTAATGTAAGTATTGGCTACTTGTGGATTAAAAGGATATTGTTGAGATACATTGTTGATGCATGTGAGCTCGCATACGTAGATTGTGACTCATTGGCGTCGTTGGATCATTTAGGTTAAGATTTGGAACAGCAATTTGAGGTACAACGAGGCTTATTACTAGAGCTGTCAAAACGGGCTAGCCCAACCCAATCCAACCCAAGCCTCGTGGGCTTTTAAATTTTCTGGGCTAGGGCGGGCCGACCCTCCATCTATACGGGCCTTATAATGGACAGCCCAGCCTAGCCCAGGCCTAAGAGGGTCGGGGGCTAGGGCGGGCCGACCCTTTAATTTTTTTAGAATTTTTTTTTTTTTAAATCTTTATATATTTTTCCGTGGCATAATCTCTTAATCATATGAACGATTTTTGTTTATTTAGAGTGTACAAGAATCTTGGTATTTGACAAGGAATCTCGTAATTGAAATGCAAATTCTCTATATCTCTAGCTCTTCTTTTTTTAATGTTACATAAATATTTTTTTAGTACTTTCCTTTCACTTTCTTTAGGTTCAGGATTGCTTCAATAAGTTTATATGTTAAGGTTTTTTAATTTAGGTTTAACATTATTTTTTGATTTCATCATTATAGTCCAAAAAAATCTTAAAATTAATAAAATCTGCTAGCGTTGTTAATTTTCTTTGGCTATTAAAACTTGATCTTTTTCTACTGAAGGACAATTTAACAATTAATAATATGTTGCCAAACTGATCATTGGCCACTTACAGTAATATTTTCTTTTTGAAAAAATTATTAATGACCACTTAAAACTTTTCTAGTTCGTTGTTAATTAAGCAAAAGAAAAACTAATCTTGTCAACTGCATGCATATCAAAATATAAATTCTAGTTGATATGGAAAGGTAAATAAGCAATCTAAGGTTGGAAAATGGGGATTATATTTAAGATTTTTTTAATTTTTACTTTTCTAAATATTTAAATTTGAATTTAATTAATTTTTGGTCCACGGGCCGGCCCAGGCCCAGGCCCAGCCTCGGTCAAGCCTCAAGGGCCAGCGGACTAACTTGGCCTGGGCTTATAAGCCTTAGTTTTAAGGGAAATTTTCGTTCCTATACCATATAGGAAACTATATTACCAAATATGTTTATAGTTTGCATATTACCCTTCATGCTAATAGTATTTCTACATAATATAGACAATGCATTAAATAAAGAATCATTGTAGCTGTAGACTTCCTTATTTAGGCGTGCTAAAATTGGGGGATTAAATATTCTTCCAGATCTTCCACAACGCAAATCACACACATTAATCTTCTTCGTCAATTTTGTTTCAAATTTAGCGTCTCTGCTTTTTTGATACATTGTGTTTTAAACTTTTTTCTGATTTCACAAATCAAAAACGACTAAATCTTCTACAATTCTTCTACATCAAATACAATTATGTCCAAATTTCAGTAATACAAAGCAAAGGAAAAGAGAGCAGCAATTCCACAATTGACAGCCATTAAAAAGCTTTGAAGCTTTGAATTCAAATTTGGGTTTTCAAAAATCATTATTTGTTTGGATTGGATGTTGTTGCAAATAATTGGGAATATGGTTTGGAGTTTATATCTCAATTTTGAGGGGTTTTGGTGAAGATTAGACTTGGTTTTGGCTGAATTTCGGATTGAAACTCGAAGAAGAAGAATAAGAAGAAGAAGAAGAAGAAGAAGAAGAAGAAGACATGACATACATTATATTGCAGAAATTGTAGAAAAATTGTATTCCGTTGTTTATTTATTTTTCTTTTATTCATTTAGCTATTGTATGAAAGTTGAACAACATTGTATAAAAATTATATTTAAGTGGTATTATATTATAGTTGTATATAACTTAGTAGAAATAATGTACGAAAAGTGTAGATAATTTGTACATAAGTTGTATAATATATAATTAGTTGTATGAAAATTATTTTTACTATGTATAAATCAGATACAAAATATACAAAAGACATATTGTATAATTTTGTATAAAATTTGTATGTAAGTTTAATGTTATTGTAGTTGTATTTCACTGGGTGGAAATAATGTGTGAAAGTTGTAGCAAATTGCAAATAAGTTGTATTCTTCTATAACGGGAGATGTTGGCATATCAAGTAACTTTAGTGTTGCAGACGAACATGCATGAAAATAAAGATAAATTCTGTTATGAACAATTTGTAGATAATTTGTAGAAACATTGAAATTTTGTATTTTCATATTAATTTTTCAAATGATATGCAGTTTTATTGTAGAATAAATATAGAAAACAAGCCATTGTGAGTCTTATTTGACTCATTCCTCACATTCAACTTATTCTACAAATTCACGCCTCTTTAAATACAATATGACCATACTTTCTTAAATTTAAAGGTATAGCAATATATATAACTTAAAAAATATATTCTCCTCTGCACAAGTTAGCTCTAAAACAGACGAAGTGGAATAACAAGCTCCCATCAAAACTTTTAACACAAAAACACAAATCTCAAATTTTATGTTATTGTAGTTATATTTAACTAGGTGGAAATAATGTGTGAAAGTTGTAGAAAATTATAGATAAGTTGTATTCCTCTATAACGGGAGATGTTGGCATATCAAGTAACTTTAGTGTTACAGACAAACATGCATGAAAATAAAGATAAATTCTGTTATGAACAGTTTGTAAAAATTTTGTAGATAATTTGTAGAAACATTGAAATTCTATATTTTCATATTAATTTTTCAAATGATATGTAGTTTTGTTGTAGATTAAATATAGAAAACAAGTCATTATGAGTCTTATTTGACTCATTACTCACATTCAACCTATTCTACAAATTCACGCCTTTTTAAATACAATACAACCATACTTTCTTGAATTTAAAGGTATAGCAATATATATAACTTAAAAAACATCTTCTCCTTTGCACAAGTTATCTCCAAAACAGACGAAATGGAATAACAAGCTCCCATCAAAACTTTTAACACAAAAACATAAAAGCTCAAAAATAAATAAACAACAGTCTACAATTTTTCTACAATTGCTGCAATATAATATATGTCATGTCATCTTCTTTTTCTTCTTCTTCTTCTTCTTCTTCGAGTTTCAATCTGAAATTCAGCCAAAACCAAGTCTAATCTTCACCAAAACCCCTCAAAATTGAGATATAAACTCCAAACCATATTCCCAATTATTTATAACAACAACCATTCCAAACAAATAATGATTCTTGAAAATCCAAATTTGAATTCAAAGCTTCAAAGCTTTTTAATGGCTGTCAATGGTGGAATTACTGCTCTCTTTTCCTTTCCTCTTATATTACAGAAGGAACCCGAAATCATAACCATCAAATCGACCAAGCTTGTGCTCATCTTCCCCGGGCACAAAAACATTGGAACAAGATTGCAGAGGTGCCTATGGTGCCTTGGCTATGGAAGAAATAATGGGATTTTGATACATAAATCATGGGTGTGGGAGGAAAACGTGGGTGAAGGTGTGGGAATTGGAGAGAGAAACGTGGGGGGAGTGGTATTAGAAGGAATATACGGTACCATTAAATTAGGAGTATAATTAATACCTTTAAAACCCACTAATGGTATATAAATGGTAATTAGGTATACTAAATGTAATTATATCAAACCTTAAACATTGAGGGTAATATAGTTTTCTATATGGCATAGGAATGTAAAAATTCCTAGTTTTAAATGGGCTAAAAAATCTCAACCCAGCCCTACCTAAATAGCGAGCTGGGTTGGGCTGGCCTCACGGGCCAAGCCCATTTTGACGGCTCTACTTATTACCCTCAGATCTTTTCTCCGCATTTGTATCGAAAAACGATTTAGAAATAAATTTGAAATGTGCATCCTAACTTTGGGTACGAGCGGGTTATATTTGAACTTGTTTGTCACTCGAAAATTGTTTGAACTTGTTTCCTTAGGAATATTAAATAGTTATAGCTAAGCCTTAGTTCTCTGTGGGATTTGACCCTAGACTCATAAGCCAGGTTATATTTGTAGCGACCGCTTATCCTTTTTAGGATTAGAGTTGGGCGTGATCAGAAACCTACTTTTATTCAGCTAGATTCATCATTGCTTCGATAGGTTAAAAGTTCTAGTTTACTTATCTTGTCGGAATTTTATTAAATGTGGGTAACAAAATATATTTAACAAATTTTGTTTTTCGAATTAGCAAGTTCACACACAAAGTTTTGATATAGTATTAGATCACTAAAATAAAAATTATATTTCATAAGATATGTTAAAGAATATGCTCTTTAAATTCACACGAAATACATGTGCAACGTATAATCACTATCTGTATTAATATACATTTTTAAGAGGACGAGAATTCGATCCTAAACGTAAATCAATAAGGCACTTGAGAACTTTAGTGGGATAGAATTTATTCTTTTATTAAGCTAGCTAATGTGATCAACACATTTCTTCGTGCTCTTATTTCATATTGTTATCAAATAAACTAATTAGCTTGGCTTTAAATAATTTGGTTATTTATCATTGATATCAGTGTTAACATATTTTAATGTCCAAGCGAACATTATCCAACAAAACATCCTTTTTTATATAATGACCTTTTGATTTCTACCATATCTCTCTTAGTTTTTTAATCTATAATAATTAAAATATAATTTTTAATATAATATTTATATAATTTTTTAAAAGACTTTTTACTCATTTAGATAGGATACACGCGCAATGTGCGTACTCTAATCTAGTAATAATAAAAGGGGGTAAAAACTGACAAATATTTTGGACGAATAGATTTTAGTGAAAAGATAAAAATTAATAAAAATAAAGACAAGAAAAAGAAAGTGCTAGAGTAAGGGATTGTTACTAGAGAGAACAAAAAAAGAATTAAAAACAACAAAAATAAAATAAAATAAAATAAAAAACTAAAAAAGAGTGCAAAATTTTATTAAAAAGAAAAAATAAAGTAAAAAAATAACAATAAAACAGGAAAAAGATAATTAAAAAAAAGTAAAAAAGAGTGACAATTATATTTTGGATGAAGAGATTTTACTGGAAACAACAAAATTAAAAAAATAAAGAATACAATAAAAAATTAAGACAACAAAATAAAGTAACAAAAAGTAGAGGTGTTCGTCGGTCGGTACGATAATGTATTTAGACATTTTAGTTCGGTATTTTTGGTATTTGGTTTCTTAAAATATTATACAATATCATACCTAATTAAATTCGGTATGGTTGGGCTTATCTCCTTTCGATTTCGGTTCGGTTTATTCGGTTTGGCAACTTCACTTTGTTCAGCTCGAATATTAACTAGTGCATAAAGCCGCAGACTATAATTGTGACGACCCGGCCGGTCGTCTTAAGAATTAACGTCCCGATCCCCTATTAACTACTTTCCCCAAGTTTATTTCTGCTAATGTGATTTGTCGGGATGTTCGGTTTTGAGTTTTGGGGAGTTTTGGGACACTTAGTCCCTAAATGAGAGCTTAATTGTTGGAAAGTTGATTGTAGTCGGAACAGTGTGAAGACGACCTCAGAATGGAAATTCGATGGTTCCGTTATCTCTGTTGGGTGATTTCGGGGTTAGGAGCGTGTTCGGATTGTGTTTTGGAGGTTCGTATCTAATTTAGGCTTGAAATGCCGAAAGTTAAATTTTGAAAGTTTCCGGTTCGATAGTGAGATTTTGATACGAGGGTCGAAATGGAATTCCGAGAGTTGCAGTAGTTCCGTTATGTCATTTGGGATGTGTGTGCAAAATTTCAGGTCATTCGGAGGTGGTTTGGTTGGGTTTTTGATCAAAAACGTAATTCGGAAGATTTTGGAAAGCTTATGCTTAAATCCGATGTGTTTTGGTTGATTTGATGTCGTTTGAGGTGTTTTGAAGATTTGTACAAGTTTGAATAAGGTTTTAGGACATGTTGGTACCTTTGGTTGAGGTCCCGAGGGCCTCGGGTGTATTTCGAATGCTCAACGGATTATTTTTAGTTGTCAAAAAGTTGCAGAATGGCAAGTTCAGCTGTTGCAGAATTGCAAGTTCAGCTGTTCCAGATATTTACCCTTCGCGTTCGCGAAGAGTCAGTGGGGAGGGGGGGGGTTGATGGAATTTTGCCTTCGCGTTCGCGAGGAAGTCTCCGCGTTCGCGAAGGGTGGTGATGTTTGAGCATCGCGTTCGCGGGAAGGGTATCGCGTTCGCATAGAAGGAAGTAGTCAGTTGGGTTCGAGGTGGAATTGCTCTTCGCGTTCGCGAAAGGTTTAACGCGTTCGCGAAGGGTTGGTCAGTGGAAGCATCGCGTTCGTGAGAGCAGTGTCGCGTTCGCGTAAGAGGACTTTTGGTTAACGACTTTTTGTGCTTCGCGAATGCGAGGCCTTGACCGCGTTCGCGAAGAAGGAATTAATATACCTGGGTAAAAAGGGTTATTTCGCGAATTTTAGCCTAGTTTCCTCCATTGTTAGGCAATTTTAAAGCTTTTTGAAGAGGATTAAAGAGGGATTCAAGGGAAATTACTTGGAGGTAACATTTTTGACTTCATAACTCGTTTTTATGTGATTTAATACCTGATTAGTGGTGGAAAAATTTGGGAAAAATGGGTAATTAGGGTTTGAGTTTAAAAGGCCTTTAAATGAGGGTTTGAGGGGCCATTTAGACTTCAATTTCAGTGTTCTTGTTATGTATAGACTCGTGAGAGTACGAGGTTTCTGAAAATGTAAATTTTACCCGATTTCGAGACGTGGGCCCGAGGGACATTTTGGTCATTTTACATAATTTCGCATATTAGCTTAGAATTTAATTGTAGAATCAGTTACTTGAAGTGTTGTTTACATTATGCAATTGAATTGAATAGATTTGGGCCATTTGGAGTCGAGTACTCGTGGCAAAGACGTGGGTGTCGAGTTGATTTTGAGCCGGTTCGAGGTAAGTGGATTGTCTAACCTTGTGTGGAGGACCTTCCCCTTAGGATTGGTAGATTTGGTAATTGAAATACCTTGTACGTGAGGTGATGAATGTGTACTTGTGCTAATTGTTGGAAATCCGGTTTTCTTAAGTAATTACTAGTATGTTTCCTTTTCTATTTCTATTTCTTGCATTATTAAACATGTTATTAGCTTAGGAAAGCATGTCTAAGTGACTTAATTGCTTTAATTGATTCAATCTGCCTTACTTGAATTCTGTGCAGCATGCTAGGCTAGAATCACTTATTGCCTTAATATGAAATTTTGTCATTTCTGTATACCTCTTGTTGTTGCTATGTATTTACTTTGGGACTACGGATGTGGGATTCCGATAGCTCCCCCTTGTCTGTTTACTTTGGGACTGCGGGTTAGATTCCCGATAGATCCCCTGCATATTTACTTTGGGACTGCGGGTTAGATTCTCGATAGATCCCCCTGCACAGTAATATGGAACTACAAGAATGTACCTGGTAGATTCTCCCAGTACTGGGTATTTATATTTGGGACTACGGGTCGGGATTCGGTAGATCCCCGCACATTGATAGTTGGACTACGGGACGAGATCCCGGGAGATCCTTTGGACATATATATGATGGACTACGAGACGGTATTCCGGGAGATCCAATGGGCAGTTGTAATTGGGACTACAGGACGATATCCTAGAAGGTGCCCCGGTTGTTATCTCCGTGTTGAGCTTTATTTCTTTCCGTGGCTTGTTTTGTCTCTGTTCTAGTTGTTGTTGTTGTTCTGTCAATTCTATGTTATTTCTTACTATTGCACTTATTTATACTGTTTTATTCCACACTGTTAACCCTTATATTGTATTTAACCTAAGTAGGGCCCTGACCTTCCTTGTCACTACCCGATCGAACTTAGGCTTGGCACTTACTGAGTACTGCTGTGGTGTACTCATGCCCCTTCTGTGCAGATCCAGGTACTTCTACTCAGTCCTACCATCCTTGAGGGAGGCGACTACTTAGAGACTTCGAGGTACATCTGCCGCGTCCGCAGACCGATGAATCCCTTTCTATTCCTGCCTTTTAGTATTTAGCCCTTCTGTACTTTCTGTTCTTATTAGACAAATTCCGGAGTTAGAGCTATGTAGACTTTCTTTTCTTAGCTTGTGATTCATGGGTTTCCGAGTCTTGGATTTATGTTTGGTGTTGAGAGTTAAACATGGTGTACGCCGAGCGGCACATTTAAACACTGTTATTGCTTTATTTTTGTTTTTAAATTGTTTTACTTCCGTAAGTTTGGTTATTTTCCGCAAGTTTAGGCTTACCTAGTCGTAGAGACTAGGTGCCGTCAAGATGGTTCACAGAGGGCAAACCGGGGTCGTGACAAGTTGGTATCAGAGCTCTAGGTTCATAGGAGTCATGGATCATAAGCCGGTTTATTAGTCTTGCTGATCGGTACGAAGACGTCTGTACTTATCTACAGAAGGCTATGTAACTATTAGGAAAACAATTCCTCTTCATTTGATTTCCTTGTCGTGCGATATTTTTGACATCACAATTCTAAACTTCTGTCTTCTATTCTCTCACAGATGGTGAGGACACGTGCTACTCGAAATGATCAGGCACCCGCGCCCCCTACTGCAGCCGTCAAAGGTCGGGGCCGGGGTAGAGGCCAAGGACGCGCACGTGGTGCAGCCAGAGCACCTGTGCAAGCTGCCGCCGAGGTACCACCAGCAGATCCAGCCGGAGTTCAGGCACCTGACACGCCTACTGCTACTACTACTCCAGCTCTTCAGGAGACTTTGGCACAGTTCATGAGCATGTACACCACCTTGGCTCAGGTAGGGTTGCTTCCCCTTGCTGCCGCCATATCCCAGGCCGGGGGAGGAGCACAGACTCCCGCCGCCTGCACTTCTGAGCAGTGAGTGCATGTTGAGCAGGTCCCTGAGATTATCCCTGTACCGCCTGCAGTGCCAGCTCAGCCCGAGGACAAGGCAGCTGCTTCCGAGGATGAGCAACTGAGGCTTGAGAGGTTCAAGAAGTACAAACCTCCTGTATTCAGTGGTCTAGCATCGGAGGATGCTCTGGGATTTCTTGATGAGTGTTATCGCATTCTCCATACCATGGGTATCTCAGGATCGAGCGGGGTTTCTTTCACTACCTTCCAGCTTCGAGGAGCTGCCTATGAGTGGTGGCGCACCTATGAGTTAGACAGTCCAGATGAGGCTGCTTCACTGACTTGGGCTCAGTTTTCAGATCTGTTCCTGAGGGAGTATGTTCCTCATAGCCTTAGGGACGCATGACGCGCAGAGTTTGAGCATTTGCACCAGGGTGCTATAACTATTTCAGAGTATGCTGTCCATTACACCAGTTTGGCTAGGCATGCACCAGCCTTGGTTGCTACTGCTTGCAGAGTTCGCTGATTTATTGAGGGCCTTATTCCCAACATCAGATCTAGCATGGCTCGGGAGTTGGAGATGGATATTTCTTATCAGCAGGTGGTGAGCATTGCTAGGAGGATGGAGGGTATGCATGCTAGGGACAGAGAGGAAAGGGAGGCCAAGAAGTCTCGAGAGTCGGGCCATTATTCTGGTGCCCATACCCCAGCTGTAGGTCGTCATGGTAGGGGTTATATGAGTTGCCCTGTTCATTCAGCTCTTCCAGCAGCCAGTAGTGCTCCAGCTCCTTCTAGGCCTCAGGAGCCTTATTATGCACCTCTGGTTTCTTGCGCGCCTCCTGCGCGGAGTGCTTTCAGAGGTCAGTCCAGCAGACCTAGCCCTAGCCAGTCACAACTACTACGTCCTCCTAGAGCTTGTTTTGAGTGTGGTGACACACGCCATATGGTGAGGGATTGCCCCAAACTTGGGAGGGATGCACCTTCACAGACTTCTCAGCCACAGCGTGCCCCGCAGAGTTCTCAGGCTATGGTTACAGCTCCAGTTGCTACCCCACTTGCTCAGCCAGCTAGAGGTGGAGGTCGGGGAGGTAGAGGTTGCCTTAGAGGGTGAGTCCAGGCCAGATACTATGCCCTTCCTGCCCGTACCGAGGATGTTGCCTCTGATTCTGTCATCACATGTATTATATTGGTTTGCCAAAGAGATGCATCGGTTCTATTCGATCCAAGCTCTACTTACTCTTATGTGTCTTATTATTTTGCTCGCATTTGGGTGTACCTCAGGATTCTTTGAGTTCCCTTGTTTATGTTTCTACTCCTGTGGGAGATTCTCTCGTTGTAGACCGCGTTTATCGGTCGTGTTTGGTCGCTCTTAGTGGTTTTGAGACCAGAGCCAATCTATTATTAATCAACATGGTTGAATTTGATATTATCTTGGGCATGGACTAGTTTTCTCCCCATTATGCTATTCTTGATTGTCACGCCAAAACCGTGACACTGGCTATTTCAGGTGTACCACGTGTTGAGGAGAGAGGTACTTTAGATTACACCCCTAGTAGAGTTACTTCTTTTCTTGAAGCTCAGTGTATGGTTGAGAAGGGGTGTGATGCATATTTAGCTTATGTGAGAGATGTCAGTATTGATACCTCTTCAGTTGATTCAGTCCCAGTAGTACGGGATTTTCCCGATGTATTTCCAGCTGATCTTCCAGGCATGCCGCCTGATAGAGATATTGATTTTGGCATTGATCTGTTGCCGGGCACTCAGCCCATTTCTATTCCTCCGTATCGTATGGCTCCTCCTGAGTTGAAGGAGTTGAAGGATCAATTACAAGAATTGCTTGATAAGGGTTTTATTCGGCCTAGTGTATTACCTTAGGGTGCTCCTATTTTGTTTGTGAAGAAAAAGGATAGGTCTATGCGTATGTGTATTGATTATCGCCAGTTGAACAAGGTTACAGTGAAGAACCGTTATCCTTTGCCTCATATTGATGATCTGTTTGACCAGCTTCAGGGTGCACGGGTGTTTTCTAAGATTGATTTGCGCTCAGGTTACCATCAGTTGAAGATTCGGGAGCCCGATATCCCGAAGACTGCTTTCAGGACTCGATATGGTCATTACGAGTTCCTTGTCATGTCATTTGGGCTGACCAATACCCTAGCAGCCTTTATGCATTTGATGCACAGTGTGTTCCGGTCGTATCTTGAGTCGTTCGTCATTGTCTTTATTGATGATATTCTGGTGTATTCCCGAAGTCGGGGAGATCATGAGCAGCAACTGAGGACTGTGCTTCAGACTCTGAGAGAGAAGAAGTTATATGCTAAATTCTCGAAGTGTGAGTTTTGTTTGGATTCAGTGGCATTCTTAGGCCACGTGGTATCGAGTGAGGGTATTCAGGTGGATCCGAAGAAGATAGAGGTCGTGCAGAGTTGGCCCAGACCATCCTCAGCTACAGAGATCCGTAGTTTCCTTGGTTTGGCGGGTTACTACCGTTGTTTTGTTTAGGGGTTTTCATCGATTGCAGCCCCTATGACCAGGTTGACCCAGAAGGCTGCCTCATTTCAGTGGACGAAGGAGTGTGAGGCAAGCTTTCAGAAGCTCAAGACAGCTATGACCACAGCCCCAATTTTGATACTACCTACAGGTTTGGGGTCTTATACGGTCTATTGTGATGCCTCGAGGGTTGGCCTCGGAGCGATGCTGATGCAGAACGGTAGGGTGACTGCCTACGCGTCCAGACAATTGAAGATACATGAGAAGAACTACCATGTTCACGACATTGAGTTAGCTGCCATTGTTCACGCCCTGAAGATTTGGCGCCATTACTTATATGGTGTGCCTTGTGAGATTTATACTGACCATCGGAGCATGCAACATTTGTTCAAGAAAAAGGATCTAAATTTGAGCCAGACGAGGTGGTTAGAGTTGCTAAAGGACTATGATATCACTATTGTGTACCACCCGGGCAAGGCCAATGTGGCGGCCGATGTGGTACCCAATTTTCCCTATGTATTTTTGCATGCAAATACTTTCAAAATAGCATATATATATGCATATATAAGTATGTCCAAGTGTTTCAATAATTTTCCTAATTTCTAAAAGATTTTTAAATTGATTTATTGCCCATTTTAGCAGTACAAAAACCAATAATTATTTCCAAAATTATCATTTTGGTGAATAACTTACTTTATTCTCATATTTATACCAAAATATATCTAGGGTAATTTTTATACATTTTTTACAAATTTATTTGGTATTTTAAAAGCTAAATTGCATATAATTGCAATTTTAGCCTATTTTAAGATTAATAGCATTTTATAATTATGAAATTGGTTCCAATATTTTTAAATTAATATTATATATCACTAATTGACTCAGTACCTTTAATTTATTTTAGAAGTCATTTTACTATTTTTATAAAAAAAAAATAAAAAGGGAAAAGTGGCTATTTAAAATCTGGTCCATTTTGCTTCAATTATAGCCAAAATTGGTTCCCCTAATTGACCCAATTTCAAACCCAATTTCGGAATAGCCCAATTCCATTTAACCCAACCCTTAACCTATTTAAAACTACCCGACCCAAACCCATTTTAATCCAGGCCGTTGATCAATCTGATTAATGGCCACGATTTCCCCTTTCCTTTTTTAATCTGTCCACACCCCTAACCCGGACCTATCATATGAAGAAGTGCCAGTGGCGATATTAGATCGGCAAGTCCGCAAGCTGAGAACAAAAGATGTAGCTTCCGTCAAAGTATTGTGGAGGAACAAAAATATGGAAGAAATGACATGGGAAGCAGAAGAGGAGATGAAGTCTAAATACCCTTACTTATTCCAGAATGAAGATAACAAGGATGCTGGTGGAAGACAGGATACATTGGAAGGTGAAACGGCTCTATGAGGTAAGCAATAATTTGAGAATACTCCTCCTTAATACAAAATGGTGATATGTAGATAATGTAAATATGCATAATGCTTTGTGTAGCCTTGTGAAGCCATATGTTGGGCTTAATTACTTGCAAGTTTTGCTAGTGACCATTTTATAGGGGAAAATTGATCGGAAATTTCCATTGGAATCCACGATGATTTAAACTCCCCATAAACCCTTACATTCGAGGACGAATGTTCCTAAGGGGGGGAGGGTGTTACAACCCATATCCACATGTGTTAGTTCATGCCATATATTAGTTAACATAAATCCAAGAAGGAATTATCTTTGAGATTATAAGAAGTCAATCCTATTGGTCTTAAGTGATACAAGAGTGTATAAGGGTGATTAACCAGTATTAGAAGTTAAACGAATCAAGGATGTTGTAACTCGTATTTTCAGGTAATCTAGCGGTGCTTAATACACTCAAGAGGTCATTTATTAAGGTATTTTAATCATATAATATCCGTATCATAAGTCTTGAAGTCAAACGAGTTATGAAACAAAAGTCGACAAAAGTTGTCGCAACTTAGGTTCATAATTTTACTTAAACATTAGGTCAAATGTTTCTAATCTTTTCTCATAATTTACAAGGAATTACGGGGTGATCTACCCACCAAATTAAATATCTATGAGTCTAGTTTCCAACGCATTAAACCGTTCATCGATACGATCTCGGAGTAGAGAGATATTCGCGTTTTCGCGAGACTGCGCCAAGCACCTCTCTATGGGGCCCACTAAGTCGGTTTAAGATATTTGGACCTATATAGGATGACTACAACCCGTTTTAAGTCATTTATTTTCACTATTTTCAGACCTTAGAACCCTAGGAACATCCTCTCAAGGTTCTCTCAAGATTCAAGACCCAAAAAAAGGGCAAACAACACAAATCAAATGTCGGGAATTCCGTGGCGCTAGTAAGTCTCTTGTTCTTCTTGTTGTTGCTCATTTTTGTGTCGTTCCAGCCCGTGTGGGAGGTTGTTTTAAAGGTTTTATGTTCTGTAAATACTCCCTCATGTTCTTAATATCAATCCTAGGTGATTTCAAGCCTTCTAAAGTGATTCTAGTGCCGAAAAACACTAATTGATCGCTAGTTTCATTTTTTTTGTTGTGTGGCAGCATTGGAGGGATATTTCATGGAAATTTAAGGTCAAATTGGAGTTGTTCTTTCTGTATAAAGGTAAGGAACCTCTTACTCTATATGTATTTAAGATTATCCAAGTTGCGGCTAAGCCATTGAAGCTAGAACTTGTGAGATATATATCGAAAGGTTTGGTAGTAATGTTATTGTTTTGTGGACTGTTTTGCGTTGTTGTTGGGCTGCGTATTTTACTACTATCTTGTGGAGTTTTTGGAGGAGGAAGGGTGTGGGGAAACACCATATATATGTAGGGTTATGGGCTGATAGTTATTCGTAACATTTCCAGATTGTTTGACACGACTATGGTGGTCGTCGTATGTATGGAGTGATTAGGCTGTGTGTGGACTATATTGGGAGGCTCAATATGTTTATTATTGATGTTGTTTGGGCTGTTTGGTGACTATTTTGAATGGTGTGAGGTCATATATATAGGGGAGGTGATGTCCGTTTCATCGTAAAATAGGTTGTGGTCGATACATAATAGTTATGACGCTTAAATGATAACGATAGTATCGTTTCTCTTATTGTAGACTAAGGAGTTTTGACAATTGCATAGCTTGAGATTGGGGAAGTATATACAAGGTATGTGAGGCTATCCCTTTCCTTCTTTTGCACGACTCCGATTGTACATAATGTAATGAACGAGCTTCCAAGATACTCTACTCTTAGAAGCTAGTAGTACTTACATTGTTTTCCCTCTTATGGAACGATTGATGTTAATGTTGCTTCTCTTATTCTTATGTTATCAATGTTATTGGTACTTCCTGATTCTTATAAGGTTCATAGTGAAGAGTTAGTCCTAATAACGTGTACAGAGGATACCGACCTTACGTCACTCCGAAAGGTTTAGAATGTGATTCCATGAGTCGAGCATGCATTATATATATGTATCTATTTTACTCTACCGAGCCACGCTATAGTTGGCCGGGTACGGCACCTATTGTGCAACCACTGATCAGTTGGGTTTTACCGAGCTCCACGTGGCCGGGTACGATTCTACCGAGCCTATTATGGCCGGGTACGATATGATGATGATGATGCCCACAGAGGCGAATGCTTTAAAGGTTTATGTATTTATACATATGTATCATGCATTTCATGTAAGTAGCCCTCAGAGGTACTAAGATGTTACAGGTGGTATATTCTTTATCCTTGCTTACATTACTGATCGTATTTATGGTTCCTTGCCTTACATACTCAGTACTTTATTCGTACTGACGTCCTTTTATTTGTGGACGCTGCATGTCGTGCTGCAGGTCCTGATAGACAGACAGGTGCAGCTCCCCCACCACAGTAGACTGTCCAGTTCAGCGGTGATTGGCGAGATCCCTTCTCCGGACTTGCCTTGGTCTTGGTATGCAATTTTTGTTATAGACATTATGGGTATGTCGGGGCCCTGTTCCGGCTATGTTGCAACACTTATGTTCTTTTAGAGGCTCATAGACAAGTGTCGGCTCATGTATAGTTTGGTATGCCTTGTCGGCTAGTTTTTGTTGTATAGTCTTTCATAGTAGCGTGGTAGCTCATACCTTATATGTAGTTTCTTGATTGTCTGGTCATCCCCTGCTATGTATGTTCATGCCGTCATATTTTATTGTTGGTTGTCCATGATCTAGGTCTACCATTTATATTGATCTCTTTAGCCTTAAAAGATAATAATGAAGGTTAGATGAAATGTACGTTGGTGCTCGGCAAGTGTGGTCGGGTGCTAGTCATGGCCCTTCAGTTTGGGTCGTGACAAACTTGGTATCAGAGCAAGTCTGTCCTAGGGGTTGTCTATGAGCCGTGTCTAGTAGAGTCTTGATTATGGATGTGTAGCGCGCCACATTTATAATCAGGAGGCTACATGACATCTAGGGTTGTTACCTTCTTCCTGAATCTAGATCGTGCGTAGAGTTGAGTCGTAAGTGTTTGTCTCTAATATTCACCTTGTTTTTTTTCAGTGATGCCTTCGACTAGGAAGCAAACGATTAGTAGACGGCTTGATACAGCAGCGGGAGAGGGTACCAGTCAGGTGCCCCAAGTCAGAGCAGGACAAAGTGAGGCTCAAAGTGAGATGCCCTCTCATACCTCATCTACTCCATCTCCTCCAGAGGATATTAGAAGGCACCCAGCGCCTCCAGTTCCTCCGTCTGGCACTCCAGACCAGGATATGCAGAGTGCTTTGCAGTTATTGACTAGCTTGGTAGCTGCTCAGGCTCAGAGGCAGAATACAGGTGCTGCTGAGAAACCAGTTAGTACAAGAGTTCGTGATTTTATTAATTTAGACCCTCTAGTGTTTACCGGATCAGACCCCAAGGAGGACCCACAGACTTTTATTGACCAGGTTCATCGTACACTTCGGGTTATGCATGTTAGTGATACAGAGGCAGTAGAGTTGGCTTCTTATCGGCTACGGGATTTAGCAGTTCTCTGGTATGATAGTTGGGAGAGATCCAGGGGTCCGAACCCTCCTCCAGCTGTGTGGAAGGAATTTTCTGAGGCCTTTCTTCGTCACTACTTGCCAGTTGAGATACGACGAGCTAGAGCTGATAAGTTCTTGAACCTTAGACAAGGTAATATGAGTGTGCGAGAGTACAGTATGCAGTTTGATTCTTTGGCAAGGTATGCTCCCCATATGGTGGCCGAGATGAGTGATAGGGTGCATATGTTCGTGAATGGGTTGGGACCACATCTAATAAATGAGTGTACGACAGCCTCCTTGGTGGAGGGCATGGATATTTCCCGTATTCAAGCTTATGCCCAGACCCTAGAGGATCGTAAGCGCCAGCAGAGGGCAGTTAGGGAGCAGGATAGAGGCCAGCATAAGAGGGCGAGATTTGCAGGGTATTCTGATGACTTCAGAGGCCGCATCAGGCCACAGTTTTCGAGGAGTTCGGCGCCACCTGTAGCTAGTGCTCCTCCACAGTTTCAGAGGCCTCGATATGATCGATCCTATTCTGGTCCAGGTCAGAGTTCGCGGGCATCTGGCTCGCAACATCACAGGGATACTAGTCAGATGAGACCCCCAACACCACATTGTGATCAGTGCGGCAAGGCCCACTTTGGACTGTGTCGTCGAGGTTCTGATGCATGCTATTCGTGCGGGCAGCCTGGCCATATGATGCGGGATTGTCCTAATAGAGGAGGTGATGGTATGGCTCAGCCGACTGGATCTGTGTCTGGTTCTTCCTCATCAGTTCGACCTCCAGCACGGGGTTTTCAGCAGTCGACAGGTCGTGGTAGGGGTAGAGGTGCAGTGCCGAGTTCGAGTGGTGCTCAAAATCGAACCTATGCTCTAGTAGGTCGACAGGATCTCGAGTCGTCTCCAGATGTTGTTACAGGTATTATATCTGTATTTTCTTATGATGTATATGCGCTGATTGATCCGGGATCTACATTATCATATGTTACACCCTTTGTGGCTAATAAGTTTGGCATTGAACCTGAATTGATAAGTAAACCCCTCGCGGTATCTACTCCGATAGGAGATTCTGTGATTGCTAGAAGGGTATATAGAGGTTGCACTGTGATGATTTGTAGTCGTCAAACCTCGGCAAATTTATTTGAGTTAGAAATGGTTGATTTTGATGTGATAATGGGAATGGACTGGTTGGCCTCATGCTATGCAAATGTTGACTGTCGTACGAAGATGGTTAGGTTCCAATTTCCGGGTGAACCCGTCATTGAATGGAAAGGGAACATTGCTACACCGAAAGGTAGGTTTATTTCCTATCTTAAGGCAAGGAAAATGATCTCAAAAGGTTACATTTATCATCTCGTTCGCGTTAGGGATGCGGAGGCGAAACCGCCTACTTTACAATCAATCCCTGTGGTTAACGAATTCCCAGATGTTTTCCCAGATGAACTCCCGGGCCTTCCTCCTGAAAGGGAGATTGAGTTTAGCATTGATGTGTTGCCTGACACTCAACCGATCTCTATTCCTCCATACAGAATGGCCCCGGCAGAGTTGCGAGAGTTGAAGGTGCAGTTGAAGGACTTGCTGGATAAGGGCTTTATTAGGCCTAGCACTTCACCTTGGGGTGCACCAGTCCTATTCGTGCGGAAGAAAGACGGGTCGTTACGGATGTGTATCGACTATCGACAGTTGAATAAGTCTACTATAAAGAACAAGTATCCACTTCCAAGAATTGATGACCTGTTTGACCAACTCCAGGGTGCCAAGTATTTCTCTAAGATTGATTTACGTTCAGGGTATCATCAGGTGAGGGTTAGGGAGAAGGATATTCCAAAGACGGCCTTCCGGACAAGATATGGGCACTTTGAGTTCTTGGTGATGTCGTTCGGGCTAACAAATGCCCCAGCAGCTTTTATGGATCTCATGAATACTATATTCAGGCCCTATCTTGATGTGTTCGTGATTGTATTCATTGATGACATTCTAGTGTATTCTCGTTCGGAGGTGGAACATGCGGGCCACTTGCGGATAGTATTACAGACGCTTCAGGATCGTAAGTTATATGCTAAGCTCTCCAAATGTGAATTCTGGCTGAACTCAGTAGCATTCCTTGGCCATGTGATATCTGATGAGGGTATTAGTGTCGACACTCAGAAGATCGATGCAGTAAAGAATTGGCCGAGACCTACAACACCATCAGAAGTCCGCAGCTTCCTAGGGCTAGCAGGATATTATAGGCGGTTTGTAGAAGGATTTTCCTCTATATCATCACCATTGACTAAGTTAACACAAAAAGCTACCAAATTCCAGTGGTCTGACACTTGTGAACGTAGTTTTCAGGAGTTGAAGAATCGATTGACATCTGCACCAGTGCTCACTCTTCCTGAAGGAACAGAAGGTTATGTGGTATATTGTGATGCCTCAGGTATAGGTTTGGGGTGCGTATTGATGCAGCATGGGAATGTGATTGCTTATGCATCAAGACAATTGAAGAAGCATGAAAAGAATTATCCAACCCATGATTTGGAATTGGCTGCAGTAATATATGCTTTGAAGATATGGCGGCACTACTTATACGGCGTCCATGTTGACATCTACACAGATCACAAGAGTTTACAATACATCTTCAAGCAGAAAGAGTTGAATTTGAGGCAGCGTAGGTGGCTTGAATTATTGAAAGACTACGACGTCGAGATATTGTATCATCCCGGTAAAGCCAATGTTGTGGCAGACGCTCTCAGCCGTAAATCAATGGGAAGCTTAGTACATATTGAGGCAGGTAGATGGGGGTTGATTAAAGAGCTTCATCAGCTAGCCAATATGAGAATCAGATTGTTAGACTCTGATGACGGAGGTGTTACTGTACAGAATACATCAGAATCATCTTTGGTAGCCGAGGTAAAAGCACGACAATATGAAGATCCTATCTTAGTACGATTAAGAGAAAGCATTCAACAGTGTAAAAGTATGGCTTTTAGGATCGGAAAAGATGGGGCACTGAGATACCAGAGCCGATTGTGTGTGCCTAATGTGGCAGGGTTGCGAGAGAAGATTATGAATGAGATTCATCAATCCCGATATTCCATCCATCCCGGCTCGACAAAGATGTATCATGATGTCAAGGAGCAGTATTGGTGGGATAATATGAAGAAGTCTATTGCTGAATTTGTAGCCCAGTGTCCCAATTGTCAACAAGTAAAGATAGAACATCAGAAACCCGGTGGATTGCTTCAAAATATAGAGATTCCGACCTGGAAGTGGGAGGTGATTAATATGGACTTCATTATTGGATTACCTCGCTCTTATCATAAGTTTGACTCCATCTGGGTGATAATTGATCGACTTACAAAATGTGCCCATTTTCTGCCAGTGAAGACAACTTACGCGGCTGAAGATTATGCAAAGTTGTATATCAAGGAGATTGTTAGGCTTCATGGTGTGCCCATATCTATTATATCAGACCGAGGAGCTCAATTTACGGCTAACTTTTGGAGGTCTTTCCAGAAGGGTTTAGGCACACAAGTAAATCTCAGCACTGCATTTCATCCGCAGACTGACGGACAGGCTGAACGTACCATTCAGACACTGGAAGATATGCTACGAGCATGTGTTCTAGATTTTAAGGGGAATTGGGATGATCATCTTCCACTCATAGAATTCGCCTATAACAATAGCTACCATTCCAGTATTAAAATGGCCCCATACGAGGCACTATACGGGAGGAGATGTAGATCACCAGTTGGATGGTTCGAAGTCGGTGAAACAGAATTATATGGGCCAGATTTGATTCACCAAGCTATTGAGAAGGTGAAAGTGATACAGGAGCGATTGAGGACGGCACAAAGCAGGCAAAAATCTTATTCTGATGTCCGACGTCGTGATCTAGAGTTTGAGGTTGGTGATTGGGTTTTCCTGAGGATCTCACCAATGAAGGGTATTATGCATTTTGGGAAGAAAGGTAAGCTGAGTCCAAGGTATATCGGGCCGTATAAAATTCTTCGACGGATTGGACAGGTTGCTTATGAGTTAGAATTGCCATCCGAATTGGAATTTGTCCACCCGGTATTCCATGTATCTATGTTGAGAAAATGTATTGGAGACCCTTCTCGAGTCGTCCCTATCAAAGATGTACAAGTTACAGAGGACCTATCATATGAAGAAGTGCCAGTGGCGATATTAGATCGGCAAGTCCGCAAGCTGAGAACAAAAGATGTAGCTTCCGTCAAAGTATTGTGGAGGAACAAAAATATGGAAGAAATGACATGGGAAGCAGAAAAGGAGATGAAGTCAAAATACCCTTACTTATTCCAGAATGAAGATAACAAGGATGCTGGTGGAAGACAGGATACATTGGAAGAAGAAACGGCTCTATGAGGTAAGCAATAATTTGAGAATACTCCTCCTTAATACAAAATGATGATATGTAGATAATGTAAATACGCATAATGCTTTGTGTAGACTTGTGAAACCATATGTTGGGCTTAATTACTTGCAAGTTTTGCTAGTGACCATTTTATAGGGGAAAATTGATCGGAAATTTCCATTGGAATCCACGATGATTTAAACTCCCCATAAACCCTTACATTCGAGGACGAATGTTCCTAAGGGGGGGAGGGTGTGTTACAACCCATATCCACATGTGTTAGTTCATTCCATATATTAGTTAACATAAATCCAAGAAGGAATTATCTTTGAGATTATAAGAAGTCAATCCTATTGGTCTTAAGTGATACAAGAGTGTATAAGGGTGATTAACCAGTATTAGAAGTTAAACGAATCAAGGATGTTGTAACTCGTATTTTCAGGTAATCTAGCGGTGCTTAATACACTCAAGAGGTCATTTATTAAGGTATTTTAATCATATAATATCCGTATCATAAGTCTTGAAGTCAAACGAGTTATGAAACAAAAGTCGACAAAAGTTGTCGCAACTTAGGTTCATAATTTTACTTAAACATTAGGTCAAATGTTTCTAATCTTTTCTCATAATTTACAAGGAATTACGGGGTGATCTACCCACCAAAATTAAAGATCTATGAGTCTAGTTTCCAACGCATTAAACCGTTCATCGATACGATCTCGGAGTAGAGAGATATTCGCGTTTTCGCGAGACTGCGCCAAGCACCTCTCTATGGGGCCCACTAAGTCGGTTTAAGATATTTGGACCTATATAGGATGACTACAACCCGTTTTAAGTCATTTCTTTTCACTATTTTCAGACCTTAGAACCCTAGGAACATCCTCTCAAGGTTCTCTCAAGATTCAAGACCCAAAAAAGGGCAAACAACACAAATCAAGTGTCGGGAATTCCGTGGCGCTAGTAAGTCTCTTGTTCTTCTTGTTGTTGCTCATTTTTGTGTCGTTCCAGCCCGTGTGGGAGGTTGTTTTAAAGGGTTTATGTTCTGTAAATACTCCCTCATGTTCTTAATATCAATCCTAGGTGATTTCAAGCCTTCTAAAGTGATTCTAGTGCCGAAAAACACTAATTGATCGCTAGTTTCGTTTTTTTGTTGTTGTGGCAGCATTGGAGGGATATTTCATGGAAATTTAAGGTCAAATTGGAGTTGTTCTTTCTGTATAAAGGTAAGGAACCTCTTACTCTATATGTATTTAAGATTATCCAAGTTGCGGCTAAGCCATTGAAGCTAGAACTTGTGAGATATATATCGAAAGGTTTGGTAGTAATGTTATTGTTTTGTGGACTGTTTTGCGTTGTTGTTGGGCTGCGTATTTTACTACTATCTTGTGGAGTTTTGGAGGAGGAAGGGTGTGGGGAAACACCATATATATGTAGGGTTATGGGCTGATAGTTATTCGTAACATTTCCAGATTGTTTGACACGACTATGGTGGTCGTCGTATGTATGGAGTGATTAGGCTGTGTGTGGACTATATTGGGAGGCTCAATATGTTTATTATTGATGTTGTTTGGGCTGTTTGGTGACTATTTTGAATGGTGTGAGGTCATATATATAGGGGAGGTGCTGTCCGTTTCATCGTAAAATAGGTTGTGGTCGATACATAATAGTTATGACGCTTAAATGATAACGATAGTATCGTTTCTCTTATTGTAGACTAAGGAGTTTTGACAATTGCATAGCTTGAGATTGGGGAAGTATATACAAGGTATGTGAGGCTATCCCTTTCCTTCTTTTGCACGACTCCGATTGTACATAATGTAATGAACGAGCTTCCAAGATACTCTACTCTTAGAAGCTAGTAGTACTTACATTGTTTTCCCTCTTATGGAACGATTGATGTTAATGTTGCTTCTCTTATTCTTATGTTATCAATGTTATTGGTACTTCCTGATTCTTATAAGGTTCATAGTGAAGAGTTAGTCCTAATAACGTGTACAGAGGATACCGACCTTACGTCACTCCGAAAGGTTTAGAATGTGATTCCATGAGTCGAGCATGCATTATATATATGTATCTATTTTACTCTACCGAGCCACGCTATAGTTGGCCGGGTACGGCACCTATTGTGCAACCACTGATCAGTTGGGTTTTACCGAGCTCCACGTGGCCGGGTACGATTCTACCGAGCCTATTATGGCCGGGTACGATATGATGATGATGATGCCCACAGAGGCGAATGCTTTAAAGGTTTATGTATTTATACATATGTATCATGCATTTCATGTAAGTAGCCCTCAGAGGTACTAAGATGTTACAGGTGGTATATTCTTTATCCTTGCTTACATTACTGATCGTATTTATGGTTCCTTGCCTTACATACTCAGTACTTTATTCGTACTGACGTCCTTTTATTTGTGGACGCTGCATGTCGTGCTGCAGGTCCTGATAGACAGACAGGTGCAGCTCCCCCACCACAGTAGACTGTCCAGTTCAGCGGTGATTGGCGAGATCCCTTCTCCGGACTTGCCTTGGTCTTGGTATGCAATTTTTGTTATAGACATTATGGGTATGTCGGGGCCCTGTTCCGGCTATGTTGCAACACTTATGTTCTTTTAGAGGCTCATAGACAAGTGTCGGCTCATGTATAGTTTGGTATGCCTTGTCGGCTAGTTTTTGTTGTATAGTCTTTCATAGTAGCGTGGTAGCTCATACCTTATATGTAGTTTCTTGATTGTCTGGTCATCCCCTGCTATGTATGTTCATGCCGTCATATTTTATTGTTGGTTGTCCATGATCTAGGTCTACCATTTATATTGATCTCTTTAGCCTTAAAAGATAATAATGAAGGTTAGATGAAATGTACGTTGGTGCTCGGCAAGTGTGGTCGGGTGCTAGTCATGGCCCTTCAGTTTGGGTCGTGACAAACTTGGTATCAGAGCAAGTCTGTCCTAGGGGTTGTCTATGAGCCGTGTCTAGTAGAGTCTTGATTATGGATGTGTAGCGCGCCACATTTATAATCAGGAGGCTACATGACATCTAGGGTTGTTACCTTCTTCCTGAATCTAGATCGTGCGTAGAGTTGAGTCGTAAGTGTTTGTCTTAAACACGTTTCTTTTACTGTCGTGACTATTCTCTCATTATGCTCCTACGCTATGTCTGCTTTGACTATTATTTGTATTTGCTTGTCTTCCCATGAGATTCTGAAAAGAAATCTCTGAGCCTGTTGCCTCCTTATCTCTGTATTTGACTCGAGTCGGAACCCTAGAATTTGGGGGTTTCCTCCGAGTTTGGTCATATGATCAAACTAGGGTTCTGTTTGAGGACCCTTGACTCTTTCAGACTTATTTCTGGGTCTATGAACTAAGTGTGAACTTCTTTTGTTTGCACACAATTCTGATTCTCCTACACTAGACTCTTCTATTGAATAGCATGACAAATTTCTTCATGTTTAACGTGTCTGTGTGCTTTTATATATGAGGAATCTTTCTTCAAAATGGTTTTCCAACTTGTGATTGATTCAGAATTCCTTTTAATAAGTTTAATTGATTGGTACTGATTTTCCTTAAGTCGAAATCCTTCCCATCTTTCTGAACTAGTTCATTCATATGAAATCCTCAATTTCTGATTTACTAGCTGTTAACTGATTTCCTTTCCTTATTTGCACAAACCGTGTACTATTAACACTTTGTCCTTAAATAAACCTCTATGTATTTACCCCTCTTGTACTGCTCTGGAAAAGTGTTTGATTGACCCATTTCCTTAATTATTTTGCCCGTTTGAAATCAGAATCCCTTAATTAAAGGGAGACCTTTTGTAATTGATTTCCAAACTATTTTTCTTACCTATTTCTACTTGCTTTCTGCACTATAAAAGGGCACGACCCTTCTGCACTTTAGGACACCTTTAATTCAATACTTCTACACTTCACACTTTACAATTCTCTTCTAAACTCATAGCATTCTGATTGCTCGTTTGCACTTTGGCTTTACAAGACTACTGCTTTCTCTTTGTTTGTTTTTCTCTGAAATTGGTATGTCCTAATTTTAGTTTTAGCATCACCCCAATGTGTGTACTTAAAGTTTTTATATCCATGGCTACCTTACTGCTTATGTAGAGTTCAATATTTAACTTAATATGCCTATGTTCTACTGCCTGTTTCTATTGTGAATCTTTGCTCCCTACCCCATTACCCCTATGTGTTGGTAAGTGGTGACTTAGGGCATGGCAACATGAGTTGTTGCCATGACTTGAGTTCTGAACCAGTAAGGTCCTAACCTCTAACAGGCTGGAGGGTGTGCCAGCATATCCCATTGCTGAGTATGCCCATCAGCCTGCTTCTCTTGTGTTCTTGCAAATTCGCTACTCCTCTATACCCCTATATGCACAGATTTTTAAGTTGTTCCCTTTTCCACCCTTTCCCCTTTCAGAATTTCACTTCTGCACTTGCACTCTCTCCTAGCTTCTAGGTTCTGCCCCCCTCGTGTGAGCCTTGCCTTAGGACCTTGGGTTCCCTCTGAACTTGGACATTTGAAGGCTGGCCCTTCCACACTGCACTATGTTCTTAATCTGGTAACATTTGGGTGTGAGCTCTGCCCGGAGTCCATATGAGGCTCTTAGGGAAATCTGACACATCCAAAGATGAGAGAAAGGCTTTGGATCATGATCTTTAGAGTTGGTTCATCTCATATTTCAGACATAGAGTCTGAATTAGGCTCCTCTTGGTTGTACTTTTAATTTTGCTTTTCTTATTTCATTCCGGGCTGTAATAACTTATAATAACTATTGGGGATGGCTAGTGAAAACGAAGGGAATCATGCCTGCAAAGGGGTAGATATCATGTTCATAGGGAATCATTGTACTTCTGCACTTCTGCATTTCATATAGATATCATGTTCATAGGGAATCATTATACTTCTGCACTTCTGCATTTCATGTAGATATCATGTTCATAGGGAATCATTATACTTCTGTACTTCTGCATTTCATGTAGATATCATGTTCATAGGGAATCATTATACTTCTGCACTTCTGCATTTCATATAGATATCATGTTCATAGGGAATTATTATATTTCTGCACTTCTGCATTTCATATAGATATCATGATCATAGGGAATCATTATACTTCTGCACTTCTGCATTTCATATAGATACTATGTCTATAGGTTTCTGCACTTCTGCATTATATAGAGACCATATCTATAGGTTTTTGCACTTCTGTATTATATAGAGACCATGTCCATAAGTCATTTCTGAAATTCTGCATATCATATAGATAATATGCCTATAGAACTTCCTGCAATGTGCATGTGCATCTGTCATTAGGCAAACCTGTTTATAGGAGTTAAATAACTAACTGCCTATAGGATTTCTGCATGTCAATAACAATGTTTTTAAAGTCAACAATGCCTAGAAAGCATGCCTATAGGAATTAACAACCTAGTATGAAACGTTTTCATTCACCTATAAGTCTAAAATCGGCAATATTATTGTCCAACATCTGCAGAATCTTTTGTCAAAACTCGTCTTCCCTGAATAACTGACGACCTCTTCTAAAATCAGTACACTTCATCTTTTCTGAAACCAGTAGATATCATGCCTATAGGTTTCGTCTAACACTCAGGCAGGCCTTAGGATAAAAGTTATGACTACACCAGTTTTCTTTGTTAATTACGACCAACGGGCAGGTCTAATTCGGACTTCTTATCTGAATCAGACCCTAATCAGCCTGCTTTCCCCTTTTAAGTTTTAATCAGACCCGAATCAGTACATGCAAGACATGCTAAACTAGATGTTTTTCTTTGATTTGAGGAGGTTTATTTGAGCCATACCTGTTTATGTATTTTCCCAATACTTGCTATACATGTTTTGTTTGTCGCCTTAGTATTTTTACCTTTTGAAACCACCAATAAGCCAACTTTTCCACCATTATAGGATTAGTAGTCCCAAGCACCTCCAGGGCTGATAGAATTGGGGCGGGTAATAGCATGCAATAAGTAAAGGAGACTATTCCGCGCTTTAACACCTTAACGGGGTGGGAAAGGGTAGATATGGATGTGATGACCACGCGATAATGTCACATGTAACCTCTCGTAGAGGAGCGATTACCGGACATTGTGTGGGGTGATCCATATTATTTATAAACATAGGACCCCCCCCCCTTTCCTTTACTTGTTTATTTCGTTGTTTACCTTTCAAAATTTTAAACCGTTTTTCTCAAATTTCAGTTTTCCTTTCATTTCTTTTAATTTTATCTATTTGCAACCCTTATGTGAAAACCCCCTCATATTTGAAACTCATAATTGCTTACTTAAAGTCACAATCATAGTATGGCCGGGAACCACACTAGTGGATCCTGAGGGGTGCCTAACACCTTCCCTTCGGGATAGTTTTAAGCCCTTACTCGATCTCTGGTTTTCCTAAATCAAACTCTTCTTAGTGTCCTAATGCACTTTAATCGTTAGGTGGCGACTCTTCTCTTTTAATACCCGTTAAAAGAGTTGTCAATGTCATAAACCCTATTTCGCGAGAAAAAAAGGGGGCGCGATAGCATGGCGACTCTGCTGGGGACATTTAGGCTTTTACCATTTTAGATTATTATTGTGATTTATGCTTCTTTATGCACAATTATTTGTTTATTTCTTTTAAGCATTCAATTTTCTTTTCGATTGCGAAACTTACTCCTCTCTTGTTTCTTTCCCTTGTCTCCTTTACTGCTTTCCTCTACTACACTCTTTTATGACTGTTTTAAATTATTGTAATTATTACTTTATGAACATGAAAATATGTGACAACTTGTTTAATCATTGCATAAACATGTTTTCAACATCATATTCCACTCCTGCCAAACAAATACCATAGCAACGCTTATAATGAGTGGTTGCGCTCTTCCGATATTTTCACCCTTTAAATCCGGCAAAGGCGTATTTGCGGTAAAACCAGTCGATCAACGGTGTAGTCGACAGTTTCGTGCCTTTCCCTCTTGAGTTGTCCGCTCAAGGGTACCAGTCTAATACCCCATAGAAACCTTACTCTATTTAATTGTGCATGCATTATGGTCAAACTTAGCCGAGCCAGTTATGTTGTCCGCATAATGACTCTTTAAGATAGCCTCATCCAAAGTCCACTGGGTTTTCCAAAAAACCCAAACGGACACTACCACATTCTGTGCATTTATTTGGAGAATTAAATGCTTTATGCCAATTATTGGTATTTAATAGTTGAGTCTGGTGGGGGTAAGGGCCTGACCCTTTTGTCTTGTAGAAACATGAGGCATGGAGTCCCCAGATTCGGCACGGTCACAAACATCCACCCAAGGTTGCTAAGCTGGTGGGAGGATCTTCATTCCAGTGATCAGATTCTTGTCCGAAAATACCTAGGAAATCTACCTTCTCTCCTGGAGGTCCAACCCAACAACAAAATCATAGAAGCTGCTACTCTGTTCTGGGATTGTGATAGGTTTGTGTTTCGCTTCAGGGAGATTTAGATGACACCCCTGCTAGAGGAAATAGGAGTATTGACTGGTATACCATGGGAGACTCCGGGTTTGTTAATGCCGGAAAATCGCAAGGGTAGAGGTTTCCTCAAAATGATGGGCCTAAAGAAGAATCCAGACTTGACATGTTTGAAGGAGTCTTACATTCCCTTTGATTATTTGTACAAAGGTACAACAAATCCTGCCGTACTTATCCGGATGAGTTTGCCCTTACATCGTTGGGGCATATTCAACAAAGGGTCTTTGTCTTCATGTTCTGTTTCTTGGGGATGATAGTGTTTCCAATGAAGAAAGCAAGGATCCACACCAGGCTAGCCATGGTCACCAAAACTTTGATGGAGGGAATTAGGGGACAACCTTTTAGCATAGTGCCCATGATCATCGCAGAGATATACTGAGCCCTGGAAAAGTGTCAACAAGGAGCCCCACACTTCGAGGGTTGCAACTTGCTACTCCAACTATGGCTCATGGATCATCTCCAAAGGGGTGAATATTGGCAAGAGATTCAGCATAGAGACTGGGACGATCATATAGCCTTCCATCAACCAAGGCGAATGAACTACATGCCCAACATGTTTGCTCATCCAGAAGATGCCAAGGGATGGGTGGAGCTATTTGAAAATCTGACGGAGGATCAAATACAATGAGTGGTTCCCTACTGAAGAGTTCATCGCCCGATCCAGGGACGCACCATTTCTGATACTGATCGGTTTGAGAGGAACCTACCCTTATGTCCCTCTTCGGGTTATGAGACAGAGTGGTAGGAAACAGGTTATACCAAGGGTCGACAAGATAAGTCACTTCCGGGCCGACTTCCAAGCTGATGACAGTCCTTATAAGTGCCAAGCTCAGCATATGTGGCATTGCAAGATCATCATGGTGAGAGACACTATCGAGCTAGACAAATACCATGTTGGCTGCACCCCATACTATTCAGGATGGCTGGAGGACAATCACAATGTTCTAGGCCAACCTGGGTTTGTTCGAGGTCATAGAATCATCGATGAAAGGGCTGAAGCACATGTCAAATACAACCAACTGCGCAAGAGGATTCGGGAATGTGAAAGCCAACACTGCAAGATTCAAAAAGCCCACCAAAAGCTGATTGAAGAATAGAAAGACATGGCTGTCAGCGCCAACAAGCGACTAGGATACTTGGAACAAGGTCTAGTGGAGCTGGAAAGGAAATTCATCAAGAGGATCGAGGACTGCCAGAATGTTGAGGGAAACGAAGGTGAACACCTGGCTAGAGCCTACTTGCTCCTGGGACTTCGTGAGCTGGTGAAGTTGTTCGATGGAGCCAAAAATGTCGAGTCTGGGGAAGGTCCTTCTGGGACCAAGTAGATAGGAGTCTTTACTTTTCGTTTTATGAATATAATAAGGCCCATGGCCACTAGTGACATTTTATTTCCTATTATTTAGCGTCGTTTTGGGATTCGTCTCCTTTTTATCAATAAAATGAGGCATTTAGCATTATAAGATATCCAAATCAACTTGTCACTAGGCCTACCTTGGGCACAAAGAGTTTCCCCAAATTAGGACACGATTTACATTCTTGCACTATGTGTTTAAATATCGCAATATTTTTTCTTATAATCCTCACTGACTTGTTACCTTTTTGTTTTATTTTTGTTTATTTATTCCCCTCCTCCAAGGTTAGTTCGTGCACTCTGGCATCGTCATCATATTCCACAAGATCAAAGGGACATCCACCCACTCCTCCTCCAAGTCCTGTCAAAAACAAGAACAAAGAAAAGATGGAGGATATGAACAACTCAACTGAACGGGTAGAGGTCACTCATGGTACTTAGGTCTCCAAAGAAAGTGTGTCCCAACTCAAGCAAAAACTGTTGGAATTTCAGGAGGAACTTGATCAGGTTCGGAACTTGGCGAGCTTATCATTTTCCCTCACCACCCCAGATGTAAATTTTCCAAACGCTCAGAACCCCACATCTCCACAAAACATCCCAAAACCACAAAACCATCCCGCTCCTCACCACCACTGCAACACCTGTCATACTTCCAACAATACTCCACTGCTCATCCCAGAACCGGTGAACTCCACAAATGACCATTTCCACACTCATAACACCCCCATCTACGTGGAAACCATGCCACACCCCACCCAACCCATTTCAAGAACACCCGAGTCTGATGATAAAGACTCACTCATCAGGAGTTTGGCTGAAGAGCTTAAGAAGTTGACTAGCCAAATTCAGGGCGTCGAAGGAAGCAAAAGAATTGAGGGGCCAAACTATGAAGATCTCTACATACAGCCCGATGTTGAACTGCCCGAGGGGTACAAACCTCCGAAGTTCGAGATTTTCGATGGTACAGGATATCCGAGAGTTCATTTGAGAACATACTACGATAAGTTGGTCGGAGTAGGAAAGGACGAAAGGATCCGCATGAAACTTTTCATGAGGAGTCTGAAGGGAGATGCTCTGTCTTGGTACATTAACTAAGATCCGAAGAAGTGGTCGAACTGGGTAAGCATGGCGTCCAATTTCATGGACAGGTTCAGGTTCAACACAGAAAATGCGCCAGATGTATTCTACATCCAGAACCTAAAGAAGAAACCTGCGGAGACATTCCGGGAGTATGCTACTCGCTGGAGATCAGAAGCTGCTAAGATCAGACCGACTTTAGAAGAAGAACAAATGAACAGGTTTTTCGTCCGATCTCAAGACCCACAATACTATGAAAGGTTGATGCTAATTGAAAGCCAGAAATTTTCCGACATCATCAATCTAGGTGATAGGATCGAGGAAGGCATCAAAAGTGGTATGGTCACAAACTTTGAAGCCTTGCAGGCTACTAACAAGGCTGTACAGTCTGGTGGCACATCCAAGAAAAGGGACGTGAGTGTCGTAATGGTTGCACTGAGAACCAAATCCCCTATCAAATACCAAACCTACCCGATGCCTCCACTCACATATCAACCTACTCCAAATTACCAAGCACCCTCGCCCTCTTACCAAAATCCACCACCTACTTACCAATCACCTCCACCTCCCACATATCAGCCTACTTCACCCAGATATTCCCAACCCGCACATGTCTACCAAGCCTACAATGCTCAACCCTCTCACTATCAATCACCTCCCACTTGCCAAAACTTTCCTAGATCCCGACCGAATTTCGACCGCAGACCTCCCAAACAATATACCGCCATTGCTAAACCAATTGAACAGCTGTGTGAAAGGCTCAAAGTTGCTGGTTATGTCACCCCTATCTCTGCTATAACCCCTAAAAACCCTTACCAATGGGTCAATCCAAATAAATCCTATGCATACCATTCCGGCATGAAAGGACATGCCATTGATGAATGTCGTTATCTGAAAGATAAGATCCAGGCATTGATTGATAACAAGATTATTGTAGCAAATGAGCCTGTTCTGAATGTCCGCAACAACCCTCTGCCCGACCACAAGGGTGGAGGCATTCACATGATTGAGATGGAAGATGATTGGGACCCCAAGGGATCGATCGGTTTGATCGCAGAAGGTGACAATCCAAAGAAACCGACAGTCACCCTTAATATGATTGTAGTCCAAATCCAGCCTTCTAGGGATACCGAGGTGAATATGTCCATACCACTTGAGTTTGAAGCGCCTTCCCCCACAAAGACACCAACACCAATTGAGGTCGAGTTTGGGTCTCCAGCAAACACACCTGCGCCGTTTGAAGTTACAGTTTTACTGTCCAAAATACATGCTCTGTTTGGGGTAAATGCGCCCATTCCAGTTGCAATGTCGGCTATAACACCATTCCATACAAAGGCCATCCCTTGGGACTACACAACTGAGGCAAGAAGGAAAGGGAAAGCCAAATCCGGAGAAACAGTCGCAGCGCAGGGTATGACAAGAACCGGCAGAGTATACACCCCGGAACATTTAGCTGAATCAAGCAAGCAGGCCTCTGTATGGCCGACCATCACTGAAGCTAGGCCTGATGATCTCTGGAGAAAAATACAAGCAAAGGAGTACTCAGTCATTGATCAGTTGAACAAAACACCAGCACAGATCTCTATCCTAGCCTTGCTGCAAAGCTCTGATGCACATAAGAACGCCTTGTTGAAGGTGATGAGTGAGGCATATGTACCAAGCAACATCACTGGAGGAGAAATGGCAAACATGGTAGGGAAGGTATTGGAGAGTCACAAGATCACTTTTCATGAAGATGAGTTGCCACCAGAAGGGTTGAGTCACAACAAGGCATTGCACATCACTGTGCAATGCGGGGATTATTTCATCACCAGAATCCTGATTGACGGAGGGTCCAGCCTCAACATTTGTTCGTTGGTAACACTCAGGACATTGGGAAAGGGGCTGCATGAGATTAAGGATGGGGCCATCAATGTCAAAGCTTTTGACGGTTCCCAAAGGTCCACTATTGGGGAAATTAGCTTGTGTTGGCAGATGGGGCCTACTTGGTTTAATGTTGAATTTCAAGTAATAGACGTGCCGGCATCTTACAACTTGCTTTTGGGACGGCCTTGGATTCATGCCGTTGGGGCTGTAGCATCAACCCTACATTAGGCAGTGAAGTTTGAGTGGAATTACCAAGAGGTGATCATTCACAGCGACGGTAGCAATCCCATATATAGTCGCCAAACTATCCCAGTGATTGGAGGTAGAAGAAAGATAGACAGAGAGACCTATCACCACATCGAGCGAGTCAACGCTATTGATAAGGATAAATGGCGGGACAACAAAATCGAAAGCATATTGAACTGGAGCGGATATGAACCTGGCAAGGTACTTGGAAAGAACCTTCAAGAAATCGCCAAACCTATCAAGCTACAGAAGCATGGCACCACTTTCGGTCTGGGATACGAGTACACTTGGGAAGAGTTCAACAATTGGTCACCACCATGCGCGGACCTTACTACCCACTAGAGCAGCCGATCCCCTATTTGGAACAGACTTTCCAGTCAGCCAATGTTATATATGGGTCAGAAGAAGAGGAAGCACTGGCAGCAATGAGGAATTTATTCGTGGAAGATGATGACATGGATTGTTGTGTAATTTTCAAGGAGGAGGGGGAGGAAGGCCCTTCTATACAGGCTGTAAGCCGAGGAGAATGCCTCAACAATTGGACCATCAGAACCACTAGAGCCCAGAAAGCCTCGGGGTAGCAAAGCTGAACAAAGCATCATGCACTATCTTTCATTTTTACTAGTTGATTTTCCTTTCGCATTTTTGAATTTTCACAATAAGATCTTCAATATTCAAAACAGTTATGGAATTTAGCAAACATTTTCTCTATAAATCTTACTCTTATTATTTTTCTCTCATTACTTTACTCATACAACATTACTATTACTTATCTTGATGAACCAATGACTGTGACATGCAACGAGACAACATAACAAACGGACATAGATTTAGAGGAAGATGACATACCAGAAGAGATTGTTAAAGAGGTTGAAAATTTTGAGAACAGACCTAAGTCCAACCTGGATGAGACCGAGATTGTTAACCTGAGAGATACAGAGAACGTCAAAGAAATGAGAATCAGTGTCCACTTATCGCCATTAAAAAAGAAGGAATACACAGAATTTCTAAGGGAATATGAGGACATATTTGCTTGGTCGTATGATGACATGACTGGTCTGAGTACATCTATTCTGGCTCACAAACTGCCAACCGATCCAACATGTCCACCGGTAAAGCAAAAGCTCAGAAAGTTTAAGCCTGACATGAGTCTGAAAATCAAGGAAGAAGTCACTAAGCAAGTCAAAGTCAAGGTTCTCAGGGTAGTAGAATACCCAACATGGTTAGCCAACATTGTGCCAGTACCAAAGAAGGATGGGAAGGTCAGAGTCTGTGTCGACTACCGGGATCTCAAACGCGCCAGTCCGAAAGACGACTTCCCCTTACCGAACATACACATCCTGATCGACGATTGCGCCAAGCATGAGTTGCAATCATTTGTATCTTGCTTCGCTAGATATCATCAGATCTGGATGGACGAAGAAGATGCTGAGAAAACGGCTTTCATTACGTCGTGGGGAATGTACTGTTACAAGATGATGCCGTTCGGCCTGAAAAATGCAGGGGCCACCTACATGAGGGCCATGACTACCATTTTCCATGATATGATACAAAAGGAGATCGAGGTGTATGTAGATGACGTCATCATCAAAACCAAGAAAGCCACTGATCACATGGAAGATTTGAGGAAGTTCTTCAACAGATTAAGAAGGTACAACCTAAAACTGAATTCCGCGAAATGTGCATTTGGGGTTCCTACCGAAAAACTACTTGGGTTCATTGTAAGTCGTCGAGGAATAGAACTAGATCCATCAAAGGTTAAAGCCATTCAAGAATTGCCACCGCCAAAGAACAAAAAGGACGTGATGAGTTTTCTGGGAAGACTCAACTACATCAGCCGGTTCATAGCTCAATCTACTATCTTCTATGAGCCAATCTTTAAGATGTTGAATAAGGACGTCGCTACCAGATGGACTGATGACTTCCAAAAGGCCTTCAACAGAATCAAGGAGTACTTGTCAACACCGCCAGTTTTGGTCTCGCCCGAACTAGGTAGACCCCTATTACTCTACCTTGCAGTGTTAGATGGAGCATTCGGTTGTGTTATTGGGCAACATGATGAAATAGGGAGGAAGGAGCAGGCCATCTACTATCTTAGCAAGAAGTCCACCCCTTACGAGACCCGGTATTCTCTGTTAGAACGCATCTATTGTGCTCTGACTTGGGTAGCTTAGAAGTTGAGGCACTATTTCTGTGCTTATACCACGTATCTCATATCAAGGATGAATCTGTTGAAGTACATCTTTCAGAAACCCATGCCCACTGGCAAGCTAGCCAAGTGGCAAATCCTGCTAAGTCAATTCAATATTGTCTACGTAACTCAGAAAGCAATCAAGGGACAGGCTTTGGCAGATTATTTTGCCGAGAATCCCGTGGACGGAGAATACGAACCCTTAAAGATGTATTTTCCTAATGAAGAGATATCATTCATAGGAAAAGACATTGCAAAATCTTATGACGGTTGGAGAATGTTTTTCGATGGAACAACAAATTTCAAAGGAGTTGGCATAGGGGCAGTCCTAGTGTCAGAAATCGATCAGCATTATCCGGTATCTGCCAAAATTAGATTCCGAGGACATGGTTGAGTACGAGGTCTGCATCTTGGTATTCAAGATGGCCATTGATATGAACGTCCAAGAGTTGCTAGTGATCAGGTATTTAGACTTGCTTATACATCAGGTCCGAGAAGAATGGGCGACCAAGAACTCCAAGATACTCCCTTATCTGCATCATGTGCAGGAGTTGAGAAAGAGGTTCACAAAGACAGAATTCCAGCATGTCCCCAGGGTCCAGAATGAATTTGCTGATGCATTGGCTACCCTATCATCTATGATACAGCATCTAGATAAGAACTTTATTGATCCCATTCCGATAAAGATCCATGATCAGCCAGCTTATTGTGCTCATGTCGAAGAAGAAGCAGGCAGAAAGCTTGGTATCAGGAAAGCCTTGGTTTCGTGATATCAAGGAATACTTGGCAAAAGGGGAATACCCAGAGCTTGCAAACGCTATTCAGAAGCGCACGCTCCAGAGGTTATCCAACAATTTCTTTCACAACGGGGGAATCATGTACAGGAGGACTCCTGATTTGGGATTACTAAGGTGTGTCGACGCAAAGGAAACATCTAAATTACTAGAAGAAATCCATGTTGGGACCTGCGGGCCACATATAAATGGCTTTGTCTTAGACAAGAAGACACTTCGAGCTGGTTATTTTTGGATGACTATGGAAACAGACTGCATCCAGTATGTCCGGAAGTGCCATCGCTGTCAGATACATGCAAATATGATAAAGGTGCCTCCAAACGAGCTTAATACAGCAAGCTCACCATAGTCGTTCGCCGCTTGGGGAATGGATGTTATCGGACCAATCGAACCTGTCGCATCAAATGGGCACAGGTTCATCCTAGTGGCAATTGATTATTTCACCAAATGGGTTGAAGTAGCATCGTACAAGGCAGTGACTAAGAAAGTTGTGGCAGACTTTGTCCACGACCGTATCATTTGTCGGTTTGGAATTCCAGAATCAATCATTACTGATAATGGTTCCAATCTCAACAGTGATTTGATGAAAGCCATGTGTGAAACCTTCAAGATCAAACACAAGAATTCTATAACCTACATACCTCAGATGAATGGAGCCGTAGAGGCCGCCAATAAGAATATCAAGAAGATACTAAGGAAAATGATAGAGAAGCATAAGCAGTGGCACGAGAAGTTATCATTTGCTTTATTGGGGTATCGCACCACAGTCCGTACATCAACCGGGGTGACTCCCTATATACTAGTTTATGGTACAGAGGCGGTCATTCCTGCCGAGGTAGAAATTCTTTCCTTGAGGATCATATAGGAAGCAGAACTCGACAATGCAGAATGGGTGAAGAGTTGTTATGAGCAGCTAGCTCTTATAGATGGAAAAAGAATGAACGCAGTTTGCCATAGTCAGCTTTATCAGAACAGAATGTTCAGAGCCTTCAACAAAAGAGTCAAGCCAAGACAGTTCACACCGGGGCAGCTAGTGTTAAAGAAGATTTCCCGCATCAGGACAAGGCCAAAGGGAAGTTCTCTCCTAACTGGCAGGGTCCGTACATGGTCCATCGGGTTCTAACAGGAGGAGCCCTCGTACTTGCAGAAATGGATGGAGAAGTTTGGCCGAAGCCGATCAATTCAGATGCAGTGAAGCGATACTATATACAACCTGTATGCTTTCCTTTATGATGTAACTTGAATTACGCCTGACCTGATTCCCGTTTGAGAGGGGATACGTAGGCAAACCTATGGGTTCGGTCACATTGTAATAAATTTCCATTTCCCTGCTATTAGAAACTGGGGCAGAATTTTGAGGAGGACCCTCAAAATTCCAAAGCCGATTCCAGCCATTTATCATTAACAGCTGTCAGAAGCAGCAGCCCAGTAAACTAGGGCAGAATTTTGAGGAGGAACCTCAAAATTCCGAAATAAGAGAAGTTGTAATGTCTTGAACCACGTCGTAGTCGTATGTTCATCTAAGGAAAACTCGATTATGTATTTATGTTATATATTTTTTACTAAATCATGCATGTCTGTTACCAAAGTTGCTTTCTTTAGCAATGCTACCCCAATGATACGCACAGTATCACCGGAACAGAGTCGAGCAAGTCAAGCAAAGCCAGCGGGAATACGAACTAACCTCCCCCCTTTACAAAACTCACGATTTTCTTTGGATGCAGGCACTTGAGTTGCAAAATCATCAAATATATTGTACACTCACAAGACTCACATTACTCAGAAATACTACTCTCAGAACCGTTGCACTTACTCACAGCTGCTATCCGCATGAATTGTCCCCAACAGTCGCAATAACGCAATCCGCTATCAGCTAAGAAAACTCTTTTGTCATTTGCCATTTTACTTCCTGCATAAGGCTACCATTCTGCCTTCCGAGGTTAAGCTCTACCTCCATCTGCATTTTCTGCATTGCATAAGGCTACCAGTCTGCCTTCCGAGACTAAGCTTTGTCTCCATCTGCATTCTCTGCATTGCATAAGGCTACCATTCTGCCTTCCGAGACTAAGTTCTGTCTCCATCTGCATTCTCTGCATTGCATAAGGCTACCATTCTGCCTTCCGAAGTTAAGCTCTACCCCCATCTACATTCTCTGCATTGCATAAGGCTACCATTATGCCTTCCGAGACTAAGCTCTGTCTCCATCTGCATTCTTTGCATTGCATAAAGCTACCATTCTGCCTTCCGGGACTAAGCTATGTCTCCATCTGCATATTCTACATTGCATAAGGCTACCATTCTGCCTTCCGAGGTTAAACTCTACCTCCATCTGCATGGCTGAAATATCGCCACTTCATTTATACCTTGCATCGGCTGAAAGATCGCCGCTTTATTTATATCTGCATGGCTGAAATATCGCCGCTTCATTTATACCTTGCATCGGCTGAAAGATTGTCGCTTTATTTACATCTGCATGGCTAATATATCGCTGCTTCATTTATACCTAGCATCGGCTGAAAGATCGCTGCTTTATTTACATCTGCATGGCTGAAAGATCGCCGCTTCATTTATACCTTGCATCGGCTGAAAGATTGCCGCTTTATTTATATCTGCATGGCTGAAATATCGCCGCTTCATTTATACCTTGCATCGGCTGAAAGATCACCACTTATATACATCTGTATGGCTGAAATATCGCCGCTTCATTTATACCTTGCATCGGCTGAAAAATCGCCACTTATTGCATTTCATCGGCTGAAAGATCGCCGCTTCATTTATACCTTGCATCGACTGAAAGATAGCCACTTATTGCATTTCATTGGCTGAAAGATCGCCACCTATTGCATCTCATGGGTTGAAAGATCGCCAAATTTTTCAAAGGCGTCATTGTTCAGAGGCACCATTTTCATAGCCCGAGAACGCCATTTCATGGCCTGCGGACCCCTTTTATCTTTTGCATATCATTATTCAAAGGCATCATTCTCATAGCCCGAGAACATCATTTCATGGCTTGCAAATCCTTATCATGCGCTTCATGGCCCAGGATGTCATGGTCTGAGGACGTCATCATAACCATCCAAAGACAACATTCATGGTCTGACGGGAACTTGCATCATCTTTAATTTTTCGCACAACATACACTTGTGTTGCTTATTTGCAGGTAAACCGGCTAGCAACAGCCGTCTCAGCAGGAGCAATCTCACTCCAGTTCCCGCAGCCCTGTTAGACTTTAACCATCCATCCCAACCTAAGTATCACGTCCGTCTTTGAAGAAATCTCTATCGGCATATTCCGTCGACGGATCCTGAACTATATATGGCCTGATTTCTATAAGACCGGGGATATGTAGGCTGCTCATGAACCAGAGCACGGTCAAGTTTTTCAAACCATTTCATTCGGTCAAATTGGCCATCATATTTTTACCCGACAACTCTTTCATCCTTCCCGGGTAAAAAGTGGCAGCTGTTGATACCTAATTTTTTCCTATATATTTTTACATGCAAATACTTTCAAAATAGCATATATGCATATATATAAGTATGTCCAAGTATTTCAATAATTTTTTTAATTTCTAAAAGATTTTTAAACTGATTTATTGCCCATTTTAGTAGTACAAAAACCAATAATTATTCCCAAAATTATCATTTTGGTGAATAACTTACTTTATTCTCATATTTATACCAAAATATATCTAGGGTAATTTTTATACATTTTTTACAAATTTATTTGGTATTTTAAAAAGCTAAATTGCATATAATTGCAATTTTAGCCTATTTTAAGATTAATAGCATTTTATAATTATGAAATTGGTTCCAATATTTTTAAATTAATATTTATATATCATTAATTGACTCAGTACCTTTAATTTATTTTCAGAAGTCATTTTACTATTTTTATAAAAAATAAATAGGGAAAAGTGGCTATTTAAAATCTGGCCCATTTTGCTTCAATTATAGCCAAAATTGGTTCCCCTAATTGACCCAATTTCAAACCCAATTTCGGAATAGCCCAATTCCATTTAAGCCAACCCTTAACCCATTTAAAACTACCCGACCCAAACCCCTTTTAATCCAGGCCGTTGATCAATCTGATCAATGGCCACGATTCCCCCTTTCCTTTTTTAATCCGTCCACACCCCTAACCCTAACTCATTTCATTCTATCAACCGCCTCTGAATACCCCCCCTCTCTCAAACTCTCTCGAAAGTTCTTGAAACCCTAATCATCTCCTACTGTCTTCTACCTTCGGCTCACCGGAATCCATGGCCTCTCAGGACATGGATGGCTTAAACTCATCTCCCTCTGCTCTTAAACACTTGGTGTTTGAAGTTTCAAGGTCTGACCTCAATGGTGTCCGTTCAGATCCTCTCTGATTCAAGGTTTTATGGCCTCTCCGACCTTGCTCCGGCATATCCAAGCATTATGAGCCTATTTCTGACTTATCCAACTCAGATCGGACCTTTTCCAAGCCTTTCTCGATTTAGGGTTCCTCTGAAACCCTAGCTATTCGAGGTTTTCTCTGATTGTTTTCTTAAATCTGTTCTATATCTGTGCTCTACTTGAGTTTTTAAAGTTTTCTGTAATTTTTCTTTCAAAAATTACTTCTTTCCGATTTAGGGTTTTTCTGAAAAGCTTAAAATGTTTCTCTGACTTTTCTTCTTCTTTTCTTTGTGTGTATTTGTCAATACTATGTTCTTATGTTTTCTTTTCTACCACGCATGTTCTTCTACTGTGTTCTTATGTTTTCCTTTATCATGCATGTTCTTTTGTGCTTTGTTTTCTACTGTGCTTTGTACCATGCTCGCATGTTTATCTTTCTGTATTTTCCTATATGATATTTTGTTATGATTTTCCGGTATTTTTGTGTTCTTCTACTGTATGTATTTCCTACTGAGTTCTTAAGTTTTGTTTGCCTTTTACTGAACTCTGTTTAAGTCCCTTCTAAAAGGTTTTCTTAAACACGTTTCTTTTACTGTCGTGACTATTCTCTCATTATGCTCCTACGATCTGTCTGCTTTGAATATTATTTGTATTTGCTTGTCTTCTCATGAGATTCTGAAAGAAAATCTCTGAGCCTGTTGCCTCCTCATGTCTGTATTTCACTCGAGTCGGAACCCTAGAATTTGGGGGTTTCCTCCGAGTTTGGTCATATGATCAAACTAGGGTTCTGTTTGAGGACCCTTGACTATTTCAGACTTATTTCTGGGTCTATGAACTAAGTGTGAACTTCTTTTGTTTGCACACAATTCTGATTCTCCTACACTAGACTCTTCTATTGAATAGCATGACAAATTTCTTCATGTTTAACGTGTCTGTGTGCTTTTATATATGAGGAATCTTTCTTCAAAATGGTTTTCCAACTTGTGATTGATTTAGAATTCCTTTTAATAAGTTTAATTGATTGGTACTGATTTTCCTTAAGTCGAAATCCTTCCCATCTTTCTGACCTGGTTCATTCATATGAAATCCTCAATTTCTGATTTACTAGCTGTTAACTGATTTCCTTTCCTTATTTGCACAAATCGTGTACTATCAAGACTTTGTCCTTAAATAAACCTCTATGTATTTACCCCCCTTGTACTGCTCTGGAAAAGTATTTGATTGACCCCTTTCCTTAATTATTTTGTCCGTTTGAAATCAGAATCCCTTAACTAAAGGGAGACCTTGTGTAATTGATTACAAACTATTTTTCTTACCTATTTCTACTTGCTTTCTGCACTATAAAAGGGCACGACCCTTCTGCACTTTAGGACACCTTCAATTCAATACTTCTACACTTCACACTTCACAATTATCTTCTAAACTCATAGCATTCTGATTGCTCGTTTGCACTTTGGCTTTACAAGACTACTGCTTTCTCTTTGTTTGTTTTCTCTGAAACTAGTATGTCCTAATTTTAGTTTCAGCATCACCCCAATGTGTTTACTTAAAGTTTTTATATCCATGGCTATCTTACTACTTATGTAGAGTTCAATATTTAACTTAATATGCCTATGTTCTACTACTTGTTTCTACTGTGAATCTTTGCTCCCTGCCCCATTACCCCTATGTGCTTGTAAGTGGTGACTTAGGGCATGGCAACATGAGTTGTTGCCCATGACTTGAGTTCTGAACCAGTGAGGTCCTAACCTCTAACAGGCTGGAGGGTGTGCCAGCATATCCCACTGCTGAGTATGCCCATCAGCTTGCTTCTCTTGTGTTCTTGCAAATTCCGTACTCCTCTATACCCCTATATGCACTGATTTTTAAGTTGTTCCCTTTTCCCTCTTTCCCCTTCCAGAATTTCACTTCTGCACTTGCACTCTCTCATAGCTTCTAGGTTTTGCCCCCTCTTGTGAGCCTTACCTTAGGACCTTGAGTTCCCTCTGAACTTGGACACTTGAGTGCTGGCCCTTCCACACTGCACTATGTTCTTAATCTGGTAACATTTGGATGTGAGCACTGCCCGAAGTCCATATGAGGCTCTTAGGGAACTCTGACACATCCAAAGATGAGAGAAAGGCTTTGGATCATGATCTTTAGAGTTGGTTCATCTCATATTTCAGACATGGAGTCTGAATTAGGCTCCCCTTGGTTGTACTTTTAATTTTTCTTTTCTTATTTCATTACGGGCTGTAATAACTTTTAATAACTATTGGGGATGGCTAGTGAAAAGGGAGGGAATCATGCCTGCAAAGGGGTAGATATCATGTTCATAGGGAATCATTACACTTCTGCACTTCTGCATTTCATATAGATATCATGTTCATAGTGAATCATTATACTTCTGCACTTCTGCATTTCATATAGATATCATGTTCATAGGGAATTATTATATTTCTGCACTTCTGCATTTCATATAGATATCATGATCATATGGAATCATTATACTTCTGCACTTCTGCATTTCATATAGATACTATGTATATAGGTTTCTGCACTTCTGCATTATATAGAGACCATGTCTATAGGTTTATGCACTTCTGTATTATATAGAGACCATGTACATAAGTCATTTCTGAAATTATGCATATCATATAGATAATATGCCTATAGGACTTCCTGTAATTTGCATGTGCATCTGTCATTAGACAAACCTGTTTATAGGAGTTAAATAACTAACTGCATATAGATGACTTACCTATAGGATTTTTGCATGTCAATAACAATGTGTTTAAAGTCAACAATACCTAGAAATTATGCCTATAGGAATTAACAACCTAGTATGAAATGTTTTCGTTCACCTATAAGTCTAAAATCAGCAATATCATTGTCCAACATCTGCAGAATCTTTTGTCAAAACTCGTCTTCCCTGAATAACTGACGACCTCTTCTAAAATCAATACACTTCATCTTTTCTGAAACCAGTAGATATCATGCCTATAGGTTTCGTCTAACACTTAGGCAAACCTTAGGATAAAAGTTATGACTACACCAGTTTTCTTTATTAATTACGACTAGCGGGCAGGTCTAATTCGGACTTCTTATCTGAAAATATGTGATAAATCATCCTGCTTTCCCCTCTTAAGTTTTAATTAGACTCTAATCAGTATATGCAAGACATGCTAAACTAGATGATTTTCTTTGATTTGAGGAGGTTTATTTGAGCCATACATATTTATGTATTTTCCCAATACTTGCTATACATGTTTTGTTTGTCGCCTTAGTATTTTTACCTTTTGAAACCACCAATAAGCCAACTTTTCCACCATTATAGGATTAGTAGTCCTAACCATCTCCGGGGCTGATAGAATTGGGGCGGGTAATAGCATGCAATAAGTAAAGGAGACTATTCCGCGCTTTAACACCTTAACGTGGTGGGAAATGGTAGATATGGATGTGATGACCACGCGATAATGTCACGTGTAACCCCTCATCGAGGAGCGATTACCAGTCATTGTGTGTGGTGATCCATATTATTTATAAACTTAGGACCCTCCCCTCCTTTCCTTTACTTGTTTATTTCGTTGTTTACCTTTCAAAATTGTAAACCGTTTTTCTCAAATTTCAGCTTGCCTTTCACTTCTTTTAATTTTATCTATTTGCAACCCTTATGTGAAAACCCCCTCATATTTGAAACTCTTATTTGCTTACTTAAAGTCACAATCATAGTATGGCCAGGAACCACACTAGTGGATCCTGAGGGGTGCCTAACACCTTCCCTTCGGGATAATTTCAAGCCCTTACTCGATCTCTGGTTTTCCTAAATCAAACTCTTATTAGTGTCCTAATGCACTTTAATCATTAGGTGACGACTCTTCTCTTTTAATACCCGTTAAAAGAGTTGTCAATATTATAAACCCTATTTCGTGAGAAAAAAAGGGGGCACGATAGCCGATGCTTTGAGTCGCCGGGCAGAGAGTTTGGGGAGTTTGGCTTATTTACCAGCATCGGAGAGGCCTATGGCTATGGATGTTCAGGCCTTAGCCAGCCAGTTTGTGAGATTGGATCCTTCGGAGTCCAGTCGGGTTCTAGCTTGCGTGGTTTCTCAGTCTTCCTTATTTGATCGTATCAGGGAACGGCAGTATGATGACCCTTATTTGGTTGTCCTCAAGGACAAGGTTCAGCGTGGTAATGCCAGAGATGTGACTATTGGTGATGATGGGGTATTGAGGATGCAGTGTCGAATTTGTGTACCCAATATTGAGGGGCTTCGGGAGTTGATTCTAGAGGAGGCCCATAGCTCATGGTATTCCATTTATCCGGGTGCCGTAAAGATGTATCAGGATTTGAGACAGCACTATTGGTGGAGGCATATGAAGAAAAATATAGTTGGATTCGTAGCTCGGTGTCTCAACTGTCAGCAGGTGAAGTATGAGCACCAGAGACCGGGTGGATTGTTTCAACAAATAGAGATTCCGGAGTGGAAGTGGGAAGGGATCACCATGGACTTTGTAGTTGGGCTCCCACGGACTTTGAGAAAGTTCGATGCTATTTGGGTGATTGTGGATCGGCTAACCAAGTCCGCTCACTTTATTCATATGTGTACTACTTATTCCTCGGAGCGGCTAGCAGAGATCTATATCCGGGAATTTGTTCGTCTGCATGGCATCCTGGTTTCCATCATTTCAGATAGAGGTACCCAGTTCACATCACGGTTCTGGAGAGCCATTCAGAATGAGTTAGGTACTTGGGTAGAGTTGAGTACAACATTTCACCCTCAGACGAACGGACAGTCTGAGCGCACTATTCATATTCTTGAGGATATGCTCTGTGCGTGTGTGATTGAGTTTGGAGGGTCTTGGTATCAGTTATTTCCATTGGCGGAGTTTGCTTACAACAACAATTATTAGTCCAGCATTTAGATGGCACCGTATGAGGTTTTATATGGTAGGCGGTGTAGATCTCTGGTGGGTTGGTTTGAGCCGAGTGAGGCTAGACTATTGGGCACAGATTTGGTTCAGGATGCTTTGGAGAAGGTTAAGGTGATTCAGGATAAACTCCATACAACCCAGTCCAGACAGAAGAGTTACGCGGACTGGAAGGTTCGTAATGTTTCCTATATGGTTGGAGAGCGGGTTCTACTTTGGGTTTCGCCTATGAAGGGCGTCATGAGATTTGGGAAGAAGGGGAAGTTGAGTCCGAGGTTTATTGGCCCTTTTGAGATATTGAGGCGTGTTGGGGAGGTTGCTTATGAGCTTGCCTTACCTCGTAGCTTGGCTGGAATTCATCCGGTATTTCATGTTTCGATGCTCCGGAGGTATCACGGTGACCCGTCTCACGTGTTGGATTTCATTTTAGTCCAGTTGGACAAGGATCTATCTTATGTTGAGGAGCCAGTGGCAATATTGGACAGGCAGGTCAGAAAGCTGAGGTCAAAGAACATTGCATCAGTGAAGGTTCAATGGCAGGGTCAGCCGGTCAATGAGGCGTCCTAAGAGACCGAGCAGGATATGCACAGTCGTTACCCTCATCTTTTCACTACTTCAGGTATGTCTCTATGCTCGTTCGAGGACGAACGAATGTTTAAGTGTAGGAGGATGTGACGACCGGGCCGATCGCCTTAATAATTAACGCCCTGATCCCCTATTAACTGCTTTTCCCAAGTTTATTTCTGCTAATGTGATTTGCCGGGATGTTTGGTTTTGAGTTTCGGGGAGTTTTGGGACACTTAGTCCCTAAATGAGAGCTTAATTGTTGGAAAGTTTATCGTAGTCGGAACAGTGTGAAGACGGCCTCAGAATGGAAATCCGATGGTTTCGTTAGCTCCATTGGGTGATTTCGGGGTTAGGAGCGTGTTCAGATTGTGTTTTGGAGGTTCGTAGCTAATTTAGGCTTGAAATGCTGAAAGTTGAATTTTGGAAGTATCCAATTCGATAATGAGATTTTGATACGAGGGTTGGAATGGAATTCCGAGAGTTGCAGTAGTTCTGTTATGTCATTTGGGATGTATGTGCAAAATTTTAGGTCATTCGGAGGTGGTTTGGTTGGGTTTTTGATCAAAAACGTAATTCGAAAGATTTTGGAAAGCTTAGGCTTGAATCCGATGTGTTTTGGTTGATTTGATGTCGTTTGAGGTGTTTTGAAGATTTGTACAAGTTTGAATAAGGTTTTAGGACATGTTGGTACCTTTGGTTGAGGTCCCGGGGGCCTCGGGTGTGTTTCGGATGCTCAACGGATCATTTTTAGTTGTCAAAGAGTTGCAGAATTGCAGGTTCAGCTGTTGCAGATATTTACCCTTCGCGAAGGGTTGATGGAATTTTTCCTTCGCGTTCGTGAGGAAGTCTCCGCGATCACAAAGGGTGGTGATGTTTGAACATTGCGTTCGCGGTAAGGGTATCACATTCGCATAGAAGGAAGTTGTCAGCTGGGTTCGAGGTGGAATTGCTCTTCGTGTTCGCGTAGAAGGAAGTGGTCAGCTGGGCTCGAGGTGGAATTGCTCTTAACGAAAGTTTTAACTCGTTCGCGAAGGGTTGGTCAGTGGAAGCATCGCATTCGCGAGAGCAGTGTCGCGTTCACATAAGAGGACTTTTGGTCAACGACTTTTTGTGCTTCGCGAACACGAGGCCTTGACTGCGTTCATGAAGAAGGAACTAAAATACCTGGGCAGAATGTTTGCAAAGGGTTATTTCACGAATTTTAGCCTAGTTTCCTCCATTGTTAGGCGATTTTGAAGCTTTTTAAAGAGGGTTGAAGAGGGATTCAAGGGGAATCACTTGGAGGTAACATTTTTGACTTCATAACTCGTTTTTATGTGATTAAATACCTGATTAGTGGTGGAAAAATTTGGAAAAAATGGGTAATTAGGGCTTGAGTTTAAGAGGCCTTTAAATGAGGATTTGAGGGGTCATTTGGACTCCGATATCAGTGTTCGTGTTATGTATAGACTCGTGAGAGTACGAGGTTTTCTGAAAATATAAATTTCACCCGATTTCGAGACGTGGGCCCGATGGGCATTTTGGTCATTTTACATAATTTCGCGTATTAGCTTAGAATTTAATTGTAGAATCAGTTACTTGAAGTGTTATTTACATTATACAATTGAAGTGAATAGATTTGAGCCATTTAGAGTCGAGTACTCGTGGCAAAGACGTGGTGTCGGGTTGATTTTGAGCCGGTTCGAGGTAAGTGGCTTGTCTAACCTTGTGTGGGGGACCTTCCCCTTAGGATTGGTATATTTGGTAATTGAAATACCTTGTACGTGAGGTGACGAGTGCGTACTTATGCTAATTGTTGGAAATCCAGTTTTCTTAAGTAATTACTAGTATGTTTCCTTTCATGTTTCTATTACTTGCACTATTAAGCCTGTTGTTAGCTTAGGAAAGCATGTCTAAGTGACTTAATTGCTTTAATTGATTCAACCTGCCTTACTTGAATTCTGTGCAGCATGCTAGGCTAGAATTACTTATTGCCTTAATATGAAATTTTGCCATTTCTGTATACCTCCTACTGTTGCTATGTATTTATTTTGGGACTACGGATGTGGGATTCCGGTAGCTCTCCCTTGTCTGTTTACTTTGGGATTGTGGGTTAGATTCTCGATAGATCCCCTGCACATTTACTTTGGGACTGCGGGTTAGATTCCGATAGATCCCCCTGCACAGTTATATGGAACTGCGGGAATGCACCCGGTAGATTCCCCCAGTACTGGGTATTTACATTTGCGACTACGGATCGGGAATCCGGTAGATCCCCGCGCATTGATAGTTAGATTTCGGGGCGGGATCCCGGGAGATCCTTCGGACATATATATGATGGACTACGAAATGGTATCCCGGGAGATCCACTGGAGAGTTGTAATTGGGACTACAGGACGGTATCCTGGAAGGTGCCCCGGTTGTTATCTCTGTGTTGAGCTATATTTCTTTATGTGGCTTGTTTTGTCTCTGTTCTAGTTGTTGTTGTTCAGTCAATTCTATGTTATTTCTTACTGTTGCACTTATTTATATTATTTTATTCCACACTGTTAACCCTTATATTGTATTTAACGTCAGTAGGGCCCTGACCTTCCTCGTCACTACACGACCGAGGTTAGGCTTGGCACTTACTAAGTATCGTTGTGGTGAACTCATGCCTCTTCTGCGCATATTTTTCATGTGCAGATCCAGGTACTTCTACTCATGCCTACCATCCTTGAGGGAGGCGACTACTTAGATACTTCGAGGTACATCTGCCGCATCCGCAGACCGAGGAGTCCCTTTCTATTCCTGCTTTTTAGTATTTAGCCCTTCAAGACAAATTCTGGAGTTAGAGCTATGTAGACTTTCTTTTCTTAGCTTGTGATTCATGGGTTTCCGGGTCTTGGATTTATGTTTGGTGTTGAGAGTTAAACATGGTGTATGCCGAGCGGCATATTTAAACATTGTTATTGCTTTATTTTTATTTTTAAATTGTTTTACTTTCGCAAGTTTGGTTATTTTTCGCAAGTTTAGGCTTACCTAGTCGTAGAGACTAGGTGCCGTCACAATGGTTCACGGAGGGCAAACCGGGGTCGTGACAGTAATATTCTTAAGTAAATTATTCAAAAATACAAAAATAAAAATATTATAGTATAGTGAAAAAATATGAAAACCAAAATGTTAAACCTAGATATGAGAAAGGTTGAAATGTTAATAGGCACACCAAAGAAAAGGGGAAAAGGCAAGTATAGTGGGAAAAAGGTGGTAAAGGTTAAAGAAAACTATAAAAATAATTAAAAGTAAAACTTAGAACTTTAATATTAATGTTATAATAGATCATACGTGTATTGTATAACTTAGTATTTATTCTGGTACGGTGTCAGTATTTCGGTATTTTATTCTTAAATATCTAATGCTATTTTTTCTTAAAAACTTAAACCAAATACCAAAATAGAATACCAAATACTAAATTTTTCGATTTCGGTAAGGTAATTCGGTATTTACCAAATTATGCACAACCCTAACAAAAAGTGAAAGATTGTTACTAGAAAGAATAAAAAAGAAGAAAAAATAACTACAAAAAAATTTAATTCAAAACCACCACCACCACTAACATACTAGTATAATCCCACAAGTTGGGTCTGGGAAGGGTAGTGTGTATCCCGACATTACCCATATCTTGTGCAGGTACAGAGGCTATTTTCGAAGACCCTTGGCTCAAGGGCAAATGAAAACAAGCAGCAACAACAACACTAGCAACAATGATATAATAAGATAACTAAAACGAAAGATATAACAAGTAGAAATATTACTCTATGAACAAAAATACAAGACTAATACTAATACAGCTGGTATGGCAAAGCAATACATTAAACTATCCACAAATTTTCTACTTTAATCCTCGACCTCCACACCTTCCTATCAAGGATCATGTCCTCAATAAGCTGAAGTTGCGCCATGTCATGCTTAATCAACTCATCCAGTTCGTAGGCCTACCTCTACCTCTCTTCATGCCACCAAGGCCAATCTGTCACACCTCTTTACAGGGCATCTGCGCCTATCCTCTTCACATGCCCTTACCATCTTTACCTTACTTCTCGTATTTTGTCCTCCACTAGGACCATTCCCGCCTTGTCCCGAATAACTTTATTCCTAATTTTATCTCGTCTTGTATTCCCGCGCATCTATCTCAGCATTCTCATTTCTACTACTTTCATCTTCTAGACATGTGAGTTGCAAACACTCTACCCCACATAACATAATCGATCCAACAACCACTCTCTACAACTTACTTTTAAGTTTAAGCAGCACATTCTTATCACATAGAATACCGGATGCGAGCCTCTATTTCAACTACCTCACTCCAATACAATATGTGACATCCTCATCAATATACTCATTACATTGAATTACTGATTCGAGATATTTGAGACTTCTTTTCTTGGGAAGACTTGAGTGTCAAGCGTCACTAACACGTCCGCATCATGATTCTCATTACTAAACTTGCACTACAAGTATTTTATTTTGTTCATACTCAACTTGAAACCTTTTTTACTCCAATGCCTGCCTCCAAGCCTCCAACATCTAGTTAACATCGTCCCGTGTCTCGTAAATCAAACAAAAATAAATAAATTAAAAAAATAATAAAAATAAAATAAGTGCAAAATTTTACTAGAAAATAAAAAGTTGAGAAAAAACAACAATAAAATAGAAAAAATAAAGGAAAATTTTCACATTAGAACGACTGGACTCCCTACTTTTTAATTTTATAGACCATATTTCAATTTACAACCAACTAGCCCAAAAATAATAGGCTAAAATTTAACATTCAACTCCAATAGGTTCTCAAAATTACTATTTAATTTTTTAAAAAGATTCCTCGAGCTTTTAAATTTATTTTCGAATTAGTAACTGTGACTCAAATATTAGTTCAACAAACCAAATTTATTTGGGTGGTGAAATTAGTTTTTTAACAAGATTAAATATGTGGGTTTAAATTTGGAATTTGATTTTATGAGAAATTTGGAATGGGTGTTATTTAGACTTGTTAAAAATAGTATAAGGAGGTTGTATATAAAATTTGAAGTCATTTAATGGAGATTTGGACTGGTTTTAAACAAGAATTGCAACTGAAAATCGTGGAAGAAGCTCGTATACATACGCTTGTATAAATGTGTATAATAGTGTATAAGTTGTGTTTCTACACTCATATATGCTATTATACAAGATTATACATAATTATACAAAAAACTGACTTCGTCTTCTTTCTTGCGTCTTTTCTGAAATTTAACTCAAATCTTGCTCAAATCTACTCCAAATCACTACAAATTTAAATTTTGAACTCATTTTGATATTTTCAATCAATTGGAGCAACACCCAATCCAAACAACTAACAAATTCAAAAAAACTCATTTTCGAAAGCAAAACTTTGAATGGTATTCAATGGTGGACTTCTACTCTTCAATTTTCTTACATTGCAAGCAGGTGACACAAGAGGAGAAGCAGAAAATATACTGCCCTCTGAAGCATATGTAGAAGATGTGAAAAGAAGAGAGAGTGAAAGCAATGGTTGTGAGAATACAGATTTAACTCAATAGTTTCCAAAAGAAATGGTTATAAGAATACAAATTTTGAATTTGCTAGTGCTTTCAAAATATGTACAATGTGAGCTAGGTCGATAAAACTTAAAAATATGGGTCATTTTTTATTATGGTGTGAAGTCATGTATATTTTCTTCTAATTCAGGAAGTGAACAAGACAAAATAGTGAAAAAAAGGTGAAGGAGCTTAGGCATAAGAAGGGGGATAAAATCTTCAAAATAAGCATATTCTGTCATTTTTCAATAAAAAGAATATTTTGGACATAATTTTTTAAATTCTTAGTGCCTTTTTCCATTTAACTTTTGGTATAAGTTTGGAGATCTATATTTTATTATTAAAAAATAAAATGTGCATATTCTGCAGTTACATAACAAGGACAAATCATAATTATTTTATTTAAAATATATAAGCAAATTATATTTAATGAAAATATCTGACTTGCAAAATGCCATCACCCCTTTTGGTGCGTAGCGAAAACAATATTTATAAAGAAACTATCATTTTGGGTAACGTGAATTTAATTATTATCTATTTCTGTAAGATATTTTATTTTTGTTAATAATTTTTAAATAATTTATACTAATTACACTATTTTGTGATTAGCTTGTATACAATCTTGTATGTCCCAAGCTACAAAATCCACTGATTAAGAGTAGTTACTTTTAATTACGTTTAAAGTGAGTGTACAGTCATGTTTACATAATTGTATTTAGAAGTTAGATTTTAAAAGTAAATTATAGCAGTTGAATATATAATTCTTTTGACGGTCAAGAATATTCTATACTCGAAGAAGAGAAAATTATTACTGTTATAAAACAATAAAAGAAAAAAGAAGAATATTGCAGAGAAAAGTAGGGAGAGAGAATTCTTATTGATTTTTGGAATGATTTACAATAGAATAGGACCCATCTATTTATAGGGAAAGAGTGACTTAGCCAACAAGTAAAATCTCTAAGATCTCTCTAAAATATAGACATTCACCATAAATAAAATTCTATTTATAACACTTCCCCTTGAATGTCTATTCAATAGATAATGTGCCTTCTTAAAACCTTACCTAAAATAAATCCAATGGGAAAAAAATTCTAGAGAAGGAAAACAACAACAACAACAACAACCCAGTGAAATCCCACTAGTAGGGTCTGGGGAGGGTAGTGTGTACGCAAACCTTACTCCTACCCCAAAGGAGTATAGAGGCTGTTTCCGAAAGGCCCTCGGCTCAAGAAGACAAAAGGACAAAAGAAGATAATATTAGTAACACCACAGAAATAATATGAAAGAAATATATATATATATATATATGAATAATAAGAACAACATGAAATCAAGAGGAATGATACAAAGCAAAAGCAAAATAGTATCCTACCAAACTGGTCTCCCATAGTTACAGCATAAGGCATAACTCAACTACCTCCTAGCCTACCACCCTAATACTCGATATCCACATGTTCCTATCAAGTGCCACGTCCTCGGAAATCTGAAGCATCGTCATATCCTGCCTAATCACCTCCCCCAATACTTTTAGGCCGCCCTCTATCTCTTCTCGAGCCCTCCGCCACCAGCCGTTCGCACCTCCTTACCAGAGCATCTGGGCTTCTCCTCTGAACGTACCCGAACCACCTAAGCCTTGTTTCCCGCGTCTTGTCATCAATGGGAGCCACGCACACCTTCTCTCGAATATCATCATTCATAATCTTATCCATCCTACTGTGCTCGCACATCCACCTCAACATCCTCATTTCTGCTACCTTCATCTTCTGGATATGTGATTTCTTAACCGGCCAACACTCAACCCCATACATCATGGCCGGCCTAACCACCGCTTTATAGAACTTACCTTTGAGTATCAGTGGCACTCTTTTGTCACACAATACTCCAGATGCTAACCTCCACTTCATCCATCCTACCCCGATACGGTGTGTAATATCCTCGTCGATCTCCCCTCCTCCCTGGATAACCGACCTAAGGTACTTAAAGTTGTCTCTACTCGGGATGACCTGTGATTCAAGCCTCACATCCACGCCTACTTCCCTCTGCTCAACGCTGAACTTACACTCCAGGTATTCCGTCTTTGTCCTGCTAAGCTTGAAACCCTTAGATTCAAGAGTTTGTCTCCAAACCTCCAGCCTCTCGTTAACACCAGTTCGCGACTCGTCAATCGGAACTATGTCATCGGCGAATAGCATGCACCATGGCACATCCTCTTGAATGTGATGTGTTAACGCGTCCATCACCAGGGCGAATAGGAACGGACTAAGCGCAGAACCTTGGTGTAACCCCATAACAACCGGAAAATCCTCAGAGTCGCCTCCTACTGTCCTAACCCGAGTCTTTGCCCCATCATACATGTCTTTAATCGCCATAATGTAGGAAACCGACACATTGTTTGCCTTCAAGCTTCTCCAGAGAACTTCTCTAGGAACCTTGTCATACGCTTTTTCCAGGTCAATAAACACTATGTGCAGATCTTTCTTCCTATCTCTGTACTATTCAACCAACCTCCTAACAAGGTGTATAGCTTCTATAGTAGAATGACCCGGTATGAAACCAAATTGATTGTCGGATACGGACACTGTCATCCTCAACCTTGCTTCAACCATCCTCTCCCATATTTTCATAGTATGACTCAGTAATTTGATACCCCTATAATTGTTACAACTCTGGATATCACCTTTGTTCTTATACAGTGGGACCATCGTACTCCATCTCCACTCATCTGGCATCCTCTTCGCCTTAAAAATAACATTCAACAACCTAGTCAACCACTCCAAACCTATTTTCCCCACATACTTCCAAAATTCTACCGGAATCTCGTTGGGCCCGGTCGTTTTGCCCCTACTCATCTTACTCATAGCTCTCACGACCTCCTCAAACCTCGATGCGCCTGCAGTACCCAGAGTCACTGTGACTCTCAGAATGCTCCAATTTACCGAGCACAATATCCCGATCCCCTACTTCATTAAGAAGTTTTTGAAAGTAAGTCTAACATCCTTCTTAATCTGGGAATCTTCCATCAATACTCTACCATCGTCGTCCTTGCTCGGTCTAAATCCCGAGCTTTCCTCTCTCTTAGCTTGGCCAACCTAAATAACTTATTCTCCCCTCCTGTTTCCCCTAGTTCCTCGTACATACGACTATAAGCCGCAGTCTTAGCCTCCGTGACCGCCAGCTTCGCTTCCTTCCTAGCTACCTTATACCTCTCCATGCACGCTCGCCTCTCCCCCTCTCCTATTCTCCCACCTAACTCCCGGTACGCCTCCTTTTTCGCTTCCACTTTACCTTGTACCACTTCATTCCACCACCAGTCTCCTTTGTGCCTACCAGAGACGCCCGTCGAGACCTCTAACACCTCTTTCGCAGCCTCCCTTATATAGTTTGTTGTAGTTGACCACATAGAGTTTGCGTCACCACTACTCCTCCAAGCTCCCATAACCGACAACCGCCCTTCCAACTCTTGAGCTTTGTCCTTAGTTAAGGCTCCCCACCTGATTCTTGGTCTTTCTCGAGCAGAAATTTTCCTCCTCTTCACCATAATACCAACTTCCATCACCAAGAGCCTATGTCGCGTCACGAGTATCTCACCTGGAATCACCTTGCAATCCTTGCACAACCCTCTGTCGCGCCTCCTGAGGAGGAGATAGTCAATCTCAGTCTTCGCCACCGCATTTTGACAAGTAACCTAATGCTCTTCCCTCTTTGGAAAGCAAGAGTTAGCAACCACCAACCCAAAAGCCTTAGCGAAGTCCAGTAACGAGGTTTCTCCTCCATTCCTCTCCCGAAAATCGAAGCCTCCATGCACTTCGTCATACACACCTGCGGTCGACCCAATATGGTCATTGAAATCCCCTCCAATGAATAACTTCTCAGTAGGTGGTACCTGACATATAATCTCATCCAACCCATCCTAAAAGCGTCGTTTAACCTCCTCATCTAGGCCCATATGTGGCGCATAGGCACTAACGACGTTTACGGTGCACTGACCAACTACCAACTTAATAATCATCAATCTATCATTCACTCATCTAACGTCAACAACAGACTCTCTAAGTTCCATATCCACCAATATACCCACTCCATTCTTACCCTTCTGGGTTCCAGAGTTCCAAAGTTTATACCCATCTGCGTCCCTCGCACTCGAACCTTCCCACTTTGTCTCCTGGACACACGCTATATTGACCCTCCACTTCTTGAGGATCTTCGCCAGCTCTATAGATTTACCTGTCAATGAACCTACGTTCCATGACCCAATTCTCAACCGATGGACACCCTTGTTCCCTTTACCTCTCTTACGTCCCAACACACCTCCTAGCCCCCGCCCTACCTCCCGACCCACCCCTCGCACGTCCCGAGGACATGAACTCACTTGACCATCACAGACTGCAGCCACTATAACTTCGGCGGACTAGGGGTAATCACTAACAAACACCACAGAACAAACTAGAATAAGACAAGATGTCACTGCAGGCGCCCTAACACGATGACTAAACTAATAAGAACTAAAAGTACAGCAATTTTACTAACACTATAGAGGGAAATAGGCAGACAGGAGGTATCAATTCCCGTGAGCATAACCTGGGAATTGTCTTAGTATACTCGACTATATTGCGTCCACCTAGCTCGTTTGCGCCAGCTCTTGTCGTTCCTTGCTAATACTTGGGTTGTTCTTCACTGTTTGCACGTTCTCGTCTCGCTCGCCTCCCAAAGCCACCTGAAAATAGCTTGACCTCACCGGAAAAGAATCCGCACCTCTATCTTAATAACGGGTCTGGTTTGTGTGTCGCCACAGCACTACAACCAGGCCCGAAACCTAACTGTGGTTGTTCCCACTCGCCAACGACTGATCTGTGTCTCGCCGGCGTAATAGGGGGAGAAGACAAGACGGGAAAGGAGGAGAGGCGGGGTGAGAGAGAAGGGCGGAGAGAGAAAGAGGGGTGTTGGATGATGGGAAGGAGAAAGGGGTGAGAGGACTTACCTGGGCGGAGGGTGGTCGCAAGCGACTGAACTAGTCGCTGTTGAGATCCTCTTATGTTACCGTTGGCAGAGAGCGTTTGGAGAGAGACTCCGGAAACAATAATGAATTCTAACAATACGCCTTTTGGTTGCCTCGTTAAAAACCTTGCAAGGAAAATCCAGTAGGACAAAACCTTGTAGGGGAAAAAGAGTACAACGCATATTAACTCCTCCTGATGAGAGCACCAATTCGCATCTTTGAGCATTTGCATTCCAATCTTGTGCACCATTTTCGAAAGATCATTGGTAGAGATTTGATAAACAAATATTAACCTGAATGAATATGTTGCACTTTGAAATCATCATTCCAGATAGAGATGTATTTTCTTCACATGATCTTGTTGGAATCGTCATTTCAATATCATCACATAGGGGCAAAAACTCTTGTTATCATATTATCATACATATAGTTATAGCAAGATATATTTGTGCACAAATTGCACTGAAGATGTGGTACTTCAAGATAAAGAATTGTATATGTTTTAAGCGATTTAAATCCTTCAAGGATTGTCATATAAGTTAAGTCATATAATAGACTTTAATTAGATGCATATCAAGTTTTCATGTCATGCTAGACAAATAAGATATCGAAAACTGATTGCACATACCATTGACTTTATACTTTCAAGTCTTTGAACTACATGTTCAGAACTACATATCTTTCATATGAAACCAATTCTATTCAAAATTGTTTCTCCAGACTTAAGATCCTTATTCATATATATATATATATATATATATAGCGTTATCATAGATGTCGTCGACGAACATTTTATATCGGTTCCAACATCCTTATTTTTTATATAGACATAACATAGTGTGATGACCCAAAAGGTCATCACTTGTTTTAGAAATAAATTCTATATTCCGAGGCTTTAAAAACCTCTTTCAATATCACCTCGATTTGCGTGTGCAGTCCAGGCGCGTAGCCGGAAAGTCATTATGTGAAAATTTGTGAAAAATAATAAATTTTGCCTTTAAAATGAATTTAAGTTGACTTCGGTGAATATTTTGGGTAAACGGACCCGAACCCGTAATTTGATGGTCCCGGAGGATCCGTAGGAAAATATGGGACTTGGGCATATGCCCGGAATCAAATTCCGAGATCCCAAGCCCGAGAAATAAATTTTTAAAGAAAATTATTTTCTGGAATATTTATGAGTTTTTGGAAATGAAATGTGTTTAAAATTTGATGGTATTGGGCCGTATTCTGGTTTCGGAACCCGGTACAGGTCTTATATGTGGTTTAAGTTGAGTCTATGAAATTTGGTGAGAAACGGACTTGAAATGACATGAATCGGACCGTATTTGAGAAAATTGGAAAAATTTGATGTTCTAAAGTGATTTCATGATTTTGATGCTAAATTTATAGTTGTTGATGTCATTTTGGTGATTTGAATGCACGAGCAAGTCCGTATGATGTTTTTAAGTTAGTGTGCATGTTTGGCTTGGAGCCCCGAGGGCTCGGGTGAGTTTCGGATAGGCATCGGAATGTTTTTGGACTTAGAAATCTAGTATTTCTGATGTTGCTGGTGTCTGAGTTTTTACTCTATGCGAATGTGTGGTAACCCACACGAATGCACAGCACAAATTGGGAGGGGGCAAGTTTGCACTATGCGATCGCATAGAACCAGGTGCGAACGCGGAGCCTTAGGAGTTCACTCTACGCGAACGCACCCGGGTTGTCGCGAACGCATAGAATAGGAGATGGGTCGGGGGCTGGGTAGTTTTAACTCTATGCGAACACATCCCTTGTTATGCGAACGCGAAGGACAGGGGAGGGGAAAACTATGTGATCGCATAGGCTTTGTCGCGATTGCATAGCCTATTTTTGCCCAGTCATTTAAAACAGTAACAGAAACGGGAATAACCCATTTTCTCACATCTCCTTCCCCAAAATCAGAACCTAGGCGATTTTTGAAGAGTAAAATCAACACCACATCATAGGCATGTGTTCCTCAATCCATATCTTTCATTTTTCATCAACACCCATTAGATTTCTAGGCCTAAATCATATTCTTAAGGGTAGAAAATTAGGGATTTGGGTAGAGTTAGGGATTTTTGAATAATTGGAATTTTGACCTCGTTTTGGGGTCAAATTTTGAAACTAAATACATATTCGGGCTCGTGGGTGAATGGGTAATCGGGTTTTGGTCCGAACCTCATGTTTTGACCGAGCGGGCCCGGGGTCGATTTTTGACTTTTTGGGAAAAATGATAGAAAACCTATAATTAAGCTTTGGGTATGAGTTCTTTAGCATTTATTGATGTTGTTAAATAAATTTGGACTAGATACGAGTTATTTGGAGGCGAATTCTAAAGGAAAAGCGATGTTTGAGGCTTGAGTTGGCCGTGGAAGTTCGAGGTAAGTGTTTGGTCTAACCTTAGCTTGAGGGATTAAGAGTTGTGTCCTATTTGCTATGTGTTATTTGTTGAGTACGAAGTATAGACATGGTGACGAGTATCTATACGTTGGTGTCAAGCATGCCCGTGAGTCTTAAATTGAAATCGTTGTGTTCTTAATAATTACTACGAATGCCTAATTTGTTGAATCATTATATTGGGCAAGGATTATGATTATTTCAGTGGAAATTTGCTTATGGTTGAGTACTGGTGCTAGTTGAGGTTTTTTTTGTGAAATTAAATGTTAGAACAAGTTTGGTTATAGCTGATTCCCTTGCCGAGACGTATTTACTTATTCTGTCGATTTCCCTTGCCGGGATAATGTTGTTTCCTTATTGTTCCCTTGCCGGAACTCCTTTTGTAATTGGTGTTGAACTGTATATTTGGATCGAGTTGCATGCCGCAACAATATTATATTTGGATTGGGTTGCACGCCGCAACAATATTATATTTGGATCGGGTTGCTCGCCGCAACAAAATTATAAAAGGATCGGGTTGCACGCCGCAACAGTGATAAATGATATGGATCGGGTTGCACGCCGCAACAATGTTTTTATGATTTGGATCGGGTTGCGCGCCGCACAATAAATGATAAAAGTGGTTATTGATTGGTTACAGTTTCCTTATTCTTTCTGCCACAAATTCTAGATTGTTCCTTATGCTTTTTCTTCTGAGTTATTGTTGGTAAATGATATCCCCCTCGTAGCACGCCCCCTCCCATCCTTAATTGTATCTTTCTGTTTTATTTTCCGATGTATATGATATAACTGCAAAGGTTTATTTAGTAGTCTGGTCCTAGACTCGTCACTACTTTGCCAGGGTTAGGCCGGGCACTTACCAGCACATGGGGTCGGTTGTGCTGATACTACACTCTGCACTGTGTGCATATCCCGGAGCAGCAGCATTCGGACCTTAACTTGGGTGGCTGCCTTTAGTCAAGTTGGAGATTCCAAGGTAGTCCTGCAGGTGTCCGCAGGCCCTGGCGTCTCCCTCTATCCCTTCACCTTGTTTCATATACTTATTTCGAAAATAGTGTATTAGCTATTTTTCAGACCTTATTTATGGTAATTCTAGACTGTTTGTGAAGCGTGACACCAGTTCTGGGTAGATTTTGCTTAAGATGTTGTATTGGATATTATTCAAATGTTTTATCATTTTTCCCGCTTGTTTAAATTCCGCTATTTATAAACCGTTGTTTCATAATTGTTAAAGGATTAAAATGGAAAAAGAAGTAATTTGCACAACGGTTGGCTTGCCTAGCTTTCATTAGTAGGAGCCATCACGACTCTCGAGGGTGGGAAATCTGGGTCGTGACAAGTTGGTATCAGAGCTCTAGGTTACATGGGACTCACAGTCCACAGACAAGCTTAGTAGAGTCTGAGGGATCGGTAAGGAGGCATCTGTATTTATTCCCTAAAGGCTACAGAGTTAGGAAAAATTTCACATTTATTCTTTCTTGTCGTGCAGTTTGGTTTATCAATGCTATTTGAATTTCTACTCTATTCTTTCGCAGATGGCGAGAACACGCGCTTCCTCATCCACCGACAAGCAGCCCGAGCCCCTAGCAGCAGCTCCCACGAGGGGTATAGGGTGAGGCTGAGGTCTTGCTCGAGGCCGAGGTAGGGGCAGAGCTCAGCCCAGAGCAGCAGCACCAGCGGCGGAGCTTCAAGTTGACTTTGATGATGAGGTTCCGGCCCAGGTAGTCTCGGTGGGCCCAGCTCAGGTCCTAGAGGGGTTTATTGTTACCCTGGTACTCCAGGATTCTTTGGTCTGTCTAGTGGGCCTTATGGAGAGTGTCACCCGGGCAGGCTTGCTTCTTATAGCACCAGCCGTCTCTCAGGCTGGAGGAGGAACCCAGACTCCTGCTACTCGCACTCCAGAGCAGATGGCTCCCCTGTTTCAGACTCCAGCAGCTCAGCCAATTGGAGCAGTTTAGTCGGGTGTGGTAGCTCAGACCGGTGATGGAGCAGCTATGTTTGCCGATGCTTTGTGGAGATTGGACAGGTTCACCAAGATCTTCACTACTACTTTCCCCAGGATTTTCTAGACGGTTGTCATGAGGTTCTCAGGACATAGGGATAGTGGATACCAATGGGGTTGACTTTGCTACTTTTCGCTTGTCTAGATCTGCCAAGACTTGGTGGAGAGATTATTGTTTGGCTAGACCAGCCGGATCACCAGCTTTGACTTGGGAGCAGTTTACCCAGCTATTTCTGGAGAAGTTTCTACCTATCACTCAGAGAGAGATCTATCGGAGGCAGTTTGAGCGTCTCCAGCAGGGTTCTATGACTGTTACTCAGTACGAGACCAGATTCATCGACTTGGCCCGTCATGCTCTTATCATACTTCCCACTGAGAGAGAGAGGGTGAGGAGTTTCATTGAGGGACTCATTCAGCCTATTCGACTTTAGATGGCTAAGGAGACGGGGAGTGAGATTTCTTTCCAGGAGGCGGCCAATGTGGTCATGAGAGTTGAGATAGTCCTATCGCAGGGGGGTGGTCAGGGGTCTGACAAGAGGCCCCGTCATTTAGGCAGATTCAGTGGTGCCTCGTTTGGAGGCAGGGATTCGCATGGTAGAGTCCATCCTCCTAGGCCTTTTCAGTCAGCACTTCAGGTTTCTCACGGCGCTTTAGGTGGCCGTGGTTCTCATATGCAATATTCTGATCAGCAGACCTACATTGCACTAACAGCTCCTATCAGCGCACCACTGCTCCAAAGTTTTCGGGGTAGTCATTCAGGTCGCCAAGGTCAGTCTCAGTTTCCTTAGCCGCAGCACTCAGGTGGATCCTTTAAGTGCGGTGAGTATGGTCATATCCGGAGGGCTTGTCCGAGATTGGTGGGTATTTAGTCGCAGCCGCAGGGTTCCCGTGCTATGGTTCAGGCACCAAGTGTTTTACCGCCCTCTTCGCTAGCTAGGGGTGGGGGTAGAGGTGCTAGAGGTGGAGGTAGAGGTATTAGATTTGGAGGTCAGGCAGCTAGAGGTGGAGGCCAGCCAGCAGCAGGCCGTCCCAGAGATGTAGTTCAGGGTGGTGGGGCTCAGCCCCGATGTTATGCTCTTCCAGCCAGGCCTGAGGCTTCTGATGCAGTTATCACAAGTACTGTTCTGGTTTGTAGTAGAGATGCTTCAGTTCTATTTGATCCAGGGTCTACATACTCCTATGTGTCGTCTTATTTTGCACTGTATCTGGTCAAGCCTAGTGATTCTTTGAGTGCTCCTATATATTGTAGACATGTGATTTTTGACCCTCCCCAAGATTTTTTATATTTTAGCATGTTTTTAGTGCCTTATTTTTATTTTAATATGATATCTGAAAATACCAAAAAAATAGGTTTGTTTTAACGATTAGTCTTATCTTAATAGTTATTTTACTTAAGTAGGATTGATTGGTAAATGAGGTTGTATTTTTAGTCTTGTTCACGGAGAAAGAATAAAATTTGGGCTCAAACAACCCATTTTAAGCCTAATTTTCGGACTTAGTCCATGACAACCCAAGCCCAGTACCCCTAAACCCTAGGAAGACACTTAAAAGAGACCCTAGACCTAAAGAAGGGATCAGCCATTTTGACATAATAAAAACAAAGCCTAGACATATACACCAAATAAAAGGAGCGTTTTTTTGGGATTTTTTAGAGGACATCAGCCGCAGAACACACGACCCATCCCCCATCGATCTCCAAGACCACTCCAGGCCAGTAACGATTTTATGTTCCACCTTTACCATCCACATAATCCAGCATCTCGAGTTGTTTCCAGGCCAGCTGGGCACTTCGAAATCAACACCTCCATCAGAATGATGTCCCCAAGCCATTGCCTTCTTCTTCTTCTTCTTCTTCTTCTTCTTCCCAAGCCACCGTAAACCTCCATTAGAACCACCTCTTTCCCACCCAAAACCAACACCAAAACGAAGCCACAATAGTACCCAAGAACGCTCAGTTCACACCCTCTAAATAGGCGCAAACCAGCTAGAAATTCCAGCCCCAAACAAGCAACAAAACAACGGCTCAACAGCAGCCAATTTCAGCTAAAAATAGTCCGAAAATGGACATCAAAACCCAGCTGTAAAACTCATTTCAAAACACCTAAAACTAGTCACAAAAAATAGACACTATCAAGGTCATTTGAAGTGATATTCTGTTCCGATCGAGTCGAGTTCGCTGCTGTAGTTCGAGCTTTGATCTTGGTTCGAGATTTCCATACATTTAGCTCAAGTTTTCTGGCCAGTTGTTTTGGTCGTTGATTCAAAGATCTAGCCTTCAATAGAGTTTTCATGTTTAAAATAAAGAAGTTGCTATTAAAAGGTCATGCTCTAACTTTACCTATCTTTCTAATTTCCAGATCTTGTGTCATGGTTTTTGAATTGTTTTGTTTGATTTCATTTGTTTCCATTTAACTACTTGCTTACGAGACTAGTGGAGGCTTTCTATTTAGTTAACTGTAGATAAGTAGCTATTATGCTTTCTATTTTCTCTTGGAATTAAAGGGATATGAATATTGTTTCATTAGATTACATAAAACATTAGAGCCACATAAAGAGGAGTATCTTCTAGCAATATATAGATTTTATAACTAATTAAAAGCTTCCAATTAAAAGATCATTTGGTTAAATCCCTCATTGCATATCTGCAATTCGATGAGCATGCTCAGTTTTTGCTATAAATTTATAGTATGGAACTTAGCCGACGTCACTTCTCACATTTCAATCACTTAAGACAATTGGGCTTCATATGATGTGTTTCATTCTTGCTTTGTTCTTGCTAGTTTCATTATTGCTAGTAGCATGCTAGGCCGTCAACACCCGGGTACGCGAACCTTTAGGCGCGTTTTAAATTTATTATCGTTATTATGTACATGTTCGTGTGACATGATTACGGTTTCTAAAATGAATGTTGGTAGTTTGCTTTAGGGGCGATTTAATCTATAACCGTGATTGTGTACACGTTCGCGTGACATAATTACTATTTTGAAAATAAAATCGGAGTATGCATTCGCGCAACTTTGGCTAAAACTTTCTTAATAATAAAGCATTATTAATTGTGGACACGTTTGCGTGACATGATTTTTGACATGCCGAACAAATGGGTACACGTGCGCGTGACCTGTTTAAAGATATTTTCTTAATTAAAAAGGGCAAATGCACATAGGTTCTAAAATAAGTAGTTAAATAATTTAATAAGCCAAGTATGATCAAAGCGACCGTGCTAAAACCAAGGAATTCGGGAATGCCTAATACCTTCTCCCGGGTTAACAGAATTTCTTACCCAGATTTCTGTGTTCGCAGACCGTAAATAGAGTCAACTTCCTCTATTCAGGATCTTAAACCAGTGACTTGGGCTCTGATCTTAAATAATAATCCCGTTTCGATTGTCACTTAAATTAAAAAAAAACTCCCTTATGTCCCTTTAGGGGTAGAAAAAGAAAGTGTGACAGCTCTGGCGACTCTGCTGGGGATACGAACTCCGAACTTCTGGTTTAGGGTTCAAGAATTCGAGTTTGTTAATATGATTTTACTTGGCTTCATTTATTCTTAATATTACTGTATTCTGTGAACCTTTTGTGCTAACTGCTGTCTGTTTACCGCTTTGATATTATTTGAATTGTATATAACTTTCCTCTTATGTCACCCCTTTGAGTCTTCTGAAAATGGTGCACACGTTCGCATGGCCCGCTTTTTCTGTAGAAGTTATACCAAATAGAACGAGGCTAGGCCAGAAACAAGGTCGGGAAGACTTTCGTGCTCCTAGTACGTTGCCCCCTCTTCGGCTCGAGTTGTCCGCTCAGGTAAGCCAGGTCAAGAACACAATCCCTAGGTTTTAAACGTAGAATAACATAACCTCATGTCGGATCCCTAGTAGGAACGTTTGTTGCATCACGTGTGTCACTCCTCCTTTTTCCGCCCCCGCGAGGGGTGAAGGAGTTTTTTCCAATTAAAGGACAATCGAAACGAGATTTGTTTATTTATTTCAGAGTCGCCACTTGGGAGATTTAGGGTGTCCCAAGTCACCAATTTAATCCCGAATCGAGGAAAAGAATGACTCTGTATTGCAGTCCGCGAACCAGAAATCCGGATAAGGAATTCTGTTAACCCGGGAGAAGGTGTTAGGCATTCCCGAGTTCCGTGGTTCTAGCACGGTCGCTCAACTATCATATTCGGCTTGTTTATCTGATTTTATACGATTATGAGCTCATGTGCAAGTTTTAACTTTTAACCACTTTTGTCATCATTATTATATTTTTTTTTATCAAGAATTGCAACATCATGGAAACACATCTCCAACCACGTCACATCAATGCACCTGTGGTTGTTGGCACATTTCAACTCTGTTGAGATTTGGATTTGGGTCACATAAATATGCACCCGAAGTTTTAAGAAAATTAAATTATTAAAAGGCGTGCCTAAAGCGACTAGCGTATCATTTACTTTGGGTAGGGCCGTGAAATTTTGCTAAACGGTCCATCCCGAAGTCTAAGCAATTTTAAAGCAAATATTTACCGAGGGCCCCACAATTTTGTATTTTTATTCGGTGAGGCTCATCTCATTCTTATTTTTTAAAGGAATTTGCAACGTCATGGACATGCATCTCGGACCACGTCACAATCAATGTACCCGTGATTAGAGACACATTTCGACTCCGTTGAGATTTGGATTTGGGTCACATAAATGTGCACCCGAGTTTAAGAAGGTAAGATTTATTAAAATGCGCGCCTAAAGCGATTAACGTATTATTATTTTGGGTAAAGCCGTGGAGTTCGCTAAACGGCCTATCCCGAGTTCTAAGTAATCAACCCATACATTTTTGTGAGGGCCCCGCAATCTATGCGTTTTATTTGGCGAGGCTCGTCTCCTTTTTATTTAAAAGGTCGTCCTATAGTGGCTATGTTTTCTATTGAGTTTGTCTCTAATAATGAAAGAAGAAGAACGGTCCAACTTTATTTACATGCTTACAAGTTAGTTATAGTCGGGTTCCGAATATGATTTGCAAAATCCGAAACATGAACGTGTGTCTGGGCAGTCGTTTAGATATTATGGGCCCAGGCCCAGCGCACACTGTATGGACTGGACCTGGGCCATTCCTTTTCCTATAAGGGCCTGTTAGTCCATTCGACTCAGGCCCAATATTTATAAGGCTGAAATGGAAACTGATGTTATTTTATTCTAATGGTATTGTTGCAAGTTATAGCGAGGTATCCCGCTAAATGGAGTGAGATTAACTAGCAATGGACAGTTTAACACTTAACATGCGTTAGAAGATATGTTAATCACAAACACAACTAAAATTCCAGATATTGTTTACTACATTCTCACTTCTTTTCTATCTACCAACATACATACATAAGGTGATACTAAGTAGCCATACGTGATGTCTAATTATACATGATGATTGCCTTCATTATCCTAATGGAAGATATGAACTATTATATATACAACTTTAATGTTCAATATACAGACTGAAACAGATTCGAAAAAAAACAACTTCAGCTGTTCATTTCTGTATCCATGTTTCAACTTTCAGCTTACATTGATAGTGTATCAGTGGTGTACCTGGTATTTGGGAAAGCAAAAGAAGAAGAGGAATGATCAGTAGAAGCAGTAGCATACACAGCAACAGCAGCAACAAGAAAACAACACTCAGCAGCAACAACCCAGTGAGAGATTTTTTAACACCAAGACAAAGAACCCAGTTTGCAGCCCAGCAGCACCCCAAAACAAATACAGGCAAAGCAGAGAAGGAAACAGATGCAGAAAAGCAGTAGCCTCTGATTGTTATGTTCAAAATCCAGCACACTCTTAACTCTATATCACTCTGAAACAGATTGTCCTCTAAAGGTTGAAAGACCAACCTTGTGTTTGCTTTTCTTTTCTCTCTTAAAACTGTCCAGCCCCTTTCTTAGCCAAAAATAGCTCTATTTATAACCTGAAAGAGACCCCTAAGGTCTGCCTAGAACTTCACAGCCTCTAGGTCTACCCATACCCTTCAATTCCCATGCCTAAGTGCCTTTTCTTGATGTAAGCTATTCTGTTCCCCATGCTTGTCCTATTGCTCTAATCAAGAGTTATGGGTTTATTATAATATTCACTTAATTCTCATGCTTGTTGTTTTGTTCCCCATTGTCATTAAAATAAGTTTAACAAATGACCCCTAGGCAGACCCCAACTTTACAGCCTGTTAACATGCTACTAAACTCCCAAAATTACCCCTTAACTCTTGCATATTACTGTATTACCCTAACTCTTAACAGTCAGTATATAAATCCCTCTGAATTTAGCTAATCACTGAATTGACTGTATCAACTTAAGTCTAACACTGATTTCAGGTTGGTCTGTTAGATTTCTACAGTTATCCCAATTCCTAGCCTAAGTTCAACTCAAAATCAGATCACAAAGGGGTGTCAATCAAACCAAATGAGTTGGTCATATTGGGAGCCAATCCTGACCAACTCAGAACCAGAATGCAAACAAGCAACATCCAACAGGCTAAGATCAAAGCAGTGATGAACAGGCTTCCATAGCAGACTATGAAGATCATGAGGTCACTGAACAAATGAGTAGTCTAGTTCAAAGACAAGACTGAGCATATTCAACAGGTTCATTATAAGTTAGCATACAGATGTGGTGCTGGCAAACATACATGGAGGGTATTAATGAGCTACTGTCTTGTTTCCTCTAATTTTCAAACAAATTAATTGACGACACTTATTTAAACGACTATACAAGCTATAATCGACAGCAAACAATCAATAAAACACACAAAACAAACTAAACATTACCTCAAGATTCACAGACTTGACAGAAAAATCAAAACAAACTAAACTAAACATGAAAACAGATAGAATTCATAGGAGAACAAAAGAAAAGGGAAAAATTACCTCAGGGTTTTGAAATCAAAACTGACCCAAGCTCGAACTCGGACTCGACCATTTTTGGGGTCGAATGGACTTTAATCGAAGTGTTCTCAACTGAGAACACCTCGGTTACAATCTATTAGACCCCAATCCTTTTGTTGATTTGGACAGACCCCCACAGATCTAAGTTCTAGGGTTCTTGGGGCTTGAATTAGGGGTTCGAGCCTTTCTGGTTAGATTCGAACGGAACCAAGGTCATTCAGGGGGTGATGAAGGTCAGGAAGATGAACGATGTGAATTTGGGTTTGGTTGGGGTGAGTTAGGTTTTTTGCTCGAACCTTCGATCGAAGATTCGAGAAGTTGTAGGGTGATTCGAGGCAAATGGTTAACGGATTCGTGTTCAGGGTGGTTGGGTGCATCAAGGGTGTTATTTTGGTAGTCATCGGAGTCGTGGTTGCCGGGTTTACGGTGGGGAAATCCTAAGGCAGCTAGGGTTTGAGGGGGGGTTTCTGGGACGAAGATGAATAGTAGGCGAGGAGGGGTTTGGTTTGGGGCGTGGGGTGATGGATTGGGTCTTATATACGGGGTGGGTGGTTTAATCCTGGCCGCTGGATCAATCAAGATCGATGGCCAGGATTAGGGGAGTTAACCAACACGGCGTCGTTTGGTTAAGTAGGGGGGTCAGTTCGAACCAGAAAACGGGTCGGGTTCAGGTAACGGGTAAGGGAGATGAAATCCTGGCCGTTGAATTGATTTAATCCAACGGCTGATTAAAAGGCACCAATACGATGTCGTTTGAGGCGTCTCGAAGCTTGACCAAATTGGACCGGGTATGGGGTTGTTTTGGGCCTGGATTTGGGTCCACCTAGGGTGGCCCAATCTCGATTTCCTTTATTTTCACCCATTTTCCTTCTTTCTTTAATTATCAAAATTAAACAAAAGTCCTAAATAAATTATAAAATCAAAATAAAATTACACACATATTATTTAACACCTATAATAATTAACGCACGAATTAAAACATTTAATAAAATTACCATGACAACAAATAGAATAAAATGCATATTTTTGTGATTTTCGCTTTTAAAACCAAATTATGGTTAATTAATTCCTAAATGTACCATTTATTCCTAAATGCATGCAACATGTATTTTCGTATTTTTAACTATAGCAAGGCGAGCATTTACGGACAGAACAACTATCAAAATGTCACGCAAATTCTCAAAATTGTACCCGAAGGTAACTTGTTTTATTTCTTTTTCGATTTCTTTTGGAGTAGTTTCCGTGAAGCAAAAATCACGTGCTTACAGCTGCCCCTCTTTGTCCGAAAACACAAAGAGTTTTCATGCAAAGATAAAGTGAGCGGATACGAGCGATTTTTGCCCGTTGGAACACTCTGTGTGAAGCATTTTTTGAAAAGATTTAACCGAACCTTTGCTTCAATGGTTTCCTACATATCCCTGGCAAAAAGGGAATCAGGTTAATGTAGTTCGGGAAGTTTTGGTAGCTGGGACTACCATGGGACTACAATTTGCTGTTACTGTTGTTGCATGCTGTTACTACCACTTACCGATCTCCTTATTACACCGTGCTTAAAAGAAAAATCAAGAAGCTAGGCTAGACCCGGATTACAAGATCCCATCTATCTTTCATTTGTTCTTGATGCCTTGCTTTCTTGTCGGCTTGTGTCTATTCCAATGCTTCTTTCTTCCGAGAACTGACGGGGATGATGCCGGCCTTTTGCTTCTCTGAATACCAATTCTCATTGCCCGGTTCTGTCCGCTGGGGGATATGGCTTCCTTCATTAAACTTTTGTTATGCTGGGAATAATTTGATGTTCAAAAGCCGCTCTTCTCGAGATTTGTCTTATCTCCCTTTTGGCTCATGCGCTTGAATTTGCGCTGGGATCCCTTGTTGCAACCTTCTGTTTGCTGGTGAGTTGCTGGTTTCAAAACCTGAAAATGCAAAGACTAAAAAATATTCCTCTTGTTATACAGGTGTGCGCCTATTTATCTAAGACATGAAAATATTCCTCTCATTATACAGGTGGGCGCCTATTTATCTAAGACATGAAAATATTCCTCTCATTATACAGGTGGGCGCCTATTTATCTAAGACATAAAAATATTCCTCTCGTTATACGGGTGGGCTCCTATTCATCTAAGACATAAAAGTATTCCTCTCATTATACAGGTGGGCGCCTATCTATCTAAAGCATAAAAGTATTCCTCTCGTTATACAGGTGGGCGCCTATTTATCTAAGACATGAAAATATTCCTCTTGTTATTCAGGTGGGCGCCTATCTATCTAAGACATAAAAATATTCCTCTTATTATACAGGTGGGCGCCTATTTATCTAAGACATAAAAATATTCCTCTCGTTATACAGGTGGGCGCCTATCTATCTAAAGCATAAAAGTATTCCTCTCGTTATATAGGTGGGCGCCTATTTATCTAAGACATGAAAATATTCCTCTCATTATACAGGTGGGCGCCTATCTATTTAAGACATAAAAATATTCCTCTCATTATACAGGTGGGCGCCTGTCTATCTAAAGCATAAAAGTATTCCTCTCGTTATACAGGTGGGCGCCTATCTATCTAAAGCATAAAAGTATTCCTCTCGTTATACAGGTGGGTGCCTATTTATCTAAGACATGAAAATATTCCTCTCATTATACAGGTGGGCGCCTATCTATTTAAGACATAAAAATATTCCTCTCATTATACAGGTGGGCGCCTATCTATCTAAAGCATAAAAGTATTCCTCTCGTTATACAGGTGGGCGTCTATCTATCTAAGACATAAAATATTCCTCTCATTATACAGGTGGGCGCCTATCTATTTAAGACATAAAAATATTCCTCTCATTATACAGGTGGGCGCCTATCTATCTAAAGCATAAAAGTATTACTCTCGTTATATAGGTGGGCGCCTATTTATCTAAGACATGAAAATATTCCTCTCATTATACAGGTGGGCGCCTATCTATCTAAGACATAAAATTATTCCTTTCATTATACAGGTGGGCGCCTATTTATCTAAAACTATGAAAAGTATTTGAATTTGTTTCCTCGTTCCTCCGAGAAAATTTTTGACAACGGCAGGACTGCCCCGGTTTTGGTGACCTTCCTTGTGGCGTGTCTTTCTGCCATCATCAACCTTTTCTGCCCCGGTTTTGGTGACCTTCCTTGTGGCGTGTCTTTCTGCCATCATCAACCTTTATTTTCCTGTAGAAATCAAAGAAAATTTTGTTAGTTTTAACATGGTGAGTGATCGTGTCACTCCTGCTGGGGGATGATTTTTCCTTTCCCTTTCCCTCGCTCTGTGCTCCCAAAACTGGTTGGGGATAAAGTTGCTTGTTGGGGATGATATGTCTGCTGGGGATGGTTTTTCCATTTATCCCTTCCCTGCTCTTTTGTTTCAAAACATGATGGGGGAGTCCTCTTCAACTCCAAAACTACTCCCTTAAAAGTTTATTTTCTCTCAGCACTGCAGGGCATAAAATGTTATCATCTGGGGATAACGTTATTGAGGATAGGACTGTTGGGGTTATCTTGCTGCGGATCAGTCCTCTCTTTCTCCTTCTCCCCTTCAGGGCGGTATGACTGGTCCCAACGATCATGTCGTGCATTACGGATTAATCGACTCAGTCTATTTGTATCAATCAATCTTCCTGATGGCCTCACTTGCTGGGGATAAATAGGTGCTCATCTCTTCGCAAATGTGGATCCTTTTTGCCAATCTATCTTATCGCCTTATAGTGCCCTTCGAGGGGTTTTCACTAATAAGACTCTCTCCTTTCTCTCAGCTCTCATCGCCTTATGGTGCCTGTGAAGGTTTTCACCGATAAGACTCTCTCGTTTTATTTCTCTCATCTTTCGTCTCCTTATGGTACCTGTGAAGGTTTTCACCGATAAGATTCTCTCATTTTATTTTATTTTTTCAGCGGGGGATTGGAGTGCTGCCGATATGACTCTCTCTTCTGGAGATTCTTTTCGGCTATCAATTCATTTCCAGTTTATGATCCTCTTCTTTGCTGGGGATCAGTGTATTATTCTCGGCTTTCATTTGCCTGACTTGGCACCTCTCGGATATTGATCGGGAGGTCTTTTTTGGACATCGATGTTGGTTTTTGTATGGGGATAAAAGAAAGGCTATCAAGAATTCAAAATAACTTTGATGGGTGAACCACTACAACTCTTGGAATCAAACCTTTGTTGAAACTTTAAAACATAACTTCTGCCCCAGCTTTCTTGCTTGGGGGATTTTATTTTTGTTACACTATGTTGAACTATGCACACTATGACCGAGCCGTGAGGCGCCTACGTATCCTCTTTGAGGAATCAGGTCAAACGTAGTTCCCACGGTTCCTCTGTTTTTCTTATGACCTTTATCTTGTTTTCATTTTTCTTTTTCCCTTTTTTCATATATTTTTTCATTAGTGACTCCAAAAGAGGGGTATGAAAGAATAAATAAGGCTCAAAGGGGGAAGCAAAGGTTAAAAGTGTTTGGATGGAAGAAAGAATTGCCTCCGTCATTTCATTATCCAATAAGTACCAAGTACAAACAAACGAACCAATAACTATCATAATCATAGAAATTATGCATAATATCTTTTGACTGCATCAGAATTGATAGCCATGTCAACGCATCTTCCTTCGATATCTGTTAGACATAAAGCGCCGTTGGATAACACTCTGGTCACAACATAAGGCCCTTGCCAATTTGGGGCGAACTTGCCTTTTGCTTCGATCTGATGTGGGAGGATCCGTTTCAATACTTGTTGTCCTACTTCAAAATTTCTGGGGCGCACCTTCTTATTGTATGCCCTTGCCATTCTCTTCTGATACAACTGGCCGTGACACACTGGTGCCAATCTTTTTTCATCTATTAAGTTCAACTGCTCCAGTCGAGCTTTGACCCATTCATCGTCGTCAATCCCGGCTTCAGCGACAATTCGGAGGGACGGAATTTCGACCTCTGCTGGTATTACTGCTTCAGTTCCGTATACCAATAAATAAGGAGTTGCACCTATGGAAGTCCGGACTGTAGTGCGATAACCCAACAAGGCAAAGGGTAATTTCTCATGCCATTGTCTAGATCCTTCTACCATCTTCCTCAGTATCTTCTTGATGTTCTTATTGGCTGCTTCAACTGCTCCATTCGCCTTGGGACGATATGGGGTGGAATTGCGGTGTGTAATCTTAAACTGTTGGCATACCTCCCTCATCAAATTGCTATTAAGATTTGCACCGTTATCCGTGATGATCACTTTTGGGACCCCAAATCTGCAGATGATATAGGAGTGAACAAAATCCACCACTGCCTTCTTGGTTACCGACTTGAAAGTTTTAGCTTCAACCCACTTGGTGAAGTAGTCGATGGTCACCAAAATGAACCTATGGCCGTTGGTTGTTGCCGGCTCAATAGGCCTAATGACATCCATGCCCCATGCGACAAATGTCCATGGCGCTGACATTGTATGCAACTCTGTCGGCGGAGAATGAATCAGATCTCCATGTATTTGACATTGATGGCACTTCCGCACAAAATTGATACAATCATGCTCCATAGTGAGCCAATAGTACCCTGCTCGAAGAATCTTCTTTGCCAATACATATCCGCTCATATGTGGCCCACAAACTCCAACATGCACCTCTGCCATAACTGTCGTGGCTTGACCGGCGTCTATACATCTTAGCAATCCTAAATCTGAGGTTCTTCTGTACAACACTCCTCCACTGAGGAAGAAACCATTTGACAAACGCAGAATGGCTCTTTTTTGGTCTCTGGTGGCCTGCTCCGGGTATATCCCCATCTTGAGGTACTCCTTTATGTCATAAAACCATAGCTCGCCATCCACTTCCTCCTCTACCATGTTGCAATAAGCATGCTGATCACGAACCTGAATATGCAATGGGTCAACATGAATTTTATCGGGGTGGTGTAGCATTGATGCTAAGGTGGCCAATGCATCGGCAACCTCATTGTGAACTCTTGGGATGTGTCTGAATTCCACTGATCGAAATCGCTTGCTCAGATCGTGCAAACATTGTCGATATGGTATGAGTTTCAAATCCCGTGTTTCACATTCACCCTGAATCTGATGCACCAGGAGGTCCGAGTCTCCCAAGACCAAAACGTCCTGTACATCCATGTCTGCAGCTAGTCGCAGACCCAAAATGCATGCTTCATACTCGGCCATGTTGTTGGTACAATAGAAACATAGTTGAGCTGTAACAGGATAGTGACGTTCTGTTTCAGAAATGAGTATTGCTCCTATTCCAACCCCTTTCGCGTTTGCGGCTCCATCAAAGAAAAGCTTCCAACTTGGTTCCTCGGGTAACTCCAGCTCACCTATATGCGTTACTTCCTCATCCAGAAAATACGTCCTCAATGGCTCATATTCTTCATCAACAGGATTCTCAGCCAAGTGATCGTCTAGCGCTTGGGCTTTCATGGCCGTCCACGTCACATAGACGATATCAAACTCTGTGAGCAAAATTTGTCATTTTGCTAACCTCCCTATAGGCATAGGTTTCTGGAAAATATACTTTAATGGATCCAAACGGGAAATGAGATAAGTAGTATATGAGGACAAATAGTGCTTCAACTTCTGAGCCACCCAAGTTAGGGCGCAACATGTCCTCTCGAGTTGAGTGTACTTGACCTCATATACTGTAAACTTCTTGCTAAGATAATAAATGGCATGCTCCTTCCTTCCTGTAATGTCGTGTTGCCCCAACACGTAGCCAAACGAATTCTCCAAGACCGTCAGATAAAGAATTAATGGTCTCCCCGGCTCAGGTGGGACCAACACAGGTGGATTTGACAGATACCCTTTGATCTGGTCAAAATCTTCTTGACACTCCGCCGTCCAGTCTACCGCAGCATTTTTCTTTAGCAGCCGAAATATGGGTTCACAAGTCTCCGTGAGTTGAGCGATGAACCTGCTGATATAATTTAGTCTTCCCAACAGACTCATTACCTCCATCTTGTTCTTTGGCGGTGGAAAATCCTGGATGGATTTGATCTTGGATGGGTCCAACTCAATACCCCGTCCACTGACGATGAATCCTAACAGCTTTCCTGATGGAACCCCGAAGGCGCATTTGGCCGGGTTGAGCTTAATATCATACCTTCGCAGTCTTTGAAAGAACTTCCTTAGGTCTGCTACATGGTCTTCTTGATGCCAGGACTTTATGATCACATCATCTACGTACACCGCGATTTCTTTGTGTATCATGTCATGAAACACAGCAGTCATTGCTCTTATGTACGTTGCCCCGACATTCTTCAATCCGAATGGCATCACCCGGTAGCAGTAAGTTCCCCACGGCGTAATGAACGTCATCTTCTCCGCATCTTCTTCATCCATTAAGATCTGATGATACCCCGCATAGTAGCCCACAAAGGATCCGATCTCGCGTCCAGCGCAATTATCGATCAGGATATGGATGTTCGGCAATGGAAAATTATCCTTCGGACTTGCCTTGTTGAGATTGCGGTAGTCAACACATACCCCGATTTTCCCATCCTTCTTCGGCACAGGTACCACATTGGCCAACCACTCGGGATATCGAGTGACCCAAATAACTTTTGCCTGCAGCTGCTTGGTCACTTCTTCTTTGATCTTCACACTCATATCCGTCTTAAACTTCCTCAGTTTTTGCTTGACCGGAGGGTATGCCGGGTCAGTGGGCAATTTGTAAACCACTAGATCGGTGCTTAATCCCGGCATATCATCATATGACCATGCAAAAACATCTTGGAACTCAATGAGGGCTTTGATTAATTCCTCCCTGATGTTTGGCTCAATGTGGATGCTGATTTTGGTTTCTCTGACATTATCTGCATCCCCCAGATTGACAGCTTCGGTGTCATTCAGATTAGGCTTGGGTTTCTCTTCGAACTGGCACAATTCTCGATTTATTTCTTCGAAGGCTTCATCCTCGTCATATTCAGACTCATTATCAAAATCGATCTCTTGTATAATTAAGTCGGAGTCAGATTGATTTATTAGACTAGGTCGAAGATCCGTTGTGCAGGCCATGTCATTAGAACCAGTAAAAAGAGAACTGTTCATAAAGAGAAAAGAACAAAACAAAATTAAAATGAGACAAGGAAAGAGAATTTTATTAAAAATGCAGGATAGCAGGGTTCACACATTACAAAAAATGAGATTTGGATTACACCCTGGAATAATCCGAAAAAACAAGAAAGAAAAATCAAAGCCTACTACCAGGGCTCCCCCGGGGTAGGAAGAGGAGTAACCGTACAATTGTTGGTATTGGCCTCAAGCCCCACAAACTGTATGTCTGCTCTGTTGTAACCCTCTCCAACTTCTATTACATGGACATCAGCAAACAACCTTTCGAAGCTCCTATTCAAATCCCCGTCCATCCCAATCAATGGTCCGAGAATTTTCGGGACCGGTGACCCCTTGGCACTTGCTCTAATAAAGGATCTGTAGAGACGCGGAATTGGTTTGGGAAGAACCCAAACTCTCTTCTTCATTTTCTGCGCTCGCTTTACATCTGCCGCAGTAGGTTTGAACCCCAACCCAAAGGTCTCTAAATTCTTAGGCAAGGAGACAGGTTGAACAATCCCCTGAAGCTCAGCCCCCAGGCCTTTTCCTGGCACAAACCCATTACCCAGCATCTCTGAAACCATCATGACGGTTGCGGAGCTACCCTGGGGTGTGGAATACTTTCACCCTCGGGAATCTTGTTTGCTGACACTGCATCGAAAATCTGGTAAACCCAGGGACCTTTGTCATCATTAGTTTCTATGAAGGGCACAATGGCGCCTCCCATGGTGCACGCAGTGTCTTCCCCATGCAGCACGACATCTTGTCTGTCCCATTCGAACTTGACCATTTGATGCAAGGTGGATGGCACCGCTTTGGCCGCGTGGATCCACGGTCGTCCCAACAACAGATTATAAGATACCACGGCATCCAATACCTGGAACTCCATAGTAAACTTAACCGGGCCGATGGTTAACTCAAGTATAATATCCCCCACGGTGTCCGTTCCACTTCCGTCAAATCCTCGGACGCAAATATTGTTCTTGTGGATTCTACCATGGTCAATCTTTAACTGGATCATGGTGGATAATGAACAAATATTGGCACTTGAGCCGTTATCCACCAACGCCTGAGTAACTGCCGAATCTTCACATTTGACAGTCAAGTAGAGAGCTTTATTATGTTTCGTGCGTTCCACTGGCAGATCATCATCAGAGAACGTTACCCTGTTTACCTCAAAAATTTTGTTGGCAATCGTTTCAAGGTGGTTTACTGAAATTTCATTGGGCACATGAGCTTCATTCAGTATCTTCATCAGGGCCCGGCGATGTTCATCTGAATTGATCAGTAGTGATAACAACGAGATCTGGGTCGGTGTTTAATTCAATTGTTCGACAACGGAATAATCCTGCACTTTCATCTTTTTCAAGAATTCCTCCGCCTCTTCTTTTGATACGGGTTTCTTTGTTACTGCTGGGTTGGACCTTCTCAACTCCACTGGAGCAAAACACCGTCCCGATCGAGTCAGTCCCTAAGCCTCACAACTATCCTCCTCCACTTGCTTTCCTTTGTACATTACCACTGCCTTTTCATACTTCCAAGGCACGGCCTTGATATCAATAACTAGCAATTGGACTACCGGCTTAATGATGGCCGGTTCCCTGCAGACCCCTTTCACAACAACTACGGGTGTGGATGACGTTCTCGATACCACCAATTGGGCTGGCTCTGGTTTCCTTGTTGCGGTGGATAGACTCTTCCCTAATATCACCACTGGCTTGACATCTTCCCTCTTCAACTGTACCCCTGCTTCCCCACCGGTCGGCTTTTCTCTCGGAGTGGCACGGACCATCATCACTGTCTGTGAGGGTTTCTTGGGTTCCCCTCCTTTTTGCACCAGCTCGATCATGTGAGCTTCGTGGTGCACTGGCAATGGGTTCTGGTTGATGTTGGGTGCCTCCGGCGTCTGGACCTTGATCTTGTTGGCATCAATAAGATCTTGTATTGTATGCCTCAACCTCCAACATTTTTCGGTATCATGCCCTAGCATTCCTGAGCAGTATTCACAGCTTATCGATCGGTCCAAATTTTGGGGTAGGGTGTTTGGCCCCCTAGGCTCGACAGGACTCACCAAACCTAGCTGCCTCAATTTGTGGAACAAAGTGGTATATGTCTCTCCCAACTCAGTAAAGGCTCTCGGTCTCTGTAGCCTGTCATTTCTAGCAGCTTGATTTCCTCGAAAACCCGCCCCTGGAGGGTTCGTGTATGCCCTTGGTGGAGGGTAGGCGTTTTGGGGTGGAGGTTATGTGTTCTCTGGATGTGCATATGTGTTTTGGGGAGCCGGCGCGCGCCATTGCGGGTGAACCGGAGGCTGAGTGTATGTTTGGGCTTGGTGCACAGAGAAGTGTGGTTCTTGGGGTGGATAGTAGTGTTGTGGCGGGCTGTATGGATAATTTGGATTGTGGGGTCTGGGTTGGTTGTAGTATGGTTTGCCGGACCTGGACCAACCGCCTGTCTCAACCGTGGCGACTTCTTCTTTCTTCTTCCTCCCAAGCGCACCTCCCGTGCCGCTCTGAATAGCCTGGGTCGTTGCCTTGAGCGCTGAGTAATTCAGGATTTTATCGGACCTCAGTCCCTCCTCTATCATAACCCCTATCTTTACTACTTCATTGAAGGATTTTCCAACCGTCGTCACCAAGTGACCAAAGTAAGTTGGATCCAACGTTTGCAGGAAGTAGTCCACCATTTCCCCCTCTCTCATGGGAGGATCAACTCTGGCTGCCTATTCTCTCTAGCGGAAACCAAACTCACGAAATCTTTCCCTAGACTTCTTTCCGGTCCTCAGTAATGTGAGACGGTCAGGGACTATCTCGAGATTGTATTGAAAGTGACCCGCGAAAGCCTGCGCTAGATCATCCCAAGTGTACCATCTGCTGGGATCTTGTCTGGTATACCATTCCAATGCCGATCCACTTAAGCTTTTACCAAAGTAAGCTATCAGTAGCTCATCTTTGCCGCCTGCTCCTCTCATTTTGCTACAGAAGCCTCGCAAATGTGCCATAAGATCGTTGTGCCCTTCGTATAAGTCAAACTTAGGCATTTTGAACCCTGTCGGGAGTTGGACGTCCGGGAAAGGGCATAGATCCTTGTAGGCCACGCTGACCTGGTTGCCCAATCCATGCATGCTCCTGAAGGATTGCTCTAGGCTTTTGAACTTCCTCATTACCTCATCCTGCTCTGGAGCCTTAACCGGCTTTTCAATCTCCGCTGGGACCCCCAAGTGTGGATTATAGGTATGGGGTTCTGGTGCATTGAATGTGGGTTCAGGGGGATAGTACTACGCATCGTGAGCCTGAAACAACGGCTCACTAGTTGATCTTTGCAGCGTGGCTGGTGTGGGTCCCATAAAGGTGGGAACATTTGGTGTTGGGAGATGTTGATGGGGTGGTGGAGCTTGGGAATCATAAGGGCTTCTCTTCTGATAATAACGGTGATTCGGGAGGCTGGTTGAAGGGCCAGAGTGAGGGTATTCCGGCATATGCCCTAGTGTAAGAGTAATGGGTGGTTCAGGGCTCTTCTGTACTTTAGCCAAGGCTAACTGCATCGCATTCATCTCCAATCCCATCCTCTCTATCTTCTCCATTGCCTCTTTCAGCAACTGGCTTACTGGACTTTCTTCCTCGGCACTATTTTCTGAAGTAGTCATGATTATTGGTACAGGTCCTTTGGATCTGGTTTGATAAGGATGTGATGCCAGAACGTTTTAACAACTAACTGTCTGGTATAGGAAAACAACAAACTTGTTAGCGTTAGAGTTTAACAGATTTGGTAATCGCACGTTGGGGATGCAATGCTCCTAGGCAGTTAACCATTTCTAACATGTTTTTGCTTCAACCACATGCGTCATCCCGGCTTGCTTTATTTGTGCCTTTAAAGTGTTTTGGGAACCCTCCGCTTTCCTCTCTATTATTCTTCTTTCTTTTCTTCTCTCTTTTTTCCTTTTTCTTTCTTTCTTTTTTTTTCTTTTTCTTTCTTTTTAGTGGCGGTCAAATCTTATGTGGATTGCCTACGTATTACGTCCCCGCGTGAATCAGACCGGGCGTAGTTCTGCCTCAAAGTAAAGACACAAAATTCTTTTGGAATCATTCAATTCATCACCAAAATTTGCTATTACAAACTACTTATTTTAAACAAAGAACAGCAACATACAGATTCCAAAATTCTTAACCTGACTCGATGAAAAACGAAAAAACAACATAAGGGGAGATAATGGACCCATAAAGTCAACAAACAAGACTCGAACTAGGGATACATTAAGGATTTAGGTGCTCGCGAGGCGTCGTTCGGCCTTTCCGCGGGCTTTGGTGTAAGACCCCTTTGTAAGCTTTTCAACTCATTCATGATCCGGTGAACGTAGCCCATGACGGAGGCGAGTAGGGTGTCACAAGGAATTTGCTCACATGCTAAGCATCTCATGTAAATGTAGTGCCCAATCTCGTCAATCCTACCTTGGATGTTGTCCCTTTCCCTGAATAATTGCTCTATTCGCTGGTTTTTCAATCCCAGTGCTTGAGCATTGTCGGCGAGTCGATCCTGGAACCTCTCCATTTGTTTTTCCATTCTGGCCATCACATCATAACAGCGCCTTCTGTCAGCTTGGGCATCTCGGGCTTGTTTAAAGATCCGCTCCTGAAGAGTGGAGTTTGTTTATCTTAATAGTCCGATGCTTATTTCAGAATCCCTTATGACTTGTTGCAGATGCTTTCTCCGTGCCATTGTACCTTTTGCCCATCTGGCCCGCGTTCTCGGTATGCAAGCTTCAGATCTCTCCAAGTCCTCTCGGCTTTTGCTGACCTGACTCCTCAGCCCTGTTATCAACCTCTCGTTGGACCGATTTTTCTGTTGGTTGTCATCCTCTTTTCTTATTTGTCGGATTCGGGCCTTCAGCATCCTATTTTCTTGGGCCAACTTGTTCTTTTCCCCTTTGTCGGCAGCAACTTGCACATTGTTTTCAAATTCCAGATCCTTTATCTGTTGTTTCAGCTTGCCTATTTCTGCCCTATAGTTTTCTTCTTTTGCAAGCCAGCCCCATTGTTCTTGCGATGACTCAACAAAATCTTGGAGGTGAGGTCTTTTGGTTGGCCGTTCTGGTTCGTCTCTCGCAGTGCTCTTCTTTCTATGCCAAGCGAGATAAGCAGGTGAGACTTCACCTCTGGATAGGTCACACACTGGCATTCGCTCCATATATAATGAACTGTCTTTTCATGAAATTGGTCGTCGTTGCTAACCTCGACTGCATAAATACTGAGATCTTCGTCTGGGTATACCACCTGACATCTTCCCAATTGTCTCATCACCCGGTAAGGTACATAAGGCTGAATACCTCTGAGTCCCATTAAGAGGAAGTAAGGACCAGTGGCGGGCATATAAACAATTTCTTCAACAGGAAGCCAACCCAATGTCCAATCTATTTGTACTGCAGTGATGGCACGGAGATAGGATACCCAGTCTTCAAACCCTTCCGGTAATCTGAGCCCTGAAACCCTCAGGTGATATCCTTCGATGCAGCCTTCGTTCGTAGATATATAGCGCATACACTGAGGATGATGACATAAGTGCTCGATCATCCACATCTGCAATAGCAAATTGCATCCTTCGAAGAAATCTGCCCCGGCTTTACAGGCTGTGAGAGCTCGGTATATCTCGGACACTATCATAGGAGCAAGCATGCTTTTGTTGTTGGTAATCAGGACCTTGACGATTCCATCCACCTTTAAATCAATATTTCTATCTTTCCTAGGAAACACGACAATGCCCAAGAACGCTACCATGAAGGCGAACCGCCTATGTTCATCCCACTTTGTCCGATTCCCTCTGCTGCAAACACCGTTTTTCGGATCATCGAACCCTCCTATATGCCCGTACCTCTGGTATGTGAATTGCAGAGTAGAAAAACCCCTATCCAACTCAGAGTACGGGACTCCCTTGCTTATCTTCAGTAGATCTATGAATTTGTACGAATTTACGGCTCTCGGAGCGATCAGATATTTGTGCCTTAACCCCTCAGTAACGTCCATGTAGCCTGCTACCTCTTCTAAGGTTGGGGTGAGTTCAAAATCCGAGAAGTGGAATACATTGTGGGCCGGGTCCCAAAATGTAACCAAAGCCTTTATGATGTCGCATCTGGGTCTGACATTCAACAAACTAGTCAGACCTCCCAGATGCAGTTTGATCTTGTCCTGCTCTGACTTTTCCAAATCCTCCCACCACAAGCGCAACTCCAAAGGGATCTTGCTCCTAACTGTTATCGGCAAACTTGGACCTGTGCTCATTCTGCATGTTGGTTTGGGGTGATTAGGACTTGTGGGACTCAAAGAAAGAATAAACCAAAATTGATGCACATTTAAATAAAACTCCGGTCTTGTCAATACGACCTTTCAGCATTTCGAAGCAGATTTAAAAGTTGTGTTTTACCAACCGGACGAAACCCTTGAGAAAAATGAGCAAGAGCGGCGTTCTTGCAAAAACAACCTTCCGGCGTCTTTTTAGGGACATTCGGCCATTTTTAAAGAATGGAGTCGCATGACTTCTTTATGACGAAAAATTGAGGTTTTGGTATTTTTTGACTATTTTTGCAAAAGGGAAAGTTGGACCCGATGGGGGTTGCCTACGTATCTCACACCCTGCGAGAATCATACTGGCGTAGTTCGGGCAGAGAACATAAACCAAATTTTGGAAACAATACTTTTTTTTTCATTTTCCATGACACGACAAACTATTTTCCTCTTCTATTTTGAAAATAAGACAAAACAAAGACTCTTTTTTCGTAACAAACACTGACCAACCTGTTTTCCAAACCAAAAATAAGAGACTCTTTTTCTATTTTTCTTTTGCTTTTTTGAGTGAAACAAACTATTAAAAAAACATTTTTCTTTTTTTCATTTTCCCAAAATTTCGACAGTATTTGGGCATTGGTTTTTCTAAAATAGGCAATTAACTCTCTACACTGTCACTTCACTCTCTTTTTTTCCACAATTTTCCAATATTCCAGATTTTTCGAAGCCGGTCAGCATGCAAGTCTGAAGCAAATAAATGCATAAAGCAAACAGGATGCAGCAGGATGGTCTTTTCATTTCAGGTTGATACTCCTAGACGGACTCAACCCCTGTGTTGAGTCCCCTAAGTTAAATGCACATGACGCAAATAAGTGTTCCTACTAGGGATCCGGCATGAGCCTTTGTTATACTAAGTTTTAAAACCTAGATGTTTGTTCTAGACCTGGCTTACCCGAGCGGACAACTCGAGCCGAGGATGGGAGCTGTACCGGTAAGCAAAGGGCCATCCGATTTTGCAACTCCTCCGAATCCTCGTTCTATTTTGGGATATGACACTAACAGAAAGAAGTCACGACCAGCGTGCTCTACTCAAGAGAGAGAAGAGAAGGTTTCGGCACAGTTTATATATATAATTCAAATAATATCAAAGCGGTAAAAAGCATCGTTTTGCACATTTAAGCCCAATCATATAATAAAAAGCATATAATAAATAAAGCCAAATACAACAATTATTCTAAGCTCGAATTCTTGAACCCTGAACCAGAGATTCTGGGTTTCTTAATCCCCAGCAGAGTCGCCAGAGCTGTCACACCTCCTTTTTCCGCCCCCGCGAGGGTGAAGGAGTTTTTTCAATTAAAGGACAATCGAAACGGGATTTGTTTATTTATTTCAGAGTCGCCACTTGGGAGATTTAAGGTGTCCCAAGTCACCAATTTAATCCCGAATCGAGGAAAAGAATGACTCTGTATTGCAGCCCGCGAACCAGAAATCTGGATAAGGAATTCTATTAACCCGGGAGAAGGTGTTAGGCATTCCCGAGTTCCATGGTTCTATCACGGTCGCTCAACTGTCATATTCGGCTTATTTATCTGATTTTATACGATTATGAGCTCATGTGCAAGTTTTAACTTTTAACCACTTTTGTCATCATTATTATAAAATTTTTTTATCAAGAATTGCAACATCATGGAAACACATCTCCAACCACGTCACATCAATGCACCCGTGGTTGTTGGCACATTTCAATTCTGTTGAGATTTGGATTTGGGTCACATAAATATGCACCCAAATTTTAAGAAAATTAAATTATTAAAGGCGCGCCTAAAGCGACTAGCGTAATTTTTACTTTGGGTAGGGCCGTGAAATTTTGCTAAACGGTCCCTCCGAAGTCTAAGCAATTTTAAAGCAAATATTTACTGAGGGCCCCGCGATTTTGCATTTTTATTCGGCGAGGCTCATCTCATTCTTGTTTTTTAAAGGAATTTGCAACGTCATGGACATGCATCTCGGACCACGTCACAATCAATGTACCCGTAATTAGAGACACATTTCGACTCCGTTGAGATTTGGATTTGGGTCACATAAATGTGCACCCGAGTTTAAGAAGGTAAGATTTATTAAAATGTGCGCCTAAAGCGATTAGCGTATTATTATTTTGGGTAAAGCCGTGGAGTTTGCTAAACAGCCTATCCCGAGTTCTAAGTAATCAACCCATACATTTTTGTGAGGGCCCCGCAATATATGCATTTTATTTGGCGAGGCTCGTCTCCTTTTTATTTAAAAGGTCATCCTATAGTGGCTATGTTTTCTATTGAGTTTGTCTCTAATAATGAAAGAAGAAGAACTGTCCAACTTTATTTACATGCTTACAAGTTAGTTATAGTCGGGTTCCGAATATGATTTGCAAAATCCGAAACATGAACGTGTGTCTGGGAAGTCGTTTAGATATTATGGGCCCAGGCCCAGCGCACAATGTATGGACTGGACCTGGGCCATTCCTTTTCCTATAAGGGCTTGTTAGTCCATTCGACTCAGGCCCAACATTTATAAGGCTGAAATGGAAACTGGTGTTATTTTATTCTAATGGTATTGTTGCAAGTTATAGCGAGGCAGCCCGCTAAATGGAGTGAGATTAACTAGCAATGGACAGTTTAACACTTAACATGCGTTAGAAGATATGCTAATCACAAACACAACTAAAATTCCAGATATTGTTTACTACATTCTCACTTCTTTTCTATCTACCAACATACATACATCATGTGATACTAAGTAGCCATACGTGATGTCTAATTATACATGATGACTACCTTCATTATCCTAATGGAAGATATGAACTATTATATATACAACTTTAATGTTCAATATACAGACTGAAACAGATTCGAAAAAAACAACTTCAGCTCTTCATTTCTGTATTCATGTTTCAACTTTCAGCTTACATTGACAGTGTATCAGTGGTGTACCTGGTATTTGGGAAAGCAAAAGAAGAAGAGGAATGATCAGTGGAAGCAGTAGCATACACAGCAACAGTAGCAACAAGAAAACAGTACTCAGCAGCAACAACCCATTGACAGATTTTTTAACACCAAGACAAAGAACCCAGTTTGCAGCCCAGCAGCACCCCAAAACAAATACAGGCAAAGCAGAGAAGGAAACAGATGCAGAAAAGCAGTAGCCTCTGATTGTTATGTTCAAAATCCAGCACACTCTTAACTCTATATCACTCTGAAACAGATTGTCCTCTAAAGGTTGAAAGACCAACCTTGTGTTTGCTTTTCTTTTCTCTCTTAAAACTGTCCAGCCCCTTTCTTAGCCAAAAATAGCTCTATTTATAACCTGAAAGAGACCCCTAAGGTCTGCCTAGAACTTCACAGCCTCTAGGTCTACCCATACCCTTCAATTCCCATGCCTAAGTGCCTTTTCTTGATGTAAGCTATTCTGTTCCCCATGCTTGTCCTATTGCTCTAATCAAGAGTTATGGGTTTATTATAATATTCACTTAATTCTCATGCTTGTTGTTTTGTTCCCCATTGTCATTAAAATAAGTTTAACAAATGACCCCTAGGCAGACCCCAACTTTACAGCCTGTTAACATGCTACTAAACTCCCAAAATTACCCCTTAACTCTTGCATATTACTGTATTATCCTAACTCTTAACAGTCAGTATATAAACCCCTCTGAATTTAGCTAATCACTGAACTGACTGTATCAACTTAAGTCTAACACTGATTTCAGGTTGGTCTGTAAGATTTCTACAGTTATCCCAATTCCTAGCCTAAGTTAAACTCAAAATTAGATCACAAAGGGGTGTCAATCAAACCAAATGAGTTGGTCATATTGGGAGCCAATCCTGACCAACTCAGAACCAGAATGCAAACAAGCAACAGCCAACAGGCTAAGATCAAAGCAGTGATGAATAGGCTTCCATAGCAGACTATGAAGATCATGAGGTCACTGAACAAATGAGTAGTCTAGTTCAAAGATAAGACTGATCATATTCAACAGGTTCATTATAAGTTAGCATACAAATGTGGTGCTGGCAAACATACATGGAGGGTATTAATGAGCTACTGTCTTGTTTCCTCTAATTTTCAAAAACAAATTAATTGACGACACTTATTTAAACGACTATACAAGCTATAATCGACAACAAACAATCAATAAAACACACAAAACAAACTAAACATTACCTCAGGATTCACAGACTTGACAGAAAAATCAAAACAAACTAAACTAAACATGAAAACACATAGAAGTCATATGAGAACAAAAGAAAAGGGAAAAATTACCTCAGGGTTTTGAAATCAAAACTGACCCAAGCTCGAACTCGGACACGACCATTTTTGGGGTCGAATGGACTTTAATCGAAGTGTTCTCAACTGAGAATACCTCGGTTACAGTCTATTAGACCCCAATCCTTTTGTTGATTTGGACAGACCCCCACAGATCTGAGTTCTAGGGTTCTTGGGGCTTGAATTAGGGGTTCGAGCCTTTCTGGTTAGATTCGAACGGAACCAAGGTCATTCAGGGGGTGAGGAAGGTCAGGAAGATGAACGATGTGAATTTGGGTTTGGTTGGGGTGAGTTAGGTTTTTTGCTCGAACCTTCAATCGAAGATTCGAGAAGTTGTAGGGTGATTCGAGGCAAATGGTTAACGGATTCGTGTTCAGGGTGGTTGGGTGCATCAGGGGTGTTATTTTGGTAGTCATCGGAGTCGTGGTTGTCGGGTTTACGGTGGGGGAATCCTAAGGCGGCTAGGGTTTGAGGGGGGTTTCTGGGACGAAGATGAATAGTAGGCGAGGGGGGGTTTGGTTTGGGGCGTGGGGTGATGGATTGGGTCTTATATACGGGGTGGGTGGTTTAATCCTGGCCGCTGGATCAATCAAGATCGATGGCCAGGATTAGGGGAGTTAACCAACACGGCGTCGTTTGGTTAAGTAGGGGGGTCAGTTCGAACCAGAAAACGGGTCGGGTTCAGGTAACGGGTAAGGGAGATGAAATCCTGGCCGTTGGATTGATTTAATCCAACGGCTGATTAAAAGGCACCAATACGACGCCGTTTGAGGCGTCTCAAAGCTTGACCAAATTGGACCGGGTATGGGGTTGTTTTGGGCCTGGATTTGGGTCCACCTAGGGTGGCCCAATCTCGATTTCCTTTATTTTCACCCATTTTTCTTCTTTCTTTAATTATCAAAATTAAACAAAAGTCCTAAATAAATTATAAAATCAAAATAAAATTACACACATATTATTTAACACCTATAATAATTAACGCACGAATTAAAACATTTAATAAAATTACCATGACAACAAATAGAATAAAATACATATTTTTGTGATTTTCGCTTTTAAAACCAAATTATGGTTAATTAATTCCTAAATGTACCATTTATTCCTAAATGCATGCAACATGTATTTTTGTATTTTTAACTATAGCAAGGCGAGCATTTACGGACAAAACAACTATCAAAATGTCACGCAAATTCTCAAAATTGTACCCGAAGGTAACTTGTTTTATTTCTTTTTCGATTTCTTTTGGAGTAGTTTCCGTGAAGCAAAAATCACGTGCTCACAACGTGCATTTGACTTAGGGGACTCAACACAGGGGTTGGGTCCGTCTAGGACAGGTGTACCCAAAATAAAAGATCATCTTGATGCATCCTATGAGCTACATGTTGCAATCTTCAAGGGTAAAAAGGTCATTTGGCGGAACAATGATAGTTGAGGGCAAATGAAAAAAAGAAAAAAAGGGTGAAGTGTGAAAATGAGGCAAGTAGGGCCCAGTTATAATTTTCTTTGACACTTTTTCAAGAAAAAACCAAAAAAAAAATGAAAATGAGAAAATCCAAAAAGATTCTGCACTTTCCCCATCATTTTTTCAAAAATCAATTCCAAAAAGATTTTACATGTGTCATCATTATTCAAAAAAAGACAAAAAATATATTTTTTTCTAAATTAGTTATTTTTTTAATTCTTGCCCGTATCCAATCTGCCTGAACTAAACATACCTGATTCTCGTCTTTCGGGGCGTGATATGTAGGGAACCTACATAGGGTCCGATCTTCCTAGTGAGTCTTAGGTTCTTGGCTTCGCGAGGTCTTAGTCAAATCTTGCATTTTATCCACTTTTAGCCACATAGATTAATTTTAGAAAAATAGTCACAATAATGTCTTGCATGTGTCCGACAGGAAGGGTTATTGTCTCACATAGCGTTTTAGGTCTTTAACTTTATTTGGTCTTAATTTTCTCATACAGGCGTGGGTCCACTTATCGGAGTTTGAGCATGTCAGACACTCCAGGACCATTCAGTAAGGATCGCTCATTTAGGAGTCGCTTAAGGAGATTCTATTTATTTATTTATTTATTTTATGTTTTGAGTCTGTTTTTCTTTTTATGTCGCCTTTCACCTTCTAATTTTGTACAGTAATTAGAGTCTTTCATAGTCTAGTTAAGTTTTTGAGTTTTTTGTTATTGTGTTTCCTATTTTGTATTTTAAAAGAAGTGTTATAAGTCAAAAAAAAGATTTTACATTTTTATATTTCCGTTAGATGTTTTCTTTAGAATACTAATTCTAGAAATTAAAAGAAAAAAAGAAAAAAATTCTTTTGAGTTGGTTTTCCTTTAGGACATTAATATTTAGAACTCAAAATAAAAATTGCTTTTATAATTCCTTTAGTATATTGAGACTAAAAATTTTAAAAAAAAGTGTTTACTTTTAATACCTCTTTAGAAGTTTTCTTTAAGATATCAATTCCAAAAAACAAAAAAAAATTCTTTTGAGGTCCTTCTTTGGGAAATTTAATAAAATACAAAAAAAAGTATTCTTTTTATTTTCACTAGAACTTTAGAACATTATACATAAAAAAACATAATTTATCTTTTGTTTGTCTTCAGAGTTTCTCCCTTAGATAATCAAAACTGAAATCCAAAAATATTTTTTTATCTTGTTCATTTCTCATTTCGAAATCTTTCTTCAGGGATATCAAGTGAAAATTCAAAATATTTTTCTTCGTTTTATTCTTTAGATTTCCTTCCTAAAAAAAAGAAACAAAAAATATTTTTCTCTTCTAGGTTTTTTCCGTAATAATTTATCATAGAGTATCTGTTTCAAAAAAAAAAGGAAAAAATATATGCTCGTTAAGCTTGAGTTTAGAATAGGTTATAGAACATTAAGTCTAGAAAATTCAAAAAAAGGGATTTGCTTCTTTTATTTCTCTTTTCTCATCAGAGTAGTCATTAAAAAAAGAGAACGTTAGTTTAATTAGTCTATTCTTGATTTTTCCGAACTACGCAAAGATCTGATTCATGCGGCATCATAATACGTAGGCAACCTACATAGGGTTCAATCGAATCATTTTTTTATTTAAAAGGAAAAAATATCTGAAAAAATATCGGAAAAAAAAAGAAAAATAAAATTAAAAAAAGTGAAAAGGAAAAAAAAGATGAAATTATGAGATGTGAGAAATGAGAGGAAAGAAAAGAGTGATAATTAGAAGGAAAAAAAGGAAGAAAAATGAGCAAGCAAGTGCTAGAAAAGAAACGAAAAGAGGAGATTGAAGGGAACAAAATTGGGATGATGCCAAGTGACCTAGTGACCCTCGAAGTCATTCTAGAACCGTTAATTGTTGCTAGGTGCATTGCACGTAATGTAATATTTTTAGCTGTTAAATGCTCTAACCCTAACATGATGACTTCATTTTGTTCCTCTTTGTTATCCTCATTATAGCATAAGGGTGGTTGGTTTGTGGTTTTTAAACTGGTAACTCTTCCATACAACACAAGGTCAAAGAGCAAGGTAGTCATGGCTAGCAAAGACTTGGACACAAGAGTTGTTGACCCATCGAGGGAGTTTGTGGAGTCGGAGTCTGAATTGAAAGTGGAGGTCCAAATGTTGAAACAGCAAATGGTAGAAATGTATCAGTCTTGGATCAGGGGGTATCCTCCACCTTCATTCCTTGCTAACTACACTGAAAACCCTGCAACTTCCCACCACTATCACAAATCCAGATTCTCACTGCTACTGATATCACCCCACAACCTTTTCACACTCTACCAACCAAAATCACCTCATATCCCGCTCCTTTGGCCACTCATGCTCTTGTAGCTCCTCCTCCAGCTACTTTTCCTCGATCCTCTAACGAGATTGTGTTCAAAGTCCCCGATGCCCAACATTATGCTCCAGAACCAACTTTCAAAGTCTCGGATCCATTCTCTCACACTCCTCATTTTGAGCCTCCCGGTGAAACTGAAAAGCATGCTAAGACAGTAGAGCAAGATGAGATATCCAGGAAGGTGAAAATCTTAGATCAGTCTTTAAGAAACATACAAGGGATAGGGAGCCAGATGAGCGTGTCTTACAAAGACTTGTGTTTGTTTCATGACGTCCAATTGCCTGCTAGGTTTAAGATGCCAAAGGTTGATTTGTATGACAGGCACAGAGATCCTGTGGCCCATTTGAGAGGTTACTGCAGTAAGATGAGAGGCGCCGGTGGGAAAGACAAACTATTGATGGCGTATTTCAGCCAGAGTTTGAGTAGGGCATCTCTGGAATGGTACACCCGCCAAGACGTTAACAAGTGGTACATATGGGACGATATGGCTCAGGTCTTTTCCCGGCACTTTCAGTATAATATAGAAATTGTCTCGGATCGTATGTCCCTCACCAAGATGGAAAAGAAGCCTAGTGAAAGCTTTAAGGAATACGGGCTCAGATGGAGAGAGAAAGCTGCCAGAGTCAATCCCCCAATGGAAGAAAAAGAGATGGTCGAGTACTTTCTTCAAGCTCAAGAGCCAACTTACTTTGGGCATTTGATCTCAGTTGTGGGTAAGCCTTTTAATGATGTGGTAAAAATAGGAGAAATGGTAGAAGATGGGCTGAAGTCTAGCAAGATCATGAGTTATTCTGCTTTAAAAGCCACAACACAAGCAATTCAAAACAACACAAGAAGCTTGCTGGGTCAGAAGGAACATGATGATGTTGCCATGGTTCTCTCAGGATCAGGACATGGTTCAACGGGTCCACCTCACCAATATACTCAGCCTCAACCCCAACCCCAAACCTATCCCCAAGCTCCACATAATCCACCTCAGTATTATCCTCCGAACAATGTCCGGTCATTTGTCCAACCATTGGGTTACTCCATATGGCGAGCGCCAGCACTGCATAATGCACTCTTGCCTTCACAACATTTCGAGCACCTAACAACCCTAGAAAATAGGGGCAATGAGGGGAATAAAGGAAAAGAAATAGTTTCACGCCAATCGGGGAGTCCTACACAAGCTTGTTTGAAAAGCTAAAGCATTCTGGCCTGATTGAGCCGCTCCTCAGCTATACTCTAGACTCATATGCAAAAGGTTTTGATCCTACTGTACGATGCATGTACCACTCTAACGTCTAAGTGCATAGCATTGAAGATTGTCGTGCTTTGAAAAGGAAAATAGAAAGAATGATTCAAGAAGGGGTAATTGTGATCAAGGACAGTGACAGGGAGCATGAGAATCCTCTTGGGAACTTGCTGACTGAAGTTAATGATATTGAAGTTGTTAATGGTATTGGCAATATTGATGTGGAACCCAGTGGCTAAGATATCGTGTTTGGTAATTGGAAAGACGCTCCATCTCTTGGCAAGCCGGGGAGGAGCCTTGGTGGTTTATTTTATTGTATTTTGTTGTCCGGGTTATTTTCAAGGTTGTAATCCGGATATTGTCTTGTGACTCAAACCCTTCTATCCTTTTATTTTGCCTAGTTTGTTTAGTCGTAGTAGCTCGTTTAGTGTTGTCTGGTTTTGTTCCAGGGTTGTAACCCCAACTTATTTTACTTGTTTTGTTATTCAAACCCTTTCACCATCTTTCTAATGCAATTTCCTGTTTTCTGTTATTTCTAGTCAGTGTTTGTTTAGTTCTCTTTCCCTTTTATAGTTCTTTTCATGCTGACTCTAGTGACATGAAATGCACGCGTAATTCTCAGCCTGGTCTTAAAAGTTAGTTTAGTCATGAAGCAATGAAATAAATTTGAAGATGATAGAGACATTTGAGGGAAATAAGTAAAGGCATTTTAAGATCACTTAAAGCCCGAATTGTGTGAAACTGGGGCATATAATTTGGGAAGTTAATAGGATGACAAGAATTTGTTATAAGAGAGTGTGTCCCAACAATTTGAAGTGAGCAGTTTTTAGTTCGAGTACACCTCAATTTACAAGATAAAGTCAAGGGAGTTTGCTCCAAACAGACTGAGGGTATCCATCGTGAAGAAGAAATCACCCAATGAGAGTTATGTACTTGACAAGGCACTAAAAAAGGTGAAAAGCATATTAGTGATATCAATGCCAAAGCTGAAAAAGAAATATTGTGCATGATCTTCTTTTTCATTTTTAAGTTACATGTGTTGTACTTGGCATTTTCAGGGGTTGGGAGGCCATCTTTCAGCTATCCAAATACTTTATACCATTTGGTACCCCTTTTGAGCCTGAACTGATTTCTTTGACCTCCCTTTTTTGGAATCAAGTTAAAGTCATACGAAACAAAAAAAGAGTTCATGTCCCCATAGGTTTATCTTAGAAAGTTCATTCCAAAAGAAAAATTCAAAAAAAAAGAGAAAAAATAGAGATAAAGAAAAAACAAAAGGAAAAAAAAGAGAAAAAGAAAAAAAAGGAAGGAAAAAAAAGAAAAAGAAAAAGAAAAATAGTAACAACAAAAAGTATCTTTGTGAACTACGTTTGACCTGATTCTTATCAACACAAGATACGTAGGCAGCCTTACGGTTCGTTCATACCAAATAAAATATTTCATAATCCCACGAAATCGAGAGTAGGACAGTCTTTCTTATACATTCCATCTCAAAAAAAAGATTCAAATTCCCTTGTTTTAGAAATTGGGGCAAAGTTTTTAGAATGGATTCCAAAAGTTGTAAATAAATTAACCCCGTTGTCTTAATTATTTTGAGCCTTTATGATATCCTTTCTTTTTAACCCTGTCCAAAAGCCACATTACAGTCCAAAAAGACCTCCCAGATAATCTTTTAGAGTGCCGAGCTAGACATACCAGGAGCATATGATGTTGTTACTATGGTCAGTGCTTTGTCATCTGCAGAATCAGAGGAAGTAAGAAGAAGGAAAGAAAAAATGAGAGAGTCTTATTGGTGAAAACATTTACAAGCACCATGAGGTGACGGCAAGTTGAGAGAAAGAACGAAATGAGAGAGGCTTGATGGTGAAAACCCTTCGGACACTACAAGTCGAATAAGGATCGTGAATCAAATAGGATAATCGGAGCATTGAAGCCTAGTTTCATGGCGAAGAGGTACAACAAGAGTTGAACATTAGACTTGTTTAACAGATTAGGCCACTTAATCAAAAGGTGCATGTCATGGTCATTAGAGTTGGTGTCTACATCTGATAAGTTTCTACTTTGTAATTTTCTTGTTAGATATCTCTTTCTATTGTCCCTTACTTTGTTCCTTTTGTCTTGTTTACTTCCTCTTCTTGAGTCTGTTTGGTCAAAACAAGTGAGAAATAACTTCAAAATTTGCTACCAGTTTTTCAATTGCGCAAAACGGAATCTGTCTTGCACATGAAAGTGGCATAAGTCAGGAAAGAACAGTAGGTGCACTGAGTCGGCAACAATCAATGTGTTTTCGGATTCATGTAAAATACAAAGGTTCGGTATAGGTCAATTCATGAGCAATGCAACAGATAAAGGATATTGGATTTGAACAGATCAGAGGTATTTTCTGTGATAAGGGTGACAGAGAAAGTGGTTAGTCGAATACAGGCAAGGTCTGTCAAGTTCGAAATCAAAGTTATCATCATGGCAAGTAAAGGAGTAATCGCCCTCAAAGTCAAGGCCACAAATCAACCACCATGTTTAAACTCACAAGTTTTCTTTGTCTGAAACAGGAACGAAAGCTATGTTCATATCAAAGCTCGGAAGCTTGAATTTTTCAGGTGTAATGCCGCAATTCTGCCTACGCAAAGGCTATTGAGAAGATCACACATCACCACTAGGAGAAGAACTTCCTACTCTGGGTTTTCAAGTTATATTTTATTATAGGAGACACATTTCCTTCATTGAGATTTTACCCATATGAGACGCACTTCCTAGTCTGGGCCTTTAAAGTTATACTTTTGTTTTAGGAGACGCACTTCCTAAATTGAGATTGCACCCCTAGGAGACGCACTTTCTAGTTTTAGGCATTTAAATTCATCCCTAGGAGACGCACGTCCTAGTTGGAGTCATTGAAGTTTTACCCATTAGGAGACGCACTTCCTAATATGGGTCTTTCATATTATACTTGTTAGAAGATGCACTTCCTAGCTTTGTTCATTTAAATTCATTCCTAGGAGATGCACTTCCTAGTTTGAGTCATTGCATTTTCACCCCTAGGAGACGCACTTCCTAGTCTGGGTCTTTCAGGATACACTTTCAGGAGACGCACTTCCTAAATTGAGTTTCACCCCTAGGAGACGCACTTCCTAGTCTGGGTCTTTCAGGATACACTTTTAGAAGATGCACTTCCTAAATTGAGAGTTCATTCCTAGGAGACGCACTTCCTAGTTGGAGTCATTTAAGTTTTACCCGTTAGGAGACGCACTTCCTAGTCAGGGTCTTTCAAGTTATAGTTTGTTTTAGGAGGCGCACTTCCTAAATTGAGATTTTACCACTAGGAGATGCACTTCTTATTTGGTTCATTTAAGTTCATTCCTAGGAGACGCACTTCCTAGTTTGAGTCATTGATGTTTCACCCCTAGGAGACGCACTTCCTAGTCTGGGTCTTTCAAGTTATATTTTGTTTTAGGAGACGCACTTCCAAAATTGGGATTTCACCCCTAGGAGACGCACTTCCTAGTTTGAGTCATTTAAGTTCGGCCCTAGGAGACGTATTTCCTAGTCTGGTTCATTGAAGTTTTACCTGTAGGAGACGCACTTCCCAGTCTGGGTCTTTCAAGTTATATGAGACGCACTTCCTAAATTGAGAGTTCATTCATAGGAGATGCACTTCCTAGTTTGGTTCATTCAAGTTTCACCCCTAGGAGATGCACTTCCTAGTTTGGTTCATTCAGGTTTTATTTTTAGCAGATGCATTTGCTAGTCAAAGTTTTTTATTTTACTCATAGGAGATGCACATCCTAGTCTAGTCTTTAGTTTACTCTTATCATTGCATAAATAGTATAAGTGGTTTACAATATTGCTAAAAACTAACAAATCTTCCTAGTGCAAACTGGGGCAGAAAATTTCGTTTTGTTTTGATTGCAGGCACCCACATGGAAAACAAGGGAACACAGAAAGTTTCAGCAATCAGGCGCCCACCTGGAGAACAAGGGAAGACAATTCAAGTTTTAAGGGAAGACAATTCAAGTTTCAAGGGAAAGCAGTTCTGATGGAACACAGAAAGTTTCAGCAATCAGGCGCCCACCTGGAGAACAAGGGAAGACAGTTCAAGTTTCAAGGGAAGACAGTTCAAGTTTCAAGGGAAAGCAGTTCTGAAGGAAGACAATTCAAGTTCAGCAATTAGGCGCCCACCTGGAGAACAATGGAAGACAATTCAAGTTTGAAGGAAAAGCAGTTTCGAAGGAAGACAGTGCAAGTTCAGCAATCAGGCACCCACCTGGAGAACAAGGGAAGACAATTCAAGTTTCAAGGGAAAGCAGTTTCAAAGGAGGACAGTTCAAGTTCAGCAATTAGGTGCCCACCTGGAGAATAAGGGAAAATGGTTCAAGTTTAGAAGGAAGACAGTTCAAGTTTTGGCAATCAGGCACCCACCTGGAAAATAAGGGAATTCACTTCAGAATACAATTCAAGTCAGCAACAAAAGAAGCTCGCGGCAAGATTGTGAGTCAACAGTCCGAGATGATCAACGAAAGTTAGTCACAATCCAGAATATAAAAAAAAGACAAGAAGTGAATCCAAATGCAGAAGTTGATGAAAGATGTGAGCTGCTCAAGACATGACTGAAGTCACAAGCATGGTATGTCCGGTTTTGATCCGAAAAGCTGAAGAAGAATGAACAAGCACCTGCAACTAGCAAGCGTCAAGGTTCAAATCCAAAGTCTGCATAAAGAACCATTCAAGACTCAAAATCAAGCTTCAGAAGACTTATAGATAGGAATCTTGTAACTCATAGTTGACAGGCTTAGTTAGTCTTTTTTATTTTTTTATTTTTGATGTAATAACAGGACAGCGGACCGGAACCTCGACGGAATGGCACCTTCATCGGCTCTCCACCTCGGTATACTCCATCATCTCACTCACTTCTAAACTACATGTGGCCTGATTCTTTTATAGCAAAGGATATGTAGGCAGCTTAGATACCAGGGCTCGGTTACATTCTCCTTTCTTTTAGCTTTTGGTCTCTTTAAATAAAGGTCGGGTCAAAAAACCTGTCTAGTCATTCTTTGTTTGAAAATACTTCGTATTTCAAGCCAAAGAGGGGAAATTGTAGACATGTGATTTTTGACCCTCCCCAAGATTTTTCATATTTTAGCATGTAAATGTTTAGTTTAGGCCTAATATTGCTATTTCAATTAGTTTTGACTCTTTTACTTTATTTTATCAAAAAAATGAAAATTACAAAAATATTTCTTCTTTTTAGTTGCTTTTAGTTTATTACTTTTCGTAAAACTAAAAATACAAAAAAATAGTACCTTATTTTTATTTTAATATGATATCTGAAAATACCAAAAAATAGGTTTGTTTTAACGATTAGTCTTATCTTAATAGTTATTTTACTTAAGTAGGATTAATTGGTAAATGATGTCGTATTTTTAGTCTTGTTCATGGAGAAAGAATAAAATTTGGGCTCAAACAATCCATTTTTAAGCCTAATTTTCGGACTTAGCCCATGACAACCCTAACCCAATACCTCTAAAACTCTAGGAAGACACTTAAAAGGGACCTTAGGCCTAAAGAAGGGATTAGCCATTTTTGACATAATAAAAACAAAGCCTAGACATCTACACTAAATAAGAGGACCCATTTTTTGGGATTTTTGAGAGGACATCGGCCGCAGAACACACGACCGATCCCCCATCGATCTCCAAGACCACTCCAGGCCAGTAGCGATTTTACGTTCCAGCCTCACCATCCACAGAATCCAGCATCTCGAGTTGTTTTCAGGCCATCTAGACACTTCGAAATCAACACCTCCATTAGAACGATGTCCCCAAACCATTGCCTTCTTCTTCTTCTTCCCCAAGCCACCATAAACCTCCATTAGAACCACCTCTTTCACATCCAAAACCAACACCAAAACGCAGCCACAACAGTACCCAAGAACAACCAAGAACGCTCAGTCCACACCCTCTAAATAGGTGCAAACCAGTTAGAAATTCCAGCCCTAAACAAGCAACAAAACAACAGCTCAACCACATCCAATTTCAGCTAAAAATAGTCCGAAAATGGACATCAAAACCCAGCTATAAAACTCATTTCAAAACACCTAAAACCAGTCACAAAAAATAGACACTATCAAGGTCGTTTGTGGTGATATTTTGTTCCGATCGAGTCGAGTTCGCCGCCGTCGTTTGAGCTCTGGTCTTGGTTCGAGATTTCCATACATTTAGCTCAAGTTTTTTGGCCAGTTGTTTTGGTCATTGATTCAAAGATCTGGCCTTCAATGGAGTTTTTCATGTTTAAATAAAGAAGTTGCAATTAAAAGGTCATGCTCTAACTTTACCTATCTTTCTAATTTCCAGATCTTGTGTCATGGTTTTTGAATTGTTTTGTTTGAATTCATTTGTTTCCGTTTGACTGCTTGCTTACGAGACTAGTGGAGGCTTTCTATTTAGTTAATTGTAGATAAGTACCTATTATGCTTTCTATTTTCTCTTGGAATTAAAGGGATATGAATATTATTTCATTAGATTACGTAAAATATTAGAGCCACATAAAGAGGAGTATCTTCTAGCAATATATAGATTTTATAACTAACTAAAAGCTTCCAATTAAAAGATAATTTGGTTAAATCCCTCATTGTATATTTGCAATTCTCACATTTCAATCACTTAAGACAATTGGGCTTCATATGATGTGTTTTATTCTTGCTTTGTTCTTGTTAATTTCATTATCGCTAGTAGCATGCTAGGCCGTCAACACCAGGGTAGGCAAACCTTTAGGCGTGTTTTGAATTTATTATCGTGATTATGTACACGTTAGTGTGACATGATTACGGTTTCTAAAATGAATGTTGATAGCTTGTTTTAGGCGCGATTTAATCTATAACCGTGATTGTGTACACGTTCGCGTGACATAATTATGATTTTGAAAACAAAATCGGAGTATGCGTTCGCGCAACTTTAGCTAAAACTTTCTTAATAATAAAGCGTTATTAATTGTGGACACGTTCGCGTGACATGCTTTTTTATACGCCGAACAAATGGGTACACGTGCGCATGACCTGTTTAAAGATATTTTCTTAATTAAAAAGGGTAAATGCACATAGGTTCTAAAATATGTAGTTAAACAATTTAATAAGCCAAGTATGATCAAAGCGATTATGCTAAAACCACGGAATCCGGGAATGCCTAACACCTTCTCCCGGGTTAACAGAATTCCTTACTCGGATTTCTGTGTTCGCATACAGTAAATAGAGTCAACTTCTTCGATTTGGGATCTTAAACCGGTGACTTGGGACACCATAAATTATCCCAAGTGGCGACTCTGATCTTAAATAATAATCATGTTTCGATTGTCACTTAAATTGGAAAAAACTCCCTTATATCCCTTTCGGGGTAGAAAAAGGAGGTGTGACATATATGTGTCTACACCGGTGTCACACCTCCTTTTTCCCGAGGGAGGAAAAAAAGGAGTTTTTCCAATTTAAATGACATTATTTGAAAAGGGATTAATTCATTTGTATTTAAGAGTCGCCACTTGGAATAAATATTTACGGTGTCCCAAGTCACCATTTTAAAATCCCAATTCAAGGAAATTGACTCTGATTAAGTCTGCGAAACACTGAAGACCGGGTAAGGAGTTCTGTTAACCCGGAAGAAGGTGTGAGGCACTCCCGAATTCCGTGGCTCTAGCACGGTCGCTTTAATAATTATACATGGCTTAACTAATTCTGGATATTTTATGTTCTAGAGAAATTTATGCACTTTTGCCTCAAATCATTTTTAATTGCTTGATTATTTGTAATTATAGAATTATCTTGAAACAAATCACGCGTACGTGTATTCGTTTTGCTTAGTGTGTCAAGAATCATGTCATGCATACGTGTACACAATTAATAACACTTCATTATTTTTAAGAATGTTTCGTCCAAAGTTGCGCGGATGCATACCTTGATTTTAATTTTTGAAATCTTAATTATGTCACGTGAACGTATACATATTCACGATAATTTATTAAAGCATGCCTAAAGCCTTCTACGAATTGAGAATTATTTCTCCAAAAAAAAAAAAAAGTTTTGATATTATTGTGAAGCTAGAGTTATGGATATAGGGATGTTGGAAGTCAAAAATATTTTAGCTATTTGGAGTATTAACAAGCCATTCAAATTTGGAGATGTTTACAATTTACTATTCATATTATTAAAATTAACTAGTACACCAATCTAAATGTTTTATCAAGTATTCTACTTTATCTAAATCTCAAAGATTAACACAAAACTATCGTAACTTAAGGGAAATTGTCTTTCATTTTGGAAAGGAAAAAATTTCCATATGACTCAACTATTCATGTCATTAAATAATCACAAAGAATCCAACAAAGTAAAATATTTCTCTCTTATTATTCTTTCCTCTTCTATCAATTACACAACCTTAAATTTTAATTTAAGAATACTTCAAACTCTCAAACGTTGAGCTATACTCTAACTTATAATAGCCATAAAATCATCTGCTAAGCAGATCCTCTACTAACCATATTTAAATTCACAACTTATACAAATAAAGGCATCAAATTTTTTTTAAAAAAAAAATGGATAAGGTAAAGATAGTATGGAAAAATTCAGGGATTATTCATATAATTTAAAATATAGGATGAATTTGGACATAATAATACCTAACTCAAATGAGCAAAAACTCAAACACCTTGTAGGCAGCATGGACTTAAATTAAGTTACTCTACAATACATGGCCTAAATAAAGCTAAGTTGAACAGTAGAACATACAATTAAGAAGGAATAGACAAAAAGAACAATATTATTGAAAACATAAATGGACCTTTATATTATAAAATCTGATGCCAACCTTTTTGAACTCCAAGAGTAGTGGAAAATTTCAAACAAAGCTTCGAACAGAGACCGCGAACCTTCGCCGACGAGTTTCGAACGGAACCAACAAACTCGACCAAGACAAAACAAATCCACGCACAATACTGCTTGTGTTGAAGATGAAGAAAGAGAAGCAGACCAGATTTTTTTTTAATCCTCCCCTGTGTTGTGAAGCCTCTTCATTATATATAGAGATGTATAATGCCATGTGTGTATGTCTTGTGTAAGATCGTGTGTATATGTGTAAGGTCGTGTGTGTGTGTATGATCGTGAGAAATGGGGGAATGGGGAATTAGGGAAATGAGAGATTTGGGATCATGGGATGATGGAAATATTCTTTCTTTTTTTTAGATAAAATTTGCTACAAAACTTTGGAAAAGTTACGGGTGTTTCAAAGTTTAATTGTTAGGTTTTTTTCTTTTAGAAGTAAAATTTAATAAAAAAACTAGGACAAAAATATTAATTAACTAACTCTAGGTTTACAAATATATATAAATATTTACATATAATTTAATGACACTAAAAAAAATACCATAGCTTATTCAAATTCTAATTAAAAGAAATCATATATATATTGTAAATTTTTATTTTCTCTTTACAAATGGAAATAAAATAATATATATTATACCAAAAGATAATATTTACACTAAAATAAAATAGAATTTGGGTGTGATCAAAAATTAGGTGTTCACAACCGGTGGGTGATTCTATTGTGGTAGATCCAGTCCATCGTTCGTGTATAGTTGTGATTGGGGATCTTGATACTCGTGTAGATTTGTTACTTCTGGACATGGTTGATTTTGATGTCATATTGGAGATGGACTGGTTATCGCCCTACCATGCTATCTTGGACTGTCATGCCAAGACTATGACCTTAGCCTTGCCGGGTTTACCTCGTTTAGAGTGGAGAGGGACTCCTGGTCATTCTACCCGTAGTGTTATCTCATATATGAAGGCTCGGCGTATGGTCGAGAAGGGGTGTTTGGCTTATTTGGCATATGTTCGTGATTCTAGTGCCGAGGTTCTTTCTATTGATTATGTGTCTGTTGTTCGTGAGTTTCCTGAGGTATTTCCTTCAGACCTACCGGGTATGCCACCCGACAGGGATATTGACTTCTGCATTGATTTGGCTCCGGGCACTCAGCCCATTTCTATTCCGCCGTATCGTATGGCCCCGCCTGAGTTGAAAGAGTTGAATGAGAAGCTGCAAGACTTGCTTGAAAAAGGTTTTATTAGACCTAGTGTTTCGTCTTGGGGTGCGCCGGTGTTATTTGTTAAGAAGAAGTACGGATCGATGAGAATGTATATAGATTACCGGCAGTTGAACAAGGTTACGATAAAGAATAAGTATCCATTGTCGATTATTGATGATTTGTTTGATCAGTTTCAGGGTGCCAAGGTATTTTCGAAGATTGACTTGAGATCTAGCTACCATCAGTTGAGGATTAGGGCATCCGATGTCCCTAAGACAGCTTTTCGCACTCGGTACATGCATTATGAGTTCTTGGTGATGTCATTCGGGTTGACAAATGCCCCAGTAGCTTTTATGGATTTGATGAACCGAGTGTTCAGGCCCTACTTGGATTCGTTCGTGATAGTCTTCATTGATGATATTTTGATCTATTCCCACAGCCGGGAGGAGCACGAGCAGCATCTTAGAGGGGTTCTTCAGACTTTGAAGGCCAGTCAGTTGTATGCCAAGTTTTCGAAGTGCGAGTTCTGGTTGAGTTCAGTTGCATTCCTGGGTCATGTTGTATCAGTAGAGGGTATTCAGGTTGATCCGAAGAAGATAGAGGCAGTCAAGAACTAGCTTAGACCCGCATCAGCTACAGAGATCCGGAGTTTCTTGGGTTTGGCAGGCTACTATCGTCGGTTTGTGGAGGGGTTTTCGTCTATTGCAGCCCCGATGACCAGGTTGACCTAGAAGGGTGCCTAGTTCAGGTGGTTGGACGAGTGTGAGGTGAGCTTTTAGAAGCTCAAGACAGCTTTGACTACGGCACCAGTGTTGGTTTTGCCCACAGGTTCAGGGTCATATACAGTTTATTGTGATGCATCACGTATTGGACTTGGTGCGGTGTTGATGTAGGATGGCAAGGTCATTGCCTATGCTTCGCGGCAGTTGAAGATTCATAAGAAGAACTATCCGATTCATGATTTGGAGTTAGCATCCATTCTGCACGCATTGAAGATTTGGAGGCATTATTTGTATGGTGTGGCATGTGAGGTGTTCACGGATCACAAGAGTCTGCAATACTTGTTCAAGCAGAAAGAGGCTAAATTTGAGGCAGAGAAGGTGGTTGGAGCTGTTGAAAGACTATGATATCACCATCTTATGTCATCCGGGAAAAGCCAATGTAGTGGCCGATGTTTTGAGTAGGAAGTCAGCTAGTATGGGCAGTTTTGCTTATATTCCGGTCGGTGAGAGACTGCTTGCTTTGGATGTTCAGGCTTTGGCCAATCAGTTCGTGAGGTTGGATGTTTCTGAGCCCAGCCGTGTGTTAGCTTGCACAGTCGCTCATTCTTTTTTATTGGAGCGTATTCGAGATCGGCAGTATAATGATCCTCATTTGTGTGTCCTTAGAGACACGGTGCAACACGGAGATACCAAGCAGGTTACTTTAGGAGATGATGGAGTTTTGAGATTGCAGGGTCGAGTTTGTGTGCCTAATGTGGATGGACTCTGAGAGTTGATTTTAGAGGAGGCCCATAGTTCCCGGTACTTTATTCATCCAGGCGCCGCTAAGAGGTAACAGGATTTGCGGCAGCATTATTGGTGGCGGAGAATGAAGAAGGACATTGTTGCATATGTGGCTTGGTGTTTGAACTGTCAGCAAGTTAAGTACGAGCATCAGAGGCCCGGTGGTTTGTTCCAGAAAATTGAGATTCCTGAGTGGAAGTGGGAGAGTATCACTATGGAGTTCGTGTTTGGACTCCCATGGACTCAGAGGAAGTTCGATGCAGTGTGGGTTATTGTTGATAGGCTGACCAAGTCAACATATTTCATTCCTGTGGCAGTCTCCTATTCTTCCGAGAGGTTAGCTAAGATCTATATCCGGGAAATTATTCGTCTTCATGGTGTGCATGTGTCTATCATTTCGGATCAAGGTAAGCAGTTTACCTCACATTTCTGGAGAACAGTTCAGCGAGAGTTGGGCACACGGGTTGGGTTGAGTACAACGTTTCATCCTCAAACGGATGGGAAGTCCGAGCGGACCATTCAGATTTTGGAGGATATGCTCCAAGCTTGTTTCATTGACTTTGAAGGCTCGTGGGATCAGATTTTGCCTTTAGCAGAGTTTGCCTACAACAACAGCTACCAGTCAAGTATCCAGATGGCTCCTTATGAGGCTTTATATGGTAGACGGTGTTGGTCGCCGGTTGGATGGTTCGAGCCGGGAGAGGCTCGGTTGTTGGGTACGGATCTAGTACAGGATGCCTTGGACAAGGTCAGGATCATTCAGGATAGGCTTCGTATAGCTTAGTCTAGGCAAAAAAGTTATGCCGACCATATGGTTCGTGATTTGGCCTTCATGGTTGGTGAGCGGGTATTGCTTTGGGTATCGCCTATAAAGGGCGTGATGAGATTTGGGAAGAAGGGCAAGCTTAGCCCTAGGTTCATTGGCCCGTTTAAAATTCTTGATAGAGTGGAAGAGGTGGGTTACAAACTAGCATTGCCGCCGAGCTTATCAGCCGTACATCCAGTGTTTTATGTGTCCATGCTTCGGAAGTATCACATCGATACATCCCACGTGTTAGATTTCAGCACTGTCCAGTTGGACAATGACTTGTCCTATGAGGAGGAGCCGGTAGCTATTCTAGACCTTCAGGTTCGTTAGTTGAGATCGGAGAGTTTTCCTTCTGTTCGTATTCAGTGGAGAGGTCAGCCTACTGAGGCATTGATCTGGGAGTCCGAGTTCGATATGTGGAGTCGTTATCCCTACCGTTTCCCCGACTCAAGTACCTCTTTCTTATGTCCGTTCGAGGATGAACGGTTGTTTTAGAGGTGGAGAATGTGATGACCCAAAAGGTAATCACTTGTTTTAGAAATAAATTCTGTATTTCGAGGTTTTTAAAACCTCTTTCAGTATTACCTCGATTTGCGTGCACAGTACGGGCGCGTAGTTGGAAAGCCATTATGTGAAAATCTATGGAAAATGATGAATTTTGCCTTTAAAATAAATTTAAGTTGACTTCGGTCAATATTTTGGGTAAACGGACTCGGACTCGTGATTTGACGGTCTCGGAGGTCCGTAGGAAAATATGGTACTTGGGCGTATATCTGGAATCGAATTCCGAGGTCCCAAGCCCGAGAAATGAATTTTTAAAGAAAATTATTTTTTGGAATATTTATGAGTTTTTGGAAATGAAATGTGTTTAAAATTTGATGGTATCGGGTCTGTATTCTGGTTTTGGAACCTGGTACAAGTCTTATATGTGGTTTATGTGGAGTCTATGAAATTTGGTAAGAAACGGACTTGAAATGATATGAATTGGACCGTATTTGAGAAAATTGGAAAAATTTGATGTTCTAAAGTGATTTCATGATTTTGATGCTAAATTCATAGTTGTTGATGTCATTTTGGTGATTTGAATGCACGATCAAGTCCGTATGATGTTTTTAGATTGGTGTGCATATTTGGTTTGGAGTCCCGAGGGCTCGGGTGAGTTTCGGATAGGCGTCAGAGTGTTTTTGGACTTAGAAATCTGGTATTTCTGCTGTTGTTGGTGTCTGAGTTTTTACTCTATGCGAACACGTGGTAACCCAGGTGAACGCACAACACACATTGGGAGGGGGGCAGGTTTGCACTATGTGATTGCATAGAACCAGGTACGAACGCAGAGCCTTAGGAGTTCACTCTACGCGAACGCACCCGGGCTATTGCGAACGCATAGAATAGGAGATGGGTCGGGGGCTGGGTAGTTTTAACTCTATGCGAACGCATCCCTTGTGATGCGAACGCGAAGGGCAGGGGAGGGGAAACCTATGCGATCGCATAGGCTTTGTCGCGATCGCATAACCTATTTTTGCCCAGTCATTTAAAACAGTAACAAAAACGGAAATAACCCATTTTCTCACATCTCCTTCCCCAAAATCAGAACCTAGGTAATTTTTGAAGTGTAAAATCAACACCAAATCATAGGTATGTGTTCCTCAATCCATCTATTTCATTTTTCATTTCTAGGCCTAAATCATGTTCTTAAGGGTAGAAAATTAGGGATTTGGGTAGAGTTAAGGCTTTTTGAATAATTAGAATTTAGACCTTGTTTTGGGGTCGGATTTCGAAACTAAATACATATTCGGGCTCGTGGGTGAATGGGTGATCGAGTTTTGGTCCGAACCTTGTATTTTGACCAAGCGGGCCCGGAGTCAATTTTTGACTTTTTGGGGAAAAATGATAGAAAACCTATAATTAAGCTTTGGGTATGAGTTCTTTAGCATTTATTGATGTTGTTAAATCAATTTGGACTAGATACGAGTTATTTAGAGGCGAATTCTAAAGAAAAAGCGGTGTTTGAGGCTTGAGTTGGCCGGGGAAGTTCGAGGTAAGTGTTTAGTCTAACATTAGTTTGAAGAATTAGGAGTTGTGTCCTATTTGCTATGTGTTATTTGTTGAGTACGGCGTATAGGCATGGTGACAACTATCTGTACGTTGGTGTCAAGCATGCCCGTGAGTCTTAATTGAAATCGTTGTGTTCTTAATAATTACTACGAATGCCTGTTGTGTGGCTATAAAAACTTCTTAATAAGGGTAAATGGGTAAAATGGAAGGGTTTAAATGTGAATTATTTCCAAATTTAGAAATGTGTCATTTATTTTGGAACATACTAAAAAGGAAAGCATATCACTTAATATGAAACGGGGGAGTACTACGAATGCCTAATTTGTTGAATCACTGTATTGGGCAAGGATTATGATTATTTCCGTGGAAATTTGCTTATGGTTGAGTACTGGTGCTAGTTGAGATTTCTTTTGTGAAGTTAAATGTTAGAACAAGTTTGGTTATAGTTAATTCCCTCGCCAGGACGTATTTACTTATTCTGTCGATTTTTCTTGCCGGGATAGTGTTGTTTCCTTATTGTTCTCTTGCCGAGACTCCTTTTATTATTGGTGTTGAATTGTATATTTGGATCGGGTTGCATGTCGTAAAAATATTATATTTGGATCGGGTTGCATGCCGTAACAACATTATAATTGGATCGGGTTGCACGCCGCAACAATGATAATGATATGAATTGGGTTACACGTCGCAACAGTATTTTTATGATTTGGATCGGGTTGCGCGCCTCAACAATAAATGATAAAAGTGGTTATTGATTGGTTACAGTTTTCTTATTCTTTCTGCCGCAAATTCTAGATTGTTCCTTATGCTTTTTCTTCTGAGTTACTGTTGGTAAATGATATCCCCCGCAGCATGCCCCCTCCCATCCTTAATTGTATATTTATGTTTTATTTTCCGTTATATATGATATAACTACACAGGTTTATTTGGTAGTCTGGTCCTAGCCTCGTTACTACTTTGCTGGGGTTAGGTTAGGCACTTACCAGCGCATGGGGTCGATTCTGCTGATACTACACTATGTACTGTGTGCAGATTCTGGAGCAGCAGCATTCAGACCTTATCTTGGGTGGCTGCCTTCAGTCCAGTTGGAGATTCCGAGGTAGTCCGCAGGCCCTGGCGTCTCCCTCTATCCCTTCATCTTGTTTCATATACTTATTTCGGAAATAGTGTATTAGCTATTTTTCAGACCTTGTTTGTAGTAATTCTAGACTGTTTGTGAAGCTGACACTAGTTCTGGGTAGATTTTGCTTAAGATGTTGTATTGAATATTATTCAAATGTTTTATCGTTTCTCCCGCTTGTTTAAATTCCACTATTTATAAGTCGTTGTTTCATAATTGTTAAAGGATTAAAATGGAAAAAGAAGTAATTTGCATAAACGGTTGGCTTGCCTAGCTTTCATTAGTAGGTGTCATCACGACTCCCGAGGGTGGAAAATCCGGGTCGTGACACATATAGATCTCTCCATTCATATATTCAGGTACCTGAATCTCTACGGAGATTTTATGAAGTGTTATGTCATGTGATCTTCTAGATCACTTGCCTCTTTTATTATGATCATTTTTATCATTTGCTCATCTTCTTTATCAAGAAGTTTATTTTAAATTGATTTGTCTATATGCTTAAGTGTACCATAGAATTTGTCCTTCTAGGACTTAATAAGAACATTTGCAATGAGAATATAGTTACTTTCTTTGGGTCAGCAAATGCGTCTGGCATGCTTTGCAATATATTGCAAATGAATGCTCTTTTTATGAACTTCAAGTTTATATTATCGTATTCGAGGATCTAAATATACAAATGATAATTCATTCCACGTAACTCTTTCCCAACTGTTTATCTTGTCTCCCCCTCATGTTAGAAAAACTAATTTTCTTCCTCAACTTTGAGAACTCATCTTTGTGCGTTATGGTGTTAATCAAAATATACACCACACATCAATAATAATAAGTTGGAACTATTTGGTTCCTGACCCTGAACCACTTGTGAGGGGAGAATATAATATACTTCCGTATATAACCTATATCAAACTGATATAGATAACTTTGTTCTCTTAAGCAATAATTTAACTATTAAGTGGAGACACTCAATAAATTATTTTGCTATAACAATTGTGATGTAAACCAACTTATCAAGATGAACTATCTTGAATAGAAAATCAGAAAATTATGCTCTAAATTAAATTCTTGAGCAAGTTACCTCGCAAACATCAGGTTGTGGGTTAATAATAATCGCACATGTAACCATCTCATAGATGCATCTTATGTGGTATATATGGAAGGTGAATGGGCTCATATTCACCTTTGATATTTTCAGTATACATGGGGTTCAATCCCAATTTTAGTTGGACATTAATCAATGAGAACAAGCAATGTAAGAGAATTCGTAAAGAACTTTCTAGTTCTTTAATATTTACCCATGTAAATTCTCTATTATTTTTGCACATTATACTTAAATTAACATGGCTAAATCAATTATGCCAACTGAATAAATTATCATTATTGATAAACTTCAGATTTAGACCATGACATGTGCAATTATCAATAAACTCCAAGTTTATTATGATATGGGTTTTTATATCAATAAACATCCACTTTATTGTGGTATTCTTTTATTTGTGTAGTACAAACTGGAGAATATAACGGGTAACTTTTCACATACATATTACCCCGCTATAAGTTGTAGTAATAGAAGATATTAAATCTTTGCTTTATGTATAGTCTCAATATAACCAACCACTTTCGCGAATTTTAGAAACTAACTAAGTTTCTTTGAGACTTACTACAACACAATACCTTATTGGTAATCAATTGTGTTTCTCCAAAATAGTATAATTGGCTCTTGTAGAGTTCTCAATTAATTTTGTACTACCACATATTCATCAACATCCATATGGTAAATATCTCTTTTAAAGAGAAAGTTATATCATTATGGTTATGGTCAAAATTATATGCAAGATATGTTTCTTGCGTTAATGTTATTCTTTAATAATCACATTACCAAAATATTTTGGTGTGCAACAGGTACGTGACCAATGACCATTCATGCCATAATAATGACATTATTTTCTTATATTATCTCAAATCTCCTTCTAGAGGTGAGTGTGGTATATTCACTACCACTAGCACACATATTCTTTCAAGAATGAATATGTATTCATAAATAAGATGTTGTCACATTTACATCATGAATGGATCATAATCATCTATATGTGCTTTATAAAATTTCATGTCAAATCAATGACAAATATTACTTTCATAAAGTGAAGGACTATTTTGAGAATCCGTATTATTCTCATTATTACAATGATGACGATTATAATTTCGTCTATTGCTACGTCCACATCCATTGATACCTTTAAGATAATAATTTTGTCTTCTTTAAGACTTATCACATATTGCTATCACATTCTCTTAAGGGAATGCGAATGAAGCAAATTCAATGGGACGCATTTTCGCTTCTTGTGCTCACGATCATACATGACTTTGATCATGGCTAGACATAGAAATTTTACCACTTCGAGTGGTTATAATTTTTTGCTAACTCTATTAGAGTTATAATCAAAATTTATTTTCTTTTCTTGTATTTAAAATCAAATTATAGAATTTCAAGAATTTAAAAGAGAAAAATAAAGTAAAATACTTACCTTAAGTCCAAAATTTAATCACGAAAAAAGTTCATGGAACAATTGACAATCGTTATGCTCAATCCCAAAGCTTCTATTCAATTGGTTAGAGTCTCGTACTGATAACATGTTATAAAATAATAAATCATATTGCTCAATCCCAAAGCTTCTACTCAATTGGTTAGAGTTTCGTGCTGATAACGTGTTATAAAACAATAAAACAAGAAGAAGAGTATTGTAGAGAAAAGTAGGGAGAGAGAAATTCTTATTGATTTTTGGAATTATTTACAATAAAATAGGATCTCTCTATTTGTAGGAAAAAAATGACTTAGCCAGCAACTAAAATTCATGTGTCTAAACCATAAATAAAATTCTATTTATACGATGAAATTTGTATTTTAACTTCTTTTGTTCGTTTGTATAGTTAAAACCCTAAAACTCATTCTTTTCTCTCAACGAATTGAAACCCACTCCAGCCGTTAATCCTTTTCACATACGCGGGGGAAAAAAAACAAAGCATTTCAGAAGCTGATGGCCGGAAAAACAGGGTCTACGCCGGCGACATATTCGCCGTCTCCGGCGACGCGGAAGAAGAAGAGAACTCCCATTGGTGATGCTGATTGGGTTCGCCCCGATAATCGTAGCTTCTACCAGTGCCGTCCTGCTTGTACTCCTCTTTCTCTCTCTCTCTTTCACACACATGCACTCTTATCTCTGTGATTTTTTTTTCGCTGGTATCCTTTTCTGGATGATCTGTTAGTGGGATGTTAAATGAGTTTAAGTTTTAGAGGAAATATCTGATGACGAAATATGCACTTTCTATGTGTAACATGTATTTTCTACATTATGAATTATATTTCATAGAGCATTCAAGGGTGTGGACTAGTGGTCAATAGAGTGGGAGGAGAACCATGACTCAAGTTCAAACCCCTCTCGATGCCAAAAAAAGCACCGGGTGATTTCTTTCTCATCTGCCTACGGCTTGGTGTGTAGAGTTGCTCGGTACCTGTGATGTTGGGTGGTAGCAGATACCCGGTGGAATAGTCGAGATACATTTTAGATGGCCTGGACACCACCGTCAAAAAGAAAATACTCCATGGTTATAGGGAGAGCTTTGCTGGTTTTTTTGGGGGGGTTTGTTGTGGGGTGGGGTGGGTGGGGTGGGTGGGGTGGGGGGGGGGGTAATTGGACAGATGTGTAGGTGTAAAATCATAGGAAGAGGAGTGATGAGTAAGGCTGTCCATACCAGTCTAAGTGCATTGGTGCTAATTCTGGTATTTTGACACGATCACAATCTTCTGCTCTATTTTAAGTTATTGCTTGCATTTTGTCCATTTGTGTTTGGGCTGGATTACACACATCTCAGCTAGTTCACTCCATAGTCTGTCCAGCCTACAAACATAGGTTTCCAATGTAATCCAGCCCATCAAGCTTCGAGCAGACGGGCTCAACCAAGTGTTATCAAACTTGTGATCTCTTGGTTGTTACTCCTCCTACGAGCTATCCACTTTCGACACATTTTCTTGTATTATATGTTCTTGTTAGTTTTTTTGCATGAAATGCTGTGATGAACACTTCGTTAGTTGGCATTTTGAAAAGGTGTTATGTATTAATGCTTTCAATGCTCTCTGAGCTAACTCTCTTGTTTTGCACTGCCTGCCATTTCTATGGACTCTAAGTTCTTTCTCATATCCATTTTCATTTGCATATTCCATCCTATTTCTACTCCTTTTCCTGAGTTTTTGTATCACGACATGATCGATTTTTAGGCCACTCATTAGATGCAATTTTGATCTAACTTTGCAGATCTGAGGACTGGTGCTGTGAGTACAGCTGCAGGATCAGCATATGCAGAGTTTGGAAACACCAAGGTCATCGTATCTGTGTGAGTGTGTGATCTATCTACAGTGTTTTTTTTAAAACTTGAGAGCAGGTGAAAGAATCAATCTCTGGTGGAAATTCTGCAGGAGATGTGCTTTTTATTGTTTTCCTCACTTTTGTAGCAAATACCTTTATTCTGTCCCTAGTTGGGTAGAACAACTTAAGGGAAAATGAGAAAAGATGAAACATTCTATCTTCTCTCTTACCAGTGAAGGGCCAACAAAGACTTGGTATAGAAGCACAATTTGGAGAAATTGTAATTTTGTATTATCCTTTTTCCCTCTTTATTTGCTTCCCGCCTATTATTTCGTAGCACCTAATTTCGTTACTGCCTCCAACCTTCCACTCTCTCTTCATTGTTTGTCACCTTTTTCCCTTTATTTCTCATCCCCTTTTCTGTTCAAAGTTTTCATTGCTTTGTAGATATATATATATATATATATATATATATATATATATATATCAGATTGTGCGTGCAGTACCTGTGGTGTATTTTCGGATCTGTTTTGCATTTTCTAAATAAAGTTCCACCGTGCATTGATCAGCAAATTGACCTCTAGACTGGTTTTCAAGGTGTGAATGCTAGATCATGTATATCGCACCAAAAAGCCAAGAACCAAAGACATTTAGATTTTAGCATCTGTATGGAAAAACTTTCCCTTCAAAACACCTGGAGTTTCTTTCAGCCCACAAAACCCAACAGATACGACTTGGGACAGTAATCCACAGACTTCATGCTGATTTTGTGATGCCACAACTATCCCAAACAGTCAACAGGTCTTTCACAGTGAAAGGCGTGTCAAAAAACAAGTTGAAATTTTTTAAAAACAAATTCTATAATTGCCTTGCACTGTACAGTGTAAAAAGAGATAACTGCTGAACTCTTCCTCCTTGTTGCACAAGTAGCATCTACTGCAAATGTTTATTCCCCTTCTTTGTTAATTGCCTTAAGTCAAACAAGCATCATGAGCTAGCAGCCACATAAAGCGGACTACCTTTTGAGGAATTTTAGTTTTCCATAACATCTTCCAAGGCCAATTAAGAGTACTATCCAGCCCCTTGTTTAAGTCACTGTAGTAAGCCTACTGAAAAAACACTATTTTGTTGCCTCAACCAGATTAGTTGGTCAGGTTCATCTAAGTCATCTTGTCCAGATCTTGTAGCAAGACAGCCAATCTTGGAACTTCCCAAGCAAGGCAGTCTTCTTAAGTTAACACGTCAGTTGTTTCAATTCCAACATTGGGATACAAGGTATTCTATATTAGTGGAAAAACTGTAAAGATCATTATATGCCGATCTAAGTGGAGTATGGCCAATACCTCTGTCCTGTCAGAATCTTGTCCTATCATCTACACTTTAATTCTCATTTTAGTTTCAAGCAAAGCCTGCAAAGGCCATAAGCTGAAACTGTGCTGCCAAAGGCCCAAGCCATGTGCAGGAGTTGTCCTGGATTGTAAAATGACTATCTATTGTAGAACTGTTGGCCATAATTTTCCTGGATTATAGAACTACTATCTATTGTAGAACTGTCCGCCATAAATGATAAAACTACTAAACCACTGACAGTGTTAGTATTTATGAGGTGTAGGAATGTATGAATGCCAATGATGAGGGTAGCTTCAACTAAATAGAAGTTGAGAAAACAAATACTTGCATATAAAACTACAATAAAATATGCATATTTATGGTTGTTATCAGATAGACATACAAATACAACTGAAGACACTCTATCACATGTCTTATCTTGGTTTTACGAGCCATATGCACATGACCAACCAAGTTTTCTTCTATCCTTTGATAGAATATTCATATAACGTCTTTAAATCCTTTTGAGGAAATTTGAATTGTTACCATTCAGAGAGATGTATAACATACATGAGTTGGATAATGTAGAGTGGTGGATCTAACAACAAATTGCTTGAACTAGCCTTTGGAGGAACTAAGGATGACGATCTTTGGCAGCTTGATACAAAAGTTTGAGAGAAGATTGAAGGGATGGAAAGAGCTACATCTTTCAGGAGAGAATTACTGTGATATAATCAACAATGTCAACCATTCCTATTCTTTTGCTGTCCACATTCCCTATCCCCACTTAAATTAGCAAAAAGAAAGTTGTTCATTGGTCGGCAGTGAGACTCAAATATAAGACCTTTATCTGCTCTATTACCTTGTTGGATTGTGTATATCACCTCATTTACAAGTTAAACTGTTAAAAATGGGCATTCAATTTTTATTCTGTGTCACAAGTTAAAGTCCCAGCATGTATAGATGGTTAGACTTCTGGCTGGCTGATGCACACTTGTATTTGTAAGAATAAAACTGCTGATTTATCCCCCCCTCCGCCCCCCCCCCCCCCCCAAAAAAAAAAAAAAAATCCTGCTTTTCGTGTATGTATAGTCAGCGGAAGCTCACAGTGTAGACTTTTATCTTCCAGTATGGAGGGAGAGAAAAAGAACTAAACATAAATGTGACAGTTTGCTATCAACATTAGTCAACAATTTGCTGTTAATGTTGTCCTATTGTATGGCAATTCATCCAGGAAGGGTGTTATTTGCATTGCTGTATATGTTTTACCAATTTTGTTAGGTGGAAAATGTCTAACCATCTAATTGTCTTCTTTTAGGTTTGGGCCAAGGGAAAGTAAGAAGGCAATGATGTATAGTGATACAGGACGCTTAAATTGTAACATTAGTTACACAACTTTTGCCACCCCTGATCATGGACAGGTATATCAAGGATGGAACAGAGTTCCCCTTTTATCATTCCATCTCCTTGTCATTGATGCTCTGTGATTAACTTCCATGTCTCTAACTGAAGTTTCACTTATGTTAGGGATCAGACAACAAGGAGCTTTCCTCAATGCTACATAAAGCTTTAGAGGGTGCTATAATTCTGGAATCCTTCCCAAAGACTACTGTGGATGTTTTTGCTTTGGTATTGGAATCTGGTGGAAGTAAGTTTTGAATCCTAGCTTTATCTTTACATTTGTGGTTTATTCGCAATCCTCTATAGTACAGGTATTGACTTGAAACTGGGAGAAGATTATTCTTGGATATCTCAAGAAATGAAAAAAAGGACCTTGTATGATAAAAGATTAGAGGAAGGAGCACGGAAAATTGTTAACTCTGTTTTTGTCATGCATCAAAGAAGTACTTGTAGGGTTGCAAAGGGGTATAACTTCTATCCTAATCAACTAGTTTGTTTCAGAATCAGTACTTCTTTCTTACTGAAGAATGGGTACCTTTTTCAGGATTAGTACCTTTTCTTAGGCCAAGAGGTTAGAGCAAGATCCTGAATTTTACCGGTCTTATGATATGTGTCAATATTTAGGGTAGATAAAAGAATTAAGTTAGTTGGATTAGATTGTTATCTCAGTTTGCTATACTGTATATTTTGCCTTCTGGTAAGTATACTTGTATTTGGCTTCCAATTTTGTGCATTTTCCATAAATAGGCTATTGGTATTAGATTGGGGTTGTGAGATTACTTCTGAGTACTGATGACTTTTGAACTAACTCAATAAATGCTTTGCCATTACAAACTCTTTGTTTTGCTTGCAGGTGATCTCCCTGTGGTCATATCATGTGCTAGTCTAGCTTTAGCAGATGCGGGAATTTTGCTGCATGACTTGGTTGCCTCAGTTTCTGTGGTATGCATCAGACTATTGCTCGTTAATTCTTTATTATCTGAGTTTACTTAGGAGGAATAGAAGCCCAGACGGTTGCTGTTGTTTTCATTTAATTGCAGTAGAAACTCCACTTCTGATATGATAAAAAAATACATTTCCTCGCCTTAAGCTACAAGCTCATCCTTACTTGGTATGCTCCCAAAAAGATTTTGATATCCTTTGAAATATGTATTTGTGCAGCCTTAGGAAACTTGTTGTTGAGGAATAGTTGAAAGTGTAAAAGTTTTGGTGTATGCCATATCGTGTCTAGTGTTCGCTATATTCCAAATTGAATGGTAGGTTTCTTTTGGCGCCATTCCTAATTCATGTCCAACATTTTTTTTTTTTGAGGAAGGTAACATTGTATTATATATCAGCTCAAAGACTGTTAGGGTAGCCATATTTTTACAGAATCCAAAAATGCAAAAGTATGTTCATCATCTTACACGTAGGGGTGTTTATGGATCGGTTTGGTTCAGTTTTAACCAAAACCAAGATCAAACCAATCATATCCATTTGGTTGGTTCAGTTTTTGCTATTTCGTTTTTTTTCTCCAGTTTTTGTCATATAAAATATAAACTCAATCTCTCTTTGCTATAGAATTCTGACAAGTCAATTATGTTTAGTAAGAATTGAACAAATTTATAAACATATGATCTATTAAAACATCTTCATTGGAGAAACGTTTTCGTATCACATCATAGTTATTTTTTTAATCTAACAATTGTCTTTTATTTATATATTCTTAAGAGCTTAAAATTTTAATAATTAAACTCAAAGATCAGTATGAACCCTAAATAATGATATGCTCTCATTTAATTTTAAAAATTACAATAAAACACTATCTCAAAATCGAGAAAGACATAAGAGTTTAATAGATCTTGACTAGTGAATATTGAAAAATAAAGAGATTGAAGCATTTCAACCCACTTGATAAAAGAAGGATCATACACATTGGAATCAAGCATTATTTAAAGTAAATAAAATTGCTGCTCTATAATAGTTCTATTAACTGGGCGAGATAGCTTAGCGGTGAAGGGTGTACAGAATGTCTCATTGAACTAGAGTTCGAGTCTTGCTGCATGCGTTTTTGCCTTCCTTGAGCCGAGAGTCTTTGGAAGCATCTTCTCTACCCCCACAAGAGTAGGGGTAAGGTCTGCGTATACACTACCCTCCCCATACCCCACTATGTAGGATTGCATTGGGTATGTTGGTGTTTGTAGTTGTTGATCTCATGAGTAGATCACAAATATTTCTTAAAGAAAACCCTATATAAAGTTCTTATAATATATATGAAATAGATATATTTATACGTCGGTTTGGTTCTGGTTTTCCTTGCTCAATAACGAACCAAACGAAACCAATTATGTTCGGTTTTTTAATCGATTTGGTTTTTTTCCATTTGATTCGGTTTGGCCAAGCCAATTATCATTCCAAAAAGACACTCTTCTGCCGTTGCCAATGTTGAATCCAATTTTTGTAACAAAACTGGGCCACTGTGATCTGACAGTTCTCCAAGTGCTTACCCCATAAGAAGATTTCACTGTACTACACCAGTGACCCTCTTGACCATATTTGTTATTGATTACTTGGCTCCATAAAGCTTATTCTTCAACATTGTATCTCCATAACCATTTCATTAATAGACTCTTATTATGTATCCTTGTGTTCCTGATGTCAAGACCTCCTTCTTGTCCAATTCCTAATGGAATACTTTATCCCCTAATTTGTAAGTCAAATTTTTAATGGGTCGTACTTCACAGTTCCCAGTATCTGTATAAAAAAGATCTATCAACGTACATTTGGGGCTCACTCGTCTTAAGATAGTCATGTTAGTAAAATATTTAAAGGCGGTGTTTTTCTTCTAAGAATTCAGTAAGGTTGAGCTATGCCTTTCAATTTGAAGAGGGGGGGGGGGGGATTACGCAGCGACTACCATCTTCTGGGGAAGTGAAGAAAGTGTACGAACCCTGTAACATTCAGTCTGTATTTAGCAATTGATCTCTTGCTTTGAATCCATTATATTTTTGCTTCGTTTTTTAACCGGGGGGGGGGGAGGGGAGGAGGAGGTACTGATTGGGATCAACTTGAAAACACTGGTTATGATTATGTATGCTGTGTGGACTGTGGTTATTCCTTATGAACAACACGACAATAGGAGTAGAAAATTACGCGAGTATAATTCTCCACCTGAAGTATTGATGAATGTTGCCGAGATTATACAAAATTTCTCACATCTGGTTTTTTCATGGTAAAGCCTGGATTTGATAACTCTTTCTGATGTGTTTGCTTTTAACTGGACCTGAGCATATAGAGGAGATTGGCAGTGCATTCAAAGAAAGCATGAGAAATAATCAGTTACCTGCCCAATTACTCTGTTTTGAGCTCTTCTGGTCCTGGAACCTTCTACTGATATGGTGACAGGTTGAGGCTGATGACTAGTGTTGTGCTTCCATAACACCTTCATCAGTTGAAATTGAGCATGTAGTTGTGTTATAAGCTCCATATGCATTTTTCATCTGTCCAAGTGTGTTTTCCCTCAAATGTAATCCATTGCAGTTAGGGGTGGTAAACCGAATTGCCAGGAGAGCATGATCCAAACACACTTGTTTTTGAATCGATTCCTGCTTTTTTTAGTAGTTAGTTGAATGGAGTAAATGCGCACTAAAACAATGTCTAGGCAACTGCCACACTATGGCGATTGAAGAACTTCAGTTATATAATCATCTTTGGGCTGACAGCTCAAAAATGCATCCTCTGAAGTGTCTGCAAAATTTCATTATCTATACAAGAGTTTCCTATTTTAAAGTGTGAAGAGAATGAATGAGATGGAAGAACTTGTGAGTCAAGATTTGGATAAAGATGAACACGGCTTTTTAAAGTAGTGTAGTACCAGCAACTGGGAGAGTGAATGCACCTTCTAAGAAATGCCGTAGCAGTTGCACTTCCAGAATATGAGTCAACTTAGATCCAGCTGTTAGCTTTTCCTGTATCCCATTGGAAATGCACTCTTAACTCCTGTCTTTGCCTTGTGACCATAAGTCGGCAATAATGGCAATGATTTCATGTTGTTCTTAGTCGAAGTTTACCTATAAGTATAAGTAAGTATATTTGTATAGGAATTTGGTAATAAGTGTTTGTCAGCTAATCATCATCGAGACTAGAAGAAACATTGTTATCGGCAGGTCAAGCTAGTTTTAAAGTACTTGAAGAATTGGTTATTGAAGCCTGAATTAGACTCGGTTATGGTTCACTAATGGAATGAAGGTTTAGAAGCCTTTATGGATGTGTACTCTTAAGGCATAATATCATGCCATCTTTATTACAAATAGCATGGCAACTTTCAAATGATGGGACATGTAATCATATGATACCATAGGCTTTTCCAGATTCTCAAATATTCAGGGTCTCCACTGAATTTTCAGACATCTAATTCACTTCTTTTTCTGGTATTCTAGTCTTGTCTTGGAAAGAACCTCGTCATTGATCCCATTTCTGAGGAAGAAAGCTACCAAGATGGAAGCTTAATGATTACTTGTATGCCTTCACGTAATGAGGTCACTCAACTGTCTATAACTGGAGAATGGTCAACACCAAAGACTAATGAGGTATGCTATTTGCTGGGCAGTTTCATCTAGATTACTAAATTACGTCCTGCTTCATCTCTCGTTTTGTTTTATATTTTCATATACAGACCAGAGATTGCACTTCACATTTGTCTCTTAGCTATCTGTTCTCCTTCTTAACTGTAAATTTCCCAGCGAGCTACTTAAATTATTTTCAAAAGGTTCACCGATATGATCCTGACACATTTTTGGAGCTAGGCATGACTATTATTTTGATCTTTTAAATGCAGGCAATGGAGCTATGCCTTGGTGCTTGTTCCAAACTGTGTGAGGTTATGCGATCATGTTTGAAAGATGCTGTTACTGATTCAAAAGAATAGACCATGGTACGTGTGTAGGTCAAAATTACAGAATTAGATATTAGTTTGCTCCTACCAGGCCGGTAAATTTGCAATTCCAGATTAAAGTTTTCCACACTGCCTGATTTTTCCCTGTGAAATTTGTCAATCAAAGGTTTTGGTTTGCTAATTAGGTTCTCGGTTAGAATGCTTGATGATAATGAAGCATTTTTAGATATATTGGCACTAATATTAAAATGAAGCATTTGTTTAAATATTCAGTCAAGGTCTAGTATAGCAGTAGAAATACTTGTTGAAAAACAAAGCAGATGCCACACTAACTGCCACAGTATCGCCATAAATACCAAACGGATGGTTATTGTTGTTACAGTCACATTGCCTTGTAATATTGATGGAATTGAACAGGCATTTCTTTGTGGATCCTTTACTCTCTGGCGGTCAAAATATCCATAATCACAGACGGCTTCTCAAGACTGCACACATATCTCCAGCACGCTTCTTGCCTCTCAATTGATAGAAGATACCAGCAAGCTCCCAGTACCTTCATTTGCGAAAAGCAAAATGGCTGCTTATATGTTTAATTTTTTATGGAGGGAGGATTTCAGTTTCATAAACAAACCAATTTTCATAAGACATGAATGATTGTGACGCCTATGATGCGAGGACAGCTGGTGAGGGCGGATTAAGGTGAATGACTGGTAGACTTATAGGCTGGGAAGTTTTTGAAAATGGGGTTGTTTATAATACCATAGGCAAATCCCATGTTGGAAAGGGAAGAGAAAGTGAAATGCTATATAAGACAAAGCACAATTTCACATGGTGTGCATGCTTTCGGCTTGATGTGGCATAGCCAAAAATTTGTGAGGTTTGTTGGCCAAAACAGACAATATGTACCATGGTCTTGGACTGTGAGAAAGATATAAACTCATTTGTGTACTGCAATAGGGAAATGAACTTCATATGTACTAGAAAATATCTAGTGCAGTACAGCATTATTTTAGCATGAGATGAATCATCTACCGAACAGAAAGCTCTGAATTCACTTACATGGCTTGCTAACATGTAGAGCATCAGGTTGTAAGCAGCTCCAGCCCATGCTTTTCTGTCACAACACCATTTGATGATTTGGGATGACAATGGAAATATGAGATAAAGTCTAGGGAGGTAGTAAAAAATGACACTGAATCGTCCCTTCAATTAGGGATAACAGCCCGAATTAATGCCTGGAAACGTGACAAAGCAATAGATTACTTTCAAACAAGTTCGATTTCATTCTACTAAGGGTAATAGCAAGTACACATGTTTCTAGTGATATCAATCAAGGAACCGTTTCTCAAGTATCTTAGTGCTACCTTTGAAGCATCTATAACAAGCTGTCCTCTCCCAAATACTCGAGAAGATTGAGCAACATAAGCAGTTCTAAATTGAAAAAAAATCTGAATCATGTACTTCACCTTAATCACATTATCTCCATTAGTTGTTGCGTACTTTGTTGCTTCAAGATCATGTTGAAATCTGAAGTTATGTCAAAACGGATATTTAGTAAAATAACTTAAGACCATGTCATATATAGTTTGATCAATTTGCTGGTACGAAATGAACATAATAGCTAGAAAATGAAAAATACATGTTTTTGGTGAACGATGGAAAATATTTTTAGGAACAACATTTTCTACCAAAAGAGGAAAAATGACTTCCTTCACTTTTTGTACGGAATTCACTTTTCGTCACAATTATCTCAATTCTGTACTTCATATGTGTTTTAACCAATATTAGACATTATTTTTAATCATTAATACTTAAAAATTTCATCAAAACATTTTTCAAAAAATTATTTTGCATTCTCCAATCGCTCACCAGAAAATATTTTCTTCCATCATGTCAAACACATGGATATTAAGTTTCATACGAAATAAAATGATGAAAGAACTCAAAGGAGTCTGACCTGAATTACCATAAGCCAGGACACTGATTAAAAAAATAATCTCATGTAGGCTTCAGATACTATAGTTTATCATCTGTAGAACATAGAAAAAGATAAGTCTGTCACGATCACGAAATAATCACTTGAAAATGACTTGTAATGAATTGTAAGCCACCAAGAAAAAAAGAGAGAACTAGCTTGTTTTCTTTCGGCAGAAATCATGTGGAAAAAAAAGAAGTAAAATACATATAGCAGTTAAAGTAATAACGACTCCATAATATATATTTTAGACGAAAATTTCAGGTCAAACATGTGACAGGTTGGCACCCGGTGCCGTACTGGCCCGAACAAACCATTCTGTAACTCGTGATAGTTCGACATAAACTAGAACATACATAGACTAACTTGGCTAAACCCATTCTTTCTGTAAATTATCATGGGCCAACATGGCCACAACTCGTTATACTCAAGACATATCTATATGTACGAGCTGAGGAGGCCACTATGAGTATTTACACCGAACAACCCAGAAGGAAATATAAACGAAAGCCGAACCGGCCTGGTAAAGTAGGAATACCATAGCCATGCCCTTATAGATATGGTACATGCGTATATAATGTCATTACTCGTTTACATATATACCTACAATGCATGAAGAACCTTTTAGGATCATTAGGACATCTTTCGGAATGACTTAATAGTCGTTCATCCTCCAATTATGTTATGAATATTAATATTTTTATCGTATGCCTCAATAGGGACTTAGGAATATATTTAGATATGCTTTGAATTACATTTTATAAAAATGAATAACATAGACATCCTTAACTACTAAAAGTAGAACCATTTATGGAATAACATTACGGTTACTTTTTGTCACTTGGATCATGCCAAAAGAACGAAGGATTAACCTTAAGATACCTTTGTTGATTACAACTCAATATATACTATCGGTAGTACCTCAATCAACATCAAGGTATTAGAACTATGGTTAATACCATTGAAGAACTCAAAAAAAAAATTCTAAGCTAGTAGCTCTCTTACGGAAAATTGGGCAGCACTTTCCTTATTTTCTTACTTCCCCGATTCAAAACCGCACCAAAAAACAATATCAACAACCAGCCTATCCATTCAGCCCCTCAACAATGTAAGTACAATTCCACATTTCAAACAATAGTACAACGAGCGACAAGCTCGATTTATGATTAAACAACTAAAGTTTAAGACCCCTTCTTTCTTATAGCATTTATTAACAATACTAACCACAACGTATTCAATTATCCCTACTGATTTTTAGCTATAATACTATTTTAAAATGACTCCATAAGAGTCTCAGAAGTTCATCAACTCAAAACTGATTTTTCAGATTACTAAAACATGTTTTCGACTTGTTTTTTTCTTTCAATTCGAGCAACACAACCAACAATACATAATTAAGCCTCTTCTCATGTAAACCACCCATGAATTCAACTTAAAAATAAGTTCGTAATACCCTAGCAAAGATGCAATAACAACAAAAACATGCAAATCTGTAAGGCCCCGTAAATTTTTTTAAAAATCCGAAATCTCGTAGTGCCAAGTTAAGAATATGTGTTCGGACTTTTTGGATTGATCTGTGCATTAAAAGTTAAGAAAAAATAATTCTCAGAAGAGCGCGTTTCTGCGGCCGCATAATAGCAATGCGGGTCGCATAGCTGCCGCAGAGTGAGACAGAATGTTGGCTAATTTTGAGGACAACTATACGGCCAATTATGCGATCGCATAATCGATATGCGGGCCGCATAGTCGTCGCACAACCTCCTTGGGATTTTTGCGAAGGGCAGTTCTGCGGTGCATTATGCGACCGCAGAACTGATATGCGGATGAGTCTGGGTTCCTATTTTCTAAATTTTAAAACCCGACCCCATCCTGTTAAAAATACCCTATTAGACCCTCTTGCGCCATTTTCTACTACATTTATAGCTTGTTTGGCCAAGCTGGAGAAATCAGCTTATTTTGAGAAGTGCTTTTTTCAAAAGTGTTTTTTTTCAAAAGTACTTTTGGAGAGAAACAATTTGTGTTTGGCTAATCAGTCTGAAAAGAACTTTTGAGAAATAATTTGTGTTTGGCCAAACTTTTTAGAAAGTGCTTTTAAGTGTCAAATTACGAATAAGGACATGAATAGATTTACTTAATAATTAATATTATAAGTAAATAAATAATCTCAAAATTTTGTTATTACATGCAATAATTAAAAAAAACATTTTATTTAAGTAAAATATGAAAATAAAATTAAAAAGTACTTAATTCTTTTAATATAAGTTAAATATATTAAAATTCCTTCAACAAATATAAAAGCATTCACCCCTGAAGTCACTATATATTAGAAAAGTTTTCCTAAAAATAAGAAGAAATATTTATAAATTAATATCCTAAGTATTAGGTTTAAGGGTTATTTTGGTATATACTATATTTTGTTAAGGGTATTTTAGGTAAGAAGAAAAGCCAAAACTGCTTATGCTTTTGGAAAGAAGCTACTTTTTCTGCTTCTCCGAAACTGCTTCTGCTTCATCCCAAAAGCACTTTTTCCCCCAAATAAGCTTGGCCAAACACCTCAAGTTAGGAAAAAAAAGTGCTTTTGGAAAGAAAAAAAAAGCACTTTTGGCCTCTTGAGAAGCTTGGCCAAACAGGCTATTAGAGTGAGAGAAAAAGTTCTAGAGGGAGAAAGCGATTCTCACCAAGTCACTATTCAATCATTGCCCAAATATTTGGAGATTATCAAGTAAAGTTACTAAGCTTTCATCCTAAGAGGTAAGAACTTGTGCCCTAACCTTTGATTTCGAAATTCCTATTAAAATAAGTAATTAACAAGTGGGTTCATGGGTATAAGGGTTGATTATCTTGCATGCATGTACGATAAAAGGGTATGGGGAGATGTGAACTAAAAATGTAACAAATGGGGTGTAGGATGATAGAATCTCTCACAAAAAGGTCTTAAAATCATAATACACACTTAGTGCTTGATAATGTGCTCAAATGAGCTAGAATCTTGATTATCTCTCTAATTCTTCGTTCAACTTGTAATTCTCATAAAATAGATCGAAGTTGGTAAGAGTTCCAGAATTATTGTAAGAATTTAAGGAAAGCTCTATTGAGGTATGTATGGTTAAAACCCCCTTTTCTTAGAAATTGAGCTCCATCGGTGTCCATGCAAATGTTGTAAGCCCGAAATTTAATTGATGTAGTACTTGTTATTTCAAATGAATTGGTGTTGCAAGAATATATGTGAAAGGTGTGTCTCAATGTGTTCAATATGCTATTCTTGGTAAATTGAGGATGTGGGAAGAATGTGAACTATGTGCTAAAATGCCTAAATTTCAAGTCAAGTTTAAACTGTGGTTATAATGCCAAACTATGTGAAATCATATCTATGCTTACAACCTGAATTGCTCTCGTATGTACCCATTATATTAAATTGTAAGGTTAATGTTGAAAGTGAAAATGATGTGAAATGTGGCCTAGTGCTAAGTATGATGTGATAACTGTGGCCCCAAGTTCCGATGAACTGATATATGTGGAAAAAAAATTTGAAGTGAAATGATTGATGGAAAAGGGAAACGTCTTGGTAAGACGGCTTAGCCGATCGGGCGCCATGCTGCACACATGGTGGTATTATGATGATATTGAAATCGGAAAGTGAGAATGAAATTGTGATTGAGGTATAAGTCTCAAATGAGGCAGCTTAGCCGATCGGGTCGTGATCGGACTCCGCGCAAGAAATTGGTGGTATTGTGGATGATGATGCAACAGTTTTAAATATCCCAACCTAAACCTATGGAAATTATGTGAAAGCTATGTGATCCCTTTTATTTGATGATGTGGTGATTGTTTAAAGCTTTTGTTGATCCTTATGATTTCTTTATTCTTGTATGGATGTTCTTTCTAATGAGATGGTGTTTAGTTATACATACTAGTACTATTCCATGGTACTAACGTCCCTTTTGCTGGGGGCGCTGCATCTTTGAATGGATGTAGGTGGTTCCATAGCAGGCAGTGCCGACCGCAGGTAGCGGAGCATCCTCCTCTCAGCAATCTTGGTGAGCCCCTCTTTTTCCAGGGGTTATGCAATATATCTTTTGTTATAAATTACCACTTTTTGAGGTATAGTCGGGGCCTTGTTGCTGGCATTATCATCACTGTATTTTGTATCTTTAGAGGCTCTGTAGACGTTTGTGTGGGTTATGTACGGGCGTTGGATAGGTGACTGGACTATGTTGTAATTCTAAACTCTTGTTCTTCTAAACTGTAACTGTATGAATTTTGGAAACATAATTATGGTTTAAGGGTTGTAATATAAAATGAACTAGCAATGTTATACGTACGATCTTTCCTACTGTCTAGATAAATGAAAGCATATTTTCTTGATCATAGTGAGTTGGGTAGAAAGTGTCCAAAAGGCTTGCTCGGTTGGGTTCACTCGATTGAGCGCCGATCGCGCCTCCCAAGGTTGGGGCGTGACATAATCCTTTCGATACTTATAAGTTCTAGTCCGTATAACCGAGCTACAACTGTAGAAATCTCTATATTTGTAAGTGATTTGGACACCTATTCATCAATTTGTAAGTGATTATGGACGCATAAGGCCGTGATTAGTGGTGGCAAAATGGATAAAAATATCCATCCATATTATCCACTGAAAGATGAGTTGGATAATAAACTTTTATAAATTGGTGAAATATGGATAAGATACATATTATCTGCTTTAAAAATGGATACTTAATGGACAACTAACAGATTTAACTTTTACATTTACAAAGACTTATATTCGGGGTTCCTCAAATTTGGGAGACTAGAAATTCTCAAAAGTGATCTTGTTCAAGAAGTCATGCATAATACATATGAGTATCCATATTATCTGCCGATTAACCTATTTTTTTATCCATATTTTATCTGTTCTTACGTTATCTGTTTTGACCCGCTCGTATCCTATCCGACCCGCCTGTTTGCCATCGCTATCCTTGATATTTTTATTTGTTATTTAGTACTAATTTATTGCACAGAAGTATTTAAACTAAATTGGGTGAGCTGTGTGAGTAGGGAATTGAAATCTAGTGGCCAAATTCGTACATCCGGTGAAATCTATTGGCCAAATTGTTTAAGTATTATTCTAATCACAAAATTTAGTTTAGGTATTTCTATTCATAAAATCATTCTATCGGGTATCTCCCAGGAAAATTTCTCTTAGTTTTTCCACTATTTTAATGTAGTAAATATATCTGTCACGATAAAAATTTACACCAACGTTACTAACCAATACTCCTTTCGTCTCATAATATGTGTCGTGGCTCTTTCGTGCACGCTCCTTAAGAAAGAATAATTTTTGACTACTTTACATTTATTAAATGTTTTCTCAATTTATGTGTCATCTCTATCAATGACATTATCCATATTTTTACTAAATGTGAATGCAATTGATTATTAAGGGTAAAAAAGGAAAAATATAATCAATTTTGTCTTGAACTTCTAAAATGACAAATAATTTGAGATAACTATTTTTAGTAACCACAACACATATTATGAGACGTATGGAGTATATTTGTTCTTGGTAAGAATTACCTTGAATTTTTCAGTGTAAATTAATATATCTTACACCATCAGAATATTAGACTTATGTTCATTACTACTCCCTCTGGTCCACAATAAGTGACCAATTTGCTTTTGACACGCCTATTAAGAAAATACTAAATTCTATACAAAAATACCTAGTATGACTAAACTATCCTTAATTAAATATTTAATGTGAGAAGTAAGAAAACTTTTAGGGATATGTATATAAGGGTAATTTTGTAAAAATAATTCTTTCCTGATTATATAAATGAACAATTATTTTTGACCAAAATAAAAAAGCAAATTGATCTTTTATTGTGGACCGGAGGGAGTAGTATTTATGTGGCATGAAGTTCCAGGGAGAAATTTAAAAATAGCCAGATTTACAACTGGTCATTCAAAAATAGCCCAGTTTCAAAAGTAATCGAAATTTAGCCACTTTTCATGTAAAGATAAATCTAAGCGAAAACACTGTTCAAAACCCGGAAAATACGCCCGTATATTATACTGGAGTTCCAGCATAAGTATGCTTGAACTCCAACATATTATACGGGAGTTCCAGGATAACTATCTTGAACTCCAGCATAATATACTGGAGTTCCAGCAAGTATAAATGTCTAGTATAATATACTGGAGTTTGGAGCACAGGTGCTCCAGTCTCCCGTATATTATACAGGAGTCAGCAAAGTATACCGGTTCAGCATAATATGCTGGAGTTCGTACACAGATGCATCAAACTCCCGTATATTATGCGGAACCGGTTTCTATTGCAGTAAAATAGTGGCTATTTTTCATTGACTTCGTAAACGGTGGCTATTTTTGAATGACTAGTCCGAAAAATTGCTATACTTGTTTTTTTAACAAGTTCCATGATGGCAAGAAATTTACGTACTTTTCAGTTTCAAAGTTTTAACATTTCAAAAAAGCCAAACGTCTTCTACCGATCTCTAAGGAAGGATCCCTTCTCATCTGAAAAATTCGGTAAGCTCATGAAAACTCTCATCTTTCTTCACTACTGTTGAAAATGACGATTGTTTCTCTACCGAGTTTTCTATGCATTCTCAACAGTTCAATTTATGTTATAGTTTCCATGGCCAATTCCACAAATGATATTTTATCCAAATAGGTCTCGTTCGCTTAGTGAACAAGTTATAATGTGGGGATTATAAGTCGTTTTGGCAAATGAATTTGTTCCAAATTTGGAAAGCATATGTTACTTTTTTCTAAATTCACCATTATTGCCCCAGTTAGTGGCGTGTCAATCAGTGAGGATAAAAGGTAGTTTAGACAAATAAATACTCTTATAATTAATCCTAATAAATGTTCTTCTTAAGGGTGTGCAAAAACTTTAAGAGACAAATAATTAATATGGACGCAAATAGTAATATCCGTTTACCTGTTTGTCCAGAAATTAGGAAAATCCTAACTTATGTCTGGTATTCATTAGCAGTCTTATTGGATGAGTGTTTAGGGAGCTCTAGTTTCTTAAAGAAAACAGATATTGGGATTAAATGAGCTCAAATATAGAGTGAAACGAGTCAGATGATTCATTAAGCCGACCTCAGCTAGTTTCGGATTGACAAGTATGAATAGTTATTGAATGATTTTGGATCCATTTCATTGCAATACTCAATAATTTAGAGTTCTTTAAGACTAGAGGTTCTCTATATTGTCTATCGGGCATACAAGTCTCTAAAACAGACTTAAAAACCTCGTAGCAAACACCTGGACCTAATGTAAGTATAAATCTCAATCAGTTGGTATCGCTTGTATGCAGAGGCGGACCTACACTATAAGTTGAGGGGTCACCAGCACCCAGAAACTTCGGCAAAAGCTCCATAGATACTTGCAAATGTCTTAAAAATATAGTCAGATATTGGCATAGGCTCCCGTACCAATCGTTATGAGTAGTAATAAATTATATTGAATGTCATAGTGCTCCCGCGACCGCCAAATCCTAGGTCCGCCTCTGCTTGTATGGATCTATTTGCCTCCATTATGTTTTATTCATTAAACTCTGAGGTTAAAGATGTGAACACTCTCATATTGATGCCATGATTAATAGGATTCATCCTTCAGGAATGTCAAGATTACATTCTTAGAAAGTGGAGGATGTTGAGGTTGCTCAAAGAATTGGTTTCTGCTTATTACTGCCGAGCTTTGTGTTGAGCAACTTTTATCACAATGGGAACCTTATATCGCAGGTTTGTGAACAATATTTATGCTGGAATCAATTTCACCAAATATTTTGTTTGGAACTGAAGCTTATGTCGATGCATATACCTTAGAATTACCTTCCTTGTCTTCTTTCTTCTGATTCAGTGGGGCTTTCAGAAGATCGAACGATAGAGGCAGACTTGTTATAACAACAATCATGGGAATGGTTTTTGGATATTTTATTGGCATTTCATCTCCATATGTTTCTCTAACAAAGGTAATTAGCCCAATCTTTCCATATTTGCTCTGATGTTATTTAAGAAATTTTTGTCATTCCTCGTAATTTTTGGTGTTTTTTGCAGATTACTTTACCTTCAAGTCTTATGTCATCTCTTGATGTAGCCTTTGGTGATGACCATCGTAGACCTTCAATTGAACGCTTTTTTCCAGAGAATCTGGTAAATCCAAAGGTATGTATTTCACTTGGATCCTTTACATTATTCTCACCTTCAACTTCCCTATGTTGATTCACGTGTATAATCATGTGATGGAATCTCATTATGACTTATCTAGCAAAGTCTCCAGTAAGAAACAAATGGTGTTAATTTGGCCAGCAAAATCCATGTAAAACTCTTTGAATCGGCATCTTTATGCCTTATGGTGTTGAATTTTGAGCACTTGTGAAATTCCATATAACAAAATCAGACAGCCAAATGGATCAATTGCGCTAATACTACTTCTTAATTAAATGTGCGTCCATCATTATGTCTATAAATATCTACTTTCATTATTTCCTTCATTTTCTGAATGTCAGTTTCTGGTGTCTAGAAAAAAATGTTGTATTTTGTGCTTTTGTCACACTAGTCCTGGATGGTATCTACATAGTCTTTTTTAGAACAACTCTTTGAAGTAAACCTGGCTCAACAAGATGCACAGATTTATTGTATTGGGTCACTAACTCACTACAAAGTTTTATGTGGTTTTTGCAAATTGACTGATTTCAATTAGGCCATCTGCTCCTGTTTTGCAATTAAAGTTTGCGGTAGTGAATGTTGGGTTCACTGTCTGTATCAAAGCTGGTTAGTTTTGAGCCAAATCTTGGTAAAATTGAATGCAAGGGTAGGTGCATTAAACCTTTCTTGATTATTTATTCTTAAGAAAAGATGTGATGTTAGGATTGGTGCCAACTGCAAAGATTTATTATAAAACTTATCCTATAACAATATATAGAATAACAAAATTATCCTACGTAGGCTATTTGTATGCTTACTGCTAAGGCCTTAGCATAGCAGTTAAATTACATCCAGTCCGGCTTAATCTTTTTCTTGAAAGTGCCTGAGAGAACCATCAATTTCACATAACTCATTTATTTTGAACACGATTAGTTTGGAGGTTGAAAATAATTGGCATCATATAAAAGTTGCAGACTAGAAACTGTTTCCAGAGAAGGCGTTCCTCGCCTATCTGCCTAGCTTGAGTAGCGGGCAAATGAAAAGTGATAAACATTATCATTATCAGAGCCCAATCAATTTTGTAGTCTAATTTTTGGATTAGGATTTGATAAAATCTGCTTTTAGCTTGTGCTCGACTGCCGAGTGAAGAACCGTGCTAATAGCTTAGATGTTCTTGTCTATTGTAACTTTATTTACTGGAATAGTTTATATGACCACAGACATAAATGCAAGAGAATTCCTTATCTTAAAATGAAAAAAATTACAAGAGAACTAGTTGTGAGTATTGTAAATGGTTAAAGCCTGCTTTATGGCAGTTGTTGGATCTCAACAGTAGAGTTTCTTATAGTTATTCAGTCTCCATATCCCTGTAGAGGTTTCAAAGTGCTTTAGAGACTTCGGGGTAGTATGATAAACAATCATTTCAATGTTATATTAAGGAGTAGAAATATGTCAAATGAGTGGAGAAGCAAATATCTTGGTTCCCACATATAAGAACAACGGAGATATTAAAAATGGTGGGAGCTTTCATGGTATTAATACGACGAGCAATATTATGAAACTTTTGGAAGACGGATAGAGTATAGTGGTGACCGAGAATCAAATTGAATGTATGCATGGTATACACTCAACTAGATAAATCATATTATAGCGTGCAATATTCTGTATTCTTGAGAAGAAAGCAATGCATAACAAATATATAAACTCCACAGAAGAGATGAACAAAGAAGCAATCACAAGGAAGGAAATACAAAGGAGTTCCCCCGTAATAGTGGGTTTACTCCTTAGAGCTGCCTTGCACTTTTACTTATTTTTCAGTAGTTATATATGAGCGGATCAATAATATACAGAATGTGGTAAGAAGTTCAATGGTGCATGCTATTTGCAACTGATATTATGTTAATTAATGATAATAGTCGGTGGGTCAGATAAGAGTCGGAATTATTTAGAAACACTCGAGAGAGTAAAGAATTTAGAAAAATAGAAGTAGACAAATTAATGCATTGTAAGTAAGCCTCATCAAACAATAAAGTCGATATGAGATTAGATGGATTATGCTGGATAGATACAGACAATTCAAATACCTAGATTAGTCTTTTAAGAGAATGGCAATGATAGATAAAGATTTGACATAAAGTTAGAAAAAAAAGATATGAAGGAGTTCTATGCTAAGAAGATACCAGCAAAGCCAAGTTCAATATAACGATTGTGAAACCATCAAGTTATGTGGACGTAAAATCCAAACACACTTACAAGGTGTATTTGGTAGAAATGAAAATAGTCAGATGCATGCGCGGTCATACAAGATTGGATAATATTAAAAATTGTCACTGATAGTGCAAATACTTCCATTTGAGATGGTTTGACTACATTCTGTGTAGATTCCCCATTGCACCAGTTCTAGTTGCTATAATATGATGGTTGAATGTGATAAAAGGGAACAAGTCTCAAAAAGGAAATTTTCGCAAAAACCTTACAATGATGCAAACTCAGCTTAGAATAGAACATTATGGAATTTAAGGGTCCATAGGAACGATATCAACTAGTTGGTATTAAGACATTCTTCTTACATCTCGTTAGATCAGGTACTCTGTTGAGAGTCTCTTTATTCTGGAATTAGAGACTTGAACATCCATGTATGGGCAACTGGACATAGTAACATCATAAAATTCAAAAGCACCATGTGGTGATTGAGATGTTCTTATAGTTATACGCTGAGCTCATATTCTGAAGTATCCTAACTTTTTCTAGTTACTGGTTCAATAACAAAATTGGTAGTTGCTTGGAGACATATGAGAAACTTGATTATATACTTGCTGGTTACATGATTATTTTGCATATGTAAAGGAGTTAAAATATATGTTTCAGCTGTCTTGATAATTATATAGTTGAATCAGAGCATCTCTAAATTATTAATGCTTTTGATTTTCTAGATATATGTTCCAACAAATCCCCGTGGTGCAGAGTCATTGCCACCAAGGATCGTTGTGTCTGAATCAGATTTTTACTTGAGAAGGTTGTGGGGTGAACCAAGTAAGGTATGATGCAGATATATCAAATAATCATTGGTTAACTCCGATTTTGAAAAAATAAAGAAAAAATGAAAAGGAATGTCCATTATATATTGTATGATACCTGCATTTGACACTTGTGGAAAAAAATGGACACTTCAACATCCTGCCTTTATAAGATGCTGTTGCATGTCTATGTTATGAGTTTTTGGATTAAACATCAGCGACACCGGTTTCTGGGTAAGTTTTGGTTTCATTTGCTTGCTTATTATATATTTAGCAGTGTGAGGCTGAAGGCAAGGACTTTAGCTCAACCCTAGGCTGTCATTCAAGTTTTTACTTCTCTAAAAGAACGACATGTGCTTCCAGCTTTGCATTATTTTAAAAGACAATAACCTTTTCTATTGCAATGCTTTCGAAGAGTTATGGCATGCATCATTAGGACTTCTATATTAACGGAAAGGACAAGCATGTAGGTTTTCATCCTGGTGCTTTGCTTAGGTGCAGTTATCTTACAAATTTTGTCGAATTATCAGGACCTAACAAATAAGCCAAAGTACTTGGTGACATTTACTGTTGGTTTGAGTCAAATGAACAACATTGATGCAGCTGTTACAAAGGTAATAAAAATGAAGCGATTCCATTAAAAGGATATCTTTACTACTTTAGCTCTTTTACTTAACATTGCATCCTATGTACTAGTCTTATTTTCTATGCTTTATTTAGTTTTCAGATGATTTTCAAATTTTGCTTTTCCATTATGATGATCGAACGAGTGAATGGGATCAATTTGAGTGGTCCAAGCGAGCAATTCACATCAGCGTGAGGAAACAGACCAAATGGTAAGACTTTGATTTTAGGTATTAGCTTTGGGATTCTAAAGTCTTATCTATCTGATGCAACAATCAAACAGTAATGTGATGCGAGAACTTTGTTCTATTTAGGCAGTAGCCTCTTTTAACTAGCATATTTGGATCCATTGATTTTGTCCTACTGAGATGATAAATTGAACGGAAATTGAGGAAGTTGTTGGATATAATAATGTGGTCTTTTATTTTTTCCATCTAATATTGGTCTTTCCCTTTCCTTTATCAGGTGGTATGCAAAGAGATTTTTACATCCTGATGTAGTAGCCGCCTATGATTACATATTTATATGGGATGAAGACCTTGGAGTTGAGCACTTCAATGCAGAGAAGTACGCGCTATTCCCTGGATATTTTAGTTGGTTTGTCTTTTTCAAAAGTTAAAGCATCTGTGTTTCTCTTTATATATGTTGTTTCGGACTAATCTTGGCCGCCTGAGTATGCCAGGTATATTAGACTAGTTAAAAAACACGGCCTCGAGATTTCTCAGCCTGCTCTTGAACCCAACAGCGGATTGACATGGCAGATGACTAAGAGGAGGGATGATAGAGAAGTTCACAAGTAAGTACATTCTGTTGAATCCTTCCTCTGTTTCAAATTTTAATCTATTTTCAATTAATGTGGATGGAATGCCCGTATAAACTAGCTTATGTTCATTCACATGTAAAATTTTTGTGTGGATTGATCAACAGGAGTACAGATGAGAAACCAGGCTGGTGCAGCAATCCACGTTTGCCTCCTTGTGCAGCGTACTCTCTCTCTCTCTCTCTCTCTCTCTCTCTCACACACACACACACACACACTCGAGTAGTAGTCTCAAAATATTCTATTTTTGGAAAATCATACATGTTCTAAAAAAGATCATTGTCCAAATGAGAACTTGGGGTGTCTTGATCAAACTCAAGCAATAGCCTCAGAGTCCTAGTATATTCTTTATAGGATTTATCTTATTTATCAGTCTGATTTCCTGTTCAGTTTTGTGGAAATAATGGCTCCTGTGTTCTCTCGAGAAGCATGGCGATGTGTTTGGCATATGATTCAGGTAGTTCTTACTCTTGGGATCAGATGTGTCAACTGGCGATGTCTTTTTTTCTCGCTATAATCCTTTCAAGATGCAATTTCACCTGATCACGAGTGTCTTCTATTATTTCACATGCTATTAACACTGATTTTTTTTTACTTGAATTGATTATAGAATGATTTGGTGCATGGATGGGGATTGGATTTCGCATTGAGAAGATGTGTAGAGGTTATTACTTCTTAGTTCCTCCAGATACATTCTTGAATTGTAATAGAATAGTGGTAAAAGGAGAGCTGCACTGAAAAATTAGATACAACTGAGAATTATCTTCTCAGCTTAGACTAATTTGAGATATGATGGACACTTTGGCGAAATGTTAATTTGTTTTTAACATGGTTTGTGCAGCCTGCTCATGAAAAAATTGGTGTTGTTGATTCACAGTGGATTGTGCATCAATTTGTTCCTTCTCTAGGGAATCAGGTCAGTCAATGTTCATTTCCACAAAGCTACATTTTATTGATATAAGTAATAACTTTTTTAATATATGCGGAAATCCCCGATTAGGAAGTTCTTGATTCCCATCTTATGAGAACTCAAATCCATGAACAACGACCCATTAGCTATTTTCCCAACCAAGTTCCTATTGTCATTGTGAATTCTTCAGTCAGCCATCCAATCCTTGAATATGTAAAAGTTGAACTCAATCACCTGGAAATTTCCAAGTGCTTGAGATAATAAAGATCAAGCTTTTTGTTAGTGATTATAGCAGTTGAGCTCATGTGGACTAGTGTTATGGCAAGTCTGTGTAATACCACCAAAGCTTAATGGATGTTTCTGATCGAGAAAAAGGAAACGAAGACCATGCGAAAGCAACAAAAAAGGAGAGAAGAGGAACGGAAGGAAAGGGAAAACAGGGAATATTATTATTGTTTGGAATCATTAGGAATAAAAACAAAGAAATGAGTATGCTTAATAGGGGCGGAGGGAGAGTAGAAGCTATGGGTTCGGCCAATAGCTTTGGTCCAAACTATGTGTTTACATTAAAAAAATCATTGAATATGTACAAATTATTAATTTAGAACCCAGTAACTTAAAAGATTAGAATACTGAGCCCATAAGCTTCAAATCTTGGCTCCGCCTCTGAATTGCTCAATATGAATTATTTGTTCACAATCCCCAGGCCTGTTTATGGTTACAAAAAGTTTCATCAAATGGAGTCTCCTACCCTCTGATTCCACTCACTTTTGGACGGAAAAAGCATGTGTTCTTTCATCCTAATCCTTGACTCCCTAAAAACTGGTCACTATTAAAATAAAAAAAAAGCCTTATCTCTTAAATTCCTCTCCTTTCATTTATCTTCACTCCTTTCAATCTGAAGCATCTGTAAAAGAATCTACTCCTATGATTTTTTCTTGTTATGTATGTGATAATTTGTAAAAGCCGTGACTGATCGCTTGAAGCATCATCTAAAGAGGCTAGCTCAGAGACAATGGCGGATGCAACCTTTGTGTTGCAGGTTCAATCGGACCCAGTACTTTTACCAAAGAGTTTAAATATATATGTGAAAAATCACTAAAATTTTAACAAATATAAAAACTAAACCTATAATATCAAAAGTATAGTGAATTCAGTGCCAAAACCTCTGCAAACTAAATCCATCAAATTCATACCTTGGATACACCTATCTTTAGACAAGGAGCTAATTATTTCTTCCGTTTCGTCACACTGGGGTATGAAGATCTCCTTTATGTGAGGAAGAGAAATTATTAGGTAGCAGGGAGAAACTAGTGCTTCTTCGGATATGGTTATATGAACATTTAGAGAGTTATTCGTGCTTCTTCATATGTGACTATATATCCTAGTGCATGAAACTGTTCTCACCTAGTTTCTTTCTTAAAAGTTGTTATTACTGTTTCTTTTTGAGCTTTTGGGTGTCAAAGGAGGGGGAAGCAAGTATTTCCTAGGACTAAATTTGTGTTATATGGGATACAAAACTAGCTCATGAGGGGGGAAGCCACTGTTTCACGTCGTTTATTGGCGATAATTGGGATATTTACAAGCACCACTTATAATTGCTGGTAAAACCTTTACTGACGCCCGATACAATGGCAAATAACTCAATGCCGGTAAAGATTTTCGTAGCAAGTTTTATTGCAGCTAAATTATAGGGTATATTCATGGCCGCTATAAGTCTCTTTTGTTGTAGAATTCACAGATTACCTGAGTTACTTATCCTACTTAAGTTGGTCTTTTAATCATTCTTTGGCATGTTCCTGCTTCTTTTGTATTTTTTTTCCTTTTGGATTACAGGGTGAGTCTGAGAATGGTAAAGCTCCTTGGGAAGGGGTAAGCATATCTTTTGTCACCTGAAAATTTTATTGATAACTTCTGTAGGTTCTTTAACTTGATTAATGCCGACCCCAACTTGTTTGGGCCTGAGACATACTTATTGTTGTTGTACTGGAGGTTAAAATGGATGAATATCTGTATTGTAGGTAAGAGAAAGGTGTACAAATGAGTGGGCTATGTTCCAAGATCGTTTAGCCAACGCAGATGAATCTTATTTTGTCCAGCATGGAAAGAGTAGAGTATAACACTTCTGCAACTGTTTTTGCTTTTGAACGTTGTTTCTTTTTTCTCTCTTTTTTGCTTTTTTGGAGGGATATCTAATTCTTTTTACCATTATCTCTTTTTTGTTTTAATTCCTTTTACTAGTACTAGTAGAATAACCGTATGATCTGCAGCTAATGGACAACAGTTTGATACTGAAGGTGTCTTGTCTTGTGCATAGATACTACACCAGATTTTCAAGAAATTTTGTGCGTTTTGTTATCCGTTTCAGCTATATATCATTTTGGAGGGGCTGCCAAACCATTTCGGAAGTTGGCGTTTCAACAGTTAATAGAAATATTGGCGGATCTAGTTTGTAAGTTACAGGTTCACTTGACCCAGTATCTTTATATATGGGGCCAGTATTTTTATATATATCTTTATTAGAAATATATACACACACTAGTATTTATGAACGTGCGTTGCACGTTAATAATGGCACGTGATGATTTAAACATTTATTTATATGAAGGAACAATAAAATTTAATTAATGAGAGAAATTTTATGTATAATAATACAACAATTATCTAAATACCGAAAAATATTATTACATTAGCATAATGCATGAATTTAAAATAAAAGGACATCATCAAAACTTACACGAATGATCAATTTTTTCATGTTAATTAGATAATTATATATTATAGTTTAAAAATATTTTAATGTGATGGTATTTTAATGAACACTTCTTTGTAGACAATATTATTTTGTGTATGTTTCCTCTTAATCCGTTGGTTGCTCTTCCTTAACCAGAACTCTTGTTGTCGACCTTGATATCCCTCTTGAAAGTTCAACATACAGTTGTTCGTGCAAGAAAACATATTGCGGTAAATATAGTCCAATTTTTAGGATGTTTGTCCTTATGCTTTATTTATTATATTTGCAAAACATAAACATAATAAAAATTATTTTCACACAAATTTAAAAAGATATTCCTTAGTTTCGGAAGACGAAAGTTAAATTCAGGGATAAGAATATACATATGTAACGACCCGACTGGTCGTTTTGAGCTTTGGCGCGTCGTTCAGCGGTTTGAGGCATTGAGTAGCTTCACTTTAGATATTATGACTTGTACGTGTGGTCGGAATTGAATTTTCGGGAAGTTAGGAATTGATTTGGAAAGAAAATTCTAATTTTGGAAGCTTTAAGTTGGAAGAATTGATTAAGGTTTGACTTTTGAGTAAACGACCTCGAAATAGGGATTTGAAGCTTCCAATAGGTTTGTATGATGATTTCGGACTTGGGCGTGTGTTCGTGTTGAGCATCGGATGGCCCGGAAGCATTTCGGCGTCTATTGTAGAAAGTTAACATTTTGAAGGTTTTAGAAATTCCTAAGTTTGATTTGAAGTGGACTTTGGTGTTAACGATGTCGGTTTGGATTCCGAGCATTGGAATAGGTTCGTATTGTAATTTAACACTTGTGCGTAAAGTTTGGCGTTATTCCGTAATTTTTAAGTGTGATTCGGACGCGTTCGTCGAAGTTTGAATGGTTGAAAGTTAAAAGAAGGATTTGATCGCCGATTCATGATTTTGATATTATTTGGTGTGATTTGAGGTCTCGAGTACGTTCGTCTTATGTTTTGGGACTGGTTTGTGTAATTGGACAGGGTCCCGAGGGCCGTAGGTGTGTTTCGGATGTGTTTGGGTTGTATCACGCTCTTATTTGATGTTTTAACGTCGTTTCTTTGGACATAAAAGGTACCATATTGAGAAAACAACCTTTTATTTGTGATTGTATTGAACCATTAGATCCATATCGTAATTACGTAACTATAGCAATAAGAATCTTTGAATTTCGAGGTCGTATATGAGAGTTATGCCATTTTCACGTCGGGAAAGATTGCTGGTTTCTAGTGCGGACTTTGTTCTTCGCGAATGCGAGGGAGGTCCCGCGAACGCGAAGAAGGAAATTTTGGTTGATCAGTCAACACAAAAAATTGCTCTTCACGAACGCGAAGAACAAAAATCGCCTTGACAGTGTTTAAAATGGACAAACCGAGTATTTTAGTATTTTGAGCATATCTTGAGTTCTATAGCTCCATTTGAGGTGATTTTCACGGAGTTGTTCTCGTCTCAACAAGGGGGTAAATATCTGACCTTTATTTTGATATTTTTTCATGATTATTTTCATTGGTTATTAATTTTATCCGTGTTTGGATTGTAAAAATTGGGGTTTTGAGCCCCAAAGTTATGAGATGGTAAATTCTTGATTTGAGGGTCAACTCATGGATGAAATTGGATAATTTTCAAAATATATACTATATAAAATATGGGTTATAATTATTTTCGATAATTTTTGAAATCCGGGCACGCGGGCTCCAGGGTTAACTTTATTGACTTTTCGAGTGGAGTTGAGAATTGTTATAAATTGATTAATTATCGGTATTAAAGTATATTTTTATTAGTTTGCACATTGTTTGACTAGTTTTGAAGCGACAGGCATCGGTTTGAGGTGTTACAGAGGCTTTGGAGCCGGTTATAGAACTTCGGAGCAAGGTAAGTCTCTTTTCTAACTCAGTGAGGGGGAAACCATCCCCTAGGTGATGTATTTGATATGTGCTACTTGTTGCCGGAGCTACGTACGCACTAGGTGACGAGAGTCTGTACGTAGTTAGATTCATGTTATGGTCCGGGTAGCCTTAAGTTCACACCATGTTATAATTGTACTATAGGGGTTATCTTTGCTCGTTTAATTCCTTTATTTCACATTATGACTTGAGACTAGACTTGCGTAGGTAGACTTGCTATGGTAAAGATATGCTGGGCTTCATGATTAGCTACGGAATAATTCTCTGCTTACGAATTTCTTCCACGTTATGCATTTTCATCGGAAAGTTCCCCTTAAAATATATAACTCACATGTTTATTCGTGAGTGGGGTCAAGGACCCGTTAAAGCTTCTTATTCTAATGGGATCAGGTCGTTTGTCTTGGCAGTATAATAGGTACATCTATAGTTTGTGTTGTTCGACCCTCGGAAGTGCACATAATTGATGGGATCGGGTGGTACGTATCGGCAAGATTATGTATCACACTCTCATGGGAGTGGGCCGTTCGCCTCAGCAATATAATAGATGTATCTATGGTTATGTACCAGATTATGATGGGATCGGGTCGTACGCCTCGGCATTTCTATAAAATACTCCTATGGAATCGTGCGTTATATTTGTCAAAAAGCCAGTGTATCTGGGAATTTTCCTGATTTGAATCCTGACAATCTATCTGGTGAGGTCCATTACATAATCTATATATACTCTGGTCGAGGAGGTAACTACTAATCGAGAGTTTGAGTTTGCGGTCGAGAGGAGGATTGTACCACGTATTTATCTGCCCCATATCTGTTTACTTCTTACTGTATCTGTCTTATTGGACCACTAGTAAGTGTCGATATCGACCCTTTGTCACTACTTCTCTAGGGTTAGGCTAGATACTTACTGGGTACGCGTTTATTTACGTACTCATGCTGGACTTGCTGCACTTATTATGCAGGTATACATATATGTTTCTGGTGGTCCTCTGGGTGCAGAGGCGCGGTTGTTGCGGGGACTTTACGGTGAGCTGCACTTCCTTGTTACGATCTGCAGCATACAGAGTCTCCATCAGAGTTATTTATATTCCCCGTCTAACTTGTATTTCAGACGGATGTTGTAATATTGTTGTACCCATTAATAGATGCACATGCACTTGTGACATCGAGTTCTGGGGGTTCCTACTAGATTTTTAGCATGGTAGTTCACATAATTATTATCACTCTACCCTGTAAATTCTATTTCACGATATTTGGTTAATGAAAATTATGATTCCAAAATACTAAAATGAGTAATTAAGTTGATCCATTGGTTTGCCTGACGGCGGTATTATGCTCCATCACGATCTATATTGGATTTTGAGTCGTGACAACTTAGAAGCACATTAACCAATATTATAGTTTTTGCATGACGTTATTGTCAAAAATTCTATATACCATTGGTATGCTATTACATAAGTTATTCGGCGTATCTAAGTTTTTTAGTAGCATGATAGGTATATTTTCTTCAAAATTAACCTATATAAAATGGAAGATCAATTTTAACTTAGTCTATTATATAAAACCTTAGAAGACACACCATAGAGATAATGCCTCCAAATCATGAACAAGGTTGTTTTTATCATGGGGCTTCAACTGGCGCGAAGCATAAACAATCATTCTACCCTCCTGCATCAAGACACACCCAATACCAATTCGAAAAGCATCACAATATAATGTATAAGAACCCGATGCTGAAGGCAAAACTAGAACTAGAGTTGTGGTCAAGGTAGTCTTGAGCTTCTGAAATCTCTCCTCACACTCATCCGACCACCTGAGTGGCGCACCCTTCTGGATCAAGTTGGTCAAAGGCACTGCAATGGACAAGAAATCCTCCACAAAGACACAATAATATCTAGCCAAGCCGAAAAATCTCTGAATCTCAGTAGTTGAAGACGGTCTAGCCAACTCTGGACCGCCTTTATCTTCTTTGGATCCACCTTAATCCCCTCACAGGACACCACTTGCCCCAAGAATGCCACCGAACTAAGCCAAAACTCACACTTGGAGAACTTGGTATAAAGCTTCTTCTCCCTCAACCTCTGTAGCACAATCCTCAAATGCTGGGCATGCGCCTCCTAGCTACGCGATCATCAATGAATACTATGACAAACGAATCAAGGTATGGTTGAAATACACTGTTCATCAGAGCATGATCATAGAGAATGTTGTTGGAATGTTACGGGTCCTGAATGTCGTCTTCAGAATATTCGAGTCCTGAATCTTCAACTAGTGATACCTAGACCTCAAATTGATCTTAGAGAACACCATCACTCCCTGAAGCTGGTCAAATAGATCATCAATACGCGGCAAATGATACTTGTTCATGATTGTAACTTTGTTCAACTGCATATAGTCAATACACATCTGCATAGTACCATCCTTCTTCCTCACAAACAGAACCAGCGCATCCCAAGGCGACATACTAGGCATAATAAACTCTTATCAAAAAGCTCCTAGAGCTGCTCTTTTAATTCCTTCAACTTAGCTGGTGCCATACGATACAGAGGAATGGAAATGGGCTGAGTGCCCGGCACCAAGTCAATATCAAAATCAATATCTTTGTCGGGTGGCATGCCTGGCAGGTCTGCAGGAAACACATTCAGAAAGTCTTGTACTAACGGAATAGAATCAATAGTAGGAGTATCAGCACCAACATCTCTCACAAAAGCCAAATATGACAGACACCCCCTCCCAACCATCTGTTGGGCTTTCAAATATGAAATCACCCTGATGGGAACATAATCTAGCAAACCTCTCCACTTGATCCTTGGCAACCCCGACATTGTCAACGTCACGGTCTTAGCGTGACAGTCCAGAATAGCATGACATGGAGACAACCAATCCATACCCAAAATCACATCAAAATCAACCATACTAAGAAATAAGAGATCACCTCTAGTCTCCAATCCTCTAATGGTCACTACACACGGTCCACAATAATATTATCGCCCACCGGCATAGATACATGCACAAGTGAAACTAAGGACTCACGGGACATATCCAAATAATGAGTAAAATAGGATGATACATAGGAATAAGTAGAACTAGGGTCAAATAATGTGAAAGTATCCCTGTGGCACACTCAAACAATACATGTGATCACTACATCTGAAGCAACAGCCTCTGGCCTGGCAGGAATAGTATAGAATCGAGCCTGATCGGCCTCTAGGGTGGCCTCTAGCTGCCTGAGGCCCACCGCGAGCTGGATGAATGGGTGGTGTAGCTGTTGGTGCTGGTATCATCGGCCGAGAACTCTGCTATGGACCCTACTCAATAGTATAGGGCAATCACTCTTGACATGACTCAAGTCCCCGCACTCGAAACAACCTCTCCTCTGACGGAGCTGCTGCTCCTGATAACTCGAGGAACTGCCTGTAAAAACCTGAGAAGACGAGGCATGGTAAGAACTCTCCACTGGTAATGCATTGAATGATGACTAACCCTAATGAGCAATGTAATAACCGTGGCTAACTAATGCACCACTGAACTAGACAAGCCGTTTAAGCGGGCCTATAAGGACGACCCCTGCTATGGTGGGACTGACCCCCAGAAGAAACACCGAAGGAACAACCCGAACCATGAGGCCTCTTGGCTTCCCTCTTCTCACGCTCTCAACTACGGACCAACTCTAGCCGCCGAGCAATATCAACTACCTCGTCGAACCTAGCACCTAATCCATTCTCCCGAGTTATAACAAAATGCAACTGATAGCTGAGGCCATCAATGAACCTCCTAATCCTCTCCCTCTCTGTGGAAATCAACCAGATTGCATGACGAACCAACTCTGAAAATCTCATCTCGTACTGGGCCACAGACATACCCTCCTAGCATAGTTGCTCAAACTACCTACCCAACTCCTCCCTACGGGTTGGTGGCACAAACTACTCCAAGAAGAAAACGGAGAACTCATGCCATAAAAGTGGTACAACACCGGTTGGTCTGCCCCGCTCATAGGTATCCAACCATCTGAAGGCTTCCCCCTCAGTTGAAAAGTAGTAAATGAGACCCTACTAGTCTCCAGAATACCCTCCGTGCGAAGAATCCATTGGCACCTATCCAATAAGTCCTGAGCATCCTCTGACTTAGCCCCACTGAAAGATGGAGGCTTGAGCCTCCCAAACCACTCTAGTCTCTTTTGCTCCTCATCACTCATAATGGGACCCACCTGGGCCTGAGCAACTGTAACCGGCTGGGCTGGTAGTACCCTCGGTGTTTGAAGTCCCTGCATAACCTGCTCTGGAGTACGGCGGCGGGAGTCTGAGCACCTCTCCCAGCCTGAGAAGTGGCTGTTGCGTCCGTAACTGAAACCACCTAAACAAAAATAGTCAATATCTGTGCCAGAGCCTCCTAAAGGCCTGGAATCACAATGGGTACAACTGGTGCCTAAGCTGGTCCCACCGGCTCAACCACATCTGGACTCTGCTCCTGAGCTAGAGCAACTGGTGGGTCTATAGGTGCTACTCTAGCTACTGTACGAGCTGTACCTTGGCCTCTACCGCGGCCCCGGCACCTCGTGGGCTTAGCTGGTGGTACTGGTGGCCGTCTGCCCGATCTAGTAGCACGTGTCCTCACCATCTGTGGAAGAATAGTATAACAAAAGTTTAGTTCCCGGAATCAACATATTTGCACAACAAGAATACAAGAAAGTGAAGTTTTCCTAAGGGTTCGACATCCTCTCGAAGATAAATACAGACGTCTCCGTACCGATCACAAGACTCTGCTAAACCTGCTCATGACTCATGAGACCTATGTAACCTAGGCTCTGATACCAACTTTTCATGACCCGAAACTCAACATGTCGTGATAGCGCCTATCACAGAACTAGGCAAACAGACAATTATAATAAAACTAGACATTTTTATATTAATATAAGATGAAGCAAGTTTAACAGCAATAACTCTCATAAATGGCCGATATGAACAACTGCGACTCGAATACAGACTTTCCCAAAATTCGGATGTCATTGAGTACATGAGCATCTATACAATAACATAGTCTAAAACTCTATCTAAGAGGGTAGAACAGTATAAGTAAAACTGAGAGATAAAGGGGGAGAGTCAAGGTCTGCGGACGCCAAAGCAGCTACCTCGATAATCTCTGAACGGGTAAAAACTCCAAGATTAGCAACCACCGTGTCCGAAAATACCTGAATCTGCACACGAGGCGTAGAGTTTAGTGTGAGTACAACCAACTCAATAAGTATCATAAATAAACAAGGCAAGGTAAGAGAAGCTTAAACTATTGAGGATACTAGCTATTCCGGTGTAGTTCTACCCCTTTTAAACCAGCACAGAATAATATTTAAAACTAACTCATCAAGTTTTGTGAGAAGAATATCTGTGTGTTCATGTACATAATTTCTCAAATACCCTGCTCAGACAATATCATGGCATGTAGAGGAAGGAAATAATTAAATCAGATAAATGATCAAGAAAAATGAAAATTCCACACGCTGCACGGATAACTCACGTGCTAACAATAAAACCTGCACGAGCAACTCACGTGCGATACGGACAGCTCACTTGCCAATAATATCAATATATTGATCCACACAGACAACTCACGTGTTGTACGGACAACTCACATATTGCACGGACAATTCACGTGCCAATAATATCAACATACGGATCTGCACGGATAACTCACGTGTTGTACGGATAACTCACATGCCAATAACATAATTCGCCCGACATAGTCACACGCCTCCGGTCCAAATATATCATACAAAAGCAATTAAGCAAGTATACATGTATATGATGAATGAAATAAGATTCACATGCTTCTGGACTGGTATAAATGACATGCTAAAGTGTAGGCATGTGCAAAATGTGCTATCATAGCTCAAATCAGAAATTTCATCACTGAAAAGTATTTATCAAGTTCTTTCAGGGATTAAACCTCTATATAGCCTCAGCATGTCTCAAATAAATCACATAATCTGCTACAACATGTGAGATACCATAGATTAAAGCTTAACAGTCAATTCTAGGCTTATAAGAGCCTGAGCACAACCCAAACATGAATATATGACCCTGGTGCCCGCACATGGGCTCATCCTCATGCATGTGCACCCAAAAGCACGTGGCTATCACAACAATTCATGCAACTAGTGCCTCAACCGAGTTTAAATAAGATACTTACCTCAAGCAAATCGAATTACTCCGCTAGCAAGCCTTTGCCTCCTGAATCGACCTCTGAACGCCTCGAATCTAGACACAAACAACTCGATACAGTCAACACAAGCTATCAGAATCAATTCCATATGAAAATGCTAAGTTCTTAATCAAAAGTCAAAAAGTCAACTCAAAAAGTGAACCCCGAGCCCATATCTCGAAATCTGACAAAAGTTATAAAATCCGAACACCCATTCAACCACGAGTCCAACCATACCAAAATTACCATTCCGACTACAAATCGTCACTCAAATCCCCAAATTTTACTCTCCAATCCCTAGTCCACAACTCCCAAAATTCACCTTAAAAACACATAAACTAGGTGGGAAATTCAATGGGTAATCAATATTATTGAATAAAAATGATCAAAAGTGGCTTACCTCAAGAAATCTCTCGACAACCCTCTCAAAAATTGCCTTAATCCGAGCTTGTAAAGTCCAAAAATGATAAAAATCTCAGAACCCTCGAATTGAAACACCGCCCAGGCTTTTCCGCACTTGCGAAGCCTAGGATCGCACCTGCGCTCCCGCTTTTGAGGGGAAAACCTTGATTTTGTGAAAGCCACTTAACAACCGACATAGTGCGCTTGCGGTCCCAGCTTCGCACCTGTGGGATCGCATCTGTGAACCACCCATCGTTTCTGCGACTCCAACGCTGCTTGCCTAAATCTGCTTCTGCAGTCGGTCAGGCACATCCGCACCTGCGGAAACCCTTCCACGCCTGCGAACCCAGTGGCCTTCCTCCTCTTCACAGCTGCGCAAACTTAGCCGCTTCTGCGGCTTCGCACTTGCAGCCAAACCCACAACAGTTGTGATGACACCAGATTTGAAGCACCTCAGCATAATACTTAAGCCAAATTCGATCTATTAACCATTCGAAATCCACCCGAGGCCCCCGAGACCTCAACCAGACATACCAACAGGTCCTATGACACGTACAGACTTAGTTGAGGCCTCAAATCACATCAAAAACACGAATCACACACCAATTAAAGCCTAATAAAAACTAATGAATTTCAACTTCTACAATCGATACCAAAACCTATTAAATCAACTATGATTAACCTCAAATTATTCATAAATAATATAACGGACCTACTTTAATTTTCGGAACCAAAATTCGAGCCCAAAAATCACAAAGTCAACTCTCGGTCAAACTTCTCAACTCTCCAAACTCCGTTTTTCCAACTTCGCCATTTCAAGCCAAAATCACCTACGGACGTCCAAATCACTATTTCGACACACTACTAAGTTTAAAATTACCTTACAGAGTTATCAGAACCGTCAAAACTCCATTTCGGAGCTATTTATACATAAGTCAATATCCGATTAACTCTTTCAACTTAGGCTTCCAACCTTGGGACTAAGTATCCCAGTCCATTCCGAAACATCCTTGGAACTAAACCAACCACCCCAATAAGTCACATAATAACAATTGAGCATAGAATAAGCATTAAATGGGAGAACGAGGCTATAACACTCAAAAGGACCAGCTCGATCGTTACAATGCTAGAGTTAATGTTGAGGCTAATGGTACCTTCTTTTGAGCACGATGAACTATTCTTGAGATCATTGTTATACTTTCTTTTGACATAGTCATGCATATTATGAACATACCTGTACTTTTTTTTTGTTATGCCTTGAATTGATGTATGACTACTTGAGTTTTCTTACCCACATTACAGAGTATGAAATAGATTTTGATTTTTATTCGGATATGATGATTATTTGGATAATATATTATATGTCGGGTATATGTCCATATGTATATATAGGCATACATCTTACCTAGGCATCATCCCCTGTGTACATGATATCCATGCATAGTTATTTCTCTATCCATATATATTATATATATTTATCTCTTATTAATATGTGTACATTCCTGCATATGGTTCTCAAAAACGAACTGAGATTATGGTGCAAGGTTTCTGTTGTGTAGATATTATGATATTGTTATTGATTTGACATGAAGTCTTTATCGTCGATGATTATGATACTGTTAATAATATGGCATGATGTCTTTGTTGTGAAATTATGGTGATATTGATATTATTGTAGCATGAGGTTGATGTCGTACAGTGCATGAGTCTTCAGTCATGCATTGTGTTATGTATCCATCCCTCTAGGGTCTCCCTCTCATGTTTCTCTCTTGATGGCGTACACGTAGTTCGTGAATATTGAGCGGATTGATTTGGAAATAGCATGAGGTTTTTGTCATGCAGTTATGATGATATTTTTACTATTATGGAACGAGTTTTATACTGTACAACATGTGAACTTGGATCCATTAACCTAAAATCGCCCTCTTATATTTCTCTCTTGATACCGTACACATTGGTTGTGAGAAACATGTGGGTTTCTAGTTGATTGCGATATGGCATCCTATGTGATGAGCTATTGAGCATAAAAGTGGAAGCTTGGCCTATCAAGTGATCTTTTGTGCATATCCATGTATTTTACATGTTTTATCCATGCATATGATCTACATATGCTAGTTGATGTGTTTTACATATGTATGAGACTTGTTAATGAGTTGTTAGACACTTAGAGGGTGTCGGATTAATGGAAAAAGAGAGTTAGCATTATACATTAATATGTTGGACCCATGTAAATGTTTCATAAACATGGTACTTATAAATGAATATGGAAGTGGATCATTGTTACGTACAGATACTCTACATTCATATATGAGTATTTGAGCACACACTTTTTGGTGCATGTCTCTTTGGTGTGCGGAGTTGGTGCAAATCGTATTTGCTTGATCTGTTTAATTGGCAAAGCTTGTTTACTATACTTACCCCAGTTGTGTACCTTATTTATTGATATATGTTATTTTGTGATTGTCTCTTTGGATACTTCTCTTTATTATACATGTTATTGAGCTGCATAGGTTATATTAAGTGAGTATCTATTTGACTTAAAAATATTGTCACTATTTCACTGAGGTTAGTCAAGATACATCCTGAGTATAGGGGTCGATTGTGTTCATACTACACTTCTCCATCTTGCGTGCAGATTTTGGGGAGCTGAGTTGCAGTGGAGGTTGAAGCCTAGCATTGAAGACGTACCAGCATCCCGGGTACAAGCTATTACTTGTTCATGATAGTTTAGGACTCATATTTCTATTTATATAAATGTTAAATAGATGTTGTATTTTCTTTATACTAGCATTATAAATCTTAATCGTAGTGGATCATGACTTGTACTACCAGACCTTGGGATAGTTTTCACATTCTTATTTATTATTTATTTATGATTTCTCGTTGTAGTTGTATCCTATGTTAGTTTGTTTACTTAACAGTTACATTAGGGGCCATCACGACTTCATGGGATTTTGAATCGTGACATCAATATTTAGGCACGATTATTCCTTAAAATATAAATAAGTTATGATGGCATCCTTTTTAGGATTACAGACCCCTTTGGACTTCAACATGGTCATACTATCAGACTTAATATACCAAGGATGTTAAGTCAACCTATGTTTATAGAAAACATGATTTTTTTTCTTAAAAAATCATGTCGGGTTGGGCTCTATGGAACATATTGACATATAGAGAAGATATGTCCTGTGAATCAATTATTCAATCAAAGCGGCACATAGAGAAGATATACATAAAGATGCATGTATACATTCTAAAGCTAGCATATAGAGGCTATGCAATGAAAATTATGTACATCTAAGGTGTTTGCATATAGAGAAATACGCAAAAATCAACACTGGTTAGTTTTTCAATTGGCGTGTACGCCATCAAGGAGAAACATGAGAGGACGGTCCTAAGAGGATGGATCCTTATCCACACGTCGTACGGACAACTCACGTGCCACAATCATAACAACTACACGGACAACTCACGTGCTATCAATCCAGTTCATCGCACAGAAAGAATATTCAATACCACATGTATACGAACAATGAATATCAATTCACATACTCGTGGATTAAGGAAAATAGCATGTTAAGGTGCATGTAACGAGCATCATGTTCAAACAGAAAATCAAACCTAAACATAATCTCTAGCATGATTCAAGAAGTTCACGTAGTAATGCAATGATTAAGACATGAATCATAGAAAGCATACAATCTAAACAAGGCATGATAGAAGCCGAAAGTCTAATCCGGCCATAATTCATATATAGCACCGACATATACACTCATCACCTAGCGTATACGTCACTTCAAATATATTCCAATTAGACAAATAAGGTCATATCCTAAAGGTTTTTCCCTTACAACAAAGTTAGGCAGTATACTTACCTTAATAAGCCCAAATCAACCTTCCAAAATCACTTTTCCCTTAGAAATCGCCTCTAACGGGCGCTTGAATCTAGCCAAATAATACTCAATAACATCAATCAAAGCTATAGAAATCAATTTCAAACAATAAAGCTTCAATCTTTAATCAATTCCCAAGAAGTCAACAAATATCAACCTCAGGCCCACATGGTCAAAACATGAGTCTAGGGGTAGATCCCGTTTACCCACAGTCCTTTTAATAGGCATAGTTGAGTGTGATTATTAACCTAACGGTGAAAATATATCCTTACATAGTCGGCGTAAAACTCTTTTTATATATGTAAATTACTCTATTCAATATTCTAGTAACTACTTCCATTATTATCTGAATACACTTGACGTAGATAGAGTTGAAAAGCTAGGCTAGGGTGATGCATGCCTTTATTATCAGAGAATATTAAAGTTATTCTTCTTCTTCTTCTTCTTTTTTTTTTTTGTATTTCTTGAGAAATATAAAGGAAATCACTAAAAGTTCATACACTTAGAATCTTAATTTCTCAAGTCGGAAAGATCTTCAAGATTTCCTAATTAGCACTATCATGCACTGTATTTGTATTTGAATGAAAGACCAAAAGGACAGTTGAGAAAATACATGCATAGATCAAGAATTCTTAATATAAGCTTTTCAGACACCATTTTTCCATTTTTATATGAGATGCATTTTTGAAGCAAAATAAAAGTTTATATATTTTCTCACCAAACATTGGTCTTGTGGGGGTGCCAACGGTTGTGTTAGTTCAGGCTGCAGGTACATTGTCACATTAAGAAATGTTCACTTCACCTTTCTCACTTCTCTATCAAGACAAATACTATACATTTCTTTATCTCCCCATTAGGTGAACCAGCAATATTTTGTTAATTTGTTTCTTAGTGTTCATAAGAAAAAAGGAAAAACACTAGTATCATTTTGTCTATTTTTTAACCAATTAAAACCAGTATTTAATTCATTAGGCTATAACTTATAATGAACGTAAATAAAACCATGCGTGATGCGTCGTTATGAGAATATCTAATTTCAAGCTTTTGAAACTCAAGTACATGAATTAGTTAAAACACTAAATTGGGAAAAACAAACGCATGGGGATTAATTATGAGGATATTCAATTAAAAAAGGTTTCTTGCTTTGTTGTTAATATGATTGCTTCGAATTTTTAGGTCTAATTAGGAAATATTTGTCAACCTAAAGTCAGTCAAATGGTTTTGCTTACAATTGTCGTTAGCTTCCTCTGTGGAAAATGATCATCAACTACTTGGCCTAAAAACCAAAATACAGCTAAAATAATTAGGATGTAAGTTTTATAGACTACTCGTATAATTTTTACGCTGTCAAATACAATTTATTAGTGCCTTTAAGGTACGCCCTTCTGGTTGGTTGGTTATTCCTTTATCTGTCTTTCTTCATTCAGTTCTTTATTTTCGATCGTAAGGTATTTTAAGGGCTAAACTTTCTTTTGACATCTCTTTTTTATTTAGGCCACTATAAGCACAGGGTCTGCATTCAGTGGTGGAGCCACATTCAATCAAGGGGTGTTAATCGATACCTTTTACCGGAAGACTACACTATATTGCTAGATAATTTATTTAATTTTATGTATATTAATATTATCCCACACTGTTTGTATGTATATTTATTGTACGTTGACTTCCCTTGACTTTTCGATATATCTATGTTTTATATTTTGATACTCCTTAATGAAAATACTTGCTTCGTCATTGTCTGCATTACTATTAACCTAATCAGTTATGGCTAATCTTTCTATTTTTCATGTTACCATATTAGGCTCAGCATAAAAAGCAACTTGTTATTGTAGATTAACCTAATTTAATGATATATAAAAATTATATACTCTCAGTGCGAACTTTAATTGTTAACATGGTTAGCCCCCAACCACCCACCCTAGAAGTGTAAATAAAAGATAGATTCAATTCTTTGTTCTACATTCTCTAAGAAGTCATTGAGTTTCCCTCTCTTCATCCTACACCAACAAAAGAAAAACACTTGTTCATCTCTTCAAGCTCCATAACCCCTTCAAATTAATTTCTTGAAATTGACTTCTTGGAGCCTAAAATTCATTGACTATTTCCATTTTGTAGAGGTACATTACATACATTTTGTTACAAGTTTCTTCATGTATTCTTCTTTATTTTTTGTTTTTCTTTTGTCCTTTCTAATCATATTTAAGGTAAACTCTCATCATAATCATCTCCTTTGATTTGATATTGAGGTAATCCATCACAACATGCAAAGATACATTATAGTCTTGATACACAGGCACTTCTTTTCAAACGTGAAGATTAATATGGGAGTTTCGTCTATCTTGTGTCACTATGACTCCATTTGATAGTTTGGTTCATCCAACAATTCCAAAAGATCCTAATATCAGTATAAATATCGGTAATTTTGACCACTAGAATTAGGTCAGTGGTGAAGCTAGAAATTCTAATAAAAAAATTTAAACATACAAAAATATTACATTTGAGATTTGCACCACTACTTCTCTTACGTTAAGGGAATTCAAAAAAGATTATACGTATGAAAATAAATATTCGTATCCTATTTGTGCAGTATATATAACTTTCCAAGGAAAGGGAATCAATTGAATCCCCTTCAATGCATGTGGTTCTGTGATTGACTTTGACGGATAAAAAAAGTCTCCTAGTAATTTTTGTTTCTGCTGAAATTTGGACTTTGATCTCTCATATCTATCTTAGACATTTTTAGCCTAAGCTTATAGATCATCCTTATTTAGCCAATATTAATGAAACAATTTAATTTAAAGAGAAGAAGCAGCTGATTTATATTTGTTTTGATTTGATAAAGATGGGTGAGAAGACAAAGTTGCAGGTGGGTGTGGTGGGAGCATTATTTCTGTCAGTGGCATCCTCAGTCTCCATTGTTATCTGCAACAAAGCTTTGATGAGCAATCTTGGTTTTCCATTTGGTAACAACTATCTTCCTTTTTCTTTCACCAGCGCATGCAGTGTTTTCTGGTCGTTAGTGTCCGGTACTCGCATTATATTTTAATTAAATTGAGTCTCCGTTGCATAAGGCCCATTAAAAAGGAAAAGTGTTTCCTACCAGAATTTTTTTTGCATATTCAAAACTCATAGGCAAGTTAAGAACTGAGGATCATATTCATTCCACCGGTACCTAATCCACCAGCAGTTGGTAGAATACGTTACGTACGGCTTATTATCATTATAATATTATTTGTTTATTGCCACCAACTCTTAATAGCATTACATCTAATGTTAGTTAACCATGTGTTTGGTGTGCAGGCATATGTAAAATAAAAAATTAATTTATGAATATCATAGATTCCTTTTCATTAAGTTGATTTCCTAGTTATATTAGAGTTTAGTTACTTATTATCAATCAAAATCAATATTCTAATCAATTATAATTATTGTCGGAAGCATAAAATTGTCTAGGCTAAATTAACTTACAATTTTGGTGGGGAGGGGATTAACTTGTATTTTAACATTTGAAAGTGTAAATCTTTTTTCTAGTATTAGGGTATTTTATTTGTCGTAACAGATAATATTCTTTAATTTTTAATTTATTAATCTCACTTTTTATGGACGAACTACCTGTAATTAATTATTTTTGAGATAACGTGATAGTATTACAAAATTCTTATTGCAGCAACAACATTGACAAGTTGGCATCTGATGGTGACATTTGTTACACTTCATGTAGCACTTAGATTCAATTTCTTTGAGAGCAAACCTATTGACATGAAGACTGTGATGCTCTTTGGTATCTTAAATGGCGTTTCCATTGGCTTTCTCAATCTTAGCCTCGGTTTTAATTCTATTGGCTTCTACCAGGTAATTAGATCAATATTCCTAAGAATCACCAAAAGTGAATGTGTTGTTCAAGACATTCTTATAAAGTAAACTTTGTGCTTACATAACAAGTTTTACGGAAATATCCCAAATAACTCCTAACTTACCAACCTTCGGTCATTAATAATAGACTTACAAAAACCAATCATGCATATACAAAAATTGAAAACCCAAATAAATAAGGATTCTTTCTCTCCTAGAATCACACACAAAGATCTCCTTCCATATTTTTAAGCGTGATAGGAAATATTAGATACAATACGGAGAGGAAATTCCATGGACGAGGTAGCAAACAAGGTATATATATATATATATATATATATATATATATATATATATATATATATATATATATATATATATATATATATATATATAAATCCTAACTATATATGATTACCACTTACATAAAGACCCTAAACTTTATGAAAGAATAAAGTAATTAGATTTAAAACAATATAGTAGATATCATGCCTATAAGTTTCGTATATCACTTAGGCAATCCATAGGACAGTTTATGAACTGAATCAGATTTTATTAACTACAACCAGTAGGCAGGCTTGATTTGGGCTTCTTATCTAAAATATGCAATAAATCAATCTGTCCCAACCCTAATAGGATTGACAAGAGAGTATTTGCCAACAGTCATGGCATCGTGCTTAATGTCCTCTGCTATACATTTTGACGTTCCAGAGATCAACTCAAATCGCATTGCATCCACCAATGGTGATAATACTGTGATTACCCAAATCAATCTAATTACTTTATTCTTTCATAAAGTTTAGGGTCTTTATGTAAGTGGTAATCATATATAGTTAGGATTTATATATATATATATACCTTGTTTGCTACCTCGATAACACATAAGAAAAAACTAGTTTCTAAAAGTCAAATTTTGGTCCCTAAAAGTCAGTGGCGATCAAAAAGTCTGGTTCACTCATCAAAAATGTGCTAACACTGTCTTTTGTGTTGTTTTTGCAGATGACAAAGTTAGCAATTATACCTTTCACTGTACTTTTAGAAACCATTTTTTTGAAGAAGCAATTCAGGTAATTAATTCCAAGTTTCATATTTTCCTAAAACTAAAAAAAGGCTAGTCTCACAAGATCTCTTAGAATTTTTTTTTATTTTTTTTTTTATGCAGCTGGAATATTAAGTTCTCTCTATTAATTTTGCTGCTTGGAGTTGGCATTGCCTCCATTACTGATCTTCAGCTCAATTTTGTTGGCACAGTCCTCTCTCTACTAGCCATTGTTACAACTTGTGTTGGACAAATTGTATCCTTTCATTACGTAAAGAATTTATATTATGTGCACTGACAATATAATATTTTTATATCAGCATATGAAGTTATCTGCAATAACAGACAACTGTTTATAACAAATATGATCTCATATAATCTGAAAAGTAGAATAAATGGTATAATATAGCAAGTTAAACTACACTGATGGTGTAAAAATTCTACGTTGTTAGTGATATAACTTAATACTTATCATCCAATTATTATGTCATAAGAAGAAAGATTATGAAAGTTATTTAATTAGTTTCTTTGATAAATGATGTAATTATATAATTATCAATGGTTATTTCATGCTTTGACTTGACCCTCAAAATCAGCTTACTAACACAATTCAGAAGAGACTCAACATCTCATCTACACAGCTGTTGTACCAGTCAGCCCCTTTCCAATCAGCTATTCTATTTGTGACAGGGCCTTTGGTTGATCAATTCCTTACCAAAAAGAATGTTTTTGCCTATAAATACTCTAATGTTGTGTTGGTAAGCAAAAATCCTAATCCCCATTGTTTCTTGTGCATGTATGTTTCTACAAATTATTTGTTACTATAATCAGGGCGAAGTTACGTCAGGCTAATGATGGTCAGTTGGACATTCTTTGTCAAAAAATTATATTATATATATAGGTCAAACACTTTTTATACAACTGACCATTCTTCGTCAGAAAATTATACTATCAGTTAGATTATTTTTCAGTCAGGTTTCGGAATCTATTGGTAAAATTACTGTCATGTGACCAGGAGGTCACGGGTTCAAGCCGTGGAAATAGATTCTTGCAGAAATATAGGGTAAGATTGCGTATAATAAACCCTTGTGGTCCGGCCCTTTCCGAACCTCGCGCATAGCGGGAGCTTAGTGCACCGGGCTGCCCTTTTTTTTTTTTTAGGTTTAGGAATCTTTAAACATAGAAATCTTTGGCTAGATTTATAGAGATATTTTAATGAATTGAATTTGCAAAAAATGCAGGGGTTCATATTGCTGTCATGCCTGATTGCTGTGTCAGTGAATTTCAGCACATTTTTGGTGATAGGGAAGACATCACCAGTTACATACCAAGTGTTAGGCCACTTAAAAACATGCCTTGTTCTAGGACTTGGTTATACACTGCTGCATGATCCCTTCACATCAAGAAACATCCTTGGTATACTAGTAGCCATTGTTGGAATGGGATTGTATTCCTATTTTTGCACACATGAAACCAAAAGGAAACACCCTGGAGATCATTCTTCCATTCCTCAAGTAAGAATTCCCTTTATTTAGGAGTTTAACTTCTAAACATTCACAGTACAAAATAACTATAATTACATGTAACCGTTCATAAAAACTGACATTTGTAACGTACTAAAAATAAGACAAATTTATCGGTCGTAAGTTAAAAAGCACTAATAATATTAAAGTGTTTCACATTATCAGTACATATAAGTCTAATCATTTTCTAGTGTTTGGAATTTATTCCTGGTAATATTTATTTTTTGTTATCATCTCAGGTTAAAGAAAAAGATATTGCTACACCACTTCTAGCAGGGAAGGATGGTTATCAAGATAAGGAAAATCATGAACCGAAGAAGTTATCCAAGGATTCTCTTGTTTAAGTTTTAGAGTTGAGATGATCTCTGTCTCAAATAAAAAGAATTATTTGAATTTAGATACATTCCACTTGATGTAGATGCTTTTTGGTTCATTTCAATAATATGCACCATTTTCCAAGAATTTATTATATTGTCTTCCAAATTCTTTTTCACTAATATGATATAGCCCGTATCTCCACTCAGGCCATCAAGCTAGGACTCCTTCAATACTATTTGTATTGTCTCCTCCAAATGGCTTTTTTTATTTGTTAAATCATATGCATCAAATTCATAGCACAGTCCCTAATAGTTTAACAGCTTGTTTGGATGGTTGTTACCCATTGTATTTTATTGTATTGTTATCCCAAAACAATGTTTGTTTTGATTGTTTATTTAAAATTGGTTGTATCGTATTGTTAAATTCATTGTTCCGGAACAACCAAAAGCCCTATTTTATGAAACAGTTGATTTGGTGTGGTGGGATCGTTTCCTATTTTCTTTTTCAATTGTGCCCTTACTTATTACTCTATAATTCTATTTTATTATTATTATTATTTTTTAACTCCAAATCTCCAACCTATTGACCTACTTTGTCTTCTTCCATCTTTTATAGAGTTGGTTTGTCCCGTTCTTTTTATCCAAGTCTCCGTTCAATTCTTTGTCTCTTTCCATCGTTTTAATTTTTTTGTGTTGCTAATATTAGTTAACCTTTTTTTCCAAGTTTTTGCTCTTGTTTTCAAGCTACATAATTAATCATAAATTAGTAGAAAGAGGTTGTCTTAAATTATTTTTATGTGTAATTCTTGATAAATTTTATTTAAAACAATTGGGAGTATTTTAGTGAACTTATCAGTTACAGTACAGTACGATACAATCAAACCAAACAACAAAATATTATTTAAAAATAACAAACGATACAGTCTATTCAAATGTTGTATCCATAAAACGATACAATACAGTACAATACAAGACATTATAAAACGATGAATAACAATATGATCCAAACATAGTGTAAGTTCTGATTACTAAGGTATCTATCGCTACCTGAGTTACTACTTACTATTGCGCAAAAGAAAGAATCTTGGCCTATCTAATATTTGTCATTAACGGAGCTCTAGGGTGAAATGAATGGACTTCATGTGTCCAAATTTGTTCGAAAAAGAAGATCCAAACTTACCCCTTAACTTTTACTGTACAATATTTTTAAGTTACCTTCAAGTTATTATTCCATTAGGGATAAAGGCAAAAATGAGACCTTTTTTCTTAGCACCGTAGGTAATATTAGATTAAAAGAAGTTCAACAAAAATCAAAATTGCTCAATTTTGGATAATACATGGGTAAAGGGAAAGAGTCAAAAATACCCCTTTACTATAGAAATTTGTTTAGATTTATCCTCAAATCAAACAAAGATACCCCTACCGTATCTGCTCCATCCGGGTTTATTTTTACCCTGACCCGACCCAATGCCCGGTACCCACCCTAAAAAATTAAACCCTTATTCAACCACTTTAAAGTCTGGACCTTACTTTTTGGTCGTTACTTCACCTCCTTCATTGGAGCCTTTTATCTGCAAATGCACTTTGAAGAACTCAAGAAATGAAGGTCAATCTCTATTTGCACATCCACCTTGATAAACCCAAGAAAAGAACGGTTAACCTCCATAAGAGTAAACGAGATAACCTGTTTATATTTTTTATCACTTAGACCCACAAAGTTACAATATACAATGTGAAATCTGGAATTCCTCAAGTTATTGGCATTCTACCAAGCTCAGATAACTATTTCCCCCCTCTCTAATGTTGAATTTGGCAAATTTTTGTCCCACATCGGTGGGCTCTTGAATTTTGGGGGGATTTTCCCCCTATAAAAGAAGGCCTAATGTTTAGGATTTAAACACACCTCTCATTTGCCTTCTCATCTGTTTAAGGCATTTGTATCTTCTCTCTTTAGTATTATTTCACTTGTATTTTTGGAGTGAAATAAAATATTGGTTGTGTCCGAGGAGTAGGCAAAATTAGCCGAACCTCGTAAATTCTGGTGTTCCCTTTATTGTTGTTTTATTGTCTTATTTATTATTTGGTGGCTGTCATAATTTTTGGTATAGTAGTTGTGACTTATTCACACTATATACATTTGGCTTCCGCAACAATTGGTATCAGAGCCAAGGTACTGTCTAAGTATGCTCTGTGGTTGCAGCATAGTCTGATCTTCCACATCAGAAAAGATTTATCTTGGTAACTGAGTCAAGGTTCTGTCTGAGTATGCTCTGTGGTTGCAGCTTAGTCTGATCTTCCACACCAGAAAGGAAATAATCTTGATTTGTGTCGTCAGCTATTAAATAATATTTGTGTCAAAGATGGGAGACAATAAACAAGAAGAATCTACATCAAGTGTCAACAATACGTCATCATTGGCATCTTCGCTTATGACAAGAATTGTGTCAAATGCGAAATTTGCGGTCGAAATATTTGACGGGTCCGGACATTTTGGGATGTGGCAAGGCGAGGTTCTAGATGTCCTTTTTCAACAAGGGCTAGATCTGGCCATTGAAGAAAAGAAACCAGATGTTATTGGAGAAGAAGATTGGAGAATTATCAACCGTGTTGCTTGCGGTACCATTCGATCCTACCTTGCTAGAGAGCAGAAATATCCATACACAAAGGAAACTTCTGCAAGTAAATTATGGAAAGCACTGGAGGATAAATTTTTGAAGAAAAACAGTCAAAATAAATTGTACATGAAGAAGAGACTGTTTCACTTCACCTATGTTCCTGGTACCACGATGAATGAACATATCACCAGTTTCAATAAGTTGGTCACAGATTTGCAAAATATGGATACAACTTATGATGATGGTGACTTGGCCTTAATGTTGTTGGCGTCACTTCCTGATGAGTACGAGCACCTTGAAACTACTCTACTCCATGGAAATGACGAAATTTCTCTCAGAGAAGTTTGTTCGGCTTTGTACAGCTATGAACAAAGAAAGCGAGAAAAACAGAAGGGCGGAGAAGGAGAAGCACTGTTTGTGAGGGGTCGTCCTCAAAATCAAACGAGGACAAAGAAGGGAAGATCCAAGTCAAGATCCAGACCCAGCAAAGATGAATGTGCCTTTTGTCGAGAAAAAGGGCACTGGAAGAAAGACTGTCCGAAGTTGAAGAATAAGGCCAAACATAACAATGGAAAGGCTATTATGGATTCAAATGTAGCTGATTGTGATGATTCAGACTTCTCATTAGTTACAACAGAGTCATCAACATCATCAGACATATGGTTGATGGACTCGGCTTGTAGCTATCATATGTGTCCCAACAGGGACTGGTTCGTGGAATTTCAAGAAGGAGAATATGGAGTCGTCCACACAGCGGATAACAGCCCTCTTACCTCATATGGCATTGGTTCAATACGATTAAGGAACCATGATGGAATGATCAGAACATTGATAGATGTTCGATATGTACCGGATTTGAAGAAGAATCTCATCTCTGTGGGAGCCCTAGAATCAAAAGGGTTCAAAATCATTGCAGAAAATGGAGTGATGAGAGTATGCTCTGGTGCACTAGTGGTAATGAAGGCTAATCGGAAGAATAATAATATGTACCGCTATCGTGGCAGTACAGTTATTGGGACAGCGACAGTGACATCCAGTGATGACAAAGAAGCAGAAGCAACCAAGCTATGGCACATGCGCTTGGGACATGCTGGAGGAAAATCCTTGAAAACTCTATCAGATCAAGGATTGTTAAAAGGAGTAAAGGCTTGCAACTTGGAGTTTTGTGAGCATTGTGTTAAAGGGAAACAGACAAGGGTTAAATTTGGTACAGCGATCCATAATACTAAAGGCATTTTGGATTATGTACACTCTGATGTTTGGGGTCCTTCCAAAACACCTTCATTGGGTGGGAAGCACTATTTTGTAACCTTTGTTGATGATTTTTCTCGAAGAGTGTGGGTGTATACAATGAAAAACAAAGATGAAGTGCTGGGAATTTTTCTCAAATGGAAGACGATGGTGGAGAATCAAACAGGCAAGAGGATCAAGTGTATTCGCACAGACAATGGAGGTGAATACAAAAATGATCATTTCAATAAGGTCTGTCAAAATGATGGCATCGTCCGACACTTCACTGTCAGACATACACCACAACAGAATGGAGTGGCTGAACGTATGAACCGGACCTTGCTGGAGAAGGTACGGTGTATGTTGTCCAATGCTGGCTTGGGCAAAGAATTTTGGGCTGAGGCAGTTACATATGCATGCCACCTCATTAATCGCTTACCATCTGCTGCTATTGATGGCAAGACACCATTTGAAAAATGGTATGGAAAGCCTGCTTTAGATTATGACTCTTTGCACGTGTTTGGCTCAACTGCATATTATCATGTGACGGAGTCAAAATTAGATCCAAGGGCAAAGAAGGCTATTTTTATGGGAATTACTTCTGGAGTCAAAGGATATCGCTTATGGTGTCCTATGACAAAGAAAGTAATATTCAGCAGGGATGTTACCTTTGATGAATCTGCTATGGTAAATAAGGTAACAGAAGACACCAAACAAAATAAAGGTGCTTCTAAGCAGGTGGAGTTTGAGGGAAAATTTATTTTTCCTACACAAGAAGCAGAGGAGGAAACAAATGAAGATTACCCTCTGGAAGGAGAGCCAGTAGAGGAGATTCCAACTCAGGAACCTCAACAACAACTTGAATCAATAGCAACCAGCAGGCCAAAAAGAACAATAACGAAACCTGTTCGTCTCATAGAAGACAGTTGCTTGTGCAACCTCAATTGTAGCTGATGATGTTCCTACCACTTATAAAGATGCTGTCCAAAGTTCAGAAGAAGATAAGTGGAGGATTGCCATGAATGATGAAATACAGTCCCTTCATCAGAATCATACATGGAGATTGGCCAATCTCCCGAAGGGAAAGAAAGCAATTGGGTGCAAATGGGTATTTGCAAAGAAAGAAGGATTTCCTAACCAAGTAAATGTTCGCTACAAAGCAAGATTGGTGGCCAAAGGATATGCTCAAAAGGAGGGAATTGATTACAATGAAGTGTTTTCTCCAGTTGTAAAACATTCCTCCATTAGAATTATGTTGGCTTTGGTAGCACAATTGGATTTGGAACTAGTTCAGATGGATGTAAAAACTGCGTTTTTACATGGAAACTTGGAGGAGGAAATCTACATGACTCAGCCAGAAGGATTCAAAGTTGCTGGAAAAGAAAATATGGTGTGCAAACTTGAAAAATCGTTGTACGGATTGAAACAATCTTCTAGACAATGGTACAAGCGATTTGACGAGTTTATGTTGCGGCAAGGGTACAAGAGAAGCAAATACGATCATTGTGTGTATTTGCACAAGCTTAAAGATGGTTCCTTTGTATATCTTCTCCTATATGTTGATGATATGTTGATAGCTTCCAAGAATTCGGAAGAAATTGATAAGTTGAAGATTCAACTGAAGAAGGAGTTCGAGATGAAGGATTTGGGTGAGGCAAAGAAAATTCTTGGCATGGAGATAATTAGAGATAGACGTTCAAAGAAACTCTGTTTATCTCAAAAGGAATATTTGAAGAGAGTACTTCAACGTTTTGGCATAGATGACAAGACTAAGCCAGTTAGTACTCCACTTGCTTCCCATTTTAAGCTAAGTACTACTATGTCGCCAATGGATGAAGCTGAACGAAAGTATATGTCAAAGGTACCATACGCAAATGCTGTTGGTAGCTTGATGTATGCAATGGTTTGCACAAGGCCTGACATTTCACAAGCTGTTGGAGTTATTAGCAGATATATGCACAATCCAGGGAAGGAGCATTGGCAAGCTGTGAAGTGGATTCTACGGTATATTCATAATACTGTAGATGTCGGGTTAGTTTTTGAGCAGGAAGACAATCAGTCTGTAGTTGGATATTGTGACTCAGATTTTGCGGGTGATCTGGACAAACGAAGATCAACTACTGGTTATGTGTTTACTTTTGCAAAGGCACCAGTTAGTTGGAAGTCTACTTTGCAGTCAACAGTTGCTTTGTCTACAACAGAGGCAGAGTACATGGCTATTACAGAGGTTGTGAAAGAGGCAATTTGGCTTCAAGGATTGCTAAAGGAGCTTGGTGTTGAACAAAAAGGTATCACAATTTTTGTGATAGTCAAAGTGCTATTCAATTAGCGAAGAACCAAGTTTATCATGCAAGGACGAAGCATATTGATGTTCGGTATCATTTCGTACGAGAAATCATAGAAGAAGGAGGAGTCACAGTGAAGAAAATTCATACTACGGAGAATCCTGCTGATATGCTGACAAAGGTGGTGACTGCGGTCAAGTTTCAACATTGTTTGAATTTGATCAACATTGTTGAAAACTGAAGATTGAAGATGAAGACACAATCAAAATTTGTTATTGAGAGAAAATTGAAGATGTGGAATTTTGCCAAGGTGGAGATTTGTTGAATTTGGCAAATTTTTGTCCCACATCGGTGGGCTCTTAAGTTTTGGGGAAATTTTCCCCCTATAAAAGAAGGCCTAATGTTTAGGATTTAAAAACACCTCTCATTTGTCTTCTCATCTGTTTAAGGCATTTGTATCTTCTCTCTTTAGTATTATTTCACTTGTATTTTTTGGAGTGAAATAAAATATTGGTTGTATCCGAGGAGTAGGCAAAATTAGCCGAACCTCGTAAATTCTGGTGTTCCCTTTATTGTTGTTTTATTGTCTTATTTATTATTTGGTGGCTGTCATAATTTTTGGTATAGTAGCTGTGACTTATTCACACTATATACATTTGGCTTCCGCAACATCTAATTCCTTTTGTGAGGGATGAAGTTTAAAGCGAGAGAGATTCATGTTAAAGACGAAGTTAAATCCAAAATTGGGGTTCCAGTAAAGAAAACAGAAAAGGAACAAATTAAACCTATAATTTATGTGCTGTTACAGGCATAGATCAACAATGAGACTTCAGTTATCTTGATCTTTCTGTAGAAATGAGAATTCAGTCTTTGTTGTGTCCGTCTCACTCTCACAGCTCTTTGTCACTTTTTGTGTAATAGCCTAGAGAATGGTCAAATGAATAGGATTTTAAGATCTAGTTATTATGTTGACAACTTTTTAGAGTGGTAATGGATAAAGGTGTGTTTCTTTCTCACTATTTACCCAAAAATCCGAAAATAAACCACATAACAATAAGAAGAAGAAAACAACAGAAATTCAGTACGAAAATTTAATTGCTGAAGAATTTGTTGAAGTTCACAAGGTCGGTCTGAAGACTTGAACTTGGGGGGAGGAGTAGGGATGTTGAATAAGGGTTTAACTTTTAGAGTGAGTACTTGCTATTGGGTCGAGTCAGTGTAAAAATAAACCCAGCAAATGGCTTAAATGGCTGACATGTGACCCCTCCGCTAACCTGGGGGTATATTTGTCCAATAGTAAAACGATAGGAATATTTTTGCTCGATTAGTATGATGGAGGGTAACTTTAAAAAAATTTCCATAGTAGTAGGATATATTTTACCCTTTTTCCGTAGCCACAATTAAAGCCTACAGGTTTTCATTTCCCTTACTGGTGCGCCTTGCAAAACATAATCAGCACTTTCTTCAAAGATTTACTACGAATGTCAAGGTATACATATTTTCTATTACTATTCCTTTGACGCAAATGGAAACTATACATTCACACTGCCATGAATCGTTTGTTAAAAATAAAAAAAATCCCCGACTCATAATGTCATCATTTGAAGTAAATGCAACTGTAATATTAAGTCAGTAATTTGCGAGATTACCGTTTCACTACTTGCCCCACACTGAGTCTGTCAATAGGACAAAGTTCATCTGATGGACCCTTATCTCAAACAACGTAGAAATAAAGGATAACGGAATCTTCATCTTCATCTCTATCACTGTTGCCAGGCGCATTATCCAGATATGACTCAAAAAAACGAACACTAGACTACACAGTATTTCCGCTAAAAGCTCAATGACCTGTGCTGAAAATCACATCAAGGCAGACCAATAATTTGGCATACCCTCTTCATTTGCTCAAGGCATTGCCAATCACTCCAAACAAGAAAAGCATAAAACCATTCATGTTTTCACAAAGAAGCCAAAGGACACTTCCTGCAGTAAAAGAAGTGTGCGTCAATCGCTGGCATGCAGGATGTGATATTCTGTAGAAGACTTGCAATAAAGCTGCAGAAACTGAACCTCAAGAAACCCATAATCACAAAATGGAAGTTTAGTTTGGTACTTACAGATTCTCAATCTCTGACAACATCTGGACCAGTCATTCGAATAAGAAACAAGCAAGTAGCTTCTCCAAATGGAATAAGCACTTCTTCTGATGAGGGGACCAGGCACTTTGGAAGACCAATTCGAGAAAAATGAAACAAGCAACTTTTCGATCCTCAATATGGAATTCAGCAACTATTGCCTTTTGTTGGAAAAATGCACTCAGAATAACATATAACAAAGCCAACTGTATCCATAATTTAACAAAACGAAGATATGAAGCCAGATTATTCCAACACCGCAGCCCTTAAGCGGTTAAGCCTGCCTTAAACTGGAACTACTTTATCCAGATTTTACACCAGATACAATATTACGGATGTATAGGGAGAAGAGATCAAAAATTTGATAACTGGGAAAAAAAGAAGCTGAACAATAAACATCAAGAAGTGTAACAGTAAATAATAAGTTACAACCATTATATTAGCCTATCGTTTGATCCCGATCAGAGAACAAGTCCACTGTACACAACTGGCTGCATAACCTCACCAACTAAAAATGGGGATCCAAGCAATCAGCGCTGAATCCCAGGTTCAAATGAAGCTCAACGGATTTCCGCATACAGTTACTCCAGTACTGCAACTTCTTGGTCAACCCTCCAGTAGTTTGCATCATTGTATTCCTTTATTCCTGCCCCACCATCATCTGTACTCTCCTTTTCAGGATTCTTAGGAACAGTGCTCCTTTTCAAAGGAGCAGCCTCCCCAACAATCCCCTCCTTAAGAGCATGTTCCATTGCCTTTTCAGTACCCTCTAATTCTACCCCAACAAATTCAACATCCTCTTCAAACAAAGAAGGAACAGCAGTTGCTTTCTGACTAGAATCAGATCCAGTTGAAGTTTTGCTAGAATCTGGAGATGTTGAGACACCATTTGGAAGAGATTCTCCACTACCACCAGAAGTGGAACTTACCAACGGAGTTGTTGCCTCCCCTGAATTGGCCAGATGGCCACTAGAGTTACTAGGATCTTCAAATGGGTTCACAGAGGATCTACCAACCTGAAAATCTGACGCATCCCCCCATGCTGCCCATTCAGGCATAGGCCTGTCTCCAAAGGGGTCATCATTGTCTGACGTCTCAAAGCGGAAGAAACCCATGTCATCTGACACACCTGCTTTCTCGCTTTGTTGACTGAAGTTACCACCATTGACAGAATCCAATCCACTAACAGCATTTGAAGTAGAAGTGGGTGTTGCATCTGTAGAATTTTTGCTCTCAGCCAATTCGTCCTCCTCTCCTACTACTACCTCGTCATCACAATTGCTATTCCCATCATTTGATGTTCCATTAAGGTTGATCTCTTCCATTGCCTCTGTAGGTGAGGTGTTCAGAGGTGCATCGCCAAGTCTATCATCTTGAAAAGCAAACCAGTTTGAGTTTGTGAATAAACTGCTGCACGAAGTGGAAGAAACGAAAAAGAAATTGTCACACACACACAATAATAAGTCCATATAGAAAGAACAGATGCTATAACCTCGCCGCATCACTAACTTACCATTTTAACACACGCAAAGGAACCAACGGAACACAAGGGCGTGCATTTTTCTATGGTCAAATGAACGGAGGAATACAAAAAATTCTTCTTTCTCCTCATCCTCTTTTTTTCTTCTTTTTCTTGCTTTTAACATTTTTTGGAGGGCCATTTTATTTTTAATTACCTACACCCAATTATAGTACAGACGCTGCAGAAAACACGTGTAATGTATTGACTCTTGCACAAAACTTTCCTTTAAAACTACAGAACTGTGAACTCACCTCCCCTGGTCACCTCCCAATCGGAGGGATGATATCACAACTTCAGCAGATTCATCGTCAAAGTAAACATCCTATATGGCATGAACACAGAGCAGTGAGAATGCCAGAGGCTAATGATATCATCAATAAAAGAGTGAGTGACCTTTAAAACATACAAAAGTAAAGTCAATCACGGAATAAAAGTATTACCTCATCATCTCGATCAACAGCTGCATGACCCTGTAAAAAAGTGATGAAGACCATGAATGAATTGACAAATGTGTAACCATAACCCAATAGCATCCCAAAGCCCAAAATTGGGGTTATGTGCAAAGTTTCCAGAGTGGTATTCCGCTTTTCTTCTCTTCTGCTTGCAGAACACCCTCCCTCACCCAAACCCGCCCCCACCCCTCTAAACTTCCTTCCCCCAAAAAGAAAGAATAGGCTGAGATAGCAACCCTGATTTTTTTGGGAAATAGAATTTTGAAAAACCAGAAAGAGAGATAGCAACCCTGATTTACAATGCATTAGATAAACCCTTACCTCTTCAGCATCATCATTGTCATATATGGTGTAGCGAAATGCTTGGCTAAGATTATTGGCTAAAGCTGCTACATCATAATCTCTATCATGCACATCTTCATCATCACTGTCCCTCATCCGGTCTTGCAATGCAGTTGGCCGGCTGCTCATGTTTAAAAAATTCGTCATGACCTCTATTCCAGTAGTTGATGTAGGAATTGACAAGGGCACTAGAGCAGAATAGGTAAGAAGGGAGTAAGCTGGAACACTTAGTTCTTTGCTCCAAAAAGAGAACAAAACCTAACCACCTCTCCTTCTCCACTCTCTTACGAATTGTGACATTTATGTTTATAGTATTCAGATGAGGTCACCTTGACTATCTGATTGAATGATTTCACTAGAAGCTTTTCATCTAATAAATTGTGACACTTCTTGTCACTACTAGATCACACAGTAAAGGACATGAGAGCGGTCCACCAAAAACGCATCAGCAGTTAATTCCCTGCTTTCCCACCCACCCCTTATCTTTTCTACCCCATTTTCGACCTTTCTTCAGATACTAGAAAGTTCATACATCAAAGTAGGTCCAACAGACAGAGATTGGTGCTCACGAAGACACCTCTCTCTCTCTCTCTCTGAAGTATCTTTATAATATAGTCCGCTTTTTATTGTTAAAACTCCTCACTGTTTACTACTCCAATCATTTTGAAAATCTGTTTTGCTTTTTCCATTTATTCATTCCACCAGATGAGGGCAGAGTTGAGATACTTGAAAATGACATGGCACAACAACGATTGTTTTAGTAAAGACAACAAAGTACTAACACTATAAGTGGTTCAGCTGCTGTAGTTGTTATAGTTACGTCGCATGTGGTGTTAGACAGAGGGCTAGAACTTGTATGTCCCTATAGGATAAGTGTGAAATTAGAAAAGAACCTCTAAAGTTACAGAATTCCTAATTGCCTTAAAAGACGCATTACTAGAAGTGTATGAATGGACAAAGGGAAACCATATAGCCAAGCCCTAACTAATTTGGGACGAGCACATATTTGATTGACGGAAAAACACTATCAATGACATAATATTGGCGATCAGTTACACAATCAAAAAGAAGAGGCAAAACGTACCCACAAGCCCATCGGTAGACATTTTCGATCGTATTACGCTCCTGTAAAACAGTAATTTGCCAATCACTCCATTCCATATTTTTCTGGCATGAAGAATACAGATTAACATGTGAGAAGATGAAATGTTGCACGAAATCCAATGCCATCAAAATTTATTATATAGAACCAATAAGCAGAACCTTTCACCGACTTCTGCTGCTCAATCAATATCATGAGCCCAAAACAATAAAAAGAAGTGACAGGAATCTAATGAGATACTGCAGTAATAAATTTGCATAGGACACCACAAACTAAATATTGACATCAAAGGCAGACGAATGATTTTGTTTAACAAAGTAAATAATCACATATTTGTGAAGAGGAACGTGGTGCTTAAAAATCAATCAAACAGTTTTTATTACAATGCACAGTAAAATCAGTGCCGAGCTCTCTTCCCTACTTCTAAAAAACAAGCTAAGATCAATTTCATATCAAAAATATCCCTTTGAAGCACAGGAGGGTAGGTAACTGTATTTTGAAACTATTTGCCGACGTCCATCCTTAATTCCTTTTTAGTTGTGCGGAGAGCACTGCTTAGAGACATAAACAATTGACTCAGAGAGAACTTTCAGAATCTAACTGAACAATTTTGGTTGATGATGTGCTCAAATGCAGTTCGCTGTTGTTGAAAGCATATCTAGCAACAAAGTATAAAGCTTTCACACACCTCAAGATGTTCTTGGATGTGGTTGTCATTCTTTCCCAACTGAACAAGTTTGTTAGAAATCCGTGTTATATGTCCTATGTTACCCACTCGGGGTGCTTGCTTCGCAGTAGCAGGTAAAGTTGGCTGCATCAATTGAAAAACACCATTAAAGCATATCAAGCTATTAAATACAGTGAGGTTGCAGTGTTCCCATTTAACATGTTCTGTTCTTGGAGAGAATGGGGTACGATAACTCGAAAAGAACGAGGCAATTTCAAAACCTAATAATTTAATAGAAAGTAAATCAGTTATTTAGAAATATCAACCTGTTTTTCATCACTAGAAATTGTGGCCTGCTTATCCGTTTGAAGTATCTTCCCAATCAAATTACACTCTTCAAAAAGATGGTCGACAATGATATTGTTTTTGCTGTCCAAGCATGAGTATATTATACTCTCCACATGATGATGTAATGCATTGTTATAAGGGTACCTATACAGCAATCAAGTAATTTGTTCGGACCAAAGAAGAAAGTAGTAAGAAAGCCACCAACACAAAATCAATGGCTTTTGCTGAGTAAACCAGCCAGTCAGAGTTCCAGAATTCATGAGCATAGGCATAAAATTTTACTCAAAAAAGAGATCCAGGACTCTCTCAATCGTCCCAGAGCTGATCAACTCTTTCTCTGCAGCTTCATTGCCAGCTTTCAGTAGCACAGAAATGAATTCCACAATCTACAATAAAGAAGCAAACCACTAAATATAAAAAGATAAAGAGACTCGGCTAAGATAAACAACTCAATCATTTAACAGTGGAAGTGAAAGAAAGCATGCAAAATATTGAACATATGTTCATGCTAACACTCCTTTCTGAGCTTCTACTCCACAGATTAAATGCTGAATACGTTTCAACAAATCCACCAAATATAACAAGAAAGGTTATCAAGCTATTTACAATTCATCCAGAATACAAACATGAGCCAACTTGATCTCTAACAGATAATGAAAGTCCATACTATTGGAAATTCTAGCTATAAATATCCTTCTGAAATAACACCAATCAACCTAAATTCATCAAATTGTAGTATATAAACAAGATCAGCTCACTCAATTCAAAGAATGTATACAATACAAACCTTTAAGCGATGCTTCCCTAGAGGTGGTCTGAGTTCACCATATGTCGTAGGCAGAATCTTCTCATCAGAGGTCACATTCAACAGCTTGACCAAGTCACCTGTTCCAGAATGAGCAACGGTTATGAAACTCTTAAAGATAAGGGTCAAGGGGCAGCAAACACATTCAGTTATATTAGGAAGCAAAGGATTCCTTCTCTCTTTTTTTGTTGGTGGCCTGTTCTGCAACAGCTTTGCGTTTTCATGATTTCCTACCACCCACTCTCTTTTAGAAAACTTTGAATTGATCTAAAGGGTAGAAAAGTATCTAAACAAGTATTTAGCAATTCAAAATCATATGAAATTTTTTGCAAAAAGAAACTTACCAAGTTTAGGCAACATTGCGTCAATAGTGTCAGGACTGACATGCATGGGTGACTCGTAAACATGCTGGCTCCGGAAGGAATACATCATAAATGATGGGATTGATCTTTTTGAATCCAACAGAGATATGCAGACAGTCAAAGAATGGACAAGGGCAGACTTTGACTGTGAATCTTCAAGGGCATGACAAAATATCCTTGAAACAAAGCTGCATGTAAAGGAAGTTGAGCAACTTATTCAGTCAAAATTAACATCATCAGGAAAGAATCCCAAAGAAAAAAGAGCTTTCAAGAGAAGTATCAACTGGAGTCCTACAGACCTTGGGCTAGATAATTTAGTGGCAAGAGGTGATGGGGTGTTTCTGGTAATTGCACATAGAGTCTCTGCTGCATTAGCATGTACTTCAGGAGGACTCTGGACAATAAAACAGTACATCAGAAATGCTAGATCACCCCCTTTAAAGGGATAGCTAATTCTTGTTAGGTCTCTTTATAAAATTCAAAAAGAAAAAGCATTGACACGTCGGGTATCTGAATTCTACACTGCTTCACATTTCCCTTCCCCCCACCCCCAAGAAAAAACATAAAAAGAAGGAAGCTGCATCTGAGCTAAGCTTGGGAACAGAAGTTCTCTAAATGATAAAGTAAAACAAAAATTATTAATCGTAGGGCAGAACAAGTTGATAAGCCCCCTTTATCTGTCCCTATGTTCCCTGTCTGACATGAACATTAGGGAAAAAACAGATTTCTAGGTCAAAAATGAAACCTGCTGAAATCAACAAAGAGGAGTCAAAGAGACATGGATCCATCAATGGAAGGAATTTGGTCTTTCAGTTTACTGCTGCAGGAATACGTAATTCCTGTCAACTACACATTGCAGCTCCAGTTGCCCCGAAGCAGAATGTCATTAAACTGCCATACCATTCAATAAGCAATACGCTGACATTTAAAACATAAAAATACACAGTATCGCCAGCAAAATGCACTGCCAATAAGCAAAGATAACTAGACTTAATTGACAGAATCGATCGACGAAAGCGCGAGTGCACAATCATATACTGTTATTCTTAGTGCAAGATGAATGCCTAGACAGCCTGTAAATGTCAACCACAACATATATCAAAGGAATACTAAAGAAAAGTAGCAGATAATCAGGTAACCACAAATCTCTCTAACTTACAGAGGGGCTCAATTTATCCACGATCATTTCTAACAAATTGCTGTCAGTTAACCATTGCATCACATCCGATGTGTTGGGGTAAATTTGATCATCGGCACCTACAAGTCGCACCAAAACCTATAAAGAAACAGCTCATCAGAGGGATGCCTTCATCAGACTAATTGTCGTAGTTGACTTTATATCACAATCATACACACATTGTGGCAGATGGAAGAATGGAAAACTACACCACTAACCTCCATTATGGATGTTATACCAATCAAATCGACCATCTGGCGGAAAACATCATGATGCGCCTGTAAGAAAATCAAAATGATCCGGAATATAACCAATACTTTAGGCGGGAGGAGAGGAAGAAAAGCAATAAAACATGTACACATTGCTAAGGCGTCCTATTAAGGATTAAATCACTATCCTCCTAAGTTTGCCAAGTGAAAGGAAGGAGTTAGATATGGTCCCCTATGTATTAACCCACTCCCTGTAATAAAGATGCTTGGAGCAACATTTCTTCCCAAAAGTGACTCCATGCAATTATTTCATGCACGACTTGAGCAAGTTTTGAGCTCTTGACCCTCCTTGCTCAGCCATCCACTAACCATGTGTAAGTAGACATGCAATTATACAGTTAAACTACATCAGAAATTTACTTGTCCAACAGAAAAATATACAACTCCAAAAATTGTTATGCAGTTTACTAAACCCATAATTACTTTTTTCTTATCTATTCTTTCCTTGGATAAGTAAACATATAGTCCAATTACTATTTCAGATCACACTGCATCTTACTTGAACTTTTCAACAACAGTGAAACCAAGCATGAGCTGTCCAACAGTAAAATCCAGACAGAGCTAGGTGAGTTCTGTTAAATTACTATATAAGGAAGCTATCTACCACCTACTTACAATGATCTAGAAATACAAAAACATTTGAAGCTCACAGAGAAATGTAGAAGCAACTTAGACAATGCGAAGAAAACTAACAGAAGCACAAATGGGAAAATATTAGTTCTTTATCTTTCCTGCCTTCAGATAGTCTACAGGGTAGGGATGCAAACACAGAGGTCAGGGATATATAGGTCAAAGGAGACAGGGCCTTCAATTGAGACAGGTCACCAATAAAAGACGCAAGAAGCATGAGAGGAAACGATGAAGAAATAAAAGAGCTAACTCGTATAGGTTTAGACATCATAGAATCCTTGTAAGAAGAACAAGGATAGGTTTTTGCTTCTTTTGGAATCTGTAAATGGTTACCAGCACAACCTTTGTGCTGGGTTTCTTTTTTTAATAATACATAACTGTTACCTTTGTCAAAAAAAAGAGCTAACTCGAATTTGCAGAAAGATGTAACCCTGCCCCCACTAATCCTTCTCAAAAAAGAGAACCCACCCTTGAGAGGACTCAAACTACAATGCTTACCAGGGAAAAGAAAGAAAGTAATTATTGGTAGTCTCGGGAAGGAACCTAAGAGTATCCTGCAGCGGAATTGAGAGGTTTGCAAAAATGCAAAATAGACATTTAAGATAATGGGCAATGCAGAGTGGTTGTCTCTAGAAACATAGAAATGAAATAGAAGCAACACAAAGAGGGAGGACAAACACATCATGAAATTAACAAGCTTAGGGGGCACATAAACAACAACTATCCCAGAATAATCCCACAAGTGGGGTCGGGGGAGGGTAGTGTGCACGCACACCTTACCCCTACCGTGAGGTAGAGAGGTTGTTTCCAAAAGACAATCGGCTCAAGAAAAGATGCAAGTAAAGAAATATCAACAAGCAGTAACGACAGCAAGAAAATAAGAAAACAAGGCAAAAGGAACAATATGAAGTGATAAAAATCTACCAATAATAGAATAAAAGACTGCCACTAATACCACTAGAATGGAAACAAACACACTCGACTACCTACTAACTTCTTACCTTAATCTTCGATCTTCACACCTTTCTATCAAGGGTCATGTCCTCTGACAACTGAAGCAACGCCATATTCTGCCTAATCACATATTCCCAATACTTCTTTGGCCTATCTCTACCTCTTCTCAAACCCACTAAGGCCAACCTCTCGCACCTCCTTACCGGAGCATCTGTGCTTCTATTCGCATGCCCAAACCATCTAAGTCTAGCTTCCCATATCTTGTCCTCCACAGGAGCCACTCTCACCCTGGCCAAAATATCTTCATTTACAATCTTATCAATCCTGGTATGCCCGCACATCCATCTCAACATCCTCATCTTCATTTATAATCTTATCAATCCTGGTATACCTGCACATCCTTTCTGAAGTTCAACATCTCTTCTACTTTCATCTTCTGGAGATGGGAGTCCTTGACTGCCCTAGTCGGTCTAACTAGCACTCAGTAGAACTTACCTTTAAGTTTAAGCGGCACATTCTTATCACATAAAACACCGGATGTGAGCCTCCACTTCACCCACCGCGCTTCAATACGATGGGTAACATCCTCGTCAATCTCCCCATCTCCTTAGATTATAGACCCCAAGTACTTGAAACTCTCTCTTGGGGATGAGTTGTGTATCAAGCCTCACGTTCACTTCATTAGTCTCGTCACTGAACTTGCACTCCAAATAATCTGTCTTGGTCCTACTCAACTTGAACCCTTAGACTCCAAGGTCTGTCTCCCAACCTCCGATCTCGCGTTAACACTGTCTCGTGGCTCGTCAATCAGTACAATATCATCCGCAAAAAACATACACCATGGCAGCTCCCCTTGAATGTTACGCATCAGTGCATTCAGTGCCAAGGCAAATAAAAACGGGCTAAGAGCTGACCCCTCGTGCAACCCCATCACAGCTGGAAAGTAGTTTGAGTCCCCTCTCATTGTCCTCACATGAGTTTTAGCTCCATCGTACATTGTCCTTAATTGCCCTAGTGTAAGCCATAAGAACACCTCTAACCTCCCTTGCAACTTTGTCATATGTTTTCTCTAGATCAATGAACACCATATGCAAGTCCCTCTTCCTCTCCCTATACTACTCCACCAACCTCCTTACAAGATGAATGATTGTCGTAGTCGAACAACCCGACATGAATCGGAACTGGTTTTCGAAAATGATAAATTTCCATTGCCCAAAAAAAACTGTTGCCTAATCTTATATCGAAAAATAATATGACATTTGAAATGAATGATGCTAAAGATTATCAACTACTACATCGCTGGGAACAAATTAAAATTACATGACCACAAATAAATATACACACCTCGCTTTTTGATAAATAAATACTCATGTATAAAGATAAAATGGGAAGCAAGTAATAAATAGGTGTTGAAATGTAAATGCAACATGTAACAAACGAAGACATGTGGCTTTCTAAGGTTGAACTAGTTTTGGAGAGAGATTATAAATTTTCAACTTTTGTTTCTTTTCATAAAACTTTTGGCGATTCCCGAATATGGACAAAAATCTTGGTATTTAATCTACCAGCATCAATGAAATGATGTTTTCTTTTCTTTCTACCAAAAAATTATAATTTTATGATTTTCTAGACACTAACTTGATAACTGGATGAAAATGAACACAAGATCACTTACTAGATGAGCAATTTATAACAACAAGGTGTCAATATAAGATAATATTTAGCCGGGGACTCATATGAGGATTAGACACTTTTGTGGTTAACAACCTTCATCATCAATCAATCAAAACTCTCGGGATTAAGATAGGTTGAGTTTGACCATATGAATTGAGTTACTGATGAAAGTAAACCAATACTTAAGCCAATCTTTGAGGTCTGCATATAAAATTGCTGCTGTACTAAAATCTTTGTTTCTTCAGCACTGCCATAATAATTAATATAGCATCATATCATACTAGACAAATAATATATCATCATATCAGACTACAAATTTTTCCAAGTTGTTGATTTCCACTAACATAATCCTTTTCTTGATAAAAAAATAACATCTTATTATTTCTTCAAAATAGAAAGTCAAAACTTTAAATAAATGAAGCAGCAAAGTATCCTGCAGAATGCATCTGCGCATAGACTACGCTACCTGGACATAATTCATGAGGGGAACAGTCTTCCGCAACATGAGGCATATCACAACCTGTATGCAGTAAGAGTACATAAATCAGCTTGCTTTAACCAAATAACATTTCATTAATCTTGTATACATGAACCTTGTGGATGAATGAAGCTATACCTTACTAAAATACCCAGCAAGCAATGCACTATGTGGACGACTTGGTTCCAAGAAGGAAAAGAGTAAATTCATGAGCTGCGCCAATATGATAAAAAAGGATTGAACTCTCAAGCAAAACAATTTCCTCTGTGAAACTAAAATGTAATGACTTTTTTTGCAGTTGCAATTTAAAATTAAAATGTAATAACTGCATCCAGTGAATTACCATACCTCTTCTTCTTCCACTAGAGTCTTAAGGATGACATCAATTTCACAGGTGAATATCTCACTGGCAATGAAAGGAAATCTATGGTGCAAAACAATAATTAGAAACAAGAAACTGAAGTGGTCCCTAATATCTAAAATAAAAAATAAACATATTGTCTTGCAATTAGATTATTCAAATAATTAAAGCTTATTCATGTTCCATGATAACTTACTTAAACTTCCGCTTGTTATCGGCATCCTCAGAAGGCTCTTCAACAATGTAGCGCAGCAACTGCTCAACCTGGGCTCGATCTCTCAAACTGAAACCTCAAAATCATAAAACATTGTCAATAAACTTTGGGACTTTGAGCTGTATGAATACTGAATTATGTGATTATTAATTCTTTCACTAGAACTATATGCCAATTGATGGTTAAAATGAAACAATTAACAGAAGCATATGCATGATAAAAGAAAGTCATTTTTTAAGGTAATGAGAGGCATTTATAAATGAAAACTGCAAGAATGTTTACAAATTTATGAGGCGGCTGTTTAAAGCTTTGCATTCTTGAATTATCTCTTCCTCATCGAGGAGCTCTTCCAATGTGAAGTTTTCCTTGTCTAATACTGCTTCAACCTGCAAATCCAAGGGAAAAATGTTTCAAAATCTGGATATATCTACAATTTAGAGGAAAACAAAAGCAGAAGCCAATGGATAAGTGTCGGATTATGGTAACAACATAAAGAACAGAAATCATCAGACATCTTTAAGTCAAAATAGAGAATAGCCAACTTACTATGAAATTCAAAAAAGAGGTTTAAAAGGGTCAAGCTAGAAAAATTCCATACTCAGAAGCACGTTAAAGTACTGGAAAATCACACTATGAATAACGGATGGGTCCAACAAGTAGGTGAGAACTATGGTTGCAAGGAAGAATCATCAATCTGAAATACTCCATATCAATCCATGAAAGAAAAGACTTTGGACTACTCTATACCAAAACCACTCACAAATTGTGCAGGTCATGTTCATTCTTTTAAGTTGATAAATAGAGAACTTAAACTTTCACTTAATCAACATGAACACACAAGAAAACAATTCCTATAGATAAGTATTTTAAAGAGCGAAAAGCACATAAAAGCGACAAGGTCCCTTGGAGCTTGAAGCGAAAACAGGAAGTGAAGCACACGCTTCTTTCAAGTGAAGTGCACAATTACAGAAAATTAAAACCAAACATATATGCATTAGTAATATAATAATCAAAATGCAATAAATAAATAAATTCAACACCCAATATATTATTACCGATTTTATTCCAACTCTTCAAAGTTGAGCCTTAAAGAACCGACAGTTTTTTGTTTAATTCACTTAAGTCATTACTTGAAGCGCACATTTAACTGAAGTGCATGGCTTGACCTACAAAGCAATAAACCCTCGCTTCGAATCGCTACATTGCTTTAACCCTCTTTTTTAATAAGTAATGGGAGAGTAGTATTATATCGGAAAAAACAGCATAAAGAAAGTGTTGGTCAGCATGTACAACCCAATCAAATTGTGCAGACTATTAATTAGACACTATCTTATTCTTATCCTAAGTCAATTATCCGTTTTCTCTTATTTTTCTTTTCATGATGAAACAGTAAAGATTGTGTTAATGAGTACTAAGAAGGTACTTATAAGAGAATATCAGAAGAGAAGTCTTCCTTATATATATCGAAGGAATTCAAAAGATCCAACAATGAGGCTATGTCAGATTTAAAGTTCTTCCTACACCACAAATAAAAACTCTTACTGTCTTACAGCATCTAGATTTCAGTCGTCTCATTAAAACACCTATTTGTTTCTCTCCAGCCAAGTATTCCAGAGAATGCAAGTAGGAACTGCATTTCAATAGTGTGCTTGCTAGCAAATGGTAATGCATACCAGCTGCATAGAGCAAGTTTTATTCTTCCTGGCATAACCCATTGGACTCTAAAAATTCTCAGGAACACTGAAAAGTAATAACGACTTGAGACTAATGATCTTGCCCGTTATTAATATTTGAGACCAATGATCTCGAAATCGAATACTTCCAACACCAGTAATTCCCACACTGTCTTCTAAGCAATTAATTTCAGCCATCACACATTGATTAAGGCATATATCAGGACTCCATTTTCATCCCATTCACAAAAAGAAAAGGAAAAAAAAGGGGGGGGGGGGGGACAAAACATCAAATGAAGCCTGACTCTAGCCAATTACTGCAATCAATTCTAATAAGCGGAAATATAATTAAACAAGCACAAGAAGTAACAGCAGCAGAGACAGGAATTAACTTGCATTTGACAATGTAGAACCAATAGTGGCAGAGCCACATGCAAAGTTGCAACCAAGGGGATTCAATTAAATTCTCCCTCGCCAGAAAATTACACTGCATAAATAGGGTAAAAACAATTTGTTTATACAAATATAGAATTTCAATCCTCTTATCATTAGAGAAATACATGTTTAAATGGCATATGTGGCCCATTGTCAGAATTCCTGACTCCACCACTGAGCACCAATATAGCATAAGCAAATTACACGATCCAATTAGGGCAATTGTAGGCTAAACAAGTGCTCGAGATATAACAGCGCAGAACACAAAGTAATTTTGTTGTTACGTAGTCTGTGTGCTCAGATATAGGACATTCATAAACTACACACTATTCAATTTTAACACATAAGACACTGTCCACGAGCTTAAGTCACGCATAATGCGGCGACAAAAGAATGAATCAAAAATTCAAAATTATTCAAAATTCAAATTCCACAAAATCACACTTGCTTATCCAAATCAAAATTACAACTACAAGAGCATTTAGACATGTATAATTGGATCGAGTGACGTTACCGGTGAACAAGCGGAGAGAGATGTGAGCTTCCAAAACATATTTGAAAACAGATCTGTTAACCCTAGAACTGAATCGAGACCAAAAAAAAAAAAGGAAGAGAAGATTCGAGAAAGACCGAGGGGCTTAGGCTTTTTGAAGTTTTTGGAGCGAAATAGAGGAAAAGGGAGAAAACCCTAACTTTTGAGATCAAAAAGAAAGCGATGCCGTAAAGATGGAGAAAGAGGGATGAGGTTCTTCTAAAATAGAATTGTACTAATGTTTTATGTTGCTGGAGAAATGAGGACGAAAAAGTACAAAATTGAGGTTTGCAATGTACCAAAGTCGAAAATATGAAAAGATGAAGTGAATTGAGAGAATGTTTAATTATATAATTATGAAAAATGAGATAAAGACAAAAATGGTTTGAAATAATATATATACACATGTAGTAGCACTCTTAAAATTTAGTTAAGTAATAATAAGTATAAGTATAAATATTTATAGCCAATATCCAATTAAAAGCTACAACATTTCATCAAATAAGTAATACTTTTTTTAATTTGTGTAAGAAAAATAACATATAAATCAAATCTATTTTTGTAAGGAAAGAAAAAGAGTAGTGCATAGACGGATAAGTTTGATCTCTACTTTTAATTGATCCTTTTTTAAACTAATTTATTTTTATGATTATCTAGATAGATATACCATTGTAAAACAGGGATATATAGAATCTTATCTTCAAATAAAAAATTGCATGATAATGTAATAGTATTAAGTAAAAATAATACATAGCGATAAACAAGAAACAAAGAGATTGAAAAAAATTAGAAGAATCGATTTAAAAATAAATTATAAAACTTTTTTGAATTTGAGATGATGAAGTTTTTGTATATTGTTGACAAAAGTTTAAATTAAGAAATTCCAAGCAACTCATTAAAATTTTAGTAATATAATATATTTATAATATAGGCCATTCTAATAATAATTAAAATTATTATTAAACTATTACGTTAAAAATTAATAGGGTGCAATTTTAATTCCTGATCTTACGTGCTACTACAATAATATATAGTTATTAAAATAATGGTAAAATAAATTCATAAAAGGCACCCGTAATTATTAGTATAATAAAATATTATAAAATTATTAAGTATAAGCTCTAGATCTTTGTATTTATAAGGTATCGGTTGTTTTTTTTTTTTGGTTAAAAGGGATATTATATTATATTAGCCAAAATAGTTAAACGGGGGTCACAATTGGGACGTTGTTGTGGTACCTTATGGCACCCATTGTTGCAATATTTTGCATAATTGTACTTAGATTACAGCCCACAAAAGATCTAGGTAGTTCAATTCCTAGTATGTCTGTCCAATACATCATTGGCAAACATCGGAGAAACTGCTAAGGACAAAGACTTATTCAAAAAACTTTCTTTTGCTGCTTCCTTCGCCAGCGCATCAGCTACTCTGTTTTGCTCCCGGTAGGTGTGTCTTACCACCACGCTGCCCATCCTTTGGATCATTGATCTGCATTCACAAATTAGAGGCTCAAAAATTAGATTTCCATTTATCAACATATTGATTGTTTCTGCTGAATCAGTGTCTATCTCTAGCGGAACTAGGTTGTTTAGTTCAGCTAATTGTAGACCCCTAATAAGGGCCTGAATTTCTGCCCTTGTGTTTGTTGTTTGAGGTATGTTATTCATATAGCCCAATATCCAGTTCCCATTATGGTTTCTGAAAATCCCCCCTGATCCACTTATTCCTGGGTTTCTTTTTGCTGTTCCATCAGTGTTCAGTTTGAAGGCACCTCTGGGTAGGGGTATCCATTTTAGCATGATCTGATGTGTTACCATTTTGGGGTTGTTATTTGTAAGCACATGGTACTTTGTTGCCTTTGATATAGTGTTGTTGGCATTAATATGCTCTTTTTTGTTATTGAAAACATTGTTGTTTCTTGTCAATCAAATGTGCCAAAGGCAGAAGGGGATGAGGTTGTCCCAGTTGAGGCAGTTGTTGTACTTCACAGCTTTGAGAGTTGGCCATGATGATTGCTAAAGGTGGCTATTGAGGACTCGTTGGGATGAGGTGGAACTTGATGATTTTGATAAGGTGACATTCCAGTAATAGGCAGTATTGGGACATTGAAAGAAGATGTGGTCAATGTCCTCCTGATCATTGCCACAATAGTGGCATTGAGGGGGCAGTTTATTCCAATAGAGTGTAGAAAACTCCTAGTTGGGAGTCTTCTATGGGTTAGGAGCCAGATAAAATGCTTGATTTTATTGAGGGTTTGAAGCTTCCATATCCATTTAAAGGGTGTTTCTTCTCAAGGAGTGTAGTCTGGTGTGTTCCTACTTATGAAGGAATAGGTAGAGCTATTGGAGAACTGTCTATTGGCAGTCAGGTCCCATATTAGATTGTCCTCTTTGGTGATGGAATTGGGAATGAACACAAAATTGAGAAGGTTTAGGATATTTGGGGGATGGTGATGGACAATGTTGAGGTGTCCCAAATGCCCATATTGTGAATTGCTTCAACCCTGACTTGGAGGTCATTTTGGATTAGGTGGCCTTCTATCATTTGCCTGATAACTGGCTAGTTAGGAATCTAAATGTCATTTAAAAAGTTGACCCAATTCCCTTTATTAACAACCCGTCTGCTGGTTTTGCTACAAATCTCCCAACCCTTTAGTAAGCCTTTCCAAATTGGGGATTTAGGGTTCCTTGGATGTCTCAAAACATGGAGTGGTCTAGACATGTTGCAATGTTTGTGAATCAGAACTCTGGCCCAAAGACTGTTGGTGTTCTTGTAAGATCTTCATGCCATGTTTGAGGGAACATCTTTGTTTTTAAAGCTAGCTTTTTGAAGCCCTAGCCCTCCCTCGGACTTGGTCCTAGTGACTACATCCCACTTAATCAAATGAGCTTTTTCCTTTCAGGGGTGGTGCCCCAAAGGAAGTTTCTCTAGATTCTATCAATTTGATTGGTTACTTTGGTAGGATGGTGATGTATTGCATTACATGGCTTGGATGTTTCTCAGAGTGGTCTTGGCCAGGACTATTCTCCCAGCCATGTTAAGGTATTTTGTTTTCCAGCCAACCAGCTTGGTTTGCATATTGTCAATGATGAATTGGAAGTCTGAGGCTGTTTGTTTTTTGTGGAAAATGGAAAACCAAGATATTTTTCAAAGGAGGTTGTGTGTTTGATGGACAGGAGGTTGGTGAGATGTTGGGAGGTATCTTGGGTAGTGTTTGAGGAAAATAGGACTCTAGATTTGGTTAGGTTTATTTTTTTGTCCTGACTGACTATTGAAGTTGTGTAATATGGAGAGGATGGTATTACAGTTTCTGATGTTACCTTTGGCAAAGAGAGTGATGTCATCTACAAAAAATAGGTGTGAGATATTTGGTCCAAACCTACTTTATGCTTATGGGGTGCCATTGATTTTGCAGAACTGCCTTGTCAATGGATCTAGAAAGTTTTTTCATACACAGGATGAATAGATAGGGGGACATAGGATCTCTCTGTCTTATGCCTCATGAGGAGTTGAAAGGTTTAGTTTTCCCCCCATTAACAAGGATGGAGATGGAGGAAGTACTTATGTAAAACATGATGAGCCTGGACAGGCCCTTGGGGAAATTGAAGGCATCTAGAGTGTCTCTAATAAAAGACCATTCCAGTCTGTCAAAGGCCTTCTCTAGGTCTATTTTTAGAATCATATTGCCACTCTTGCCCTTTATTTTCCTAAAATGGTTGATATATTCTTGGACAATGATGGCATTGTCACAAGTCCTTCTGTTAGTTAAGAAGCTTGCTTGGCTTGGTCCTATGATGTGAGGTAGGATAGGTTATTAGGCACAAGAGGGTTTGGTTCATTGTGTTATCCATGGAGCTTGTGTTGAAGCACTTTTGGCAAAATTATGTAACAGAGTCCCCTACAATATCCCAGTATTTTTTATAGAAGAAAGGGTGGAGGCCATCAGGGCCTGGGGATTTGAAGGGTTTATTGGAGAAGACATGCCTTTTTATCTCACACACTTGAAGGGGTCTGTCCATGAAAGCCTTGTGGCTTTGGGACAGAATGAGTTCCATGGTGGAGTGGTGAGTGGTTGCCCAAGGGTCTTCAGAGTGAGAAGTTGTGTATCGTTCAATAAAGAAGCCAACAATGGCTGGCTGGATATCTTTTTGGTCATAGGGCCAGTTACTGTTTTCTTCTTTGAGGGATAGGATTCTGTTTCTCCTTCTTCTATTAAGGGTTGAAGTGTGGAAAAATCTGGTGCTAGTATCACCCTCATTTAGCCAGTTGATCGTAGACTTTAGTTTTCAAAAGTCTTCCTCATTCTTGAGGATGAGGTTCAGCTCAGCATTTAGGTCTGTTTCAAGCTTTAGAAGGAAGCTACTGAATTTGTAGCTAGGAGACTTTTGAATACCATAGATTCTGGCCATGAGTCTCTTTTTTGATGGAAATGTTTCCAAATACTTCCTGGTTCTATTTGGTTACTAGAGTCTTGAAACTTTCAGTGGATTGGAGAAGGATGGATTGGTCAAATAAGGCTCTATTGATAATGTTGGGGAAAGAGGGTTGGCTAGCCCACATTGTTTCAATTCTGAAGGGCCTTGAGGGTTTGTTGTTTGGAGGCCCTACCAGTTGAATTTTTAAAGGGTAGTGGTCTGAATGGGTCCTAGTGAGTTGCAGAACAGTAGCCTCAGGGTACTGTTCTATCCAACCTTCATTGGCAAAACACCTATCAATTCTTTCCAGAATCAAGAAAGTTCTGTTGGAATACCTTTTGTTAGACCAAGTACATTTGCTTCCTTTATACCCTAGATCTATTAGGTGACACTTGTTTATGCAATTCCAAAATAGGTTATTGCGGCTCAGGTTTATAGGGTTGCCCCTAAACTTGTCCCTGGCCTTTAAGACTTCATTGAAGTCTCCTCATATGAACCAGTTTGTTCTTGTGTTATTAGAGATAATGATTAATTGCTCCCATAGGAGCTTTCTTTCCGTTAAGAAGTTTCAAACATAAATAGCTGAGAAGAGCCATTGAGGGTGATTTGGGCTTACCTTCACCATTGCATGGATACCTTGCGGGGTAGTAGCCATTTCTTCCACAACAACGAGTTCCTCTTTCTACATAACATAATTCCTCCAGATGGGCCTACCGCTGGAGACTGGATAATCATGTCAAATTCAAGCCGATGGGCCAAGGACTGGTGGTCTGCCATCTTTGTTTTGAGTAATACTAGCATTGCGGGTTTGTGCATTCTCACCATCTCTAAACAGTGTTGTTTGAACTCGACATTGTTTCCACCCCTAACATTCTATATGATGTAGTTCATCATTGGAGTTGTGGGTGATTGGTGAGATCCCTCTCGAGGGCTCGTTGGTCCTGGCAGACCTGGCATTTGGGGGGTGGAGACTTTCTCTTCAAGCTCAGGATTGGGGTTAGGTTTAGCAGTGGTTTCAATGGTCCGTGTGTTTGGGCTGAGACTAGGCTCATTCCACACTTGGATATGGATTTGGGGCACAGGACCACAACTATCTCGCTTGCTTTCGTGCTGAATTCTATCGATCTTACCGAGTCGAGTAGTATCGAGTCCATCCTTGGTATTGGGTAAGTCTGTTCCGGCTCTTCTGGGGCATTCTTCTTCTTGAGTATCTCCAGTGCTTTGGAGATTCTTTTTGGATGTTCTGGAGGGGTGGTGGGTTGTTCGTTCTCTTTGGAGTGGAAGATGAGGGGTTGGTTGGTAGGTCGATCGGAACGAAGACCGGCTCCGCCGCTAGGTCCTTTTTCATCAGATCTGGGAAGACGGGGAGGGAATGAAAGCTCTGTAGGATGTGATTATTGAGTGTTTAGGGTCTGATATTTGTTATGGGCTGTCGTTGTTGGCCATCGACTGTCATAGGAGAGGTTCAAACGCCACTAAAGTCTTGTTCAAAGCTTCCACCGTCACCTTGGCTAGGTGTGCTGGATTTTGCACTATCAATGTCACCCTCCGATTGTCCAGGGTGAAATCGTAGGAAAGGCCTTTCCCCTGCAAGTCAACCTCCAACCAGGAGGCCGGTTGGTGGTCCGGTGGTAGTGGATGGGTGGAGATGGTGGTCGGTAGCAAATCTTTTGCCATTTTTGTGCTTTTTCGGTTTACTACTTTGGGTAACAATGGGAGTGAAGTTTAAGGGTTGTTCTCCCATCATTAACCTTTCTTATTCACATCTTGGATAGTGGAAGGGTTTCTGAGCATTGGGACTAGTGGGTTGAGTGTTCATTAATTGAGGATGTAATAGAGGTGACGATTGTGGTTTTTTCGACTGGAGAAGGAAGGGGTTGCAGATAGGGAACTCGATTATCATTTGTGTCTGTTGGGATTTCTCCATTAGAGGATGTTGCAGTAGATTTGGTAGGGAAAGCATAGGTTTTGGTATTTGGGTGGGGAGTTGGGCTGTCAGTGGTTCCCATGGTGGAGTACCCGTTTGGGGATAAGGGACAGGCCCCATTGGGCATTCTGCCAAGCGTGATGTTTGAGGCATTGGGGTTTGGGTTGGTGTCCTCTTGAGAATTGAGCTCGTGGATTGAACCAGTAGGGTCATCGGTTGTAGGCCCCACTTTTCGTTTGGCTCCCTTGTTGGGCTGGTCTCTTGGGCTTGTATTCTGCCCGTATTTGGGCGTATATTGAGCACCGGTGGGGAGTTTTATTGGTCCAAATGGCCTCCTTTTGTCTTTTTGTGTACTGTTTAATGAGTTTTTGAATTGTAATTAAAAGTTTGGGTTTGTAAGAATTTACCTGAAATGGTGTCAAACATGTTTACCTGTATCTCTTCTACCTGTGGAATATGCTGTGGTTTATGCACTTTACCTTCATTGTTGATAAATGTTTTTGGTTGTCCCTGCTTGCATCCTCATGGGAAAGTGACAGTCTTCCATTCACTTTCCTCTGGGGCTAGTTCCTTTTGATGAACTTCTTGTGGTCCATTGGATGCTGTGGATGTGTGTGACTTATAGTTGCATTTAGGAGCAGTGTGCCCTATCCTGCCACAAATGGTGCAAAGGGTTCCTTTGCCTTTATAAATCACTGCCTGTTTATGATCTCTCATGATTACTGTTGTTTCCACTGGAGTTTCTAGTGGCACTTGGATACAGATGCGTGCATATCTCCCCCTTAGGTTAAAGGATGTACATTGGTCTATCTTAAGGAGTTTGCCTAGTTTCCTCCCAACTTTTTCTAATATATCCTTGTCATAGAATTCTGTTGGCAGTTGGGTAGCCGTATCCAAATGGCAGTAGAGGTGAGGGTGGCTTCTTGAGGGACAAATTTTGGCTCCCATTTTCGTACGGATAGGAAGTTTCTAGAGATAAACCAAGGCCCTAGGTATAGGCCTTCACCATGCTTTCCTCTAAGCTAAATTTTACTATGTAGAAGTCCCACCCTAGGTCAATCAAGATTAATTGTTCGGATGGCTTCCATAGGTCAATTAGTTTCGATTGAAGCATGTGGTGAGGCATCTTCCTTTTAAATATTTTGATGATTACCGAGTATCTCCATGGTAGATAAAGGCGTTCTTTATCTTCTTGTGAGATGGGAATTGAGCCTTCAATGTGCTTTCCTTTATCCAACTCTGGAATTGATTGGTTATCCATGTCGTATTGGTTATCCATGTCGTAGTAGTTGGATTGGTTGCTCACTTGTTTATCCAAGAGCATTTCCTTATAAGAGTGTTGAGGTAGCTCTACCTCCATTTGGATGTATTTATCCGGAGGTTCCGGTGGGAGTGGTGACTTGATCGGTGGGGGTTCCATGGTGTGGAGAAAGACAAGGAGATATTAGAGAGAGAATAAAAATTTATGCGGTTGTTACGCAAACTTCGTTAGAAAGAGTTAAGAAGTATCGGTTGTTATTATATTCTCTAGAAAAAATAAAGTTAGTGAAGGGGAGAAAAGGACAAAGAAGAATATTTAAAAGAAAAGTATAAGTCATTTCAATAGGTATAGACTTATTTTTTGGTTTCCCACCCGGTGTCTGGTACCCGCATTAGAGCCCGACTATATCTGGATTCATGCCGCGTAGGGCCCTATTCGGTGGGAAGCGCTCCCTACTAAGGATTTTCCATACCAGGGCTCGAACTCGAAACCTCTGGTTAAGGGAAGAGCAGTCTCATCCACTGCACCACATTCTTTGGTGATATAGGTATAGACTTATAACAACTAAACTGCAGCAATAATCTGTAAAGTTACAACATAATTATTAGTATAATAGAATACTAAAAAATTATTAAATTTCAGTTCCAGATTTCTATATTTATAAAGGTATATAATGGTATGTTATTCTCTAAAAAAATAAAAATAGTGAAAGAAAGAAAAGAATAAATAAAATTTTAAAAAGGTTTATTAGTATGTCTATACATTATATAAGTTTGAACAAACTGTATCAAGCCATAATCATAACCTAAGATGTAATCACGTGACATACCACATAACTTAGATACTCATAGCAATAACTTCTGACCACAATAGCTGCTCAATAACAAACCTGGTACTCGGTAATAAACCCTATATCAAATAAAACCTTGTTCTAACTCTTTGTACACTGCCAATGATAAAAGAAACACATAAAAACTCACAACCACTTATCAGCTCAACCAGTTATAGAGCTCTCTCGTCGAACAAGAACCATAGCCAAATTTTAAGCTCATTAATGACATTATTCTTCCAAATTTATCGTAATCAGATCCGATGGCACCCATTCTAGGTCCAATGACCTCATCTCATCAACTACAAGCTTCTTTACTAACATACTACACCAGTACAACTTAAAGCCACAAACCGTGCAATCCGCGCACCAAAAAGCAACAACTCAAATATACCCAAAAATAAAAAATTACTCAAATGAGAGAACAGTCCTGCAAGCTCAATAGGTACCACCACGAGCGCAAAGCTACACAAAGGAGAACCAAGACACACGAAATCTACCGAAAGGATCATGCCCAACATAACCCCATCCAAACAACGGGCCTCATGAAATACCTCAACACATAATACTCAAAATCAACAACCATATACAAATCAACAACAAACACACGAAATGCATGACCATAACCATAGGAAAATGGGTAGCACAATATACCACAAATAGGAAAAGGCGCAAGCAACCATTCAGCACCCCTAGAACCATCTCGCTTGAATTTCGCCACAAGGCCTAAACAAAAATGCATCATGTGTGCAAATAACCAATAGACCATAACCCATAGTAGCATAGAAAAGTAACATATAAAACGTGTCAGAACACGAACAAGCTCAACTCTAACCGAGTGACACATCCCTTAATAATAGCAATGTTGAGTCAACAAATTCGACCTAGTGTAGAATACACATCCTCATTAGGCCTACCAATGGGCCCCAATTCAACTCTACTCATCCATAAATAGATAGATAACCCTCCAAAAACCAATAATAACCTAACTATATCACATATTATCAGTTGTCTAACTTTGGCCATACCTTCATAGTCCGCAACCAAGGGACAATCTGCCTCTGAGAACTCCAGTCCCTAAATCCCTAGAATACCAAAATCAAAACATCCAATCCCAACTCGATCGCTCAAGTAACTACCACATCCTTTATACCCAATTATTCTACGAGAAATACTTTCATAAGTTTTCCGAGCCACATAGCAAAATATGAACATCAACAGTCGATCAACCAGGCGAGTACCGCAATACCAATGAAGCACCCATAAATCAAAACACAATGTGCCCTTATGTAATGTACACTCTTCTCAAGTAATACCAAATATTACTAGCATTCTTTTAAATATCTGAAATCGTCCATGCTATCTAGAACTCATGACCTTTCCTTCAATAATGAACCACCAACTTGTACATGCACATCTCAATTCCACACAACGCACCACCTCTATCATACCATCATATGAAAGCACGCAACTCTAAGTCACTATCAGAATGCATACTCAATCAGCCATAAATCTTCCACTTGATCCCATCCAGGAGAAAAATCACAACACGCAACATACTCATCATGCCTGTAGAAGACATACATCCCTAGCCACTGTAGAAATCATCGAGAACTCTTCGAAACCCATTTGTACATAACCAAGCTATCAGAATTGAATCCCGCTAACTCAACCAAGTCACGCAGGTCACCAAGCCCAAGAGTATTGCCACAAAATATCGCTAAAGTCTCACCACATCATAAGAACAAAACGAACTGATCGTACCATTACCATACCGATCCAACCTAATACCAAGTTGTCCTATTTCTCCAAGTTCCTTCTAAATCACCTTTAAGTTGACACTTCTACTTGCTAGTACACTATGACCCTTAACCCAACACTCACCACAAGAGGTCCTAACATAAAACCACATCGCCCTAAAGCCCATAAGCCGCGGTATTCTTTCTTAAGCACCCCAAAAGTACCACAACCGAGATACCCACTCTATAGAAACCTTTTGTGAATCTGAAGTTGTTTCCTTAACTTCTCTGATGCTGAAATGTAGAACCTCTAATAATACAGATATACCGCAAGTTTCAACACCTTTCAATACGAATCTCAGATCTTGGCCTTTTGTAGATCTAGAAATTCCTCAAATGCCATATATGAATCTTGAATCCATGAGCACCATCTCGAAAGTCATCCAATTTGCTCTAATCTTAATTATGCCAGCTCAAATGACCGAACCATCCGTGCTCCATTAGCACCCCAACATCCAAAGAAGTAACCCACCTTAACGCAACCGAGTGACTCCCTTTTTCTTAGCACGTTACATACACCACGAATAACAAACCCGAATCATTTTAAGATTTTCATATATCCACATAGTGTAATACATCATGCATCAAGAAATTTTCTTGTTCAAGTCACCCTCAAAACCAGCCTCTTCAAATAATAACTGATCTATAGGTATACCTCAGACCAAGATTAATACATGACCATGCAATTAGATCATAGATAGTAGGCTCCCCCCACTTAGTTTAAAGCCATAGAACTCAACATCCGATAACCCACAATGCCCTTACTCAATTACTGTCATAATCTCGCATTGCAATTTAACTAAATCCTTTATAAACTCATATAATACAAATCATAAAATATTTCAAATCATCTATTAAGGCTCACATTCATCCTCGTGATAGTCAACTTCCTCAAGCGATCCAAACTCAAATTGCTACACCTGTAACCCACATGTAGAAAGAAACTCTCCACAGAATCATACACTGGTAGACTACGCCGCAGGTAATAAACCACCTGCTTAGCCTCAAACTAGACTTTCTCTATGCCCTTTCATGGTCACTACCACTATGCAATCACTCAATCCTTAAGCCATAAGAATCTACTTCATCCCATAAATGAACAACATGAAAGATTCCATAACACACTCATAAGTTGAGACTGTACAACACATCAAGATAGAAATCAAACATCAAATAGTCTTTTTTATGTCCTAAGAAAACTCTTCTCATCACATCCAAGCCAGCCTAACATATCTCGCAGTAACATCATACTCATCATATAGTCATCTAACCACTCACTAAGCCACTAGTCCCAATCCTAAGGACACTACCGGACATAGGAGTCTAAAAGAACATACTCGCACAACTGAAACCACCGAGCCCAAGCTACGGACAAAACATGGCCTCAAGTCCTCCAAATTGGCCTATCACTAAAACACAGAAAACATATATTGCACCTTATCCATGAAATCACATGTCGTCGATATGCATCTGATATTGGGCGCTCAACATAACACACGAGTGAGTGGAAGAAATTCAAAGAGATGCAATTCAAGCTAATTTAATGTCGCATGATAAGGAAATAAAGATGGAAAATTTATTCTGGATGCCCTGTAGCCTCTCGAAGATAGGTATGAACGTCATCATACTGATCCACAAGACTCTACTAGACAGTTACTCATGATTCGTAGAACCTATGAGCCTAGAACTTTGATACCAACTTGTCACGACCCAAAATCCACTAGTCGTGATGGCACCTAACCTAACCTAACCCCGCTAGGTAATCCAAATAACAACCAACACAACTCAAATAAGAATAATAGGAGTCATTGAATAAAATAACAAAAATTCAATACAAAATCTCAAGGATTGGTAGTACAAATCATGAACTTATAAGACTTAGAATTTACAAAGTTGGTACAAAATAAAAATATCATTTGTTTGATATATACATAAGCAAATTTGCTCAATCTTGGCCTCTCTGGCCATCTGAAGTTTGATACCATACGTAAGACCCTCTGTGAACCTCTGTACCTTCTCCTTCTTAGTAGGGATACAAATAGATGCATGATGAGATAAATCAACAAACCTCATCTTATATAGGGTAATTTCATTCTACCATGCTGAAGATGCTTAAAATGGCTACGTAGCTCATCTTTTTGAGCGAGTGGAATGAATCTCTCCAAGAATAACTATGAAACCTGAGCCCAATTAAAAGAATGTGATCTTGCTGGTCTGACCAACTCATAAACCTGCCACCATCACTTGGCGAAACTATGCATCTAAAAAACTATGAAGTCAACTCCATTGGACTCAACTAGTCCTAAATTGCGTAAGATATCATGGCAACAGTCCAAGAACTTCTAGGCATCCTCTGATGGCATACCGCTAAAGTGAGGAGGAGACAACTTCGTGAACCTATCCAGCCTCTTCAACTCATCAGCTGACATTGGGGGCCTTAACCTTAGGATGCGCGACAACAACTGGCTTAACTACTCCAACCAATAACACTCGTGGGGTCTGATATCCCTACGCCGTTTGCTTTGGGGTATGAGTGGCGGGAGTCTGAACTCCTCCCCTGGCTTGAGAAGTGGTAAGTACCATAGGAAACACACCTACATGAGCCATACTCTCCATAAAGCCCCCCATGCGGACCAAGGCATTCTAAAGTACTGGAGTAGCAATAAACCCATCTAGAACCTGTGCTGGTCTTACGGGCTCAATCTGAACTGGAATCCCATCCTCTAGATCTATATTATGCTCAACTGACTCTAGCACGAGCCTGAGTGGTGTCGGGTGCTGCTGCAAGTGCCTTATGCTAGCCTCTAGATTCTCGCCTATCCCGACCTCTACCCATCGTAGCAGCTACGGCCTAGGGCTCCGGCTCCTTATCAGCTGAAACATGTATCATCACCATCTGTGAGAGAATAAGAGAAAAAATTCAAACTTTAGGACAAAACAAAGTTTCATAGTAAAGAAATAAAGAAAGTGAAGTTTTCTAAATCCTTATAGCCTCTAGAAGATAAGTATAGATGTGTACGTATTGATCCTCAAGACCCTACCAAGCTTGATCATGACTCGTGAGACCTATGCAAACTAGGGCTCTACCTCCACCCATCGTAGCAGCTACGACCTAGGGCTCTGGCTCCTTAGCAGCTGAAGCACGTGTCCTCACCATCTGTGAGAGAATAAGAGAAAAAAGATTCAAACTTTAGGACAAAACAAAGTTTCACGATAAAGAAATAAAGAAAGCGAAGTTTTCTAAATCCTTATAGCATCTAGAAGATAAGTACAGATGTGTACGTATTGATCCTCAAGACTCTACCAAGCTTGCTCATGACTCGTGAGACCTATGCAAACTAGGGCTTTAATACCAACTCTTCACGATCCAAAATCTCAACTACGAGGTGGTGATGATGCCTAACACTGCTTGCTAGACGAGCAAATTTTTATCAATAATATGCAAATCAAGTTTAATAGTTAATAACATTATAATAAAGATAAAGTGTCACGGACCAAAATCCCACTAGATAGTGATGGCACCTAACCCTAATGCTAGCTAAGCCAAACATAGAACAAGATAATCAAAATGATAGATTATTCATAACAATAAATAATATGACTAAATTCTGTACAACCTCTCAAGGACTAGTAGTACAAGTTACAAGTGGCTACGAATAAGATTACAAACTCGATTTGAGAAAAGATACATCATCTGTTTGAAATTTACATGAACATAAATATAAATCCTAAATTACTGGCGAACAAATGGTTGTCTCTATCTGGAGTGTTGATACGCCTTCAATGCCATGCACCGTCTTCCACTGCTACACAACTCCAAGATCTGCACGCAAGGTGCAGAAGTGTAGTATGAGTACAACCAACATCATGTACTCAATAAGTATCTTGACTAACCTTAGTGAAGTAGTGGCGAGATTTTTAATCAAAAGGAACTCACTAATATAACCTGTACAGATTGATATGCAGTAAAAACAATACTAGAATGAACAAAGAAGGGGGCAAGAACAAATATACGAAGTAGTAAATGACTACTAAAGAAATAATGGTCAGTTTTCTTATATCACAACCAAACCCTTTCTTAGAGCAATGACCACCAAACAACATAGTAAATCCACAAATCTCCATAGTGTGAGGAATATGTTCAAGATATCAAATCAAATGTCATGGAAACACCCTTCGTGTATTTATCTCATCCTTACCAAATATTTGAATGTATGTCAAATCAAATAGCATGCAACACTCTTCGTGCATTTATCTCATCCTCACAAAGTATATATATGTAAAAGTACCAACCAAGTAAAAGAAATGCCAATAACAGTAGCAATGAGGTGGAAAATACACAGGTAGAAAAACGAACAAGGTAGAGCATATAGACAACAGTAACAGACAGGGTGGGAAGCGCAAAAGTAATGATGACAATTAAGGTAGGAGAACATAAATTACACTATCTAGCAAAGTAGAAGGTTTAGATATGAGAGCACAACAAACGAGGAAAGGCATAGATGTAATTATAAAAAATAAGGAGGTAGACATGATCATAACAATAATTAAAAAATATGAGGCACAGATAGAAAGCAGTAAGGAAAAAGGCAAAGATGTGACAACCACAAACGTCATAGAAGTTATAGCTGCAACAGTGAAGACACGGGATAAAGACATAAACATATACGCAAGGAAAAGATATCACAATATAATGCATGTCTCGCTTCCTCTCCTGCACAGAAACACCCTTCGTGCCATGAGCACATGATAATATAAAAACAATGGCATGGTATCATCCTTCGTGCTTTCTCTCGCCCTCACATGATAATGTAAATGTAATGGCACAACATCATCCGTCGGGCTTTTACTCTTGTCCTCGCATGATAATGTAGATTAAATGGCACAACATTATCCTTCATGCATGATAATGTATATGAAATGATACAGCATCACCCTTCGTATTTTATACTCTCTCACATGATAATGTAAATGCAATGGCACGACATCACCCTTCGTGCTTTATACTCTTCCTCACCAAGCACATATATAACAATGACAAGCAAGATAGGAAGTATGGAATAACATTATGAAGAGTAGGTCAACAAATACACCACGTGAACATCAATCACAACTCTCGAACTAATAACAATTTAATAAACCTCAAGAACCTCATTGTTCAAGTATCTTGACAAACTCAAACATTCTTTTCAACACAAGTATGGAACCCAAGTACCTCAGAACTACAATCATAGATATGTGTTCATGATTAGGTGTAGTGATGATCGAATTTAGTATATCAACAGTTTCAAAAAAAAGGCCGGCAAATTAATTCTAGTTATGACAAGCTAAATTATGGTTTCTAATGTTGAAATTCATACTCATATTATTAAAAAAGTCAAGTAAAACACGAGGCAAGAAGGTCACATAGTCCTACAAGGTACAAAGAATCGTATAATCAACCCCGAACGTGGATAATCCTAGCACATGCACATACGCTCGCCACCTCGCATGTACATCACCCCCGCATGTAGCAAATGATTTTATTTTATTAGAAAATTCCTCCAACAAAGCTAGGCAAGATACTTACTTCAAAATCCCTCAATCAATACTCTAAAAATATTGTTTCCTTTAAGGTTCACCTCCGCTCGGCTCAAATCTAGCCAAAATAACTTAATAACATCAAACAATGCAAGAGAATTTCATTTCAATTAATGAAGTTAATCCTGGGCCCGTCTAGTCAAAACCCGAGTTGAAGGGTAGGTCTTGACTACTCATAGCCCCATTAGTCCAAATATGTATTTGGTTTTTAAATCCGAATCCAATTCGACTCTCAAATCTCAAAGTTTCATTTTCAAAACTTAGTTAAAATCCCCCAAAACTCTCTTCAAATTTCATGATTTAGATATTGAAAATGATAAATAATTATGTTATATAATTAAAGTTGAGCTAAAATCACTTACCCAATGATTGTGCATGAAAATCTCTTCTCAAAATTGCCGCCCACCGAGTTTAGGACACAAAATGTGATAAAATGAGACTATGTGCCAAAATGCCCAGCTATAAACAATTTGCAGATGTCACATTTGCGACAGGAGGTTCGTAAATGCGACCTCCACAAATATGACAAAATATCGCAAAAATGAAATCTGCCCAGCACCAGTAAATCTCGCAAATGCGAAGATTGGTCGTCTCGCAAAAGCTGCAAATAGAACGCAAATGCGAAAGGGCCACAACCCAGCCAAAGTAGCAAATGCGAGGCTTTTATCGCAAATACGAACTTAGCCAAAGTTCTCAGACCTCGCAAATGCGGTTCCCTCTTCAAAAAATGTGAGGTCCACAAATGCAAACAAAATCTTGCATTTGCAAGACTTGAAGCACCAACTAATAACCAACAAAACTAAAACAAACCAAAATGCTTCGGAATGCGTTTGAAACTCACCCGACCCCCAGTGCTCAATACCAAACATCCACACAAGTATAAAAAATCATAAGAACTAGATCGTGCGATCAAATCACCATGATAACATTCGGAACCACGAATCGGACACCAAAACACATGAAAGTTACAACAAAACTCAAGAATTGCTAGAAACACAACTATGCATCCGATTCCTATCAAACCAATTTGGAATGACACCAAATTTTGTAGACAAGTTTCAAATGACAAAACAGACCTATTCCAAGTTCCGAAACTAAAATCTGAACCCGATAGCCATAAAGTCAAACCAAGGTCAAACTTAAGAAATTCTTAAAACTTCAAATTGCTGAATTTCGCCAATTAGAGCCAAATCTTCTAGAAACACCCAAATGCAAATCCGGGTATCTGCCCAAGTCCAAAATCACCATCGTGACCTAATGTAACTATCAAAACTTCGATCCGAGGTCAAAAACATAAAAGTCAAACTTAGTCAATCCTTCCAACTTAAAGCTTCTAATATGAGAATAATTCTTCCAAATCAATCCCGAATTGCTCAAAAATCAAGTTCAACCATACATGTGAGTCATAATACAACATACGAAGTTACTCGTGACCTCAAACCACTGAACTAAGGCTGTTCAAAATTGAAACAAAACCGTTAACCGAACCGAACCGATGACTTATTGGCTTATTGGTATCTGATTATCGAGGTAATGAATGGGGAACAGATTGAAATTTTATAATTAGCGGCTTAACGATTTGGGGGCGAATTACTCAATTTTCTTATCGGGTAAACCGTTAATCCGTTTAAAATTTTATATTTACACTTTTACCGTTATATTAACGGCTTAACCCATTGTCTAGTTTTATGTCATTTTTGTCCGTCTGCTTTTCTGGAATAACAAATATCCTTTATCCTGTGAAGAATGAATGTGAATGTTTGATTGATTATGAATGAATGTCTTTTTTAAAGTTTGACTGATTACTGAACTAATGTTCTTTCTAGTTTTACAAATTTGGTTAATATATGTATGACAATATGTGTAGTCTTGGTATTGATGAAATGGATGTATGTGTAATTGAGAATACCCATAATGTGCATGTGTTATGCATCTTGCATGTATTTAGGGTGTGTAAACTGTAAAGTGAAGGTGTGAGAATATAAGGACGAAATGAATATTTGTTGGTTAATATGTCTTTGACAGTATGGTAGTCTTGGTATTGATTAAATGATTGTTCAAAAAAAGTTTATTTTATTTAGTCGATAAGTCGCCTGATAACCGTTCGATAATTGTTAATCCGATACCAATCCGCGCGTTGTCTTATTGGATGGCTAGCGAATTACTACATTTATAATTCGATAACCGTTGAGCCAAACTGTTAAGTGTAATTATCCGCCCAATCCGCTCGATAAGCACCCCTACACTGAATTGACTGTAAATGCTCAACTTGACCGATCAATCGTAACATTCTCTCCCACTTAAACATACGTTCATCATTGAATGTGCCAAGAGTCATTCCAAAGCTATCAAATCACTGGATAAACTCACCATTCTCATATAAATGGGCGATCATATGTCACCCTAATCCATATAATCCTGAAAACACAACCTAATTGGAAATTCGTACTTTATCCTTAGTTCATAAACCTTAGAACCCAGTCTCCAACACCCGAAATCCATCATAAGATCCGATCCTTGTGCATAAACACTGTGTCCAACCCAACAAGCTGCATCAGGCTGTCAATACTCTACCAAGTTCAAACCATGCGATGTGCCACATAACTCATGCGCTCACAATAATAACTTCAGACCACAATGCTCATTGCCAAACCTGGTACCGGTAGTACACTTCATATCAAATGAAACCTCATTCCGGACCTTCACAACGCTGCAAATGATAAAAGAAGCATGTAAAAACTCGTAACCACCCATAAAATCAACAAGTCAAGAATCTCTCTCATACGACAAGGACCATTGACAAATTCTGAGCGGAAATATATTATCATTATTTCAAACATTCCTTATCCCGATATGATAGTGTAAATCCCAGATCCAAAAACCTTGTTTTACCCAATACAAATAGCCCAACCGACAAGTCGCACCAAAACCCACATGGAGCCCCACACAGTTTGTATACCAAGCAAGTAATAACTCAGATATGACAGATAATAGTAAGAGGGTCGAATAAGAAGTCTACCAAGCAAGTTAAATAGGCAGGGTAATATTGAACATCTTCCTATGGTCTATTTCCCTAAAGTAGAAGCAAACACACAAAATAAGGTATTGTTTTAATTATATGTTTTCTTTGATTTGATAAAGTCACAAGAATCCAATATTTTAGTGAAAAGATTTATAAAAACATATATTTAGAAGAGTACACTGTATGTCATAGAATGCCATATGGTTTATTTTTTCTGAATTATAATTTTTTTTATTTTTTAAATATTTTATGATTCGTGAACAATAGAGTATAATATTTAAACATTTATGAGATGATGTCTTGATTGAAGAAAAATAATAAAAATAAAAAAAGAAAAGAAAGAATACTAACCGAAAACTTGGTCAAAATGCATCAAAGATCCAACATATAAATATTATTTATGTATGTGACAAACATCAAGAGATCTATTGTGCATTTTTGGTGAGCAAAATTTAATTGATTTTAAAGTTTTGAAAAATAATATTTGAGATTATTCTTGGTTTGAATTGAACAGTTGATCAAAATTACCTCTCTATCTCTCTTTGACCTTATTATCTCATGTTAACACTTGTTGAAAATTGTCTTTAGTATACTTCACATGGTTTGAATTCTTACCAACCATTTATATTTTCTTAGACATTTAAACACCTAATTCTTAAATAACTAATTTTTAAATATAAGATCCAATATCCCTTCTTCAATTATTTTTCTTGAAATTTTAAGTGATTAATGTCTTTTAATGTCCAACATACCTAATTAGGCATTGTTCACTAATTGTGTGTAATGACCCAGCCAGTTGTTTTGGACAGCTGTTTGAAATCTTGAGTAGCTTTATATGATGTATTATGATTTGTGTGAATCATCAATTTTGGTTTTCAGGTAATTTAGGATTGATTCGAAAGATTGATTCTCAACTATGAAGTTTTAATTTGGAAGAGTTGACCAAGTTTAAATTTTGAGTATTTGATCTTGGATCGGAGTTTTGAGGGTTCCATCAGGTCCGAATAGTGATTTTGGACTTGGGCGTATACTCGAATTTATATTTGGATGTTTCTCGAATGTTTCAACATTATTTGGCGAAAGTTGGCAATTCCAAGATTTGGAATGTTCATAAGTTTGATCGGGAGTTAACCTTGATGATATCGAGTTCAAATTATGGTTCTAGTAATTATAATAGCTTTGTTATGTCATTTGGGACTTTGTGCAAAATTTGAGACCATTCCAAGTTGATTTGATATGGTTCGGCACGAGTTTTGATGATGTTATGCGTGTTTTAAGGCCTCGAGTAAGTTTATGTTATGCTATAAAACTTGTTGGTATGTTTGAACGGGGTCTCGAGGGGTTCAGGTGTGATCCAGATTGATTTCGTGCCATTTTTAGGCCATTTTCAACTGCTAGTTTTTGGCTACATGGTTGTACATTGCGACCAGAATTGGTCACGATCACAAAGAGTAAAATGGAAAAAATGGACCTATGAATCGCGTTCACGGAGAAAGCTACGTGTTCGCGAAGAAGAAATTCTGTTGTCACTAAGTTGAATTCGAAAGCTTATATCTTGCAATCTATAAAGAATTTGGTGATGATCTAGCTCTTTGCTTCTAGTTTTCAGAAAGTCAAACCATTTGGCATTTGGAGTTATGTACAAAAGATTATGGCTAATAGAGTACAGGTTGTCTGAGAAGTGTTTGGGAAGGGTTAATGGAAATTTGTTCATCGCGATCGCGTGAAATGGCCACGATCACGAAGGGTAAAATCTATTTTAAAAAATTTTGGAATCGCAATCACGAGGTTGGTGACCATGATCGCAAAGGCTACCTCTGGAGTAGGGTATAAAGTACTCTATTTTGAAGGTCTTGGTCATTTTATCATATTTTGAGCTATAGAGCTCGGATTTGGCCGCTTTTGGAGGCGACTTTTACAACATGGATTGGGGTAAGTGTTTTCTACTTAGTTTTAATTATATTTCATGAATCTAACTTCGATTTTGGCATTGGATTATGAATTTGAAAGAAAAAATAGGAGATTTTGTCTAAACTTTCCTAAAGTGATTATTTGAATTTTGAAAATCAATTCAGAGTCGGATTTGAGTGACTTTGGCATTGTTGGACCAGTAATTGAATGAGTCGTCGGAATTTGTGAGTTTAGTCGGGTTCATAGGCACGAGCAAGAGTTTGACTTTTTGATTGACTTTGAGCAATCAATTAAAGATTCGACCTTTATCTCTTGAGTTTGTTTTCTAAGGTATTATTTGATGATTTAAGTTGCTTTTGGCTAGTTTAGAGCTGTTCAGAGGTTGATACGTGCGAGATGAAATTTTTAGAGTGTTGTTTGGCTTGCTCAGTATTTGTTTTGGCTAGTTTGAGGTAAGTATCTTAATTAAACTTGATTGAGGCACTATTTGCCTGAATTATTTGTGATAGCAACATGCTATGGATGCACATATGTGTAGGGTTGAGCCCATGTGCGAGCACAGGGTATTTTTCCATGCTCGGGGTATTGCTTAGGCAATGATATTCCTAGAGTTGACTGTTTAGCTTTAAGCTATAACGTTTCTCATATTTATATAATTGTTTTGAACTATTTGAGCCATGTTTGAGATTACGAAGAGGCTAATTCCCTGAACAAACTTGGTAATTACGATTTCTGTGATAAAATTGTCGATTTGAGTTATGATAGTATACTTTGCACATGCCTGCACTTTAGCATGTTATTATACCAATCTAGAAGCATGAAAATTGATAATTATTCATCATATATGTATTCTTATATACTTTCTTCTATGTGATATGATTTGGATTGGATGCATATGACCACGCCGGACGGATTGTGTTGTTATGCTTGTGATCACACTTGGCATATTATGCTATTATGCATGTGACTACGCCAGGAGGATTGCATTGTTATGCTTGCGACCATGCCGGGTGGATTGTGTTATTACGCCTTTGACCACACAAGGCGGATTGTGTTGATATGCCTATGACCACGCCGTGCGAATTGTGATATAACATGTGACCACGCTGAGCGAATTGTGATATAGCCTGTGACCACGCCGGTTGGATCCATCACATTAAGCCCATGACCACGCAGGGTGAATTATGATATTGAGCTTGTAACCACGTTGGGCTGGCAGAATGTTGAATTGGCCGTACTTGCATGTGGATAAGGATCCATCCCCTGAGGATCACCCTCTCGTGTTTCTATCTTGATGGTGTACACGCGAATTGTGATAAACTGACGGATTTCTGGTTGATGTGAGCTCCGGGAGAGCTAGTTACTATTATTGGATCGAGTTGCACACCCCAACATGCCTTATTGGCTTATGGTTATTGGATCGGGTTGCACACCACAACAGACTAATATTTGGTTATTGCATTTCATATTTACTTGCAATTTCTTTGACTATTTACCTGATTTATTTGCATATCTTTTTTAAAAGCTGGATTATTGACGGAGTCGAACACTTTAAAACAAAGAATTGTGAGCATCAAAGTGGTTTTACTTGAGATTTACTGATTTTATTATATATTTATTCTGTACTGGTTGAAATTATAAAATGTACAGGTATTAGTGAGTATCATTTATAGTTCTTGCTTCTTTTACCTCGTCGAGGTTAGTTAGTATACTTATTGAGTACACGAGGTCGATTGTAATCATACTATACTTCTGCATCTTACGTGCAGATCTTGGAGTTGATGCTGCTATGTAGGGGTGAAGATATATCCGTTTCCAGTTTTTGCTACCACTAGTTCTTGGTAGTTCTAGATTTGAGATTATATTCATGTACATATTAAACAGATGTTGTATCATTTTTTATTTTATTTTATAAATCGAAGTCTTAGTGACTCATGACTTGTACTACAGACTTGGGATTTTGTATAAAGATTAAGTTATTTTGCTTTTGACTCTTAATTTTATTATTAAATTATGTTTACTGTTATTTGGCATACCTAGCGGGTTAGGTTAGGTACCATCACAACTAGTTAAATTTTGGGTCATGATAAGTTGGTATCAGAGCTCTAGGTTCATATGTTGTATGAGTCATGAGCAAATGTCTAGTAGAGTCTTGCGGATCAGTATGATGACATCTATACCTATCTTTGAGAGGCTATCGGGCATCTAGGAAAAACATCCCATCTTTCTTTCTTATCGTGCAACATTGATTCAGGTTGAAGCATATCTTTTTAAATTCCTTCCACTAACTCGTATTCTATGTGAGCGCTTGGTATCGGTTGTGCATAGATGACGTGTAATTTTATGGATGAGGTGTGAGATGTATTTTCTATGTTTTGGTACTGGGCAGTTTGGAGAACTTGAGGCTGGGTTTGACCGCAACTTGGGCACAATGGTTTCAGTTGTACGAGTATGCGCTTGTTGGACTCATATGTCCGGTGGTATCCTAAAAGTGGGATTTACGGCTCGGTAAATGGTTGGGTAGATATATAATGTGTATGATATGATTGCAGAATGTGTTTAGATGGTTTTGATATGATGGGAAAATTTTGCTTGGGATGTGAAAGGACTATGAATGCTCGATTTCTGTGGTATGTGTTATATAGTTTTGAGTTATAAGTGTTTTGAGGGATTCTTTCATGTTGTTCATTTGTGGAATGAAGTAGATTCTCATGTCTTATTGACGAGTTCAGATTTGGGAAGATTAAGTGATTGCGCAGTAGTTGTGGCTGTGAAAGGGTATAGAAAGATGTCAATTTGAGGCTAAGTAGGTGGGTTATCACCTGCGGGATAATCTACGGATGTGTGATACTTGTGCTGTTGTGTGGAGAGTTTCTTTGTACCAGTGGTTATACGTGTTGCGATTTGAGTTTGGATCGGTTAAGAAAGTTGACTTGATTGTCACTAGGATGAGTTCAAGCTTAGTAGATGATTTGAGTTATTTTATGGTTTGTGTTGCATGAGCTTATGAATCATTTAGTTGAATTTCAGTGCAGGATTATGGTAGTAATAGAGTATGGTTATTTTGGGTTATCAGATGTTTTGTTCTATGGCTTCGAGCCAAGTGAGGGAGTCTGTTACCAATGATTGGATTGCATGGTTATGTATTATATTAGTTCTAGTATGAGGCATACTTGTTGATCGATTATGACTTGAAGAGGTAGATTTCGAGGATGAATCGAGTAAGGAAATTTCTGGATACATGATGTATTACACTTTATGGGCAAGTGAAAATCATAGGATGAATTAGGTTTGTTATTCCTGATAGATGTAATGTTCATGGAGTAAGGATTTACTCGATTGCATTAAGGCGCGGGGTTACTTCTTTAGGTGTTGGTGTGTGAATGACGCATAGGTTGTTCGACTCGTTTTAGTGGTGCATTAAGATTTAAATAGGGTGGATGACTGTCGAGAAGGTTCTAACGAGTTCAATATTCATATGTGGTATTTGAGGAATTTTCGGTTTTGTAAAAGGCTAAGATCTGAGATTGCATTGGATGATGTTGGGACTCACAGTATTTCTATATCATTATGGGTTCTACATTTTTGTATCAGAACGGTTAAGGAAACAACGTTTGATTCACATAAGGTCTCTCTAAAATGGGCATTTTGGTTATGGTACTATTGGATGCTGAAGAGGGAATACAATGGCTTATGGGCCTAGGACGATGTGGTTCTATGCTAGGATCTCTCATGGTGAGCTTTGGTTGAGAATCGTGATGTTTCGGCAAGGAGGAGTGTTAACTTGAAGCAACTCAAAAGGAACTCTGAGAAAATAGGATAGCTTAGTAGCAAATTGGATTAGTATGGTAATGTTATGGTCGTTTCTTTTGGTTCTTATGATGTGGTGAGGCTTTACCGGTGTTTTGTGACAATATTCTTGCGTTTTGGCGGCCTGCGTGACTTGGTTAAGTTCGAGGAATTCAGTTTTGATGGCTTGGTTATGTGGAAATGAGTTTCGTAGAGTTCTTGATGATTTCTACCACTATCTGAGATAGATATGTCCTACCAGCATGAGAAGTATGTTGTGTATTGGGATTTCTCCTGATGGGATCAAGTGAAAGGTTTCGGACTGATCGAGTATGTATTCTACTTATGACTCATGATTTATAATGTGGTTCTCGTATTTTCATATGATGGCATGATAGATGCGATGTGTTGTATGAGATTGAGATTTACATGTACAAGGTCACTGTTCATTTTTGAAGGAAAGGTCACGAATTCTTCGACAACATGGACGGTTCCAAATGTTTAGATGAATGGTAGTACTACTTGGTATTACATGAGAAAGGCGTGTATTTCAAAAGGCGCACTGTGTTTTGACTTACGGATGATTCATTGGTATTGCAGTACTCTCTTGGTTGATTGACTACTAGTGTTCAGATTTTGCTTTGTGGCATGAAAGAATTATTGAAGTATTTTTCGTGTAACAATTGTGTATGAATGATGTGTCAGTTACTTGAGTGGTCAAGTTGGGATCAGATTTAGTGATTCTAGTATTCTAGGGATTTGGAGACGGGGAGTTCTCAGAGGCAGATTGTTCCTTAGTTGTGGGTTGTGAAAGTATAGCCAAAGTTAGACAACTAGTAGTATGTATTATGGATAGATTATTGTGAACTTTGGGGGGTTATTTATCTAATTACTGGTGACCAGAGTTGATTTGAGGGCCCATTGGTAGGCCCAATGAGGATGTATATTCTACACCGGGTCGGATTTATTGACTCAACACTGTTATTGTTGAGGGGTGTATTAGTCAGTTGGAGTTGAGCATGTTCGTGTTCCGATATGCTCTATGTGCTACTCTTCTATGCTACAATGGGTTGTGATCTGTTGGTTATTTACACACTAGATGCGTTTTTTGTTGGGGCCTTGCAGTGAAAGTCGAGCGAGATGGTTAATGAGGCGTTGAATAGTTGATTGTGCCTTGGTTATGGTCTTTCTGTGTTGTGGTATATTGTGTTATTCGCTTCTTCATGGTTATGGTCATGCACTTCGTGTTGTTGATGTCGAATTGCATGTGGTTGTTGATTTTGAGCATTGTGGCTTGGGGTATTTCATATGGACTGGTGTTTGGATGTGTCACGCATTGTAGCGGGGTTATGTTGGGATATGATCCTTTATGATAGATTCGTGTGTGTAAGGCCCCGGAAAATTTCGCTAAGTAAATTAGGATTTCGTGGAGCCATTAAGGCTAATTATAATGTTTTATGTGCTATTGACATGATGGGAATCAATTGAATTTGTTAAATAAGTGTATAAGTCATATAATAAAGTAATGTGGGGTCAAATGGGAGGCCTAAGTGTAAGTCAAGTTGGAAAAATTTCATAATGGGCTAAAATTTCAAATGAGTTTGCACAAGTCCACACGTTGGACGAGCATATCTAAATATATATAAGGTTTTATGTGATGGACAACCTATCATATAAAGGTCTTCGAGTGTAGTTTCCAACGCTTCAAACCGTTCATCATTTGGACATTCCTACACAAAGTTATGATCAAATAACCATAGGCTAGAAAAATGCGATCCTGTGTTAGTTCTGCAATCGCAAAACAATTATGCAGTCCGCATAATTGATCTGCGATCACAAAACTGGTCGCAAACTGGACCAGTGTAGCCCAGGTTTGGGCACCAATTCCGCGATGCATTTTGCGACCCACATTCTTGTTTTGCGGCCCATTATGCGACCGCAAACCCGATTTCGGAGGCTTATTTTTCCTATTTTTTTGTAACCCGGCCTCATTTTAATATATAGGATTTGGGGCTTCATTTGGGGTCATTTTCTACTGATTTTAGAGAGAGTTGAGAGCATATATAGAGAGAAAGATAGAGAAGGAGCCTAGCTTCATAATCACCCAAATCTTGCTCAAGTTTTCACTAAACAAGGAAGATAACCACTTGATTGTCCTCCATCCGGGTAAGTCCTTCTTCCAAGATTTCATGTAAGAGGTTAAGGGTTCAAATATATTGTGGGAATTAGAAATAGTCCATGCATGTGGGACTAAGTTATAGTATGTGATATTAAAGAACTAATTTGGGTAGTTCCTGTTAAAATTAGTTGAGAAAGGAAGGAATTTCCATTTTCAGACCTTGTAGACTACTTCACATGTTAGGTGTTTGATGAAATTCCTATGAGAGTTACACTGTGGGTAATCTTCCTAATTGTTAATTGATTCCCACTATCTCCCTGTAGATTGTTATTGCTAGAGGTATTGGTGGATTATAGAAACTTAAGGAAAGTTTAAACAAGGTATGTATGGCTAAAACCCCCCCTTTTCTTAGAAATTGAGCTCCCATGGTATCCCCGCATATGTTGTAAGTCCGAAATTTAATTTATGTAGTATTTGTTATTTCAAAGAATTTGGTGTTGCAAGAATATATGTGAAAGATGTGTCTCAATGTGTTCAATGTGCTATTCTTGGTAAATTGGAGATATGTGAAGAATGTGAACTATATGCTAAATTGCCTAGATTTCAAGTCAAGTTTAACTTGTGATTATTATGCCGAATCATGAGAATTCCTCTCTATGCTTACAACTTGAATTGCTCTTGTATGTGCCAATTATCTTAAATTGCAAGTTTGATGTTGAAAGTGAAAGTGATGTGGGATGTGAGTTGTGAAATGTGGCCTAGTGCCAAGTATGATGTGATAATTGTGGCCCTAAGTGCCTATGAATTTATATATGTGAAATAAAGATTGAAATGAGATGATTAATGAGAAAGGAACAATGCCTTGGTAAGACGGCTTAGCCGATCGGGCCGTGATTGGACGCCATACCGCTCACATGGTGGTATTGTGCTGATATTGAATTCCGGAAAGTGAGAATGAATTGTGATTGAGGTACATGTCTCAAATGAGGCAACCTAGCCGATCGGGTCGTGATCGGACTCCGCTCAAAAAAGCGGTGGTATTGTGGATGTTGATGAACAATATTAAATGCCCCAAACTAAAGCTATGGAAATTATGTGAAAGCTATGTGATTCCTTTTATTTGATGATGTGGTGATTGCTTAAAGCTTTTGTTGAATCCTTATGATATCTTTGTTCTTGTATGGTTGTTCTTTCTAATGAGCTGGTGTTTAGTTATACATACTAGTGCTATTCGATGGCACTAACGTCCCTTTTGCCGGGGGCGCTACGTCTTTAAATGGATGTAGGTGGTTCCATAGTAGGCAATGTTGGTCGCAGCTAGTGATGCATCTCCCTTTCAGCTGACTTGGTGAGCCCCACTTCATTTCGGGGTCCTGTACCATTGTTTATCATGTACTTTGTATTTTGAGGTATAGTCGGAGCCTTATTGCCGACATTTTCATATTACTCTTCAGTTGTATTTAGAGGCTCCGTAGACAGGTTGTGGGTGGTGTCGGGTATTGAAAATTTGAAATAGATATGTTGTCATTTGGCAGAATGTTTCCTTTATATCTATTAGTTGTAATAATTTGGTTAGTATGGTTGATCTTTTAATGAAAGACAAAGATAAAAATTGTCAATGTAATGCTCATAAAGTATGATTTATGGAGTTCATCTCCTTGTTATTCATAAATTAATTTTGGGTAGAGTGAAATCTAATAAGCTTGCTCAGTCAGGCTTGCTCGGTTGAGCACCGATCGTGCCCCTCGGTTTTGGGGCGTGACAAACTTGGTATCAGAGCCTAAGGTTTTAAAGTTCCTAGGATGTCCCGGAGCTGTGTCTAGCAGAGTCCTTCTTATTGGTGTGTTGTCGACCACATCTATAAGTTGGAGGCTATTCGAACAGTTAGGAATTTCACCCTTCTTTGATACTCCAGATCGTGTGGTAGAACCTAGGATAGAGAGCTAATTTCCTCGCTATGTCCTATTCTCCAGATGAGTAATCTTGATACCATAATCCACGAGTTTGAAGCATTAAGGAGGGAATGACCCCACCATTGGATCTGAGGGAGATTGCCCAAGCGTTTGTTAGAAGAATTATCGAGCCATGGAGGGATTGGTAGAACTTGTTGCTAAGGGGAGTACCCTTGTTCCTATTAATGTCACTGCACCACCAGATAATGTTGTATATTAGTATGTTACCAACGTGCGTTAGGGATGTGGGGTCGAGGTGAATCGATTAAGTTATTGCCCTATCAAACTAAAGTCACTCCCTAGTACATCATTATGAACAACACAAAAATTTTACTCATTGCATATCTACATCCATATTGAAGAGTCCTCATAAACATGGTCTTAATAAGATGTGAGTCACAAAAACTTGTGTGTAACTACTCCTTGAAGGAGCCGTCTTGTTCGTGAATCCACTCTATCACAATTTCTCTTATTTACATCCTCTTGTGGAATTAAGTTCTATAAATACGTCCTTAAATGTAGTTATAACTCTAGGATTAATACTTCCCACTTTCTTTCCTAAATTCTCAATAGGGGACTACATCCGATGAATTTGTTACAAAATCTTTTTATGGACAATGTCTGCTTATTTGTGCCTATGCATGCACCACCGTAAAGTTTACCTATGCGGTGTCAAGTTCCATATAAAGCATCCCAGTGTTGCGATCCTTCTCGAGTCACTATTTTACTCACTTGTGTATATGGCTTATATAGTTTGATCAGTCACTCTACTCTCTTGCGAGTATCATTATGAAAGCTTCTCACTATCTAGTAACATAAGAGCATACCTTAACACCTATCACATGAGTGCATGCCAATCAAAATGGTCACCGTGTGCATAAAATCTCTTTGAAAATTGAGATCCTCACATCCTCATCATAGGAAGATCTTGTGTCGCCATCTTAGTATAACTTTCGTGTCCATTTGGGACATCCCGCATTAAGTATCCCACTTTGTTCCTAGTATTATGGTTGCTCGTGGCATGGTCGTGTATTGCAGTTAGGAGTTAATATAGCAGAAGCATGTCCAGCTCATAACAAATGTTTATTTTCTCTTTACACCTCTACAACATGTGTTAATTGTGTTCCTTAGTTAGTGAATTCATTGTGCTAGTTTCCCAACACCTATTCGATAACCATGAGAGAACATATCCTTCTATGTGTCATTGTAACACCTCCTTTCTCATAAGGACTCTTACTAGGCTCTCTGTCAAGACCAAGCGCACCTTTGGGTTTTATTATAGCACAATGCCTGTTTCTCATGTTTTGCTATCTTTCATTAGCATATGGGTATTTCTCAAGTCAAAATCCATGGAGAACTCATTATGAACATCTGCAAACCTTCCATGATTATTTTATACTATCTCATTGGGTTCCCACCTTAGTTCATGTTCATCAAGGGTTGATAGCATGCCGCAATTGCTGAGATTGAATGATCTCCTTTCGATAATGGATTATCTACACATGTGCTATTCCAACGCTTTGCTTATCAGTCTAACTCTCGCCTTTTGGTTTTGGGTTGACCAAGGAGCAATACACCTAGTAACACATTTATATGTCAAAACCTTTCTTTCAGTCAAGTCTTATAGCATCTCCCAATCTGGTTGGTAATAGCTGGTTGTGTAGAAGTGTGTTGTAGTACTTCATTGCGAAGTAGAGTTGCTAAACATAATTGGATTTTTGAATTCTAGAGCTATACATCACGTGACTTCATACAGAGATCTTCTTTCAAAAATTTAGCTTCTCGTAATCCCTTTATATTACCACCCTTCCTAGTGGTTACAATGTAAAGGTTACTTCCATAGGCTCTCTCACTTTCTTTTCATTTACCTTGCATCATGTGTCGTTTCTCGATATTTTTCAATACGGTCTTATCTCATTATCTCGACTAGCTATCTAACTATATGATTCGATTCAATTCACCCCACTTTTATGTACTCTACAAGACCCATTTTCTAAAAAGGACACTGGGGGTAAATTCTCCTTTAATATAGGCTTCTAATGTCTTCAACTCAGTTTAAGCTTGTTGGTTTCAAATGGTGCTCTTTAGTTTTGCTGCCTTACTATCTATTTCATCTGATAACTCTCATTGTAAAACTCGTTTTATGTTTTATGACATCAAAGAGGAAGTCTTATAGCATCAAGGATGGGGACATATTCCTTTTGTTAGAATAAATAAATATTGCTGGCATTCCTTGTAGATGTTCTTCTTACAACCATTTACCTGCTCTGCTTGTCCCTGTGACTAGATAACCTAGGTTACTTTTCCCAAATAAATGCATTAAGATGTCTCATTCTTTCAAACTTATTCATGTGGACACTTTGAGGCCTTATTCTACACCAACTCGTAGTGGTTTTAAGTACTTTCTCGCCATTGTTAACGATTTTCTAGGGCTACGCAGGCTTGTCTCATGGGTTTCAAAAGTAATGATTTCCCTTAAGTTCAAGCTTAGATTGCCATGATTTCGAACCAAAGTGCGTCCCCTTTTTAAAAGTCTTAAATGGGTCAGATTGGATGGGTTACGTGGCCTTCTGCTCACTCGGCTTCTAGGATTATTGACAACGTCATTGTCATGTGTGGGAAATTTTGCTACCCCTAGCATTCCACCTCCTTAAGGAGGATATGAGTTTTAATTGTCCTTCTTCCCGGAGTGTTACGTCAACCATTAGAACCCCTCTAACCAATACATGATTTCACCCCTATGGTAGGATGTCCTAGCTATGTGGTTTCACTCGTGAAAGGTTGAGATTAGATGCCTTCAATTTTTTGCACATATCATGAGCATATTGATTTGGAAGACAAGTTGTCATATCTTTAGTTCTCTTATATAAGGTCAATTATCATGAAAGGTTAGGCTATTTGCAATATGATAATCTCATAAGTGTTCAACTACTTTTCATCCTCATGGGCTTGTGGCATAGATTCCTTGTGTCAATTAATGTTAGGAGTGTAATTCAACTTCATGTATTTTGAAACCCATATCGCATTCAAGGTACCAGAGTATTCTCATTCTTGATAAATGGATTTTCCCTACACTCCAGGAGACGACTGGGTCACGTACTTGAATATTCCTCCTTAATTATTCCTATTGCCAATGTACAAGTTACCCCTATGCCTCATTTGTCTAATAATTGATGTCGTCACAATGATTAACCATGTCAGTATAGTTAGTAGTAAGCTTTGTGTCTCTTAGCATATAACCTCGTGAAATATTGTACTCAACACATTAATGGGTTCCTGAATAATTTCAGCCCGATCTTGAACTCCGTTGCTCCTCATTGTATTAAATCTATTGGGTATTGAAGGTTCAAACATGGCAAAGAGGAAGCATCCCCGTATGATCACATATATTTGGTTGGTAAATTTTTATGGTTAGTTAATGATAGCACATCTTAGAGTAATTGTTGAAGGTCATCAAAGGTTTAGCATGAGTGTTCGCGTAGATATTTAGAGTTTAGGATGGTGAATAAGTTATTCTCAATATTTTCCCCTGAAGATGTTACGTGAATTGATAATGAAGGTGAAATAAGTGTAGTTCACATTAAACCGTGCTATGAGTATGATGTTTCCCCATCGTTGTTCTCCATGTATTCTGTGTTTTCATATGTCTATGTCTAATAATGTAGTTGGAAATCCCTTGTGCATCATTTCAGTGGAAATTACTGAAGGTGGAGGTAATAGATAGTTGGCCTATGAAGGGTATCTACTTGTCATCCTTGTTAGGTAAGTTTGGGGGTGGTGATATGTGAATGTGTTCTAGCAAAGTCTGTAAGTATAAGAGGCCACATTGAAGGCCGAGAGTGTTGTGAAGATAAAGTATTTTCTCTTGATTGTATAACAATTGGTTTTGATTTGAAAGGTACCTTATAGGTATTATGATTATGAAATGTGCAGTTCATGTCCAAGGATCCGTATGATAATGTAGTGTTTGTAATGCTGAGATTAGTGATATAGATATATACGTTGTGGTGCTTTGTCGAGTTGTAAATGTGTTTTTAGGATGATTTTAGTGGTTCTCTGGCAGGTGGATAGGCCTAGTTACAAAGGAGACTCTGCCAAATTTCTGAAAAATTTAGGAGTTAGTCAAAATTTAGGAATTTGAGGTAGGTTAGAAAAGATATATGTTATGTTAGGTGTTTGGGGCGGGCTCTACCTCTCATTCGAGGACGAATGATCCTAAGCGGGGGAGAATGTAAGGCCCCGGAAAATTTCGCCTAGTAAATTAGGATTTCGTGGTGCCATTTAGGCTAATTATAATGTTTTATGTGCTATTAACATTATGGGCATCAATTGGATTTGGTAAATAAGTGTATAAATCATATAATAAGTAATGTGGGGTCTAATGGGAGGCCTAAGTGTAAGTCAAGTTGGAAAATTTTCATAATGGGCTAAAATTTCAAATGAGTTTGCACAAGTCCACACTTTGAACGAGCATATCTAAATATATATAAGGTTTTATGTGATGGACAACCTTTCATATAAAGGACTTCGAGTTTAGTTTCCAACACTTCAAACCGTTCGTCATTTGGACATTCCTACACAAAGTTATGATCAAATAACCAAAGGATAGAAAATGCGATCCTATGTTAGTTCTGCAATCGCAAAACAATTATGCAGTTCGCATAATTGATCCGCGATCACAAAACTGGTCGCAAACTGGACCAGTGTAGCCCAGGTTTGGCACCAATTATGCGATGCATTTTGCGACCCACATTCTTGTTTTGCGGCCTATCATGCGACCATAGACCCGATTTCGGAGGCTTATTTTTCCTATTTTTAATAACCCGACCTCATTTTAATATATAGGATTTGGGGCTTCATTTGGGGTCATTTTCTACCGATTTTAGAGAGAGTTGAGAGCATATAGAGAGAGAAAGATAGAGAAGGAGCCTAGCTTCATAATCACCCAAATCTTGCTCAAGTTTTCACTAAACAAGGAAGATAACCACTTGATTGTCCTCCATCCGGGTAAGTCCTTCTTCCAAAATTTCATGTGGAGGTTAAGGGTTCAATATATTGTGGGGATTAGAAATATGCCATGCATGTAGGACTAAGTTGTAGTATATGATATTAAAGAACTAATTTGGGTAGTTCCTGTTAAAATTGGTTGAGGGAAGAAGGAATTTCCATTTTCAGACCTTGTAGACTACTTCACATGTTAGGTGTTTGATGAAATTCCTAAGAGAGTTACACCATGGGTAATATTCCTAATTATTAATCGATTCCCGCTATCTCCTTATAGATTGTTATTGCTAGAGGTGTTGGTGGATTGTAGAAACTTAAAGAAAGCTTAAACAAGGTATGTATGGCTAAAACCCCCTTCTTCTTAGAAATTGAGCTCCCATGGTGTCCCCGTATATGTTGTAAGTCCGAAATTTGATTTATGTAGTATTTGTTATTTCAAAGAATTTGGTGTTTCAAGAATATATGTGAAAGGTGTATCTCAATGTGCTATTCTTGGTAAATTAGGGATATGTGAAGAATGTGAACTATATGCTAAATTGCCTAGTTTTCAAGTCAAGTTTAAATTGTGATTATTATGTCAAATCATGTGAATTTCTCTCTATGCTTACAACTTGAATTGCTCTTGTATGTGCCCATTATCTTAAATTGCAATTTTGATGTTGAAAGTGAAAGTGATATGGAATATGAGTTGTGAAATGTGGCCTAGTTCCAAGTATGATGTGATAATTGTGGCGCTAAGTGCATATGAGTTGATATATGTGAAATATAGATTGAAATGAGAAAGGAACAATGCCTTGGTAAGGTGGCCTAGCCGATCAGGCCGTGATCGGACGTCATACTGCACACATGGTGGTATTGTGCTAATATTGAATTCCAGAAAGTGAGAATGAATTGTGATTGAGGTACATATCTCAAATGAGGCAACCTAACCGATCGGGTCGTGATCGAACTCCGCTCAAGAAAGCGGTGGTATTGTGGATGATGATGAACAATATTAAATGCCCCATACTAAAGCTATGGAAATTATGCGAAAGCTATGTGATTCCTTTTATTTGATGATGTAGTGATTGCTTAAAGCTTTTGTTGAATCCTTATGATATCTTTGTTCTTGTATGGTTGTTCTTTCTAATGAGATGGTGTTTAGTTATACATACTAGTGCTATTCGATGGCACTAACGTCCCTTTTATTGGGGGCACTATGTCTTTAAATGGATGTAGGTGGTTCCATAACAGACAGTATTGGTCGCAGCTAGTGACGCATCTCCCTTTCAGCTGACTTGATGAGCCTTACTTCATTTCGGGGTCCTGTACCGTTGTTTATCATATACTTTGTTATTTGAGGTATAGCCGGAGCCTTGTTGCCGACATTTCCATATTACTCTTCAGTTGTATTTAGAGGCTCCGTAGACAGGTTGTGGGTGGTGTCGGGTATTTAAAATTTGTAATAGATATGTTGTCATTTGGTAGAATGTTTCCTTCGTATCTATTAATTGTATTAATTTGGTTAGTATGGTTGATCTGTTAATGAAAGACAAAGATAAAAATTGTCAATGTAATTCTCATAAAGTATGATTTATGGAGTTCATCTCCTTATTATTCGTAAATTAATTTTGGGTAGAATGAAACCTAGTAGGCTTGCTCAGTCGGGTTTGCTCGGTTGAGCGCTGGTTGCGCCCCTCGGTTTTCAGGCGTGACAGTGTGTCTTGGTTCTACTATGTGTGATGGGTTCATAGAACTACGTTTGTGGTGGTACTTGTTGAGTTTGCGGGGCGATTCTCACATTTGAGTCATTTTCCATGTTTAGGTGCATTCGAGTTATTGCTTGTTGGTGCAAAGATTGCATGGTATGTGGCTCTAGGTGTTATTGGTGTGATATGTTGGTCGAGCAGCTTGTACTTAGTGAGATGAGGTTATTGAACCTGGAATGACCATGTTGAGATTGAGTAAGGTATGTTTGTGGATGTGAATATGTCATTAGTCAGGTTAGAATTTGGCTAGGGTTCTTGTTTGGCGAGAGAGCTTCACGACTTGTTAATTTGATGGGTGGTTATGAGTCTCTGTGTGTTTCTTTCATCATCGGCAGTATGCGAAGGTTTTGAACGAGGTTTTATTTGATATGAGGTTTATTACTAGTACCAAGTTTGTTTTCGAGCAGCTACGGTGATCGGGAATTATTGCTACGAGTATGCGCATTATGTGGTATATCATTTGATTACATCTTGGGATATGTTTATGGCTTGATACATCCTGTTTAGACTTATACAATGTGTAGATGCGAGATTCTGGTTTTGTAAAGAATTTCGAATGTTGGAAATTAGGTTACAAGGTTTTTGGGCTAAGGTTGAAGGAAGAATCTTCGGTTATTTAAGTTGACAGACTTATATGGATTGGGGTGACATGATATCAACCACGGGTATGTGCATGGTAAAGTTACACAGTGATTTGACGGCTTTGGAATGACTCTAGGCATGTTCGAGGACGAACATATGTTTAAACGGGAGAGAATGTAATGACCCAGCCGGTCATTTTATGCGTTTGCATTTCGTTCAACTGTTTGAAGTCTTGAGTAGCTTCATATGGTGTATTATGACTTGTGTGAATCATCGGTTTTGGTTTTCAGGTGATTCGAGATTGATTCGGAAGAATGATTCTCAACTAGAAAGCTTTAAGTTGGAAGAGTTGACCAAGTTTGACTTTTGAATATTTGATCTCGGATCGGAGTTTTGAGGGATCCATTAGGTGAGGATGATGATTTTTGACTTGGGTGTATGCACTAATTTGTATTTAAATGTTTCTAGAAGTTTTTAGCACTATTTGGCGAAAGTTGGCAATTTGAATGTTTGGGATGTTCATAAGTTTGACCGGGAGTTGACCTTGATGACATCAGATTTGGATTGTGGTTTCGGAAATTAGAATAGCTTTGTTATGTCATTTGGGACTTATGTGTAAAAGTTGAGGTCATTCCGAGTTGATTTAATATGGTTCGACACAAGTTTTGAAATTTGAAAGTTCAAAAGTTTGATTTGGGGTGCGATTCATTGTTTTGATGTTGTTATGCATGATTTGCGGCCTCGAGTAAGTCTGTGTTATGTTATGGGACTTTTTGGTATGTTCGTACGGGATTTCAAGGGGCTCGGGTGTGTTTATATTTGATTTCGGACCATTTTTAGGCCTTTTAACTGCTGGTTTTTGGATACATAGGTGTATATCGCGATCGCGAAGAGTAAAATGGAAAAAAGGGACTAGTGAATCATGTTTGCAGAGGAAACTTCGCATTTGCAAAGAAAAAATTCTGCTGTCACTAAGCTGACTTAGGAAGCTTATATATTGTAATCTATAAGGAATTTGGAGATGATCAGAAAAAAAATTGTAGCCCTTTGCCTTTGTTTCTAGTTTTCAGAAAGTTGAACCATTTGACATTTGGAGCTATGTATAAAAAGTTATGAATGATATACTACAGGCTATCTGAAAAGAGTTTGGGAAGGGTTAATGAAAATTTGTTCATCGCAATCGTGGAGAAATGCCCGCGATTGCGAAGGGTAAATCTAGGGGTGGGCGTTGGTCGGTGCGGTGCAGTTTGCAAGAGGTTCGGTTCAGTTTGTTCGGTGTTCAGTTATTGATTTGGTACACTGACAACCGGACCAATATAATTTCGGTTGGTTCGGTGTTTGAAACTATGGTTCGGTTGATTTTCGATTTTTGTTGAGTCGGTTATGGGCTATCATATTTGGTTTTTTTACTGATTCTAACATGTTTACTACATTATAAAATTTTAAAACGTGGGGATCTTGTGTATATATATGTACGAAGAATAGAATTTAATATATTTGAACCTTGAACTTCAAAATATCAATTTCTCCTCCCGTTAAGTTACACTCTAACTAGTTCCCTAACTGAATAAAAATCAAAACAATTATGGTAAATTCTAAGATAAAACCACAAGCAAGCAATACAAATAAGTCTGTAATCTTCCTATACATACAAATAAAACCCGGCCTCATTCTCTTTAGTTTCCAAGGAAAGCATTGTATACAACTTTTGTGGACAACTGTAATCTATATACATCAAAGGATTAATTGTACTTTGTTGCGAATTGCAGTGCATTGATGCATACAATAGAATAGTAATTCATTTTTTTCCGGTTAACCGAAACACCGAGGCACCAAAACCGTAAACCGCACCGAATACCAAAATTTAATAATTTGTAAACCGCTCACCATTCGAATAACCGATTAAACCGAAACTGAACAACCGAAATTTACGGTTCGTCCGGTTTTTTCGGTTCGGCTGGTATTATGTCCACCCCTAGGTAAATCTATGCTGGAAAATTTTGGAATCGTGATTGCCAGGTTGGTGAGCGCGATCACGAAGGGTACCTCTGGAGCAGTGTATAAAGTACTCTATTTTGAAGGTCTTGGTCATTTTATCATATTTTGAGCTATGGAGCTCAGATTTGGGTATTTTCACCACATGAATTGGAGCAAGTGTTTTATATTCGATTTTGATTATATTTCATGAATCTATTGTAAGGCCCCGTGAAAATTTTTGCTCAAAACCCAAGATCTCGTAGTGCCAAGTTAGGAAAATGTGTTAGAAAGCTCGCCGCGGTTCGGACCCTTTGGATTGATCTGTGTATTAAAAAGTTAAGGAAAATATTTTTCAGAAGGGTGCATTTATGAGACCCATTAAGCGACAGCATAACAGCAATGCAGGCCATATATCTGCCGCAGAGTGAGACAGTATGTTGGCTAATTTTGAGGTCAACTATGCAGCCAATTATGCGATCCCATAATCAATATGCGGGCCGCATAGTCATCGCATAATCTCCTTGGAATTTTTGCGAGTGGCAGTTCTGCGGTGCATTATGCGACCACAGAACAAGTATGCGGACCACATTCTTGTCGCATACCTGGGCAATTTTTTAATGTTTTGGGACCCATTTCGAGGTCCCTTTTTGCAGGCCGCATGTCAATTATGCGATCACAGATCTGTTTTGGGGCTCCAAAATTCTAATTTTCTTACCCAACCTCATGTCGATATATTATACACTACCCTTTATTTTAGTCCTATTTTCTGATGCATTTATAGAGAAAGAGAGAGAGAGAGAGAGAGAGAGAGAGAGAGGGTCCTAGAGGGAGAAGGGGTTCTTCATCAACATTTCTCCTAAGATCTTGCTTAAACCTTGAAGATTTGTCAAGAAAGGCACCTAGGTCTTCTTCCTAAAAGGTAAGGTTCTATAACCCAAACTCTTAATTACTAGATATAACTAGGATAGACCATTAGAAGGGTAATCCATGAGGATGAGAATGGATATCTTGCATGAGTTCTTAAAGTATTTGGTGAGGTTTTGAGCTAAGGATGGGATGAGGGATGGTAGGATCTTTCACAAATAGTTTTACAAGCATAACGCCCACTTAGTATTTGAAAATATGCTCAAATGAGCTAGAACTATGATCACCTCTCTAATTTGTGGTTCGATTTGTCATGTTCCTAAGATATTGACGTTGTTAAGAGTCTCAGAGTATAGTAGGAATTAAGGAAAGCTCAATTGATGTATGTAGGCTAAACTTTCTCTCTCGGAAGTGAATTCCATATTGTTTTGTAAGTTTAAGTGTGGTTTGTATACCAAAATGGTATAGCCTTGAGTAACATTTTAAATGAAGGTTAGTATACTAATCGGGTGAGAAGAAATCGATCTGTTTAATGCTCCTAGTTGCTCTTATGTGTACTAAATGCCTTGATTGAATGTGCCTATTTGTGGATAAACTGTAAAGATGTTTGGAAATGAATTGAATGAGAAAATGTAAAACAATTATGAAATAAGCCTCGACTCAACTCTTATGAACTAACTTTATAAATAGAATGGCCTAAAAGTCTTATACCTGAACTATGCCCATAAGTTGCTGTTTTAGATAATGTTTTACCTTATAAATACATTCAATGTAATGCTAGTCCTTACATATTCCGATGTTGAAATTGTGCAATTGTCATTATGGAAAAAGGGGTAATTCAAGGATAATTGAGGTGATTGCTTGCTTATAACTTCAACGTGTATTTAAATTGTTGGTTGGCATGTTCCCCTTTGGGAAGAATCCTTTGTGTTTGATGATTTTACTACTATTGACTCAAAAATACATGATTCCCGGAATATTCGGTACACTGATATTGGTTGGTGATCCTTGGAAATAAAGGAGATGGAAAATGTGGAAAACTAAATGCGGCCTTCGTGCCATGAAAAAGATGAATCTTGTGAAAGGCCCAAATGGCCAAAGAAATACTGTTATCGAGAGAGATTGAGGACATTAATAAAAACTATAAAATGTGAGAGGTATTGAGGTAAGCATGGTTGTGTTTATTCTATATTTGTATACTTGCATTTATACTACAATTGAGTCCAATATCAAATCAAATCAAAAATATATTTGGGAGTATCTTTAGCAAAACCGAGTAAGGATGGGTCATAAGGCTCACACCTGAAATTACACGTGTCGGTGTAGGGATGGATCGTGGTTATTCCCCTTAATTGGAATGAACTTGGTAACATTTGTAAATTGGTAATGCCAACCCACACGGCATATGTGGGAAGGCAGCCTAGCCGATCGGGCCGTGATCGGATGCCATGCTGTACACATGGTAGTATTGTGCTGGGAATCAAAAACTGGAAATTGTGATTGTGGTACATGTCTCCAAAGGGACGACCTAGCCGATCGGGTCGTGATCGAACTCCGTGCTAACAAAGACGGTGTTATAACTCATATCGGTGCTAATGATCTATATACTATTTTCGTAAACTAGAAGACTTACATGTTTCAAATTGGTTGCTAGTATATTGTTGATTTTGACTTACTGTTTTGTGGTTTCTTTGCTTGAATGGTTATTCTATTCTGAAAGAGGACTTTTAGCCTTACATACTAGTGTTATTCGATGGCGCTAACGTCCCTTTTGCTGGGGGCACTGTATCGTTTAATGATACAAGTGGTTCCACAGAGGGCGACATCGGTCAGTGATATCGGTACTCTCTTCCCAGCAGTCTTGGTGAGCCCCACTCCATCTTGGGGTCATGTCATGTATCTTTTGTTCATTTTTCTCATCATGTTTTGAGGTATAGCCGGAGCTTTGTTGCCGGCATTTTCCTATTACTCTTCTATTGTATTTAGAGGCTCTGTAAACTGTTTGTGGGTGGTGGTTGATGTTGGGAGTCCAGATTAGAAAAGTTGGTACTTGATAAGCACGTTTTTCATTAAACTTATAAACTTGTAATATTTTGTAAGCTATGAATGAATTCATTGGCGGAAATGAAATGAAAGTTGCTTATGGAAGATTGCTTAGTGTTTTGATAAATGGGATAACATTCCCTCTTTATTCATGAACTAACTTGGGTAGAATGAAATCTAACAGGCTTGCTCAGTCGGGTTTACTCGGTTGAGCGCCGGTTGCGTTCCACAGTTTTTGGGGCGTGACATCTATCTTCGATTTTGGGATTTGAATTATGAATTTTAAAGAGAAATTGGGGTTTTGTCTAAACTTTCCTAAAGTGATTATTTAAGTTTTGAACATCGATTCCGAGTCAGATTTGAGTGAATATGGTATGGTTAGACTCGTAATTGAATGGATTATCAGAATTTTTGAGTTTGGTCAGGTTTTGAGGTGTGAGCCCGTGTTTGAATTTTTGAATGACTTTGAGTAATTGATTAAAGATTCGACCTTTATCGTTTGGATTTATTTTCTAAGACATTATTTGATGTTTTGAGTTGCTTTTGGCTAGTTTAGAGCCGTTCGGAGGTTGATACGCACGGGATGTCATTTTTAGAGTGTTTTTTGTCTTACTCGGTATTTATTTTGGCTCATTTGAGGTAATAATCTTATCTAAACTTGATTGAGGCACTAGTTTCCTGAATTATTTGTAATAACTACGTGCTATGGGTGCGTATATGTATGGGGTTGGGCCCATGTGCAAGCACGGGGTATTTTCTATGCCAGGGGTACTACTTAGGCTATGATATACCTAGAGTTAACTGTTTAGCTTTAAGATATAATGTTTCTCATATTTGTATCATTGTTGTGAACTATTTGAGCAATGTTTAAGATTACGTAGAGGCTAATTCCCTGAATAAACTTGGTAATACTATTTTTGTGATAAAATTGCCGATTTGAGCTATGATAACACACTTTGCATCTGCCTACACTTTAGCATATTATTATACCAGTCCAGAACCATGAAATCTTATAATTATTCATCATATACATGTGTTCTTGTATACTTGCTTCTATATGATATGATTTGGACTAGATGGATGTGACCACGCCGGGCGGATTGTGTTGTTATTTATGTGACCACGCTAGGCGAATTGTGTTGTTATGCATGTGACCACGCCTGGCGATTGTGTTGATATGCTGTGATTATGCCGGGCGGATTGTGGTTATATGCCTGTGACCACGCCGAGTGGATTGTGATATAGCATGTGCCTACGCCGGGCGAATCCATCATATTGAGCCTGTGACCATGTCGGGTGGATTATGATATTGAGCCTGTGACCACGCGGGGCTAGTATCACATTGAATTGACCGTGCTTGCGTGTGGATAAGGATCCATTCTCCAAGGGTCACCCTCTCATTTTTCTCTCTTGATGGTGTACACGCGGATTGTGAGAAATCAACGGGTTTCTTGTTGATGTGAGCTCTAAGAGAGCTGATTACTATTATTGGATTGGGTTGCACGCCACAATAGGCCATATTGGCTTATGGTTATTGGATTGAATTGTACGTCGCAACAGACTGATATTTGGTTATTGCATTTCATATTTACTTGCAATTTCTTTGATTGTTTACTTGATTTTTTTTGCATATCTTCTTTAAAAGCTGGATTGTTGGCGGAGTAAAATACTTTAAAAGAAAGAATTGTGAACATCAAAGTAGTTTTATCTGAGATTTCTTAATTTAATCATATATAGTTCTGTACTTGTTGAAATTATGAACTGTACAGTTTTTAGTGAGTATCATTTATAGTTCTTGCTTCTTTTACCTCGACCGAGGTTAGCTAGGATACTTATTGAGTACATGTGGCCGGTTGTACTCATACTACGCTTCTGCACCTTACATGCAGATAGTGGAGTTGATGTTGCTGTGTGTGGCGGGAGCTGGCATTGAAGATGCACACACATTCCAAATTTCTCTACCACTAGTTCTTGGTAGTTCTAGATTCTAGATTCTGTTCATGTACACTTCAAACAGATATTGTATTATTTTCCATTTTAGTTTGTAAATCTAAATCTTAGTGACTCATGACTTGTATTGCCAGTACTTGGGGAGTTGTATAATGATTCAGTTATTTCACTTTTGACTCTTAATTTTATCATTAAATTATGTGTGCTATCACGACTAGGTGGATTTTGAGTCGCGATATTATGTTTATTCTTACTCTAACTCCTTTGCATTTAAACTATGCGAAATATATTAAAGACAATTTTTAACAAGTTAGACGTGAGATATAACTTCAAATGATACTTTATTAATGTGAGGTCCCAAGATCCCTTCTATAATTTTTCTTGAAATGCTAAGTGATTAGAGACTTTTAATGCCCAACATACCTAATTAAGTGTTGTTCGCAAATTGTGTCTTTTCTTATTTTAACTCCTTTATGTTTAAAACCATGTGAAGCATAACAAAAATAATTTTCAAAAAATATTGATATGAGATCATCAGCTGTGAGGTCCCAAGCCATTCTTCCATATTTTTTTGGGATTTTTTCCTAGTTATACTATATTAGAAACTTATTAACCACATTTTCTTAGGTTCCTTAAAAATTATATTATGTATCTGTATTTACTATTTATGTACAAAATCATGATAACAGAAGGATCCCTTAAATATATGGATTAATTTGTAACTATATTCCCCATCCCATCTATTGGCTTAATTATCATCCTACAATCATAATTTTCTTCCCAATTTCAAAAGATTTTAAAGTCATTCTCTCTTCCATACAAATAAACCAATCTCTCTCTCTCCCTCTCTCATACAAATCAAACTATTATCTTTCTAAAATTGTAGCATCATATATTTCTCTGAATCAATTCCACCAACAACCATTAAAAAGCTTCAACTATTGACAAATCCATCGACATTATCTCTAAAATTTCAGGTAGAGGGGTCTGTCATTGACATACCGTTAAAAAGTTTCGAAGCTTTGAATTAGATATTCAGATTTTACAAATTTGTGATTTTTTGGATTGGGTGTTCTTAAAACTATTGAACCAATCTCTCTCTCTCTCTCATACAAATCAAACTATTATCTCTCTAAAATTGTAACATCATATATTTCTCTGAATCAATTCCACCAACAACCGTTAAAAAGCTTCAACTATTGACAAATCCATCGACATTATCTCTGAAATTTCAGGTAGAGGGGTTTGCCATTGACATACCATTAAAAAGTTTCGAAGCTTTGAATTAGATATTCAGATTTTACAAATTTGTGAGTTTTTTGGATGATTGTTCTTAAAACTATTAAAAATATCCTTTAGAGTTTATATCTCAATTTTAAGGGAGATTGGTTAAGTTTAAAGTTGGTTTTAGGTTGAAATTCAGATTGAAACTCGAGGAAGAAGAAGTTTCGGAATTGTATTACGATTGTATGATAAATGTATCATAATTGTATCTGAATTTTATTTAATACATCAATACCTAAGACAATTCTAATACAATACTAGTACTATTAAAATACAATATTGTATCATAATTTAAGTTTAGAGTTGGTTCTAGGTAGATGTGGATGTTTTAATTTGAAACTTGAAAAAGATGAAGATCAAAGTTGTATCATAATTTAGAATTGTATCATAATTGTATCATAATTTGTACCTAAAACAATACATGATACAATACCAATGCACGTATAATATGATATTGTATCAGTTTAAGTTTAGAGTCGGTTTTAAGTTATATCGTAATTGTATCAGAATTGTGTAAGAATTCTTTCAGGATTGTATGAAAATTTGTATCTGAATTACATTTGATGCATCAATACATGAAAGAATATTTGATACAATAGTGAAGCAAGTACGATACAATTTTGTATCAGAATTATATCAGTTCTTAGAGTAGTAACGTGTGTAGGTAAAAATTTCCAGATTTCCTATAATTAGTGCGATGGATCTTCAAAATTGTATAGGATCCCATTTTGAGAAAATGTTACCGCACAAAAAATAACCATTTCTTTGGTTTCATTTCTTGAGTATGGCTTCTTTTTTGGTTCAAGAATTGTTTTATCCATTTGTATTTTTCTTATGGCTTCTTATATCAAAAGCGAGTATTTTGTATAGAGTTTTCGAGGAATTGGAAGAAAAAATTTGGTGAAATAATATTGGAAAAAGAAGTTGCTTCCTGCGTAGAAGAAAAGGGAGGGAGGGGAGTAGAGAAAAAGGAAAGGATATAATTCAATCCCTCAATTAAAGGTGCTAATAATGGGGTGAGAGCTTTTTAAGGGAGGAAAATACATACAGTTTGTAAAAAAAAAAACCTAAATACTTTTTTGAAAATTACAAAACCTAGAGAAAATAGATAAATAAGTTTCTATTATAATATACATAGTAAAAACTCCCATATTTTTTTTATTGAAATGCTAAGTGATCAGCGCCTTTTAATGCCTACCACATCTAATTAGGTGACGTTCGTAAATCGTGTCCTTTCTTATTCTTTTTTTTTTTGGTTAAAACTATCAAATTTTATTTAACCAAGTATAATATTTACATCCGCTAGCTCATTTGGACTCTAGAGCTAGACCTTGTCCTATATTTATAAAAAACTGATAATAAAACAGAATTGACCAAAACATTTTCCTGCTACTAATAGTACCTAGCTTTTGTTATCTACTTGTAAACTAGCTAGGGAAACTGTGTAGCCTTTCTAACTCTTTTTTGCCATTTGACTTCTGTCTGCCCTCAGATATGCAAATCCAATACAATTTCTTTGATCCTCTTGTTGCAGGTTATCTTTTTTCCTTGGAATCTTCTGTTGTTTATCTCAGCCCATGTCTGGTAGACCATTGCTGCAAATAGAAAAACTAGCATATCACCCCTGACTTTGTTAGTTGCCCTTTTTGTTATCCATGCTATCTCCTCATCCCAGCTTCTTTTCTGATGTCTTTCTCCTATCCAATGCAGTAATGTAGCCCATATGATTTTGGAGTATCACATGCAAACATAAGGTGTTCTCTTGTCTCCTCAATGTTCTTTTCACATAGTACACTGTCACTTGTTACTGATATTCCCCATTTCTGTAGTCGATTAGCTGTGGCTAATCTTTTGTGTAATGCCAACCGAAGAATGAACTGATGTATTGGCAATTCTTTGGATGCTATGGTTAATCTTTTCCAGGGACTTTTCTGGTATTGAGGTCTTGTTGCAATGTAAAGTTTTTTAATGCTGAATTTTCCTTGCTTGCAATAGCTGTTCAAATCATCAGCAGGGCTCTTTTGACTGAACTAGTCCCTAGCATAAAATATTTTCCTCACACACCAACAAGCCTGCTTAGGAGTACTCATAGTCCCAACACTTCTATCTTTTATATAGAAGTTATGGATCCATTGGATCTATAGAGTATCCTTTTTTGTGCTGATGGCCCACAACAGCTTGCATAGGGCAGCATTATTCCAAGAGTAAATGTCCAACATATTAATCCCACCTGCTGACATTGGCATACAAATTGTATCCCAAGCTATTAAGGCCCTCCTAGATGGTTCACTTCTTCATGTCCATAGAAAAGTTTTACATGTTGTGACAATCAATTTGATGATCTTCTTTGGCAATAGGAACACCTGCGCCCAGTATGTTTGCATTTCAAACACCACACTCTTGAGTAATTGAATTCTTCCACTGCATGATAGGAATTTGGCTATCCAACAATTAATTCTAGCAGTGATCTTCTCAATCAATGGCATCCATTGCTGTATAGACAATTTCTTAGAAGACAATGACACTCCTAGATATTTAAATGGTAGCTCTCCTAGTGTGAATTGCATTTCTTCTAGGATCATTTCTTTGAACTCCCTAGGAACACCAGCTATATATAGTGCACTCTTCTCCATGTTGGCTTTGAGACCTGAGACCTCAGAGAAGTGAGTGAATCTTTCCAGTAGCAGCTTTATGGAAATCTTGTCTGCTCTACAACATAAAATCAAATCATCAGCAAAACATATATGTGTTATGTTATTTCTGGAGCATCTTGGGTGGTAGTTAAAGTCTGGATTGTACTTCAACTTCTTCAGCGACCTATTTAGATACTCCATCACCAATACAAACAGGTAAGGAGATATTAGGTCTCCTTGTCTCAGTCCTTTCTTTGCTTGGAATTTGGCTGTTAGGCCTCGATTCAATATCAAGGAGTAATTGACAGTGGTCACACACTCCATTATCAATTGAACAAACTTCACAGGCATTCCAAATTCAAACAGTATAATCCTTAAGAAAGGCCACACGACTGAGTCATAAGCCTTCCTTATGTCTACTTTTATGCAGCATTTTGGTGAGACCCCTTTTTGAGTATATTCTTTGACCAGTTCATGTGCAATAATGACATTACCCAATATGTTCCTTCCTTCAATGAATGTTGATTGGGTAGGTCCCATAACAAAATTCACCACCATTTTCAATTTTACTGTAATGATCTTTGAGATGAGTTTGTACAAAGTGGAACAACATGCTATAGGTCTGTATTCCTTGACAGATGTTGGGCTTGCAACCTTAGGTACCCATGTTACTGTGGTACAGTTAACACTCTTCAGTAGTTTCCCATTAGTGGAAAACTCTTGTATAGCTCGTTTAATCTCTCCTCCAATAACCTTCCAGTATGTTTTAAAGAATTCAGCTGGAAATCCATCTATCCCTAGAGCTTTGTCATTTGGCACGTATTTAAGAGCTTGATCAATGTCCTCCTCTGTTACTTATGCATTGAGTAGTTGTTGTTGTTCCTTGGTAAGACAATGACCATTTCTGGCTATCTCAACATCAATACAAGGAAGTTCAATAACTGAAGTGCCCAAGAGTGTTTGAAAGAACACTCTAAACTCTTGTTCTATCATATAGTATCAGTCACTCTAATTCCTTGGTCATTAGATATGGATGCAATTCTGTTCCTGGATTGTCTGGCCTTTATATGAGCATGAAAATATTTAGTGTTGTGGTCACCTGCTTTTATCCACATTGCTCTGGATCTTTGTCTCAAAACCTGTTCATGTACCCCTTCCCATTTTTCAATCTATAGGAGCAACTCCTTTCCTTGGCTATTAGCTGGTTGTTTAATGGATCTTCATCAAGCTCTCCTTGAGTATTTTGCAGTTATTCCCTGAGCTGGCCAATCTTTTTGTCTAGTGAATACATCTCCATATTCATGTGTTTCGTCTTGTCTTTCAACCTTTATAGCTTCAGCCAAATTGAGTGCATGGTATGTCCCTGTACTTGTTGATTCCACACCTCATGAACAACCCCTTCAATCTCCTTATAATTCAGTATCACATTATATAATCTAAATGGCTTTGGCAGATGATTTTTGGTTGCATCAGTATTGATAATAATAGGGGAATTGTCAGGAACTCCTAGCAATTCGAAAACTGCCTCTAGGCTACTATAATGAGTAAGCCAAGAAGCATTCCCAAATGCCCAATCAATATTGCTATATATTCTACCTTCTACATCCCTTTTATTACACCATGACCATTGACACCCTTTCCTATTCAATTTATCCAGTCCAGTATCCCTTATCCATTCTTGAAAATCCACAAGTTTAGTTTGGTGCACAAGTTGCCCATTGAGTTGATCATTAACAGACAACACATTGTTGAAATCACCTAGAACTAGCCAAGCCTCATGCATATTACTATGTATTTGTCTTAGCTGCTCCCGTAGTTCCCTTCTTTCATTCATTTTGTTTTTTCCATACATAAATGTTATGCAACATGAAAGAGTTGATCCCTTATCCTTCACTTGCCAGTGTAGCATTGAGTAGTTGCCAACAGTATATGGACCTGCACCAGATTTTCCTTCCAAAAAAGCCAGATTCTCCCGTTGTTACTTATAGCTTCATCTGAGTGTACTTTCCAGTCTTTGCAAAACTTTCTTTTAACTTTAGTAACACTTTTAGGCTTTATTTTTGTCTCAAGATAGCCTAGTAAAGTTATTTTATGTTTCAACAGAAAGGCCTTGAGTTCTTTCTGCTTATAGGGCTAGTTCATCCCCCTTATGTTCCAAGAGCTTATAATTATGGTGGATTTTCCTCATTGAGTCCAATCCCTTCAGTCACCTTTCTAGTGCTGCTGTTATCTTGTATTCTCAATGGACTATATCTGTTCCTCTTCAACATATTCTCTAAATTAGTATCAGTTAAGGCTCCCTTGTGTTGTGTAGGTCCTTGAGTTTTCATCTTTTGTTTGCCTCTAGATTTCTGAACTGGTTGCATTTCCATTTCTTGCTTAGTAGATGACTCTGGATTAGCTAAATTGACCTATTGTTCTTGTTGTTGTTCAAGAATCTACTCCTTTTTCACTTGTGGTTGCTCAACAACAGGTTTCACCCTCAATTCTTTTCTGCTCTGTTGCTTAACCTCTTTCCCTTGCCTCTGCTGCTGTTTACCAGTTTTCTCCGTGTTGCCATTGCTGACATTGGTTTTCTTTTGCTGCCTCATTGCTAAATCCTTCCCACATTTCTCATCATGTTGTCCTATTTGAAAACATTCTTCACAAAAAGAAGGTTTTCATTCATAGTCCAATGTTTGTTCTCTATACTTGCCATCTTCTTCTTCAATGAGCATTTTATCTGGTAGCTCTTGTGATACATCCATTTCCACTTGCATAAGCGCATAGGAAATCCTATCCCCCTCTACTGTGAGTTTATCTGAACATGTAGGTTTTCTAAATAGCTGGCTATGTGCCCCGAATTCTCCTTTGTCCAGTATTGGATTGGTAATCCCAGAAATATGACCCATATTGGTATATTTTGAGTCAGTTCTTTACTCATCTAGAAATTAGGCTCCCATTGCTTCAGTATCATGGGTCTATTTTTGTATGTTGTAATGACCCGACGGTCGTTTCATGAGTTATAACCCAGTTTTCCCCATTTCTGCTACTTTATATGTTGTTCAGCTATATTGTATAGTATTAGATTGGTTGGCTCAAGTTCAGAATGATTTTGGAGAGGAGTGAGACACTTAGTCTCTTAAGTTGGTTATTTAGTTGGAAAAGTCAACCAAAAGTTGACTTGTAGGTAAATGATCTCAGAATTGGGGTTTTATGGTTCAGATAGCTTCATTAGATGATTTGGGACTTAGGAGTGGATTCAGAATGTTATTCGGAGGTCCGTGGTAGAATAGGCTTGAATTGGCGAAATTGAAAAATTGGAGTTTCCGGTCGGCAGTGGAAATCTTGATATCAGGGTCGGAATGGAATTTCGGAAATTGGAGCAGGTCCGTAGTGTCACTTGGGACGTATGTGCAAAATTTTTGGTCATTCGGGGGTGATTTGATAGGTTTCGGCGTTGTTTGCGAAATTTGAAATTCCTATGTTCTTAGGCTTGCATCTAAGGTTGATTTGATGTTTTGATGTTGTTTGGAGTGTTCCGGAGGTTGGGATAAATTTGAATAGTGGTATATGGCTTGTTGGTATTGTTGGTTGAGGTCCTGAGGGCCTCGGGATGAATTCGAATGGTTAACGGAAGGATTAGGACTTGGTTTGAGCAGTTGAAGCTGCTGCTTCTGTCATATCCGTACCTGTGGATTTGGGGACCACAGGTGCGAGGTCGCAAGTGCAGGAGGGAGGCCGCAGATGCAGAGTATTGAGCTCTGAGGCAAATCCGCAAGTGCGTACAATAGACCACACCTACGAGATTGCAGATGCGGGTTATGACCGTAGAAGCGGGATTTTAAGGGTTAAGTGGAAACCGCACCTGCGATGGTTCTTCCATAGGCGTGGGTTCGTAGAAGCAACAATATGAACGCAAATGCGATACCCCTGGGGCAGAAAGTATAAAAAGGACCCTTCGCGAATTTTGGTCATTCTTCACAATTTCAACTTGGTTTTTAGAGCTTTTGGAGGGTTTTGAAGAGGGAATCAAGGGGAAACTCATTGAGGTAAATTTTTTGAAATTAATACTCGATTCTATGGTATTTTCAGTAGATTAAGCTTGGAAGTTATAGGATTTAAGGGTGAAAATTTGGGGAATTAGGGCTTGGAACTTGAGAGTCAAAATTGGGTGATTGGGGGGGTCAAACGAAGTTAGATTTTGGTAAATTTGGTACGTATAGACTCGTGAGAGTATAAGGATTCTAGTTTTGTAATTTTTATCGGATTCCGAGACGTGGGTTCGGGGGTCGGGTTTGGTCAATTTCGGGAATTTTGATTTAATTTTATAATTTTCGAGTGGGTTTTGTTCCTTTAGCATGTATTGATGATATGATTCCGATTTTGGATAGATTCGGGGCGATTTGAGGCCGAGTCGAGCGTCAAGGGCATCGTAGAGTAGATTTTCATTCGGTTTGAGGTAAGTAACGATTGTAAATCTAAACCTGAGGGTATGAAACCTCAGAATTTCATACTATTTTGATAAATGAGGTGACACACATGCTAGGTAATGAGCGTGTGGGTGTGCACCAGTAGGGATTGTGACTTGGTCCATCCCGTGGCAATTGTAGAGTTGCATATTTTGATAAACTCTATATGATATCTATGTGTTTTAGAGATGATTCTGCTAACTTGGGCTGAATGCCATAATTGGGGCCTTGTGCCGTACTATTTAGACCCTCAGGGGTATTTCACTATTATCCTCACATTGTTTGTGATAGAAAGCATTATCCTTAGTCATGGTTTATACCTATTTATTGTTTAATCTTGTTCATCATTCTATTTTAGTATATGAAAATGTTTTGGGCTGAATTCCTTGAGTTTGTGCTGGAATGCCCGAGTGGCTTGTAAGGTTGATGAGTGAGTGAGGCCGAGGGCCAGATTGTGACGATAGTTAGGGATTGGGCTGCATGCCGCAGTGTTATATATATATATATATATATATATATATATATATATATATATATATATATATATATATGGATCGAGCTGCACACCATAGTGATATGTTGGATCAGGCTGCACGACGCAACGATATAGTGCTTGTGCTGTAGGAGAGCGCCAGTCAACTATATATTTATGGATCGGGCTGCACGCCGCAACGATTATTATAAGGTATCTATTGAGCGTGAGTGCTGATTGATGAGAGTTAAGCCACGAGTGGCTGAGAGGCTTGTCCGAGGGTCTATATATATATATATATATGAGTGATACTTTTCCGAGGGGATTGTTTTACGAAATTACAGTTTTCACTCTTCTTCTACATTGAGCCTCTAATGAAAATGTTGAACAAATGTTTTAAATAACTTTCATTGAAACTGGAGTTTTTATGAGATGTTCAGAATTTATATATTGATTTGATCTTGTTATTCCCACTGAGGTTCTTATGTTATGAGATGTATATGATTTTTTTAAATGCTCATCATTGCACTCAACCTTTATTTATAATTGTTACTAATTGAGTTAGCGTACTCACGTTACTCCCTACACCTTGTGTGCAGATCCAGGTGTCAGGGCATTCGAGTGAGAGCTGTTCCATTCCTTCAGAGCATTTTCGGAGTTAGAAAAGTAGCTGCACGGCGTCCGCAGCCTTGCCTTTCTCCTTCCTATCTATTAGTATTTGTTTTATCAGACTCATCTTGTATTGAGCAGACAATATCAGATTGTATTTTAGTGGCTCATGACTAGTGACTCTAGGATCGGGCAGTGGTTGATGTTTTGCATATTTTTCCGCTTGTTTTGAAATGTTTAAACGGAAGATTTGTGATAATATCTGACTAGTAAATGAATTACGAAAAAGACCTTTTATGTTATGAATGTCGAATCGGCTAGACTAGTACTACGATAGGCGCCTTCACGACCGGGGTGGTTTGGGGTCATGATAAGTTGGTATCAGAGCCTAGGTTACATAGGTCTCACCAGTCATGAGCAGGTTTAGTAGAGTCTTCCGGATCGGTATGGAGACGTCTATACTTATCTTCGAGAGGTTACATAACCTTTAGGAAAAACTTCACATTCTTGAATTCAAGTTTTGCGAATCTGTTGATTCTTGTAACTAAACTTTTGTTATTCTATTCTCTCATAGATGGTGAGGACACGTACTGCTGGACAGGATAGGCGACCACTAGTTGGGGCCACTAAAGGCCGAGGTTGGGTCGAGGCCATGGTAGGGGCAGGGGCATAGCCCATATAGCAGCTAGAGCAGCACCTACAGATCCACTAGGCGCCCCCGTTTATGATCAGGTCCCAGTTACGGACGTTCCAGCAGGACCAGCTCAGGCACCGGCTATGCCGATTGTTATCCTAGGATTTCAGGAGCCCCTAGCCCAAATTCTATCTGTGTGCACTAGCCTGGCTCAGGCAGTCTCAGTTACTACGACCGCAACTACTTCTCAGGCCGGGGAGGCATCCAGACTCCCACCGCTCGCACACCTGAGCAGGATGTGTATGGACTTCAGACATCGGGGTCACCTCCAGCCCAGCTGGTTGCACCTGCTCAGGATTATGTGGTTCTAGTCATGCCTGATGACGAGCAACGTAGATTGTAGAGGTTTGGTAGACTTCAGCCTCCGACTTTCAGTGGTACAGAGGGCGAGGATGCCAGGGTTTCTTGGACAAGTGTTAGAGTATGCTTCAGACATTAGATATTTCGGAGACCAGTGGGGTCTCTTTTACTACCTTCCAATTTTCAGGAGCTGCCTTTACTTGGTAGGAGGCTTATGAGAGGCGTAGGCCTATTGGTGCAACGCCCCTTACCTGGCAGCAGTTCTCCGCTATTTTTTTGGAGAAGTATGTGCCACAGTCTCGCAAGGAGGAGCTGCGCAGGCAGTTCGAGCAGTTGCATCAGGATGATATGACTATGATGCACTATGAGATAAGGTTTTTAGAGCTAGCTCGTCATGCTGTTTGGTTGGTTCCTACGGATAGAGAGAGGATCAGGAGGTTCGTGGATGGCCTCACATATCAGCTTCAGATTCTCATGACTAGAGAGATAGTGGCAGGTGCTACTTTTGAGCAGGTTGTTGATATTGCCCGAGAGATTGAGTCAGTTCGTCTAAGAGCGAGATGAGAGGAGGCCAAGAGGTCTCAGGGATCTGGTAGTTTTGTTGGTGTTCCTTCGAGTGGTCAGTTTCAGCATGGCAGAGGTCGTCCATTCATACATGCTCAATCAGCTCGCCCAGTTCATCGTGGGGCATAATTGGGCCATGGTTCTCATAGTTCTCATCAGGGCCATTCATCACGTAGTGCCCTTCCAGCCCAAAGTTCGTCCCGTGCTCCATTAGTATAGGGCTCTTCCATGGTAGGTTCTTCTACTAGTCATCTCGGTGCTAGGGGTTCCCTTCAGTCCCCGTCCCCTGCACCAGGGAGTTGTTATGAGTGTGGAGAGTTTGGGCATATGAGAAGACAATGTCCTCGTCTTCTTGGGGGTCCATCTTAGCAGAGCAGTCAGCCATCGACTTCAGCTCCAGTTACTTCACCACCCGCCCAGGCAGCTAGGGGTGAGGGTCAGTCATCTAGGGGTCACCCTAGAGGGGAAGGTCGATCAGGTGGTGGTCAGGCCCATTTCTATCCGCTCCCGGCCAGATCAGATGCTATTGCTTCAGATGCCGTGATTACAGGTATTGTCTCAGTTTGCCACAAAGATGCCTCTATGTTATTTGATCCTGGTTCCACTTTTTCATATGTGTCATCATATTTTGCTCGTTATTTGGATACGCCTCGTGAGTATCTTGTTTCATCTATTCGTGTATCTACTCCGGTGGGCGATATTATTGTTGTGGACTGCGTATATCGATTGTGTGTGGTGACTATTGGGGGTTTGGAGACCCGAGTGGACCTTTTATTGCTTTATATGGTGGATTTTGATGTGATATTGGGCATGGAATGGTTATCTCCGTGTCATGCTATTTTAGACTATCATGCTAAGACAATGACGTTGGCCATGCCGGGTGTGTCATAGATTGAGTGGCGAGGTTCGACGAATTATGTTCCCAGTAGAGTAATTTTGTTTTTGAAGTCCCAGTGAATGGTTGGGAAGGGTTGCCTTTCTTATTTGGCCTTCGTGAGGGATGTTAGTGCAAAGACTTCCTACCATTGATTCAGTCCCAGTAGTGAGGGATATTGACTTTGAAGTCCCAGTGTGTTTCCTTCAAACCTATCAAGCATGCCACCGGACATTGATATTGACTTTGATATTGATTTGGTGTCGGTCACTCAGCCCATTTCTATTCCACCATATTGTATGGCACCGACAGAGTTGAAGGAGCAACTTCAGGAACTCCTTGATAAAGGGGTTTATTCGGCCTAGTACATCGCCTTGGGGTTCGCCTGTTCTATTTGTGAAGAAGAAGGATGGCACGATGAGGATGTGCATTGATTACAAGTAGTTGAACAAAGTCACGATCAAGAACAAGTATCATTTTGCCTCGTATTGATGATTTTTTGACCAGCTTCAGGGAGTGAGGGTGTTCTCGAGATTGATCTCAGGTCGGGTTATCACTACTTGAAGATCAGGGACTCGAATATTCTTAAGACGGCTTTCAGGACCCCCTATGGTCATTATGAGTTCCTTGTGATGTCTTTTGTGCTGACTAATGCCCCAACAACGTTCATGCATTTGATGAACAATGTGTTTCAGCCTTCTCTCGACTCGTTTGTTATTGTATTCATTGATGATATTCGGGTGTACTCACGTAGTTAGGAGGAGCACACTGAGCATTTGAGAGTTGTACTGCAGCGGTTGAGGGAGGAGAAACTTTATGCAAAGTTTTCCAAGTGTGAATTTTGGCTTAGTTTAGTAGCTTTCTTGGGGCATGTGGTGTCCAATGAGGGTATTCAGGTTGATCCGAAGAAGATAGAGGCGGTTCAGAGTTGGCCCAGGCCGTCCTCAGCCATAGAGATTCGCATCTTTCTTGGTTTGGCGGGTTATTACCATCAGTTCGTTCAGGGATTTTCATCTATTGCATCACCCTTGACTAAATTGACTCAAAAGGGTGCTCCATTTAGGTGGTCAGATGAGTGTGAGGCGAGCTTCTAGAAGCTCAAGACTATCTTGACCACAACTCAAGTGTTAGTTTTGCCATCATTTTCAGGTTAATATACAGTATATTGCAATGCTTCTAGAGTTGGTATTAGGTGTGTGTTGATGTAGGAGGGTAGAGTGATTGCTTATGCTTCTCGTCAGTTGAAGCCCCATGAGAAGAACTACCCTGTTCATGATTTAGAGTTGGCTGCCATTGTTCACGCATTGAAGATTTGGAGGCATTATCTCTATGGTGTGTCTTGTGAGGTGTTTACTGATCATCGTAGCCTCCAACACTTTTTCAAGCAGAAGGATCTCAATTTGAGGCAGCAGAGATGGTTGGAGCTGCTAAAGGATTATGATATCACTATCTTGTACCATCCGGGGAAGGCCAATGTAGTGGCCGATGCCTTGAGTAGGAAGGCGGTGAGTATGGACTGTTTGGCGTATATTCCTATTGGGGAGAGACCTCTTTTAGTTGATGTTTAGGCCTTAGCCAATCGGTTTGTGAGGTTAGATATTTCGGAGCCCAGTCGGATCTTAGCTTGTGTGGTTTCTCGATCTTCCTTGTTCGATCACATCAGAGAGCGCCAATATGATGATCCTCATTTTCTTATCCTCAAGGACACAGTTCAGCATGACGATGCCAGAGATGTGACTATTGGTGATGATGGGGTATTGAGGATGCATAGTCGGATATGTGTGCCCAATGTAGATGGGTTTCGAGAGTTGATTGGAGGAGGACCATAGATCGCGGTATTCCATCCATTTGGGTGCCGCAAAGATGTATGAGAATTTGAGACAGCATTACTAGTTGAGGAGAATGAAGAAAGACATTGTGGGATTTGTAGCTCGGTATCTCAACTATCAGCAGGTGAAATATGAGCATCAGAGATCAGGTGGCTTTCTTCAGTAGATAGATATTCCAGAGTGGAAGTAGGAGTAGATCACCATGGATTTCGTAGTTGGACTCCCACAGACTTTGAGAAAGTTCGATGCTATTTGGGTGATTGTGGATCGGCTGACCAAGTCCGCGCACTTCATTCCTGTGTGCACTACCTATTCTTCATAGCGGTTAGCAGAGATTTATATCCGAGAGATTGTTCGTCTGCATGGTGTCCTACTTTCCATCATTTCAGATAGAGGTACTCAGTTACATCGCAGTTTTGGAGGGTCGTACAACAAGAGTTGGGTACTCAGGTTGAGATTAGCACAGCTTTTCACCCTTAGACGGACAGGCAGTCTGAGTGCACTATTCAGGTATTGGAGGACATGTTGCGTGCTTGTGTTATTGATTTTGGGGGCTTATGGGACCATTTTCTAACGCTTGCGGAGTTTGCATATAACAACAATTATTAGTTGAGTATTCAGATGGATCCATATGAGGCTTTATATGGGAGACGATGTAGATCTCCAGTAGGATAGTTCGAGCCGGGCGAGGCTAGACTTTTGGGTACAGACTTGGTGCAGGATGCTTTGGACAAGGTGAAAGTGATTCAATAGCGGCTTCGTACAGCGTAGTTAAGACAAAAGAGTTATGCTGATAGGAAGGTTCGTGATGTGTCTTACATGGTTGGTGAGAAGGTTCTACTAAAAGTTTCACCCATGAAGGGTACTATGAGATTTGGGAAGAAGGGTAAATTGAGTCCTCGGTTCATTGGGCCTTTTGAGGTGCTTCGAAAAATTGGGGAGGTGTCTTATGAGTTGGCTTTGCCACCTACTTGTCGAGTGTGCATCTGGTATTTCATATTTCTATGCTCCAGAAGTATATTGGCGATCCATCTCATGTTTTGGATTTCAGCACGATTCAGCTAGATGGTGATTTGACTTATGATGTGGAGCCAGTGGCTATTTTTGAGCGATAGGTCCAAAAGTTGAGATCAAAGGATATAGCTTCAATGAAAGTGCAGTGGAGAGGTTGGCCCGTGGAGGAGTCTACTTGGGAGACCGAGCAGGAGACGCAGAGCAGATATCCGCACATGTTTGACGCTTCAGGTATGTTTCATGACTCGTTCGAGGACGAACATTTGTTTAAGAGGGGGAAGATGTAACGACCCGGCCGGTCATTTCATGAGTTATAGCCCCATTTCTCTATTTCTGCTTCTTTATATGTTGTTCTGCTGTATTGTGTGGTATTGGATAGGTAGGCTCGGGTTCGGAGTGATTTTGGAGAAGAGTGAGACACTTAGTCTTTTAAGTTGGTTTTTAGTTGGAAAAGTCAACAGAAAGTTGACTTGTGGGTAAATAATCTCGGAATTAAGTTTTTATGGTTCGGATAGCTTCGTTAGGTGATTTGGAACTTAGGAGTGGGTTCGGAATATTATTCCGAGGTCCATGGTAGAATTAGGCTTGAAGTGGCAAAATTGGAAATTTGGAGTTTTCAGCTAGCAATGGAAATCTTGATATCGGGGTCGAAATGGAATTCTGGAAAATAGAGCAGGTCTGTAGTTCATTTGGGACGTGTGTGCAAAATTTTAGGTCATTCGGGGGTGATTTGATAGGTTTCTGCGTTGTTTGCGTAATTTGAAAGTTCATAAGTTCTTAGGCTTGAATTCGAGGTTAATTTGATGTTTTGATGTTGTTTGGAGTGTTTCTGAGGTTGGGATAAGTTTGAATAGTGGTATATGACTTGTTGGTATTGTTGGTTGAGGTCCCGAGAGCCTCGGGATCAATTCGGACGGTTAACAGAAGGATTGGGACTTGGTTTGAGTAGCTGAAGTTGTTGCTTGTGTCATATCCGCACCTGCAGATTTGGGGAGTGCATGTGCAAGGTCGCAAGTGCGGGAGGGAGGCTGCAGATGCGGAATATTGAGGGCTGAGGGAAATCCGCAGGTGCGCATAATGGACCGCACTTACGAGACCACAAAAGCGGGATTTTCAGGGTTAAGTGGAAACCGCACCTGCGATGGTTCTTCCGCAGGTGCGGTGTCGCAGAAGCGACAATATGACCGCAGATGCGAAACACTTGGGGCAGAAAGTATATAAAGGACCCTTCGCGAATTTTGGTCATTCTTCACAATTTCAACTCGGTTTTTAGAGCTTTTGGAGGGTTTGGAAGAGGGAATCAAGGGGAAACTCGTTGAGGTAAGATTTTTGAACATAATACTCGATTCTATGGTGATTTTCAGCAGATTAAGCTTGGAAGTCATGGGATTTAAGGGTGGAAATTTGGGGAATTAGGGCTTGGAACTTGAGAGTTAAAATTGGGTGATTGAGGGATCAAACGAAATTAGATTTTGGTAAATTTGGTATATATGGACTCGTGAGAAGATAAAGATTCTAGTTTTCTGATTTTTATCGGATTTTGAGACGTGGGCCCGAGGGTCGGGTTTCGCCAGAGCTGTCACACCTCCTTTTTACCTACACCCCGTAAAGGGCATAGATATAAGGGAGTTTTTCCAATTAAAGGACAATCGAAACGGGATCGTTTATTTATTAAAAATCAGAGTCATCACTTGGGATAATTTAGGGTGTCCCAAGTCACCGGTTTAAAATCCCGAATCGAGGAAGTTTGACTCTATTATCGGTCCGCGAACACAGAAATATGGGTAAGGAATTCTGTTAACCCGGGAGAAGGTATTAGACATTCCTGAGTTCCGTGGTTCTAGCACGGTCGCTTTGATCATACTTGGCTTATTAAAATTATTTAATTACTGATTTTAGATCCTATGTGCATTTACCCTTTACCGCTTTTAAATCACTTGATTATTCGTAGTTAAAGAATTGAGTTACGCGTACGTATACTCTTTTCCTTTGGCGCGTCAAAAATCATGTCACGCGAACGTGTCCATAATTAATAACGCTTTGTATTATTAAGAAAGTTTAGCCGAAGTTACGCGAATGTATACTCCGATTTATTTTTAAAGAAATTTTATCCGTGTCACGCGAACGTGTCCACAATCACGATAGTATTTTAAACGGCCCTAAAGGTTCCTCTACGAACTTTTGTTACTTTACAACTACATTATGAAATTAACACAAGAGCCATTTGTTACTAAGTGTCTAATTATGGTTTGCCTCAAATTTCCTTTTCAAGACCCTAATTATTTAACACTAAAGTACTTGACAAATCCCTTCCAATCAACAAGGCTTCATTGAACCATTTTATTAGCGGAAAGGCCTGAATTAAACAGGCCCAAACTTCTGAGAAACAAACCTGCCTCAACGTGGGGGAACTCTTTTGGAATTAAGAGACCCCAATAATATTCAGGCCCAAATATTTTGGCAACGCTGGCTGCAGGCAATGACTTCAGGATCGAATCCCTGAAGCCAAAATCCAATAGTGACCTTGCTCATACCCTTTTCAACCATTGAGGAGGGGAGAAAACGAGTTGGGGGTTTGGATAAGAACCTTATACAACAATTAATAATAATCCCTTTTAAACTGAGGCGTAAACTGTATGGAAACATCAATCGGCTACAGTTAAAATCAAGCAAACTATACATACATAGCTTAACACATGAATTATAACAAGAACACAAAGGTATAAACAGCAGAAGCTAATAGAATCTAACATCTAAACAAGATTTCTATTCGAATTCCAATTTAAACATCCAAATCTGCATAAAAATTCAGTCTGGCTCCAACTTGTGGCACTTCATTTGTTAGCAAAGGGGATAAGGAAATACCTGAGAGCACAAATAAGAGAGAGGTAATAAGATCAGCAAAGAGCAGTAGCAAGAGCAAGGGTCAGCAGCAAAACCCAATCAACAGAACCAACCAACTGCTCTAAAATTAAATTTCAAACCCAGAATTTGAAGTGAACGTCCAGAAACTAATTCAACCCAAACAATGGACCAGGCAGAACTTCAGCCAAGCTGATTTTAGTTCATTTCTAAGGTCAGCTAGTCAGAACTTGTTGCACTACTGGGAAAAATGCAGAAATTAACAGAAGACTCAATGAAACAGTAAAATATCTGGCATTTTTGTATTTTTCTGAGCATTTCTTCTTTTTAACCCTTGGGTCTGCCTTGAAAGGCAAGAAAAGCTGCCTTTATAGGCAAGCTATTAGGGAAGACTTAGTTTTGCACTTTGCCCCCGTTTTAGTTTTCATTATAGCTCAGCTACCCTTATTAAAAAACAGAAAATCAAAACCAACGCCTTCCCCAGCTTCCTAGAAGCTTCCTAGTCTGTTATAGCAAGATTCCCTTAGGCCAATTCCCTAGACTACCCTTTAAAGACTTTGAAACAACCCCAGAACCACCCGGGTCAACTGGTCAAGCTAATTGGGTCAAGTTGACCTAACTCGATGGGTCTACTGAAAACCTAGTTCAATTCTCCACTGGGCTTTTTTAATCTTGTGAATCCAATCAATACTAAGAAAAACCCCGAAACCCAAACGTTCAAATTAAGACCCTGAAGACTCGGAACAAAGCTAAGCCCAAAAAGACCATGCAAATTCAGACTATCCGCACTTGAACACAAGACCCAACTTACAATCACACACATCATAAATCTAACATGCAGGTACGGAAGAAAAAGAAGAATAATAACTAAAAAGAAACAGAATAAAAATCAGAAAATAAGAGAAAGAGTAGAAGAAGGTGAGGATGAGGAAACGAAATACCAAAGGGGAAAGAAGAATACCTAGGGATATCAGACAAACACGAAATAACATTTACGATTCGACATCTCCAATTTTCGGCCCAAACCGAGATTAATCGTATGTTCTTTGTCAAAAACATGGGATTAAAGTCGAACTGAGCCTTAAATACTTCAACGAAACCTTGATTTGAGACCTGGGGATTCTATGGTTCATCCTCTGATCTAATATTCTAGCATATCTGGCTACATTCGAGGGAAATGGAGTTTCGGAATGAGGGGGTCAGGGTGGTTCGGTGGTGTGATTTTGGTGGCGTTTGGAGGTGGCGCCGCCACCGGAGGCCAGGGATTTGGGGACGGCTTAGCTAGGGTTTCAGGGTGTTTCTGGTGGGGGTGGTGAGCAGAAGGGGTTCTGGGGGGGGGAGAAGGGTTTTGGGCACTTAAATACCCTCTGGGCTTCAGTTCTGAGCCGTTCGATCAAGGGGAGATCAACGACTCAGATCAATACTTATTAAAACGACGTCGTTTCATTTGGGGGAGGGGGGAAGTCGGACCGGGTTAGGGTGGTTTGGGCCGTGTATTGGGTAGTTTTCGTTTAGGCTGGGGAGATTTGGATTGGTTTTGGCCTAGATTTAGATTTCCTTTCATTTCTTTCTTTTCCTTTTCAATTTCCAAAATTCTTTTCTTTTCAAAATTAAAATATACCCTAAATTAACTAATAATAATTTTTAAACTAAATTAACCTACCCAATTAGATTAATCACTCATCATGGTATTTACAATAACTAATTCAATCCTCAATTTAAAGAAAAATTACACAATTCAAAATTAAAAAATAAAAATACAAAATGAATTATTTTTTGTGATTTTTGTTTTTTATAAAACAAACTAATTTGCTAATTAATCTAAAAATATAAAATTAAATCCTAAAAGCAGATGCAACATATTTTTTTGTGTTTTTCATGAATTAAATAAAATAAACATGCACAAACTGCAAATAATTAACAGAAAATGCCTCGAAATCCAACAAAATTACAAACACTGAAAGAAATTATTTTTGAATTTGTTGGAATAATTCATATAGGGCAAAAATCACATGCTCACAGCTGCCCCTCTTTGCCCGGAAACACGAAGAGTATTCGTGCAAAGATAAGTGAGCGGATACGAGTGATTTTTGCCCGTTTGAATACTCCGTGGGAAGCATTTTTGAAAGATTTGACTGCACCCTTCTTCCGAGGTTGCCTACATATCCTTGGCTAAAAAGGAATCAGGTTAGTATAGTTCAGGAATGTCTGGTAGCTGGGACTACCATGGAGCTGTGATTTCACTGTTGTTGTTGTTGTTGTTGTTGTTGTTGTTGTTGTTGCTGCTGCTCACTGAACCCCTTATTACACCATGTCAAAAATAAAAGAAGCTAGACTAGACTATGATCTATGCTTTACAAAATCCTATCTAGATCTTCAAACTTGATCTTGTGTTTCTTGTTGCCTTGTTGTCTTGTATTCTCTTGGTAAAATTCCTTTGTTGCCGTCTTGAATTGTAAACTGAGATGCTTCCCTTTCTCCAGGTGGATGTCTGACTGCTGAACTTGATATGTATTTCCATGCTATCCAAGCGGGCTCCTGACTTCAAAACGTGAATGTATTCCCATGCTATCCAGGCGGGCTCCTAACTGCTAATCTGAAAGTGTTCCCTACTTTCCAGGCGGGCTCCTGACTGCTAATTTGAAAGTACTCCCTGCTCTCCAGGCGGACTCCTGACTTCAACAAAGAATTCGGCAGCTAAAATTTAAATTGTACTCCCTTGTTCTCCAAGCGGGCTCCTGATTGCTACGCTTGAAAGTATTCCCTACTCTCCAGGCGGTCTCCTGACTTCAACTTGAAATGTATTCCCTGCTCTCTAGGCGGGCTCCTGACTTCAACATAGACAACACAAAGAATTTAAAAGCTAAAACTTAAATTGCACTCCCTTGTTCTCCAGGCGGGATCCTGACTGCTAACTTGAAAGTATTCCCTGCTCTCCAGGCGGGCTCCTAACTTCAACAAAGAATTCGACAGCTAAAATTTAAATTGTACTCCCTTGTTCTCCAGGTGGGCTCCTGATTGCTACGTTTGAAAGTATTCCCTGCTCTCCAGGCGGGCTCCTGACTTCAACTTGAAATGTATTCCCTGCTCTCCAGGCGGGCTCCTGACTTCAACATAGACAACACAAAGAATTTGAAAGCTAAAACTTAAATTGTACTCCCTTGTTCTCCAGGCAGGCTCCCGACTGCTAACTTGAAAGTATTCCCTGCTCTCCAGCGGGCTCCTGACTTCAACTTGATATGTATTCCCTGCTCTCCAGGCGGGCTCCTGACTACTGACTTGAAATGTATTCCCTGCTCTCCAGGCGGGCTCCTGACTACTGACTTGAAATGTATTCCCTTCTCTCCAGGCGGGCTCATAACTACTAAACTTGAATGTATTCCCTCCTCTCCAGGCGGGCTCCTGACTTTAACTTGAAATGTATTCCCTACTCTTCAGGCAGGCTCCTGACTTCAACATAAACAAAACAAAGAATTTGAAAGCTAAAACTTAAATTGTACTCCCTTGTTCTCCAGGCGGGCTCCTGATTGCTGACTTGAAAGTATTCCCTGCTTTCCAGGCGGGCTCCTGACTTCAACTTGAAAGTGCTCCCTGCTCTCCAGGCGGGCTCCTGACTTCCAGATAGACAACACAAAGAATTTTTTCCTGCCCCTGTTTGGTGGCTGGGCACAGATGTGAGTGTAAAACTAAATCATATTACCAAGTATTACTAAGAATTGAAAGCTAGATCCCATTATTTAGGAGGTCCTGACAACTCTTAACTAAATGACACTTTTTAAAACCAAAGTTATGTCCTCTACAGGTATGATTTCTGCTAAATCTTGTAATCTAAGAGGGTCTTAAACTACTCCCCATTATCCAGGAGGGTCCTGAAAATCAAAAGTCAAGTTTTATCTTAAGAGTGACAAACTTTCATAGCTGAATTATACTACCCTACAGCAGAGTTTATGCTAAATTGTTGTTATCTAATTGAAATCTTAAAGCTAAGTCCCATTATTCAGGAGAGTCCTAGAAACTCCTAATTAAATCCTATATCGGACATGAAAACTTCTAAGCTAACTTATATTCTTTTGGGATACATTTATACTAGATTATGCTATTTCTGAACTTTAAACTAGGTCCCATTTTCTAGGAGGGTCCTGAAAGCTTACGGTCAAACCTGTTTTGATGCTTGCTCTTTCCCCTGCGGAGAGTTTCTCCGAAACAAACGAATTTTCCGCCTCTGTTTCAATCAAAGAAAATTTTGTCAGTTTAAGGTGGTGGTTAGCTGATGGCATTCTTGCTGGAGATCTTTCTACTGCATTGTTTTGTTCTAAATGGCTTCCCCGAACTGGCCCTGAACCGCTTTGACTTTCTGACTGACTTTCAAATCCCATGGCCTTTGACAAACCGAGTGTTCTATACCTATGTTTTCACACCTCTGACCCCTTTATCTGAACCTTTGCATCTCCCATGACATACCAAATCTTTCCACCGGTGAAACTTCTGGTGATCCCCCGTATCCCACCTTACATCATACTGTCTTTAGTATGCTCTAACCATGTTGTGATTTGCAATTTTGGAAGTTGGTAGTGAGTTTTGAAATTCTTTTCCACTTACTTGGGACAAGACTGACATTAAAACATCTTAGACAAATAAACTCAAAAGAAAATGAAATGCCATGACTTGGCGGGTTAAGGATAAGAAGAATCCAAAACCGGATGACTGCTACAAAAGGAAAAAGAAAAGAAACTTATCTGAGTGGAACAACTGGTACTAGTGATCATGACATGCATTTCGGATTAATGCCCAATCTATCCAACCGATCCACTTTTAGTTGCCTTACTTCGTCGCCTCAACATTTCCATGACCTGAGTACTTTACCCAAACCTTGACCTTGTTCATCCTGTGGTGCCTTAAAACAGTTTTCCACCAACAGACCTTTCTTGCTTGTTAACTTTTCAACTCACTTTCGCCTCAAGGTGCCCGTGAGGGTTTTCACCAATAAGACTCTCTCATTTTTTTTCTCTCAACTCCCGTCGCCTTACGGTGCCTGTGAAGGTTTTCACCAATAAGACTCTCTCATTTTTATTTTTCCTGCTTAAACCAGAGTGTTGCCCCTGACATGAATTACCTTTACCTGCTCGACTTGACATTTCTCAAAGACTAATCAGAAGGTCTTTCTTGGACCGTAATGTAGGCTTTTGGACATGTTAGAAAGAAAGGGCATAAAAGGCTAAAAACAATTCAAATGGGTTAAAATTACAACTTTCGGAATCAGATTTCTCACAACGACCACGACTTCTGCCCCAGTTTCTTGCTTGGGGGCTTTTGGATTTTTGTTTGATGAGACCAAACCGTGAGGCTGCCTACGTATCCTTAAAAGGAATTAGGTCGAACGTAGTTCATGACATAGGAATTACTTTGTTGTTGTGATTTTCTCTTTTCTCCTTCTTTTCTTTCTCTTTTGCTTTTCTCTTTTCCCTTTTATTGTTTTTCTTCTTCTTTTCTCTTTTCCTCTTTCTTCTCTTCTTTTTCTTCTTTTTTTCATTCTTTTCTTTCTCTTTCCTTTCTTTCTATTTTTATTTCCTTCCTTTTCTTATCTTCCGCGCTTGTGTTTCTGATATTCACTACTGATTCCGAATGAGGGGTAAGAAAAAAAATAAATAAGGCTCAAAAGGGGTGACGAGGGATCAAGTGTTTAGATAGCAGAACAAAACGCCTTCGTCATTTCAATCTTCAAAATATGCCAAATAAAAACAAGTACAATCTAACAAAGAAATCATACATAGTATCTCTTGACTGCATTGGAATTGATAGCCATTTTCATACATTTCCCTTCTACATCTGTCAAATATAACGCGCCATTGGACAACACTCTAGTTACGACAAATGGCCCCTGCTAGTTTGGGGCGAACATTCCTTTTGCTTCAGCCTGATGAGGCAAGATACGTCTCAACACTAACTGACCCACTTTGAACTTCCGTAGATGTACCTTCTTGTTATATGCTCTCGCCATTCTCTGTTGGTACAATTGGCCGTGATATACTGCTGCCAATCTCTTTTCATCAATCAGACTTAATTTCTCCAAGCGAGTTTTGACCCATTCAACGTTATCAATTTCTGCCTTAGCGACAATTCGAAGGGATGGGATTTCAATTTCTGCAGGTATTACTGCCTCTGTGCCATACACCAACAAATAAGGAGTGGCTCCTACTGAAGTGCGGACAGTAGTGCGATAACCCAACAATGCGAAAGGTAACTTCTCATGCCACTGTCTAGAACCTTCCACCATTTTTCGACGTTTCTTCTTTATATTCTTGTTGGCTGCCTCGACTGCTCCATTCGCCTTAGGGCGGTATGGGGTGGAATTGCGATGTATAATCTTAAACTGCTGACATGTCTCTATCATCAGATGACTATTAAGATTAGCGTCGTTGTCCGTGTTGATTACCTTCGGAATCCCAACCCGATAGATGATATTTGAATGCACAAAATCGACCACCGCTTTCTTGGTCATAGATTTGAAAGTTTTCGCTTCAACCCACTTGGAATAGTAATCAATGACTACCAGAATAAACCTGTGTCCGTTTGATGCTGCTGGCTCGATTGGCCCAATGACGTCCATGCCCCAAATAACAAAGGGCTATGGTGCCGACATTGTATGCAATTTAGATGGTGGAGAATGAATCAGATCTCCGTGCACCTGGCACTGATGACATTTGCGCACAAAACTGATGCAATCTTGCTCCATAGTGAGCCAGTAATAACCTACTCGGAGAATCTTCTTTGCCAGAACGTACCCACTCATATGCGGTCCACAAACTCCGGAGTGTACCTCAGTCATGATAACTGTGGCATGTCTAGCATCTATGCATCTGAGCAATCCTAGATCTGGAGTTCTTTTATACAATACCTCTCCACTGAAGAAAAATCCACTTGCCAATCGTTGAATTGTTCTTTTCTGATCACCTGTGGCCTGTACCGGATATACCCTCGTCCTGATGTATTCTTTGATATCATGGAACCATGGATCCCTATCAAGTTCTTCTTCCACCATATTACAGTAAGCATGCTGATCACAGACCTGAATCTGTAAAGGGTCCACATAAACCTTATCCGGATGATATAACATTGACGCCAGAGTAGCCAAAACATTGGCGACTTCATTATGGATCCTTGGGATATGCCTGAATTCTATTGACTGAAACCGTTGACAAAGATCATGCAAACATTGTCTATGTGGTATGAGTTTCAAATCCCGTGTTTCCCATTTTCCCTGAATTTGGTTCACTAGGAGATCCGAGTCACCCAAGACCAAGACTTCCTGGACACCCATATCTACAGCTAACCCCAAACCCAGAATGCATGCCTCGTACTCAGCCATGTTGTTGGTACAGTAAATACGAAGCTGAGCCGTAACAGGGTAGTGCTGCCCTGTTTCAGAAATAAGTACTGCTCCTATCCCCACGCCCTTCATGTTTGCAGCCCCATCAAAGAAGAGTTTCCATCTAGGCTTCTCGACTTGTTCCAACTCATCAATGTGCATCACCTCTTCATCATGGAAATAAGTTTTCAAAGGTTCATAATCTTCATCAACCGGGTTCTCGGCCAAATGGTCCGCCAAGGCTTGTGCTCTCATTGTAGTTCGAGTCACGTAGACAATGTCAAACTCTGTGAGCAGGATCTGCCACTTTGCGAGCCTTCCTGTGGGCATAGGCTTCTAAAAGATATACTTCAATGGATCCAAGCGAGATATGAGGTAGGTAGTATAAGATGACAAATAACGTTTCAGCTTCTGTGCCACCCAAGTTAGGGCACAACATGTCCTCTCAAGCTGAGTGTACTTAACCTTGTACGATGTGAACTTCTTGCTGAGGTAATAGATGGCCTGCTCCTTCCTACCAGTGATGTCATGTTGACCCAATACACAGCCGAATGAATTGTCCAAAACTGTCAAATATAGGATCAAAGGTCGCCCTAGTTCTGGCGGGACCAATACGGGTGGATTTGACAAATACCCCTTTATCTTATCAAATGCTTCCTGACATTCATATGTCCACTTGACTGCAGCATCTTTCTTTAACAGTTTGAAGATAGGCTCGCAAGTTGTCGTGAGCTGAGCAATGAACCTGCTGATATAATTCAATCTCCCCAACAAACTCATCACCTCGGTCTTGTTCCTCGGAGGTGGCAATTCCTGGATGGACTTGACTTTTGATGGATCCAGTTCAATGCCCCGGCGGCTGACTACGAACCCCAACAACTTTCCAGACGGCACCCCAAAAGCACTCTTTGCAGGATTAATCTTGAGATTGTACTTGTGAAGCCTTCGGAAGAACTTCTTCAGATCCCTGACATGGTTAGACTGCTTTCTAGACTTCACGATGACATCATCCACGTACACCTCGATTTCCTAGTGTATAAATAGCTGGCTATGTGCCCCGAATTCTCCTTTGTCCAGTATTGGATTGGTAATCCCAGAAATATGACCCATATTGGTACATTTTGAGTTAGTTCTTTACTCATCTAGAAATTAGGCTCCCATTGCTTCAGTATCATGGGTCTATTTTTGTATGTCTGACCCGACGGTCGTTTCATGAGTTATAACCCCGTTTTTCCCATTTCTGCTACTTTATATGTTGTTCAGCTATATTGTACAGTATTAGATTGGTTGGCTCAGGTTCAGAATGATTTTGGAGAGGAGTGAGACACTTAGTCTCTTAAGTTGGTTATTTAGTTGGAAAAGTCAACCAAAAGTTGACTTGTAGGTAAATGATCTCAGAATTGGGGTTTTATGGTTCAGATAGCTTCATTAGATGATTTGGGACTTAGGAGTGGATTCGAAATGTTATTCGGAGGTCCGTGGTAGAATAGGCTTGAATTGGCGAAATTGAAAAATTGGAGTTTCCGGTCGGCAGTGGAAATCTTGATATCAGGGTCGGAATGGAATTTCGGAAATTAGAGCAGGTCTGTAGTGTCACTTGGGACGTATGTGCAAAATTTTAGGTCAATCGGGGGTAATTTGATAGGTTTCGGCGTTGTTTGCGAAATTTGAAATTCCTATGTTCTTAGGCTTGCATCTAAGGTTGATTTGATGTTTTGATGTTGTTTGGAGTGTTCCGGAGGTTGGGATAAATTTGAATAGTGGTATATGGCTTGTTGGTTGAGGTCCTGAGGGCCTCGGGATGAATTCGAATGGTTAACGGAAGGATTAGGACTTGGTTTGAGCAGCTGAAGCTGCTGCTTTTGTCATATCCGCACCTGTGGATTTGGGGACCACAGGTGCGAGGTCGCAAGTGCAGGAGGGAGGCCGCAGATGCAGAGTATTGAGCTCTGAGGCAAATCCGCAAGTGCGCACAATGGACCACACCTACGAGATTGCAGATGCGGGTTATGACCGCAGAAGCGGGATTTTGAGGGTTAAGTGGAAACCGCACCTGCGATGGTTCTTCCATAGGTGTGGGTTCGTAGAAGCAACAATATGAACGCAAATGCGATACCCCTGGGGCAGAAAGTATATAAAGGACCCTTCGCGAATTTTGGTCATTCTTCACAATTTCAACTTGGTTTTTAGAGCTTTTGGAGGGTTTTGAAGAGGGAATCAAGGGGAAACTCATTGAGGTAAATTTTTTGAAATTAATACTCGATTCTATGGTGATTTTCAGTAGATTAAGCTTGGAAGTTATAGGATTTAAGGGTGAAAATTTGGGGAATTAGGGCTTGGAACTTGAGAGTCAAAATTGGGTGATTGGGGGGGTCAAACGAAGTTAGATTTTGGTAAATTTGGTACGTATAGACTCGTGAGAGTATAAGGATTCTAGTTTTGTAAATTTTATCGGATTTCGAGACGTGGGTCCGGGGGTCGGGTTTGGTCAATTTCGGGAATTTTGATTTAATTTTATAATTTTCGAGTGGGTTTTGTTCCTTTAGCATGTATTGATGATATGATTCCGATTTTGGATAGATTCGGGGCGATTTGAGGCCGAGTCGAGCGTCAAGGGCACCGTAGAGTAGATTTTCATTCGGTTTGAGGTAAGTAACGATTGTAAATCTAAACCTGAGGGTATGAAACCTCAGAATTTCATACTATTTTGATAAATGAGGTGACACATATGAAAATGTTGAACAAATGTTTTAAATAACTTTCATTGAAACTGGAGTTTTTATGAGATGTTCAGAATTTATATATTGATTTGATCTTGTTATTCCCACTGAGGTTCTTATGTTATGAGATGTATATGATTTTTTTTAAATGCTCGTCATAGCACTCAACCTTTATTTATAATTGTTACTAATTGAGTTAGCGTACTCACGTTACTCCCTACACCTTGTGTGCAGATCCAGGTGTCAGGGCATTCGAGTGAGAGCTGTTCCATTCCTTCAGAGCATTTCCGGAGTTAGAAAAGTAGCTGCACGGTGTCCGCAGCCTTGCCTTTCTCCTTCCTATCTATTAGTATTTGTTTTATCAGACTCATCTTGTATTGAGCAGACAATATCAGATTTTATTTTAGTGGCTCATGACTAGTGACTCTGGGATCAGGCAGTGGTTGATGTTTTGCATATTTTTCCGCTTGTTTTGAAATATTTAAACGGAAGATTTGTGATAATATCTGACTAGTAAATGAATTACGAAAAAGACCTTTTATGTTATGAATGTCGAATCGGCTAGACTAGTACTGCGATAGGCGCCTTCACGACCGGGGTGGTTTGGGGTCATGATAAGTTGGTATCAGAGCCTAGGTTACATAGGTCTCACCAGTCATAAGCAGGTTTAGTAGAGTCTTCCGGATCGGTATGGAGACGTCTATACTTATCTTCGAGAGGTTACATAACCTTTAGGAAAAACTTCACATTCTTGAATTCAAGTTTTGCGAATATGTTGATTCTTGTAACTAAACTTTTGTTATTATATTCTCTCATAGATGGTGAGGACACGTACTGCTGGACAGGATAGGCGACCACTAGTTGGGGCCACTAAAGGCCGAGGTCGCGGTCGAGGCCATGGTAGGGGCAGGGGCATAGCCCATATAGCAGCTAGAGCAGCACCTACAGATCCACTAGGCGCCCCCGTTTATGATCAGGTCCCAGTTACGGACGTTCCAGCAGGACCATCTCAGGCACCGGCTATGCCGATTGTTATCCTAGGATTTCAGGAGCCCCTAGCCCAGATTCTATCTGTGTGCACTAGCCTGGCTCAGGCAGTCTCAGTTACTAAAACGACGTCGTTTCGTTTGGGGGGGGAAAGCCGGATCGGGTTAGGGTGGTTTGGGCCGGGTATTGGGTAGTTTTCGTTTAGGCTGGGGAGATTTGGATTGGTTTTGGCCTAGATTTAGATTTCCTTTCATTTCTTTCTTTTCCTTTTCAATTTCCAAAATTCTTTTCTTTTCAAAATTAAAATAAACCCTAAATTAACTAATAATAATTTTTAAACTAAATTAACCTACCCAATTAGATTAATCACTCATCATGGTATTTACAATAACTAATTCAATCCTCAATTTAAAGAAAAATTACACAATTCAAAATTAAAAAATAAAAATACAAAATGAATTATTTTTTGTGATTTTTATTTTTTATAAAACAAACTAATTTTCTAATTAATCTAAAAATATAAAATTAAATCCTAAAAGCAGATGCAACATATTTTTTTGTGTTTTTCATGAATTAAATAAAATAAACATGCACAAACTGCAAATAATTAACAGAAAATGCCTCGAAATCCAACAAAATTGCAAACACTGAAAGAAATTATTTTTGAATTTGTTGGAATAATTCATATAGGGCAAAAATCACATGCTCACAACTGCCCCTCTTTGCCCGGAAACACGAAGAGTTTTCGTGCAAAGATAAGTGAGCGGATACGAGCGATTTTTGCCCGTTTGAATACTCTGTGGGAAGCATTTTTGAAAGATTTGACCGCACCCTGCTTCCGAGGTTGCCTACATATCCTTGGCTAAAAAGGAATCAGGTCAGTATAGTTCAGGAATGTCTGGTAGCTGGGACTACCATGCAGCTGTGATTTCACTATTGTTGTTGTTGTTGTTGTTGTTGTTGTTGTTGTTGCTGTTGCTGCTCACTGAACCCCTTATTACACCATGTCAAAAATAAAAGAAGCTAGACTAGACTATGATCTATGCTTTACAAAATCCTATCTAGATCTTCAAACTTGATCTTGTGTTTCTTGTTGCCTTGTTGTCTTGTATTCTCTTGGTAAAATTCCTTTGTTGCCGTCTTGAATTGTAAACTGAGATGCTTCCCTTTATCAAGGTGGATGCCTGACTGCTGAACTTGATATGTATTTCCATGCTATCCAAGCGGGCTCCTGACTTCAAAACGTGAATGTATTCCCATGCTATCCAGGCGGGCTCCTAACTGCTAATCTGAAAGTGTTCCCTACTTTCCAGGCGGGCTCCTGACTGCTAATTTGAAAGTACTCCCTGCTCTCCAGGCGGACTCCTGACTTCAAAAAAGAATTCGACAGCTAAAATTTAAATTGTACTCCCTTGTTCCCCAAGCGGGCTCCTGATTGCTACGCTTGAAAGTATTCCCTACTCTCCAGGCGGGCTCCTGACTTCAACTTGAAATGTATCCCTGCTCTCTAGGCGGGCTCCTGACTTCAACATAGACAACACAAAGAATTTGAAAGCTAAAACTTAAATTGCACTCCCTTGTTCTCCAGGCGAGCTCCTGACTGCTAACTTGAAAGTATTCCCTGCTCTCCAGGCGGGCTCCTAACTTCAACAAAGAATTCGACAGCTAAAATTTAAATTGTACTCCCTTGTTCTCCAGGTGGGCTCATGATTGCTACGTTTGAAAGTATTCCCTGCTCTCCAGGCGGGCTCCTGACTTCAACTTGAAATGTATTCCCTGCTCTCCAGGCGGGCTTCTGACTTCAACATAGACAACATAAAGAATTTGAAAGCTAAAACTTAAATTGTACTCCCTTGTTCTCCAGGCGGGCTCCCGACTGCTAACTTGAAAGTATTCCCTGCTCTCCAGGCGGGCTCCTGACTTCAACTTGAAATGTATTCCCTGCTCTCCAGGCGGGCTCCTGACTACTGACTTGAAATGTATTCCTTTCTCTCCAGGCGGGCTCATAACTACTAAACTTGAATGTATTCCCTGCTCTCCAGGCGGGCTCCTGACTTCAACTTGAAATGTATTCCCTACTCTCCCGGCAGGCTCCTGACTTCAACATAAACAAAACAAAGAATTTGAAAGCTAAAACTTAAATTGTACTCCCTTGTTCTCCAGGCGGGCTCCTGATTGCTGACTTGAAAGTATTCTCTGCTTTCCAGGCGGGCTCCTGACTTCAACTTAAAAGTGCTCCCTGCTCTCCAGGCGGGCTCCTGACTTCCAGATAGACAACACAAAGAATTTTTTCCTGCCCCTGTTTGGTGGCTGAGCACAGATGTGAGTGTAAAACTAAATCATATTACCAAGTATTACTAAGAATTGAAAGCTAGATCCCATTATTCAGGAGGTCCTGACAACTCTTAACTAAATGACACTTTTTAAAACCTAAGTTATGTCCTCTACAGGTATGATTTCTGCTAAATCTTGTAATCTAAGAGGGTCTTAAACTACTCCCCATTATCCAGGAGGGTCCTGAAAATCAAAAGTCAAGTTTTATCTTAAGAGTGACAAACTTTCATAGCTGAATTATACTACCCTACAGCAGAGTTTACGCTAAATTGTTGTAATCTAATTGCAATCTTAAAGCTAAGTCCCATTATTCAGGAGAGTCCTGGAAACTCCTAATTGAATCCTATCTCAGACATGAAAACTTCTAAGCTAACTTATATTCTTTTGGGATACATTTATACTAGATTATGCTATTTCTGAACTTTAAACTAGGTCCCATTTTCCAGGAGGGTCCTGAAAGCTTACGATCAAACCTGTTTTGATGCTTGCTCTTTCCCCTGCGGAGAGTTTCTCTGAAACAAACGAATTTTCCGCCTCTATTTCAATCAAAGAAAATTTTGTCAGTTTAAGGTGGTGGTTAGCTGATGGCATTCTTGCTGGAGATCTTTCCGCTGCATTGTTTTGTTCTGAATGGCTTCCCCGAACTGGCCCTGAACCGCTTTGACTTTCTGATTGACTTTCAAATCCCATGGCCTTTGACAAACCGAGTGTTTTATACCTATGTTGTTGTTTCACACCTCTGACCCCTTTATCTGAACCTTTGCATCTCCCATGACATATCAAATCATTCCACCGGTGAAACTTCTGGTGATCCCCCGTATCCCACCTTACATCATACTGTCTTTAGTACGCTCTAACCATGTTGTGATTTGCAATTTTGGAAGTTGGTAGTGAGTTTTGAAATTCTTTTCCACTTACTTGGGACAAGACTGACATTAAAACATCTTAGACAAATAAACTCAAAAGAAAATGAAATGCCATGACTTGGCGGGTTAAGGATAAGAAGAATCCAAAACCGGATGACTGCTACAAAGGGAAAAAGAAAAGAAACTTATCTGAGTGGAACAACTGGTACTAGTGATCATGACATGCATTTCGGATTAATCGGCCCAATCTGTCCAACCGATCCACTTTCAGTTGCCTTACTTCGTCGCCTCAACATTTCCATGACCTGAGTACTTTACCCAAACCTTGACCTTGTTCATCCTGTGGTGCCTTAAAACAGTTTTCCACCAACAAACCTTTCTTGCTTGTTAACTTTTCAACTCACTTTCGCCTCAAGGTGCCCGTGAGGGTTTTCACCAATAAGACTCTCTCATTTTTTTTCTCTCAACTCCCGTCGCCTTACGGTGCCTGTGAAGGTTTTCACCAATAAGACTCTCTCATTTTTATTTTTCCTGCTTAAACCAGAGTGTTGCCCCTGACATGAATTACCTTTACCTGCTCGACTTGACATTTCTCAAAGACTGATCAGAAGGTCTTTCTTGGACCGTAATGTAGGCTTTTGGACATGTTAGAAAGAAAGGGCATAAAAGGTTAAAAACAATTCAAATGGGTTAAAATTACAACTTTTGGAATCAGATTTCTCATAACGACCACGACTTCTGCCCCAGTTTCTTGCTTGGGGGCTTTTGGATTTTTGTTTGATGAGACCAAACCGTGAGGCTGCCTACGTATCCTTAAAAGGAATTAGGTCGAACGTAGTTCATGACATAGGAATTACTTTGTTGTTGTGATTTTCTCTTTTCTCCTTCTTTTCTTTCTCTTTTGCTTTTCTCTTTTCCTTTTTATTGTTTTTCTTCTTCTTTTCTCTTTTTCTCTTTCTTCTCTTCTTTTTCTTCTTTTTTTCATTCTTTTCTTTCTCTTTCCTTTCTTTCTATTTTTATTTCCTTCCTTTTCTTATCTTCCGCGCTTGTGTTTCTGATATTCACTACTAATTCCGAAAGAGGGGTAAGAAAAAAAAAGGCTCAAAAGGGGTGACAAGGGATCAAGTGTTTAGATAGCAGAACAAAACGCCTTCGTCATTTCAATCTTCAAAATATGCCAAATAAAAACAAGTACAATCTAACAAAGAAATCATACATAGTATCTCTTGACTGCATTGGAATTGATAGCCATTTCCATACATTTCCCTTCTACATCTGTCAAATATAACGCGCCATTGGACAACACTCTAGTTATGACAAATGGCCCCTGCCAGTTTGGGGTGAACATTCCTTTTGCTTCAGCCTGATGAGGCAAGATACGTCTCAACACTAACTGACCCACTTCGAACTTCCGTGGATGTACCTTCTTGTTATATGCTCTCGCCATTCTCTGTTGGTACAATTGGCCGTGACATACTGCTGCCAATCTCTTTTCATCAATCAGACTTAATTTCTCCAAGCGGGTTTTGACCCATTCAACGTTATCAATTTCTGCCTCAGCGACAATCCGAAGGGATGGGATTTCAATTTTTGCGGGTATTACTGCCTCCGTGCCATACACCAACAAATAAGGAGTGGCCCCAACTGAAGTGCGGACAATAGTGCGATAACCCAACAATGCGAAAGGTAACTTCTCATGCCACTGTCTAGAACCTTCCACCATTTTTCGAAGTTTCTTCTTTATATTCTTGTTGACTGCCTCGACTGCTCCATTCGCCTTAGGGCGGTATGGGGTGGAATTGCGATGTATAATCTTAAACTGCTGACATGTCTCTGTCATCAGATGACTGTTGAGATTAGCGTCGTTGTCCGTGATGATTACCTTCGGAATCCCAACCCGATAGATGATATTTGAATGCACAAAATCGACCACCGCTTTCTTGGTCACAGATTTGAAAGTTTTCGCTTCAACCCACTTGGTATAGTAATCAATGGCTACCAGAATAAACCTGTGTCCGTTTGATGTTGCTGGCTCGATTGGCCCAATGACGTCCATGCCCCAAGCAACAAAGGGCTATGGTGCCGACATTGTATGTAATTTAGATGGTGGAGAATGAATCAGATCTCCGTGCACCTGGCACTGATGACATTTGCGCACAAAACTGATGCAATCTTGCTCCATAGTGAGCCAGTAATAACATACTCGGAGAATCTTCTTTGACAGAACGTACCCACTCATATGCGGTCCACAAACTCCGGAGTATACCTCAGTCATGATAACTGTGGCATGTCTAGAATCTATGCATCTGAGCAATCCTAGATCTGGAGTTCTTTTATACAATACCTCTCCACTGAAGAAAAATCCACTTGCCAATCGTTGAATTGTTCTTTTCTGATCACCTGTGGCCTGTACCAAATATACCCCCGTCCTGATGTATTCTTTGATATCATGGAACCATGGCTCCCCATCAAGTTCTTCTTACACCATATTACAGTAAGCATGCTGATCACGGACCTGAATCTGTAAAGGGTCCACATAAACCTTATCCGGATGATATAACATTGATGCCAGAGTAGCCAAAACATTGGCGACTTCATTATGAATCCTTGGGATATGCCTGAATTCTATTGACTGAAACCGTTGACAAAGATCATGCAAACATTGTCTATATGGTATGAGTTTCAAATCCCGTGTTTCCCATTTTCCCTGAATTTGGTTCACTAGGAGATCCGAGTCACCCAAGACCAAGACTTCCTGGACACCCATATCCACAGCTAACCCCAAACCCAGAATGCATGCCTCGTACTCAGCCATGTTGTTGGTACAGTAAAAACGAAGTTGAGCCGTAACAGGGTAGTGCTGCCCTGTTTCAGAAATAAATACTGCTCCTATCCCCACGCCCTTCATGTTTGCAGCCCCATCAAAGAAGAGTTTCCATCTAGGCTTCTCGACTTGTTCCAACTCATCAATGTGCATCACCTCTTCATCAGGGAAATAAGTTTTCAAAGGTTCATAATCTTTATCAACCGGGTTCTCGGCCAAATGGTCCGCCAAGGCTTGTGCTCTCATTGCAGTTCGAGTCACGTAGACAATGTCAAACTCTGTGAGCAGGATCTGCCACTTTGCGAGCCTTCCTGTGGGCATAGGCTTCTGAAAGATATGCTTCAATGGATCCAAGCGAGATATGAGGTAGGTAGTATAAGATGACAAATAACGTTTCAGCTTCTGTGCCACCCAAGTTAGGGCACAACATGTCCTCTCAAGCTGAGTGTACTTAACCTTGTACGATGTGAACTTCTTGCTGAGGTAATAGATGGCCTTCTCCTTCCTGCCAGTGATGTCATGTTGACCCAATACACAGCCGAATAAATTGTCCAAAACTGTCAAATATAGGATCAAAGGTCGCCCTAGTTCTGGCGGGACCAATACGGGTGGATTTGACAAATACCCCTTTATCTTATCAAATGCTTCCTAAAATTCATATGTCCACTTGACCGCAACATCTTTCTTTAATAGTTTGAAGATAGGCTCGCAAGTTGTCGTGAGCTGAGCAATGAACCTGCTGATATAATTCAATCTCCCCAACAAACTCATCACCTCGGTCTTGTTCCTCGGAGGTGGCAATTCCTGGATGGACTTGACTTTTGATGGATCCAGTTCAATGCCCCGGCGGCTGACTACGAACCCCAACAACTTTCCAGACGGCACCCCAAAAGCACACTTTGCAGGATTAAGCTTGAGATTGTACCTGTGAAGCCTTCGGAAGAACTTCTTTAGATCCCTGACATGGTTAGACTGCTTTCTAGACTTCACGATGACATCATCCACGTACACCTCGATTTCCTGGTGTATCATATCATGGAATATTGTTGTCATTGCCCTCATGTAAGTTGCCCCAATATTCTTCAAGCCAAATGGCATGACCCGATAACAGTACGTTCCCCACGGCGTGATGAATGCCGTCTTTTCTGCATCTTCCTCGTCCATTTAGATCTGATGATAACCCGCGTAACAATCCACGAAAGAACCAATCTCATGTTTGGCACAATTATAAATCAAGATATGGATGTTCGGCAATGGAAAATTGTCTTTTGGACTCGCCTTGTTGAGATCTCGATAATCGACACACACCCTGGTCTTGCCATCCTTCTTCGGCACATGCACAACATTGGCTAACCAGGTGGGATACCGGGTAACCCGGATGACTTTAGCATCGAACTGCTTGGTGACCTCTTCTTTGATCTTTACACTCATATCCATTTTGAACTTTCTCAGCTTCTGTTTGACAGGAGGGAATGTCGGGTTAGTGGGCAACTTGTGAACCACTAAATCGGTGCTTAGACCCGGCATGTCGTCATAGGACCATGCAAAAACATCTTTGTATTCAAACAATGCTTTAATTATCTCCTTCCTGAGTCGAGGTTCCAGATGGACACTTATTTTAGTTTCACAGACATTATCTTGGTCCCTTAGATTATTTGCATATGTATCGTTCAAATTAGGTTTGGGCTTTTCCTCAAAATGACTTAGTTCCTTACTAATTTCTTCATAGGCCTCATCATCATCAAATTCCAACTCGTCATCACACTCAATTTCTTGTATTATTATTTCAGAGTTAGATTGACTTTTAAAACTGGGCTGAAGATTCCTCATGCATGTCATGTCATTGATATCATCATAAAAAGAACCGTACAAAAGAAGAAAGCAAAAATAAAATTAGAAGAAATGAAGGGAAATGAACAATTGCATTTCATTGAATATAAAGATAACATGGTTTTAACACATCCAACTGGACGAAACATAATATCTGAATTACAGACTCTGGAATAATCCAGACAACAAAAGAAAATCAAAACCCACTACCAAGACTCCCTCCGGGTAGGAAGAGGAGTAGTTTCCCAGTTGTTGACTTTTGCACGTGGTCCCACGAATTGCACATCTGCCCTGCTGGACCCTTTCCCGACCTGAACCATGTTAACCTCGGCGAATAACCTTTTGAACCCCTTCTCTAAGTCTCCATCGGCACCAATCAGTGATCCAGGAACTTTTGACAATAGTTGCTTTCTGATACCCGGCCTGACGAATGATCTGGACAGACGCAGGATTGGCTTTGGCAATGCCCATGCTTTCTATTTCATTTTTCTAGCTCTTCTCACGTCTGCAACGGTAGGCTTGAACCCCAGACCAAAAGTATCCATATTCTTTGGAAGTGAAACTGGCTGCACAATACCTTGCAGAAATGCACCCAAACCCTTGCCCGGTACGAAACCATTTTTCAACATTTCAACAACTACCATAACTGATGTCGCAGCCATCTTTGGAGTTGGAACGCAATTTCCTTCCGGAATTCTCTACCAATACTGTGTCGAAAACCTGATAAACTCATGGTCCCTTATCATCGTCAACCTCTATGAACGGAACAATGGCACTGTTGGGCACACACAAATTATCTTCGCCGTGTACAACAATTTCCTGTCGATCCCATTCAAACTTGACCATTTGATGCAGAGTAGACGGGACTGCTTTGGCCGCATGGATCCAGGGTTATCCCAACAACAGATTGTACGAAACAACCACATCGAGCACCTGTAATTCCATGGAAAATTCAACTGGCCCTATTGTGAGCTCAAGCACTATGTCCCCGACTGAATCTTTCCCCCCACCGTCGAATCCCCGGACGCAAATTTTGTTCTTGTGAATTCTTTCATCCTCCACTTGCAGCTTGTTCAATGTGGAGAGAGGAAAAATGTTCGCGCTGGACCCATTGTCAACCAGTACCCGAGTAACCACGGAATCTTCGTATTTCACAGTTAGATAGAGGGCTCTATTGTGCTCGGTACCCTCCACGGGCAACTCATCATCAAAAAAAGTGACTCTGTTTACCTCAAATATCTTGTTAGATATCTTTTCCAAGTGGTTTACTGGGATTTTGTCAGGAACGTGGGCTTCGTTCAAGATCTTCATCAAAGCACGACGATGCTCATATGAATGGATCAATAATGGCAAGAGCGAGATCTGAGTTGGTGTCTTCCTTAACTGTTCCACAATGGAATAGTCTTGCACTTTCATTTTTCTCAAGAACTCCTCTGCTTCTTCCTCAGTCACCGTTTTCTTCACCAACACTGGATTATCTTTTGAGGTCTTAACTTTTCTCAACTCTTCGGGGGCGAAGCATATCCCCGATCGAGTCAAACCATGAGTCTCACACACTTCTTCTCTAACCTCTTTCCCCTTGTAAGTCACTGTCACTCATTTATAATTCCATGGGACTGCCTTGCTGTTAACTATTGGTAATTGAGTTACCGGTTTGATAATAACAGGATCTGTGGGGGCGCCCTTCACAATTACCACAGGTTTATTCGTCACTCCTGGTACAACCACTTTTGTTTTTTCATGTTTTCCTGCAATGTCACTTGAGGACCCCTTCTTGACATCTACAAATGGTTCATTATTTGCCCTGTTCAACTTGATCACAGACTTCTCACTAGTTGACTTTTCAAATGGCCTGGCTTCACTAGCCCGAATCATCATGACGGTTTGCGAAGGCTTTTTAGGCTCCCCTCCCCTATGCACTATCTCAATCATATTTGTTTCATGATGGGCTGGAAAGGGATTCTAATTGATATTGGGCGCCTCCAGAGCTTGGACCTCAATCCGATTGGTGTCAATGAGTTCTTGAATGGCTGTTTTCAATTTCCAGCATTTCTCTGTGTCATGTCCCAGGGCCCCTGAACAATACTCACAACTCACCGAGAGGTCACGATTTCTGGGAGGGGGATTCAACAATTTAGCCTCGATCGGATTCAACATACCCAACTATCTCAATCTGTGGAATAGACTAGCATATGATTCTCCCAATGGAGTGAAAGTCTTTTGCTTCTGCAATCTTTCATTCTTAAAGGCTTGATTGGGTCGAAAATCTATTCCAGGAGGATTTCTATAGGCTTTTGGGGGTGGATAGTTATTTTGTGGAGCATGGTATGGGTTTTGTGGAGCTGGCGCACGCCATTGTGCATGAGCGAGAGGTTGGGTATAGGTTTGTGCGTGATGGACAGAAAAATGGGGATCTGGCGATGGGTAATAGTGTTGTGGTGTGTTATATGGAGTGTGGGGGTAAGTTTGGGAATAGGGTCGCGGCTGGTTGTAGTAACGGGGAAGGTTCCTGGATCCAACCCAAGCTCCCGATTCAAGCAACATCCTCCTCCTTCTTCTTCCCGAGCACACCCCCAGTACCATTTTGAATGGCCTGAGTGGTTGCTTTGACTGCTGAATAACTCATGATCTTGTTGGACTTGAGTCCCTCTTCAACCATGCCTCCCATTTTCACGACTTCATTAAAGGACTTACCTACTGCTGACACCAAGTGACCGAAATAAGTGGGTTCCAAGGCCTGCAAGAAATAATCAACCATCTCGCTTTCTTTCATCGGAGGGTCAACCCTCGCTGCTTGCTCTCTCCAACGGAATCCATATTCCCTAAAGCTCTCACTGGGCTTCTTCTCAAGCTTTGTCAAAGATAGACTGTCTGGGATAATTTTGAGGTTGTACTGAAAATGGCAGGCGAAGACCTGGGCCAAATCGTCCCATGTGTACCACTTGTTGTGATCTTGTCTGGTGTACAATTCTAAGGCCGATCCACTTAAACTTTGGCTGAAATATGCCATCAGCAATTCATCTCTTCCACTTGCTCCCCTTATTTTGCTACAAAATCCTCTTAAGTTTGCTACCGGGTCACCATGCCCATCGTACATATCAAACTTGGGTATTTTGAATCCCTCTGGAAACTGAACATCTGGGAACAGACATAAATCCTTATAGGCCACGCTTACTTGACCTCCCAACCCCTTCATATCTCGGAATGACTGTTCTAAGCTTTTGACCTTTCTGATCATCTCTTCATGCTCGGGATTTTTGGGCGGTTTCTCGGTCTCTGTCGGGATATCAAGATGAGGGGTGTAAGGATATGGTTCTGGAACTTTGAAGGTGGGTTCAAGGGGATAGTACTGGTTGTCATGAGTTTGGAACAGGGGTTCACTAGAAGATCAATGTAGTGTAACAGGTGGAGGTGCCACAAAAATAGGTGTAATTGGTGGGGGAGGGTATGGGACTTGTTTGGGCGGTGGAGCTTGAGAAGTATGGGAAGTGGAGCCATGGCATTGTTGGTAGAGGGGAAAGGCTGGAGATGAGTTCACAGTGGGAGGCTCCGGAGGTTGGGCTGATGGTGGGATATAAGCAGGGTTGGCGGGATAAACTGGTGGTAGATGCCCCTTCGCCCAGGCTTGGTACATTTCAGATATTTGCTGCTTCAGCTTATACATTTCTTCCCTCATCGCATTAACGTCCATTTCTTCCACCTCTTTCGATGGGTCGACAATACTTATTTCCGGTTCCTGGTTGGCCATATTCAGCCTGTCTTTCGATCGGGTGTTATATGAGTGAGTTGCCAGAATGCCGATCAACTAACCACCTGCCTGAGCTCAATACATCACCAACAACCTTGTTAGCAATTAGACTTTAACAGATTGGTAATCTCACATTGGGCATGAATGCACCTAAACAGTTAACCGATTCTATTATGTATTTGATTGGTTGCATGCGTCATCCCGGCCTTTTCTTTCTGCAAACTCCCCCCTTTTCTTTCTTTTTCTTTTCCTTCCTTTCATTCTTTCTTGATTTTTATTTTCTCTCTTTTCTTTCTTGTTTTTCCGTTCTTTATTTCTCTCTTTTATTTGGTTACGGTCGAATCTTATGGAGATTGCCTACGTATCATGACCCCGCATGAATCAGATCAAGCGTAGTTCTTGGGGATAAGTGTGAAATAAAGTAAAAACATTTTGGGATTTTCAGTTTTCATATAAAAAAAATGCTATTACAAAGACTGAAACTAATAGATTCGAAAGAAACTAATAGACTCTCATGAAAGAACGAGATACAGACTCCAAAAACAAACAACCCACACATTCTAATAACAGAAATACCGACTCCACAAAAACTGGCAGACTTTAACGGAAAGAAAGTACAGACTCAAGAATTCACGAATACATCAATGCCTCAATTGTCCCCAGGACCCGCGGGGCGTCATTCGGCCTTGCTGCGGGCCGACTCACTAAATCCCCCTAAATGTGGTAGAGATCTTCCATTACCCAGCGAACAAAAATCATCACAGTAGCAAAGAACATAGATCTAGTCATATCCTCACAGCTACTGCACTTCATTGCAATATAGTTGGCAACCCTTTTGACTCGCTCTCTTATGACGCCCTTCTCTTGCAACAAACGCCCAATTTGTTCGGTTCTGGCTTCCAAAGTTCGTTCGGCTACCTGGTTCTGCTCTTGGAGTTGTTGTAAGTCCCTTTCTAGCCGTTCCATTAAGGCGTAACAATGTTCTCTTCCAGCCTTAAATTTTTTGGCTTGTTTAGCCATTTCACCCTCGAGGTTGCCAATTGCCTTTTCCCAACCCGTGACTCCTCTTTCATATCTTTCTTTCATCTGTTGAACGAAAGCTGCACGCCCTTCGGTGCTTTTAGCCAACCTTGCCCGTGCTTTTGCTAGTTCAGACTTAGCTTTCTGCAGGTCATCTTCATAGTCACGTACCTTTTGAGTGAGGTTGTAAATGAGCCTCTCATCTTTCCTGCTTCGGCCTAGGTTCTCGACTTCAATTTTCAACTGTCGGACCTGAGCTTTGAGGGCTTCGTTTTCTCGTACCAATTTTCTCCTTTCACCTTCGGCCTCTTGTGCCTGCAAATCGTTGTTGAAAGTGACATTTCTCAATTCTTCTCGTAGACCATGGATTATGGCCTTATATTCCTTTTCCTTCTCCCCCCAAGCTAACCTCTCTTGAATTTTATCATCAAAGGCTTGAACATGAGGCCTTTTGGCAGGCCTTTTGGGCTCTGGCTCGTTGTTTACGTAAGACATTTTCTCAAACCAAGCAGCATAATTTGGATCTACTTCTCCCTTGGCGATGTCTGGTACCTGGGTGCCATTTTTTAGATACCGACAGTTATTCCAATCCTGCTGAACTGCAGCCTCGGGCAATGTAGCTTCTGGATGTAACTCTATGACCTAGGTGTTTAGATCTTCATCTTCAGGCACAATCTGATACCTTCCCAATTGCCTTAAGACCCTCTGCGGTGCATATGGCTGAATACTCCTTACGCCCATTATCCTCATGTATCCTTTAGTAGCAGTCATATAGATGGCCTCTGTCCTCGGAAGCCATCCTATAGTCCACTCAACCTGACCTGCGTCAAGAACTTTCAAATGAGAAACCCATGCTTCAAATCCTTTTGGTGTGTTGTAATCTTTTATCCTTTCCTCATAACTAATGATGAAGTTGTTTGGGCTCGAACCGTAACTCATGAATCTGGGATGATGGCGAAGATGCTCAATCAACCAAAATTGTAGAATGATGCTGCAACCTTCAAAAAATTGAGCCCCTGCTTTGCATAAGGTCAATGCTCGATAGATATCTGCCAGCACCAATGGGGCAAGTGTATGATTTTCCTTGGTAGTAAGGATTTGTGCAATTCTAGCCATACGAATATCCACCGTCCCTTTCTCATTTGGAAAAACCTTGATCCCCAAGAATGCCACAATAAATGCAAACCGGCGATGAACTTGCCAAAGTCCCTTGTTTTGTTTATTGCTTAGACCTTTTTCGTGCGTTTCAAAACCAGCAGAATGCCCGAACCTGAAGTATAAGAAATGGAAAGCACAACACCCGTTGCTCACACGTTACTTATTTGTTTGTTTACTAATATTCAAGAGGTCAAAGAACTTGTGCACTGATGGAGCCCTTGGAAATATAAGTTGTTCTTTCCTCAAGTCCCGTCCGAATTCAATGTACCCGACTATCTCCTCCAAAGTAGGGGTGATCTCAAAATCCGAGAAACGAAAGACATTGTGGACAGGATCCCAGAAAGTTACCAAAGCTTTGACCAGATCTTCCCGCGATTTGATTTCAAAGATGTCTATAAGAGCACCCAAGTGCTTTTTTACCCATTTCTGACCATCTTCGTCTAGATCATTCCACCACATACGCAAGTGTAGCCGAACCTGTTCCCTGACCACTTCTGGTGGTTCCTGGACGGTATTCATTTGTTCCTGTGGAAGATTAAGGTTAGGGTTGACTCTAGTTGACCCTTCTGTAAACAGTTTTTTTTGAAGAAAAGAAAAATAAAAGAGAAAAGAAAAGAAGAAAAGAACCATAATTTCTTCCCCTATATGCCAACTTTAGCCAAATGGATGTTTTTTGCAAATGCGGCCCCTTCCCAATTTCGCGCGAATTTTGAGGCCCGAGGGAATTATTTCATGACCCTTCACAAACTTGTCCATTCTTTTAGGGAAATAGCCTTTTGACAACTAAAACAATACTCTGAGTTTATCTTGGCAAGAACGGTTCAAGACATTGTCGGAGCTGGATCGACTTAGTTTGACCAAAAATCAAGATTGCGTTCGCTCGACCACCGACTCTCTTTCCTTGTTTTTTTTCAAAAATAAGGCCGAACCTTATGCAGGTTGCCAACGTATCCCACATCCGGTGAGAATCAGACTTGCGTAGTTCGGTCAGTTTTGACACATTTGAAAGAACACCGCATTTGACTCTTTTGGAATAACTCTTTTTTTTGAAAAATTTGGGCAGAGTTTCAGGACGCTTTTCAAATACTGGGATGTTTAGAACTGGGTTTTACTTCCTTCCCTATATAACTCTTGGTTTTCTTCTTTCGCTTTATTTTCCTTGGTCGGTCAGCATGCAGGCCAAAATAAATGTTCACATAGCACGTAGAATGCATTAGGATGGTCTGTTATTTTGGGCATACCTGTCCTAGACGGACCCAACCCCTGTGTTGAGTCCCCCAAGTCAATTGCACATGATGCAAACAACGTTCCTACTAGGGATCCGACACGAGGCTGTATTTTTCTAGGTTTAAATCCTGGGGTTTTGGTCTAGACTTGGGGTACCCGAGCGGACAACTGGGGCCGAGGAGGGGGCGACGTACCGGGAGCACTGAAGTCTACCCGGCCTTGTCGCTTGCCCAGCCTCGTTCTATTTTGTATAATTTCTACAGAAAAAGCGGGCTACACGAACGTATGCACCATTTCCAGAAGACTCAGATGGGTGGCGTAAGAAGACAGTTATATACAATCCAGATAATATTAAAGCGGTAAACAGATAGCATTTAGCATAAAAGATTGACAAAATACAGTAATATTAACAATAAATAAAGCCAAGTAAAAATCATGTTAACAAGCTTGAATTCTTGAAACCTGAACCAGAGATTCTGGGTTCGATCCCCAGCAGAGTCTCCAGGTCTGTCATACCTCTTTTTTACCTACACCCCGTAAGGGCATAGATATAAGAGAGTTTTTCCAATTAAAGGACAATCGAAACGGGATCGTTTATTTATTAAAAATCAGAGTCGCCACTTGGGATAATTTAGGGTGTCCCAATTCACTGGTTTAAAATCCTGAATCGAGGAAGTTTGACTCTATTATCGGTTCACGAACACAGAAATTCGGGTAAGGAATTCTGTTAACCCGGGAGAAGGTATTAGGCATTCTCGAGTTCCGTGGTTCTAGCACGGTCGCTTTGATCATACTTGGCTTATTAAAATTATTTAATTACTGATTTTAGATCCTATGTGCATTTACCCTTTACCGCTTTTAAATCACTTGATTATTCGTAGTTAAAGAATTGAGTTATGCGTACGTATACTCTTTTCCTTTGGCGCGTCAAAAATCATGTCATGCGAACGTGTCCATAATTAATAACGCTTTGTATTATTAAGAAAGTTTAGCCGAAGTTACGTGAATGTATACTCCGATTTATTTTTAAAGAAATTTTATTCGTGTCACGCGAACGTGTCCACAATCACGATAGTATTTTAAACGGCCCTAAAGGTTCCTCTACGAACTTTTGTTACTTTACAATTACATTATGAAATTAACACAAGAGTCATTTGTTACTAAGTGTCTAATTATGGCTTGCCTCAAATTTCCTTTTCAAGACCCTAATTATTTAACACTAAAGTACTTGACAAATCCCTTCCAATTAACAAGGCTTCATTGAACCATTTTATTAGCGGAAGGGCCTGAATTAAACAGGCCCAAACTTCTGAGAAACAAACCTGCCTCAACGTGGGGGAACTCTTTTGGAATTAAGAGACCCCAATAATATTCAGGCCCAAATATTTTGGCAACGCTGGCTGCAGGCAATGACTTCAGGATCGAATCCCTGAAGCCAAAATCCAACAGTGACCTTGCTCATACCCTTTTCAACCATTGAGGAAGGGAGAAAACGAGTTGGGGGTTTGGATAAGAACCTTATACAGCAATCAAAAATAATCCCTTTTAAACTGAGGCGTAAACTGTACGGAAACATCAATCGGCTATAGTTAAAATCAAGGAAACTATTCATACATAGCTTAGCACATGAATTATAACAAGAACACAAAGGTATAAACAACAGAAGCTAATAGAATCTAACATCTAAACAAGATTTCTATTCGAATTCCAATTTGAACATCCAAATCTGCATACAAATTCAGTCTGGCTCCAACTTGTGGCACTTCATTTGTTAGCAAAGGGATAAGGAAATACCTGAGAGCACAAATAAGAGAGAGGTAATAAGATCAGCAAAGAGCAGTAGCAAGAGCAAGGGTCAACAGCAAAACCCAATCAGCAGAACCAACCAGCTGCTCTAAAATTAAATTTCAAACCCAGAATTTGAAGTGAACGTCCAGAAACTAATTCAACCCAAACAATGGACCAGGCAGAACTTCAGCCAAGCTGATTTTAGTTCATTTCTAAAGTCAGCTAGTCAGAACTTGTTGCACCACCGGGAAAATTGCAGAAATTAACAGAAAACTCAATGAAACAGTAAAATTTCTGGCATTTTTGTATTTTTCTGAGCTTTTCATTTTTTTAACCCTTGGGTCTGCCTTGAAAGGAAAGAAAAGCTGCCTTTATAGGCAAGCTATTAGGGAAGACTTAGTTTTGCACTTTGCCCCCATTTTAATTTTCATTATAGCTCAGCTACCCTTATTAAAAAACAGAAAATCAAAACCAACGCCTTCCCCAGTTTCCTAGAAGCTTCCTAGTCTGTTATAGCAAGATTCCCTTAGGCCAATTCCCTAGACTACCCTTTAAAGACTTTGAAACAACCCCAGAACCACCCGGGTCAACTGGTCAAGCTAATTGGGTCAAGTTGACCTAACTCGATGGGTCTACTGAAAACCTAGTTCAATTCTCCATTGGGCTTTTTTAATCTTGTGAATCCAATCAATACTAAGAAAAACCCTGAAATCCAAACGTTCAAATTAAGACCCTGAAGACTCGGAACAAAGCTAAGCCCAAAAAGACCATGCAAATTCAGACTATCCGTACTTGAACACAAGACCCAACTTACAATCACACACATCATAAATCTAACATGCAGGTACGGAAGATAAAGAAGAATGATAAATAAAAAGAAACAGAATAAAAATCAGAAAATAAGAGAAAGAGTAGAAGAAGGTGAGGGTGAGGAAACAAAATACCAAAGGGGAAAGAAGAATACCTAGAGATCTCGGACAAACACGAAAATAACATTTACGATTCGACATCTCCAATTTCCGGCCCAAACCGAGATTAATCGTATGTTATTTGTCAAAAACATGCGATTAAAGTCAAACTGAGCCTTAAAAACTTCAACGAAACCTTGATTTGAGACCTAGGGATTCTATGGTTCATCCTCTGATCTAATATTCGAGCATATCGGGCTACATTTGAGGGAAACGGAGTTTTGGAACGAAGGGGTCAGGGTGGTTCGGTGGTTTGATTTTGGTGGCGTTTGGAGGTGGCACCGCCACCGGAGGTCGGGGATTTGCGGACGGCTTAACTAGGGTTTTGGGGTGTTTCTGGTGGGGGTGGTGAGCAGAAGGGGTTCTGAGGGGGGGGGGGAAGGTTTCAGACACTTAAATACACCCTGGGCTTCAGTTCTGAGCCGTTCGATCAAGGGGAGATCAACGGCTCAGATCAATACTTATTGAAACGACGTCATTTCGTTTGGGGGGGGAAGTCGGACCGGGTTAGGGTGGTTTGGGCCGGGTATTGGGTAGTTTTCGTTTGGGCTGGGGAGATTTGGATTGGTTTTGGCCTAGATTTAGATTTCCTTTCATTTCTTTCTTTCCTTTTCAATTTCCAAAATTCTTTTCTTTTCAAAATTAAAATAAACCCTAAATTAACTAATAATAATTTTTAAACTAAATTAACCTACCCAATTAGATTAATTACTCATCATGGTATTTACAATAACTAATTAATTCCTAAATTTAAAGAAAAATTATACAATTCAAAATTAATAATTAAAAAATGCAAAATGAATTATTTTTGTGATTTTTATTTTTTATAAAACAAACTAATTTGCTAATTAATCTAAAAATATAAAATTAAATCCTAAATGCAGATGCAACATATTTTTTGTATTTTTCATGAATTAAATAAAATAAACGTGCACAGACAAATGCAAATAATTAATAGAAAATGCCACGAAATCCAACAAAATTGCAAACACTAAAAGAATTTATTTTATTTTGAATTTGTTGGAATAATTCATATAGGGCAAAAATCACGTGCTCACATGGCCAATTTCTGGAATTTTGATTTAATTTGATAGTTTTCGCGTGTGCTTTGTTCCTTTAGCATGTATTGATGATATGATTCTGATTTTGGATAGATTCAGGGTGATTTGACACCGAGTCGAGCGGCAAGGACATTGCAGAGTAGATTTTCGTCCGGTTTGAGGTAAGTAACAATTATAAATCTATACCTGAGGGTATGAAACCCTGGAATTTCGTATTATTTTTATAAATGAGGTGACACACATGCTAGGTGATGGGCGTGTGGGCGTGCATCAGTAGAGATTGTGACTTGGTCGGTCCCGTGGCAACTGTAAAGTTGCATATTTTGATAAACTCTATATGATATCTATGTGTTTTCGAGATGATTCTGCTAACTTATGATGAATGCCATGTTTGGGGCTTTGTGTCGTACTATTTAGACCCTTAGGGATATTTTACTATTATCCTCACATTGTTTTTGATAGAAAGCATTATCCTCAGTCATGGTTTATACCTGTTTATTGTTTAATCTTGTTCATCACTATATTTTAATATATGAAAATGTTTTGGGCTGAGTTCCCTGAGTCTGTGCTGGAATGCCCGAGTTGCTTGTGAGGTTGATGAGTGAGTGAGGCCGAGGGCCAGATTGTGAGGGTAGTTAGGGATCGGGCTGCACGCCACAATATTATATATATATATATAAAACACGCCGCAACGATATAACGCTTGGGCTGTAGGAGCCCCTCCGGAGTCTGCACACCCCCAGTGAGCGCAATCGACTATATATTTATGGATTGGGATGCACGCCGCAACGGTTATTATAAGATACCTATTGAGCGTGAGTGCTGATTGATGAGAGTTGAGTCACGAGTGGCTAAGAGGCTTGTCCGAGGGGATATATATATATATATATATATATATATGAGTGATACTTTGCCCGAGGGGCTTGTTTTATGAAATTACTGTTTTCACTCTTCTTTTACACTGAGCCTCTAATGAAAATGTTGAACAAATATTTTAAATAACTTTCATTGAAACTGGAGTTTTTACGAGATGTTCGGAATTTATATACTGATTTGATCTTGTTATTCCCACTGAGGTTCTTATGTTATGAGATATATATGATTTTTTAAATGCTCGTCACTGCACTAAGCCTTTATTTATAATTGTTACTTACTGAGTTGGCGTACTCACATTACTCCCTGCACCTTGTGTGTAGATCCAGGTGTCAGGGCATCAGAGTGAGAGCTGTTCCTTTCCTTCAAAGCATTTCTGGAGTTAGCAAGGTAGTTGCACGGTGTCCGCAGCCTTACCTTTCTCCTTCCTATCTATTAGTATCTGTTTTATCAGACTCATCTTGTATTGAGCAGACAGTATCATATTGTATTTTAGTGGCTCATGACTAGTGACTCCGGAATCGGGCAGTGGTTGATGTTTTGCATATTTTTCCGCTTGTTTTGAAATGTTTAAACGGAAGATTTGTGATAATATCTGACTAGTAAATGAATTAAGAAAAGAACTTTTATGTTATGAATGTCGAATCATCTACCTAGTACTGCGATAGGCGTCATCGCGGTCGAGGTGGTTTGGGATCGTGACATATGTATATGGGCCTTGTTGTATAAGTTTGTTTTTATCTTCTTCAGAGCTAAATTTAAATATAAAGTACCCATCATCATGTAAGAACACCTGTGGTGCAGTAATAAATTCCACACCCCATACACAAATTTTAACATTTCTTTGAAAAAGGAAGTTCCACCTAGTACATACTCAGTTAGCGTTTCTTTCCATTTCTGAGTTTGCTCTGCTACTTCAGCTTGATTCAATCGCACAATCTTCACTCCTTCCTTCATTGTTGGTGGATAGTATTCCAATTTTAGCCCCTGTTGCTGAGCTCAATTTCCTTTGACCACATCAGCTCGAGTCGGTTCTGGTTAGCTAGGGTTTGCTTGTTTCACTGAGAAAGTCAGCTTCCTTATTGCAGTATTGACATCTACCTCTGCTGGTTTGGAAATCTCTTATTCAACATATTTTGAAGCTTGCATGATTGTTGGTGCGCTTCCCATCCCAATTAGGACTGCTTATCAGGCGAATTGGGCGGTTATTTACTCTTAACGATTTTGCTTAATGGTTATCGGCTTTTAAATATATTAATCAGCTAGCCACCCTATCAGATATCGGGCGGATTGATATCGGTTTAGCTCTTATCGGGCGGTTTATAGGCTTAATTCAATTTATATTGCGTGCATTAATTGTTTGCTGACAGCCTAGTATACAAATTTAGAATAGGAAATTACACATTGAGTCTAGACATACATGTCTGTTAATGCCTACATAAGAATGATGTAGTGTGTCATGTGTTGTAGAGTGAAAAAAGCAGAACACATTGTAGGCTACATTACATCCCAAAAAAGACTACATATGAGTCCAGATATACATGTCTGTTAACGCCTACCATTAAATCCCAAAGCAGACTACATTACATGAGTCCAAACATACATATGTCTGTTAACACCTAACATACAAATTCAAAATAGGAAATTCCAGTCTATATTCAAAGTGAGTCCAAAATACATATTTCAAAATGATTAATCCATAAGTGATTAGACTACACAGAAATGTTTGGCCTGCAAATAACGCCTAACAGTGCTTGAATTTCTGCAACTTCAAAGTTCAAACAACAGCTTAATCCATAATTGAGCAGATCCCTGTAAAAAATATGCATACACCAAATTTCAGCATTAGGCAACGAAGTAGAGACTGATAAATACTACGGTCTTGAGGCAATAAAAAGAGTTAAAGACCAGACAAACCATTTCAGAATAGAGCAAGGTGAACGTAAATGAAACCCTTTTTCACATTATCATCAACATACGTTAGTATCTGAACGGAAGTCGAAGCACAAGCCACGAACCAAAACCAAACAAAAGAAGGTTCCACTTTGCACCAACTCCAGTTATGCCAACAATTTCTAACTTAAACTCTCAACCAGGCATTTCACGCTATATCATTAACCATACAAACAACACCAAGCAAAAGGTAGTTATGTATAGAAATAAGGATGGATTATAAGCAGTAAACAATTTACAAGAAACGCAGATGCGCTCTTTCCCCATAACATAATTTAAGACAGTACTATCGTCAATATTGTGGGATAAAAGTTGTGGCACAACACTGCTGTTCTTCTATTAAATATAGACAGTAGGCATTAGTTTAAAAAACAAAAGTAGAGGTGAACCATAGACATCAGCTTAAACAATCTTGTTGATAGGATCTCCTAACAAACGTGTGCTTCCCACTATTAGTTCAATTAATAGTAAACGTAGGGTGGGAGAATAAGCTAAGCTAAGCCAAGCCTGGGATCTTCTGATGCATAGTACGTAAGAGAGTAAATACACACTTATATACAACAAATACTTGAAGCCTTGACGGGTTAAATTCGAATTCTTACCAGATATATTAACACTACACGTCAATTACGGAAGGGTCTTTCCATTGGTAGTTAAATCTGAAGAAAAAAATTAAAATAATGAGTCGTGCGATAAATATAAGCATATCAACAACACTTATATACAACAAATAAAGTAACAATATTATTACCTTATTCAATCTGCTCAATTTTATCAAGATCTTCCTCAACACTAATAGGTTGTTTTAATTTTTCATTTCGAAGCCAATCTTGAAGAAACACTAGAGCTTGCACCAATTTAGGAGTTAATGAACTCCTAAATGAATCAAGAAGATGTCCTCCCATAATAAACGCACATTCGGATGCCACACTTGAAACCAGAGCAGCTAATGCATCACGAGCCATCTCCACAAGAATAGGAAATCTAGCTGAGTTCAATTTCCACCAAAAAAGAACATCAAATTCTTTAGTGTCATCCTCAGTTTCTTCACCTAAATATTTATCTAACTCTGTTCTAGTATCAACAACTCCACTCCCACTTTTATATTTTTTTATATCTTGCATGAGTGATTCTAAAAGTCCTATATTTTGTGTGCTTGCTTGACTGCCAGAAGGCCCGGAAGTCGAAGTGTCCAATGAAGAACAATCTGAAGATGAAGTAAGCACAACACCTTTTGAGATGGACTTTAAATACTCACTAAATAATGAAGCCATGTACTTCATCACTTCTGCTTGTGTAGTTGTTCCCGGATCTACACCAAACATCTTTACAAGTGCATAGCCAACTGATTCGAGCTTGTAACGTGGATCCAAATGTCATGACCCTAAACCCGGACCTGGTCGTAATGACGCCTCTCGTGAAGACAAGGCCAAACAACTATTTCCAATTCGACGTTAAACAATTAAATAGCAAGAAAACAATCTAAAACATGATTTAATAATACTAAGTGTAAGCACGTGATTTTTTCCCTATGAAAGAATTACTCCCAAAAAATTCAAAATAAAACAATTTTCCTTTGTGTGCAATTTTTGTTATTTTTGTGGTATTTTTGTATAATTATTTGTATTTTTATGAGTGCATATTTATTTGTTTTAATTAATAAAAATATAAAATATATCACATTTTCATTTAGTATTTAATTAAGTTTGTTTTACAAAAAAATGAAAGTCACAAAAATAGGAATATTTTTGCATTGTTAGCATTTAATGTCAAATTATGCAATTTTGTTTTAATTGGTGTTTAATTGTGTATGATAATTTTTGTTAGGAGTTTAATTAGTATTTTTGGAGTCAATTTAGTTTGTAGCTCAATTTAGAATTTTAGTTTTATCAAAAATAAAAAAAAATAAAAAATAAAAAGAAAGAAAAGAGGGCTACAAGACGTTAATATTTGAATTGAGTCTAATATAGCTATTTTGACTATTTTATCTAATTTCGCCGCAAAAGAAGACTACAAAAATATATATATAAATTTTAGTTTGTGTATTTCTCATAAACTTGAAAAAATACAAAAATTGTACCTTACTTTTGTACTTTATATAATTTCGAAAATTACCAAAAAAAATATATATATATATATATAGTTCTATTAATGTTTTGTAGTCATTTTAATTTTGAAAAAATACAAAAATATTATTTTATATTTTATCTTTATATAAAAACGAAAATTACAAAAATAGTTTTATTAATATTTTGTAGCTATTTTAATCTTGAAAAAATATTTAAAAAGATATAGTTTTGTCTTAAATATTAGTCTTTTGGTAGTTATTTTGCTTACATAATTAGTTGAGCAACGTCGTGTTCTTATTTCTCGGATCCGAACAAAAGAATAATATTCGGGTTCAAACTACCTGTTTTTAGGCCTAATTTTCGGGCCTAGCCCATAATAATCCGAGTCCATCACGCGTGGGGAACACGGACGGAACACGACACACGGGGAACCCCACCACGCGTGGGGGACATAAGTCTTGAACCCCACCACGCATGGGGGTCCATTTTTCTTTGCAAAAGGGTACAAATGCACGGGCAAAGGGGTTGGACTGGAGGAGTTGAAAAATTTTGGGGGCACTGTTCATCGTCTTCTTCCTCAAGAGAAGAAGAACAAAAAACCCTAGCAGCCCTACCCCATGACCACTCCTCCTCCTAGCTCCATCAAACCATTTTCCGGCGATCCTCCATTAAATCCGACGAACACTGCTGCTGCTGCGTCACGTTCTTCTCCTCCAAACCAACCATACCCTAAACCCTCGTCACCCTTCCAAAACCAGTCCGTCACTCTCCCCCGACCCTAATCCCTCACGTCCAGACAACACCACCAAACAGACCCTTCCACCACCCATCACTGCCCATCGTCCACTGCCCAAACGACCCCTCGCATACCCGGAAGTGAACCAGTAACGCCACCACCAAACAGGCCCGTCAGCATCCCCCTTCTCGTCGACCTTACTGCTGTCGTCGTTGTTTCATATTTCGCGAGCATCTGTTGTTAGTTGCGATTATACCTTGCCGAGTTTTGTTGCCGCTGCTACTCCTCGACGCCACGACACCCTCGTCCCTCCATGCTAATCCGCCATAGTCCAAACGTCCAGCTGCTGCTTCGTCCTTTTTCAACGTCCACAAAACAGTCCGTTCAACCTCCAATAGTTCAACTCCGAGCTCGACTTGGGTTCGTTCAAGTTTTAGGATTTTCTTTCAAGATTATTTAGTTCATTTTTATTTATTTTCTGTTATGGCTTTGGTTTTAAATGTTGTTCCTAATCTTGTTTTTTTATTATTCTATTTTTCGGATTATTGATTCTTTGTTTAAAGTGTTATTTTGTAATCTTGTTTTGTTCATTAGTTCTCCTTCTTCTTCAAGACCTTTTTATTTGGTCAAGATTTTTCTTCTGTTTGTTTGAGTGTGCGTTATAAGCTACATTCGATTTGAACAACTTCGTCGAATAGTTAGTTTATGACTGCTTTGTTTGGACGAATACAACATGAATCACTTCGTTGGTATGTTTTGATGCTTGAATCATTTTGTGTGAATTTGACTTAAGGATTGGTTGTAGCTGTGTAGTGATTTGGTGTAGTTGTAAATCAGAGAGGTTTAAATACATATTGCTAAGAGTGAGGGCAAGGCAATAATAATAGGGGATTTTTCAGGGGTATTTTTGGGTGTTAAAAGATTTAAAATGATTAGTGTTAGTAGCTTGCCAGTTAATATTCAGTGTATAATTAATGAATTATTTAATGAAAAGGGAATTAGTAATGCAGAATACACCCTGTCTGGTATCTTTAAGGGTGGAAAATCAGAAAATAAGCATGAGATTAATGATAAAAGTGTATAGATGCACATGAGAGGGAATATACAGGCTGAAAGTGAAAAGCTTTGAATAAATAATGTTTAGTTCTAGCCTATAAATAAGGGGAGTTGATATAGAGAAGGGGCTGGGAAAAAAAGGATTGAGACTGGAATTTTGAGAGAAGAAAAATTTTCAGAACTTCAAAGTGAGAAATAAGCTAATTTTTCAGAATTAAAAGTCAGTTTTTGAGAGCTAAAAATTGAAAGTGAGGTTCTTTTCTTTACTGCTGAAATCAGAACTTTGTTACTGTCATCTGTTGGATTGCATTTAGTACTACTGATTTTCAGTCAAGCTTTCTGGGGTTTTCAGTTTGGTTCTGACCATTGTTACATTGGTTATTGCTGTTTTGTTGCTGTTATTTGCTGTGGGATTCTGTTGCTGTGCTACTGTTGTACATTCTTGCTCCTGACCTCTTTTCTCTATTTGTAGTTCGAATTCCAGGTACACATTCGAATCTTGTAGTGATAAAGCTTTGAAGTTGAAATGCAGCAATAAAATCGAACCGTTTCAATAAAGCAGATAGTAGACAATCTGGTCTATTTAGTTTTTTTATGAACTGTTTTTTTTTGTATAATTGGATGGAAAAGAGAAGGAATCATATAAATGGTCATGCGCTGATATAACATGAACCTTTCAATTTTATTAGATTAATGGGGTAAATCATGATAAGTAGCATATCTCTAGTTAGTTATTTGTATGCATATATTCAAGTAGTTCATAAATGAGATAGAGTACTTAGTCAAAACCCAATTAGTATTTCGTTTAGATGGTTAAAACTAATTTCCATTAGTCCTCTTAAGTGATTATACTCTCATCAGTATTGGCATTAATTCATGTTACAAATAATCTCACATAGATAGATTGTGGACTTGATAAAAATGTAAAAATAAGGTGGTTGGGTAGTGTCAACATTATAGCTCCAATAATAATAATAAAAGTAAATAAATAAATAAATAAAGGTCGTAGTCGATAATTTTATGTATTAATAATTAAGTATACTTACACTAATGTAGAGTAGTTTCAATAAAGTATAGTTAAATTGCGAATCCATTAGGGTTAATGAATTAGTCTATAGCTTTGATCATTTAGTTAACCTCACCACAGTTAAAAATGGCTAATTGTAGTAACGTTAGTCAATCTTGTACGTTTTTTATATACATAATTCCATTTTTAGTAATATTAGCTTATGGAATAAGGCGCGAAACAATTTTTTCATTTTTACAAGTTCAAGTATAATTTTCGTTAGCATCTGTTGTAATCTATTAATTAAATAAGGTACGGTTTTTTTTAGCATGTAATTAACTAGGATTTTTCTTTATTTAGAGACAAATAAAAATAGAAATGTAGTTACTTTCCTCTTAAAAATAAATAAATAAATAAGTGAGACGAGCTTCGTCAAATAAAAAAAAATAATAAAAAATTTGCGGGGCCCTCAGTAAATATTTGTTTTAAAATCGCTTAGACTTCGGGATGGACCGTTTAGCAAAATTCCACGGCCTCCCAGAAATAATGATACGCTAGTCATTTTAGGCGCGTATTTAATAACGTTATGTCCTTAAACTCGGGTGCACATTTATGTGACCCAAATCCAAATCTCAGCGGAGTTGAAATGTGTCTCTAATCACGGGCACATTGATTGTGACATGGTTCGAGATGCGTGTCCACAACGTTGCCAATTCCTTTTTAAAAAAAAATAAGAATGAGATGAGCCTCTCCAAATAAAAATACAAAATTGTGGGGCCCTCAATAAATATTTACCTTAAAATTGCTTAGACTTCGGGATGGACCGTTTAGTAAAATTCCACGGCCCTACCCAAAGTAAATGATACGCTAGTCGCTTTAGGCGCGCCTTTAATAATTTAATTTCCTTAAACTCGGGTGCACATTGATGTGACCCAAATCCAAATCTCAACGGAGTCAAAGTGTGTCGACGACCACGGGTACATTGATTGTAACGCGGTTCGAGATACATTTTCACAACATTGCAATTCCTTGTAAAAAATAATAATAATAATTATGAAAGCGGTCAAAAGTTAAAATTTGCACATAAGTTCATATATGTATAAAATCAGATAATCAAGCCGAATATAACAGTTGAGCGACTGTGCTAGAACCACGGAATTCAGAAATGCCTAACACCTTCTCCCGGGTTAACAGAATTCCTTATCCGAATTTCTGGCGCACAGACTGTAATATGGAGTCATTCTTTTCCTCGATTCGGGATTAAAATTGGTGACTTGGGACATCCTAAATCTCCTAAGTGGCGACTCTGAAATAAATAAACAAATCCCGTTTCGATTGTCCTTTAATTGGAAAAACTCCCTTGCACCCTCGCGGGGGCGGAAAAAGGAGGTGTGACACTAAGTAGCGGATAATATCATAAAAATGCGGAAGTACAACCCAACACAGCCCTAACCATGTGTCACTATTGACGAGCATCTAACAACACTGAATACCCAAAAGTAACTACAGAGTTTAGTACTGAGCTAAGGACATAAAGGAAAAGAGATAGGGAGGAGCTCCGGGCTGCGAACGCCAACAGCTACCTAAAGACTCCTCGAATCCGCTGGAAGTTGGAATGATCAGCACTCGGGAGCGGGACAAGCTACGCCTGAATCTGCACACAGGGGTGCAGGGAGTAAAGTGAGTACTCCAACTCTGTGAGTAACAAATGTAAATAATGACTGAAAGTAAGAAAACACCTAAAGCACAAAACATTCTATAATGAAACAGTAAAGCCAATTAAAAACAGTAAATCAGTGAAAGATAGGTAGAATTCTTTAACTCAAATATAGTTTCATGAAAAGCATTTTTAAATGTTTAAGTAGGTAATTGACAGTCAAATTATGAAAAGTAAACACATAAAGGCTCGCCCCTCGGGCACAGTATCAACAAATCCGCTCTTTGGACAATATCTCAGAACAGTACCAACCTCTCGGGCAATCACATAGAACAATACCAGCCCCTCGAGCTCAATCTCACATTACAATGGGTACCCGCGCTCACTGGGGGTGTATAGACTCCTGGAGGGGCCCCTTACGGCCTAAGCGCAATATCAAGCCACCTCGTGGCATCATCACTAGGTCCTCAGACTCATATCAATCAAGCCATCTCGTGGCGTACATATTTCAGGCTCGGCCTCATAATCAGTATCAAATGTTTCCTCATAACATAGGCCCTCGGCCTTACTTAGTCAAACATCCTCACAAGCCACTCGGGGAGTAGTAAAACATGTTTCTCAGCCCAAAATATCATTTAAAATATAATGTAAGTGTTAAAACAGAGTAAATATGGCTGAGTACGAAAATAGTGAAATATAACATGACCGAGTTCAAGTAAAAAGTCAAAACAGTGAGGAAATACCAGTAAAAATTCCTGAAGGGTTCAAATAGTTGGCACAAGGCCCAAATATGGCATTCAGCCCAAATCATGATGATAGCAAATAGATTTCAGTCAAATACGCGGTAAAATAGTCATTCAGTCAAAAACTACCCAGTAGTGCAAGACCCCACGCTCGTCATCAAGCGTGTGCGTCACCTTAATATAGCACAACGATGTGCAAGTACGGGGTTTCATACCCTCAGAACATCATTTATAATCATTACTCACCTCGAACCGGTCAAATCTCTAGCTCGCGACGCCTTTGCCCCTCGAATCGGCCTCCACTCCTGTCAAATCTATCCAAAATCAGAACGAGGACGTCAAAATATGCTAAGGGAACGAAGCCCAAGCGAAAACAATCAAAATACGACACAAATCCCGAAATTACCAAAACCCGAGCCCCGGGCCCACGTTTCGGAATTCGATAATTTTTACATCTATAGATTCCTTATCTCCCTACGAGTTCATACATATCAAAGGTTCTGAAATCCGATCTCAAATGGTCCTTCAAATCCTCAATCAAAAGTCTAAATTTCCAAGCCCTAGTTCTTCAATTTTTGGCTTATTTTCCATGATTATTTAGGTGGAATTCACATTAGAATTGAGTTTTAAGTCCAAGAATCTTACCTCCAAGTGATTTCCCTTGAATACCTCTTCAATCCCCTTCAAAAAAGCTCCAAAAACGACCAACAATGGAAGAAATAAACCTCACATTTGTGGACAAGACGACCTTTTAAACCTTCTGCCCAGGCCTAAATTCCTTCTTCGTGAACGCGGTCAAAGCCTCGCGTTCGCGAAGCACAAATTGACTTTGACCAATTCAAGCCTAAATCTACTCTGAACCTCCAAAACTCATTCCGATAGCGCTCTTAAGTCCCAAATCACCTCCCGAAGCTAACCGAACTATTGGAACTCACATCCGAGCCCTCTAACACACAAGTCAACATCCGGTTGACTTTTCCAACTTAAACTCACTCTAAAGAGACTAAGTGTCTCAAACCTTACCAAATCCTTTCCGAACTCGATCCAACCAATCGATACCACATCACACGGATACACAAAGCATAAAGAAGCAGAAATGGGGAAAATGGAGCGGTAACTCATGAGACGATTGGCCGGGTCGTCACATCCTCCCAAACTTAAACAAACGTTCATCCTCGAATGAGTTAAGAAACATACCTGAAGCCTCAAACATGTGAGGGTATCTGCTCCGCATCTCCCGCTCGGTCTCCCAGGTAGCCTCCTCCATAGGCCGACCTCTCCACTGCACTTTCACTGAAGCTATATCCTTCGACCTCAACTTTCGAACCTGACGACCCAAAATAGCTACTGGCTCCACATCATAGGTCAAATCATCATCCAACTGAACCGTGCTGAAATCCAGAACATGTGACGGATCCCCAATATACTTCCGGAGCATAGAAACATAAAATACTGGATGTACACTCGAAAATCTGGGTGGAAAAGCAAGCTCATAAGCCACCTCCCCAATCCTCCGAAGCACCTCAAAAGGCCCAATGAACCGAGGACTCAATTTCCCTTTCTTCCCAAATCTCATAACACCCTTCATGGGTGAAACCTTCAACAGAACCTTCTCGCCAACCATGTTGGACACATCCCGAACCTTCCTATCAGAATAGCTCTTCTGTATCGATTGCGCTGTATGAAGCCTCTTTTGAATCACCTTCACCTTTTTCTAAAGCATCATGCACCAAGTTTCTCCCCAATAGCCTAGCCTCACCGGGCTCGAACCAACCAACTGGAGATCTCCACCGTCTCCCATACAAAGCCTTATACAGAGCCATCTGAATACTCAACTGGTAGTTGTTGTTATAAGTAAACTCTGCAAGCGGTAGAAACTGATACCATGACTCTCCGAAGTCAATAACACAAGCACACAACATGTCCTCTACTATCTGAATAGTGCGCTCGGACTGCCCGTCCGTTTGAGGGTGAAAAGCTGTGCTCAACTCAACCTGAGTACCCAACTCTCGTTGTACAGACCTCAAAACAGCGATGTAAATTGAGTGCCCCTATCTGAAATGATGGAAACTAGGACATCATGCAAACGAACAATCTCACGGATATAGATCTCTGCCAACCATTCTGAAGAATAGATAATACATACAGGAATGAAGTGTGCGGACTTGGTCAGCCGACTCTCCCACTTCTACTCAGGAATATCTATCTACTGTAGCAAACCACCCGGTCTCTGATGCTCAAATTTTACATGCTGACAATTGAGACACCGAGCTACAAATCCCACAATGTCTTTATTCATTCTTTTCCACCAATAGTGCTGCCTCAAATCTTGATACATCTTCACGGCACCCGGATGAATAGAATACCATGAGCTATGGGCCTCCTCCAGAATCAACTCCCAAAGCCCATCCACATTGGGCACACAAATCCAGCCCTACATCCTCAACACCCCATCATCATCAATGGTCACATTTCTGGCATCATCATGTTGAACTCTGTCCTTAAGGACAAGAAAATGCGGATCATCATACTGGCGCTCTCTGATGTGATCATATAAGGAAGACCGAGAAACCACACAAGCCAATACCTGACTAGGCTCTGAAATATCTAACCTCATGAACCGATTGGCCAAGGCCTGAACATCAACTGTAAGAGGTCTCTCCCCAACTGGAATATATGCCAAACTCCCCATACTCACCGCCTTTCGGCTCAAGGCATTGGCCACCACATTGGCCTTTTCCGGATGGTACAATATTGTGATATCATAATCCTCAAGCAACTCCAACCACCTCTGCTACCTCAAATTGAGATCCTTCTGTTTGAACAAGTGCTGGAGGCTACGATGATCAGTAAACACCTCACAAGACACACCATACAAGTAATGCCTCCAAATCTTCAACGCGTGAACTATGGTAGCCAACTCCAAATCATGAACGGGGTAGTTCTTTTCATGAGGTTTCAAGTGACGAGAAGTACAAGCAATAACTCTACCCTCCTGCATCAACATACATCAAATCCCAACTCTCAAAGCATCACAATACATGGTATATGAACCTGAAGCTGATGGCAAAACCAACACTGGAGCTAAGGTCAAAGCTATCTTGAGCTTCTAAAAGCTCTCCTCACACTCGTCTAACCATACAAATGAAGCACCCTTCTGAGTCAACTTGGTCAAGGGCGATACGATAGATGAGAATCCCTGAACAAACTGACGTTAATGGCCTGCCAAACCAAGAAAGCTGCGAATCTCTATGGTTAAGGACGGTCTGGGCCAATTCTATACAGCCTCTATCTTCTTTGGATTAACCTGAATACCCTCACTGGATACGACATGCCCCAAGAAAGCCACTGAACTAAGACAAAACTCACACTTGGAGAATTTTGCATAAAGCTTCTCCTCTCTCAATCTCTGCAACACAACTCTCAAATACTCCGTGTGCTACTCCTGACTATGCAAATACACTAGAATATCATCAATGAAGACTATGACAAATGAGTAAAGATAAGGCCGAAACACACTGTTAGTCAAATGCATGAACGGTGATGGGGCATTGGTCAACCCAAAAGACATCACCAAGAACTCATAATGACCATATCGGGTCCTGAAAGCTATCTTAAGAATATCCGAGTCCCTGATCTTCAATTGGTGATAACCTGAATGGAGATCAATCTTGGAGAACACTCTTGCTCCTTGAAGCTGGTCGAATAAATCATCAATGCGAGGCAAAGGATACTTGTTCTTAATCGTTACCTTGTTCAATTGCCTATATTCAATGCACATCCTTATAGTGCGATCCTTCTTCTTCACAAATAGAACTGGCGCATCCCAAGGTGACAAATGAACCCTTTATCAAGGAGTTCTTGAAGCTGCCCATTTAATTCCTTCAACTCTGCTGGTGCCATACGATATGGTAGAATAGAAATGGGTTGAGTGTCCGGCACCAGGTCAATACCAAAATCAATATCCATGTCCGGTGGCATGCCCGACAGGTCTACAGGAAACACATCGGGAAAATCCCTCACAACTAGAACAAAATCAATACTGGGAGTCTCAGCACCGACATCCCTTACAAAGACTAGATACAAAAGAAAACCCTTCCCAACTATACGCTGGGCTTTCAAGAACGAGATCACTCTACTGGGAACATAATCAGTCACACCTCGCCACTCAATCCGTGGCACACCCGGTATAGCCAATGTGACTGTCTTAGCATGACAGTCCAAAATAGCACGACACAGAAATAGCCAATCCATGCCCAAAATGACATTGAAATCCACCATGCACGATAATAAAAAATCCACACGGGTCACCAGACCCCCAATAGTCACCACACTCGACCAGTACGCATGGTCTATAACAACAGTATCGCCCACTGGGGTAGATACATGAACATGTGAAGCAAGAAACTCACGGGGCGTACCCAAATAATAAGCAAAGTATGATGAAACATAAGAAAAAGTGGAACCGGGATCAAATAATACAGAAGCATCTAAGTGGCAGACTGAAACAATACCTGTAATAACAACATCTGAAGCAATAGCATCGAGTCTACCCGAAAGTGCATAGAAACGGGCCTGACCGCCACCTGATTGACCTCCCCTCTCTAGGGCGACCCCTAGCTGACTGGGCTGGTGGTGATGAAGTAACTGGCGCTGAAGCCGATGACTGATTCACCCGCACGCCTAAAACTGGAACAAACTTAGCACATAATCGTGCAATCGACTAATTAATAGTGGACTCCCCCACTTGGCTCGAAGCCATAGACCAAAACATTCACAATAACTCATTACACATATACTTTATTGTTGCCATAATACCATAGTGAGATTAAACTCGATCCTTCGTAAGTTCGTGAAACACAGACCATCTGGTACTTTAACTCTTATGCATATCTCTCATTCACTCACGTAACAGTTAAACCCACTCTCTTAAATTGCAACACATATATTTCACTTATAAATGAGATCTTCTAACAGATAACATAGGGATCACACAACCTCAGAACACTCCACAGGAGATAACCCACCTGTTTTGCCTCAGACTAGCATTTCTTTATACCTCCCACTGTCATAAACGTTATGTAGTCACTTAATCTTCCTGAGTCTGAGCTCATACCGCAACATTAAATTTACTCCACTCCTAACTTGGAAACATGGAATACATCAAATCAAAATGAAAATTGAGCACCTAATAGTCCTTCTATCCTCCAGCAACCCCTTCTCGTCGCTTCCAAATCACATGAATACATCTCGCAGTCACATCACACTCCTCATGTAACTATCCAGAAATCACCCCCTTAATAGGAACATAACAGAACATATGGATCCAGAAACACGCGCTCACGAAATCAACAGCTCAAGGTATAGGCGAACATCCGGCCTCAAGTCCTCCAGACTAGCCCAACATCAACGCACAGAGGTCACATCTCGCCCTCGATCAGGGAATCACAAGACATCGATGCATATCCGATACCGAGAGCTCATGTAAGCACACAAACGCGTGGAAGAAATTCAAAGAGTTACATTTCTAGCTGAATCAAGGATACACGATAAGAATTTCAAGAATGTGAAGTTTTTCCTCGAATCTGCCGGAAGCTGGAATGATCAACACTCGGGAGCGGGATTAGCTACACCTGAATCTGCACACAAGGGTGAAGGGAGTAAAATGAGTACTCCAACTCAGTGAGTAACAAAAGTAAATAATAACTGAAAGTAAGAAAACACGTAAGGCACAAAGCATTCTATAATGAAATAGTAAAGCCAATTAAAAACAGTAAATCAGTGAAAGATAGGTAGAATTCTTTAACTCAAATATAGTTTCATGAAAAACCTTTTTAAATGTTTAGCAGGTAATTGATAGTCAAATTATAAAAAGTAAACACATAAAGGCTCACCTCTCGGGCACAATATCAACAAATCCTCCCCTCGAACAACATCTCAGAACAGTACCAGCCCCTCCGGCAATCACATAGGACAATACCAGCCCCTCGGGCTCAATCTCACATCAAAATGGGTACCCGCGCTCACTGGAGGTGTATAGACCCCTAGAAGGACCCCTTACGGGCCAAGCGCAATATCAAGCCACCTCGTGGCATCATCACTAGGCCCTCGGCTTCATATCAATCAAGCCACCTCGTGGCGTACAATCTCAGGCCCCCGACCTCATAATCAGTATCAAATGTTTCCTCACAACATAGGCCCTCGGCCTTACTCAGTCAAAAATCCTCACAAGTCACTCGAGCAGTAGTAAAACATGTTTCTTAGCCCAAAATATCATTTAAAAGATCATGTAAGTGTTAAAACAGAGTGAACATGACTGAGTACGACAACAGTAAAATATAACATGACTGAGTTCAAGTAAAAAGTTAAAACAATGAGGAATACCAGTAAAAATTCCCGAAGAATTCAAATAGTTGGCACAAGGCCCAAATATGGCATTCAGCCTAAATCATGATGATAGCAAATTAATTTCAATCAATTACGTTGTAAAATAGTCATTCGGTACGGACTAAGTCACAATCCCCAACAGTGCACGACCCCATGCTCGTCATCAAGCGTGTGTGTTACCTCAATATAGCATAACGATGTGCAAGTCCGGGGTTTATACCCTCAGAACATCATTTACAATCATTACTCACCTCGAATCGGTCAAATCTCTAGCTCGCGATGCCTTTGCCCCTCGAATTGGCCTCCACACGCGTCAAATCTATCCAAAATCAGAACAAGGACATCAAAATATGCTAAGGGAACGAAGCCCAAGTGAAAACAATTAAAATACGACACAAATCCTGAAATTACCAAAACCTGACCCCCGGGCCCACGTCTCGGAATTCGATAATTTTTATATCAATAGATTCCTTATCTCCCCACTAGTTCATACATATCAAAATTTCTAAAATCCGACCTCAAATGGTTCTTCAAATACTCAATCAAAGGTCTAAATTTCCAAGCCCTAGTTCTTCAATTTTTAGCTTATTTTCCATGATTATTTAGGTGGAATTCATATTAGAATCGAGTTTTAAGTCCAAGAGTCTTACCTCCAAGTGATTTCCCTTGAATCCCTCTTCAATCCCCTTCAAAAAAGCTCCAAAAACGACCAAAAATGGAAGAAATAAACCCCACATTCGCGGACAAGATGACCTTTTAAACCTTCTGCCCAGGCCTAAATTCCTTCTTCGTGAATGCGGTCAAAGCCTCGCGTTCGCGAAGCACAAATTAACTTTGACCAATTCAAGACTAAATCTACTCTGAACCTCCAAAACTCATTCTGATCGCACTCCTAAGTCCCAAATACCTCTCGAAGCTAACCGAACCATCGGAACTCACATCCGAGCCCTCTAACACACAAGTCAACATCTGATTGATTTTTCCAACTTAAACTCACTCTAAAGAGACTAAGTGTCTCAAACCTTACCAAATCCTTTCCGAACTCGATCTGACCAACGTGATACTATACACTAAGCATAAAGAAGCAGAAATGAGGAAAACAGAGCGGTAACTCATGAGACGACTGGCCGGGTCGTCATACCAAAATACATGAGATAAAAATTATCTTGTTCATTTTCCCTGGATCACCCCAATACTTATCAAACTTTTCTTTCATATTCTTTGCCATTTCACTTAAAACTGTATCTTCATTTTCTATCAATTGCTTCAAATAAACAGCAACTGTGCAAATTTCAAGAAAATGAATATTCGATGTAACATAATGCGATCCAGATATCTTCAAAGTAAGAAGATAGAAGATTTCAAGAAACTTTGTAATTTTTTTATATTCTCCCAATTACTACTCAAAAGTTCACCTGTAGAAATTCCAACATCAATATAAGAATGCTCAAGATAATGTCTCAAGCCAAGTTTACTAGAAGAATAATGTGAAATGCACTTTCAAATTCAACAGCCCTGCGCAACATCAAGTAGGTGGAATTCCACCTAGTTGGAACATCTAAGCATAAAGTTTTTTTACAATTGAGTTGTTCATCATCAAAATTCTTGAAACCTCTTCAACCTCGCAGGAGACTGCCTAACATATCTCATTGCATGCCTAACATGTTCAATAGACATGAAGATTCTTTTAAACCATCCTGGACCACAAGATTCATGATGTGAGCCACACATCTCACATGAAGGTGAGTACCATTCATCAAATTAGTTCCCATTTTTGTTAATTGATTAGACAATTCTTTTACTGTCACATCATTTGAGCTTGCATTATCAACTGTGACAGTGAAGATCTTATTTATCCCCCACTCACGTAATATTGATACCATTTACCATATCTTCGCCTTTGTGACTAACAATAGAACAAAAATTAATTATTCTCTTATGCATATTCCATTCATTATCAATCCAATGGGCAGTGTTACATATGTAATTGATTCTTTGTATAGAAGTCCAGGTATCAGTGGGTGCTCTTTGTTTTGTTTTTATAAAAGACCTCTTCAACTTTTGCTTTTCTTCATTAAAAAGATCAAAACAATCCCTAGTTACAGTACTATGGGAAGGGATCCGAAAATAAGGTTGCGCCACTTTCATAAAGTCTCTAAAACCTTCTTTCTCAACAAAGCTAAAAGGAAGCTCATTAATTATTACCATACGACATAATGCCTTCCTACATTCTTCTTAATCAAATTTCCAAGTAACAACAGCTACGTCACCCTAACTATCCCCGGAACAGATTGAAAGCCTAAATTTGATTATTTTTTATCAATAATAGCAGGGCATTTAGGACACTTAAGCATATGAGAAAGAAGTTTCGACGTACCGTCTTTGGTCTTAAATACATACTCAATAAAGCAATAGTCACATTTTGCTTTTGTACTCCCTTCAGAAGTAATAATTTCTATAAAATGATCCTACACAACATACCTTTTTTTCCTTTTTTTTGGTTATATTTGACTCCGTTGTTTGAGCTTGACTTATTACATTTGAATTAGAAGCCTCACTTTCACCCATCATCACCTTATCACTTTATATATCTTCAGCCATGTATGAATCACTGCAACAAGAAAAGAAAAGGAATGAGAATAACAAGTTGCTTAACATATATTTATACAAGCCATGTATGAGTCGTTTAACAAATTAGTCATTTGTAATTATAATATGATGTAATTAAGGAAAAAGTAGTCCTAATGGATATGCCACTGTAACTCTTACTAGCTATAACATGGATCATACAAGGATATCAAATTTCATTGAGATAACTATGTGATTGCCTGAGTTTAGATGCAAAGGAACAATTTCAGTAGTTTAGCTCATTAAATATAATGGTATCTAAGCTTTTATTAATTTATTCATAGCACAAACGAAGCAAAATTACAATAAATGTGTGGTCCTTCTCTTTGTTTCTTGTTCATTTCTCTTAGAAAGGTAACAATATATTAATAATCAACACAAAGGCTGTGTTGGAGCCATATTTACAATTTTAAAAAGCAAAAATATGAGCTAAATCTTCATACTAGGGCACTAAGAATTCTAATGAGAATTGACATGCTCTTTGATTTTAAAGACATCAACAAGAAAAGAAACTTACCATCTGCTGATTGTTGCTCCGGCTATGGCGAGATGGAGAGGCAAGACGACGAGATGGAGAGGCGAGTCGGCGAGACGGAGACGACGAGTCGACAAGATAGAGTGCTAGAAGCCTAGAAGTCGACAAGATAGAGTACTACTGGTGGCTGCTAGTTGAAATTTAGGCATTAGGGTTTCTGATTATTTAGGAATTAGGCGTTAGAGATAGAGCATTGGAAGTGGAAGGATTTTTGATATTTAATATATATATATATATATATATATATATATATATATATATACTCTTAACGGGTTAACGGATTATCCATTAAGAAAATTGAATAATCCTCCCCCAAACTGATAAGTCGTTAATAAAAAAAATTCAATTCGGTTCCCGTCCCTTAAACTATTAATCCGATACCAATAAGCCATTAAGCTTCGGTTTCGGTTCAGTTTTCAGTTTCGGTTCGGTTTTGAACACCCCTAATCCCAATCATCCAGTGGATCGGTTGCATCTGACCTATCATTTGTGATACTCTTGATTCCGGTGTTACCATTCTACCTTCTTCTTCCGTCTCCGGTATTGTAGGCGGCGAAATTATCGGTGATTTCCATCGGGCCATCGTCTTTGTGCGTACCTTAGCTTTCCCTACTTAACGTGCGCCTTCAGAGCTCAGGCCATCTAATTGACCATGTACACAAAATCAACCTATTGCACTTTGTTTTTGTCGAAGCTTTGATGTTAACTACTTTTCCTTTCTTATTTTAATTCTAACTCCTTCACGTTAAAACCATGTGAAGCATATTAAAGACAATTTTCAATAAATATTGATATGAGATAATGCTTATGTTATTACTGTTTTAATATGATGTTTCAAGATCCCTTCTCCCATAAATTTTACAGTGGCGATTTTAAAGGCGGGCAGTGAGGTCGTTGCCTTAAGCCACAAAAATCTGAAGGCCCCAAATTTATTTTAAATTATTATTATTATTATCTATATTATATAATTTATATAAATAATTACTATAAAGAAAAGTATTATAGTATATTTTTTCTTAATTAATTGAGGTTATTTTATACCAATAAGTTTATAAAATTATGATAATTTTCTTCACCGATTAATTAGTTATTCGCTTCACTCTTCAATTTTATCCTTTTTATATGGGAATTAAGTTATATATATCGATATTCTTTTTACAATATTCTCTAAAATTGTATGCACACAAAGTATCCATGGACTGATTTTTTTTAGTGTAATTCAACATATTATATTAGGTTATTTATAATTTATTTTAGATTGTCACGACCCAAACTGATGGGCTGCAACGGGCACCCGGTACCTTACTCAACCGAATACCTACGTAATGTATCTTTCGTATCATATTATCATAGGTAAATGAGCTAGAGAGGCTATCATGAGATAAGTACAATAAAACATGGAGAAATACTCGACATTGGACGATCCAACATGTAATCCAAACTTATACATATGACGTACGGGCCTATAAAGCCAAAATAACCGCTCGTATATTGAACATAGACCGACTAGGCCATACAATATTTTACGTACATGACATCTGTCTACAAGCCTCTGCGGATACATAATTGTCATAAGGTTGGGACATAGCCCCGCCATACCAAATAATACACATCTAAATCATAATGACCAAATAAGCAACTACGGAGCAAATGGAGTGCACCAACATCTTCCACTGAGCTGATTGCCTACTTGGAGGACTCTCGACCTGTCTATCGAGACCTGCGGGCATGAAATGCAGTGTCCCCAGGTAAAAGGGACGTCAGTACAAATAATGTACCGAGTATGTAAGACACATAAATAAGTACATAACAGACATGGAAGGGATATAGAGTAAATGACTCAACCTGTAAGTCTTGATAATTCCGTAAATCATGAATAATTATAGTGTCATGCATATGCGTATGAATGTCATGTCGTGCATAGGTACGTGTTTCATAACATCATCAGGCCTCTGAGGGCATCCCATCATATCATCTCGGCCACTATGGGCAAAATCATCAACATATATCAGCTGATCAGGTGGTGGTGCATATATAACACCGTAACCTTTTCCCATATCCCATATAAATATAATATACATATATACGCGTATATAACGCCATCTGGTCATGGGTCAATGTACATGTATAAATAAGAAATATGTTAATAAGATTTTCTTGGAATGCCATAAAAACCCATATGCCTTTCGGATAAACTTTATCAAATACGTATTTTTTTGAGATCCATGAACAAAAAATATAATAATAATCCACATGGGGAATCAAAAATATAGACACCCCTAGTATTTCTATGAATAGAATCATTTATGAAAGTTGTGTATATTGCTCGTCTCATTTGTATTATTTGGATCATGCCAAAAAGAAAGAAGGGATAGTCTTAACATACCTGAGTCGATTCTCTTAACAATTCCTCTAACCCATGTCTTTGTGACAACACGTAACGACGGATCAGAGTAGGAAAAATTCCGTATGATATTCTTGGAAAAGATTACACCGTACTTCCTCAGAATCGCAAAATCTCGTCGCTATTACGTAGTATAATTTTGTATGAAATGTTCTCCATAGAGGAGTTACCTTGCTGAAATTTATATACCTTGGATTCATTAAGAGAATCCATCTCTTAATGAAGTAGTCTTATAAACCCACTAAAGTGATGACTAAGACCTTAGGAATGACACATTATCAATTAGTTTGAAGAGTCACCTAAGTTAATTAGGTAGCTGCCACGTTAGTTCTTAGCCCTTCCCAACCAATTAGATACCAACATCTTAATTAATTGCTAATCTCCCACTAAAATTAATAATTACCCAATTATCCATATAATTAAGAATTCTCTCAAATTACTTAAAATATTACTTATTTTTAATACACTTTATATATCTTACTATCATGGTCATATGGTACCTTGTATGGTACTAGTCCATAAATATCGGGTGTTAATGCTCGTCCCGAATTGCATCCTCAACATGCCAAACTTGGACGAAAATTTATTTTCTTTGACTTGCTTCCCCTCTCACCTTCTCGAATTTACTCATCACTTGTTTGAAATAGTATAATTCTTATAATCTCCAAATAATCTTTTCCTTGAACTTATGTCAATTACCTTACGACAAATTCAACGTACCATACTATAGGGTGCAACATCGTCGTAATTTAATACTGCAAAGTGTAGAATTTTCGTAATGTAGTACTGCAAGGCGTAACATCATCACAATATAATACTGCGGGACGTAATATTGACATAATATTACGGGGCGTAACATCATTCCCACCTTTGGAACATTCGTCCTCGAATGTTGACTGATGTTCTTTTCATTTTCATAACTTATAGCTCTTGTGAATACCTTAATACTCTCCTTGCCATTTAGGCAGTTTTTCTGTGAATAAATCCAAAGGCCATGGCATTGCTTCCTTTAGGCCTCTCTCCCATGCCATGACTTGCGATCGAATTCCTTCCAATCTCGTAATTGTTGCTACCTTCTACCATGCATCCTCTACGATGTTGATCTTGTAAGTATGCCTATGCGACTCTCCTCTCCTTTTTCCTCTAGCTTTTAGACAATCTCTAGGCCTTACTTTCTAAATATATACAAGGCTCAATAGGATGCCTCTCTGGGCATCTATAGGTGTACTAAAGTTCTTCGCTTGATACTTTGTAGAACTTACGAATATTGCTATATCTTATTTCATAGACCTGGTTATCCTTCGTATAACTTTACTGCATCTACATAGGTCATATTATGCCATAACTCTTACTTTAATTTATCGTTACTGAGGTCTGCAACCAACTCCAGGTTATCTCGTTGCTTATCCTTAAGATTGATGGTCTAATCTCATCTCATACTATTGAACTTTTATTCATTTACTGTTGATTCACCTTAATGTTGATCCATCATCTACCACTAATAACTTGATCTCTTATGTAACACCGCCGCTAGGGCTCGCTTCTCATATGGAACGTCTGGAGTAATTAGATTGATACACCTAGGGGTGATATAATACTTCCATAATCGTACATTATAATATCACAATGTGACTCACCTTATATGGGTATTTTAGTCCCTTACTGTCACACCTCCTTTTTGCGCGCCCGCCCCGAAGGATAAATGCGCGAGGGAGTTTTTCCAATTTAAGTGACAATATTCGAAATGAGATTATTTATTTAATTCAGAGTCGCCACTTGGGAAAGGTTTGGCTTTTGGTGTCCCAAGTCACCGGTTTATCTTGAATCCCAAATCGAGGAAATTTTCGACTTTCCAAATGAAGTCTGCGAACCAGAAATTCTAAGTAAGGAATTCTGTTGACCCGAGGGAAGGTGTTAGGCACCCACGGATCCCGTGGTTCTAGCACGGTCGCTTAAATTGTTATAATGGCTAAATATTTGATTTTAATACATGTTATAACTTGTGTGCTTTTATTAAGTTTAAACCGCTTTTATTATTATTTTTTAATAGAATTGCAACGTCGTGAATATGCATCTCGAACCACGTCGCAATCAATGCACCCGTGGTTGTTAATACATTCTGACTCCATTGAGATTTGGATTTGGGTCACATAAATGCGCACCCGAATTTAAGAATGTAATTTAATTAAAATCGCGCCTAAAGAGTCTAACGCGTTATTATCTTTGAGGAAGGCTGCGAAATTCGCTGAACAGCCCATCCCAAATTCTGAGTATTTTTAGTATATACATTTATGAGGGCCCCGCAGTTTGTGCATTTTATTGGGCGAGGCTCGACTCATTTTATTTTTAAAAGGGCAAGCCTAAAAGCAACTATGATTTTTATTTTTTGTTTTGTCTCTATCAAAAAAATCCTAATTTATTCACTAAGATTATCTAGAGCCATTATAATCGGGTTACATGAGATGCACCCCCGAAATTTAGAAATTAAGCATCACAACTACGTCACGGGAACCGTACCCGTAATCACAATGATTTATTAATTGCACCTAATCAACGAAACTTGATTAATAACATCTACCAATTCAAACAAATCTAGCTTTCATTTAGTGACTTGAGAAAATAATTCTAATCAAACACACATAAATCAAAACAGAAACAAAAGAAACAATAGTAAAACATTTAAACAGATCTAAATCAAAACTGAAACATTCATCTAATGCAAACAAGAAATTAGAGGAAATGAACCTTTGATATGAATATTCTATCAATAGACTGAGAAGACAACCTTCTTCATGAAATGGATACAGCTCAACAATCGTTACTCCAAAACGAAATAAAGCCAAGCAAAACCATACGGACTAGAAGGAGACTCAAACGGAAACCCGGACTAGCGACTTTGACCGGCAACGAAAATCCAAACGCATCTGTTCCGATTTTTTTAGCTGATTTCAGCAGATCTTTTGGCTCATTTTTGGTGGTGTTAGGGGTGGATTTTATGGCTGTTTGCAACAGGTTTTTGCTGCTATTTTAGAGGTCGTTTTGACTGAAGAAACGGAGCTATTTTCAAGCTTGTTTTGATGTGTTTTGAACTGATTTTGATGACTGAAATACTAGAGCTTCAAGGCTGGTTTTGATGGTGAAAAGTTCATTGTTTTCTGGTTTGAGAAGAAAGAAAGAAGGAGATACGTTGGGGAGGGGGTGTTCTGCCCGTGTATATCCGCGGTATATCGAGTGTATATCGAAGGTATACCCTGTCCGCGTTTTTGGGAGGGGGGTGTTCTTTTGCCAGAAAAATGGGTAATGGTTGGGTGGTTTGAAGAAGATGAAGAGAGGAGAGGGGGCTGGTGTCTAAGGTGTTCTGCCCGTGTGTGTTTTTGTTTGGGTTTTAATGGAGAATATTGAAGACCATGTGTGGGTTGTGTGTTGTGTGCATGTGCTAGCATGTGTGAGTTGTGTGTTGTGTTCATGTGCTAGCATGTGTGAGTTGTGTGTTGTGTTCATGTGCTAGCATGTGTGAGTTGTGTGTTGTGTTCATGTGCTAGCATGTGTGAGTTATGTGTTGTCATGTGCGTCTTGGCTGAAAATGTTTTGGGCTAGGTCCGAAAATTAGGCCTAAAATGAGTCGTTTGAACCCAAATATTATTCTTTCCTCGCAACCGATAATAAAAACACGACCTTATTTAATTAATCCTACGTAAGCAGAATAATTATTAAAACAAACTGACAATTAAAACAAACATATATATATATTTTTTGTATTTTTAAATTTATATAAAAATAAAAATAAAGTACTATTTTTGTATTTTTTCAAAATTTATGAGAAATAAATAAACTAAAATTTATATATCTTTTTTTTGTAATTTTTATTTTTGTGACGAAAATAAAGTAAAAAGAGTTAAAATAAGCTGAAATAGCTACATTAAGGCTAAATTAAATAGTTGCGTGCTAAAAATGTGAAAGATTTGGGGAGGGACAAAAATCACATGTCAACAGCTGCCCCTCTTTGACTGGAAATGCGAAGAGTTTTCAGACAAAGAATGACTAGACAGGTTTTTGACCCGACCCTTATTTAAGGAGACCAAAAGAAAGAAGAAAAGAGAATGTGACCGAGCTCTGGTATCTGAGCTGCCTACATATCCTTGGCTATAAAGGAATCAGGCCATGTGTAGTTCAGAAGTGAATGGGGCGATGGAGTGCCGAGGTTGAGAGCCGCGCGAGGTTCCGTCGAAGTTCCGGTCTGATGTCCTATTTATTACATAAAAATCAAAATAAAAAAGACTAACTAAGCCTATCAGCTACGAGTTACAAGATTCCTATCTATAATTCTTTTGCAACTTGATCTTGAGTCTTAGCTGATTCTGCTTGTAGACTTCGATCTGAATCTTGATGCTCTCAAGTTGTAGGAGCTTGTTTATTTCTGCGGCATTGAGTGAAGCGGGATTGGCGGCGCTTCGATCAGATTTTGAGCGATCCGCACTTTGTTTGCTCCAGTATTTGGGCTTATCTTCTTTTTGTTCTTTTCTTCCTTTCTTTATTCTGGATTGAGACTCACTCCGTAGGTCATCTCGATCCATGCACCTCAGGGTCAGACCTGCTAAGACAACAAAACAAACGAACGAAATTTTCTGCCCCAGTTTCACTAGGAAAATTTCGTGAGTTAATTGTCATGAAAATTTACAAAATTGATGAGGGGATTGGAAAACTCTAGTCTAAAACGCAACTCAGGGAATGGAGCCCTAATGTCGCAAAAGGTAAAAATGCGCAACTCAGGGATTGGAGCCCTAATGCTGGCTAAAAGGAAAAACAAAACGCTCAGTTCAAGGATTGGAGCCCTAATGCTGGCTAAATGGAAAATTGCTCAACTCAGGGATTGGAGCCCTAATGCTGGCTAAAAGGAAAAAACACTCAGTTCAGGGATTGGAGCCCTAATACTGGCTAAAAGGAAAAAGCGCTCAGTTCAGGGATTGGAGCCCTAATGCTAGCTAAATGGAAAAAGCGCTCAGTTCAGGGATTGGAGCCCTAATGCAATAAAAAAGTGCTCAGTTCAGAGAGTGAAGCCCTAATGCTAGCTAAATGGAAAAGTGCTCAGTTCAGGGGTTGGAGCCCTAATGCTGGCTAAATGGAAAATTGCTCAACTCAGGGATTGGAGCCCTAATGCTGGCTAAAAGGAAAAAACGCTCAGTTCAGGGATTGGAGCCCTAATGCTGGCTAAATGGAAAAAGTGCTCAGTTCAAGGATTGGAGCCCTAATGCTGGCTAACAGAAAAAATGTTCAGTTCAGGGGTTGGATCCCTAATACTGGCTAACAGAAAAATGCTCAGTTCAGGGATTGGAGCCCTAATGCTGGTTAACAGAAAAACGCTCAGTTCAGGGATTGGAGCCCTAATGCTGGCTAATAGAAAAATGTTCAGTTCAGGGATTGGAGCCCTAATGCTGGCTAACAGAAAAAATGCTCAGTTCAGGGATTGGAACCCTAATGCTGGCTAACAGAAAAACGCTCAGTTCAGGGATTGGAGCCCTAATGCTGGCTAAATGGAAAAAATGCTCAGTTCAGGGATTGGAGCCCTAATGCTGGCTAACAGAAAAAATATTCAGTTCAGGGATTGGAGCCCTAATGCTGGCTAACAGAAAAAATGCTCAGTTCAGGGGTTGGATCCCTAATGCTGGCTAACAGAAAAAATGCTCAGTTCAGGGATTGGAGCCCTAATGCTGGCTAAATGGAAAAAATGCTTAGTTCAGGGATTGGAGCCCTAATGCTGGCTAACAGAAAAACTTGCTCAACTTAGGGATTGGAGCCCTAAATTGGGAGGATTGCCAGGTTATGCTGGAAACTGTCCGGGTTATGTCGGGAAAATTCATCGGGTTATGCCGGAAAAGGTCTACGGGTTATGCCGGAAAAGGTCCACGGGTTATGCCGGGAAGGTTCATCGGGTTATGCCGGGAAGATTCATCGAGTTATGCCGGAAAAGGTCTACGGGTTATGCCGGGAAGATTCATCGGGTTATGCCGGAAAAGGTAAGAGTCATCGGGTTATGCCGGGGAGATTCATCGGGTTATGCCGGAAAAGGTCCACGGGTTATGCCGGGAAGATTCATCGGGTTATGCCGGAAAAGGTCCACGGGTTATGCCGGGAAGATTCATCGGGTTATGCCGGGGAAATCATCGGGTTATGCCGGGATTTTGATAGAAAAGGCTCCTTGGGTTATGCCAAGGAGATCCGTGGTTTATACCGGGATAGTTGAGGAATGAGGTCCTATGCTACCATGATTTGTTTTTTTTCTTTTGGGGATTTTCATTTTTCTTTCTTATCTCTTTTTTTACTTCTTTTTATTTATCAAAATGCATGAAAGAATTCTGGGGAAACTTACTTTTGGTTGTTCTCCCACTGCAAAGCTGGTTCAATGCTCGCGCATTTCACTTTTTTCGGGCTATACCTGCTTCTTGCACGGTTGCTTTGGATCGCACCTGTCTCAATTTTTCTAAACAAAGAAAAATTGTCAGTTTGAAAACGGTGGTTGGTTCGGTAGCCTTGATCGTTCCAATTGCTTTGTCTCGGCCTAATTCCTGTTGAGAAACTCTGCCATTGATTGGATTCACAGGCGACCCCTTTTAAACTGATCAGACTCGCATTTCCGGATTTTGTGATGATTTGCCCGTGTAAGGCTTTGGTTCTTTCATCCCATTCTGCTTGGGGATTCTTTACGAGGCCAACTCAGTGGGGATTTTTATTGGGGAGACTCTGTGGGGATTTGTACAAGGCAGACTCGTTGGGGATTTGCTGGGGCAGACTCTTTGGGGGATTGTACAAGGGGAGACTCTGTGGGGATTTTTACAAAGGGAGACCCTATGGGGATTTGTACAAAGGGAGACCCTGTGGGGATTTGTCGGTTTCTCTTTTTTTTTCTTTTTTTTTTTGGGTGCATCAGGGATATTTTGATCCTCAAACCTAAACTGCAGTGGCTAATCGCGTGGGACTTAACCTTTCCAACTTTATTTTTCCTTTGTGCCTTTCTTTTCTGTCTTCTTTCTTCCAACTTCAATTTTAGAGCATTTGGGGGTACCTTGGTTTCTTCAACTTCGCTGAGGCGATTAACCATGTGAAACTTAACCCTTTCAACTTCAATTGCCTTAATAGGCTGCCATGGCCAGTTGAGGTCGTCTTGATGCCCCTGCTGAGGCTGGGTGCCTTTTGCATAATAGCGTGTATCAAACAAAAGCCCTGTAAATCAGTCTTTCCATCCTTTCTTTGTCTTGGTTTTGGAACAGTGTTAGACCAAAAGTGATTCAAAGAGAAACAAATAATTGAATGGAGAATGAGTTTAAAACTAGAAGTATCCCTTTCGGGCAAAGGAGAGAAGGACTTATCTGGAGTACATGCGGACTTCAATGAACATGACATGCCTTTTGGACTGGATGCCTGATCTGTGTAAACTGTCTGACTCTCAAAAATTCATCGCAACTTTGCCTTGAATACCGAGGAACCTTGCCAGGACTCTGTTGATGCCGATGGCTGTGAGGATCTTATTTTTGATCATGGGCGCCCTTTGTGGGTTTTCACGAGCTGGCATTTTTCATTTTATTTCTTGCCATCTCCTTATAGTGCCCGTATGGGCGTTCACTAACAAAACTTCTCATTTTGATTTTCTCAGCTTACCGTCTCCTTACGGTGCCCGTGTGGGTTTTCACCAATAAGACTCTCTAATTTTATTCTTCTCATTTTGTTGTATCAGGTCCAAATAACTCCATCCTCCCATTTTGAACCGCTTTGCCGATTGATCAGAATGACTTGAACAAGGTTTGGGGTAAAAAGAATTTGGATTGAACTACAACTTTGGAATCTTTTGGGCTGGATCATTGCCGAACCATTATAACTTCTGCCCCAGTTTCACTTTTGGGAGACTTCTTGGATTTTTGTTTTGGTGTGACTGAACCCCAAGGAGAGGTTGCCTACGTATCCTTTCGGAATCAAGTCAAACGTAGTTCAGGCAATAATTTTTGTTTAGTTTTTTTTATTTTCTTTTGTTTTTCTGATTTGCTTTGTTTTTCACTTCCTTTCCCTTTTTTTCTCATTTTCATTGTCTCTTTTTTCTTTTCTTTTTTTTTGTATATATATTTTCTTATTTTTTCTAATTCTTTCTTCTTCTTCCCCTTTTTTATTATTTGTCTTTTTTTTCATTTCAAATTCTCTTTTTCTTTCATTTTATTTTCAATAATACTTTCAGGTTCCAAAGAGGGTAATCAAAGAAGAGTAACCAGCTCAAATGGGTTTGAAAGGGTTGATAGTGTTTGGGTAGCGAGAATGAAAGCCTTCGTCATCTCAACCGGAAAATATTAGAACTATATGTAGGATCCAACATAGTACCTTTTGACTGTATTTGCATTGACAGTTATTTCAAGGGCATTTCCTTCGATGTGTCCCAAGTACAACGCACTCTCTTGGCAGTACTCTTGTTGCAATGTATGTACCTTTCCAATCTGGACCCAATTTTCTTTCAGCTTTTCCAACTCTTTATTTTATTTTCTTAAACGTATCTTCATTGCGACCCAATTCTTGATTCATTATGTCGAGGTCTGACAGAGTTTTAAGATCCGGGCATGAAGTCCGCAAGCATGTCATATTATTGAAATCTGCATTTAACAGAACTAAAAAAGAATGAGAAAATTGACAAGATTTAAGAAAAGAGACATTCCGGGAAATTGATTTTTGATTTTTTTTTTTAATCTTTGAAGATAGAAGGGTTTACATCGGAAAGTAAGACAATAAAGTAAAACATCTGGATCACACCCTAAGACAATCCAGATGCAAATAGGATAGCAAGACTGGTTATCGAGACTCCCATCTGATGGGGAACTTTCAGGCTTGGCAATCGTTTTTTTCTTTTGCTTTTCTTCTGTCTCGGCAATGGCTGCAATAGCCTTCAGTGCCGGATCAAATTCCTCAGCTTCACAGATCATTCTGTCTATTGGCCCGTTTGTGAGAGTAGGCATGGGAATGTTCATCATATTAGGAACCTTTTCGTCCCGGAGAACGATTCTTTCAGCTTCAATCAAGTCTTCAACTGCTATTTTGAGGGTCCAATGACCAACAGTCCTTTGTACCGTGTCCCTCTGCTCCGGAGTGGTATTCACATCTAGTATCAGCTCGATGCGGGGAGGGGGGACTCGGTGTTTGCCAATTTGGGGCCACTGGCTGCAGTAGACTTCGCCTGACTAGCTTTTGGAACAAGCTTTAGTATGATTCACCAATAGGGGTGAACTGATTCCTTTTGAAAGACTCTCTTGGGTGAGGATTGTATTGAGGAACATTTGATTGGGGACTATATGGAGCTTGGTAAGGATGGACATTTCTGGGAGGTGGAGCTCAGTTTTGTGTATAATGTTGTGGCCGCGTGCAAGGCTGCATGTTTATCACCGCATACCAACAAAACCAATCACCTGAACAGAACCTGGCTAATTTACTCACACACACAACTTTGTAAGTTTTGAGGCATTTAACATATAGGAAATCGCACGATGGGATGCAATGCACCTAAACAGTTAAACGCTTTTACCATGTGTTTGAACGGGTTGCATGTTTCATCCCGGCCTTAAACTAACCCTCTTCACTATGTACCTCTTTTCTTTTATTCCTACCTCTCTTTAACCACTCTTGATCTTGTTTTCGTCGCTCTTTTTTTTTGCACTTTTTATTTATTTATTTATTTTGTCACTCTTTTTTCCCTTTTTTCACTATTTTTTTTTCTTTTCACTCAATTTTCTTTCTCCTTTTCATTCAGTTTATTTTTTATTCAATTTATTTTATAGCTATGATCGAATCCGATGGAGATTGCCTACATATCATGACCCCGCATGAATCAGACCTTGCGTAGTTCGGGATTAACAAGTGCAAAAATAAAGAAACAAGTGTTCATTTTGCATTGTGCTTATCCTGCACATTTATTAAGGTGATTTAAGCAAAAATGATTTGACTCAAAAATGATTTGACTATATTTTAGAAAGAAAGATCCGATTTTCGAACACGGCCTTTCAGCACTTCGGGGATGAAGATTTTAAGGCTGTGAGGGTCAATCGATCAAAACTTTAAAAGATGATTTGAAAGTGGCTGTTTATGCAAAATCAGCCTTACGCCGTCCCTTTCGGGAACATTTGGCTGTTTTTGACAAAAACAGCATCACTTGATTTATTTATGACTCTTTTTTTCAGAATGGTGACCCGGCATTGGGAACATGGCCTCACAGAGCCTCGGGGACGAGGATCCTAAGGCCATTGGGCAATTTGGTAAAAAAAAGACAAAAAATGGCTGTTTATGCAAAATCAGCCTTCCGGCGTCCCTTTCGGGAACATTCGGCTATTCTTGACAAAACGGCATCACCTGACTCATAAATTAAAATTCTGACATTTTGGCTATTTCTGAAAAAGGGGAGGTTGGACCCGATGAGGGTTGCCTACGTATCTCATACCCTGTGAGAATCAAACCGACGTAATTCGGTCGATCGTGAATAGAGTAAGTAAACTAACTTTTTTGGAATAATTTTTTTTTTTTAAAATGCTTAAAAATGCTTTAAAAGGTTTTTTTTTTTGGATTTTTGTTTCTTTTGGATTTTTCTAAAAAAATGCTTTAAAAGAAGAAAAGGATATTTATTTTTTTGGATTTTTGAATTTGACTCTATTTTTATTTTTGAAAGATAGACTTCTAAAAATTCCTTTTCTTTTGATTGGAACTTCGAGAATTTTAGAAGAAAAAAAAGAAAATATTTTTGTTTGAATTTTCATTTGTTCTCTCTTTTTCTAAATAAAAAAGAAAATATTTTCTTTGGATTTTGGCTGGCGCCTCTGAATTTTCGAAAGAGGCACTTTTAAGAAAATATTTTGAATTTTCGAGTTTTTTTTAAAAAAATTTACAAAAGTATTTCTAAAGAAAAAATGAAAATATTTTTAGACTTTTTATTTTTAAATCTATGACATTTATGAAAGAAAAACTTTTAAAGAAGGAAAGTCTTTAAAAGAACGAATATATATATATTGATTCTCTTTTTTCTGATTTTTATTTTATTTTTTTGGAAAAATACTTCAAAATAAAGGAAACCCGTATTTTGGATTTTGATTTTTTTATTTCTTTTATTATTTATTTTTTTCTTTTATCTCTTTTTCCGTATGAAATACTTCAGAAAGAAGGAAACTACCCCTTTTTTTTTAATTTTCTAAGGAAAGATTTCTAAAGAAGGAACTAATGAAAAATATTTTTTTGGATTTTTTGAAAATTGGGGTCGGAACCGATGAGGTTTGCCTACGTATCTCACATCCGGTGAGAATCAGACCCGCGTAGTTCGGTCCGATCAGGTGTAGAGGAAATAAACTAAACCCCTTCTGAATACAATCTCTTAAAGAAAAGGAGAAAATATTTTTTCTGGATTTTTATATTTTTTTTTTTTGAAAAGAGATGAAGACTAAAGAAATATTTTTTCTTTGAACTTTTTTTTTTTACCTTTTTTTGAAATTTCGAAAAATCTTTTAAGGAAGTATTTGGACTGTTAGTCTGAATTTATAAAAGAGATACTACAAAAGAAACAACATTTTTTTTTGAATTTTGAATTTTTCCTTTTTTTTACTTATATATATATATATATATATATATATATATATATATATATATATATATATATATCTTTTTTTAAATTGATGTGATTAAAAGGAATTTTTTATATATATATATATGTTTTTTTTTTAATAAATCAAACTAAAAGACAAATTTTGTTTTCATTTTTTTGAAAATTCCGGCGAGGTTTTGACACTACTTGGACATTGGTTTTATTTTCCAAAAATAAGTAATTATCTCCCTACGCAGCTATTTCTTTTTTTTTTAGAAACCGGTCGGCATGCAGAACTGAAGCAAATAAATGCGCAAAACAAACGGGATGCAGCAGGATGGTCTTTTCAATTCAGGTTGCCTGTCCTAGACGAACCCAACCCCTGCGTTGAGTCCCCTATGTCCAATGCAACATGATGCAGATAAGCGTTCCTACTAGGGATCCGGCATGAGGTCATGTTATTTTATGTTCAAATCCTGAGTCGGTGTTCTAGATTGTGTACCCGAGCGGACAACTCGAGTCGAGGAGGGGGCAACTTACCGGGAACCAAAAGGCCATCCGGCTTCGTAACTTGTCCGAGCCTCTTTTTTATTTCAGGGTATGATACTAACAGAATAGGGAGTCTCAACCAATAAGCACATCCCCGGAGGTGAAGAGAGAAGGGTTCGGCACAGTTTATATATACAGTCAAATAATATCAAAGCGGTAAAAACACCATTTAGCACATTAGGCTCAAACATGTAAAAATCAGGTGATAAAGCCAAATATAACAATTATTCTAAGCTCGAATTCTTGAACCCTGAACCAAAGGTTCTGGGTTCGAAATCCCCAGCAGAGTCGCCAGAGCTGTCACACCTCCTTTTTGCGCGCCCGCCCCGAAGGATAAATGCGCGAGGGAGTTTTTTCAATTTAAGTGACAATATTCGAAATGGGATTATTTATTTAATTCAGAGTCGCCACTTGGGAAATGTTTGGCTTTTGGTGTCCCAAGTCACCGGTTTATCTTGAATCCCAAATCGAGGAAATTTTTGACTTTCCAAATGAAGTCTGCGAACCAGAAATTCTAAGTAAGGAATTCTGTTGACCCGAGGGAAGGTGTTAGTCACCCACAGATCCCGTGGTTCTAGCACGGTCGCTTAAATTGTTATAATGGCTAAATATTTGATTTTAATACATGTTATAACTTGTGTGCTTTTATTAAGTTTAAACCGCTTTTATTATTATTTTTTAATAGAATTGCAACGTCGTGAAAATGCATCTCGAACCACGTTGCAATCAATGCACCCGTGGTTGTTAATACATTCTGACTCCATTGAGATTTGGATTTAGGTCACATAAATGTGCACCCGAATTTAAGAATGTAATTTAATTAAAATCGCGCCTAAAGAGTCTAACGCGTTATTATCTTTGAGAAAGGCTGCGAAATTCGCTGAACAACCCATCCCAAATTCTGAGTATTTTTAGTATATACATTTATGAGGGCCCCGCAGTTTGTGCATTTTATTGGGCGAGGCTCGACTCATTTTATTTTTAAAAGGGCAAGCCTAAAAACAACTATGATTTTTATTTTTTGTTTTGTCTCTATCAAAAAAAATCCTAATTTATTCACTAAGATTATCTAGAGCCATTATAATCGGTTTACATGAGATGCACCCCCGAAATTTAGAAATTAAGCATCACAACTACGTCACGGGAACCGTACCCATAATCACAATGATTTATTAATTGCACCTAATCAACGAAACTTGATTAATAACATCTACCAATTCAAACAAATCTAGCTTTCATTTAGTGACTTGAGAAAATAATTCTAATCAAACACACATAAATCAAAACAGAAACAAAAGAAACAATAGAAAAACATTTAAACAGATCTAAATCAAAACTGAAACATTCATCTAATGCAAACAAGAAATTAGAGGAAATGAACCTTTGATATGAATATTCTATTAATAGACTGAGAAGACAACCTTCTTCATGAAATGGATACAGCTCAACAATCGTTACTCCAAAACGAAATAAAGCCAAGAAAAACCATACGGACTAGAAGGAGACTCAAACGGAAACCCGGACTAGCGACTTTGACCGGCGACGAAAATCCAAACGCATCTGTTCCGATTTCTTTTAGTCGATTTCAGCAGATCTTTTGGCTCATTTTTGGTGGTGTTAGGGGTGGATTTTATGGTTGTTTGCAACAGGTTTTTGCTGCTATTTTAGAGGTCGTTTTGACTGAAGAAACGGAGCTATTTTCAAGCTTGTTTTGATGTGTTTTGAACTGATTTTGATGGCTGAAATACTGGAGCTTCAAGGCTGGTTTTGATGGTGAAAAGTTCGTTGTTTTCTGGTTTGAGAAGAAAGAAAGAAGGAGATACGTTGGGGAGGGGGTGTTCTGCCCGTGTATATCCGCGGTATATCGAGTGTATATCGAAGGTATACCCTGTCCGCGTTTTTGGGAGGAGGGGTGTTCTTTTGCCAGAAAAATGGGTAGTGGTTGGGTGGTTTGAAGAAGATGAAGAGAGGAGAGGGGGCTGGTGTCTAAGGTGTTCTGCCCGTGTGTGTTTTTGTTTGGGTTTTAATGGAGAATATTGAAGACCATGTGTGGGTTGTGTGCATGTGCTAGCATGTGTAAGTTGTGTGTTGTGTTCATGCGCTAGCATGTGTGAGTTGTGTGTTGTGTTCATGTGCTAGCATGTGTGAGTTATGTGTTGTGTTCATGTGCTAGCATGTGTGAGTTATGTGTTGTCATGTGCGTCTTGGCTGACAATATTTTGGGCTAGGTCCGAAAATTAGGCCTAAAATGAGTCGTTTGAACCCAAATATTATTCTTTCCTCGCAACCGAGAATAAAAACACGACCTTATTTAATTAATCCTACGTAAGCAGAATAATTATTAAAACAAACTGACAATTAAAACAAAAATATATTTTTTTTTTTGTATTTTTAAATTTATATAAAAATAAAAATAAAGTACTATTTTTGTATTTTTTCAAAATTTATGAGAAATAAATAAACTAAAATTTATATATCTTTTTTTTTGTAATTTTTCATTTTTTTGACGAAAATAAAGTAAAAAGAGTCAAAATAAGCTGAAATAGCTACATTAAGGCTAAATTAAATATTTACGTGCTAAAAATGTGAAAGATTTGGGGAGGGACAAAAATCACATGTCAACACTTACAATTCATGAAATCCTCTTCAAGTCATTACTCACTCGAAGGCCCAAACATCATCCTTTATCTATTACAATCACACCGTCTTTCTACTACTAGGGCAGCATCCCATCTTTTCTAAATGCTACTAGTCTTAGACTTCTTTGAGTTCGAGAAGTTTTATTTTGTGTCTCATACAACTTACACTAGTTGTATGAGACTCTTTTTTGTCTCACAAATTTGTGGACCCCAATCTTACACTTCTGGGTCCACAGAAATCTTGGTCCACAAAACTATGAGACAAAAAAGTTGCCTCATACAACTAATGTCAGTTGTATGAGACACAAATTAAAATTTTCCTTTGAGTTCATTCAGGCTATATTGAGCTTTCTATAACTTAGAGGAACCATCAGCTCCTTTGTTTTCACGGGCTTAATCCCAAGGACTTGTCCATTTTCGTCACCTTATCCCTTGCCCTTTTCTTGTCCTTACTGGTCTTTCTAAAACCTTGTCGTTCTATCATACTTTAGCTTGCGACTGATTTCTTTATGCTTTTATGGAACAACAAGTGAGACATCACATCGTCTCTAACTCTTCTTTCACTCTCTAATTAGACCTTTCGGTACTCAGATCCCATAGGCTGGAAGGTATGCCACTGGCGCTGCTATCATTCTTGGATACTAAATCCCCGCGCTTTTAGCCTTTTATCTGCAGTATGGACTATTCACAACCTTCTGCATTTGAGTATCTCGTACGGTGTTCACCTTTACTTTAATTATCTTATAATCTTGCATCACGCCTTCTATCTCTCTCATGACTTCCCTTCCACATACGTATAATTCACATCCATAACTTGAAGCTATATTATAATACTTACACCTCTGGTATTAACGCTCGGCCCGAATTGCACTCCCAACATGCCAAACTTGGACGAAAATTCATTTTCTTTGACTTGCTTTCCCTCTCACCTTCACGAATTTACTCATCACTTGTTTGAAATAGTATAATCCTTATAATCTCCAAATAATCTTTTCCTTGGATTGATGTCAATTGCCTTACGACAAATTCAACGTACCATACTACAGGGTGCAACATCGTCGTAATTTAATACTGCGAAACATAACATCATTGTCATGTAGTACTACAAGGCGTAACATCATCGCAATATAATACCGCGGGACGTAATATCGACATAATATTGCAGGGCGTAATATAGATATGCGCCAATAGGTGCTACTTAATAGAATGAACTATAATTATCGCATAAATTGATCAGAAGAAGTAAATATTTTTGACACCGTTAATGCTCAGAATTTAAGCTATTACGTTATGTACGTTTATTTCTTTTTCTTGTTTGTGATGATAGCCAAATCAAAATTTGTGGACCTCAACATCCGATAATCCACCGATTTATTTTGTGTGCTCTTCTTCCTATTTTGTTGTTTTATTGTTAGTGTAAATATTTTATAAAATAAATTTAAGAGCTTCTTAATATGGCTCCGCCTTAGACCACGAGATCTGTTGAGCCACACATGTCTCCTTTCTTATTCTAACTCCTTTGCATTTAAACCTTGTAAAATATATTAAAGACAATTTTCAACAAGTGTTAGGCATAAGATAATACTTCAGCTGCTACTTTTTCTAATGTGAGGTTCCAAGATCTTTTCTCCCATAAATATTCCTTTTTTTTTTAAATGCAAAGTCATTAGTACTTTTTAATGCCCGGCACTCACAAATTGTGTCCTTTTTTATTCGAACTCTTTTAAATTTAAGACATCAACCTATATTAAAATTTGATTGTCTTCCTTTTGTAATTTTTATTACCATAACCTACTAAATCATAAGCTAAATAAGCTTTTAAAACAAATCTATGATAGTCAAAGTGATTAGCACTTTTTAATGCCCCGCACACCTAATTAGGTGTTGTTCACAAATTGTGTCCTTTTGTATTCTAATATAACTCCTTTAAATCTAAGACATTAACCTATATTAAAATTTCATTCTCGTCCTTTTTAATTTTTATTACCAATACCTACAGAATCATAAGCTAAATAAGCTTTTTAAAACAAATATATGAGTCTTCCTTTCGCAATTTCTAATATTATAATTATAACTCCCATGTACTTGCTAAAAATTTATAAAACATAAAAAGAACAATACACGCCCAGTGGGACTCGAACCCACAATCGCTTGATTAGAAGTCAAGCGCCTTATCCATTAGGCCATGGGCGCTCTTATTCTGTAAACTGTTATGCGTTCTTTATGTAAGCCCTCTTTCATAAAACAGAAAGAGAAGCAAAATAAGTACTTCCTTTTTATTTATGTGACACTATTATTAAGATTTTTATGAATCATATTTTTTATTAATATTTTAAATATTAATTAATTCCCTGAAATTATATTAAGTAAGTTGTTGTAATTATTGTAATTTATAGTATTCTTTTATGTAATTTTTAGATATGTAAATTTTATATAAAAAAGTTTAAAAAATTTATGTTCAAATGAAAATGAGATACAGTTGACGACTCCGTGGAAAATCAGACTCCCACCTCCCAATACAGTCAGACCTTTCTATAACAACATCCTTATATAATAGTCATTCACTATAAAAGCCTAGTTTTTCTCAGAACTGATTTTTTATATTATATTTTACCTCTTTATAACAGCATTCTTCCTATAACATCAACAACTATTTTTATGACAGTATGCTCTTTGTAAAATTACCCCTCTATAACAGCCATGCAGATTTTCTCAGATTATTACTATAATAATTCTAAATATTTAAGCAAATATTTTATAACTTTAATGTACAACTTATAATAGCTATATATATTATCTTAAGGATAGCAGTATGTTCCATGAACATATGCACATCAAATATTTTATAACTAAAGATCTACAAATGATATATTTTGCATTAGAAAAATGCCAAAAGATACTTAAAAGATCTATTTATACTTTTTGAAGATATGTATATCATTCTTTTTTATTTGAAAATGTACACATGATATATCTTATATTGGACAATTACCACTAATATATAAACGTAATCTATTCTTATTTTTTAATTGTGTGCCTTAGAGTTCAAATATTTGTGCGTTTAGTTACGAAATTTTTAATAATGTATTAAATTTCTTTAGCATTTAATTTGTGAAATATTTATGCCTTTTGAGATTTTGAATCTAAATATTTTATTAATGTTTTATATATAATATTAAAAAAGAAAAATAATTAGTTTTTGAATAATTTTTGTCTATAACAGTTAAAATATATTTACATGTCAACTACGGTTATAGGTGTATAATAGTTATTCACCTGCCGAAAAATTGAGGAAGAAAGTATTCTAACCAATTAATTCTTCTTCACTTCTCAAGTGACAACCATCCCTCTCCCATACTTCCCTGCGGTCCGACTTCCCATTGGGCCTATCCGTGCCGGACTTAGTGTTCCATTTTCCCGCCGGAAACACTAACCGGAGAATTCTGTAACTTAGCAATTCAGCATCATCAGATTGACTATATAGATCGTTTGACGTGATTAACGCTTGGGGACATAGTAATTGCGATGCTCTAAAGATAATTGTGAAGTTGCTGGTGGTGGTAGGACAGTCGGACTGATAAATAGAGATGAATGTTAGTCACGCCTCAGTGCATCCGTTTAGCGTCGTAGCGCCGCCGCCCCTACGAACGGAGGCGCAGGCTAACAACGTGCCGAGAGTGAGGATGAAGGATGTACAAGGCATGCCTGGCATGATCGGTGGCCTTTTATTGCGTTTCTCGTAGTTCGTATTTGCTGTTGTTGCTCTATGCGTCATGGCCACACTGACAATTTTCCTTCCGTTACTGCTGTCTGGTAATTACTCCGTAGACAAAAAAAAATAAAGGGAAACAAAACTTTCCAATTTTATTCAGACTTAGAATGCACTGTCGAAGCCACATGATTATAAGGCGCCGAAAAATTACACTGTATATATAGATAAAATATAACATATATTATTAGCAAAAAAAATATAACATATATTGAACGCTTTTTGTCGGAATTATTTTTTCACTTTCAAATTTAAATACCCTTGGATAAATTACTAGCTTCGTCACTGATTGACTAGACGTTTAACAGACCGGGGAAAAGATGGGGATAATGGCTCCGCATATCAGACTCGGACTCCCAAGTCGATGCCTCAGCAGGCTGACCTCTCCACTGAACACGAACAAAAGGGAAACTCTTCGATCTCAACTGATGAACCTGCCGGTCTAGAATAGTTACTGGCTCCTCCTCATAGGACAAGTCCTTGTCCAACTGGACAGTGCTGAAATCTAACACGTGTGATGGATCGCCATGATACTGCTGAAGCATGGACACATGAAACACTGGATGCACGACTGATAAGCTCGGCGGCTAGGGGTGGGCATTCGGTATTTTGGTTCGGTATTTAAGAATTTCGGTTTGGTATTTCGGTATTTGGTTTATCAATTGTTTATACGAAATACCGTACCAAATTATTTCGGTATTTTTTATTTTGGTTCGGTACGGTTTCAGTTTAATAATCGCTAAATAAACTTATGTGCTTGACATCTCTCTGCCTCTCTTCGTGCACAATTCTTCAATGAATTCACAATTCACTAATTCAATGAATTCACAACATTGGATATTTGGCATTCAAAAACAGAGGAAACTGTAGTACTAAAGAATTCACAATGAATTCAAAAACACAAGGAGTTATCAGAACCAATGGCCTATCTCCAGTCCGATCCTCTTGACTGTTGATACCCAATTTTTCCCTATGTATTTTTCAATATGCAAAATATATTCAAAATGGCATATATATGCATATATAATCATGTCCAAATGTTTTATTATTTTTTCATAATTATTAAAGATTTTTAAATCAATTTATTTCCCCCTTTTATCCATAAAAAACACCAATAATTATTTTCAAATCATTATTTTGGTAATTAATTTGTTGGACTTTTATATTTATGCTAAAATATAACTAATTTAATTTTTGCATATTTTTACAAATTTATTTAGTATTTTTTAAGCTAAATTGCATATAGTTGCAATATTAGCCCTTTTAAGACTCAATTGTATTTTATACTCATAAAATTGAGTCCTGTATTTTTAAATTGTTAACTATATATTATAAATCATTTTAATACTTTCAATTTATTTCCAGAAATTAATTTACTATTTTTATAAATTTAAAAGGAAAAATTGACTATTTAAATAACAACCCAATTACATTTCAATTATAGCCTAAATCTGACCCCAATTTCCTACCCCAATCCCTTTTAAACCTGACCCCAACCCAATTAAACCGACCCAAACCCGGATTCCCCACCTACCCTTTTAAATCTAGGTCGTTGATCATTTAGATCAACGGCCACCGTTCCTCCTTACATTTTTTAACCTTAAACGGCCCCTTACCCTACATCATCCTTCACCAAACGCCGCCCTTGAATTCCCTTTCCCTCTCAATTCTCTCTGAAACCCTCATGAACCCTAGCCGCCGCCATCTAATCCCACCCTAAACCCTGCCTAATCCATGGCCTCCCATGGCCATTGGAGATGTGTAGTGGCCTCATATGGATCCTGGGTGTTTGTTTCTGTGGTTTCATGGCCAGACCTCGAGGGAATCTGGTCCAGTCCTTGCTCGACTTCTGTTCATGGCCTTTCTTCGGTCATCCATGACCTTTCTCCGACTAGCCATGGCCGTTCGAGTCAGATCCTTGACTCTCCTGGTTAGATCGGTAACTTTCAAGGTCTTTCTCACCTTTTCTGGGTCTTTCAAAACCCTAATCTTTAAGATCTTTTGGTTTTCTTTCAGATATGCCATAGATCTGTGCTTACTATGAATTTCTTAAGTGTTTTCTCGAAGGTTCTTCAACTTTTCTTTTAAAACGACTCTTCATTTTTTTCGACGATTAGGGTTTTTCTTTAAGTTATTTCAAAATATCTCTTCTCTGATTTTAATGTGTTTGTGATTTTGCTATGTTTTGCTCATGTCGTTCTTCTATCTATTTCAGCATGTTAAAACCCTAGTCCCCTTTTGGTCCTATCCAAGTTCTGAAATTGTTTGCCTAAATGTATACTTGTTCTTTGTTTCTGACTCTCTTTTCTTTGTTTGACTTGTTTGATTTTGAGTTCTTATCATCTCTAAAAACTCGACTACTGTCAAAGCCCTAATTTCTTAAAAGGTTTTCCTCACTTGATACTGTGAGACCTTTACTTGTTTCTGGTTCTCTTTACCTGTTGCTATGTTTTCTTCACTGTTGATTCTATGTGACTACTTGACATACTTGACTATTGTGCTTCGAATCTCTTTCTTACTACTGAATCCTAGCTTGTTTCTACCACAATTGTATGATTGTGTTATCTCTTTTGCCAAAATGTTTGGCCTCGCATGTATGATGCTTCTCTACACTCTATTTATATACTGAAATGCAGAATCATGTTTCTTCCTTGATTGATTTTGATCTTGTGACTGATTGCAAAAGCTTCTCTTTTATGAGCCCAAAATTCAATCGTTTGTTTAAATTAATTGATTCCTTTCCCTTTACTGTGATGTTTTACCTTGCTGAATCTTTTCCAAAATAAGCATATATTTCGTACTTAGACTTGATTGTTTGCTTCATGCTTTACTACCCCTTTTATGGAAATAGTCAATCTGTCCCCAAACTGATTTTCTTTCCTTAATTAGACCTGCTACTACCCGTTAAACAGTGATTCCTTAATTAAAGTGAATCACTTGTGGTAATTGATTATGACTTGTGATTATTTCCATGTTTGTGTTAAGACTTTACCTATTACCGTATTCTTCACCTGTTTTCAAAACTATAAATACCCACCCTCTTTTCTTTCAAAGACACGAACCATCTGAGTTCAGAACATACACTTCACTCAAAACTCTCTCTTTTCTATTACTACTTGTGCTACTGCTTTGTCTAGCCGGCTGAAAGCTAAAGCTAGACTGTGGAATCTTGCTTATTTCTTTCTTTCTGCACTTTGCTTCTCTACTGGTATGTCCTAGTTAATCTTCAAGCATCAGCAACAACATGTTTCTTTAGCTGTTTCAGTTTCCTTCACTCTTGCCTGTTTCTGCTTATGTTTATGCAATCAAGTTACATTACTAAGCATGCTGTAATCTGCTCCTTCCCCTTCTAAATTAATGTTTTCCCTTATGTTATTACTCTGTCAGTCATTTGTTATGTGATATGCTGAATTATGAATCCCAAACCCCCATATCCCCCTATGTGTTTGTGTTTTCTAGCTGGTTTGTGGGCATGCCAACATCATCTATTGTTGTGTATGTCCAAACCTGACCCTTGCTGGGGTCATATGTTTTATGCAATGTATTCCTAAAACCCCTGACCTTTTTTGTGCAATTACTGATTCTATGTAGCTTAAGTTTTACTACTACTATTTTCAAATCACCCTTACCCCTTACTATTCTTAACTCAGTTTTAAATAAATCTCTGTATTCTGCACTTCCACTATATTCTTAGAACCTAGGTTCTACCCCTCTTGTGTGAGCCTTGCGTTGAGACCCTTGAGCTCCCTCTGAACTTGAACACATAAGGGCTGGCCCTTCCACACTGCACTCATCTCTGTCTGGTTATGCAACCCGGGTGTAAGCACTGCCCGAGGTCTCTTGGCACCCTTAGGGAACTTTGACACACTCAGGTATGAGAAAGGCTTTGAACAAGTGGAATTTGACTATGAGAAAGGCTTTGAACACTCAGATATCATGCCTATAGGATCTGTTTAATAAATTCTTCATATTTCACTTCCACACTTAGATACCATGCCTATAGGATCTAAATGGCTATAATCAGACATCATGTCTATAAAATTAAAATCGGTATTTTTAATAGAAATCATGCCTATAGGAATTTCGCTTTAATTAAATAAATCCTGCCATAGTTCACTGCATGCTCAATTAGATACCATGCCTATAGGACCAAAGTCAGCTTTTAATACGTAGATACCATGTCTATAGGAATTAAAATCAACAATAATAGAGAGCATGTCTATAGAATCTGAGACCATTTTAGTTTAATTAAAATCAGTTTGACTCGTACTATTTTGAATCAGTTTAAACAACCTACTCCTTTTGTTAATACGGTTTAGATATCATGCCTATAGGATCAAAATCGCCTGTTTAAAATTAACTGCTTTACTGCATTCCTAATCAGTAATAGACATCATGCTTATAGGACATCACCAATACACACTCAGGCAAGCCTTAGGTAATAATGATAAAACTGAATCCGCCTTTGTTTAATTAGCAACTGCTACAACCAGCAGGCAGGCCTAATTCGGACTTCTTATCTGAGTTATGTATAAATTGGTCTACTTCAACAATTAAAATGCCCCTGCCTTAGTACTTTAAATTCAGACCCTAAATGTGTTTAAGTCATGCTATTTATATGCTTTACTTGAGGAGGCATATATGAGCCTCTTAGTTGTTTATATGTTTACCCTAATATGCAGTCCTATGTGTTTTGAATGTCGCCTTAGTCTTTTTACCTTTAAAAACTCAAGAGTCAGCCTAAAATCCTCCCTTTTATATGAATAGTAGTCCTAAATCCCTCGAGGACTGATAGGAATGGGACGGGTAATAGCATACAATAGAGGTTGAGACCAATTCGCGCTTTAATACCTTAACGGGATAGGAAGGGTAGATATGGATATGATGACTGGTGTGCTAATACGGCATGTATCCCCTCTTCTGAGGAGTGTCATACCGGATATTGCACTGATGTGATCCATATTATAAATAAACCTAGGACCCCCCCCCCCCTTTTCTTTTATATTCTCAAGTATTTGTAGAACTATAACTCATTTTTTCCAAAATTCGCCTTTTAATTGTTTTCAAACTCTTATGTGTTCAAACTCAAATCCCCTACCACTTGAGCCTATACTTACTATCTTCTAATTGTACAAAATTCACAAAACTGTCTGGCCGGGAATCACACTAGTGGATCCTGAGGGGTGCATAATACCTTCTCCTTGGGATAATTTCAAGTCCTTACCCTATCTCTGGTTATCAAGCAAACGTAGAAATGAACCATATAAGTGTCCTAATGCACCTTAAATCATTAGGTGGCGACTCTTCAAAGGCAAAACCCAGTTCCCAAAAGGAATGAGTTGTCCTATACCAAAAATGTCATAAACCCGATTTTTCGATATGAAGAGGGAAAAAGGGGGCGCGACATTGACATATTTTCACTATTCTATACTTAGTTAAAACAATGGCCTATGTTTGTTTTTCAGAAACAATGGCTATGTTTCTAAGAAGAGTCATCTTTTTGAATGTGGCTGCTTTATATACTTCTCTTTGAAGTATATAATTATTATTTTAAAAAAATAAGTACAAGACTTTTATATTTCGTGTTTCATGTGTTCTTCGTGAATGGTCAAAGGGGAAAAAATGAGGTTTCATATATTTGTGGGATATGATTAAGATGTCATTAAGTACTATACTTTAGTATTATAGATATATCATGAAATGGAATTACTTTTTGTGTTATTAGTGGTGATTAAGGGGATGTTGGTGATTTTTTTATAATATTTTGCTAGGTGAAAATGGATGAACTGTCCAACTAAAGTCTTCTAAAAAATCGGTATTTCGGGGCTGGGCAGTGGACTGGGCTGGGCAGTGGGCTGGGCATTGGGGCTGGGCAGTGGACTGGGCAGTAAGAAAATGTCTTTAAAAAATCGGTATTTTGGTATATCGAAATTTAAAAATTCCAATACCGATGACCGTACCGAAATACCGAATTGCAATACCGAATTAGACCGAAATACCGAAAAAACCGAAACCAAAATACCGAATTAATTCGGTCCGGTTCGAAATTCGATTTTTTGGATTTTATGCCCACCCCTATCGATGGCAACACAAGTCTGCCATCTCTCCCACTCGATCAAGAATCTCAAACGGGCCAATGAACCTAGGGTTAAGCTTGCCCTTCTTCCTAAATCTTATTACGCCCTTCATAGGCGACACCCGAAGCAACACCCGCTCACCGACCATGAATGCCAAATCACGAACCTTACGGTCGGCATAACTCTTTTGCCTGGACTGAGCTGTACAAAGCCTATCCTGAATGATCCTGACCTTGTCCAAGACATCCTGTACTAGATCTGTACCCAATAACCGAGCCTCTCCAGGCTCAAACCATCCAACCGGTAACCGACACCGCCTACCATATAAAGCCTAATAAGGAGCCATCTGGATACTCAACTGGTAGTTGTTGTTGTAGGTAAACTCTGCTAGAGGCAAGAACTAATCCCATGAGTCTCCAAAGTCAATGACACAAGCTCGGAGCATATCCTCCAAAATCTGAATAGTCCACTCGGACTGCCCGTCCATCTGAGGATGGAACGTTGTGCTCAACTCAACCCGTGTGCCCAACTCCCGCTGAACTGCTCTCTAGAAATGTGAGGTAAACTGCGTACCTCGGTCCAAAATGATAGACATGGGCACACCATGAAGACAAACAATCTCTCGGATATAGATCTCAGCTAACCTCTCGGAAAAATAGGAGACTGCTACCAGAATGAAATGTGCTGACTTGGTCAGCCTATCAACAATTACCTACATTGCATAGAACTTCCTCTAAGTCCGTGGGAGTCCAACAACGAAGTCCATGGTGATACGCTCCCACTTCCACTCAGGAATCTCAATCTTCTGGAACAAACCTCTAGGCCTCTGATGCTCGTACTTAACCTACTGACAATTCAAACACCGAGCCACATATGCAATGATGTCCTTCTTCATTCTCCTCTACCAATAATGTCGTCGCAAATCCTGATACATCTTAGTGGCGCCCGGATGAATAGAGTACCGGGAACTATGGGCCTCTTCTAAAATCAACTTTCGGAGCCCATCCACATTAGGCACACAAACTCGACCCTGCAGCCTCAAAACTCTATCATCTCCTAAGGTAACTTGCTTGGCACCTGCGTGCTGCACTGTGTCCCTAAGGACACACAAATGAGGATCATCATACTGTCAATCTCGGATACGCTCCAATAAAGAAGAATGAGCGACCGTGCAAGCTAACACACGGCTGGGCTCAGAAATATCCAACCTCACGGACTGATTGGCCAAAGCCTGAACATCCAAAGCAAGCGGTCTCTCACCGACCGGAATATACGCAAGGCTGCCCATACTGGCTGATTTCCTACTCAAAGCATCGGCCACCACATTCGCCTTCCCCGGATGATATAAGATGGTGATATCATAGTCCTTTAATAGTTCCAACCACCTTATCTGCCTCAAATTTAGCTCCTTTTGCTTGGACAAGTACTACAGACTCTTGTGATCCGTGAACACCTCATGTGACATGCCATATAGATAATGCCTCCAAATCTTCAATGCGTGAACAATGGCTACTAACTCCAAATCATGAACTGGATAGTTCTTCTCATGAATTTCCAACTGCCGCAAAGCGTAGGCAATGACCTTGTCATCCTGCATCAACACCGTACCAAGTCCAATATGAGATGCATCACAATAAACTGTATATGGCCCTGAACCTGTGGGCAAAACCAACATTGGCGCCGTAGTCAAAGCTGTCTTGAGCTTCTGAAAGCTCGCCTCACACTCGTCCGACCACCTGAACTGGGCACCCTTCTGGGTCAACCTGGTCATCGGGGCTGAAATAGATGAAAACCCCTCCATAAACCGACGATAATAGCCTGCCAATCCCAAGAAACTCCGAATCTCTATAGCTGATACTGGTCTAGGCCAGTTCTTGACTGCCTCAATCTTCTTCGGATCTACCTGAATACCCTATGCTGATACAACATCACCCAAGAATGCAACTGAACTCAACCAGAACTCACACTTCGAAAACTTCACATACAACTGACTATCTCTGAAAGTCTGGAGGACCACTCTCATATGTTGCTCATGCTCCTCCTGGCTGCGTGAATAGATCAAAATATCATCAATGGAAACTATCATGAACGAATCCAAGTAAGTCCTGAACACTCGGTTCATCAAATCCATAAATGTTGTTGGGGCATTTGTCAACCCGAATGACATCACCAAGAACTCATAATGCCCGTACCGAGTGCGAAAAGCTGTCTTAGGGACATCAGATGCCCTAATCATTAACTGATGGTAGCCAAATCTCAAGTCAATCTTCGAAAATACCTTGGCACCCTGAAGTTGATCAAACAAATCATCAATCCTTGGCAATGGATACTTATTCTTGATTGTAACCTTGTTCAATTGTCGGTAATCTATACACATTCTCATCGATCCATCCTTCTTCTTAACAAACAACACCGGTGCACCCCAAGGCGAAATGCTAGGTCTAATGAAGCCTTTTTCAAGCAAGTCTTGCAACTGCTCCTTCAACTCTTTCAACTCAGGCGGGGCCATACGATATGGCAGGATAGAAATGGGCTAAGTGCCCAGAGCCAAATTAATGCAGAAGTCAATATCTGTAAGGCCCCGTGAAAATTTTTGCTCAAAACCCGAGATCTCGTAGTGACAAGTTAGGAATATGGGTTAGAAATTCGTAAAATTTGGACCCTTTGGACTGGTCGGTGCATTAAAAGTTAAGGAAAGTGTTTTTCAGAAGGGCGCATTTCTGCGACCCATTATGTGACCGCATAAGCATATCTGCCGTAGAGTGAGATAGTATGTTGGTTAATTTTGAGGTCAGCTATGCGACCAATTATGCAATCACATAATCAATATGCGGGCCGCATAGTTATCGCATAATCTCCTTGGAATTTTGCGAGTGGCAGTTCTGCGGTGCATTAAGCGAACGCAAAACAGGTATGCGGACCGCATTCTTGTTGCATACCTGGGCAGTTTATTCAGGTTTCGAGGGCCATTTTTGCGGTCCCTTTTGCGGGCCGCATGTCAATTATGCGATCACAGATTTGTGTCGGGGCTCCTAATTTCTAATTTTCTGACCCGACTCCATGTCGATATACTATATGCTACCCTTCATTTTAGGCCTATTTTCTGATACATTTAGAGAGAGAGAGAGGGGGTCCTAGAGGGAGAAGGGGGTTCTTCATCAACATTCTTCCTAAAATCTTGGTTAAACCTTGAAGATTTGTCAAGAAAGGCACCTAGGTCTTCTTCCTGAAAGGTAAGGTTCTATAACCCAAGCTCTTAATTACTAGATATAACTAGGATAGACCATTAGAAGGGTAATCCATGAGGATGGGAGTGGATATCTTGCAGCATGAGTTCTTAAAGTATTTGGTGAGGTTTTTGAGCTAAGGATGGGATGAGGGATGGTAGGATCTTTCACAAATAGTTTTAAAAGCCTAACGCCCACTTAGTATTTGAAAATATGCTCAAATGAGCTAGGACTATGATCACCTCTATAATTTGTGGTTCGATTTGTCATGTTGCTAAGAGATTGACGTTGCTAAGAGTCCCGAAGTATAGTAGGACTTAAGGAAAGCTCAGTCGAGGTATGTAGGCTAAACTTTCTCTATCAGAAGTGAATTCCATATTTTTTTGTAAGTTTAAGTGTGGTTTGTCTACCAAAATGGTATAGCCTGAGTCACATTTTAAATGAAGGTTAGTATACTAATTAGGTGAGAAGAATTCGATCTGTTTAATGCTCCTAGTTGATCTTATGTGTACTAAATGCCTTGATTGAATATGTCTACTTGTTGATAAACTGTAAAGATGTTTGGAAATGAATCGAATGAGAAAATGTGAAACAAATTATGAAATAAGCCTCGACTCAACTCTTACGAACTAACTTCAAAAATAGAATGGCCTAAAGGCCTTGTACCTGAACTATGCCCATAAGTGGTTGTTTTAGATAATGCTTTGCCTTATAAATACATTCAATGTAATGCTAGTCCTTACACATTTCGATGTTGGAATTGTGCATTTGTCATAATGGAAAAAGGAGTAATTCAAGGATAATTGAGGTGATTGCTTTCTTATAACTTCAATGTGTATTTCAATTGTTGGTTGGCATGTTTCCCTTTGGGAAGACTCCTGTGTATTTGATGATTTTATTACTATTGATTTGAAAATATATGATTCTCGGAATATTCGGTACATTGATATTGGTTGGTGATCCTTGGAAATAAAGGAGATGGAAAATGTGAAAAACCAAATGCGGCCTTCGTGCCATAAAAAATGAAACTTGTGAAAGGCCTAAAGGGCCAAAGAAATACTGTTATCGAGAGAGATTGATAACCTTAATAAAAACTATAAAATGTGAAAGGTATTGAGGTAGGCATGGTTGTTTTTATGCTATATTTGTATACTTGTATTTATAGTACAATTATGTGCAATATCAAATCAAATCAAAAATATTTTTGGGAGTATCATTAGCAAAACCGAGGAAGGGTGGGTCATAAGGCTCACACCTAAAACTACACGTGCTGGTGTAGGGATGGGTCATGGTTATTCCCCTTAATTGATGAACTTGGTAACATTTGTAAATTGGTAACGCCAACCCACACGGCATATGTGGGAAGGCAGCCTAGATGATCGGGCCGTGATCGGACACCATGCCGCACACATGGAGGTATTGTGCTGGGAATCAAAAACTGGAAATTGTGATTGTGGTACATGTATCAAAAGGGACGACCTAGCCGATCGGGTCGTGATCGGACTTTGTGCTAACAAAGACGGTGGTATAACTCATATCAGTGATAATGATATCCCAACCAAAAATTATATATATATATTATTTTCGTAAACTAGAAGACTCACATGTTTCAAATTGGATGCTAGTACATTGTTGATTTTGACTTACTGTTTTGTGGTTTCTTTGCTTCTATGGTTATTCTGTTCTGAAAGAGAACTTTTAGCTTTACATACTAGTGTTATTCGACGCGCTAACGTCTCTTTTGCCGGGGGCATTGTATCATTTAATGATACAGGTGGTTCCACAGCAGGCGACAATGGCCAGCGATAGGGGTACTCTCTTCCCAGCAGTCTTGGTGAGCCCCACTTTATCCCGGGGTCATGTCATGCATCTTTTGTTCATTTTCTCATCACGTTTTGAGGTATAGCCGGAGCCTTGTTGCCGGCATTTTCCTATTACTCTTCTATTGTATTTAGAGGCTCCGTGGACTATTTGTGAGTGGTGGTTGATGTTGGGAATCCAGACTAGAAAAGTTGGTACTTGATAAGCACGTTTTTCATTAAATTTATAAACTTGTAATATTTTGTAAACTATGATGAAGTCATTAACGGAAATGAAATGAAAGTTGCTAACGGAAGATTGCCTATTGTTTTGATAAATGGGAGAACATTCCCTCTTTATTCATGAACTAGCTTGGGTAGAATGAAATCTAATAGGTTTGCTCAATCGGGTTTACTCGATTGAGCGTCGGTCGCATTCCATGGTTTTTGGGGCGTGAAAATATCCCTATCGGTCTCATACCCGGCAAGTCTGAAGGAAATACCTCAGAAACTCACGAACAACAGGCATAGAATCAATAAAAGGTACCTCGGCACTAGAATCACGAACATATGCCAAATAGGACAAACACCCCTTCTCGACCATACGTCGAGCCTTCATATATGAGATAACACTACGGGTATATTAATTATCCAATTATCCACATAATTAGGAATTATCTCAAACCACTTAGAATACTGCTTACTTTTAACACACTTTATATAACTTACTATCATGGTCATGTGGTACCATATAAATAAATACATACACTATTATTTCATTAAAATATGCATGTAAAAATACATATATTTTCTCAACTTATAATTTTCCTAATCTCATATAAAGAGTAAAAATTTTGTACGCTTAATTCTTAAAATGGTAAAAAGATAACCTTCTTTTCTTATGAGAAAATAATTTCTATCTTTACAATAAAGAAAATCTCATAAATTTTCTCATATTATGTGTGTAATTGAAAGTAGTAATATTAATAACTATATAAAATCATTTTTAAAATTGTTTTACTAAAAATAAGTTCCACTCAAAATACCATATCAATATATATAACGGTACCAAGGTTGTTAAACTTACCGGGTGTAACAGTTATGTTCGACCTCGCTCAAACAAACACCCATCGGCCCTCGGCCACATCCCAACAAAGAAACAAAATATACACAGGTACAAAAAACAAACCACAGAAAGAGAAGAAGATGCGAAGAACAACTTTGATATTTTTCACATACTTAAAACTGTTTACAATAGGCTCGTGAAGACTCCGGCAAAAAATACACAAAAAAATGAAAGAGAAAACTACTGGTTACCACAATTATGTCCTTCAACATTCTCGACAACTTGGCCCTCAACAACGTCACCACCCTAACCATCAATACCCTCATCACGCCACATTTGCTCTCAGGATATGCGACATCATACCAGGCATTCTCCTCGAGCCAGTCTACACCCTCATCGCCCTCGTCCTCACCGGCCTCAGGCGTAGCGGGATCATACCTACAAGCAAATCGAGCTTCATGAGCCTTAACACAAACATCTTCGAGGGCAGCCTCATAAAGGAATCTCGCCGCATGCAAATCTTGAAAGAAATCTAACTGGGCCTCAGCGTGAATCTACTACTCATATAACTCCCGAGGAACATTAGGAAAATCTGAAGAACGGGAAGAGGGCGGTTGTTCTAGTAATCGGGCCTTCTCGACCTCCAGAGCAGCAACTCAATCGTAGAGGCCAGAAGTCTCTTTCTCCAACTCTCCAATCCTCTCATCAAGCCGCTCTTCTTTAAGCCTTACTGTTGTTAAGTCATCCTCTCGCTTGGAATGGAGATTCCAGATCACCATCTCAAGAGACTCCATCTTCCTCAAAGCCTCCGACCAAGCGGACTCCGCCTTTTCTAGATCCTCTGTCTTCTCGGCGACCTCGCTACTAAGTGTCTCTGCCCTTATTTGACACTCCTCAAGCTGGGCTCGCAGCAAAACCACCTGATCTTGGAGATTGCTGCATTGGGGTTCGACCCCCTTGATGAGCTTGAACTCTTCATCTTTGCTCTTAAACGTCCCCTCCAGGACACTGTACTTCCCCACCATCCGCACTAGATCCTTGTCTCTTGCCTTCAAGTCCTCACTTAGTTGGCGCACATTGACTCTCTCACGAAGCTGACACCAAAGCTCCCGGTACTTCTCAAGGACTATAAAGTACTTGTCCTTCAACTTCACATAGATATCTTTACGCCTCTGCTCCCTACGAACACTCTCAATTTCTAAGATGACTGTCTACAAAACAAACAAAAGAAGTTAGAGTCTGTGAAAGAAAAAACAAAGGAAAACAAATAACAACGAATGTACTTACCCGAAGGGAGATGCCGACAATATTATTCGACAGGTCGCTGTCGTTCATAGTCTTGAAGGTTGTACCCCCATCTTTAGAACTAATAGGGATAAGGGAGGGCATAATCTTCTCGATTTCCACGAGAAGATTACGGTCCATCGGGATCGTAATAGTCCTCGAACCCCGCTCTAACCTCACTTCAAGCTGAGTAAGCCCCTCGTCGATCATCCTCAGCTCATCTACATCCATGTCATAATCGGATCCAATATCCTCCTCAGCAACAACCTTACTTCTATCATCACTCGAATGAGGTACGTCCGCCACAACCCCAGAAGATGATGCCTCTTCGCGTCTTAGAAGAACAGGACCACCACTGCCCACCACGCTTTCAACTGTATCCCTCACAGGTCATACATTCATATCCTCCAAACAAATGGCCTCGAGACTAGCCTCTGGGCTCTCCCCGATATGTACTATGGCCATCTCCTGAAGGACAAAACCGTAGTCTCTTACATCGACAACTGCTGACCACTCTCCCTCGACCTCCATGACCCTCCTCTTACGAGGCATCAAATCTCCATCACCAGGAAAAGGTTCATCATCCTCATCTATAAGAGCATACAAGGGAGAAGCCGAGATCTCTACGGTCAAAGTCTCCACGACTGAAGAAGGGACATATTCAGATGCAGCAATAGGAAGGATCGGGACAAAAGCAGAATCAGCCGTAATTGAATAAGAGGCGGGAGTCGAGGGCGTGGGAGCTCTCAACCTCCTCGAAGATCCTCTGGACAAAGCTAAGAAAACACAAGGAAAGGGAAAGGTCAACAAAGGTAAAAACAAAAAGAACTAAGACACCGGTAATAAAAGGAACAAACCAGTCAATGGGAGAGCGGGCCCAAACTTCATGAAGCCCTTTACGAATCCCTATGATGTGAAGGAGGAGCCGATTGACCCAGTCATAAATGTCAGCGACCGAAGGAGGAGGCGAGGTCTTGGTTGCATGATAAGACGACAAGAGGTCAAAGTCCATGACCAAGCACAAGAGAAAAATCATATACCTACAAACAAGGAAATTAGGTACTTACGAGCATAATTCCAAGTCTTAGGAAAACCATCGACATTGGCCACCATGTCCTCGGTTCTGACAAAAAAGAAGTTGAACAAGAATTGGTGGTTAACTTTGTCGTCCATTTTCACCACCAAGCATTTGACCCCTCGGTGGTGAAAATTCAACATTGTTCCGCTATAAAAGCTAGGGGCAAACATATGTATTAAGTACCAAAGTTTCAACTCGATCCAAGCTAGCTTGGCAAATTTGGTAAGAATCTTTATAAGTTTATAAACGTACGACGTGAGCTGAGCTGGGAAAATGCCGTAATAACGATAGAATTCCTCCTCAAGCGGAAGGAGATGGAGAGAGTAGCCGACTTAGAAGGGGTAGGCGCAAAAGGCGCAATACCCAAGACGGTGGACCAGTACTGTATCCCACCCAGCCGGGCTTATGATTAGCGGTGAGAGCTGAGTCTAGGACTTTTGCTTGTTGCACGATACCACGTGAAAGAATATGAGTCTAATTCAAAATCTCAAGGCTAGTGGAGTATCCAGAAATTATAAACCCTTTTAGAGACTATTCACAATTAATTTGTGCAAATGAATGCTTTAACTAATTACATAATTTTAATGTTTTTACCATATCTTTGTTTGGAATTTTGTTCCATTTCCTAAATGAATTACAGTAACTGTCCACAATGACAAAAAAAATGTTTCTCTTGATATTCTTGTTCATGTATCTACACTGGTTGGTGACTCTATTTTGGTGGATCATGTATATCGATCTTATTTGATTACTATTGGGGGCTTTGCGACCACTGTTGACCTGGTGTTGCTTAGTATTGTAGATTTTGATGTGATTTTGGGTATGGATTGGTTATCTCTGTATCATGCTATTCTTGATTGCATGACATTGGCTATGCCGGGGTTGCCATGGTTTGGACGAAAAGGTTCACCGGGGTATACTTCTAGCAGAGTGGTAACATTTCTAAAGGCTCAACGAATGATTGAGAAGATGTATTTGGAGTACTTAGGCTTTCTGAGAGATGTTAGTGCTGATACCCCTACTGTTGAGTCAGTTCCGGTTGTAAGGGAGAATACAGATTGTTTTCAGCATACCTATCAGGAATGCTACCCGATAGGGATATTGATTTTGGTATTAATATGATGCCGATCACTCAGCCCATATCTATTCCTCCGTATTGCATGGCTCTAGAAGATTTGAAAGAATAGTTGCAAGAGTTGTCAGATAAGGGGTTCATCAGTCCTAGTGTATCACCGTGGGGTGCGCTATTATTGTTCGTGAAGAAAAATAATGGTTCCATGAGAATGTGTATTGACTACATGCAATTGAAAAAGGTTACCATCAAGAACAAGTATCTATTACCTCGCATTGATGATTTATTTGACCAGCTCAAGGTGCTAGGATGTTCTCGAAGATTGATTTGAGATCAGGATATCACCAGTTGAAGATCAAGGCCTCATACATTCCTAAGATGTCTTTCAGGACTCGCTATGGTCACTATGAGTTTTTGGTGAGGTTTTTTGGGCTGACTAATGCCCCAGTAGCCTTCATGCATTTGATGAATAATGTGTTGCAAAGGTATTTAGGTTCTTTTTTAATTGTGTTCATTGGTGATATCTTGGTGTATTCTCGTAATGCTGAGGAACACGAGCAACATTTAAAGACTATGCTTCAGATTTTGATGGAGAAGAAGATATATGATATGCTCTACAAGTGAGATTTTTGGCTAGTCTCGGTGACGTTCTTGGCTCACGTGGTATCTAATGATGGGATCAAGGTGGATCCAAAGAAGATTGAAGCAGTTTAGAGTTGGCCCAATCCTTCTACCGCTACTCAGATCTGGAGTTTCTTAGACTTGGCTGGGTATTATCGCTACTTTGTAGAGGGGTTTTCATCTATTGCAACCCCATTGACTTAGTTGATTCAGAAGGGCGCTCCATTCAAATGGTCATATGAGTGTGAGGAGAGCTTTTAAAAGCTCAAGACGACATTAACTATGGCTCTAGTGTTGGTTTTTCCTTCAGGATCGAGATTATACATGGTCTATTATGATATTTTAAGGGTTGGTCTTGAGTGTGTATTGAGGCTTCAGTGTCACGTCTGTGTTCCAAAAGTGGATAGTTTGAGGGAGTTGTTCCTTAAGGAGACTCATAGTTCAAAGTATTTTATTCACCCAGGTGCTACGAAGATGTATCGCAATTTGACATAAGGTTATTGGTGGAGAAGGATGAAGAAGGACATAGTTGACCATGTTGCACGGTGTTTGAACTGTCAGCAGGCCAAGTATGAGCATCAAAGACCGAGTGGTTTTCTTCAGGTTAGATATACCAAAGTGGAAGTGAGAGCATATCACTATGGATTTTGTGGTTGGGTTGCCATGGACCTTGAGAAGATTTCATGATGTGTGGGTTATTATGGATAGATTGGCCAAGTCTGCATATTTCAACTCGGTCATGACTTCCTATACTTTTGAGCAGTTAGCTCAGATTTATCTTAGAGAGATTATTCACTACATGGTATGACCGTATCTATCATCTAGAATCAAGGAACTCAGTTTACATCATATTTTTGGAGAGCAGTACAACGTGAGTTAGGCATGCAGGTTGAGTTGAGTACGATATTTCATCCTCAGACGGATGGGCTGTCTGAGCATACTATTTAGATATTGGAGGACATGTTGAGACCTTACGTCATTGATTTCGGAGGCCACTAAGACTAGTTTCTACCATTATCAATTCGCCTACAATAACACCTACCAGTCGAGTATCCATATGGCCCCATATGAGGCCTTATATAGGAGACGATGTCGTTCTCAGATTGGTTGGTTTGAGCTTGGGGAGGTTTGTAGGTTGTTGATCAAAGAGTTGATCTAGATTTGACTTTTGAGTAAACGACCTCAAATTTGTGTTTTGATGGTTCCATTAGGTTCGTGTGGTGATTTTGGACTTATGCGAATGTTCGAAATTAAATTACAAAGTTCTAAGGATGTTTTGGCACTATCTGCCAGAAGTTGGCAATTTAAAAGTTTAGAAAGTTCATAGGTTCGACCGGGGTTGACTTTAGTGATATCAGAGTTGGATTCTTATTTTGGAACATGTAATAGGACTGTTATATCATTTGAAACTTGTGCACAAAGTTTAGCTAGAATCAAGATTGGTTAGGCTTGAATCAGACATTTGGTTTCAAATTGAAAGTTGTTGAACTTAAGAGATTAATTTGATCGTCGATTCTTGGTTTTGAAGTTATACATAGTGTTTTGAGAATTTGGACAAGTTTGAATAAGGTTTGGGACTTCTTGGCATGTTTGGAGGGGGTCTTGGGGGCCTTGGGAGTTTTTTGGATTGATTTCGGGATAGAATGGTGTGGTATGACATTTCTGGTTTTTAGCTGACTTCTGGTGCACCGCACCTCTGTCCATGTGGGTCGCACCTGCGGAGCCGCATGTGCAAGATTTTGTCCGAATAAGCGAAAATAGGAAAATGACAGGTAGATCGCATATGCGATGAAGATGCACATATGCACGGTTCACAGGTGCGAGGGAAGTGGTAGAACTGCATCCACTAATGTGATTGGGAAGGCCGAACTTAGCCTTAAGCTCTTCCAATTCCTTTACCGTCATCACTGACCGAAAGGATCCAGGATCAACATCAGGTGATATGGTAAAATCGGATCTGGAATCAGGGTTGTGTGGAATTATCTCCTCCACTGGCGGAAAGGTTCCATCCTCAACAGTGGCAGGAACACTCCTAATGGGAGGGAAACACCACTGCCAAGGGTCCACATGATTTCACTCGCCAGACTCAGAAGGCATGTTAGACATAGTTTGATATAGGAAAGAGAGGTATCAAACAAGGAAGAGCTGAGAACAATATAAATCCCTGGAACAGAGAAGAGAAGTTCGAAGCAAGAAGAAAGCAAGAGAAAAATAAGGGATTTAGAAACAACAAAAACTTAAACCTCAAAATCACATCCAAATACCTCTATTTATAAAGGTCTTGGCACCAGAACAGAAAACGACTCATCATTACTGGCCCAGGAACTGAAGCGGCGGGTTCAATCAGAGGTTATATGCAAAATAATGTAATAAATCGGGAATATGCTCCATAATGACACATGATGTCATGACATCATCCTAACTCGTGGATAGCATAGTTCCAGCAAATTTCTCGGGAAAATCGAAGCGTTTGAAATGTGTGACCCACGTAAAGCCATGCTTCCAATTCGCCGTAACCATTACGACCTGCATAGCTCGCTCGATTGTATCGACCACAAAGAACAAGATCCGCTCAACAAATCTAAATGAAGTCGGCCTCAATAAGCGGAGGGACTAACTATATGGGTCAAAATCTATATTTAGAATATTTAAGCCAAGATAGTACTAGGGGAAGAGTTTCTAAGTCATCGTTTGTCGAGATGGCCCAAGAAGCAACGAAGTATGTGGTCGAAGAGTCAACAAGGGACGGAGTCGAGGAGTCAACAAGGGTCGAGGCCGGGGTCGAGTACCTTTGACGGAGTAATAACGGCTAGTTTCTAGATAGGATATTACGAAGAATATTCTAGTGGATATTATTTACACTTGTACTATTAGGATTTTTAGGAGCATGTTCCCTATAAATAGAAAAAGACACTATGATAAGGGACATGTGATATTCATTGGTAAGAAACACACTTTGACTAGAGAAAGAGGATCAGATCTCATTTGCTAAGATACAAACATCACCTTTTCACTGAGATTCTTGTCTATAATTTTTCACAAAATTCGAGAATAACTCAAATATTCAAGGGGTTGTCTATAATCATTTTCAGAAAGAACATCCACTTATTCCATCTTTTCTTAGATGACTCATTCATTCTTTTTAATTAAATTTCATTTATTGCTATTCATTGATATTGAATGCTACATTATTGCCTCTGATTTCTAGATTATTTATTGTATATCAACGTCACTGTCCGACCAGATTTACATAGTATTTGTTGATTCTTTAAGAACTCCATCTAAGATTAACCCTTACTTGTATAAATTTAATTATTTGAACAAAGATCTATATTTTTTGGTCAAACAGATACATATAAAGAAAATGAAGAAGAAGATGGATCATATCTATACATACAACATATAGCCGACCACCATTGAAGATATATAAAATATACATTCATTAAAGAAGAAAAAGATGACCGAGATCTATGTTTTTCTCTCTCGCATACAAAAAATACAGCGAAGATACATACAAAAGAAGAAGAAAAAAATGACCCAAACATATACAAATATATACAACATATAGTCAACTCCCAAAGACACCTATCTTCTTCGACTCATCGTCACTAGCAAAATTAGCACAAACGAAGCTTTGGGGTTTGTTTTCTAATCTAACTTTTAGGTGTAAGTTCGTTGGGCGATTAAAAATCTGAAATTTGTGATCTTGTTCACATTAAAACTGAATACATCTGAAAATCAAAGATTGGTATGAGAGAAGTGATCACGCCCAACTCTAGTCCTAAAAAGGACAAGCGGTCTCTGCAAATATAATCTGGTCTAAGAGTCCGGAGTCGAATCCCACAAAGAACTAAGCTTTAGCTACAACTATTCACCATCAATAAGAAGACAAGCTCGAACAATTCCTAAGTTGTAAATATAAAGATTCTTATGTCTAGCTAATTAACTAACAAATTAAAGTAGTAATTAACAATTAAAGATACTAAGGATTGGAAAACAGTTTAAGGAGGTCTAGAGTTATGATTTTCCCAATTGTTGGAATTCTTCCCGCTACGTCTTCTATAATTTCACGTAATTATTCTCTACAGATTGTGACTACTTCGGGCGTCGTAGTTCTCTCTCGAGCAACTACCACAATTTACTAGATATATTCTCGCGAGCTACGCTAGCTAGCACTAATTTACTGCTCACTACGATTGCACCAAGATTTCGTTATCTCTTATCCCGCCTTTAAACCCGCCGTACTAATCTCTCATATCTGTTAGGAGTGACGTTATTCAACAACCACCTAAATATATACTCTTTTTCAAGCAATACATAATAAATAGGTACCGTTAGTTGAGAGCTCTTCAATTAACTAAACTAAGTACATAGTTGAACAAATAGAAAAATTCAAAGACTCAATTATATCAAAATGTATCAAGTTCATCCTACAAAAGAATTCATCAAAACCCTAGATAACAAATTATCTATTCATAATAGTATGCAGAACTACAATACTATAATTCATAAATAATCATGGAAATAGGAAGAAGAGAGTGAAAAACTCGTAGAAGAATTCTCTGTCTTGCTCCTTGTGTGTTCTTTCCTACTTCAGTCGATTCTCCCCTCCTAAAATGAGTTATAGGACTATTTATATGTGATAGTGGTTGCATAGGGCGAAATAATACAAGCCCATTTTAGAACAGCCTTCTTAGGTTAGCTCGTTCATTCTCTCGTGCGCAAGCGAGAGTGAATTAGCGAAGTTCTTCTCTTTTTCTTTTCCTCTTAGGTTTCTTGTGCACTTCCATGTCTTTTTTCCATAATACACTATTTTTTCAACCTTTCCTCAGCGTACGCGAGATGAATGAGCAAAGTTCTTCTCTTTTTCTTTTCCTCCTAGGTCTCTCGTTCTGTAATGACCTGGTCGGTCGTTTTGAGAATTTAAGCTTCATTTAGTAGCATAAGGTCTTGAGAAGCTTCGTATTATGTTTATCTATTTACGTGCATGGTTGAATTCAATTACCGAATGATTCATAGTTGAATTGGGAGAAGGAATCTAATTTTGGAAGCTTAAGTTGTGAGAATTTGATCGGGATTTGACTTTTGAGAAAAAGGCCCCGGAATGGGTTTTGGGTGATCTCAAAAGATTTGTATGGTGATTTTGGAATTAGGCCGCATCTGGATTTGGATTTGGAGGCCCATAGAGTAAGTTGAGGCAAAACGGCGAAAGTTGGAAAAGTTGAAGTTTGGAAAATGGAGAAGACCCATAGTTTACTTTTGCGATATTGGAGATGGGATGCAATTCCGAGAGTTGGAACAAATCCGTCTTGTCATTTGGGACTGGTCTGCAAAATTTGGCATCATTCCGGGTTGATTTGATTGGTTTCGGCACAAGTTTTTGAAGTTGGAAGAATTGTAAGTTCATAGTCCGATTCATGGCGCGATTTGCATTTCTGGCATTGTTTGATGTGATTTGAGCCCTCAAGTGAGTCCGTGTTAGGTTATATGACTTGTTTGTGTGTTTAGACGGGGCCTCGGGTGTGTTCCGGGTGGGGGCTACGAGTCATTTTTCCATTGTTGGAACTGCTGTTTTCTGCTTCTGGTGTTCTCCTTCGCGATCGCGAACAACCTTTCACGTTCGTGATGTGTTGTTGCTGACTACCTCGAATCCTTCTTCGTGTTCGCGAAGCCCTGCATTTTTCCCTCTTCGTGTTCACGTCCTTCCCTACGCGTTCACGTAGGTTCCTATCTCTTCTTCTCTGCGTTCGCGAGCTCATTATCGCGTTCGCGATGAGAAACCTGGGTTGCCTGCATTTTTTTTCTTCGCGAACACGATCCTTCCTCCGCGTTCGTGATGCACAAATGCCTGGGCAGACAGAATATATTTTAAAATCGAGGGTTAGACCATTTTATTCATATCTTGACTAGTGGAACTCGGTTTTGAGCGATTCTTTGAGGGGTTTTCACACAAATCGATTGGGTAAGTGTTCTTCACCTAGAATTTAATATATTCCATGATTTTATCTTTGTTTTTATCATTTAAATTGTGTTTTGGGTTGAGGAAATTGTGAGTTTTTGAAGAAAGTTTCTAAAATAAAAAATCATGATTTGAGCGACCAAATGGTATCGGAATTTGATAGATTTTGTATGGTTGAACTCGTAGCAGAATGGGTATTCCATTTTTGTAAAATTTGCCGGGGTTCCGAGGTGTGGGCCCGGGGGTCGACTTTTGGACCGATTTTTGAATTTTTGTTAAAGATTGAGACTTTATGATCCGGAATAGTTTCTTATGTGTTTTATTTGTGCTTTGAAGTTATTTTGGTTGGATTTGAGCCGTCCGAAGGACTTTTCACCCGAGAAGTGTATTTTAGAGTATCGGTTTGTCGTCTTTGAGGTAAGTATCTTTCCTAACCTTGTGTGGGGAAATTCCCCTTAGGATTTGAGTCCTCTATATTGATTGTAGTTCGTGTACGCGAAGTGATGAGTGTGTACTTGGACTTATTTGTGGGAAATTAGCCTTTTAGGGTTCTTAGTTCCTTATATTCACTATGTATGAAGTTATTCTTGATATGACTGAGTTCATGCTTATTAGTTTCGCCTCTACATGCTTAATTGGAATTAATTGCTTCATGATTCACTCTTATTGCCTAATTGACATCCTATTTGATTTAACTGAAGAATTTCGTCTCTCCTATTGTCATGTTATCTTTTCATAACTGCATGTGTTATTTGAGATTTATTAACATCCTTCCTATAATTGTTTAGTCTTAAGTGAAGCTAAGCTCATCTTTCCTTAATTGAATTGTCGGATATCCTCGTGTTTGTTCAACCTTAAAAAGGAGTTTAGATAACCCACGTCTTGTTGACTTGCTTTTATTTGGGACTACTTGAATCGTGTTGATTTCCTTGTTGTTGACTTGTATATTGTGGGATCGTTGCTACATGTTTGTTTTTCCCGTTGTTGAACCGTTCCCTTTATGTCAGCATTCTTTTCTGTGGTTATTCCTTGTGAGCTGGTTCTACCGTTTCCTTGTGATTTACAGTCCTTGAGTTGATTTACTTGTCTTAACTTGTATTATTGTCAGTGTTGTTGTTATATGTATTGTGGTGATATACGAGCTTTCCCTTGTGCTGTAACTATTATTTCTGTTGGTTGCGTTGCGTATTTACTTTGGGACTACGGAACGGTATTCCGGGAGATCCCCTACATGTTTACTTTGGGACTACGGATCGGTATTCCGAGAGATCCCCCTGCGCATTTATAATTGGGACTACGGGACGATATCTCGGGAGATCCCCCTGTACTGGATATTTACTTTGGGACTACGGAACAGTATTTCGGGAGATCCCCCTGCATGTTTACTTTGGAACTACGGATCGATATTCTAGGAGATCCCCCTGCACATTTATAATTGGGACTACGGGACGATATCCCGGGAGATCCCTCTGTACTGGATATTTACTTTGGGACTACGGATCGGTATTCCGAGAGATTCCACTACATATTTATGATTTGGACTACGGGACGATATCCCGGGAGATCCTCTACATATTTACGTTTGGGACTACGGAGCGGTATTCTGGGAGATCCCCTGTTAAAAATCATTGTATTTTGAGCTATTGTTTTCATTGATCCTATCCTTGTGTAAACATTATATGTGCTGTCTGCTTTATTCTTTATACTTACTAGCTAGTATAAACTATGTTAGGACACTTGCACAAGCATACATGTGGCTAAACACCCTAATCAGATAGGAGGCTTATTGGTATTGTTGAGTATAGACGAACACCTTTGTTTATTGGCCTTCCATGTGAGAGTGGGTCCATTTGGCACATGAGTTGTTAGTATAATTATGAGGTGTGATGAGGGCACAGAATGCCAAGTTTTAAGGTTCCAGTACTGAGACCCGTATTGTATGAATATGAGACGAGGTGTCTCAGGGTGACTTATATTCGAAGGTTATCTATTTGAAAAGATTATATTCGAAGGTACTTATTTTGAATTAATTATTTTAAAATGTCACAGGATGACTTATATTCGATGAATATTTGTTTGAAAAGGATTATATTCGAAAAGTATCTATTTTGGAAGAACTATTTTTGAAAAGAACATTTATTTGAAGGAAGTATATTTCGAAACATTTTTTTATCACTTGAAAGGTTTGACCATTTGATTGACGTTTTCTGGTTAAGACTTAAGATGAAAACTATTGGAGTTGTTGAGTTATGACTTGTCTTTACTGTATTTGTGATTTCAGATTTGGGTTATACTCCCATTTACCTTTTCGTGTTTTCCTTATGGTGTTCCGCTGAGTTCTTGCTGTTTTTTTTCCTTATTTCAATTACTGTATTGTTAGCCGTATCGCATAGTCTCTATATAAATATCATGTTCTGTTGTTCCTATAATTATACTTGTTCTGTTTATTAGACCAGTAGGTGTCTTGACTGTTCCTCGTCACTATTCCACCGAGGTTAGTCTTGATACTTACTGGGCACCGATGTGGTGTGCTCATACTACACTTCTGTACATTTTGTTTTGTGCAGATCCAGGTTTTGTTCGTTAGTAGTTGTGTGGGCCGTTGTTGTGGAGACCGAGATAAACCTGTTGCTGCATACGCAGGTTTCAGAGTCACTTTCCTATTTTGTATTCACACTGTTGTACTTATTTCCATACAGTTGTGTTTAGAAGTTGTAGCGAAACTCTGTAGAGCTTATGACTTGTACCGCCAGTTTTGGGAAAATGTAAATTTCATAAAGATTTCTATGTTGAAATTGTTAGACTTTCTTTATTGTGGTTAATATTCAGTAAATATTAGGCTTACCTAGTACCTAAGACTAGGTGCCATCATGAAACCCAACGGAGGAGAAATTGGGTCGTGACACGTTCACTTCCATGCCTTTTTGCCATAATCCGCTATTTTTTCAAGCTTTCCTCAGCTATCTCGTTCACTCTCTCGTGTGCTCGCGAGAGTAAACGATCAAAGTTCTTCTTTTGCCTTTTGGTACCGAATCAACTTCTTTTGCTTACCTTTTATCCAACTTTCTCCTACACATAAGAATGCACGTAATGAGCATAATTCACTACAAAAATTCATGTAACCTCCACATTCACACAAGTTATGAGATGAAAGTACACCCAAAAATATGTATTTTTCACCGTTTATCAACACCCTACACTTAAACTCTTGCTCATCCTCGAGCATCTTTCAAAATTAAGTACACTAGCAAGAAACACATTTCAACAAAAATTACTCAAATATCACACCAGTGACAATGGTTTATACCAACACTTAGAACTCAATATAAGAACTATTAACATCTTTCTTCAAAATTCTACCCATGCCAAGACTATTTAAAATATTTGTGCGACTTCTTTTAACATCATAACCTCAAATGATGACTCCAATACATTCCCTACTATGACTCATTTCTTTTTGTCAACTCAAAATTCTCGGACTTCACTAATCCTTTGTAAATCATGTGCTCTCACCACAAATCAAAGAGAGAAATTAGTCCACGCACTCGAATATGCATTCAAGTATGATTTAAGGACTTACAAATCGAAAGAATTCACTCACACTCACAAAGAAATTCATGTGCATCCCGAGGTCATACCATAGGCTTGTCCGTAGTGTATGTGTCTACTAATCTAAGCTTGCGAAGTCTAGGATCAATTAGGTCTTTATGGGTTGTAATGTAGGCTAAGGGGTATGGGTATAATGACTAACCCTCTTAAGCACTTCAATATACTACACTTAACATTCGAATACACATTCTTTGTGACTTAGGTTGCTCAACTAATAATTTTTCAAAATATACGTGTACCTTTTGGCCTTTCTGTGGTTCCACTTAAAAGCTGGCCCAACTCTCACCTTACTCTTCTAGTGACTTAAGTGCTTTTGGAGGTAAAGGTTCAAAAATATCTAATTAAGAATAACAAGAGAATTCACTTGTAATGTGGGTGCCAAAGAAAAGGTTTATAGGCTCAAATAGGCTATCTAATGATAATTTTATGGTGGCATACTAGCTCAATGGACCATCAAAGAACGCCTACATCATCTCCTAGACTAACAAACCTTACTTATTTCGCTTCGACTAACACACGGGGCAAGTTCTAGACTAATACAAGATAGCACAGAATGTAATCAAGCCTCACATCACACAATGCACATGATTCAACCCGGAAGGTTCAGGCCCGACACTCAAGTTAAACAACTAAGCATAGTCATCATATTAACTCATCACATGGAAGTAACCACAGAAGTCAAAAGATGAGCCTATGTGTCAAAATAAAGCCACATATATTCTCAAGGCATGTGGCACATAGAACACGAAGAAGATTGATGGGTTTTTCAATATCTTTGCCTTATGTTTGATGATCTAACAAACTTACTGTCAAGATCCAGATAGGGAACCTGACACACTTGAGCTATATTGCAAATCAACGGATTTCAGCTAAATGTGAACTGCTATAGCTTTAAGAGATAGAAAACCAAACAAGGACCTGATACCCTTGTGGTTCCCTCACATCAGTACGAAGTCAATTGGACACAGCTGGAAGCGACGTGACTGCCTACACTATTTCTGCCTGCACTGTACTGTTTCCAGCGGTCACTTGTCCTTTGACCAAATAAAGTGCTTACATCATTCAAGTGATGTCATCAAGGTGTATTAATAAGGAGATTATATCAAAACATCACTTGAACACTTGAGTATTCACTTCAAGCATTCAAGCTTTCTGGAAACAGTGAACTCAATTCTCAAGAGCTTGAAGAACAAAGTTAAACGCTACTACGGACCAGCTCCTAAATCTAGTATTTTGTTATCCTTAGTTGAGTTGTAACTTTGTGATTGTTCTTATTGTAATTCCTAAATTTCTTAGCTAGAAGCATTGCTTAGGAACCCCTTTGTAAAACCGTAAACTTTCTGAGTTCGTGTTGTGACTAGAGTTAGTCATAAGTTAAAGTCTTTATAACTAGTGAGTGACAAAGTGGCTTGTGATAAATGTATCACAAGTTAGTTGAGTTAAAGTCTTTGTAACTAGTGAGTGACAAAGTGGCTTGTGATAAGTGTATCACAAGTTAGTTGAGTTGAAGTCTTTGTAATAGAGTCATTACAAAGTGGCTTGTAATAGAGTGTTTACAAGTTAGTGAAGTTGAAAGCCTGCAAGTGTAGGTCGTGATTTTTGTCACCTTGAGTGGGATTTTTCCACGTAAAAATCTCGTGTCTCATTTACTTACTGTTTCATTAGTATTCTCTGTGTAAACTCATAGAAGACCAAGTACTCTATAGTTTGGTGGACTCATATAAACTAACAAAGATAATAAATTCAAATGCTACATCTCTAAGTCCTAGCATAAAACATGTCAAAAAGTACATATACTCAAGTTTTTCTCATTCCATTATTGTTTCTAAAAATAAAAGGAAAATCTTTTTGTATTTTTTTCTTTGGACTTTACTCCCTCAAGAAAACAGTCTAAGAAATCTATCATCGAAAAAAGTCCAAAATTTTTGGAAATTCTACCTACAAGAAAAAACTACTACTCGGTTCAAAAGTCATCTGTTGGAAAAGAACCATAACCATAAGAAAACCAAGGAAAATTATTTCTACCTAAATTTTTTTCTCGATTTTCAATTCTTTTTCTAAATAAACTAGCAAATTAAAAGAGCACAGAGTCATCCAGATAATCTCCCCACACCACATTTAAAATTATACAATATCCCCAATACACATCATAATAACAAAAGGGTGCAATAAACTCCTTGGTAGACCAAAGGCCGAAGCATTAGCAAGTTATGTGATACTCCAGACTTCTCCTAGGCATTAGTCCTTTATGCAGGCACCCCACACTTAGTTCCAGCCATCTTTCTTTCTTTTGCTTCCTTCCAATGGATTTACTTCTCATTCTCCTAGAAAATCAAAACCTATACTAAAAAATTGACATAACAAAAATAATTTTAAAAATAAAAATAAAAAAATCAAAGAAAGCAGTAAAGTTGGGTTGTCTCCCAACAAGCATCTGATTTAATGTCGCGTCACGATGTGAATCACTTTTTGTCTCTACCTTGAGCTTATGAATTGAATTCCCAATTTGGCATCAAGTTTTTGGCTATGCTCCATGGGTGGTGGAACAAATCTAACTGGCCCAAACAACCAACGTAGTGTTCTGCACTTCTTGGCCTTTACATGAGGTGTGTAATCCTGATTTTCTGGCAAGAATTTTTTTAGAAGTAGGCACTTTGTTCCTCATTCCTTAACTCCTCGATTGGCTCGGATGACACTATTCACATATCATCATCTACACACAATGTGGAAAAGTGCTTGAAGTGAGGACAAATGCACTCAAACTGTAAATTTACAAGCTTATTCACATCCTCTTCATGACACAAACTAGATTCAACTAAAATTGCATCTTCAATATTTTATGTTGACTCTAGTACTGCTACTTTCACATGGGCATCCTCAAATTCTAGTTGGATAGATTATTGGTGTTCTACTCTGACCTCCTCCATTAGCACCTCAGTGTCTGCATCTAGTTCACTTTCTTCTTGGCTACTATCCACAATATTGGTCTGTTGAATATTAAAAGTTTCATCCAATTGGCTCACTTGAGCTTTTAAGTTGCGAATAGTTGCCTCTTGCCTTTCTATCTGCAACTGTATTTCATCATTTTGTTCAACAAGGCACTTTAACATATCCTTGATCTCTTTCAGGTTATCATCACTAGGTTTTTTGTTCCTATTAACTTCACAAGAAAAAGTAGAACCATCATAGTAAGGAGTTGGGGGAGGATAAGAAATATAAGCACAACCATGAAGTGACTATCTTGACCACCACACACATCACACACATTCCAAAATTAAGATTGAGTTGGTACACATAACTCGCTCTTAAAAATATTTTGAAAATTTTGCCACGGGTGGTTTCCTTCACAATATGTGTAAGGATCAAAAGTAAAATTACCAATACCTAAACTCCCAAAATTACAAGATGTCATATTTCTCAAATCAACAAGTAAAATAAAATAAAATTAAATATAAACAAAAAAAAGGTTCAAACTTGAAAGCTAGTAATATATACAATTACAACTGCACTGTTAGTTCCCCAGCAACGATGTCAAAAATTGATCACGCCCAACTTGAGTCCTAAAAAGTATAAGCGGTCGCTGCAAATATAATCCGGTCTAAGAGTCCAGAGTCGAATCCCACAGGGAAGTAAGGTTTAGCTACAACTATTCACTATCACTAAGAAGACAAGTTCGAACAATTCCTAAGTTATAAATATAAAGATTCTTATGTCTAACTAATTAACTAATAAATTAAATTAGTAACTAATAATTAAAAATACTAAGGGTTGGAAACAAGATTAAGGAGCTCTAGATTTATGATTTTCCCAATTGTTAGAATTATTCTGGCTACGTATTCTATAATTCCGCCTTATTATTCTCTACCGATTGTGAGTACTTCGGGTGTCGTAGTTCTATCTCGAGTAACTACCTTAATTTACTGGACATATTCTCTCGGACTATGCTAGTTGGCACTATTCACCGCTTACTATGATTGTACCAAGATTTCGTTATACGTAATCCCGCCTTTAAACCCGTCGTATTCATCTCTCATATATGTTAGGAGTGACGTTATTCAACAACTACCTAAATATGTACTCTTTTTCAAGCAATACATAATAAATAGGTACCGTTAATTGATAGCTCTTCAATTAACTAAAATAAGCACATAGTTAAACAAATAGAAAAATTCAAAGACTCAATTATATCAAAACGTATCAAGAATTCATCCTATAAAAGATTCCATCAAAACCCTAGATAACAAATTATCTATTCATAATAGTATGCAGAACTACAATACTAGAATTCATAACTAATGATAGAAATATGAAGAAGAGAGTGAAAAACTCGTAGAAGAATTCTCAGCCTTGCTCCTTGTGTGTTCTTGCCTCCTTCGGTCGATTCTCCCCTCCTAAAGTGAGTTTAAGGACTATTTATATGTGATAGGGTTCACATGGGGCTAAAAAGTACAAGCACACTTCGGAACATCTTTTTTAGGTTAGCTCGTTCACTCCCTTGTGCGCACGCGAGAGTGAACGAGCGAAGTTCTTCTCTTTTTCTTTTCCTCTTAGGTCTCTCGTGCACTTCCATGCCTTATTGCCATAATCCACTATTTTTTTTTTCAAGCTTTCCTCAGCTATCTCGTTCACTCTCTCGTGTGCACGCGAGAGTGAACGAGCGAAGTTCTTCTTTTGTCTTTTGGTCCCGAGTCAACTTCTTTTGCTCACCTTTCGTCCAACTTGCTCCTACACATAAGAATGCACGTAATGAGTATAATTTACTACAAAAACTCATATAACCTTCCACATTCACACAACTTATGAGATAAAAGTACACAAAAAAAAATGTATTTTTCATCGTTTATCAAGAACCAAAGGCCTTATTTGTTGAGAGACCATATGAGAATCTAATGAACGGGAGCACCGCGAAAGTGATATGAGTTTTGTGTACACGGACCACTTGTAAAACTTTATGAAATCTGACTTTTTGATGAGAAAGGCTTCAACGTTTGATTTGAATTTTGGAACTGAAATTTCTTGAAGGCTTGAGTTCTAATTCGAATTGGTGGTTTAAATTATTAATGATATTGGTTTTAAGAACCTTTTCTAGGATTCTTAATTTAATTGGGGTACTTCTGATTGAGAAATGATTATCGAACAAAACTTTCTTTGGTAATAGGGTATTTGCCGTAAAATTCAAAGTGTAATTACGAGTTACTTTTAAAGTGTATTTATTTATTTATTGTAAAAATAATATATAAGGGCAAGTGCACAGATAGTCATTTTTAGGGATGCTATTTAAATATTAGTCAGTACTTATTTTGTCCTTAAATTTTAAACTAAAAATTTTAATTTCTAAAAATACATGATATTTTTCCTGAAAAGTTAAACTGAAAAACTGAAATTCAGAATGCAATGGCTAATTCTTAAATAAAGGCTGGTGTCATTTCTACTTAGTTATACAATATATATAAAGGGTTTTTTTCACATACCTATACACTATTGGAAACTTTATTACCCTCCCTAATCAAGTTTCAATTTAATTACCTCATATATACAAATTTACCAATAATATACACTTTAGAAATTAAATGAGTATCACTTTATATTAGGAATCAATTATTTCTCACCCTTATTCTCTCTCCCTCATGCGCTATCTCCCTGCATCTCTCTCTCTCTCTCTCTCTCGCTCTCTCTCTCTTTCTCTCTCTACGTCTCTCTCTATCTTTCAATCCCTAATTTCAGTAATGTAGAGATTCCACCATTGACAACCATTAAAAAGCTTTGAAGCTTTGAATTCGAATTTGGGTTTTCAAAAAATATTATTTGTTTGAATTGGTTGTTGTTGCAAACAATTGAAAATTCTCTCTACGTCTCTCTCTACCTCTCAATCCCTAATTCCAGTAATGTAAAGCCAAGGAAAAGAGAGCAGTAATTCCACCATTGACAGCCATTAAAAAGCTTTGAATCTTTGAATTCGAATTTGGGTTTTCAAAAAACTTATTGATTGGATTGGGTGTTGTTACAAACAATTGAGAATATGGTTTGGAGTTTATATCTCAATTTTGAGAGTGTTTTGGTGAAGATTAAACTTGATTTTGGCTGAATTTCAGATTGAAACTCGAAGAAGAAGAAGAAGAAAAAGAAGAAGAAGAAGACATGACATACATTATACTTACGAAATTGTAGTAAAATTATATTCTGTTATTTATATATAATTTTTTATTTAAATATTGTATGAAAGTTGAATAATATTGTATAAAAATTGTATGATATTGTAGTTGTATATAACTGGGTAGAAATAATGTATGAAAATTGTAGATAAGTTGTATAATATATAATTAATTATATATATATGTGGATTGTATATATTTTGTAACTAAAATGTGTTTTGGTTGGGTAAATACCAAAACATGAACATTTTTTGTAATAAGGTTTCAAATAGTGTATAGGTAATGTAAAAATCCCTATATAAATTTTCCTATAATTAGTGTCTGTAAAAATCCCTATAGAAGGAGGGTGTATATATATGAACCTCCTGTCGTTCTGGGTGTATTTAAGTTGTTGTATTTTTTAAGGTCAGGTCTAGCCCTTTTCTTACGCTTTTTTGAATACAGCACAATCTAGACGATCGTCTGAGCAACTTTATAAAAAAGAAAAAAAAAGAAAAAAGGAATTTTTACATTCCTATGCCACATAGGAAACCTTTTTACCCTCAATGTTTAAGGTTTGACTTAATTACACTTAGTATACCAAATTACCATTTCTATACCATAATTAATTAAGGATATAATTAATGAGATGTTTTTTACTCCTTAATTAAAGGATTTCCGTTTAATTCCAGTATCTCCACTCATCCCTTACTTTTTACTCATACCCACGTTCTTTTTACCATTTTCTATCTTCTGAAACCACCCAATCTCCCTCTAAAATCACAGAAAATTGAAGAAACCTTCAAACAAATTGGTTCCCCATTTTACTCCAATTGAAGTTCACAATGAAGAACAACAAAGCTTCGAAAAAAAGTCCTAAAAAATCAGCAGTAGCTGATATACCCTCCTTTCATTTGGGTGTTTTATCCCCAAAATCACCCAAAAAGCAAGGCAAATCTCCACATGCAATTGCAGAGACTACACATAGTTTCTCTCCCCGACAAATCAGAGCCGAGATGAGAACCAAACAAAAATACGATGTAGATGTTGGAGAAACTTCTACACCAGTCAAACAAGTCAAACAAAAAGGAAAAGAGAATTCTGTAGACGACGACTTTATAGAAGAGGTCCCTAATCTTCGAACATGAAAGAAAGCAAAGGTGTCTCCTGGTTCGACAAATCTAAAAATGAAGAAACATTCAATAAACACCCTAAAATTGTTCGGAACCAATCATTGGCAAATGTAAACATTTATTAGTTTCGTTTCTAATTGTTTTGTTTGTTTTAGGATGGTAAAATCTGTGTTCTACGTGTTTTAGACAATTATAGATAATTGTCTTAATTTTGAAGATTATTTGTAGTTGTGATGTTCTGCCTTTATAGTTTTAGATATTTTGTAATTTTTGTAGTTATACTGTTAGGTAACTTGTATTATTTGAAGCAGAATTGTAGTTATCTTTCGTTGCTGCCTTTTTGTAGAAAATGCTTTAAATTGTACTCCTATATATTATGTAATCATTTGTAGTTATGTTGTTAAATTTGTGTTTTACGTGTTTGAGACAAGTGTAGATTAATTGTCTCAATTTTGAAGATTATTTGTAGTTGTGATGTTCTGCTTTTATAGTTTTAGATATTTTGTAGTTTTTTGTAGTTATACTGTTAGGTAACTTTTAATATTTGAAGCAGAATTGTAGTTATCTTTTGTTGTTACCTTTTTGTAGAAAATGCTTTAAATTGTAGATATTATGTAATTATTTATAGTTATGTCGTAGATAAAATGTAGATGAATTTATCCTTTTTATGCATTTTATTAATGTGAATTAATTTATTATTTGTGCAGAATGGACAGTTTTTTGTCCCACATAATGTTGATTATGGGGTGCTTAGATTCCACACTTTGTGTGATCCTAGCATTCCTAGCCAGATTAAAGAGCTTCTATCCTCAAATGGTTTGAATCTTTTCAAAAAGACGTATTTTGGATACTTACTGTCTCTTCCCACCATATGCATGCAAAACCAAGCCATTCATCTTCTGATGAAGTATGAATTGACCAAATCCAATGAATCATATTTTTCTGTACAGTTAAAGGGTGAAACATTAAATTTTGGATTGCGTGAGTTTGCATTAATTACTGGTCTAAGATGTGTTACCCAGGTTACTGATTTTGGTTATACTCCCACTTATGTTAGCAAAATAATGAGCAGTTATTTTCCTAACAAATTAAGAGTGGAGAAGTCTTATTTGAAACAGATAGTAACCACTAGATCCTGGGTAAACGATGAGGATGCGGTGAAGTTGTGCATCCTTCATCTTTTAGAATTTTTCATTTGTCTTTTGGACAAAGATCATGTTTCTTTTGTAGATCACTTTAGGTTCTATTTGGTAGAATCTGGGCAGTATGAGTCATACCCATGGGGTATTAAATCTTTCACTCAGATGATGGAATCTGTTGGGCACAGACTAAATCCGTATGTACATTCTTATCTCATACGGGGATGCTCACTAGCATTGCAAGTATGGCTTTATGAGTGTTGCTTTACTGTCAGCACTGATCTAGCTACAAGGTGTTCTAACTCAATACCTCGTATACTAAGATGGTCAGCTACTAAGGGGCAGATTTGGTTAGTTACCTTTGAAGAGAAGATGATAAAGCTTGAGTGGATAAAGATATAGTTTCTTTTATTACGATTATACATTTACCTTCAACATATCTATAAGTATTCTACATTTTCTGCCTTGATCAAACTAATTTATTTTTCCTCATTCAGTTTACCAACATAGTTGAATCTGGAGAAGAGATTGCAGTGCTGATTTTGCCCGACAAAATTGAGTACAAAGTTCAAGAAGGTGAACAAACATCTGAGGTTCCCAATGCTGATCCTCCTATATTAGAACCCAAACAAACAGATGGAGAAGAGGACAAAGAGCCTATTTCTGAGAAGATCAGTAAATTAGAAAAAGGAATTGAGCAGGTAATACATATAAACTACAATATATCTACATTTTATCTGCAATATATCTACATTTCATAAACTGTCTACCAAATATCTACAAATTTGTAAATTCTGATATATATCTTTATATAATTGCATATGTTTTTGCATTGTATGTTAGGACATATTATGAAGTTAACAACTTACTATATTGTAACTTGTAGGTTGATATAAAGCTTGAAGATTTTAGGAAAGCTGTCTTTGTAGAACTCGATAGCCTTCGAGTGTTTATAAATGATTCTGTGCAGTCTGTTTTGCAAATGATAAACATTAGAAATGTGCAAGATGATGCAAAGGTAAGATCTAACTTTTATTTTTATAGCAAAACAATTTAGACAATGAAAAAATATATACAAACTAACATAAAACATTCAGTTTGCTGGCAGTTCAACAAAAAATAATGACCAACAAAAAGACTTGAACAATCAGCATTTTCAGTTCAATATTGGGGAACAAGTGCAGGAAAGCACCAGCAAAACAGGCATCTACAAAATATCTACAATTTATGTCAGTGTATAATTAACATATCTACATTTATCCAAAAAATATCTACAATTTTGCTACACATATGTTACACCTTTCAAGCCACCATTATCCAGTATTATTTACCATTTTTAATTATAAAACAGAACATGTTGAAGGTGCAGTTGGTCAAGAAAATCTTCCAGCACATGGTGATTTATATACACATTTTCAAGTTGCAGCCGATGAAGACAAATCAGGTATCATACTGTCACTCAGAGATATTTTCTTGTTGTTTATAAATTTTAACATTCTTGTTAAATTGATATGAATTGTGTTATAGTTATGGAAGATATCAATGCGCAGCCCCCAATTCACGGAGTGACAGTAGCAGCTCAGTCAGAACAGGTCATTGAGGAACATGACAATGAAGGTGCAGATGTACAGTATATGGATCTAGGTGATTTAGAAGGATCAGGAGTTGAGAAGAATGGGGTCACACTAGATGATTTTGAGTTGCCCGACAACTTATCCCAATTGGTTATGTTTGGCGAGCCCATACAAGATGATGTAACACCTATGCATCCGGGAAGAACAAGGCATCCGGGAAAGCATGCTCGATCACCATTTATCCCTCTATACAGTTCTGGGGGCAGCAGCTCGGCTGGACCTAAAATTTTCTACCTCAAACACCCCTTTACTACTGTTATTGGTGAAAATGTAGATCCGGATGTTTTAGAAATCTTCAACAAGTGGTTATACCCGTCTAGCAACAAAGGTTCAAAGAGGTATGAATGCATAATTTGACACTTTCATTTCAGCATTTATCTTTTACATATCTAATTCAATCTACAATTTTTTTTGTCATTTATTTGTTGTTACCGGAGGAAGGATCTGTTTTCCATAAAGGATAACCAATTTAAGCCTTGGTTAGACCTTAGAGTGGAAAAGGTTGATAAGAAGGAATGGTTCTTTTCGCTGGCTCACCCCGGACAAGTCCTCAATGACTCTGTAAGTATCAAGGAGTCTATTCCCAAGATATGATTTGTAGATATTTTGTCCTTTGTTTTGTAGATATTATATGAAGATGACTTGTAGTATAAAGTGTAGATATGATGTACACATGATTGTAAATGCTATCTTTCTTGTATGTAGTGTAATTAATATTTAGGTTTCATGTTATGTATCATATTTGAAGATTATTTATAGTATAAATTCTATATGTATTTTGTGGACAAAATAATTTTATTGTTGTATTTACTGTTTGTAGTGTAATTGTAGTTATTTTGTAGTTTATGTAGAACATTACAAGATTAATTGTAGTCTAAAATGTAGATATAATGTAGACATGATTGTAGATGTTGTGTTACGTGTTTGCCCAGTAATTGTAGGTAAATTGTAGTTATTTTTAGATTAGGTACTTAAACTGTAGGTAAATTGTACATTAACTGTAGGTAAATTTGTTTAAATTGTAGAGCTGTTTTTAGACATCATTGTAGATATTTTTTGTTTTTGTTTTTGTAGTTATAATATAGGTTTCATGTAGATTATTTGAAGTTGAGTTGTTTATATGCCAACTATTTTTGGGTGCGGCACATTAATGTAATAATGTATTACTTGAGGAAAAGAGGCAAGTACGGCCCCAATAACAAGATCAGGTTTACCACAACGGATTGTGTGTTCAAGACCAGGATAGAACAAATTTATGAAAAGTTTATAAATTCACCTCCACAAGAGAAGTATTCGGTTGTTAAACCCCAAGATGTTGTTGTAGAATATATTTTGGGGTATAGACTACTTGCCAATGTTGCATGGGATGAAGTTGACTATGTCATCATGCCCATCAATATTAAAGAAAAATTCCATTAGGTGTTGGTCATTTTCGACATTGCTGACAACCAACTTTATGCATATGATTCCATGGTCTCTTTACACAACCATCATGTTGTTGAATCATGTGTCGAAAAGTTTTCTATTATTATCCCTTTGTATTTGTCATGCACTGGTTTCTATGGGAAGCATAAGGACATTAACTTCATCAATACAAAGGCATACATCGAGAAACCTGTTACCGACCCTCTTAACATTCAGTGGATGGTTGCAGAGATTCCACAGCAAAAAGAAGGGTCACTATAAAAGATCTATTCTCTCTTTCTATGCATTTAATTCTTTTTTTATTTCTAATTATTTGGTAAATATTTAAAAAAAATTGGGTTTCTGCAGCGATTGTGGTGTATTTGTTGTTGCATTTGCGGAGTATGTTAGCCTTGGAGATTTGTCAATTCCCGCAGAAGACCTTTCTGATATTGACCAACATCGTAGACGCTATGGAGCGCTCCTATGAGACTATGCTACAAAGAAGCAGGAAGATAGGTGAATCGGTGAAAGTTAGGTTACAGGCAAACTAGCAAGGAGGAAGGGTGCACCTGCATTGAATGAGAAAACGAGAGTCCTGAGAAAGAAGAAGTAGTGTCATGTCTATGTAATTTAGTTGATGCTAGTTTGTAGGAGAAGTATAGTACACAACTTTCTGAACATTTCTTTTGTGCTTTTATTGTAGCAGACCTTTTGTTTTGTTAATTTCTATCCAGTTTAGTAGTTCACTTGAAAATAACTTGGTGGTTTTATCTCCAGTTATTTAATATTTACAGCACTTGTTCTTCATTATCTTAAAAGTAGTTATTATGTTGTTAGAATACAAATTATCTACAAAAAAACTTCAAATTATCCACAATCTGGAAACACCGAATGTTGAGATTGTATATAATTTTATAGTTGAATATGTATATAATTTGTAGGAAATACCTCCAGTTGTATTTACTTTCTGTATATAACTGTCAATTCAAGTTACATTAATTTTTTTTTAACTTGTAGTTATATTATAGATAATAAATATTAACTGCTATGTACAGAATGTAAAAAATGGAGGTAGATGATTGACACAATACAGAAAAACGTGTTACCAAACATAGAAACAAATTAAAGTTAACTATATTATGATCTTTCAAAACTTAAATGATTGTCACACCTCCTTTTTCCTACACTCGAAGGTATATAAGGGAGTTTTTCCAATTAAAGTGACATTATTCAAAATGAGATTATTTAATTATTTCAAAATCGTCACCTGGGATAATTTATGGTGTCCCAAGTCACCGGTTAAAATCTCGAATCGAGGAAGTTGACTCTTATTTAATGGTCTACGAACACAGAAATCCGGGTAAGAAATTCTGTTAACCCGAGAGAAGGTGTTAGGCATTTCTGAGTTCCGTGGTTCTAGCACGGTTGCTTAGTGATTTATACTTGGCTAAAATTGCCTAATTACTTATTTTAAAACCTATGTGCATTTACCTTTTACCGCTTTTAATCATTTGATTTGTTTGTAATTAAAGAATTGAGTTACGCGTACGTATACTCTTTTCTTTTGGCGCGTCAAAAAATTATGTCACGCAAACGTGTCCACAATTAATAACGCTTGGTTTATTTATATTAAGAAAGGTTTAGTTGAAGTTGCGCGAACGCATCCCTCGAGTTACTTTTTGGAATTAAAATTGCAATTATGTTACGGGAACGTATACATAATCACAATACTAGTCTAAATCGAGCCTAAAGCAAACTACGATGTTCTTGAATTATTATTATTCCTAAATTAGATAACCACATGGACAAATCAACCAACGATATTCATGACTAATCAACCATCTATTGCGTTAATCTTCTTTTTCTTATTTTGAATTACAAGCAGCAGTAGTTGTGGTATCAATTAGGTAAGTAATTAAGTATGACTATTTTCCATTTCTTTTTCTTGAGATCATACAAATATACATCCCCACATATGAATTACTACAATATAATGAACAAGTACGGATCAACATAGTGCAGATGCTTTTGTACCAAAGTCTCAATGTGAAATTAATTAACAAAGAGGCTTAAAACAAAATATATGAGATGAATTGTTGGTTAAATTAAAATCTTATTCTAACACTTTTTTTCATTTATTGATCTTTCAAAATGGTCTTAACGTGAAAATGGATCATACAGACCCATAATTGGTACTAAAAGCAAAAAGCAAAAAGCAAAAAACAAAAAAGCAAAAAAAAAAAAAAAGCAAAAAAGCGAAAAATACTACTAATATTTTAGCCGCTTTTAATATTTCCGAAAAAAATTCAAAGTTATTTAAAACACATCATAAACCACGCTACATAAAATGCACGTGTGGTTCACGACACATTTTATATAACATTGTTGGAAATTAGAACCGGTCCACATGAAATGTACTCCCGAATTTTAGTAGCCATGATAATTATATAATTAACGTGCCTAAAGCAAACTAAAAACATTATTTACTCTATATTACTTATATACACATATCAAGAACAACAGTAAATTAAAGAGTGATTAAATCACAAAACAAGGCTGCAAAATATACTTTTTATTCTCGAGCCAATTTTGTACTACAGCTCTGTGAAAATTGCCCCTTGTAAAATGAATTATACACTTCCTTCAAAGATGATTTATTTACCACAATGGACAAAGGATTAAAACTAGAAAAAAAGATAATTCACTAACAGTAGTACTTACTATTACTCAACCAAAAAGAAGAACTCATTTCCTAACTTAACACAAATAGTTAAATCCATTCAACGAGGAAGCCTTATAGTGTAAAAATTATTGACTAGTGCTAAAACTGTACGAAAATGAATGGCAGTCATGAGATAGTCCCTTGCATATTTGTTCAACCTATTTCGTCCACTCCTAAAAGCTACCATACACACAAAATAAAAGATGAAACACCCATATCATGCGAATTACATGAACAAAACCAATACAGAGAAGCAAAATATAATCAAGATCTTTCACCAAACAAGTAAAATGAATATGAGATAAAATAAACACAAGGAAGAGAACCTGTAGTATTGCAAAGCAAAGTACTTATTTGATATGATAATAACAATCCTCCTCCAACCCATACAACAAATCATTAGAACTATAACAAACTTCGTCGATCTCATCGACGGAACCTCAGACGACGACCACCTCAACGACGACTTGGATTTTTCAAAGACCTTGGGGTTGTTTCGTGGCGTTAAAGGGTGGTTTAGGAGCTAGCTTCATGTTTAAGCAGCAATGGACGAGAGATGGGAGACGACGACAGTGCGGACGAAGCTGGTGAGAGATCTGGCGGGTATGTGGCTGAAGCAGTGACGTTTCACATGGGTTTTTCGACTGTGATTACACGCTGGAATTTCATTGTATTTTAGTTGGGTTTTATCTAGGACTTTGGGGTGTTTTATGGGGTGTTTTTCAGGTGGAAAAGATGAGCTCTCATGGCTCTTTCATGGTGGATGTTAAGCTCTAGATGTAGAATTTTTAGGAGGAAGAATACCCTCTTTTCGTTGGTTGCCTCTGTATATCCAGTGTATATCGAGAGTATCTCTAGTGTAGAATGTATACTGACCGTATATCGAGTGTATACCCTCTGTCTCCGTTAAGAAGAAGCCATCCCTTTTTTTCGTCTCTGTATTTTGAATTTCTCCTCTCGTTTCTTCTTACTTGAATTATTGTTTTTCTTTTTTCCTTCCCTTTCACTAAGTCTTTGTTATCTCTTTATAGAGAAGATAATTGGTAATTTTTTTTCCTTCCCTTTGGAGTGGAGAACGTGGGTTTTGAGCAGAGGAAAATGGGAATTGGCTTAGTGAAATTATGAGTGGAATGGAGTGAGGATGTGGGATTGTGAGTGGAGAACAAAGTGGGGGACAAGAAGTGGGGAACAAAGGGGATGGATGTGAGGAAATAAAAGAGAGTGGGGGGACCAGCGTAGGGGACAAGGGAAAGTGGGAAAGATGGGTGAGAAGTGAGGTATTGGAGAGATAAGTGGGAAAAATTCAAATACGGTCAAAATTAGGTGTTCACAACTGCCCATTTTTGCTCGGAAACACGAAGAGTTTTCGGGCAAAGATAAAGTGAGCGGATACGAGCGATTTTTGCCTGTTTGAACACTCCGTGGGAAACATTTTTTGAAAGATTTGACCGAACCTCTGCTTCAAAGGTTTCCTACATATCCTTGGCTATAAAGGAATCAGGTCAATGTAGTTCGGGAAGTTTGGTAGATGGGACTACCATGAAGCTGCGGTTTTACTGTTACTGTTGTTGCTGCTGCTGATACTGCCTACTGACCTCCTTGTCACACCATGACAAAAATGAAGAAGCTAGACTAAGCTATAATCTATGCTTTACAAAGGTTTATTTCCAAACTTGATCTTGTGACTGATGTTGCCTTGTTGACTTGTATCTTCCTCATAAGTTCCTTTGTGGCTGACTTGAATGGTATTCTTGAGATGCTTTTCCTTTTCTTCAGGTGGACGCCTGACTGTTGAACTCGAACCGTCTTCTCTTGTTACTTGACATTATTTTCCCTTGCACCTTGAACCATTTCCCCTGAAACTTGAACTGCCTTCCTTCGAAACTGCTTTCCCTAGAAACTTGAGTTGTCTCCCCTTGTTCTCCAGGTGGGTGCCTGATTACAACAAAATAGACAAAACAAAGAAAATTTTCTTGCCCCAGTTTGCACTAGGAAGATTTGTGAGTTGTTAGCAATATTGTAAATCAAAATATAACTTGAAATACCAAGACTAGGAAGTGTGTCTCCTAGGGGTGGAACATTAATGACTTAAACTAGGAAGTGTGTCTCCTAGGAATAAATTTAAATGACCGAGACTAGGAAGTGCGTCTCCTAGGGGTGAGAACTTCAGTGACTAAAACTCATACGATCCAAACTAGGAAGTGCGTCTCCTAAAAGTGTATCCTAAAAAAACCAAACTAGGAAGTGCGTCTCCTAAGGGTATAACTTTAGTGCGTGGAACCAGGAATTGAGTCTCCTAGGGGAAAGCTCAATGTAGGAAGTGCGTCTCCTAAAACAAAAATATAACCTGAAAAACCCAGACTAGGAAGTGCATCTCCTAGGGGTGAAATTTCAATGACTCAAACTAGGAAGTGTGTCTCCCACGAATGAACTTAAATGAACCAGACTAGGAAGTGCGTCTCCTAGTAGAAATTCTCAATTTAGGAAGTGCGTCTCCTAAAACAACAATACAACCTGAACTACCCAGACTAGGAAGTGCGTCTCCTAAGGGTGAAATCTCAATTTAGGAAGTGTCTCCTAAAACAAAAATATAACCTGAACTACCCAGACTAGGAAGTGCGTCTCCTAGGGGTGAAATCTCAATTTAGGAAGTGCGTCTCCTAAAACAAAAATATAACCTGAACTACCCAGACTAGGAAGTGCATCTCCTATGGGTGAAACATCAATGACTCAAACTAGAAAGTGCGTCTCCTACGGATGAACTATCAATTTAGGAAGTGCATCTCCTAAAACAAAATGTAATTTGGAAGACTTAAACTAGGAAGTGCATCTCCTAGGGGTAAAACCATCAGTGACTCAAACTCATATGATCCAAACTAGGAAGTGCGTCTCATAAAAGGTAAAATCTCAGTTTAGGAAGTGCGTCTCCTACAATAAAATATAACTTGAAAACTCAGACTAGGAAGTGCATCTCCTACGGGTTATGTGTGATCTTCTCAATAGCCTTTGCGTAAGCAGAATTGGGGCATTACACCTGAAAATTTCAAGCTTCCCAGCTTTGATATGAACACAGCTTTTGTCCCTGTTTCAGTCAAAGAAAACTTGTGAGTTTAAATATGGTGGTTGGTATGTGGCTTTGACTTTGCGACGATTGATCCTTCACTTGCCATTATAACTTTGATTTCACCTTGAAAGACGTTGCTTGCTTATTGACTAACCAATTTCTCTGTCACCCATATCACAGAAAATACCTCTTCTCCGTTCAGACCCAATACCCTCTATCTGTTGCATTGCTCATAAACCGACATTTACCAAACCCTTGTGTTTTCACATGAATCTCAAAGTACGACAATTGCCACCCACTCAGTGCATATGTTGTTCTTTCTTGAATTAAACCACTGGCCTTGGCCTTGAGGTCTATTGCTCCTTCACTTGCCATGCTAGTTTTGATTTCTACTTGGAAAACCTCGTTTGTCACTGGTTAACCATTTTTGTCAATCTTACCACAGAAGATACCTTTGATCTTTTCACCTAATACCATCCACCCGTTGCATTGTCCATGACTTGATATGTACCAAACCTTTGTGTTTCACAAGGATCCCAAAGTATGTTGATTGTTACCAGCTCAGTGCTCTTGTTGTTTTTCCTGACTTGTGACACTTTGATGTGCTAGCCAGACCCCATTTTGTGCAATTGGAAAGTTGGTGGCAAATTTTGAAGTCATTTCTCACTTGTTTTGACCAAACATACTCAAAGAGAGGGAGTAACCTAGACAAAAGGCATAGAGTATAGGACAAAAGGAAGAGATTATTCCTAACAAGAAAACTACAAAGTAGAAACCTATCAGACGTGGATACCAACTCTAATGGCCATGACATGCACTTGTGGCCTATTCTGTGAAGCAAATCTGATGTTCAACTCTTGTTGTACTCTTAAACCATGAAACTGGGCTTCAATGCTCCGATTATCCAATCTGATTCACAATCCTTATTCGGCTTGTAGTGCCCGGAGGGTTTTCACCATCAAGCCTCTCTCGTTTTGTTCTTTTCTCTCATCTTACAGTCGCCTCAAGGTGCTCATGAAGGTTTTCACCAATAAGACTCTCTCACCTTTTATTTCTCTTGGCTTTCATTGCCTTTGCGGTACCCGTGGGGGTTTTCATCAATAAGATTCTCTCCTTTTTTTGCTTGAACCAGAGTGTTGCCCTTTATATGAATCACCTCTGCTTGCTCGACTTGGTATGTCTCGAAGACTGGTCGGAAGGTCTTTCTTTGGACCATAATGTGGGCTTTTTGGATGGAGTTAGGAAGAAAGGGTAAAAAGGCTCAAAACAACTCAATTGGGTTCAAAATTACAACTTTCAGAATCAGATTTCTTACAACTACCACAACTTCTACCTCAGTTTCTTGCTTGGGGACTTTTGGATTTTCTTTTGATGAGACCGAACCGTGAGGCTGCCTACGTATCCTTAAAAGGAATCAGGTCGAACGTAGTTCATGACATAGGAATTGCTCTGTTATTGTGATTTTTCTTTTCTTTTTCTTCTTTTCTTTTCTTTTCTTTCTTCCTTTTTCTCTTTTGGTTGTTTTGTTGTTTTTTTTCTTTCTCTTTTTTTCTTTTTCTTCTTTTCTCTTTTGCTTTTCTCTTTTCTTTTTATTGTTCTTCTTCTTCTTTTCTCTTTCCTTCTTTTTTTTTCTTTTTCTTTCTTTATTTCTCTTTCCTTTTCTTTCTCTCTTTCTTTCTTCCTTTTCTTATCTTTCATGCTTGTGTTTCTGATATTCGCTACTGATTCCGAAAGAGGAGTATGAAAGAAAATAAATAAGACTCAAAAGGGGTGACGAGGGATAAAGTGTTTAGATAGCAGAACAAAATGCCTTCGTCATTCCAACCTTCAAAACCTGCCAAGTACAAACAACACAATTAAACAAATCAAAGAAAACATTCGTAACATCTTTTGGTTGTGCCAGACTTGATGACCGTACCCACAGATTCGCCTTCTACATTTGTTATATACAAAACACCATTGGACAACACTCTCACTCTCATTACCGCGAACGACCGCCGCAGGATGCATTTCAATAGGGGTTCTTTATGTTCTATCTGCCCTAGTTTCACACAATTCGGGCTTGAAATGATCTCAAAATGCCTTTACTTATTTCCCTCAAATGTCCTTACATCTTCAACATTGTTTTATTGCTTCATGATTAAACTGACTTTTAAAACTAGACTGAGAATTATGCGTGCATGTCACGTCACTAGAGTCAACATGAAAAGGACTATAAAAGGAAAAGAGAACTAAACAAAAATGACTAGAAATAACAGAAAACAGAAACTTGCATTAGACAGATGGTGAAAGGGTTTGGACAACAAAACAGACAAACTAGACTAGGGTTACAAACCTAGAACAAACTTAGAAAACACTAAGCAGGCTACTAGACCAAACAAACTAGGCAAAATAAGAGGATAGAAGGGTTTGAGTCACAAGACAATATCTGGATTACAACCCTGAAATAACCCGGACAACAGAAATGACAACAAAATAAACCACCAAAACTCCCCTGGATAACCAAGATAGGAGCATTTTTCCAATTTCCAAGCTCGGCATCTTAGCCACTGAATTCTGCATCAACATTACTAGGACCTTCACAAACTTCCATCACATTGTTCTTAACAAATTGCTTTTGGGTTCCCTTTGCTGGCTTGTTCTTAAGATCAGCCTTTGATAGCACTGAAAACTTTGCAGTGCGTGGACCTTCGAGGATCTCAGAAGAATTTTCATATTCCTTTTCAAAACAAATCATACTCACCATATGCATCTCATTGCGAGCATGCGATGGACTTTGGCTAGTGTCTGCTGCATCTGGATTTTGCACGACAATCTCACCTGCATTAATAAGCTTCTGAATTGCTTTTTTCAGATTCCAACACTTCTCTATGTCATGCCCAGGGGCATCTGAGCAATATGCGCACCTTTGAGAAAAATCAAACTTCTTTGACAGAGGGTTTGGCATTTTTATATAAATCGGCTTCAACATGTCCAATTGCTTCAACTTTTGGAACAAACTAGCATATGACACTCCCAATGGGGTGAAAGCCTTTTCGTTTTTCAGCAACCTCTTATTCTTAAATGCTTGATTGGGCCGGAAACCTGGTCTGGGAGTATTTTGGTAGGCTCGTGGATGTGGATAAGTATTTGGTAGGACAGGAGCACGTCATTGAGTGTGGGCAGGAGGTTGGTTGTATGTTTGTGCATGGTGGACGGAAAAATGAGGTTCTGGTGGGGGATAGTAGTGTTGGGGTAGATTGTGGTGATAAGTTTGTTGGTGGGGTCGAGGTTGATTGTAGTGGTAAGGTGAACCTCTAGATCCGGACCAAGTTCCTGAATCAACCATTGTCGCTTCCTCTCTTTTCTTCTTCCCAATCCCTCATATGCCGCCTTGAATAGCCTGAGTAGTTGGTTTGATAGCCGAATAGCTCATGATTTTATTCAACTTGAGGCCTTCTTCTACCATGCCCCCCATCTTTACTACTTCGTTGAATGACTTTCCCACAGCGGAGACCCAAAGCCTGTAGGAAGTAATCTACCATCTCACTTTCCTTCATTGGGGGATCTACTCTTGCTGCTTGCTCCCTCCATCTGAAACCATATTTTCTGAAGCTTTCACTATGCTTCTTCTCAAGTTTAGTCAAGGACAGTCGATCTGGAATGATTTCAAGATTGTATTGGAAGTGACAAGCAAATGCTTGCGCCAGATCATCCCATGTGTACCATCTCCCATGGTCTTGGCGGGTATACCATTCCAATGCTGATCCACTCAAACTCTGACTGAAGTAAGCCATTAACAATTCATCTTTTCCTCCAGCTCCCCTCATCTTGCTGCAAAAACCCCTCAAGTGGGCTACTGGATCGCCGTGCCCGTTGTATAGATCGAACTTGGGCATCTTGAAACCTGCCGGTAATTGCACATTTGGGAACAGACATAGGTCCTTGTAGGCCACGCTGACTTGCCCTCCTAACCCCCGCATGTCTCGGAATGATTGTTCTAAGCTTTTAACTTTCCTGAACATCTCCTCATGTTCGGTATTTTTGACTGGTTTATCAGCTTCTATTGGGAGGTCAAAGCGAGGAGTATATGAATGGGTTTCTGAAGCTTTGAAAGTGGGCTTCGAAGGGTAGTATTGGTTGTCCTGGACCTGGAACATAGGCTCGCTAGGAGATTTGTGGAGTGTAGCTGGTGGAGGTGCTACGAAGACATGAGTTACTGGTGGAGGAGGGTATGGAATTGGTTTTGGGGGTGGCGATTGTGGTGTATGAGACGTGGTGCCCCAGTAGTGCTGGTAAATGGGAAAGCTTAGGGATAGATCGGTGGCAGGATGATCTTGAGTCTGAGCCGGTGGTGGGGTGGAAGCAGGGTTAGCAAGGTAAGCTGGGGGTGATTGTCCTTTAGACCAGGCCTGATACATCTCGGCCATTTATTGCTTAAGTTTGAGCATCTACTCTTTCATTTTACTAACGTCCAACTCCTCTACCTCAACACTTGTGTCGACATCCGGGATAGACATGATTTCTGGTATTGGTCCTTTTGATCTGGTTTGGTAATGATAATATGCCAGTATACTCTAGATAAACTAACTGCTTGAATTCTCTGGAAAACAACAAACTTGTTAGTTTTTAGAGTTTAACACATATGCAATTACACTATGCAATGCACCTAGACAATTAACCATTTTCTATCATGTATTTGCTCGGTTGCTTGTGTCATCCCAGCTTTTCCTGATCTTTCCTTTTATTGTCACTCACGCCTATCTTTATTTTCCTCCCCTTTCTTTCATTTTATTCTTTTCTTTTGGTTGTGGTCGAATCTTATGAAGATTGCATACGTGTCATGACCTTGCATGAATCAGACCTTTGCGTAGTTCTTGGAAAATAAGTGCGAAAAGCAAAGAGAAAATTTTTGGAAATTTTCGATTTTTCATTAATAAACATTCTATTACAAACTAGATGCTTTCGGAAAGGAAAATAACATACTCGAAACCAAACCAAGTACAAACTCAAGAACTTCTGACAGACTCTGATGCGAAAGGAAAAACAAACTCTAACAGACAACAGACTCTAAGGAAAAAGAAAGAAAATGCAGACTCAAACTACGAATACATTAAAGTTTTAAATTTGGGTGCCCGCGGGGCGTCATTCGGCCTCGCCGCGGGCTTAGGTGTAAGGACCCTTTCCAGCTGTTCCAATTCATACATGATTTGCTTCACAAATATCATCACTACCGAGAAGAAAGTAGTGCGGGTCATGTTTTCACACACCCGACATTTCCTGGTAATAGCATAAGCAATAGTCAAAATCTTGTCCCTGGTTCGGTCTTTCTCTAGGAGTAGGCATTCTATCTGATCCCCTCTAGACTTCAAAACCCGAGAATCATACAGATGTTGTTTCTGTAACTGCTGTATTTCATCTTCCATTAAGTCCATTAGATCATAGCAGTGTTCACTTTCGGTTTCAAAAGCCTTGGCTTGTTTAGCTGCCTCGCTCTCTAGGGTGGTCACCTTCCTTTTTAGACTGGCAATGGTCTTTTCATGATCCTTCTTCACCTGCTGTAAGTACTGTGTTCTCTCTTTTGTTCTTTTTGCCTATTGTGCCTGGAGTTGTGCTATGGTACCCTCAGATTTCTTCAAATCATCCCGACACTCACTAATTTCCTTTTTCAACCCTTTTATTAACTGCTCATCCGATCGACTCCTTTGTTGGTTGTCAACATCTATCCTCATTTGTCGGATTTGGGCTTTCAGCGCCTCATTTTCTTGGGCCAATTTGTTCTTTTCTCCCTGATCGGCATCAACTTGCAGACTATTTTCAAATTCCAGGTCTCTAATCTGTTGCTTCAGCTTGCCTGTTTCTGCCCTGTAACTCTCTTCTTTTGCTAACCAACCCCATTGCTCTTGTGAATCATTAGTAAACTGTTGGACATGGGCTCTTTTGGCGGGCCTTTGGAGAATCTGGAACTTTTTCCCAAACCACGCATTATACTTCGGGTCCACCTCACCTTTAGCCAAATCTCGGATCATAGTCTTAGGCTTGAGGAACCGGCATTCGTTCCACAATTTGCAAATTTTATCTTCCGGGAATGCGACTCTCGGACTTAACTCAATGACGTGCTTGCTCAAGTCTTCATCTTTGGGGATGACTTGAAACCTTCCCAGTTGGCGTAGTACCTGATGGGAAGCATACGGTTGGATACTCCGAACACCCATTAAAAGAATATGACACTCTCCCGCTGACATATAGAGCACCTCGGTAACGGGCAACAACCCAAATGCCCATTCAATTTGATTGGCTGTCAATGACCTCAGTCATATGAGCCAAGCTTCGGTACCCTCAGGAAATGCAATACCCCTTACCCGTTTTTCAAATTCTTCGATACAGCTTAACCCAGTCAGCCCATAGTTCATGTATCCCACCCGGTGGCACAGATGTTTTTGCATCCACAACTGAAGTAATAAATTGCAACCTTGGAAAAAATGTCCTCTCTCCCTGCAAACAGTCAATGCTCGGTAAATTTCTGACCAAATCAGGGGAACTATAGTACTATCTGCCCTTTTAATTGCAACATCAACCATCCCCACGAGACCTGTCTCTATTTTCTTATCTTCTCGTGGACAAATCACGATTCCCAAGAATGTCGTTATGAATGCCAAGGTTTGTCTTGCTTCCTATTTACTTCTGTTCCCAGCATGGGTTAGTCCCAGATTTGGTTCTTCGAAACCCCAAGGATTACCATAACGCTGATACAGGAACTGAAGAGTGCAACATCCTCCCGACAAATCATCATTCTGAACACTCCGGCTGATGTTTAGCAAATCCAAAAATTTGTGCGGAGATACCGGTCTTGGTGACAGCAAATATTGACCCCTCATATTTTTATTCAGACCCGCATAACCCGCGACTTCCTCTAGCGTGGGCGTAAGCTCAAAACCCCCAAAGCGAAACACATTGCGGGCCGGGTCCCAAAATGGTATTAAGGCCTCGATGACATCCGACTTTGGCTTGACATTTAGTAGACCGACAAGACTTCCCAGAATTCTAGCCACTATTTCTTTGTTGCCTTCTCCCAGATCATTCCACCACATGTGGAGCTGGAGGGGGACCTCATTAAGTATGGTGAAAGATTCATTTGTATTTGTGCTCATCCTGCACATTTATTAAGGTGATTAAGAAAAAGGTAAATTTATTTGATTCAAAACAAAACTACAATTTTTGTTTTTTTTTCCAAACCAAAATGAAAGTCTCGGTTTTTCAAACATGGCCTTTCAGCACTTCGGAGGCGAAGATTTTAAGGTTGTGTGGATTAACCGATCGAAATCTTAAAAATGACCAAAGGTGGCTATTTATGCAAAATCAGCCTTCCGGCGTCCCTTTTGGGGACATTCGGCTATTTTTGACAAAAACAGCATCACCCAACTTATTTATGACGAAAATTAAAATTTGACATTTTTGGCTATTCTTGCAAAAGGGGAGGTTGGACCCGATGAAGGTTGCCTACGTATCTCACATCCGGTGAGAATCAAACCTGCGTAGTTCCGGCAGATTGGATACAGGCAAGAATAATATTATTTTTTTTTGATTTTCTGATTTTCGACAAATGATGAAAAAGTACAATTTTTTTTTTGAATTTTCAAGCTCGCTTTATCTTCACACTTCGCCCTCTTTTTTCTTTTCTTTTTTTCATTTGCCCTCAACTATCATTGGTTCGCCAAATGACTCTTTTACCCTTGAAGATTGCAACATGTAGCACATTAGGATGCATCAGGATGTTCTTTTATTTTTTTGGGTACACCTGTCCTAGACAGACTCAACCCCTGTGTTGAGTCCCCAAAGTCAGATGCACGTGATGCAAACAAGCGTTCCTACTATGGATCCGGCATGAGGCTATGTTATTCTAGGTTTAAAAACCTGGGTACATTTGTTCTAGACCTGGCTTACCCGAGCGGACAGCTCGAGCCGAGGCGGGGGCAACGTACCGGGAGCACGAAAGTCTACCCGGCCTAGTTACTTGACCCAACCTCGTTCTACTTGGTATGACTTCTAACATAAAAGTGGGTCACGCGCACGTGTGCACCATAAATTCAGATGACTCAGAAAGAAGAAGGGTTTCATAGCAGTTTATATATACAATTCAGATAATATCAAAGTGGTAAAAAGCAACATTTAGCACATTAGACACAAACATGTAAAAATCAGATAATAAATAAAGCCAAATATAACAATTATTCTAAGCTCGAATTCTTGAACCCTGAACGAGAGATTCTGGGTTAGATCCCCAGCAGAGTCGCCAGAGCTGTCACACCTCCTTTTTCCTACACCCGAAGGTATATAAGAGAGTTTTTCCAATTAAAGTGACATTATTCGAAATGGGATTATTTAATTATTTCAGAGTCGCCATCTGGGATAATTTATGGTGTCCTAAGTCACCGGTTAAAATCCCGAATCGAGGAAGTTGACTCTTATTTAATGGTCTACGAACATAGAAATCCGGGTAAGAAATTTTGTTAACCCGAGAGAAGGTGTTAGTCATTCCCGAGTTTCGTAGTTCTAGAACGGTCGCTTAGTGATTTATACTTGGCTAAAATTGCCTAATTACTTATTTTAAAACCTATGTGCATTTACCTTTTACCGCTTTTAATCATTTGATTTGTTTGTAATTAAAGAATTGAGTTACGCGTACGTATACTCTTTTCTTTTGGCGCGTCAAAAAATCATGTCACGCAAACGTGTCCACAATTAATAACGCTTGGTTTATTTATATTAAGAAAGGTTTAGTTGAAGTTGCGCGAACGCATACCTCGAGTTACTTTTTGGAATTAAAATCGCAATTATGTTACGGGAATGTATACATAATCACAATACTAGTCTAAATCGAGCCTAAAGCAAACTACGATGTTCTTGAATTATTATTATTCCTAAATTAGATAACCACATGGACAAATCAACCAACGATATTCATGACTAATCAACCATCTATTGCGTTAATCTTCTTTTTCTTATTTTGAATTACAAGCAGCAGTAGTAGTGGTATCAATTAGGTAAGTAATTAAGTATGACTATTTTCCATTTCTTTTTCTTGAGATCATACAAATATACATCCCCACATATGAATTACTACAATATAATGAACAAGTACGGATCAACATAGTGCAGATGTTTTTGTACCAAAGTCTCAATGTAAAATTAATTAACAAAGAGGCTACTAAAACAAAATATATGAGATGAATTGTTGGGATTAAATTAAAATCTTATTCTAACACTTTTTTTCATTTAGTGATCTTTCAAAATGGTCTTAACGTGAAAATGGATCATACAAACCCATAATTGGTACTAAAAGCAAAAAGCAAAAAGCAAAAAGCAAAAAACAAAAAAGCAAAAAGCAAAAAAGCAAAAAAGCGAAAAATACTACTAATATTTTAGCCGCTTTTAATATTTCCGGAAAAAATTCAAAGTTATCTAAAACACATCATAAACCACGCTACATAAAATGCACCTGTGGTTCACGACACATTTTATATAACATTGTTGGAAATTAGAACCGGACCACATGAAATGTACTCCCGAATTTTAGTAGCCATGATAATTATATAATTAACGTGCCTAAAGCAAACTAAAAACATTATTTACTCTATATTACTTATATACACACATCAAGAACAACAGTAAATTAAAGAGTGATTAAATCACAAAACAAGGCTGCAAAATATACTTTTTATTCTCGAGCCAACTTTGTACTACAGCTCTGTGAAAATTGCCCCTTGTAAAATGAATTATACACTTCCTTCAAAGATGATTTATTTACCACAATGGACAAAGGATTAAAACTAGAAAAAAGATAATTCACTAACAGTAGTACTTACTATTACTCAACCAAAAAGAAGAACTCATTTCCTAACTTAACACAAATAGTTAAATCCATTCAACGAGGAAGTCTTATAGTGTAAAAATTATTGACTAGTGCTAAAACTGTACGAAAATGAATGGCAGTCATGAGATAGTCCCTTGTATGTTTGTTCAACCTAGCTAGGAGTATTTCGTCCACTCCTAAAAGCTACCATACACACAAAATAAAAGATGAAACACCCATACCATGCGAATTACATGAACAAAACCAATACAGAGAAGCAAAATATAATCAAGATCTTTCACCAAACAAGTAAAATGAATATGAGATAAAATAAACACAAGGAAGAGAACCTGTAGTATTGCAAAGCAAAGTACTTATTTGATATGATGATAACAATCCTCCTCCAACCCATACAACAAATCATTAGAACTATAACCAAACATCGTCGATCTCATCGACGGAACCTCAGACGACGACCACCTCAACGACGGCTTGGATTTTTCAAAGACCTTGGGGCTGTTTCGTGGTGTTAAAGGGTGGTTTAGGAGCTAGCTTCAGGTTGAAGCAGCAATGGACGAGAGATGGGAGATGACGACAGTGCGGACGAAGCTGGTGAGAGATCTGGCGGGTATGCGGCTGAAGCAGTGACGTTTCACATGGGTTTTTCGACTGTGATTACACGCTGGAATTTCATTGTATTTTAGTTGGGTTTTAGCTAGGACTTTGGGGTGTTTTTCAGGTGGAAAATATGAGCTTTCATGGCTCTTTCATGGTGGATGTTAAGCTCTAGATGTAGAATTTTTAGGAGGAAGAAGACCCTCTTTTCATTGGCTGCCTCTGTATATCCAGTGTATATCGAGAGTATCTCTAGTGTATATAGAATGTATACTGACCGTATATCGAGTGTATACCCTCTGTCTCCGTTAAGAAGAAGCCATCCCTTTTTTTTCATCTCTATATTTTGAACTTCTCCTCTCATTTCTTCTTACTTGAATTATTGTTTTTCTTTTTTCCTTCCCTTTCACTAAGTCTTTGTTGTCTCTTTATAGAGAAGACAATTGATAATTTTTTGTTCCTCCCCTTTGGAGTGGAGAACGTGGGTTTTGAGTGGAGGAAAATGGGAATTGGCTTAGCGGAATTATGAGTGGAATGGAGTGAGGATGTGGGAATATGAGTGGAGAACAAAGTGGGGGACAAGAAGTGGGGAACAAAGGGGATGGATGTGAAAAAATAAAAGAGAGTGGGGGGACCAACGTAGGGGACAAGGGAAAGTGGGAAAGATGGGTGAGAAGTGAGGTATTGGAGAGATAAGTGGGAAAAAATTCAAATACGATCAAAATTAGGTGTTCACAATGATCACACACAAAAATCCGTTAACTTGAACACACTAACAATTATTTTGAAATACTATTCTAACTACACAATATTTATTTCTTTTTGGGTGCATTCTTGCAAGATCTTTTGTTATGCCCTTCACCACCATAGTTGCCACATGACACCTTGTACTTCTTTGACTTTAGTTCATCATATGTTTTGTATCTTTCCTTTTAAGGTCTTCTTGGCTGCTTTTTCTCTCCCGTAGGTGGATTTACTACTTTATCAGATATATGTTGTGGCACATTCCATTTGCTTTCATCAGGAAGGGGATTTACTGGTATTTCATATGTACGCAACAGGCTCTCCCTTGTGTAATACGGAGAGCAATAGTTTTCATATGTTTCATTCTTGTGCCTTAGAGCTGCCAAAGCATGCGGACATGGAAGTTCATCAAGTTGGAACTGGCCACAACTATATTTCTTGCTTTCAAGACACACAATGTATCGCGTCACACCATCTATCACAGCATAGATATGATCTGTTGAAGCCCTCACCTACAATTACATAACAAACAGAAAGAAAAATATTTACAATAATAAAAATAGATTATCTACAATGTATCTACAATTATATCTACAAATTATCTACAATCTACAAATTAACTACAATTTATCTATAATTTGGAAACAATGTATATTAATTAATTAATTTTCTGCACCAAATAAATAGATCTTACCCTAAGTTTCTGAGATAATGTACTATTTTTGAGACAATATACTGTTTTCTCCAATTCTTTATTGAATTTGTACCCAAGGTATGTGAAAGTATCCTTCGCCTTCAATAACTTCTCTTTCGTCCAACATTTAAGAAGTGTCCTCATATACTCTAATAGGTCAAATATTGACAACTCTCTTGCCTCTTTTGTTACAGCATTCAACGACTCGGCAATGTTTGATGTCATAGTCCAAGTTCTATTCACCGTTGCATGTACTCTTGACCATCTATGACAGTCAATATCATAGAGGTATGATTTAACACGCGGGTCTATTTCTTCAATCTTCGACATCCTTTCATTAAATTCATCCAGAGTGTATGACCCTGCTGTAGCAAAGTACAATTCATTTAATTGTAGATGACCCTTCTTGAACTTTGCCCTTATATTTGTCCAAATATGCCATACGCAAGAGTAGTGTGGCACGCCCGGATAGACAATTGATGTTGCCTTCAGGATACTCTCATTCCTATCTGAAACAACACACATTGAAGTTTTTTCACCATATGCTTGCTTAAATTGCTCAAAAAATCACTTTCACGATGCGTTGTTTTCCGAATCAACCACAACATATGCCAAAGGCAATATTGTACCTACATTATTAGTAAAAAAAATTAACTGGCAGATTTGAAAATACATATGAAAACACAAATACATATAAACTACAATATATATATACAAAAAATCTACAATGTATCTACAATTTATAAACTGCCTACAAAATAACTACAATTTTACCTAATGCATCCATTGTGCTTGCTGTCAGCATAACCCCCCTGTAGGTTGTCTTTAAGAATGCCCATCAACCACTACTACTGGTCTACAATATTCCCAACCACTTATTGATGTACAAAGAGCAACAAATGCATATAAGAAGCATTCATCTATTGTCTTCTTCAATTTAATAACTGAACCAGGATACGTCTTCTCGAGAATATAAAAATATTTTGGTAATTTGTTGTAGGAGTCAGCCGGATGACCTCTCAATAACTATAAAGCCTTTTCCTTTGCCCTCCATGCTTGCATGTAGCTTAAGTTCACTCCGTGTTGGGACAACATGTCAGTTTGTATGTCCTTTGGTGTGTAAATTGTCTTAGGATCACAATACTTTGGCATAACCATGCTACCAACTACAATTGCAGTACGTTTGCGCTGTATGAATGTATCGTCCATTAAGGAGCATGTGTGTTGTCGGTTGAAACTCCTGATCTTGAACATCGCAGAATCATTAATTGATGTTGCCTTGAAGTGCCAATTACAGTTTTCTACATCGCATATGAGCTAGTAGCTACAAAATAATACATTTATAATACATGTTATCAATGTAGATTTAACAAAATGACTGTTTTAACATAAAGTAACACACTATACAATATAACTACTTTTCATCTACATAACACAAGGAAAATACTGTTTATAAAGGTCTTTTCACAATTAATATCTTCATACCTTCTATGGCTAGATCTTTTAACCCTGAATTGGAACTTGTGCATGACAGAATAATACCTCATTGCAGTTGCAATTGTTTGCTTGTCTTGATACACTTGTCTTTCTTCGATAACACTTTGTGTACCTTCAGTTATTATTTCACTTTGATATTCCTCTATGACGGGAGAGACTGACATATCAAGTAATTGTATTGTCCCAGATGAATCTGCCTGAAAATAAAGATAAACAGTGTCATATACAATATCTTTGTAGATAAATTGTAGATGAATAGAAAATTTTATAGTCAATTTTTTTTTCAACATGGATTGTAGCTTAATTGTAGTATAAATGTAGTAATTTTGTTGATAAGCATGAAAATAATATTGCTTTATACATCCTAAAACTGATTTGTAGTTTATTTGTAGATAAATGTAGGAATTTTGTAGATATTATCGTAAAATCAGACTTCCATAGAATTTGAAACATAACAAACCTGCACTACCTGCACTTGTGTTCTCATTTGTAATAGCCAATTCCATATTGAAATCTCGTACACTTATGAGTAACAGATACGATCCTAAGTTTTTATTCTCCTTTTTTGTCTCCATATACACACTAACCCCCATATTGTTCCTCATCTCCATTGGATGACAATTCTCATTCACAATGTATACAATTTTTTCCGAAGTATAAATCATTAATTGCTCTGCAATTGTAGAAATCAACATACTGTAACTTGCATCCTCATCAAGCACAATGCCATCAATTTTAAAATCTCTAAATCTGCCATAGCTATCCCAATTGCCATTAAAATGTAGCATGATTGGGATTTTGGACATGATTGTGTGTCGTTGCTGAGGTATTGTTCAATATTTTGTCATTTTTTTGATTTTTTGGATTAAGAAAAAAAGACGAAGAACAGAGAATCGGCAGAATTGATTTCTACAATTTGACTTGAATTTGTTAAATATTTTATCGCTTTTTTGATTAGTGGATTGAGGAAAAAAGTCGACAAACTGAGATTTGCAAAACTGATTTCTACAATTTGAAATTGAGCTTCTGATTTCGACGAACTGAGATTTTGATTTGTAGCGATTGTGAGAATATCGAAGAACAGAATTTGATTATAAATTGAAGATAAAGGATTTCCGTGATATGATTTGATCTGATTTACACCAAATCTTTTTAGAAGATTCTGTTCCTGAATTTTAGCTCGACAAATTAGGAAGATTCAGCTACTTTTAATTAATATTTAATGATTGGTATAATAACTGTAGAAAAAATATAAATAAAGCGGGTAAATTAGAATCTATGCACATTTTTGATAATAAGGTTTCATATATGATATAGGAAAGAAAAAATCTCAAGAAAAAAAGCGTAAGTAGTCATTCGGCCCAAATATCAAATTGATTCTACTTCAAGCCCATATTATGATTAAGGAACCCTAGTTTATAAACCCCGTTTCCTATCACTCCCCTCTTCGTCTATAAAAACACAGCCACAAACCCTAGCGCCACTCTTCCTCTACTTTCTTAACTGTAACAAAAATGCCGCCAAAGTTCGATCCTTCTCAGGTTGTCGAAGTCTTCGTACGCGTCACCGGCGGCGAAGTCGGTGCGGCGAGTTCACTCGCTCCAAAAATCGGCCCACTCGGTCTCTCCCCCAAGAAAATCGGAGAAGACATCGCTAAGGAAACCGCCAAGGATTGGAAGGGCCTTAGAGTGACCGTCAAGCTTACCGTCCAAAACCGGCAGGCCAAAGTCTCCGTCGTACCTTCCGCGGCGGCGCTCGTAATCAAGGCGTTAAAGGAGCCTGAGAGAGATCGCAAAAAGACGAAGAACATCAAGCACAACGGGAATATTTCGCTGGATGATGTGATTGAGATTGCGAAAGTGATGAAGCCGAGATCTATGGCGAAGGATTTGACAGGTACTGTGAAGGAGATTTTGGGGACGTGTGTGTCCGTTGGATGTACTGTTGATGGAAAGGATCCTAAGGATTTGCAACAGGAGATTGATGATGGTGATGTTGAGATTCCTCTGGATTGAGGAATAAGAGGTTAATTTTAAGATGTTTTTGTTATATTTAGTATTATTATGTTATATTTTGTTTATTTGGATTTGAGGATAATTTTGGAGAAAGTGTCAGTTTTATTGGCATTGTTAGGATTTGGATCATTATCTTTTTTACTTGATGAAATGCTCTATTTTGTTTTTGGCATGCTATTTTATTATTGTCATTACGTTGAGTAGCACTTTACTGAGTTATTTTTTGTAAGGGAGAGTAAAGCCTTTTCATGAAAAATGGTTTTCATGAGAAAGCATTTCTGGTTCGTTTTCCAGTGTTTGGAGAACAAGTGAGATATAGTAAATCATACCAGGGGAAAGATAGAACATCAGGATAGCTTTGATAATATTCAATACTTCATTAAAAGTTAACAAAAATGTATAGGAAGATGACTTTGCTCCATGAGTCACGAAGTCATTTGTCCATATTGGTGAAAAATGTATTCGTTGATCAAAATTATTTCTTAGGAAAATGTTTATGGTCATAGGTGTAAATGCTTGGTTTGCTTCTCTTTTATTTTGATATAAGAACTTGAAATCTGTGTTTGTACAGGAATTGCCGTTCCTTTATGTTAAAAGGAATGTATTTGAGTAATAGTTCTTAAGAGCCAGAAACAATAAAATTATTGATCAAGACTTGCTTTGTTTGTGAGTCTGATCAAGCTGTGTGTGCTATATCAGTTAATCCCTTTGTTCCTTGCAGCTGGAGTTTCTGACATTCTTTTCTTCTCGCTTTTTCTCCCTGAGAACAGTGCCTCAAAACTCTTCTCATTCAAATGCTGCTATTTTGTTTGGTTCTCTTTTTCATAAACTGAGTTACCGTTCTGTTCCAATCTTGTATGTCATTTGCACTCATCCCTACTCGCAAGGGATGGACCGTCACCATCTTATCGCTATTTAATACACACAGATAATTGCTAGAACCTTAAATCTCTTTCGTCCACTATTTTTAATGATTGTATATTCTGTTCAAAATAATTCTAATGTGCACATAACCTAGAGCTTTCAAGTTATTTGTACGGTAAGTTGCGAGTTTCTTTCATATTTCCCTTTCAGTTGGTTGGTAATTATGGCGTTTGTGTAAAGTTTATGCACCTTAAGTCTAATTTATCATATATTTGTTATTTCCTATCAGAATAGGTACCAATTAACTATGCCTCCTAAGTTTAAATAGATAGATAGGAAGCCAGCCTTTCTAATCAAAAAGTTTAGATAGATAGATAGATAGATAGGAGAAAACAGCCTAGTGTTTGTGAATTGTATATTGAATGTATTGAACTCATTGTCTTGTTAGCCAGTAAATGTGGCTAATCTGGTAAATGGTTGGGGTTGGCCCACTGATGTAGTTTTTACAGAATCAGGCTTGGGCTGCGGTCTATCCCTTTCATCTCAAGCCCCTAACTGGGTAGGATATGACTGTAAATTACAGAATCTTCCTTTCTGCCTTATCTCTCTAATATGTTCTGCCAGGTAAGAAATCTGCAAAGGTGTTCTAGCATTGATTAGGATTAGAGAATCAGATTCAATTTCGGCCTCCTTAGTATCCTTGACAATGCACCACTATAGGCCAACTAGAATAGCCTTTGCTTCAGCCATATTATTAGTGCATGAACCAAAGAAAATGGAGTAAGCTATAATTAGATCCGCATTGTGATTTCTCAAGCATCCTCCTCCACCTGCTAAGCCTGGATTTCCTTTTCTGCATCGATCAGTGTTAAGCTTTTTGTAACCATCAAGTGGCTTAGTACATTTGACAGGGATAACCTTTACTAAAGGTTTACATCTTTCCGCAGCATGGATCAATAGTTTTCATTCAGAGAAGATGGGCAAAAATGGGAACTTGACATTAACAAGAATGCAGATCTTGTTCTGGATTTGGAGCAAAAGTTTCTTTACAGAAGCTTTTCGATTTCCATATTTGATAGCACATCTTTGTTTCCAAATTTCCCAACATATCAAGCATGGGAGGCAGTGAGGTAAAAAAAGAGTGATCATTGTTTTTGGGCTTTGTTACCAGTTGGAAAGAGTGTCTCAATCTGTCGGTAGTTTTAACACCACCACCACAACAATAATGATGACCCAGTAAAATTACACTAATGTGGTTTGGGGAGGCGTGTGATGGCGCATCAGCTGCTTGTCTGGCTTTTATGTTGGTGTTTTCCACACCACAAAAACCACCAAACAAGTCCCAAGCAACTGATGCGCCATTAGTGCTAATTAAAACATTTTCAATAGTTTCATATTTAGGAGCTTTACAACAAGAACACATAGATGGACCACGAAACCCAAATTTTCTACTGATCTCATCAATAGGCAATCTGTTATGAATTGATCTCATCATAAAGAAAGATATTCTGAAAGGGATTCTTTTATACCAAATATTACTAGTAGAGTAGGTAACATTTCTAGATTGCTTGAAAAGATGCCACGCAGATTTACAGGAAAATGAACCATCATTGGTAATGGTCCATATAGGCTGATCTAGTTTAGAGCCAACAGGAACCTTAATCAGATAGATATTCCTGGTAATATAACTAGGAAGACCATTTTCAAGAGCAGAAAGGTTCCAGTGACCTTCATAAATGAAGTCCATAACTGTCTCCTTTCCTTTATTAGGGTCATTTATAAACTTGGCGAAGGAGCCATGTTCTGACCATTTATACCACCCGAAAGAGGCCCTTCCATGAAAAAGTCTCCACTTAATATGTTCCTCATACCCAATCTTTATATCCATCATTCTTCTCCAAATATGGGAATAACCAGGTTTCCATAAACAAGCAACAGGATGTACACTATGAGTAAGAAAGAACATACTTGACTAATAGTGACGTACTCGTTATTTCTCCATTCCTTCGATTGTGGATTAGCTAAAATGTCTAGGCTCGTTTAGTGCGATCATTTTTCTTTTCGTTCTCTCGACTTTATGTTCATTAATGGTCGTAGGCCTAAGATGTAGAGATCACAAGTACTGCCATCATTTGTCATGAGTGCCCGCAAGGCACACAGCGGCAGAGCTATAATTGATGTGCATAAGTTCAGGATTTTAGCCCGTTTGAGCTATTAAATTTTAGATTGATAATTTGTGCCCTCTCCATTGCAAAAAGATTGACACTATTTCCTTATTAGTTCGTTCAGGAAAGATTGACACCTTTTAATATTTCCTTAATATGAAACATTTATAGTCTCACAAATGTTATAGCTGATAAGATAACAAGTTTCAAAAGTTTTATAGCCACACAAATGTTATGGCTTATTTAAAACTACATATCGCAAGTCTTCCATTCTTTATTAAAATTTGTGTCAAGTCAAATTAGGACAATTTTTTTGAAATGAAGGGAGTATATATTAAATAAAGTTTTAAGATAAATATTAACGATATTGAGTTAAGTCGAAATTTTGCCTCCGCCCTTGGATGCAGAATTTGCTTCTTCAAGAAGTCGCTGCATCACTCTAATTATGGCTTGCAGTTAAGGGTGGCAAACGGTCCGGGCCCGGACCTAAACGTGCCTTGCGGGTCGGGCTTAAACGGTCCGGTTCTAAGTGGGCCGGGCTTAAACGGACCCGGGCTTCGTAGGTTTTTGGATGTAACTAGACCGAGACCATGAACTAATGGTCCCGGGCTATGTGGGCCGGGCCCGGTCCTAAACAGGTCTTGACTATTTTTTTTAATTTTTTTTATCTAAGGCAATTTTTTGTAAATTATATAGCTTATATATATATATATATATATATATATATATATATATATACACTTTATACATTACTTAAATATGTATAAATGGACCTATTTATTTGTTTAAATTTTTTACCTAAGGCATTTTCTTGTAAAGTAAATTATATAATTGTGACTTAAAATTTTTTAATTTAAATTTAAAACACAAAATATTGTAAAAAGATATTCAAAGGAGTGCGTTATAATTTTTATTATTATAACATTAAGAAAACATGGCCCAATCTTTCTTAGCTTCCCCCCTCCCCCAGTGGAATGAACACAACCAAGGTGTTAATACCACCATTGAGAAGAAAAAGAAACTAATCAAGATGTGCCAAAATACAAGTTACGTATTAACTTTACATGGTATCTCTCACAAATTTCATAAATCCATCAAGGTTCGGAGGAATTTTCGTTAATGGTGGTGGAAAAGAAGCTTGTTCATTACCGCTTCCGGGCGAAGCTGCATCCTCCGCAAGTTCAGCTAGCATTTCTTCGTAAGCTTCGTCTACCTCTGGTTGTGATTCAGCAAGTCCAAAATTTCTTCGTTCCAAACAGATCCAATCTCTGAAAAATACTGATTTTTCCAAGCTCTCCCTCATAGACGCTCTATAACCACTGAGTTGTAGTCTTGCTTGACTGAAAGAGCTCTCCCATGCCACTGTTGAAACTTGAATGGTTAAAATGTCTCGGGCCATCCTTGAAAGGATCAGAAAGTGTTTTTCTTTGTCCTTACACCATTCTAAAAGATTAAATGAGCCGTCGGGATTAACTTCCTCAAGTTCCTCTGACAAATAAACTTCAAGCTCATTTAGTTGTGAACAATCACTAGTGATACAACCTTGAGAACCCCTAAACTCGGTCCAAGCAGTAAGTGCTCTTACTCCTGCAGTTCTTTTAGATGATTGAGAACTAGAAGAAGAAAGAGTTGGAATATCTGGTCTAGCATTATCTAGTGCAATTTGATAAGCACTATAAATAATTAGAGCAATTATTTTAATTGAGGCTTGTGCGTCCGGAAGTGTAGACAACTCCTCAAGTACAAGTGCTAAACCATTATAAATAGATTGATACCAATATTGAGGACCACTTAATTTCATAGTAGGATTTAACAAGGCAGCAATACCATAAATAGGGGGAATATGGAAAAAATATATTTTTTAATTTCTTTCTCATAGAATTAATAGCTACTTCATAAATTTCCCCACTCTTTGAAAAAATAAGCAAACAAATTTGCAAGATCTACAAGATAAACTAAATAGTAGGATAATATTGCCCAGAAAATTCATTTGTAGCAACATGAAATCTTTCTAAGAAATCTACAAGCATTTTAACATTAGCCCAATCCGCATTTGTAAGGTGCTCATCATCATCACTTACATGAGCATTAAACGTTGATTTTATGGGGTTTCTATATTCATATGCAACAACTAAACTTTCATACATGTAATTCCATCTAGTTGGACAAGGTTTAGGAACCTTTCTTTCTCTTAGGCCAAATTCATCGCATCTTTTAAAATATTCTCTAAGTCTACTTCTACGGTTGGAATAAAAATGCCAACTAAGAGCCATTTTAACTTTTCAATTTTAACATTTAAAATTCTCATACCATTACCCACAATTAAATGATAAATATGACAAATACATCTAACATGAACAATGTTACTAAATACAGGATTTAGTGTAATGGTAAGCAAGGCTACAACATTAGTATTATTAGTAGCATTATCTATTGAAATTGATATTATTTTATCACTAATGCAAAAATATCTATAAATATCCGTAACCGTGCTAGAAATAAACTGCCATGCGTGACGTGAATTAATTATTCTATAAGCAATAATACGCTTTTGCATTGTCCGCTCCTCATCAATCCAATGACTTGTAATAGTAAGATAATCGCAGTCATTACCACTTCTACCAATATCAGTATGTAATAGCAATACGACAATTAATATGAGTAAATAAATAGCGCAAATATTGTTCATATTCATGTTTATATTTATAAATATCACTCTTTATGGTTGTGCGAGACCATCCTTTATAAGTAAGATTAAAAACTCTTCTAATATAATACACAAAGTGGGGGTTAGACGGAAACTGTAGGGTAAGCACATAACAGTAACTATTTTTTGCCAATTCTTCCCTATCTTTTCTTGGGTTATAATATAAAAACCACCGATAATAGTGTTAATTCCCGGTTGAAATTGATTTGACCCGGTATTAGGGTCAGGCTGACTAGTTGGACTTGACCCCCGGCCGCAGCTTTCATTTGAAAATATTTAGCTTTATCTTGAGGGCGTATCATTATGTGTCTCTTCAAACCCCCCCCCCCCGATCAACATAGTTAAAAGCTAACTCTTTGCCACAAGTTTTACACTTAGCTTTATTTTTTTCTCTTATTTAAATAAAAAATGGCCAAACAAGAGATGTTTCGGCCCGTTTAGAAGGTTGTCTAGAAAAAGTAGGGGTAGTAACAGGGGGGTCAACCGGGGCATCATTTGGATTAGTTGGGTTAACTTGAGCAACATGACTAGTGGGTGTATCATCATCCGGTTGCGTTTCATCTAAATCTATTTCCTGCTCATCTTCTTCATCAATAGTTGGATTACCATAAAGAGAATTCATATATTCATGATCTAAGTTTTCACCACCTCCAACATTATGCACATATTGACTCTCCGTAAATTGTAATAAAGTATTATCACTATCAAGAATAGGAGCAGGTGGAGGGCGGGTATGGGGTTTGGGTAGGGGAGGCCGCGGAATTAGAGGAGGAATAGATTGGCCACTAGATTCACCACTCTTGGATTTTTCCTTATTTTTACTAAATATTTTTTTTAAGGAATAAGCCATCTTAATTATAATTATACAAAGTAATTAAATAAAACAAACAAAACTATAATATTAAAACTAAAAAGTTGGAACGAGTTTACCGAATTGACGAACAACTTGTTGAAATTAATTATCGTTGAAGACTTGAATACTTGAATACTTCAATTCACCAACTTCACAATTTTTTTCACAAATTGCAACAACAAAGTAACCAATTTTAGAAGAAAACTAGAGAGAGATTGATGATTTGGTGAAGAAAAATAAAAGAATGAGTGAGTATTTATAGTTAAAAATAGGGAAAAAGTGTAATTATAAAAAGTTTTGGGTTAAAACAAAGTTTGGGGGGAGGGTGGTTAAATGGCTATTTTATAAATAGCCAAAGGCTATTTTGGCAGCAATAACGACTACATTTTAAATGAGCAACGATTATAAATTTAATTGAGAATTTTTTTAAAAAAAATTAGCCGTTGGGGACCGGTTGAACCGGCCCACTTAGGAGCCGGTCCCGTCCTAACGGGCCCCTACTGTGAACCGGCCCACATGACTCTGTATGTCTCCTTTGTGCGGAGCTTAAACGGATAGGACCGTTTAGACTCACTACCCATATGGGCTCGCGGGCCTGGGCCGGTCCCGGGCCTAACCGGCCCACTTGACACCCTTACTTGTAGTTATAACATGCTTCATCTTTTATGCGTTTAGAGAGATAATTTTACGTATGCTCTTGCAATCGAATTGAATTTGAAATTTGAAGTGATCGATTGTTTGGTTTAAACCAATTGTCAGATATGCAGTGTGCTTGAGGCGCAAGTTGGGATGCTTTGGACCACTCTTTATCCCTGTTGGGTTTTCTCTTAAAGGGTGAGAATGAAAAATGGAAGAGAGACCTTTTGAATTCACTTATTCATCTTACCCTTTCATTCCCTGTAAATTTCATTCATCTGTTGGTTGGAGAAGTGAATGGTGATAGAGAAATTAAAGCGGAAACCATTTCTATCTAAAATAAAATGACACATGCTGATGATAAGTTGTCGATTCTGTCCGAGAGAACCATGAAAAGTTATGATCAACGCTTCACAAACAAGGAGCTGAGCCAACCGTTCTTTGACAAGAAATAAAAAATTACCTAAAATTCCAGACGCAGACGTCTAGCTATAATTCTGTATACACGTTGTGTTAATTGGATTAATAATAGAAGAGGGTTTCTTTTACCCTGCGTGGAAAACCTACTCCAAAAGAGATCTTCACTGCTGGGGCTAGGCATATATCTACCTTCTGCGATTTTGCTTATATCCAACGGGCAAGAGCCAATTTTAAACCTATCTTTCTTTCTTGGTTAACTTGCTAATAATATTGTTGCTCCCAAACTCCACAAGTAATATAGGATTGTAAGTCTGGATATCATACCAACAGGAAATTATGATTAATTATCAACTAAATTAAACTCAAACAATTAATCTAATCAAGCGATTTTCTAAAGTATGAATATTTAACTAAAACTAATCTAGAGTAACAAACTAAGCGATTATAGAAAAAAAGTCGGCAATCTTAGAGACAAATTCAATGGGAAAAAAATATTCTATGGGTTAGCTAACAATCTCGTTGAGTTTTTTACTTAAATTGACTAATTAATTTATCTAGTTTATTGATTCACAAGGTTAATATTACTCGTAGTATTCTCCGGAAGCAGTGTTTTAAAAGGCGTGGGCGTAAGGCAAGGTGTTTTACATATGCCTCAGAGAGGCGTAGGCCCCGAGTTACGGGGCGTAAGCCCTATAGGTATTTAATTTTTAATATTTTATAAAATAATATAAGTGTGCTTAAGACTTTCGCCCCCCATCATCGCCTTGGGGCGTTTTTGGTGTGCTTCGCCCTAGGGCTCGCCCGAAAAACGCCTTTTAAAACACTGTCCGAAAGTACTACTCACCTATTCAAGCTAACTTAACGCCTATATTCCTATAGACTTAGGATTAACAAGAACGCATTGATAATTCCCGTATAGTAACCAAGCAAGCGATTAGGTATATCCCTTTCCTAACCGCAAATCCGTTCCCAATACTCAGGTTCAAGATCTTGCTCTACTCAATCTTATATGCAATCTAAAATTTTATCTCCCGAGTTCAATCCTAAATTCGTAGATAGTATTCAATTGGTGATCAAGCAATCAAATAATTAAGCACAAGATTGAATAAATAAATCAGTATCATAAAATAATAAGAACAATTCAAGCTTCAAACTACAACGTTCATGTATCACCCCCACAACTCTAGAACTAATAAACTATGAGATTAAAGGAAGAGAAGAGAAGAAAAACTAATTAGAAGCCTCCTTCAAAATTAATTTTCGTTCTCCCTTCCAAAAGTGGCGTGTACTCCCAAAAATTGACCAAACTCCCTTAATATTCACATTTATAGGGTATTTATAGGTTAGGGCATGATCCTCTAAGTCCAAAACTAAGTAGAAAATAATCTATTCACGGACTGAGGGACTAGGCCTTAGAGCAGGTAAGGCCTGGTCTGTAGCCAGGTGGACCAGGCTTTAGAGCAGATGAGGCCTGGTCTGGGGCGCGGTTGACCAAGCTTTAGATCAGGTGAGGCCTGGTCTGGGGCGTGGTTCCCTTACCTTAATCCGATTTTCTCCTTTCCGTGCTCTTTTCTTGTGCCTTCAACATATTTTTGTGTAACTTTCGTTCCTTTATGTATTTAAATGGTCCTGCACATAAATATAACTCAATTAAGCTCAAACATCACTCAATTAATCATTAAAATACTTAAATATAAGGTAAGCATTGCACTAAAAATATACATTTATAGCCAAACATCACTATCTCATACTTAAACATTGCTCGTCCTCGAATCAACCAATAATTTACACTATCTTGGAGCACTTTATATTAAACACAATTGAAGCACACTATACCTATGACTATGGTTGATATAAATGAATTAAATCTTAGCATATACAATCACATACACTTCCCTTGACTCATGCCATAATTCAAAAATATTCAAAACTTATACAACATGTTCACAACAATCCTAGGCTCAAAAACCGACTTTATATCACTCATGACTTGAACACTCAACATCGTGGAGAAATCTAATAATGTTACTTATCCCTCGCGAAATCATGTGCCCTCACAACAAGAACAAGAGAGTAAGTTGAATCCATACACTCAAATCAATTGCTCAAATATATTGTAAGGACTCATATATATCAAAATCACTCACTCACAAAGACGTCACATGCATGCAATTGGTACCATAAGCTTGCCCTTAATGTTAATCTCTATTAATATAGTTTCGCTCGATCTAAAATTAATTAGGTCTTTTTATGGTTACAATGTGGGCTAAGGGACGGGTAGGATATATTTAGGATTAGTGGTTCACCCTCCTAAGCACTTTAACACATCATATAATAAACTTTAAGTGCAAATTCTTCAATCCACTTCAATTTCACAAACAAGATCACACCCCAAATATATTCTCTCTTTTATTTAGCACTACTTTAATTTATACCACACTAGCAAGAACAAGACAACAATTTATTCATATCTATTTTTCCCTCTCTTTTTCAGATTTCTTTTTTTTTTCTTTCAACTATTCTTTTTTCTTTTTTAATTTCTACTAATGGTGTATTATTTTACAAAACAAGTCCACTTTTCTCTCTTCCATTTGTTCCACTCGAAAGCCACCTCACAATTAGTCTTTACTTTTTCTAGTGCTCATTTCACAATTAAAGAGCTTTTAGAGATAACATGATCAAAATAACATCAATTAAGAACAAAAGGGTATAGGCTCGTAACGTATGTAAGCACGTGATTTTTTCCCTATGAAAGAATTACTCCCAAAAGTTCAAAATAAAACGATTTTCCTTGGTGTGTAATTTTGAGAATTTTTGTGACATTTTGGATAATTATTTGTATTTGTCTGTGCATGTTTATTTATTAAATTAATAAAAAATACAAGAATATGTCGCATTTGCATTTAGGATTTAATTCTACAATTAGGAATAATTAGGTTTGTTTTACAAGAATGAAAATTACAAAAATATGCATCGTTTGCATTTTTAGCATTTAATGTCCAATTGTACAATTTTATGCTTAATTATTACTTAATTGTGTGTTAATTGTTGTTGGGAGTTAATTTGCGCTTTTATAAATTAATTTAGTTCTATATAATAATTTAAGAATTTTTAGAATTTAGTTTTAGAAAAATAAAAGAAGAAAAGAGAGCAAAAATATAAAGAAAATCGGAATTGGGCTCTTCTTCAAATTCAAGCCACAGGCCCAAAAAATACCCAACCTTCCCCATGACCCGGTCCATCTCAACACGGGTCGACCCGATCCGCTCCATACCCCAAAGACCCAACACCCCTATTTCCCTATCTTTCATTTCAAAAACAAAACCCTAAAAAGTTTTTCACTGTTGAAAAATCCCACCCGCCCCTCTCTTACCTTCTTCTTCTTCAAGCTTCCAAGCTCCCCTCCCATGGCTGCCCTTCCCCTTCACCCCATCACACTCACACACACACACATCAACACATACACACACATACACAGTGCAAAACCAGCTCCACCATGAACAACCAACGTTCATGGCTCTTCCTCCTCCTTCTTCTCCGTCCAAATGAACCCCATCAACGACCCTTGCTGTTTCTTCTTCTTCATTTCAGATGCGTCGAGCTCGAGCTCAAGCTGCCATGGCTGTCACCTCGCTGTTGCGTTTTCTTCCTCACCTTCACGTCATTGTCGTTGCTGCCCACTGTTTCTTCTTCTTCGTCATTGTCGCTGCTGCTCCTGCTACGTCCAGCCATGGACGAGATCCTTGCTGCCATGGCTGCGTCTTCAAGCTCGTCCAAACAGCCATGAGATCTCATCCTCGCTGCCATGGCTGCGTCAAGCTCATCCAAACAACCATGAGATCTCATCCTCGCTGCCATGGCTGCGTCAAGCTCGTCGAGCAGCTGCTCCGCGTCCAGCTCCCATCGTCGCTGCTTCTGCTTCATTTTCAAATGACACCAAATGACCATCTTCTTCGATGGTCCGTTCGTGGTCGTCTTCAGCGTCGAGTTATTTTGGTGCGATAATTGTTTCCGGGCAGATTTTTTTTCGTTCGAGTTCATCGTCGTTCCGATCTGGTTAGTTGGTTTAAGTTTCATTTTTTATCCGTAATTTGTTTGATATTTTCGGATCTGAAATTAGATATGTTCAATATTAAGTTCATGTTTATCGTTTTGTTATTTTCTTCAGTTTGTTTCATTTTTCTTGTTTATGTTTAGGTAGAAATTGTTAGTTTAGTTATAATATTGTTAGATTTAAGTTGAGTTCAATTAATTATTTCTTCAGTTCGTTTGAATCTAACATGTTTGTTGTTTAATTGAGACATATAATTCATGTTCATTTTTTGTTTGAAGTTCATGTTAATTCAGTGATTTAATGTGAGTTTATGTTTTAGTTTTTAATTTTTGATTTTAGTTTGAATCATGTATCTTTGTTGTAATTTTGTTGGATTTAATTTGAAGATCAATTGATTGTTTGAGTTTAGTGATTTGAATCTGTTTATTTATTTTTGTTTAAGTTTTAATTTGAATTTGAGCTCATGATTTGAATATACTTGTTTGTTATTGTTGTTGAATCTGAAAGTAGATTTGTTGTTTAAAGATTGTTCAATCAAAATAATTCCAGTTGTTTCTTTGTTGTTCATCATTTAGTTTGAGTTTGTTCATAAAATTTGATTAGGAATTGGTTATAGCTATTATTTTTTTGTTAGAATTGATTAGGTGAATTGATTATAGCTGATGGGGGTAGATTGGTAAATTGCAGTATTTTCAGGGTTAAAATGGTAATTTCAGTAAGGTCAGAGGGGTATTTTTGGAATTAAAATTATGAACAATTATTTATTTTAGTGCTCTGTCCATTAAGATTAAATAATATTTTTAATAATATTAAAATAGTACATGGTGGGGAACAAGACATAATGGTGGGGAATAATGCAATTGTTTAATATAGGCAGGGGGAACAAGATATAATGGGGGAGGATAATATATTTGTTTAATATAATGGGGGACAAAACATTAGGTAGTGAGATTAAAAGGGGGATGAGTGGAAGATAGTGGGATTTAATTTTTAAAAAATGCTGAAAGATGGTAATAAATAGGGAGTTGGACAGAATTTAAAAGAAAGGAGAGAAAAAAGAAAAAAAGGAGCTGAATATTTAAGAGAGAGAAAAATTCCGAAAATATTAAGACTTCCAAAAATACAAATAAAAACATTCTGAAAATTAAAAGAGTGAGTAGTATACACCTGATATACAATCTAAATATTCTGATATACGGATTCAGAAATTAAGGATTGAACATTAACTAGTCTTTCAAATCTGAAAAGATTCCCTTTGCTTCTGTCCGTTGATTGTTGTCGGTGTTTATGGATTTTTATCTTGGTTTTCAAATATGTCACTGGGTGTTCCGTTGACTGGTTATTGCTGGTTATTGTTGTTGTTGATGTGTTACATACTACGTTGCTGACTTTCTTCTTCTTATATTGGCAGTACCAGGTACACAACTGTAATTTTGGCATTTTGTAAGCTGAAATGTGAAAGTACGAATACATATGAAGAATGGAATTTTAAAATTCTAATTTAGCTTTTTCTTTGTTTTTTTATTAATTGTATTTAGGCTATTTCATGTATTATTATTCTGTAAATTGCTGTCGTTTTACATAACTAGAAATATTGTAGTGATGTATTAAACAATGCTTCGCTTTAACTTGAGTATTAGGTAGTATATATTTAAGCATGTTCATTACTGTCAAACTGTCTAATAATTAGAATGAGAGGAAAATAACGTAAATAGGACTTTATTAAACCAGCTTGGCAAAATTGATTAAGTTCACTATTTATGAAGGTTTTAATATTGTCAACATTAAGTTAATCGAAAACACGTAACTAAATTTAGTTAAAGCATGAATTTAATTTAATTTTGTGAATTAGGCATTAGGGTGATTTGAGTTAAAACAAGGCGAGTTAAGGTTAAATTAAATAAATTCTAGAAATATGCATTAGTAATTAAGGTTGTTTCTAATTTTCAGTAGTTGAAAATAATTAATTTCAATAGCTCAAGTCACCTAACAATGTAAGTTTAATCCGGTTAGGGGATAATTAGTTTCTTTTAAATATTATTTGACAATTCCATATTGTATTTATAATCACAATTTTAGTAATATTCCTTTCCGTTAATATTTGTCTTAAATTAGTATTTAATATGTTATTTTTAAGTATGTAAAATTTGAATTTTATATTTATAGACAAATTTAATAAAAAATGTAGTTATTTTAGGATATTCATAAAATAAAAGAGGTTTTCGCAAAAAAAAAATAAAAAAAAAATAAAATAAAAAAAAATAAAATAAAAAAAACAATACAAAAATTACAGGGCCCTCAACTATTATTTATTTTCTTAAAAAAATACTTAGATTCCGGGATGGGCCGTTTAGTAAATTTTACGGTCTTACCTAAAAGTATAATAACGCGTAGTCTTTAGGCGCGTATTTAATAAGGTTATTTTCTTAAATATGGGTGTGCATTTATGTATCCCAAATCCCAATCTTGACGGAGTCAAAATGCGTCAACAAATTACGTGTACACTGGTTGTGACGTGGTTCGAGATGCGTTTTCACGACGTTGCAATTCTTGTATAAAATAATAATAATAATAATGATAAAAGAGGTCCAAAGCTAAATTTGCATATAAGTCCTTAATTGTTTAAAAAATCAGATAAATAAACCAAATATAACAGTTGAGCGACCGTGCTAGAACCACAGAATTCGGGAATGCCTAACACCTTCTCCCGGGTTAACATAATTCCTTATCCGGATTTCTGATTCGCAAACTGTAATACAGAGTCATTCTTTTCCTCAATACGTGATTAAATTGGTGACTTGGGACACCCTAAATCTCCCAAGTGGCGACTCTGAATAAATAAATAAATCCCATTTCGATTGTCCTTTAATTGGAAAAACTCCTTCACCCCTTGCGGGGATGGAAAAAGGAGGTGTGACAGCTCTGGCGAATCTGCTGGGGAAAAATACTGCTTTACCCAGAACCACCGGTTCAGGGTTAGAAATTCGAGCTTGATAAATTGTTGTATTTTGGCTTTATTATCTGATATTCTCATATGATCTGTGCTTAATATGCAAAATGATGCTTTTTACTGCTTTGATATTATTTGAACTATACATATAAACTGTGCCGAAACCTTCTCTTCTTACCTCCGGGGATGTGCTTACTGGTTAAGACTCCCTATTCTGTTAGCGTCATACCCTAAATAAAAGAGGCTCGGAAAGTTTCTAAGCCGACTGGCCTTTTGGTTCCCGGAAAGGAGCTCCTTCCTCAACTCGAGTTGTCTGCTCGGGTGCACTGTCTAGAACATAGACCCAGGTTTTGAACATAGAATAACATGACTACATGCCGGATCCCTAGTAGGAACGCTTATTTGCATCACGTTGCATTTGACTTAGGGGACTCAACACAGGGGTTGGGTCCGTCTAGGACTAGCAACCTGAAATGGAAAAAGACCATCCTGCTGCATCCTGTTTGTTTTGCACATTTATTTGCTTCAGATCTGCATGCTGACCGGCTTCTGAAATCAAGAATTTTTGAAAAATTGTGAAAAGAAAAAAAGAAAAGAAAAATAGCAGTGTAGGGAGATAACTACTTTTTAGAAAAATAAAACCAATGTCCAAGTAGTATCAAAACCCTGCCGAAATTTTGAAAAATGATTTTTTTTTGTTTTTTTGTTAGTTTGATTTATTTGAAAAACAAAAGAAAGGAGTCTTGTTTACAAGTTTAGTTTATGTTGGGCGAACTACGCCGGTTTGATTCTCACAGGGCGTGAGACACGTAGGCAACCCTCATCGGGTCCAACCTCCCATTTTGTAAAAATAGAAAAAAAAATGTCAAAATTTTAATTTTCTGTCATAGAGTCGGGTGATGCCGTTTTATCAAAAATAGCCGAATGTTCCCAAAAGGAACGCCGGAAGGCTGACTTTGTATAAACGTCACTTCTGTCATTTTTTATTTTTTATTATTTATTGGTTAACTCGCACAACCTTAAAATCTTCGTCCCTGATGTGCTAAAAGGTCGTGTTCGGAAGATCTGGTTTTTTTAAGGAAAAATGATCAAATCGTTTTTTTTAGTCAAATAAATTTTCGCTTGTTTAATCTATTAATAAATGTGCAGAATGAGCACGGCTCAAAATGAACCTTTTTCAATCATGAATAAAATCCCCCTCCAATTGCGGCTATGGTGGAATGATTTAGACAAAGAAGGGCATGACAAAATCAAGAAACATCTGAAAAATCTCACGAGTTTGTTGGATATCAAGCCACGAGGAGATATTATAAGGGCACTGGTCCCCTACTGGGACCCTGCGCACAATGTCTTCCACTTCTCAGACTTTGAACTTACCCCAACTTTAGAGGAAATAGCAGGGTACATCGGCAGTGCTGAGGTTCCGTTGAGGCATAAATACCTGGTTGCTCCAAGAGCCGTAGCAGTGCACCGGTTTTTGGACTCGTTAAAGATAGTCAGAACAATCCATAACCCTGATTTGGCAAAAGGTTTTTGCACTTTGAGCTTCATATACCAAAGATACGGCCACATAGGAGGATTCGACAAGCCAGAAAACAAGTTGTGCAGCAAAAATAACCGTTGAAAGAAGGATGAACATAGACGGGTTGCTTTCATGATAACCTTCTTAGGGCTTTTAGTGTTCCCAAGAAAAGACGGAACTATTGACATAAAGATAGCTGGGGTTGTCAGTACTTTGCTCACTCAAAAGGATAGCATGCTGGCGCCCATGATTGTATCTGATATGTTCCGAGTTCTCACGGCCTGCAAAGCCGGAGGAAATCGAAGGTTGTAACTTGTTATTGCAAATGTGGATGACCGAACACCTATGTCACTGAGCCCAGTTCCTGAGCCATGGATCTTCTGAAAAGACTTGCATAGAGGAGTTTTACACCAGAATTAATGAGGTCCGCCTACCTGAAGGAGTCTCGGCATGGACCTCATATTTCCGGACCCTCAACGCCAGTCAAATACAGTGGACACTAGGATGGTTACCGATCGACGAAGTCATATACATGCCAGCAGGTAGGCCCCATTTTCTCTTGATGGGACTTAAGAGCATTCAACCTTATGCGCCGTATCGGGTTTTGAGGCAACTTGGGAGGTGTCAGATAGTGCCCAAAGATGAGGATCTAAGCACCCAGGTGATTGAGATCAGTTCCAATGGTCAGTTTCCTGAAGCAAGGGTCCGCCAGATTTGGAGCCAATGTCAATACTTAGAGGCAAATACTTGTGTGCTGAATCAGGCAAGAGGGGAAGTTTCACCTGGATATCAGGCTTGGTACAAAGGGGAAATGTCGTCTGGAAGGCCGACTAAAAGACCTCACCTTCAAGAATTTGCCAAGTCCTCACAAGAGCATTGGGACCGGTTGGCCAAAGAGCGGGAATATCTTGCCGAAATAGGCAAGCTGAAACAACAGATTAAAGATCTGAAATTTGAGAACAAAGTGCAGGTTGCTGCCGACGAAGGTGAAAAGAACAAACTAGCCAGAGAAAGCGAGATCCTCAAAGCTCAGATCCGGAAGATGAAAATGGATGCCGACAACCAACTGAGAAGCCGGGCTGATAAAAGGTTGATAGCAGGGTTAAGGAATCAGGTCGCTGAAAGCCGAAAAGACTTGGAAAGATCCAAGGTTAGCATAGCAAGAATACGGGCCAGATGGGCAAAAGGTACAGCAGCGCGGGAAAAGCACCTATGGCAAGTGAAAAGGGATTACGAAGGGAGCGTTACAATATTAAGAGAAATAAATTCCACTCTCAGTGATCGAGTCCTTAAACAAGCCCGAGATGCTAGAACAGACAGGGAGCGCTACTATGATTCAATAACCCGAATGGAAGAGCAAATGAAGAGGTTCCAAGATCAGCTCATTGACAACACTCGAGTATTGGGACTAAAGAATCAACGAATAGAACAATGGTACATAGAAAGGGATAGAATCAGGGGTAGGATCAATGAGATTGGGCGCTACATCACCATGAAGTGCCTAACATGTGAAGAAATGCCTTGTGATATCCTTTTTGCCTCAGTCATGGGTTATGTCCACCGGATCATAGAGGAATTAAAAAGCTTGCAAAGGGGACTAGCACCAAAGCCCGCGGAAAGACCGAACGATGCCTCGTGGGCACCAAAATTCAAGGCTTTAATGTATCCCTAGTTCAAGCCTGCACTTGTTTGTTTTTCAGAGTCTGTTGTCTACCCCTATGTTCTCTTCAAACATTGTTAATAGTGTGGAGTCTGTATTTCGTTTGTTTTCTTTCAAATAACAGTTTGTAATAGCATATTTGGGTAATAGAATGTAAAATTGGGTCTTTATTTTACTCAAGTCACGAACTACGCCTGGTCTGATTCGTGCGGGGTCACGATACGTAGGCAATCTCTATAGGATTCGACCGTAATTAAAAAAGGAAAAAGTGAGAGAAGAAGAAAAGAGAGGTTCCTGAAACACTCGAAAGAGGCACAAATAAAATAAGTCGGGATGAGGCACGCGGTCAGAGCAAAAGCATGTTAGAAATGGTTAACTACCTAAAAACATTGCATCCCCCAACGCGCAATTACAATATCTGTTAAGACTCTAACACTGACAAGTTTGTTGTTTTTCCAATTTATACCAGTTAGTTTGTTAAAGCGTACTGGCACCGTACCATTATCAAATAAGATCAAAAGGGCCCATACCAGGAAGCATGACTGGTTCAGACAACAGTGTTGAGACGTAAAAGACGGCAAATCAGATGCTGAAGGAAGCCATGGAAAAAATGGAAAAGATGAGGCTGGAAATGAATGAAATGCAGATAGTCTTAGCTAGAGCCCAAAAGGGGAATGAACTACCTGTTACTCCTACTCTCCAACCAGGACACACGCCAGAATACCCCTCTCCCGGTCCTTCAATGAGTTTCCCAAGCCATCACTACTATCAGGGAAGAGAGGCCTATGATCCCCAAGCTCCACCACCCAATCAGAATCCTACTCCACCAAATGTTCTCGTCTTTGTGGCGCCTGCCCCAGCCCCATTGCACAGATCGTCTAGCAAGCCATTGTTTCAGGCTCACGATACACAATATTACCCCTCTGAACTCACACTCAAAGCACCCGAGCCACATACCTATAATCCCCACTTTGAGGTCCCGACAGAGATTGAAAAGCCAGCTAAGAGCCTAGAGTAGGACGAGGTGATGCGGAAATTTAAAAGCCGGGAGCAGTCCTTCAGGAACATGCACGGGTTAGGCAACCAAGTCAGCGTGGCTTACAAGGATCTATGCCCTTTCCCTGACGTCCAATTACCAGCAGGGTTCAAGATGCCCAAATTCGATTTATACGAAGGGCATGACGATCCTATGGCACATCTACGAGGTTTTTGTAGTAAGATGAGGGGAGCGGGGGGCAAAGATGAACTACTGATAGCTTACTTTGGTCAGAGTTTGAGCGGGTCGGCACTAGAGTGGTATACAAGACAAGATCCGAGCAGGTGGTACACCTGGGATGATCTGGCACAGGCTTTCGCAGGACACTTCCAATACAACCTTGAGATAGTCCCAGACCGTCTCACATTGCTAAAGCTTGAGAAGAAACCCGGAGAGAGCTTTCGGGAATTTGGGTTCCGATGGAGAGAACATTCAGCCAGAGTTGATCCTCCAATGAGAGAGGGAGAAATAGTAGATTACTTTCTACAAACTCTAGAGCCAACGTACTTCGGTCACTTGGTGACGTCAGTTGGCAAATCCTTCAACGAAGTGGTGAAGATGGGAGGTATGATAGAAGAAGGACTTAAGTCCAATAAGATCCTGAGTTACTCGGAAATTAATGCAACGACTCAGGCCATTCAGAGCGGCACGGGAGGTGCGCTCTGAAAGAAAAGGAGAGAGGAGGTCACGACAATAGAGGCGGACAATTGGTCTAGATCTAGAGGGCCTTCCCATCATTACCAACCCAGACTCCATCATCCAAACTACCCACACATTCCAAATTACCCTCCACAACCCTACTACCCGCCACAAGAACAACATTTCTCCGTCCATCAAGCCCAGACATATACTCAACCCCCGGCTCGCCCGCAATGGTGCGCGCCAGCTCCCCACAATACATACCCACCTCCACATAATACCTACCCACCACCACAAAACACCTATCCCCCGCCAAGAGCCTACAGGAACCCTCCAGGGACAGGTTTCAGGGGGAATCCGGCTTCCAGAAATGAAAGACTGCAGAGGCAAAGAACCTTTACTGAGTTGGGAGAAACTTATACTGCCTTGTTCCACAAATTAAGGCAGTTAGGTTTATTAAATCCTGTTGAGCCTGGGTTGCCAAATCCCTTACCCCAAAATATGGATCACTCGGTAAGATGTGAATATTGTTCAGGAGCTCCCGGACATGATACCGAGAAATGTTGGAGGCTGAAACATGCAATACAAGATCTTATTTATACCAACAAGATCAAGGTACATGCATCGGAGGCACCCAACATTAACCAGAACCCATTGCCAAAGCACCACGAAACCTACATGATCGAGCTTGTGCACGAAGGAGGGGAGCCAAAGAAACCCTCATAGACAGTGATGATGATCCGTGCCACTCCGAAAGAAAAATCGACCGGTGGGGAAGCAGGGGTACAGTTGAAGGGGGAAGATGTCAAGCCAGTGGTGATATTAGGGAAGAATCTATCCACCGCTATAAAGAAACCAGAGCCAGCCAAGTTGGTAGTATCGGGAGCATCATCTACACCCGTAGTTGTTGTGAAAGGGGTCTACAGGGAACCGGTCATCATAAAGCCGGTAGTCCAATTGCCAGTGATTGATAGCAAGATGGTGCCATGGAAGTATGAAAAGGCAGTGGTAATGTACAAGGGAAAGCAAGTGGAGGAGGATAGTTGTGAGGCGCAGGGACTGACTCGATCGGGACGGCGTTTTACTCCCATGGAGTTGAGAAGGTCCAACCCAGCAGTAACAAAGAAACCCGTGTCAGAAGAAGAGGCAGAGGAATTCCTAAAAAAGATGAAAGTGCAGGATTACTCCGTTGTTGAACAATTGAAGAAAACACCGGCCCAGATCTCGTTGTTATCACTATTGATCCATTCGGGCGAGCATCGCCGGGCCCTGATGAAGATACTAAATGAAGCTCATGTGCCCAATGAAATTTCAGTGAACCACCTTGAAACAATTGCCAACAAAATTTTTGAGGTAAACAGGGTAACGTTCTCGGATGACGATTTGCCAGTAGAGGGCACGAAACATAATAAAGTTCTCTAATTGACTGTCAAATGTGAAGATTCGGTAGTTACTCGGGCGTTGGTGGATAACGGTTCAAGTGCCAATATTTGTCCATTATCCACACTGAACCAGTTGAAGATTGACCATGATAGAATCCACAAGAACAGCGCTTGCATCCGAGGGTTTGACAGAAGTGGAACAGATACCGTGGGGGATATTATACTCTAGTTGACCATCGGCCCGGTCGAGTTTACTATGGAGTTCCAGGTATTGGATGCCGCGGTATCTTATAACTTTTTGTTGGGACGACCGTGGATCCACGCGGCCAAAGCAGTGCCATCTACATTGCATCAAATGGTCAAGTTTGAATGGGACAGACAAGATGTCGTGGTGCACGGGGAAGACACTGCGTGCACCATGGGAGGTGCCATTGTGCCATTCATAGAAACCAACGATGACAAAGGTCCCTGGGTTTATCAGATTTTTGATGCAGTGTCAGCAAACAAGATTCCTGAGGGTAAAAGCATTCCACACCCCAGGATAGCTTCCGCAACCGTCATGATAGTTTCGGAGATGCTAAGTAATGGGTTCGTGCCAGGAAAAGGTCTGGGGGCTGAGCTCCAGGGAATTGTTCAACCTGTCTCTTTGCCCAAGAATTTAGAGACTTTCGGATTGGGATTCAAACCAACTGCAGCAGATATAAAGCGAGCTCAGAAAATGAAGAAGAAAGTTTGGGTTCTTCCCAAGCCAGTTCCGCGTCTATCTAGATCTTTCGTTAGAGCAGGTGTCACAAGGTCGTCAGTCCCGAAAATTCATGGACCGTTGATTGGGCTAGATGGAGATTTGGATGAGGGCTTAGAAGAATGTTCGTAGATGTCAACACAATAGAAGCTGGAGAGGGTTCCAGTAAGGTAGACGTACAGTTTGTGGGGCCTAGGGCCAATGTCAACAATTGGACAGCTACTCCTCTTCTTACTCGGAGGGAGTCCTGGTAGTTGGCTCTAATTTTTTTTTGTTTTCTGGATTATTCCAGGGTTGTAATCCAGATTTTTTTTTATTTCTATTACTGCCCAACAAAGTGTAAAACCTTGTTATCCCATAATTCAATAATAAAAAAAAATTCCTTCTTTATGCCTTACTTTATATGTTGTTTTTGTTTAATTTTGTTTCCTTCGTTTCTTTTTCTGAATAGTTCTTTTCATACTGGTTCTAACGACATGACATGCACAACGGATCTTCAACCTAGTCTAAAAGATCAATCTGATTCCGAACTAACTATACAAGAGGTCGATTATGATAATGAATCGGAATACGATGAGGATGAAGCCTTTGAGGAGATAAAAAGGGAGTTAAGCCAGTTTGAAGAAAAATCCAAGCCCAACTTAAATGACACAGAAGCCATCAATTTAGGGGATGCCAACGATATTAGAGAAACTAAAATAAGCATCCACATTGCACCAAATATCAGGGAAGAATTGATCAAAACACTTATTGAGTTCAAAGATGTTTTTGCATGGTCATATGATAACATGCCGGGGTTAAGCACAAATTTAGTGGTTCATAAATTGCCCACTGACCCGGCATGCCCTCCCGTCAAGCAGAAATTGAGGAAGTTCAAAACGGATATGAGTGTGAAGATTAAAGAAGAAGTAACCAAGCAACTGCAAGCAAAGGTTATTCGTGTCACTCGATATCCTGATTGGTTGGCTAATGTGGTGCCGGTGCCAAAGAAAGATGGGAAGATCAGGGTGTGTGTCGATTACCGCAATCTGAACAGGGCAAGCCCAAAGGACAACTTTCCTTTACCCAACATCCATATCTTGATCGACAATTGCGCCGGACGTGAGCTCGGATCTTTTGTAGATTGCTATGCTGGGTATCATCAGATTCTGATGGATGAAGAAGATGCGGAAAAGACGACATTCATTATGTCGTGGGGAACTTATTGCTACCGGGTGATGCCATTTGGTTTGAAGAATGCTGGGGCAACGTACATGAGAGCAATGACTACTGTGTTTCATGACATGATCCATAAAGAAATTGAGGTGTACGTGGACGATGTGATCATAAAGTCTAAGCATCAGGAAGACCATGTAGCAGACCTAAGGAAGTTCTTTCAAAGACTTAGAAGGTATGATATTAAGCTTAACCCGGCTAAATGTGCCTTTGGTGTTACATCTGGAAAGATGTTGGGATTCATCGTCAGTTGGCGAGGTATTGAACTGGACCCGTCAAAGATCAAATCTATCCAAGATTTGCCACCACCGAAGAATAAAACAGAAGTAATGAGTCTGTTAGGAAGGTTGAACTACATCAGCAAGTTTATTGCACAGCTCACAGCAACCTGTGAACCCATTTTTCGGTTACTGAAGAAAGATGCCGCGATAGAATGGACGGCAGAATGTTAGGAGGCATTTGACCAGATCAAAGGATATTTATCAAATCCACCTGTGTTGGTTCCGCCTGAGCCGGGGAAACCATTAATCCTTTATCTAACGGTCCTGGAGAATTCGTTTGGCTGTGTGTTGGGGCAACACGACATCACAGGAAGAAAAGAGCAAGCCATCTATTATCTCAGCAAGAAGTTTATAGTCTATGAGAATAAGTACACTCAACTTGAGAAGACATGTTGTGCCCTAACTTGGGTGGCACAAAAGTTTAAGCATTATCTATCGTCACATACTATTTACCTTATTTCACGCCTGGATCTATTAAAGTATATTTTCCAGAAGCCTATGCCCACAGGAAGATTGGTGAAATGACAGATATTACTCACAGAGTTCGACATTGTCTATGTGACGAGGACGGCCATGAAAGCCCAAGCATTGGCCGATCACTTGGCTGAGAATCCTATTGATGAAGAATACGAGCCTTTGAGGACGTATTTTCCAGATGAAGAAGTGATACATATAGAGGAGTTAGAACTGAATGAGGAACCAGGGTGGAAGCTTTTCTTTGACGGGGCTGCTAATGCAAAAGGAGTTGGAGTAGGAGCAGTACTTATTTCAGAAACAGGACATCACTATCCTGTTACAGCTCAGCTACGTTTCTATTGTACCAACAACATGGCTGAATATGAGGCATGTATTTTGGGCCTACGATTGGCTGCAGACATGGATGTTCAGGACGTCTTGGTCTTGGGAGACTCGGACCTCCTAGTACATCAGATCCAGGGTGAATGGGAAACACGGGATTTGAAGCTTATACCATATCGACAATGTTTGCACGATCTGAGCAAGCGATTTCGATCAGTGGAGTTCAGACACATCCCGAGAGTTCACAATGAGGTTGCCGATGCTTTGGCCACTTTAGCATCGATGTTGCACCATCCAGACAAAATCCATGTTGACCCATTGTATATTCAGGTTCGTGATCAGCATGCCTACTGCAACATAATAGAAGAAGAAATGGATGGCGAGCCATGGTTTTATGATATCAAGGAATACCTCAGGATGGGGATATACCCGGAGCAGGCAACCGGAGATCAAAAGAGAGCCATTCGACGACTGGCAAATGGATTTTTCCTCAGTGGAGGAATGTTGTACAAAAGAACCCCAGATCTGGGATTGCTGAGATGTATTGATGCAGGTCAAGCCACGATAGTGATGACAGAGGTACATGCTGGAGTCTGTGGGCCCCATATGAGCGGATATGTGTTGGCAAAGAAGATTCTGCGAGCGGGATATTATTGGCTCACTATGGAGCATGATTGTATCAGTTTCGTACGAAAATGCCATCAGTGTCAGATACACGGAGATCTGATTCATTCTCCACCAATGGAATTGCACACAATGTCCGCACCATGGCCATTTGTAGCATGGGGCATGGATGTCATTGGGCCTATCGAGCCGGCAGCTTCGAACGGTCACAGGTTCATTCTGGTAGCCATCGATTATTTCACTAAGTGGGTTGAAGCCAAAACTTTTAAGTCTGTAACCAAGAAGGCAGTGGTGGATTTCGTCCATTCCCATATCATTTGTAGATTTGGGATCCCAAATATAATAATCACGGACAATGGTGCTAATCTTAACAGCAACTTGATGAGAGAAGTATGTGAACAGTTTAAGATTACACACCGTAATTCCACCCCGTATCGGCCCAAGGCGAATGGAGCAGTTGAGGCAGCCAACAAAAATATAAAGAAGATATTGAGGAAAATGATTGAAGGATCCAGACAATGGCATGAAAAGCTACCATTTGCGTTGTTAGGATACCGCACTACTGTTCGTACTTCAATAGGTGCGACTCCTTATTTGTTGGTATACGGAACCGAAGCAGTAATACCAGCAGAAGTTGAAATTCCTTCCCTTCGAATTATCGCTGAGGCCGGGATTGACGATGATGAATGGGTCAAAACCCGACTAGAGCAGCTGAGTTTAATGGATGAAAAAAGATTGGCAGCAGTATGTCATGGCCAGTTGTATCAAAAGAGAATGGCAAGAGCATACAATAAGAAGGTGCGCCCCAGAAAATTTGAAGTAGGGCAACAAGTATTGAAACGGATCCTCCCACATCAGATTGAGGCAAAAGGCAAGTTCGCCCCGAATTGGCAAGGGCCGTATATTGTGACCAGAGTATTATCCAATGGCGCTTTACGTCTGACGGATGTTGAAGGAAGATGCGTCGACATGGCTATCAATTCTGATGCAGTCAAAAGATATTATGTGTAATTTCTTTTGTTGGTTATTTGTTTGTTTGTACTTGGTGCTTATCGGATAATGAAATGACGGAGGCAATTCTCTCTTCTATCCAAACATTTTTAACCTTTGCTTTACCCCTTTGAGCCTTATTTATCCTTTTATAACCCTCTCTTGGAATCATTAATGAAAAGAAAAAATGAAAAAAAAAAAGAAAATAATAATAATAAAAAAAAAGGAAGGTCGCAAGAAAAAACAAAGGAATCGAGTGAACTACGTTCGACCTGATTCCTCAAAGAGGATACGTAGGCGCCTCATGGCTCGGTCATAATGTAACAAAAAATCAAAAAAAAAAATTCCCCAAGCAAGAAAACTGGGGCAGAAGTTATGTTTTTAAATTTTGAAAAAAAGAGTTTGATTCCAAGAGTTGTAATGTTTTACCCATCAAAGTTATTTTGAATTTTATATCCTTTTCTTCTAAAACCCATATTGATGTCCAAAAAAGACCTCCCGATCAGTATCCGAGGGGTGCCAAGACAGGCAAATGAAAGCATAGAATAACACGCCGGTCCCCGACTGAATGAGGATCATGAGCTGAAAGAATTGATAGCCATAAGAATTCCCAGCATAGAGGATCTTACCGGCAACACTCCAATCCCCAGCTGAGAGAAGCAAAATGAGAGAGACTTATTGGTGAAAACCTTCACAGGCACCATAAGGCGACGTAAGCTGAGAGAAGCAAAATGAGAGAGTCTTATCGGTGAAAACCTTCACAGGCACCATAAGGCGACGTAAGCTGAGAGAAGCAAAATGAGAGAGTCTTATCGTTGAAAACCTTCACAGGTATCATAAGGCGACGGGAGCTGAGAGAAGCAAAATGAGAGAGTCTTATTGGTGAAAACCTTCACAGGCATCATAAGGCGATGGTTGCTGAGAGAAATGAGAGAGTCTTGTTAGTGAAAACCCCACAAAGGGCACTATGAGGCGACAAGATAGATTGGCAAAAAGGATCCGCATTTTTGCGAAGAGGTGGGCACCTATTTATACCCAGCAAGTGAAGACATCAGAAAGATTGATCGACACAAATAGACTGGGTTGATTAATCCGGAATGCACAACATGATCGTTGGAATCGGTTATACCACCCAGATAAGTTCATTTCTTTTCTTTCCCCATCATTTGTTCAGAAAGATTTTCTCTTTTTCTATCTTTTCATTTCTTTGTTTAAAAGATTTTTTCCAAAAATTTATTTTAGAGAAAGGTCTTTCAGAGCTTACTATCAGTTGCCAAAATGGTACTACGTAAAATGTGAAGAAGGCAGGCCAGAGACAAGGCAATAAGACAAAAGACGTTGGTTGCCAGGCCGAATAATATTGGTCTAAAATGGCAAGGAAAGTACGGGGAAGAACCGGAAAAAAACATGTTGAGGAAATTGTGGGCCAAGTTCCAAGAGGACCCCCAGCAGGACTCCGACCGAATATCGACCAAGTTCCGAGGTGGTCGGACAACACAGAGTGGGAAAGAAAGAAAGGAAAATCCATCTTCAGCAAAATAACCCCCAGCAAGTTTTGAGATACAGAACGGGGAAGGGATAAATGGAAAAACCATCCCCAGCAGAATGTTATCCCCAGCGAATAACATCATCCCCAACAAGTTTTGGGAACGCCAAACAGGAATAAGGGGAAGGGAACAATCATCCCCATCAGGAGTGACATGACCACTCGCCATATTTTAAAAAAAAAAACTAACTAAATTTTCTTTGATTTGAAAAGGAAAATAAAGTGTTGATGATGGCCGAAAGACACACCATTAGGCGCTCACCTGTATAACAAGGGAATACATTTCATGTCTTTACCATTAGGCGCCCACCTGTATAACAAGGGAATACATTTCATGTCTTTACCATTAGGCGCCCACCTGTATAACAAGGGAATACATTTCATGTCTTTACCATTAGGCGCCCACCTGTATAACAAGGGAATACATTTCATGTCTTTACCAATTAGGCGCCCACCTGTATAACAAGGGAATACATTTCATGTCTTTACCATTAGGCGCCCACCTGTATAACAAGGGAATACATTTCATGTCTTTACCAATTAGGCGCCCACCTGTATAATAAGGGAATACATTTCATGTCTTTACCATTAGGCGCCCACCTGTATAACGAGAGGAATACTTTCCAGTCTTTACATTTCATATCCTAGGCGCCCACCAGTATAATGCGGGAATACATTTCTGTTTTTTCATTTCTAGGTCGCCCACCAGTATAATGCGGGCATACATTTCTGTTTTTTCATTTCTAGGTCGCCCACCAGTATAATGCGGGAATACATTTCTATTTTTTTATTTCATGTCCTAGGTCGCCCACCAGTATAATGCGGGCATACATTTCTATTTTCATTTCATGTCCTAGGCGCCCACCAGTATAATGCGGGAATACATTTCTGTTTTTTTTCATTTCATGCCTAGGTCGTCCACCAGTATAATGCGGGTATACATTTCTGTTTTTATTTCATGTCCTAGGCGCCCACCAGTATAATGCGGGAATACATTTCTGTTATTCATTTCATGTCCTAGGTCGCCCACCAGTATAATGAGGGCATACATTTATGTTTTCATTTCATGTCCTAGGCGCCCACCAGTATAATGCGGGAATACATTTCTGTTTTCTTTTCATTTCATGTCCTAGGTCGCCCACCAGTATAATGCGAGTATACATTTCTGTTTTTCATTTCATGTCCTAGGCGCCCACCAGTATAACGAGGGAATATTCAGGCGCCCACCTGTATAACGAGAGGAATACTTTTCAGTCTTATACTTCAGGTCTGGAAATCAGTAACCCACCGGAAGGCAGAAGGTTACAACAAAAATCCCCGGCATAACAAATTTTGATGAAGAGAGCCGTATCCCCAGAGGAACCACCGAAAAGCTTAATGAAGGAAGCCATATCCCCAGTAGACCGAGCAAAATGATGAAAACTGGTATTCAGAAAAGCAAAAGGCCAGTGTCATCCCCAAGTTATCGGAAGAAAAGCACCGGAAGAAACACAACCCGACAAGAAAGCAAGGCATCAGGAACAAATGGAAGATAGATGTGATCTTATAATCCGTAGTCTAGCCTAACTTCTTGATTTTTCTTTTAAGCACGGTGTACCAAGGAGATCGGTAAGCAGTGGTAATAGCATGCAACAACAGTTACATTGCAGTCCCATGGTAGTCCCAACTACCAAAACTTCCCGAACTACATTAACCTGAGTCCCCTTTAGCCAGGGATATGTAGGAAACCTTTAAAGCAAAGGTTCGGTTAAATCTTTTTCAAAAAAATGCTTCACACGGAGTACTCGGATGGGCAAAAATCGCTCACTTTATCTTTGCACGAAACCTTTCGTGTCTTCGGGCAAAGAGGGGCAGCTATAAGCACGTGATTTTTGCCCTATGAAAGAATTACTCCCAAAAGTTCAAAATAAAACGATTTTCCTTGGTGTGCAATTTTGAGAATTTTTGTGACATTTTGGATAATTATTTGTATTTGTCTATGCATGTTTATTTGTTAAATTAATAAAAAATACAAGAATATGTCGCATTTGCATTTAGGATTTAATTCTACAATTAGGAATAATTAGGTTTGTTTTACAAGAATGAAAATTATAAAAATATGCATCGTTTGCATTTTTAGCATTTAATGTCCAATTGTACAATTTTATGCTTAATTATTACTTAATTGTGTGTTAATTGTTATTGGGAGTTAATTTGCGCTTTTATAAATTAATTTAGTTATATATAATAATTTAAGGATTTTTAGAATTTAGTTTTAGAAAAATAAAAGAAGAAAAGAGAGTAAAAATATAAAGAAAATCGAAACTGGGCTCTTCTTCAAATTCAAGCCACAGGCCCAAAAAATACCCAACCTTCCCCATGACCCGGTCCATCTCAACACGGGTCGACCCGGTCCGCTCCATACCCAAAAGACCCAACACCCCTATTTCCCTATCTTTCATTTCAAAAACAAAACCCTAAAAAGTTTTTCACTGTTGAAAAATCCCACCCGCCCCTCTCTTACCTTCTTCTTCTTCAAGCTTCCAAGCTCCCCTCCCATGGCTGCCCTTCCCCTTCACCCCATCACACTCACACACACACACATCAACACATACACACACATACACAGTGCAAAACCAGCTCCACCATGAACAACCAACGTTCATGGCTGCTCCTCCTCCTTCTTCTCCGTCCAAATGAACCCCATCAACGACCCCTGCTGTTTCTTCTTCTTCATTTCAGATGCGTCGAGCTCGAGCTCAAGCTGCCATGGCTGTCACCTCGCTGCTGCTTTTCTTCCTCACCTTCACGTCATTGTCGTTGCTTCCCACTGTTTCTTCTTCTTCGTCATTGTCGCTGCTGCTCCTGCTACGTCCAGCCATGGACGAGATCCTCGCTGCCATGGCTGCGTCTTCAAGCTCGTCCAAACAGCCATAAGATCTCATCCTCGCTGCCATGGCTGCGTCAAGCTCGTCCAAACAGCCATGAGATCTCATCCTCGCTGCCATGGCTGCGTCAAGCTCGTCGAGCAGCTGCTCCGCGTCCCGCTCCCATCGTCGCTGCTTCTGCTTCGTTTTCAAATGACACCAAATGACCATCTTCTTCGATGGTCCGTTCGTGGTCGTCTTCAGCGTCGAGTTATTTTGGTGCGATAATTGTTTCCGGGCAGATATTTTTTCGTTCGAGTTCATCGTCGTTCCGATCTGGTTAGTTGGTTTAAGTTTCATTTTTTATCCGTAATTTGTTTGATATTTTCGGATCTGAAATTAGATATGTTCGATATTAAGTTCATGTTTATCGTTTTGTTATTTTCTTCAGTTTGTTTCATTTTTCTTGTTTATGTTTAGGTAGAAATTGTTAGTTTAGTTATAATATTGTTAGATTTAAGTTGAGTTCAATTAATTATTTCTTCAGTTCGTTTGAATCTAACATGTTTGTTGTTTAATTGAGACATATAATTCATGTTCATTTTTTGTTTGAAGTTCATGTTAATTCAGTGATTTAATGTGAGTTTATGTTTTAGTTTTTAATTTTTGATTTTAGTTTGAATCATGTATCTTTGTTGTAATTTTGTTGGATTTAATTTGAAGATCAATTGATTGTTTGAGTTTAGTGATTTGAATCTATTTATTTATTTTTGTTTAAGTTTTAATTTGAATTTGAGCTCATGATTTGAATGTACTTGTTTGTTATTGTTGTTGAATCTGAAAGTAGATTTGTTGTTTAAAGATTGTTTAATCAAAATAATTCCAGTTGTTTCTTTGTTGTTCATCATTTAGTTTGAGTTTGTTCATAAAATTTGATTAGGAATTAGTTATAGCTACTATTTTTTGGTTAGAATTGATTAGGTGAATTGGTTATAGTTGATGGGGGTAGATTGGTAAATTGCAGTATTTTCAGGGTTAAAATGGTAATTTCAGTAAGGTCAGAGGGGTATTTTTGGAATTAAAATTCTGAACAATTATTTATTTTAGTGCTCTATCCATTAAGATTAAATAATATTTTTAATAATATTAAAATAGTACATGGTGGGGAACAAGATATAATGGTGGGGAATAATGCAATTGTTTAATATAGGCATGGGGAACAAGATATAATGGGGGAGGATAATGTATTTGTTTAATATAATGGGGGACAAAACATTATGTAGTGGGATTAAAAGGGGGATGAGTGGAAGATAGTGGGTTTTAATTTTTAAAAAATGCTGAAAGATGGTAATAAATAGGGAGTTGGACAGAATTTAAAAGAAAGGAGAGAAAAAAGAAACAAAGGAGCTGAATATTTAAGAGAGAGAAATTCCGAAAATATTAAGACTTCCAAAAATACAAATAAAAACATTCTGGAAATTAAAAGAGTGAGTAGTATACACCTGATATACAATCTAAATATTCTGATATACGGATTCAGAAATTAAGGATTGAACATTAACTAGTCTTTCAAATCTGAAAAGATTCCCTTTGCTTCTGTCCGTTGATTGTTGTCGGTGTTTCTGGATTTTTATCTTGGTTCTCAAATCTGTCACTGGGTGTTCCGTTGACTGCTTATTGTTGGTTATTGTTGTTGTTGCTGTGTTACATACTACGTTGCTGACTTTCTTCTTCTTATATTGGCAGTACCAGGTACACAACTGTAATTTTGGCATTTTGTAAGCTGAAATGTGAAAGTACGAATACATATAAAGAATGAAATTTTAAAATTCTAATTTAGCTTTTTCTTTGTTTTTTTAATTAATTGTATTTAGGCTATTTCATGTATTATTATTCTATAAATTGCTGTCGTTTTGCATAACTAGAAATATTGTAGTGATGTATTAAACAATGCTTCGCTTTAACTTGAGTATTAGGTAGTATATATTTAAGCATGTTCATTACTGTCAAACTGTCTAATAATTAGAATGAGAGGAAAATAACGTAAATAGGACTTTATTAAACTAGCTTGGCAAAATTGATTAAGTTCACTATTTATGAAGTTTTAATATTGTCAGCATTAAGTTAATCGAAAACACGTAACTAAATTTAGTTAAAGCATGAATTTAATTTAATTTTGCGAATTAGGCATTAGGGTGATTTGAGTTAAAACAAGGCGAGTTAAGGTTAAATTAAATAAATTCTAGAAATATGCATTAGTAATTAAGATTGTTTCTAATTTTTAGTAGTTGAAAATAATTAATTTCAATAGCTCAAGTCACCTAACAATGTAAGTTTAATCCGGTTAGGGGATAATTAGTTTCTTTTAAATATTATTTGACAATTCCATATTGTATTTATAATTACAATTTTAGTAATATTCCTTTCCGTTAATATTTGTCTTAAATTAGTATTTAATATGTTGTTTTTAAGTATGTAAAATTTGAATTTTATATTTATAGACAAATTTAATAAAAAAATGTAGTCATTTTAGGATATTCATAAAATAAAAGAGGTTTTCGCAAAAAAAATAAATAAATAAAATAAAAAGTAAAAAATAAAAAATAAAAAACAATACAAAAATTACAGGGCCCTCAAATATTATTTATTTTCTTAAAAAAAAATACTTAGATTCCGGGATGGGCCGTTTAGTAAATTTCACGGTCTTACCTAAAAGTATAATAACGCGTAATCTTTAGGCGCGTATTTAATAAGGTTATTTTCTTAAATATGGGTGTGCATTTATGTAACCCAAATCCCAATCTTGACGGAGTTAAAATGCGTCAACAAATCACGTGTACACTGGTTGTGACGTGGTTCGAGATGCGTTTTCACGACGTTGCAATTCTTGTATAAAATAATAATAATAATAATGATAAAAGCGGTCCAAAGCTAAATTTGCATATAAGTTCTTAATTGTTTAAAAAATCAGATAAATAAGCCAAATATAACAGTTGAGCGACCGTGCTAGAACCACGGAATTCGGGAATGCCTAACACCTTCTCCCGGGTTAACAGAATTCCTTATCCGGATTTCTGATTCGCAAACTGTAATACAGAGTCATTCTTTTCCTCGATACGGGATTAAATTGGTGACTTGGGACACCCTAAATCTCCCAAGTGGCGACTCTGAATAAATAAATAAATCCCGTTTCGATTGTCCTTTAATTGGAAGAACTCCTTCACCCCTTGCGGGGACGGAAAAAGGAGGTGTGACAACGTATGTTCGAAATAAAAAGTCTACATGCTCAAAAGGGTTTACTAAGAATAGATTTTATTTGCGATACACAATTAAGCTCAAAAAGATCAAAGAAAGCCCAAAATTATTTTATAAACTGAGCATCACCTAAAATGTCGCTTCAACTCACATACCGGGCAAATTCTAGACTCAATCACAATAACATGGACTATATAAAATCTCTCCTCACACATGACGCATGACTCACTATGAACGGTTTCATTCCGACTCTAATGCAAGTGATCACAAAGCCACAAGATATTAAGCATTAAGCACAAAGTGAATATAAGTCAAGCAAAAGAGACATAGGCGTCACAAGATATGGTATCCAAATTCATCAAAGCATCATGAACAATTTCAAAATATAGGGAATATACTCCACATGCCAAAACCTAAATATGCTACTATCAAACAAGTCAAGGGCACCTAGGTTTATTAATCTTTCTCCTTTTATTTCCTAAATTCCTAATCTACTTTAAAAATAAATAAAAAATACGACATGGTTCAAACTACATCCCATGAAAAAAATTAAGGCACAAAGAAAAATCATGGGGGATTATTACTACCTAAAGGAAAATAAAAGACATATTTTTTGATTTTTCTGTTTTCACACTTTTTTGTGATTTTTTTTATTGGACCTTAATCCATCAAGAAAGCTGCCCACAAAATCCATCGTCGGAAAAAGTCCAAAAAATTTCTGATTTTTTTTTAAACAAAAACTAGTACATTAAGAAAGAGTACCACCACTAAGATAGGATAGCATAAAAAAATCACCCAGACAATCTCCTCAAAGCACACTTAAAATTGTGCAATGTCCTCAATGCATTTAATAACTAATAAGAGGGTAAAAGAGACTCACTGGTAGGCCAAAGGCTGACGCATTAGCAGCTTACGGGATACTTAGACTTCTCTCAGGCATTGGTCTTGTGTGTGGACACCCCACACTTATTTTTGGTCATCTGCTCGCTTTTGCACACCACACTTACTTTGTGTGTTGCTCCCAAATGCACACGCAACTATACGTGGTCGATAAGTAATATAGGATTGTAAGTTCAGATATCGTACCCATGGGGACTTGTATTAACTATCAATTAAATTAAAACCAAATAATTAATCTATTCAAGCGATTTTCTAAAGTATGTATATTTAACTAAAACTAATCTAGAGTAACAAACTAAGCGATTATAGAGACGAATTCAATGGGAATAAATATTCCAGAATTATAGATTAGCTAACAATACCATTGAGTTTTTTTTACTTAAATTGACTAATTAATTTATTTGATTTATTGATTGATAGGGTTAATATTACGCATAGTATTCTCCCGAAGTACTACTCGCCTATTCAAGCTAACATAATACCTATATTCCTATGAAATAAGAATTAACAAAAGCACATTAATAATTTCAGTATAGTAACCAATCAAGGCGATTAGTTATATCCCTATCCTAATCGTAAATCTATTCCCGATACTCAGGTTCAATATCTTGCTCTACTCAATCTTATATGCAATCTAGAATTCCTTCTCCCGAGTTCAATCCTAGATTTGTAGATAGTATTCAATTGGTGATCAAGCAATCAAATAATTAAGCACAAGATTGAATAAATAAACCAATATGATAAAATAACAAAAATAATTCAAGCTTCAAATTACAACGTTCATGTAGCACTCCACAACTCAAGAACTAATAAACTATGAGATTAAATCTTCTTCAAGCGTGGCTTTCGTTCTCCCCTCCAAAAGTGGCGCGTTCTCCTCCCAAAAATTGACCAACACCTTAATAATTACGTTTATAGGGTATTTATAGGTTAGGATAAGAGTCTCCTAGTCCAAAACCGAGTAGAAAATAACTTATTCATGGATTGGGGGATCAGACCTTAGAGCAGGCGAGGCCTGGTCTGTAACTAGGTGGACCATGCTTTAGAGCAGGTGAGGCCTGGTTTGGGGCGTGGTTCCCTTGCCTTAATCCGATTTTTTCCTTTTCGTGCTCTTTTCTTGTGTCTTCAACAAATTTTATGCAACTTTCATTCATTTATGTATTCCAATGGTCCTACTCATAAAAATAACTCAATTAAACTCAAACATAGAACAATTAATCATTAAAACACTTAAATATAAAATAAGCAATACACTAAAAATATACGTTTATAGCCGAACATCAAAAATATATATTGGGCATAATTACATAGTAGAAGGAGCATCTATGCTCCGAGGTAGTTTAGTGTTTTGGTCTACCACATTACTATTACATTCCACCGTTTGATATTGAAACGTAGTTCCTATAAAAGAGGTTCTTCTTAAGATTATCTTAGTGCATCCTCACTTTCATTAATCTTCTTTCTTTAATAATTTCCTACTCATTATCAAAGCTTAGATAAAAGCTAATATCTCACCACCAAATGGGAAAAAGAAAACTAAGGCTAGGAAGTGATTGAGATATGGACAAGGTGACAGGGAAATAACATACCCACCTTTATAAATAATTGACTAAGAGAAATAGGAACATTATCTCTTTAAAGAAACAATAAAAAAGTAGTTTAGTTAAGCTCTGTTTACCTAACATGTTTCCATTTCATCATTTTGGTTCATTATTTTAATTGATAAAAGAGGATTATAAAATGTAAGACGTATCAATCATGATAGCATTTTCGAGAAGCATATCAACAAAAGCCAATTTAGGTTGTCATTGTCCTATGAATATTTTAACTCTAATTTTTGGTAATGCTTTACTTCATGACAATTATTTAAGTGGTTTTGGATAAGGGTGGTGGAATAAGGTCATAGGTTTAGGAACTTGTTTTCATTTTTTTTTATCCTCATGACAATGACAGCCACAAGAGACGGATACAGACAAATGCATCAATTATGAGATTCCTAAGCATTTTTATAAATAAAAATTATCTTGCGTCTCATACATAAATTATGGAGCTTCAAATTGGATTTAAAGGTTTATAATTTAAATTTACTAATTTCTAAAAAAAAAAAAAAAAAAAAAAAAAACTCGCACAACTTATGTCAAGTTGCATCATATCAAAGGTCTAATGAGTGTTTTGTTTGGACATTTAACTAAATAATAATTATATGGTCCCACAAAAATATTGAAACTGATAATAGACGATTAATGTGTTCAATAAAAAAAGAGTGACTATGTAGAAATGATTGAAATTTCTTAAAATTATTTGAAAAATAACACGGAGAAGGACGAAAGGTAGAAATGAAATGAAGAGGAAGTTAGCACTTTAGTTCTGGAGTGGTATTCAAAAATATACTTAGTAAATGTTATCTGATGCAAGTGTTACTGAATTAATGTGTGTATTATCTTTACTATCGTTGGATACAAATGAGTATTTGTTGATTTTCAGAAATAGACATTTCAGCTAGTGTTATGTGACTCTTCCTCGATTAGAAAAATGGATGCGACAAATAGAGGCAAAGATAACTAAGAGTCATTGTCGCTTTTCTTATATACACTTTTTACTAGTAATTCTTATTATTGCTTAATTTCTAAGCCAATAGGCTTCGAGTGCAAGTTAATTTTTACCTAGTTTATATAGGTAAACTAGGTAAATTCAGTTTGGCTAAACTAAAAGCCGAAAAGGAAAGAGAAGCCGAAACATTAATTTAAATTACTAGGAAGCAACAATAATTCAAAGATACAAGAGACAAGATTGAAAAAAGAGAGCAAGGAAGTAAAAATAAAAAAGGGAAATGAAGATTACAAGTAGAAAAATACACAAAAGAGGGAAATTCATAGGAAAAACAAACAGTACATTTTTTTTTCTTTTCCCATTGGGAAATATCTACAATTTTTCATGGCTGGTTTTATTCAATTGGATTGAAATTTTTTAGGCATTGCTCCTGAAGGAACCAAGAGCTTTGATGGCACCAGCACGGAGGATGAACTGGTGGTAGACGGCGGCGGCGAAGGCTCCGATGAAGGGACCCACCCAGAAAATCCAGTGTTCATCCCAAGCTTTGTCATGATTGTAAATAACTGCTGCACCAAAACTTCTAGCAGGATTGATGCCAGTTCCAGTAATTGGTATGGTGGCTAAGTGAACCATGAACACAGCAAATCCAATTGGAAGTGGTGCCAACACCTGATCATATTCAAATATAATACAACATTAGATCGATTATCGTTCTTTTTTTAAAAATAATTTAAGGTTTTGTTGTATGCATGAATGTTATAAAGACTATTTATTTAGACAAATCAAGCAATAAAAACTTAGATTAATCAATTTTATACCTGGAAGTTTAGTGAATATGTACAAAGAACGCAAAGGTCACCAAACTGCTTCTATATGTGGGTCGTAGGAAGGGCGATAACATATTGGGTCTATTATAACTAATTTTATTTTGTATTTTTTCTTTTTTGTAATTAATTGCTTTTACATAGTGAACTCATAATCTTCTGGTTATATGATAACTTTTAGTGTTATGGCCAAACTCCGTTTAAATCATTATGTAAAACAAATTCTGTAATGAAATGGGCGAATTACTTAAAGAATGGGATAATGTTAAGGTTACCAAGTTTTTTATATAATTTTTTTATGAAAGATTATAGAGAAAATGGTACATGGTGTTAGGTTACCTGCCTCTTTCAATTACACTAAAAGTTATAATGGGTAGAAAATTGGCTATTTGGCATCACAAAATCAAATACTTCTTCTATCAACTAGAAGCCCTGGTGAGTCACTTTTAGAAAGTCAAAGAGAGCGTTGTCTTTAGCTATGGTTTGTAGTCGATCCCATAGCTAGTATTGGAGGCCTAACAAACGCTACAACTCAGAAAAGGATTGGGGTGAAACTGATATAATGAGATTAGGATAAGACTTGGGCCTTTTTTGACAATAAATAATATTTTTGTATTTGTAAATACAAAATTTGAACGAGAGTTATTGTCATGTTATCAGGAGGTCATGGGTTCGAGCCGTGAAAACAATCTCTTGCAAAATGCAGGATAAGAGCGGGAGCTTAGTGCACCGGGGCAAAATTTCACTATTTACAAATATTGGTTTGCCCTTAAAAAATATGAAGAGAATAGAATACTTACAGGGACATGGGAGTCTCTAGCATTTCTCTTAGGGTCAGTGGCAGAGAAGACAGTGTAAACCAAAACAAAAGTACCAATAATTTCAGCAGCTAATCCAACACCTTTGGTATGGCCAGGAGCCATGACATTAGCACCTCCACCATACCTAACATAATAAGCACTCTGGAATGCCTTCACAAAACCCACACCACAGATTGCACCCAAACACTGTGCCACCATGTACAATACTGCTCTGATCAATGATACTTTCCTTGCCAAAAACAGCCCAAATGTCACTGCTGGGTTTATGTGTCCTCCTGTATGCATATAAACGTATATTAGTAATATTTAATTTTTGTGCACTGATAATTTTTATTTTATATTAAGATGACTAATAATAACATATAATCATTAATAAATATTCTAATCTGAGATGACTTTTATGACGAATTAAAATGGGTGATATTTTTTTTTTAAAATTACTCCTTTAGTGCATATAAATTAAATTTGTATTTTCACACAATTCAATATGATATCAGAGTATTTGAATTAAAATTTCACTATTATCATATTATCAAGATGACTTTCTACTAAGAAATAAAACCAACTGAATTGTAAAGAAACAATTAATACACTTAAAAGAATCACCTAAACGATAATAAAAAGTAATTGTTTATAAAATTAAATTCAGTAACTTAAAAAATAAGAGCAGATTATTTGCTATAATAAATTAAAATAGACATAGTTAGATACTAAAAATTATTTACACTTTCAATATGTATAATTAATTGAGTTGAAATTAACTTTTATATACAGCCAAAAAATTTAATAATATCAATTGATGTAAAACATGACTAAAAAAAAAGTTAATAACCTAAAAATAGAGCATATTACTTGCTATAATCTGTTTGACGGGACACGAAATTTAAGAAAAAATGAATATTTTTAAAATTTATGGCCCTAAACAAGTCAAAAAAAATCCAAATTTAAAAAAAGAACATTCTTTTTGGAACGAACAAAAAAAAATAAATCGACCTAAACTGACACAGAGGGAGGGTGAAGCAAGAAACTTACCGGAGATACCGGCGGTGCAGTAAACAAGAATGAAAATCATGCCACCAAAAGCCCAAGCAATACCAAGAATACCAACGCCGCCACAGATATCACCGTCGGCTTTGACATCTGACTGGACCTTATACCCAATCACAGTCAAAACAGTAACATAAAGGAAAAGCAAAGTGGCAATGAACTCAGCAATAACAGCTCTGTAAAGTGACCATTGTGTCAGCTCCTCAAAGTCTACTAAAGGAGCTGGTGGAGGGTCAGTATAGTCTTTTGCTGAAAACTCTGTTGGTTGCTCTGTTGCTACCTCTACTTCTTTAGTCATGGCTGACGAAAAAGAAAGAAAATTTGAAACAAGGGATATGGATGATGAGAAGTGAGTGTAAAATGGATAGGTATTTATGGGAGAAAAGAGAGGACTTTTAATGATTTATTTTAGAGTGGAAAAAGAATTTATGTTTAGTTTAATTGTTTTAACTTAATATTATTTTGAGCCGTCCAATACTACTCCATTATTGTCGAATTTGTGAGCTTGCAATTGGTCCCCACGGGCCACCATTTCAATACAACGGCTTTCTTATAGTCTACTTTTGGCTTTCTACTTAATTAAAATGTGTTCTTTTAGTACGTTATCTTTTGTGGTTTTTGTTTTATTTGATTGGTTTGGCATTTAGACTTTAATTTATTAATTTGGAGTATTTTCAGAAAGATTTATCAAAAGCTTAGAAAGGGAAATTTGCCTGGCAACGGTACGTGGCTAGCTGGATTGCAAAACAAAACTAGAAAACGAAAGCAATTATAAAACAACAACAACAACCCACTAAAATTTCAATGGTGGGATCTGGGGAAGGTAGTGTGTAAGCAGACCTTATCCCTATCTCAAAGGAGTAAAGAGGCTGTTTCCGAAAGACCCTCGGCTCAAGAAAACACAAAGACAAAAGAGAAAAATATTAGTATCACCACGATAATCATAGGAAAAAAAAATAGAAACATGAAATTTAGAAGGAAGAGGCAAAACAAAAGTGATAGTTAGTAAAATAGGTTTTGTACTAAAAAAAAAAGCAATTATAAAAGTTGATACATAATGCTGTAATTTTTAAGAAAATACCTCTGGCCATATTATTTGTTGTTTTGACAAGTTTTGACTTTGTTTAATTAATTGACGTTTTAGTAAAAAATAAAAATACAAACATTTATGCGGAGTAATTTTTTTCAAATTTACTATTACTATTCTAATAGTAGTAGTGATAAAGAACAATTTTGACAAATATTCTTATTAAGATTGTTAAATATTTTTCTTAAAGCATGTGCATGAATATTGGACGAAATAACTCCAACAGTATATCGATAGCGATTTAGATAACTTCTCCAAGTCTGCCTTATCTATTTGTAGGGGCGTACAAATGAAACTGACAAATTGCACCAACTTAATAATTCGAGTTAAACCGAAAAAAAATCCAACTATGGTTTGGTGTTGAAAAAAATAACCCGACCATGTTTAGTTTGGTTTGGTTTTAACTAAAAAAATTCAAACCGAAACCAAACCAACCCGCTATTATATGTATAGAAGTTTTAAATATATTTAATATATAAAAATATTTATAGTAGTGTAGTTTATAAATATTCCTTAAGCTTTTTTATAGTTTTATCTTTTCACGTATTCTTTCAAGTTTGGACTTATAATTTTTGGATGCTCCAATAAGTTTTATAGTTCATAAATGTTAGTAACTCAAATAAATCCTAAACCAATATCAAATCAACGTTAATGCTAATAAAAGACATTCAACTCAATTATACTATTAATGAAAATAGTGTTGGATATTTATTTTTTAGTTTTTCCGTGGTTTAGATAAAATGTATAACTTATTTTTCTTTTAGTGTTTAGTCATCTAAATAGTACTATTTATTAGTCATACTTATTTTAGCAAATTATTAGTAATTTTAAATTATGCTTGTTTATTATGGCTTATTAATAATACTTATTTTATGCGATTTTATTATCTTTATTGTTGAATTTTTAGTTGTTTTCTTTCATTGTTGATCACCTTACTATCTTGTTCTTTTTTTTCCTATTTTTATATGGCTTTTTGGTACTGTCCCTTTTTGTCTATATTTTCATTAATGGGGTGCTTATGCTTTCATGAGCCGAGGGTCTGTTGGAAACAACCTCTCTATCCTCACAAGGTGGGGGTAAGGTCTACGAACACACTATCCTCCCCAGACCCCACGGTGTGGGATAATACTGGGTATGTTGTTGTTGTTGTTGAATATTTTAGTACAATGCCCTGACTCATCTCATATTTATGTTATTTTATTGAAAAACACCTTATATAGTTCTATTTTACTAGGATTAAAGAAATATTTGAAGCACAAATTCTATATTTTGTGTTATGAAGACTTTATGAAAAAAAAATCGAAAAAACTCGAGAAAAACCGAGATTGAAAAATCCGACTTTTATTGGTTTGGTTTGGTCTTTAAATTTAATAACGATACAATTGATTTGATTTGGTAATTAGAAAATCGGAACCAACTCGACCTATGTACACCCCTGTCTATTTGTGTGTGATCAAGTCGACCAATCCAAACATCTGTAGATAGAAGTTGTTTGTCGATCAGTAGACTCATGCTCAATATCGTTTAGGCCATTATGAATCAAAGCTAGTAGTATTAATTTAAGTGCTTAAGAGAAAATTTCTGATTTTGAAAGAGGATGCTTCATATTTTCCCAAAAAGAACCAAAATCGTAAAACTTGAGAAGCACGTTAATCTGTGTGTAGAATATTGGCGATTCTTCTTATAATTTTTCGAGTGTATAATAATGTGCAACTAAAGAAAAAAGGCTATGGAATTGGCAACTAAAAGGGTGGAAGAAAAGAACAAAAACAAAAAAGGTAATGCATTGTCGACAAATATTGTAAGTACTATCTTCGTTCTCTTTTATATTTTTATTTGTCCAATTTGCTTTTTTGCTTTTTACACTGCTCTTAGGTAAATATTAAAAAGTATTTATTTTACTAAATTATTCTCATTAATGGTAATTAGACTACTAATATTTCAATTAATTTACATAAGGACAAGGGTAAAATTTAAAAACTAACAAATTCACTCTTAATTTGCTAAAATAGACAAATAAAAAAATTTAATATTATTTACTCGTAAAACAGTACAATTGAATTTATACATTATTTATAGACAACTGAATTAATTTTGATCATGAAATAATAGATGAATTAGATAAAAATATAATACTTAGCCTTAAGATAGAGATAAAATAGCAGAAATAGTAATTTTGGGAGCAAGGTTCCCCGGGCACAATAGCAATGATATCAAAGAACAAAAAGATAACATTGTATTAAGCTTTGAATAGAATGAAGCGAATGTTTGCTAGAAAATTCTTTTTTTCTTCAATGATAATAGAGCTCACTATTTATAGCTGCACCTAGGGAACAAGGTCCTAGGATCAAGCCCCTCTTTAATGTCAGTTGTGAGGGTCATAAAGTATAAAGGCAGGCAATGAATGTTATATTCCTTGTAACGGACCATATACTTAATGCTTTAGAGTATTCTTCATTTAATGCTACCGGTGGTAGACATTTATTTCATCTCTGTGAGTATTACTCTCTCTGCTAACAGATGGGATTGTCGCCTTCCGATTCAACTGTCTTCTGTCTTCGGATCCACGCGTCACTTTCTTATTTGATCATTTAAAGTAAACATATTTTACCCTATACAGATAGTCCCTCTACTTTTCGGTGGCACAAATTTATGTCACCGGAAAGTTGGTAGAAAATAACTCTTTTGGCGGAAAATTCACTGACCTTCTCTGAAAAGTTTTCTAACGGTTGATTAGACGCAAGTCTCTTTGCATTTAATGTCCCGAAAATGCGTCATCCCATGATTTAGCATTAGTTTTATTGGTCATCGAGATAATTATGGCCACAATTTTAGCCGCCTATTTCTTCACTTATACACATCAAACTCTTTTATTCACACCTCATAATTCTTCAAAATCTATCAAACTTTCTTCGTTCAACTCGTACTCTATCTCCACCATTTCTTTAATTTCCTTCATATGAGAAAAGCTTTTCCTTCATCTTTAACATAGAATGGCTTCTTCTTCTAAAAAACTTAGTTCCTCAAAGAACAAAGGCAAAGCCGATGAGGCCACTCCTCCTACAACAAGCACCATCATCCCTAGAAGTCTCGTCATAACTTAAGTCTTCGAAGAAAATTTCCTTCTGCTAATGCTCGTACATGGGCTGTTGGCAGATACCCTTCTTCCATCCGTCCTTCCAGTATTCCTACTGTGAAGGAAGATTGCCGTTGTCAGGATTTAGATATTATCGCTCCTGATCTGACGGAGTGGATAACCTTACCCAAGAAGGGTTTTACATAATTCTATATGTATCCCTTCATTTTGGGGGCATTTTCTCTAAGTGGAGAGCTTGACTCCGTTATTGTGGAATTCTGCCTCTATTGCTTGGTGTGTTTGACACAAGTAAGTCCTTCCATATGGAGGATTATTGCTTGTCTTCGGCGCCTGTTATAAGAAATGGGAGAGGAGCTATCTCTAGCTCACGTGATGAATCTCTATTACCCCAAGATCTTATGCAAGGGAATGGTAAATTTCAACAAACATGGCCACTATTTGCAACAAATTATTTGTGTTACAAAAATAAATCATAACCACAATATAAATATGAAGAAACACAATTTTATTGATAAATAATGCGGGTAAAATTCTGTTTATCTCTTGATTCTTCCCTCTGCTTTATTCTACATGATTCGAGGATCTTAGCGGCATATTTCTCGAACGTAGGACTTTAAGCAAGATATATTTGACATGTCTTTGATCTCTTAATGAATATTCCAAAAGTTTCATGGAATATCGAAGATATCATATTTGATCTCTTTGTGCATATTTCTAGTGTTTATAGAATTGCTGAGATTGTATTTGAAGGACATATGTAGCCTTATTTATAAGCATAAATTAGGGTTTGGGTAGTGTAGCCACCAAATAATCCTAATAGACTCCTAATATTTCAAGACGCATCTTGAATTAAGGATTTATCTTGATCTGCTGAAATTTTAGTGTCTACAAATGCCCCCTACTTCAAGGTCTGTCGAAGTATAGGCTTGCTAAAACTTGAAGACGAGACTTGAAGTACCTAACCATCACAACAAATAATCATGAAACTTGAAATTTTTTATTTGCAGGAGAAAGAGTTGAAGGGCAGAACTGGTCCCACTGGGCGTGCCAATTTGTTTGCAACAAATTATTTGTGATTCAAAAATAAATCTTAACCACAATATAAATATGAATAAACATAATTTTATTGATAAACAATGCGGGTACAATTCTGTTTATCCCTTGATTCTTCCCTCTGCTTTTTTCTATGTGATTCGAGGGCGTTAACAGTGTATTTCTTGAACGTAGGACTTTAAGCAAGACATATTTGACATGTCTTTGATCTCTTAATGAATATTCCAAGAGTTTCTTGGAATTTCGGAGATCTCATATTTGATCTCTTTGTGCATATTTTGAAAGTTTGTAGAATTGCTGAGATTGTCTTTGAAGGACATATGTAGCCTTATTTATAGGCATAAATTAGGGTTTGGGTAGAGTAGCCACCAAGTAACGCTAATAGACTCCTAATATTTCAAGAGTCATCTTGAATTTAGAATTTATCTTGATCTGCTGAAATTTCAGTGTCTACAGCCACCATGCTTTACTATCTAGCATGGATGATAAAAACGACCGTGGGTGGATAGAATGGTTTGTTGTAGTTGCCACCAATAATATCATTCCGACAACGACTTTATCCTTTCCAAAATTATAGAACTGTACTCGTAAGTTCCTTGTTTAATATTTCTTTCATTAGAGATCATCTCGTATCATTATTGACCCTAATTCTTTCGCTTGTTCCAGCAACTCGATAGGTATCACCTAGTGTTGAAGGCTTAGACCAATGGGTCCAGAAAATCTTGGATGTCACTACGCCCGAGACCTGCACATGGAAAGAACTGGCCTTTAAATATGGGTGGAAGGCCAAAAATTATGGTAAATTAGACTCATCTTGTCTTTGCTTTTCACGTGAGGAAATTTATTAATCCTTTCTCTTTTTGCTGAATTCAGGTATACCCCAGGGCTCAGTTGTCCTCCCCGAGGAGGATGTTTTGGCTTATCCTGCTAATACGGCAAGGTTGCTTCAGGAGGCGTTTACCCTAACATGCATCTTTGGTCCTGCTTTGGGCATAAGTGTCTCTTTCCAGAGAGAAAGCAAGCAAAAAGGAGACGTTCCTCCACAGCTGGAAAAAATAAAAAGGCAAGGAGTGTCTTGCCTAAATCGTTTTTAGATGCTATGATGTCTAACCGCCTTGCCTGAGCCAACCATAGATACTGTGATGATCGACGATGATGTAGAAGCTAGTGATGAGGGGGCTTCTCTACATAGAAGACGACTACTTTCATCAACTCAACAAAATGCTCAATCTGTTGAGTTAGTTACACCAATCGAGAACGATGCCTCGGCACTCTGGGGGGATTTTGAAATGGTGGAAAATGCCAACTCCTATTTTCGGATCCTAGTCGCTGCACCCAGTGCTGTGATGCTGAGTACCGGGTCCCTGCCGTCTTCGGTTGACGAGCAACCAACAACCAGCACTACGTTTGCCGCAACTGCTTCTCACCCTTCAACGCCATCAGCTTCATCTCCTTTTTCACCAACTCTTCCACCAGCAATTACTACATCATCTCCCCCGGTCGCATCTGTCCAAGAAGAGTATGTTCCTCTCCTCGAGTCCCTAGTTCATGGGAATTTGGGGCAAAATTACGCTGTCCTCTCTGAAGACCCGCAAAGGAGGGGCAACGTTATTTTCTCGGTCTCTATTGGATGCAATCTACTGTCTCGTCCGGTAGAACTTTCTAACTATCTAAAGCCTTTGATTTCAGAAAAAGATAGGGAAAATATACAAGCTCTCTTGGGAGAATGCTTGTTGAACAATGCCATGCACAATGCCGCAGTGGTATATCTTTCGTTTTCTTCGTTATTTCTTCTACCTTTGATACAACATTATTCTGAGTTTGCATCTTCTATTTCGCATGCTAATTTTCTTGCTTCCAAGGGACTCTAATGGTTGATTAGAGATAAAGAGGAACTTACCTCTGAGCGGGATCAACTTTTGGCCGAGCGGGACCAAACTACTGCTCACCTCTCAGAACTGGAAGCTAAAGCTGTTGAGGCAGTTGTGTTGGAAGCTCGATTGCCGCAAAGCGAGCAAAATGTAGAGACCCTTAGCCAAGAGATCTCCCCGTCGAGGGTTCAATTTGAAGAGGCTTGGGCAAAATGGGCTGAAGTCCATAGTGTCGTTCTTGCTGCATCCGGTCGCGAGGCTGCCTCCGCTGAAAGATTAAATAATTTAGAGGCGGACTTGAACTCCAAAACGAAGTGCTTGCTGCTGCCAGGGTTAAGTATGCCTAACTGGATGAGAAGTATAAGAAGACTGTTGCGACCAAAACACTCACGCAAGTGTACGCGATCTTCAAGTAATATAGTAATAAGTAAAGTATCGTTCCCACAAGGACTTATGATCAACTTATCAACTGATGCAATCTCAAACAGTTATCGATTCAAGCTAATTCTTCACAAAATACATAAATAACCAATTTACAATTTAACTAGTAGACAAACAATAATACAATGCAAAGTTACTACACCACTTATGCAATTTTCTTTCAACAATTAATAAGAGAGATATTCCAGGGTTATGGGCTTGCTAGAGATCATGCTACGCTTTTAGCTTAAAAATAATTTATTGAATTATCTGGGTTATTGATTATAGGGTTGATAATATCCATAAGAATCTGTCGAATTCTTATGCACCTATTCAAATTAAATTAATACCTATATTTCTATGGCAGTAATATTAACTCAAATGCATTTACAAGTCCTATTTTTCAACCAAACAAGGCAATTAAGTATATTTCTATCTTAATCTCTAATCTTTCACCCGATGCCCAAGATCCAGATCTTGTGTTATTTGATTCTATATGCAATCAAGAATTTCCTTTTTCAAGTTTAACTCAAGATTCGTAAATAGTATTTTACTGTCAACTATGCAGTAAAATAATTAATAACAGAATCAAATAAACAACCCTTAACGATAAATTCTAGATCATCTATTTAAGCTTCAAACAACATAATCATCTAACACACATCACCCCAGAATATTTGGGTTTTTAGCTACTCATAATTATACAAACATCAACAATATAAGTCTTAAACATCAAATAAATAGATACTAGAAGAAAGTTTAGAAAAACTCTTTTAATCCTTGCTCCAAAGTGTTGTCTCCTCTTGATTTTGATCCTCCAATCTCCTTCTCCTTTTCTCTCTCAAAATAGGTCTCCTCCGTCAATAATGGTTGCTTTACCCTTTTTAATCGTGTAAGAATGGGTTTTGACAATTATGCCCTTTTAAGACCAAAATAGAATAGTTCTGCGATTTTTACACGTCCGCGTCGCCCCGCACGATGCCCCATGCGACGCGTACATGGATTGGTCAAAGACAGAATACAATTTAACGGAGCAGAACAAATTTTTGCTAGAGTTTGCTTTGCCGCGGCGCGCCCCGCAGCGCGGCAGTGCATTTTTCTGCGCTGCTTCATTTTTTCTTTTGTTTTTCTATCCGGGCTTGCTATGCGACCCCCGAACACGATCCCGTATATTTAGCTTTTACTCAGACTTCAAAGCCCAAAATTAATCAAATTGATCCCAAATTTAATTCTTATGTCGGAATCGCTTCCTGCAAGGCATAAAACATGAATTTAGTATAATTCATTATTATTTAAGCTCAAACCTTTGTAAAATACAATAATTAAAGTGTTGTTACAATGACTAAAATACGAGTTTTTAGCCTATGATTAAAGACCATTTAACATAATAGACTTTTCAGCTCTATGGTCCGTGACCTCGATGTCAGCCTTCGGTTCGTTAGATCCGCACGGAAAAATCTTTCTGCTAAGGTTTACCAACTTAAAGAAGAATTTCAGCGTCGAGCGACTTCCTTCATTGTTGAGAAAATGCATTCAATGTATAACACGAGGAGAAAAACCTTATAAGAGGCCAAATTGGGTGTCAAAGATTTTGACGCCGAAGTCGCTAAGGCCCTCGAGCTAGAGTTAGCAGTAAAAAGAGGTGTTCCGACCAGGCCTGATGATATCGATTCTTCTGGTTCGGTTTTGATTTCTCGGGAACTGAAGAGGAACCGGAAGGTGATGATGCTGAGGGCCAAAATGATGAAGGCCAAGATATCGAGCTGGCGACTGATCTACCTCCTTCTTCTTAGGGCGCAAATGTTTCTCTTCCTCCGGGTTCTGGAAATGTAGCAGTTTAGCTTTTGATTTCTTTTTCAAACCCTTGTACTTGTGTCGTTCATTGTTAACACTTTTTGCTTAATTACTGCATGAACTTCCCTTTCTGTGCGCTTTCGTTTAAGCATTATGCAAGTTTAATCTTTTGCGCCTTTTTTATTTAAGTATTTGCGCAAGTTTTCTTATTGCGTCTTTTTTTTGTTTAAGTATTTGCGTAAGTTTGCTTTTTGCGTCTTTTTGTGCTGGCTTCAGGTGTATTTTTTCCCTCAAAGCATTTGGATTCCGAGCATAAATTCTTCTGAAATCAACCCTTTATCGTGAGGGTTTTCATAAGAGAGAGTCCTCTTTTGTTTACAGTGCTCTTGAAGAGAACGACTCATGTTCATTACGACACTAGCATTTGAAGTACTTGTTTAACTTTCAAATGACAAAATCAATTCATCGTTCAGACAATAAACAAGATAGAAATAAAAGGCCTTTACTTTATTCCTTCAGTTTTCAAAAGGTACACAAGCATTCATTATGCTAAAAAGAAATTGCTATTTCTTGTGGCTAACTTGTACAACTTGTTTCTATGGGGTTGGCTGCGCAGTCCCTGTGTCGATGATACAACTATGTTTCCAATTTTTGTATTCCGGTTGACATGTCAGTTATTGTTGTCATATCCTCATATCATTCCCGTCCCCCCTCCCCCCAGTGTTCGAATGCGAAGAATGCGAATTGGAACATTAGAAGTTTTGCACCTTCGAGGATTCCACTAAAGAATTGCTAGATAATATTCAGTTCGGTAACAAACTTCACTTCCCATTAAGAATTTATGCTATCGAGACAAAGACTATATAAAAATCCCCTAGTGGCTTGCACTTGCGAACGGTCAGGTAACCTTTGTTCGATAGCAAACTTAACTTCCTAGTAGGAACTTTGCTACCGAGCAAAATGTGGTTCTTCGCTTGTGTGCCTTGTTATTGAAAGGTCTTATTGATTTTATTCAAACCTTCTTCCTAGTATACTTTCACCTGCCTCGTTAAAAACCTTGTCAGAAAAATCCAATTCGACCAAAAACTAGATGAAAGGAAAAAGAGTGTAGCACATACTTTCGGTACAGGTGAGGTCCATCACCAATAGTATCTCTTGAGATGTTCCACGTTCTAGTTGCTTGGAAACTTTTCTCCATCTTGATTCTCCAACTCGTATGAACCTTTTCCCATAACAACTAAAACCCGGTATGAGCCTTCTCAAGTTGGACCTTTCTTCCCAGCATTGAGTTCCCGGGTGATTTGAGTTACTTTCTTTAAACCAAGTCTCCCACTTTGAAATAACGGAGTTTGGCTCTTCAGCAGTAATATCTTTCTATTCTTTGCTTTTGAGCTGCCATCCTTATACGCGCCAAATCCCTCCATTCATCGAGCAGTTCTAGATTGACCAACATTGCTTCGTTGTTTGCTTCTTCGTTCACCTGAAAGTATCTCAGGGCAAGTTCCCCTACTTCCACCGGGATCAGGGCTTTTTCTCCATACACAAGGAAAAAAGGAGTTTCTCTTGTGCTCGATTTGGCTGTTGTTCGGTAGGCCTATTGTACTCCTGGAAGTTCTTTGGGCCATCTGCCTTTAGCTGCTTCCAACCTCCTTTTGAGATTCTGAATAATCACTTTGTTTGTTGATTACGCTTGACCATTTGTGCTCGGATGATAAGGCGAAGATGTGATCATTTTGATTTTCGGGTCTTCAAGGAACTTTGTGCCTATAAACTGTGACTCGTTGTCACAGGCTATCTCTTTTGGTAAATAAAATCTGCAAATTATGTTTTCCTAGAAGAAATCTACCACTTTGACGAGCGCAAAACACAACACAAAATTATTGCTCGCTAGTCAAAGATAGTATAGTTTAATTATCGTCTCCACCGGGATTGGTTTAAACAGTATTCGAATAATTTTCAATTAATTACTATCCAGGAAAGTTAACACTTGATGTAATGACTATTACTATGATTAACTACTACAAATTAAGCACTTAACAGTGGATCACAAAAATTAGCAGATGAGCTGTCACGACCCAAGTTCGCCTCCGTGAACTGTCGTGACGGCACCTAGTCTCTACGACTAGGTAAGCCTAACAATTGCGGAAAAAGAAAACAAAATGCGAAAAAACTAATGAAAACTGAAGATAAACAAATACAGAAGCGTTGAAGATACCGCTCGGCATATACTAATACAAGATCTCAAAAACTGAACAACTTCCCAAAACCCGGAATCTCATGAAATCACAAGCTAAGGATACACATTAGTGCTCTAACTCTAGAATGCCTAAATCAAAGTAAATATAGAAGGGCAAAATAAGAAGACACATAAGAATAAGTGGAACCTGAATCGAATAAAGCCGATACATCTCTATGACAGACTAGGGTAATACCTGTGATGACAGAATCGGAGGCAACAACCTCAGTACGGGCAGGAAGGGCAAAATATCTGGCCTGGCCTCCTCCTCTAGGGAGGCCTCTACCTCCCCAACCTCCACCTCTGGCTGGGTGGGAAGGTGGGGTAGCAATTGGTGCTGAAATCATAACCTAGGAACTCTCCGGAGCATGCTGTGGCTGAGAAGTCTGTGGAGGTGCACCCCTCCCTAGTCTAGGGCAATCCCTCACCACATGGCGTGTGTCGCCACACTCAAAACAACCTCACTGCCGACTTAGCTATGAGAACTATGAGGTACGGGTACTTTGAGACCCCTGAACACCTGAAACACTGTGCGAAGCCTGAAACGCAAACTGAACTGGATAACCCACAAAACCTCTACCATGCTGCATCTTGACTCCAAAATAAGGACGAGTGGATCTCTCCGGTCTATGAGGTCTCCTCGCCTTCCTGTACTCTCTCTCTTGACCTCATCTGTCCTCTCTCTCCCAGACCCACCTGTCCTCTACCCGGCGAGCGAACCTTCACACCTTCTGAAATGAGACCATAGGCTGTGTCGCCATGACACCTAGAACCCGACCAATGTGAACTCGCTGCTCTGGAGTGGGGGCGGCGGGAGTCTGTGCTCCTTCTTGGGCCTGGGATGTGGTTGCAGCAAGGGGAATCAACTCTGCCTGAGCTAGAATAGTGTACATGCTCACGAACTGTGCAAGAGTCTCCTAAAGAGCTGGAATAGTAGTAGCAGTAGGCGTATCAGGTGCCTGGACTCCGACTGGAACTGCTGGTGGCTCTTCTGTGGTAGCTCGCATGGGTGCTCTGGCTGCACCACGAGCGCGTCCTCGGCCTCTACCCCGACCCCGACCTCTGACGGCTCTAGCAAGGGGCACGAGTGCCTGGTCATCTCCGATAGCACGTTTCCTCACCATCTATGAAAGAATGGAAGATAGGGGTATAGAATTGGTGATGTCAAAAATCTCGCATGACAAGGAAGTCAAATGAAGTGGAATTTTCCTAACAGTTACATAGCCTCTCGTAGATAAGTACAGACGTCTTTGTACCGATCCGTGAGAATCTAATAAATCGGCTTGTGATTCATGACTCCTATGAACCTAGAGCTCTAATACCAACTTGTCACGACCCAAGTTCGCCCTCCATGAACTATCGTGATGACACCTAGTCTCTACGACTACGTAAGCCTAACAATTGCACAAAAAGAAAACAAAATGCGGAAAAACTAATGAAAACTGTATATAAAAAAATATAGAAACATTGAAGATACTACTCGGCATATACTAATACAAGATCTCAAAAACTGAACAACTTCCCAAAACCCAGAATCTCATGAAATCACAAGCTAAGGATACTACATAGTGCTCTAACTCCAAAATGTCTAAATCAAAGTAAATACAGAAGGGCTATAACTACAAGAGAGAATAGAGAGGGACTTCTCGGTCTGTGAACGCGGCAGATATACCTCGAAGTCTCTTAAGGATCGCCTCGCCTCAAGGATGGTAGGGCTGAGACGAAGAACCTGCATCTGCATATGAAAAACATGCGTAGAAAGGGCATGTGTACACCACAGCCGTACTCAGTAAGTGCCAAGCCTAACCTCGGTCGGGTAGTGACGAGGAAGGTCACGGCCATACTGGTCATATACATATATATAAAAGGAGATGAAACAGTATGAAGTAACACATGATAATAAGAATAATAACAACTACAATAGAGAGAAAACAAAATCACAAAAGAATATAGCTCCACACAGAAATACCAACCGAGGAACTCCTAGGATATCGTCCTGTAGACCCCAAATGTAAATATCCAGTGGATCTCTCGGGTGTCGTCCAGTAGTCCAACTCATAGTGCACAGGGGATCTACCGAAATACCAATCCTTAGTCCTAAATGTAAATATCCAGTACATGGGGAATCTACGGGGTGCAGTCCCATAGTTCCAATGTAAATGTGCAGGGGGGATCTACCAGAATACCAATCCGTAGTCCCAAATAAACAGGCAAGGGGGATCTACCGGGATATTGCCTGTAGTCTCAAAGTAAACACACAACAAGATCATGAAGAATATTCAATTCTATCCAATTCCATACCAAGGAAAAACAAGTATTTCTAACCTAGCATGCTGTACAGAATTCAAATAAGGCAGTTTGAGCAAGTAAAATAGTTAAGTCACTTAGGTATGCTTCCCTAAGCTAACAGTAGGCTTAAAATTGCAAGTAATGTACAATAAGGAAGAAAAACACAATTATAGTTACTAATGAAAACAAGATTTTCAACAATTAGCACATGTACGCACTCATCACCTCACGTAGAAGGCATTTCATATATCAATAATACCAAATCCGAAGGGAAAGTTTCCCCCACATAAGGTTAGGCAAGTCACTTACCTCGAATCAACTCAATCAACTCAAAATCACATTCTTACCACGGTACTCTACTCCAAATGGCCCAAATATATTTAAATCAATTGCATAATGTAAATATAACTTCAAGTAACTAATTCCACTAATTAATTCGAAGCTAACATGCGAAATTGAGAAAATTGCACAAAAAGTCCCCCGGGCCCATGTCTCGGAATCGGGTAAAAGTTACGGATTATGAGCCCCTATTCACTCACGAGTCTAACCATACCAAAATCATCCAAATCTGATGCAAAAATCTTAATCAAAACCCCAAAATTAGGCCTAAGAACTTTTCCAAATTTTTCCCCAATTTCTCACCCCAAATCCGAAATTAGATGATGAATTCGCGTTTAGATTAATGGGTGTTATAAGCAAAAATGAGTTAGGAATCATTACCCAATTGATATCTCTGAAAATCCCTCAAAATCTCGTTCAAATCCGAGCTCCCAAACTCTAGTTTTGATAAAATGGCTAAACCCTCGATTTTGAAACTTTATAATCTGCTCAGGTAATTCCTTCTTCACGAACGCGAGACCATTGTCGCGAATGCGATGCACAAAAATCACTGGCCAGCATTTCCTCTTTCGCGAACACGAGGGACCACTCGCGAATGCATAGCTTACACTGGCGGACCCTACACGAACGTGAGGACCATGTCGCGAACGCGAAGACTAAAAGGCCCATACCTTCACGAACGCGGGGCATCATCGCGAACGCGAAGCATGATTCAGCTGCTTCACCCAGATGCTCTACGCGAACATGAGAGCCCTCTCGCGAACGCGATGAAGGTTTTCTCTACAACACAACAGCAGAAAATCTGCAACTTCTCTAAGTCCAAAAACGATCCATTGAGCATCCGAAACACACCCGAGGCCCCCGACACCTCAACCAAACATGCCAAAAAATCCTAAAGTATCATTCAAACTTGTTACAACCTTCAGAACGCTTAAAACAACATCAAAACACCAAATTAACATCTGATTCAAGCCTAAGAACTCCAAAAACTCCCAAATTCCGCTTTCGATCAAAAACTCTATCAAACCTCGTTCGAATGACCTGAAATTTTGCAAGCATGTCACATTCAACTCTACGTAGCTACTCTAACTTCCAGAATTCCATTCCGACCTCGATATCAAAATCTCACTATCGAACCGGAAACTTCAAAAATTCAACTTTCGGCATTTCAAGCCTGAATAAGCTACAGACCTCCAAAACACAATCTGAACATGCCCCTAAGCCCGAAATCACCCAACGGAGCTAATGGAACCAATATAATTCTATTCTGAGGCCGTCTTTACACTTCCAACTATGGTCCAAATTCTAAAGCTTAAGCTCTCTTTTAGGGGCTAAGTGTCCCAAAACACTCCGAAATTCAAAACAAATCATCCCGGTAAATCAAAATAGCAGAAACAAACACGGGAAAAGCAGTTAATAGGGAATCAGGGCATTAATTCTTAAATTGACCGGTCGGGTCATTACATGAGCAATAAATAAATATCAATGAGAGAAATAAGGGTAAGTGACTGGACATGTGCAAGATAATTGACTCGGGATCCGATTCATGAGTTAGTTTACTCTATAATACTGTTGATTCTCACAAATTCAATGTGCCACGACCCAAACCAATGGACCGCGATGGGCACTCGGTATATTACTCAACCGAGTACCAACATAACGTATCTTTCTTATTACATCATCATATACACGTGACATACGGGCCTAATAGGCCAATATAACATTTATAAACTCAAAACGTAAGCCGACAAGACTGTACAATCTTTCACGTACACGACATATGTCTACAAGCCTCTAAGAGTACATAAATGTTATAAAGGTCGGGACAAAGTCCTGCCATACCAAACAATACACGTCTAAATCATACTAACCAATCAAGAAACTCTAAAACAAATGGAGCGCACCAACATCTTCCGCTGAGCTGATATCCTACTTGGAGGGCTCTCGACCTATCTATCGGGACCTGCGGGCATGAAACGCAGTGTCCCCAGGAAAAAAGGGACGTCGGTACAAAAAATATACCGAGTATGTAAGGCACATAAATAAGTACATAACAGACATGGAAGAAATATAGAGTAATTGACTCAACCTGTAAGTCTAGATAACTCTGTAAATCATAAATATTTATAATGTCATGCAAATAAATGTCATGTATTGCATACGCCTGTATGTGCATAACATCATCAAGCCTCTGAGGGCATCCCATCATAACATCTCGGCCACTATGGGCAAATCATCAATGTATACCAGCTGACCAGGTGGTGGTGCGTATATATAATGCCATAACCTTTCCCATATCCCATATACATATATATATATACATATATACGTGTATATAACACCATCTGGTCATGGGTCAATGTACATGAATTCAATGCATGAAAAGTACGTTAATAAAATCTTTCAAAACGTCATAAGACCATTTTGCATTTGAGTAATATCATAAAGTAAACTCTTTTCAACTTTCATATTTTTCTGAGACCCATGAACATATGATAAAATATTACGACACATGGAAATTAAATAACATAGATATTTCTAATACTTCTATGAATAGAGTCATTTATGGAATTGGTGCATTTGCTCATTTCTTCTGTATAACTTGGACCATGCCGAAAAGAAAGAAGGGATGACCTTAACATACTTGGAGTAGGGAAAAATCCGTATGATATTCTTGGATAAGGTTGCACCGTACTCCTTTAGAACCAAAATTTTTTTACGCTAACAAAAATTCTAATACGTCTCATTGGATTTTTTTGTAGGAATTGGTAAATCCTCTGTTCAAGCTTTGTGAATTTATCATAGTCTTCTCGATTTCCTTTATGAACATTTGTATCATCTGCTTGTGCTTTTCTATGTGTCATTCTGTATTCTGTGATAATTCACATGTCCTAAAATGATTCCACTTATTGTATACTTGGTTAAGCAAATCCTTTGTTCAAGCTTTATGAATTTATTATAGTCAAGGATTGCTAAGATTGTAATGTTTGAAGAATGAAATTTGGTTGAAACCCATCAGAATGGCTAACACCTCCCCCCTTCTCATTGTAGTCTTTGATATAGAAATTATTTAGGACTAAAGTGAATGTGTAAGACTTCACATTAGTTGCCACCTCATCCAAATTGATCAAGAGTCACTTCTTGGAGAAGTGGCTTGCTGCCATGTGGGGTGGGGGTGGGGTTTTATCTTATCCAAATATATCTCCAATTAATTATGTAATGTTCCGTTACCTGTTGATTAATCAATTACCCACAAAATTGAGAATTATTTCCACTTACTTAAAATATTACACACTTTTTACATACCTTATACACCTTACCGGGTATTTTAGCTCGGGCCGTATTTTATCTCAAAATGCCAAACTTGGACAAAATTTATTTTCTTTGACTTACTCCCCCTTTCACCTTCATAAATTTACCAATCGCTTGTGAAATAGCATAATCCTAATAATCTCCAAATAATCTTTTACTTGGACTGATGTCATTTACCTTACGACAAATTTAACGTACAATACTTTAGGGTGCAACATCGTCGTAACTTAATACTGTGAAGCGTGGCATCACCATAATGTAATATTGTTGGGTGCAACACTGTCGTAACTTAATACTGCAAAGCGTAACATCACCGTAATGTAATACTGCTGGGGGTAACATCATCGTAATATATTACTGCAGAGCATAACATCAACGTAATACTACGGGGTGTAACACAACGGATAATCAAATTACACTTGAAATTAATCTTCGTCTTTCGATTAAACATTAATTTCAGTAATTAATCTAATTGAAACACGGTAAACAATTGCAATGAATAAAATGATGGTTATGGTCTTAAGGGTAACTTCTCACGAATATTTTCTTATTTTCTAGTTCGATTAACAATTCAAGAGGCTCTTTCGATTACCTATTTGAATCACGAATTTAACCTAGAGCATAAGATGTAATGAAATTGAATATAAAGCTCCTATTTCGATTAAGCAAAATAATAAATACCTTCACAATACGATTTAAATCTCCATTAATTAATTCAAACAATTATCAATAATCGAATCCCTAATCAGATTATCAATACACCATATATGTCAACTCCCTAAGGGAAATTACTCCATAGCAATGGAGTGTGACATCTCAATAAGGTTTAGAAATAAAGAAACCATCAATTTTAATGATTTGATATAAACTCATGTATTGTACCGATTGCAGGTTAAAATATTGATGAATTCTTGAGTCGTCTTGCCTTGGTTCGTTCTCCAATCTTTTGTAGGTGAAAAGTCCCTTCAAAATTGTATTTTTGGTGTATCTATACGGTGTAGAAACAAGCCTGGGCGAAACTACCCTTTCCTGGCCGAGCTTGAAAATCACTTTGATAATTTTTCCCAGTCGTATTGCATGCCGCACCGCGCCATGCGGCGCGCTAATGAGGAAATCCATAGGGCATGCAATTCACTCTTCATGCCATTTTTGCATTGTCGCGCCGCACCACGCCTCGTGCCGCCCCATGCGGTGTGATAATGGCTTTTTCTCAGAGTAAATTCGTTTGTTCACTTTTAGATTTCGGTCTTGATCCTCGACTCCCGAATGTGATACCGGCTTAATTTCTTGGGCTTTTACTCAAATTTCAAAGCTCCAACATGTTCGGTTTCGCTCCAATTTACCTAAATAGCTCAGAATCAGTTCCTACAAGGCATAAAATACGCAATAAGTATAATTCACTATCATATAAGCTCGACCACACTAAAAATGCAATAATTAGAGTGCAATACTACGGCTAACACACAGGTTTCTAGCCTACTATCATTATCCCACACTTAGACCATTACTCGTCCTCGAGCAATTAAACTACACTTCACATAGGGACGACCTTTTCATCAAACACCCTCCCTAACACACCATTCCAAGAATATTAAAAATAGACTGAGCACTATATCATAACATCCCAACCTCAAGACTCGACTCAGAAGCACCACGCATTTTTCATAACCTGCTCACTTACTCCAACACAGAGGTCAAACACGTTACCTTACCTTCGCAAATCATGTGCCCTCACGCAAACAATAAAGAGTAGTTCCCCACACAATATCGTTCAAGAAAAATTAGGAACTCAATACAAAAAGAATTAACTCACTCTCATAATTGAAATTCATGTGCAATGGCCGACGTACCATAGGTTTGCCCATAGTGTAATACTCTACTAATTGAGATCATTCAATCAAGGATCAAGTAGGACTTTAATTGGTTGTAATATAGGCTGCAGGATGGGTAGGATACATATAGATATAGTGGCTACACCTTCCTGAGCACTTTAATACATATACAATTTCACAATTCAAACCCCACACTTATGTCAAACCAAATCCCGACTTTTATACATGATAGCATCAAGCTCCCAATATCTTTAAGCACAAACAAGATCAGAAATAGTTCACAATTTTTTTTTCCTAAGTTCTGATTTTTCTTCTTCTTTTTCAATCAAACTCTCTTTTTTAAATTTTTCTACAAGTGGCTCTCACAATTTTTCACACACTTCACTTTTCTCCTTTTTCTAAAGCTCCGCTCAAAAACCCAACCAAGCCTTCACTTAGCTTTTACAAGCTTATAACGATTTTAAGTGCTCACGAGAGGCTGAGGTTCAACAGATGACCAATTCAAACCAAAGGGTAAGGCTTGTAATGTGGTTGCTAAAGAAACATAATTACAGGCTCAAAGGGGTTAACTAAGATACACTCAATTAGGTTGGTCACAGACGTATAACTGGCTCAACAAAGAAATGCCTATATCACTTCCTAGACTGAACAAGACCACTATTTCGCTTTGCAAACACATGGGACAAGTTCTAGGCGTTAACTGCCATGCATAGAATATCACAAAAACCTCTCTCACACATTGGCACATAACTCACTTAGGATCGGATCTTTCACGACTCTCTAGTCAAAGCAGTTCAGCAGAGTCACAATCACACAATTTAAAACATTTATCTAAGAGTCAAGAATTGAGTGTAGGTGTTACAACTAAGACACTTACCACTCTCAAGGCATATGCAGTCAAGGGAAGTTGATTCAAATTAGCCCTATGACTCAAGATTCTTTATTCCTATAAAAAAACCTAAAAACTATCTACACCCGGTTCGAGTAAAACCCTTGGAAAAGAACCGTGGCACAAAGAAAAAACAAGGGGGAATTACTACACTACCTAAGGAAAAAACTTAAAGAAAATATAAAATAACATAAAAATAAAACAAAAGACATATTTTTGGATTTTCAATTTTTTTTCCGTTCGACTTCAAATCCCTCAAGAAGCCAATCGACAAAATCCATCGTCGGGAAGAGTCGAAACTAAACTATTAATTACTAACTATTACAGGACGATAGAATTCAGAGTTATAATTTACAGACCATATTGTCTACGAAATCAAGAACAAATCAAACAAAACCAACTGGCAAATAGGAAACAAGTACAAATAAAAATACAATCAAATAGGAGCACCCCACCACACACTTAAGAAATTGCATTGTCCATAATGCAAAACAGTAAAACAAGGGTGAAAAAGATAACTCCCGGAGGCATGTGGCCTACTCCTCATCACAGTTGTGACATCAAAAGGCTTTTGAGGCTGTAAAATTGGAATTGTCCGATCATAATGGAACTCCTCCTCCACATGGTGGGTCCTCAGAAGCCATGTGATCATACTCGGGAAATACAGGTGGCGGGCCCCAAGTGTCGTACTTGAGACATGTGCTCAAGCATAATCTTACCCAGATCAATCTTTTCGAAGTCATGAAAGCATAAATGAGACACACCTTCAATTGGGAGACATCAGTGTCGTTCTGGGTAGGCATGATCCTCGCATTAATCAACCAGAGAATGACTCTGGTGGGACGTTGGAAATGACATTTCTTCATGTCCTTGTGGATCTCATTAGCATCTCGCATCCATGTGGCAAGAGACCCCGCACCACACATCTGGCGTCTAATATCAGGATAGGGGCGACGCAGCAACCTTATGAACAACTTATGCGGATGATCCGTGAATCCCATGATTTTATTTATGTCCCGGGAAGAAAATGGAATCATCTTGCATCTTACCTATGCTTCATACACAGCATCTAAACTGGCCTTAGGTTGCCAGTTGGCGTAGAATTCCTTGACCATATTTACGTTCAATAATTCACTGGGATGGAACAAGCTCTCAATGCCCAGGAATCTGATGTTGCTGTAAATCCCCGAGTATTTCCTAGATAGATTACCATCATCAATTCCAACTTCCTGGTCGGGACTCACCGCCAGAACAAAGGTCTGGTACCACATCCTAGCATGAGCTAGCACAACACAAATGCCGTACTTGCAGCCTGGTACTACATCTGCATCGAGATTAGTGCACTCCTCTTCCTCCTCCACTGGGGAGGGAGTAGGTGCCTTCCTACCTCCTCGACGGCTACTAGAGGCAAACTCTGAGGTACCTATGTTAGAACGTTTGCTAGGACGGCGAGACAATGTAGCTGCATAAGACAAACATCATTAGCCACAACACTTAAAACAAAAACAAGACCAAATGGGGTAACCACCCCACATTTATGTTATTGGCAAGTTCACAAGTACAATGTGTAATGGGGACTTAGATTACCCCATTGGAAACACGCCACAAGCAATCAATAGCCCACCCAACCACCAACACAACATTCCAACAACATAACCACGGACTACACTAGTGTCAACGACAAAATTAAGAAGCTAAACTAGTAATCACAAAAAGAAGAATAAGAAGTTAGTCTAATTCATTACTAATAAAATTAGGATACAATACAACACTACACAAGCACAATAGCACGAATCGGACACCTCATTTGGCACCTAGCAACACATGAGCAAGGGGTGGTCAATCAATTAGAACTCGGTGATAATAAGTTAAAGTTTCACAACATAAGAACATGGCATCCCACCCCACATCATCAAGCATCACATCCCATAAAGCATTTCCCTTCTAAATTTGCAATACTACACAATTTTATGTCATTAAGACATTTCAACAAACGCATTGTGGGCATATCTTCAACCTTCTTATTTCAATTGAAAGTGGGTTGGAATCACCACACAGCCACATCAAATACACCACTCACCACAACCACAACATCACCACATCTTCACAATAGCACCAAGTACACAAATTTTACACAAAACTTCACTAATTTTCGGCCACTTGGTACCCCCACCAAGATTCAACATAAATTCATTCTACACTATCAAAACACACCAAAAATAACCCATAATTCGAAGAACAATGAAAACCCCACAAGTTAAGCACCATTTTCGGCCATAGTAAGTAAAGAACTAAAAAAAATAGCACAGCTACACCATTTTCAGGGTGTTTGTCAGGGTCTCCAAAAAAACTTTAAATATTTTTTTTATGTAAATTGCATTGTCGCGTCGCTGGGTTTGGAGCCCCATGCGCGCGTGGTGATGGGGTTCTCTAGAGAGCTATCTCTTATAGGGTTTTGTCCCTTTGTCCTAGCGCGATGCCCCATGCGGTGCGATAAGCCACCTTTCTCAAAGTCCCGATTTTTTTAACTTTTTAGCCTACGGGACACACCCCGGCTCAATTCTGTACTTATTTTGTATTCAATTCATGCTCATACCTGTTCAAATAATTATCAAAACTCCTAAACTCTAAATAATCCTAAACTACCATTATTTAACTAGTCTACAAAAGCAATAAAAAAAGATTAGAAATAGTCCTGAGTTATAATCATCATCTTACCTCCATCACTTAGGCTCATTTGATCACGATGCTAGATGATTACTTGTCAAATCCTCCAACAAGGTACGGTTTCAACCTGTGCTCATTCGCTTTAAGGCTTTCCTTCCCTTCCTCGTCCTATATTTCAATGGCGCCATACAGTGAGATATGTTTTACCACATACGGACATGTCTATCTTGACTTGAATTTTTCGGGGAATAACCTAAGTCTACTATTGTATAGTAAGACTTTGTCCCCTTTCTGAAACTCCTTTGGCTTAATAAGACGATCATGCCACCTTTTTGTATTTTCCTTGAATATTCTCGCATTTTCATACGCATCCATTCTAAACTCCTCCAATTCATTCATTTGCGCCAACCTGTGTTCACCTGCAAGACTAAGATCAATATTAAGCATCTTAATTGCCCAATAAGCTTTATGTTCTATCTCAACAGGTAGATGACATGATTTTCCATACACTAACTTGAACAGTGAAGTCCCTATGGTTGTTTTGAATACAGTATATGCCCATATAGCTTCATCCAACTTTATATACCAATATTTATGAGAAGCACTAACCGTCTTTTCAAGAATTCATTTAAGTTCACGGTTATCCACTTCAAATTGACCACTAGTTTGGCCATGGTGCGAGATTCCTGTTTTGTGTGTGACCCCATACTTAGACAATAATGCAGCGAACTGCTTGTTCACAAAGTACAACCCATTGTCACTGATAATCACTCGAGGTGTCTCAAACGGGTAAAGATGTTCTTCCGTAAGAACTCACATACCACCCGAGCATCATTGGTCCTAGTAAGGATTGCTTTGACCCCTTTAGCGATGTAGTCAACGGCTACTAGGCAATACTCATAAAAATGCGACATTGGGAATGGAACCATGAAGTCAATGCCCCAAATGTCAAAAATTTCATATACCAGAATGGAGTTGAGAGGCATTTCGTCCCTCTTGATAATATTACCTGCCCCTTAACACTTGTCACATGCTGCTACATACACTCGTGCGCCTTTGTACAAAGTAGGACAATAGAAATTGGCTTTCATGACCTTTGCTGTCATGCAATTTCCACCATAGTGTCCTCCAGCTGATCTATCATGGAATTGAGACATAATGCTTGTCATCTCTACTTTAGACACATATCTTTGAATCACACCATCTGCATACAGTTTAAATAAGACGGGGTCATTCCAAAAATAACTTTTTACCTCACTTTGAAGCTTCCGTCTTCGATCACGAGTGAGGTCACCAGGCAACCATCCACTAGCCAAAAAGTTGGCTACATCAGTATACCAAGGCGGCCTTTCGGAGACCGCAACAATAGAGAAAATCTGCTCATCAAGGAATTCTTTCCATATTTCAATTATTTCAACTGGAGATTTCTCAAGTCGAGATAGATGATTTGCGACTTGATTTTCTGTTCCCTTCCTATCTTTGATCTCCAAGTCAAACTCTTGGAGAAACAACACTCACCGTATCAAACGCGCCTTGGACTCATTCTTACTCAACAAATATTTCAAAGTGGAGTGATCAATGTGCACAATCATTTTAATCCCCACCAGGTATGATCTAAATTTGTCAAAAGCAAAGACCACAACAAAGATCTCTTTTTCAATAGTGGCATAGTTGACTTGAGCATCATTCAATGTCCTATTTGCATAGTAGATCGGCCTAAACATTTTATCTTTTCTTTGCCCAGAGCTGTTCCCACAGCTATATCACTAGCATCACATATTATCTCAAATGGCGGGCTCCAATCAGGTGTCACCATAATAGGAGCACTCACAAGCTTTTCCTTTATCAATTCGAATGCTCTTAAGCACTCCACATTGAAAACAAACTTGACATCTTTTGCTAGCAATGCAGTCAACGGCTTGGTAATGCTGGAAAGGTTTTTAATGAACCTCCTATAGAACCCAACATATCCCAAGAAACTCCTTATACTCTTCACAGAAGTTGGTGGAGGGAGCCTAGAAATTACATCAACCTTAGCTCTATTAACTTCAATTCCATGTGCAGTTACTTTGTGGCCCAAGACAATTCCCTCTTTAACCATGAAGTGACACTTCTCCCAGTTAAGAACCAAGTGAGTGGCTTCATAACGTTCAAGCATAAGCTCCAAATTTTTCAAGCAATCATCTAAGTCACCACCAAAGAGGGTAAAATTGTCCATGAATACTTCTAGACACTTCCCGTTTAAATTGGAAAATATAGACATCATGTACCTCTGAAAAATGGCAGGTGCATTACACAACCCAAACGACATCCTCCTGTAAGCAAATATGCCTGATGGGCAAGTGAATATGGTCTTCTCTATATCTTCTGGGGAAATGGGTATCTGATTGTAGCCTGAGTACCCATCCAAAAATAGTAGCATCCATGTCCCGCCACTTTCTTGAGCATTTAATCAATAAAGGGGAGTGGGAAGTGGTCCTTCCTTGTTGCATCATTCAGCCTTCTATAATCAATGCATATTCTCCATCCAGTGACAGTTCTTGTGGGAATCAATTCATTATCTTCATTTTTTACCACTGTCATTCCAATATTCTTAGGTACAACTTGCACCAGACTAATCTGTTGACTATGAGAGATGGGAAAAATCACTCTCGCATCTAGCAATTTGATAATCTCCTTATGCACTACCTCCTTCAAATTTTTGTTCAACTTGCATTGGGCTTGCACCACTAGCTTGCTAGTTTCTTCCAACAGAGTTTTGTACCTACAAATGGCTGGAATGATTCCTTGAATAACAGCTATGCTCCACCCAATGGCCTTCTTGTGCTTTGTCTGTAGCTCCACCAGTTTTTGCTCCTGTGTACCTGGAAAGTCAGCAGAAATAATCACAAGAAAATTGTTAGTTTTGAGAAAAACATATTTCAAGTGAGTGGGGAGGACTTTCGATTTCACATTAGGCTTAGAAGCCTCCTGTTTTAGTTCCTCCTCATCAACCACTTGATCTTTAGTTTCAAGAGCTTCCACATCTTTCTTTATTTCAAAATCTTCATCCTCCACTATGCCTGACTGAGTAATACACCTCTCTAGAGTATCCCCTACAAGCTTGTCAAACTTGTATTTTTCAGCCAACTCTCCAATAACATCTAGCTTAAAACAGGAGTAAGCGGATGCCTCATTACTGGGGTATTTCATCATTCTCTTCATCTAGAACACCACTTTCTCATTTCCCACTCTGAGCATAAGCTACCCCTCATAAATATCAAGGATGGCTCTACTTGTACATAAAAATGGCCTCCCCAGAATTAGAGGCACCTCCTTATTCACCTCCATATCCACCACAATAAAGTCTACGGGGAACATAAACTTGTCCACCCACAGTAGAATATCTTCAATGATTCCCTCCGGTAGGATGGTGGTCTGGTCAGCTAGTTGTGGGGACATTGGTATTGATTTGATCATACTAAGTTCATATTTCAGTTTCCCGAATACAGACAGAGGCATTAGATTTATAAATGCACCGGAATCACAAAGGACCTTGTCGAATTTTTCACTCCCCAACGACAATGGTATGGTGAAGTTTCCTGGGTCCCCACACTTTTGGTGAAGTTTATTTTGTAATATGGCACTGCAGTGGGCATTCAGCTTGACTACCATTGTCTCCTCCAATCTTCTCGTGCTAGATAGAATTTCCTTCAAGAACTTTGCATACGCATCTGAGTGAGTACCTCTATGAAGGGAATGTTCACATAAAGTTGTTCGGTCATCTCCATGAATCACCCAAAACATTTGTCAACTTTCTCCCGCTTCATCTTTTGAGGGAATGGTAGAGCTGACATATGTCTACTTTCTTCAGTTTCCTTTTGTACCCGTTATTCTAGCTCTTTTGCTCTTCACTCTTTTTCTCTACTGCTGTCTCAGTCTGCTTGTTAACCACCTCAGGTCTAGCCTTCACCACTGGGTCAGTCAATGCTTTGCCACTTCTCACAAATACATCTTTGATTGTTTCCTTTGGGTTCTTTTCAGTGTCAGAGGGAAGAGTCCCAGGAGCCCTCTTAGACAAGAAATTTGCATTCTGTCCCATTTGTCTTTCTAAATTCTGGATGGTTGTGCCTTGCTCCCTGATAGCGGTCCCTTGAGTCTCAAGTATCTTATCAGATTTATTTATAAATGCCTTCATTAGATCTTCTAGACTTGAATTGTTGGGATGTGGAGGTTGGTATGGTTGCCTCTATTGAGTTTGGAAACTAGAAGGTCCTTGCACTGGTGCTCTGGGATTTTGCTGCTGCCATGAGTTCAAACTATAAGTTGAAGAACTCCATGAGAACCCTGGATATCTCTGTACCATAGAATTGAAATTAACACCTCCTTGGTAGTTGCCTCTGTTGAAGTTCCCAAAATGTTGACTTCCTCAGCTGTAGCTTGACACTCATATGTCGGGTGTCCCAATCCACATATGTCACATCCCACCTATGGTTGATTTTGCACCTGAGCTAGTGTTAGTATCCTGATGTCCTTAACCATAGCTGCAATTTGGGCCTGCATTGATACCAATAATTCTACTTGGTGCACCCCCGCTGATCTTCTTTAGCCCCTTTGGTTAGTGGATCATTATTCTGCGTCTTTAGATAGTTCATTCAGACGATATGTAATTCACTTGTCTGACCACTTTTGCACTACCGCACCGCACCTCACGGTGCCCTATGTTCCGCGGTAGTGGCTTTTTCTCAGAGTGAATTCATTCGTTCACTTTTTGATATTCGGTCTTGATCCTCGACTCCCAAACGTGATACCAGCTTACTTTCTTGGGCTTCTACTCAGACTTCAAAGCTCCAACTTGTTCGATTTCACTCCAATTTACCTAAATAACTCAAAATCAGTTCCTACAAGGCATAAAATATGTAATAAGTATAATTCACCATCATTTAAGCTCGAACACATGAAAAATGCAGTAATTAGAGTGCAATAGTACGACTAAAACACGGGTTTCTAGCCTACCATCACACTTCGCGTTTGACAATCTTCTAATAAGGACTTGCTTCAACCCACTTAGATAAATAGTCAATTAAAATCAAAAGGAACCTTACCTTACCAAGAGTCAGAGGTAGTGGTCTGACGATATCCATTCCCCACTTCATGAACGGTCTTAGATAGAAAATCGAGTGTAACACTTCTGCTAGTTGATGTACCAATGGTGCGTAGCATTCACTTATCACATTTTTGAACAAAAGCTTTGGCATCTTGTTCCATTCGGGGCCAATAGTATCTTGCCCTTACCAACTTTAGTACCAAGGAATTTGTGCCCGAATGATTTCCACAGATCCATTCGTGGACCTCTCGCATAACATAGTTCGCTTCGTAGGCTCCCAAGCATCGGGCCAGCAGAACTTAGAAGGAATTCCTGTACAATTAGTCTTCTTTGAAGCTATATCGTGCTACTTTAGCGCGTAATGCCTAGATGCCTTAGGGTCTTTAGGCAATTTTCCATGCTCAAGATAATCAATTATCTCATTCCTCCAGTCCCATACCAAGTTAGTTGTGTTTGTCTCGTAATAGTTATCTGCATCCAGAACCGAGCGCATAAGTTATACGATCATACCGAAGTCTGATCCCTTCATTTTTGTGGATGAGCCAAGGTTAGTTAGCGCATCCGTATCTACATTTTATTCCCTCAGGATATGCTATTACTACTATAGGAACCGAGCGGACAGAGGTTGGACCTTTGCTACGTATTGTTGCATGCGCTCTTCTTTGGCTTCGAAAATCCCGTAGACCTGATTTACCACCAGTTCGAAGTCGCATTTGATTTTTATGACCTCGGAATCTAGTCCCCGGGTTAACTCGAGTCCTACAATCAATGCTTAATACTCCGCTTCATTGTTAGTTAGTGGAACCGTTCTTATGGCATGCCTTAAGGTTTCTCCCGAAGGCGTGGTTAACACTATGCCGAGCCCGGACCCTTTTACGTTGGAGGACCCGTGCATAAATAGGGTTCAAACTCCCGATTTTTATTCTTACGTCATCACTGTTACTTTAGTAGCCAAAGGTAGTAATCTCAGACTGAAATCGGCCACAAAGTCTGCCAAAACTTGAAATTGTAGTCCTAAGTTTATATTCTATGTCAAATTCAATCATTTCGACGGCCCATTTGTCCAACCTACCCCGAAAGTTCGAGTTTATGAAGTATATTCCACAGGGGAAAGGTGGTCACCACAACTATCAGGTGACACTGGAAATAATGCCTTAGCTTCCGAGCGGCGACTACAAGGTCTAAAACCAACTTTTCCAAATGTGTGTAATGAGTTTATGCTCATGTTAAAATTCTATTAACGTAATAAATGGGAGATTACGTACCTTCATCCTCACGGACTAAAATGGCGCTTACGGCTACCTCCTAGACCGCTAGATAGATTAACAACTTTCCGCCTTCCTCTGGCTTCGATAACAGTTTAGGACTTGACAAGTATCTTTTTAAATCCCTCAAAGCTTGTTGAAATTTCGGGGTCCATTTGAAGTTGTTCTTCTTCTTGAGTAACGAAAAGAAATGATGACATTTCTCTGAAGACCGGGAAATAAACCTACTTAAAGTGGCCAATATCCCTGTGAGCCTTTGAACCTCTTTTACGCTTGACAGCTGGTCCGAAATGTCTTCGATGGCTTTAATTTTATCGGGGTTAACCTCAATTCCCCTCTAAGATACCAGGAACCCTAGGAACTTACTAGAGTTGACCCCGGACGCTCACTTCTTGGGGTTAAGCTTCATGTTATGCTTTTTTAGGATGTCAAAAGTTTCTCTCAAGTGTTTAAGATGATCACCTACATTCAAAGACTTAACGAGCATATCGTCTATATAAGCTTCCATGGTTTTCGCTATTTGTTTTCAAACAGTTAATTTACAAGCTGCTGATAAGTGTCTTTGGCATTTTATAGCCCGAAGGGCATCACATTGTAGCAATATGTGCCGAAGTTTGTTATGAATGAAGTTTTTTCCTAATCCTCCGGGTTCATCTTAATTCGGTTGTACCTGGAATAAATATCGAGGAAACTCATTAACTCATGACCGGCCATCACATCAATCATTTGATTAATGTTTGGCACTGGGAACGCGTCCTTTGGGCATACCTTATTCAAATCCTTATAGTCTATGCACATGTAAAATTTATCATTCTTCTTAGGAACTAATACTACGTTAGCTAGCCAGTCTGGATACCTTACCTCTATGATTGAACCAATATCAACTAAGCGAGTTACTTCTTCTTTGACGAATTTATTTTTGGCCTCGACAATAAGACATTTTTTCTGTCTTACTGGAGGATTGTTCGGATCGAGACTTAGCTTGTGTATGACCACTTCCATTGGTATACATGTCATATCTACATGCGACCATGCGAAAAAATTGGCATTAAAATTTAAGAAATTCAATAAACCCGGAACTAAACTCGGGGTGCAGTCTTGTTCCCTAGTGGAATTTCCTCTCCAAGAACTTTTCGAACAATGCGACTTGCTCAAGATCTTCCAATATGGACTTCGTTGTGTCCCTATCTTCTGGTACCTGGAAATATCTTGGCACCTGATAAGATTCTGATGCCTCTTCCCCTTGTTGACTTCACTTGATTCGGAAGCAGGTGCCAGTTCCTATAATTGCTATTCCGCATGCTCATTTCCTTTGCTACTAGATACTGATATCGTATTCATCTCCCTTGCTGCTGGTTGATCGCCTTTTATCTGTTTAATCCCCTTGGGAGTTGGGAATTTCAGCAACTGATGATACATCAGTGGTACAACCTTCATCTCATGCAACCATGGTCTTCTCAGGATAATGTTGTAGCCCATATCACCATCTACCACCTCAAAAGGGTCGTCTTTATCACTCCCTCGGCATTTGTGGGCAGTGGGATCTCTCCTCGGGTTGTCATTTTTGTGAGGTTGAACTCAGCGAGGCGTTTTGCAGGCGGAATGATGCTTTCGGTAAGTTTGGCTTGTTCTAATATCCTCTATTATATAATATTGGCCGAACACCCTAGATCGACAAGAACACGTTTGATTTTAAAAATTTAATACATTTAAAAAATTATCAGCGCGCCGTTGAGCGGAAGAACAATCCGTCTGCGCCTTCCTCCGTGAAAGTGATGTCATCTTCAGCGACTTCCCGGAGTCTCTTTCTATGGGTTACTGATAACTTTGTCTTCTTTGACGCCAAGAAGGTAATCCCGTTAATCTCGTTCCCCCAAAAAATCATGTTGATCGTCAGACGAGGGGAATCTTTACCTACCTTTGAGGGCTCCGCATTGTCACAATTGCGACCGTCATTGTTTTTAGCCCAACCACTTATGAAGTCCCTGAGATGGTCATTTTTCAGCAGTGTCCCAACCTCTTCACACAAATGTCGGCAGTCCCCAGTTCAGTGACCATTTATCCCGTGGTATTTGCACCATAAATTAGGATCCCTTTAGCTGGGATAGGACCTCATCGGCTTCGGGAACCGTGCTTCTTTAATTTTCCTCATAGCCGACACAAACTCTACTACACTGACGTTAAAGTTGTATTTTGAAAGTCTAGGGTAGGAAAGATCTCGAGAACCTCATGTTTCCGTGTCCTGTAATGATCTATTATTTCGATCGCGATCAGTTCTTCTATCGGTAACGAACCTGTTTGCCTACCAAAAACCTCTGCCACGTCCTTCGGCCCATTCATCGGGCAAAAATCGGTGTTTTAATTTCTCCTTATTCTTCTCCCGACCTTTAGCCTCCGCCGGGAAGCCGAGCCGATCATCCTCAACCCTTATAATTTACTCGTACCGATTGTGAACATCTACCCTAGTCGTCACTTGGAACTCGAGCAAGCTTTCCTTCAACTTCCGGGAAGCATCAGAACTTCTCAGATTTAAACCCTTGGTTAATGCTTAAGCCGCGCATTTATTTGGAATGGCCGGTAGCAACATCCTTTCCTTTTGGAACCGGATTACAAATTCCCCCAGCAGCTGGGACTCTCCTTGTGCAGTTATGAATATATTAGCCTTTAGGGCCTGTACCTTTCTGGCCCCGGTATGGGCCTTAATGAAAAAGTCCACGAGCATATCAAAAGAATCTATGAAATGCTCGGGAAAAAGCAAATACCACGTCAAGGATCCCTTCGTGAGAGTCTCTCCGAATTTCTTCAGCAGCAGTGATTCAATCTCATGGGGAGCTAAATCGTTCTCCTTTACCGCCGTTGTATAGGTGGTGATATTCTCCTGAGGATCTGAAGTCTTATCATATTTCGGCACGTCCGGCATTTTATGTTGCTTCAGGATAAATTCTGGTGCCGCACTTGATTTGTACGAAAATTGAGTATACTTCTTTGAGTCTGGCCCTTTCAGCACCGGTGGTGCACCCGGGATTTGGTCCATGCGAGCGTTCACTTCCCTCATAAATCGTATGAGTTCGTTTTTGAAGGGATCCCTCTCGATGTTATGACCGAAACCGCTCCCCCCGACCCCATCAAAACCGACCTCGCCCCTCAAGGTGTTGTTATTGACCCTCTGTGTTGCTTGATTTGCGGGAGCACCGAGAGGAACTGGACCTCGTCCATTCGCGTTATTGGAAGCACCCGATAACGCCTACTTCAGTTCTGTCATCATTTTATCCTGTCGTGTGAGATGGCCTAGAATGACCTCTTGTTGCTACTGCAGGGCCCTTACCGCTTTGACGACGTGCTCCTCTTTAGCATGATCAGGAGTCGCTTCTCGAACATATCGCGGGTATCGCTTTCCATGGACCGGTGTGGCCTCATTCCCCTCGCTGCGGGTATCACTTATTGAATCCTCATGCTGAGGGTGATTTCCTTGAGCCTCAAGGTTTTATGTGTTGTTAACACCATTATCTGTCATTTTCTATGATTTTTTACTAAGAACACATAATCAAACATGTTAGTAAAAAAGGCAATGACCAACTTAATTACACAACTTTCTAAGTCCCACTGTGGCCGCCAAACTGTTTACCCGTAAAATGGTACAGTTTATTTATACGTGATTTATAAACAAGTGAATTAATTTGATCCTGAAATAATAGATGAATTGGATAAAAATGTAATATTTAGTCTTGAAATTGAGATAAAATAGCAGAAATAATAATCCCGGGAGCAAGGTTTCCGGGCACAACAACAATGATATCAACGAACAAAAAGATAAAATTGTATTAAGCTTTGAATAGAATGTAGAGTATGTTTACCAGAAAATTCCTATCTTCTCCAATGATAATAGAGTTCACTATTTATAGTTACACCTAGGGAACAAGGTCCTAGGATCAAGTCCCAATATCAATTATCAGGGCCATTGAAGAACGTATAACGGCAGACAATGATTGTTATATTCCTTCTAACGGATCGTATACTTAATGCTATAGAATATTCCTCATTTAATGCTACCAGGTGACAGACATGCATTTCATCTCTGCGATTATTACTCTCTCCGGTAACAGATGGGATCATCGCCTTTGGATTCAACTGTCTTCTGTCTTCAGCTCCACGCGTCACTTTCTTATTTGATCATTTAATATAAAAATATGTTAGCCTATACAAATATACTAGACAGGTAAAAAAGAAAATAAGAAAGTACAATATTATTGATTATTATTCCCTCCGTTAACTTTTAGTTGTCAAGTATTCTAAAAATAAATTTATTTTTACTTATCATTTTTCGCATATCAAGAGAAAAATTATTTATTTTTTCTTGTTTTGCTCTTAGCATTAATTAGTCATTTCAAATCATTTTTCAAATTTCATTAAAATTATACACCAATTAATATGGATATCATGATAAATTATGTAATTTATTTATTATTTTTTAAGGGGCCTAAAAAATTCAAATTGAAGAAGTAAAAATGAACGGAGGGAGTAGTAACTTTTCCATATCAACATTAAACAATTGAAATGGTTAGCGGTATCTTTCCAGAACATTTATTAACATAACACAAAAAGCAGAACAGTCAATGCTACCTAGTTTACAAAATGTAAAATGTACTCCCTCCGCTCGTTTTGACTTTTTAAGTACTTAAAAAATAATAAATAAAATACATAATTTACCATAATATTCATATTAATTGATACATATTTATTAGATTTGAAAAAATGATTTGAAATGAGTAATAAATATTATGCGTATAACAGGAAAAAAAAATTATCTTCTGTTAATATGCATAAAATCATAAGTAAAAATAAAAATCTATTTTTAGTATACATGCCAAAATAATAATGAACGGAGGGAGTACTGGCATCCGGCCATATTAAAAGCTCTAAATATTGTCCAAACTTGAACATTTTGACTAAAGACAATTACGGTAAGAGAACTGAAAAGCACAAATGAACCAGAATTAGTGAACCATATTAATTGACATGTCATGTCATTGGAGTTTTCTAGTCGAAACATATTAAATGGCGTGATTAAAACAAATTGTAATCAGCCGTCACAACTTTCTGGGCCATAAATTTAAGAACTAAAGTTCGATAAACTAACATTATATTTAAAGGCAATCACGTAATCAAATTACTTAAAAAGCAATTATAGGTAACTTTATATATTGAACATTTATTTCTAACTTAGTATAGATGGTAAATAACTTGCTAAGTATAAGAGATTCAATCATATTAATAATGCAGTTATTTTAAATAGTGACTTTGGATTGTTAGAGCATATAACAAAAAGAGTTATATCATAAATCCTAAACTTAAACATCTCAAACTCAACGAATCATAAATAAAAGTAAACCAAAGAAATGCAAGAATTAAAATATACAAACCATTTTGAGTTGTCTCTTTGAATCACATATCATTATAGCAAATTATTCAATTAGACTTCTCATCATTACTTTATTTATACTTATCTTGGAGTACAGATAGTTCTTATATTCTTGTTTTTGTCTGAAAAAAAGTTATGCTAAATGGTCTGTGGATTAATTTAAGGTTAATTTCTGGTTGTCCTTCTCTTAGGGCTTTTTTATTCCTTTAATATGCGAATCCTTTTAGGTAAGGCAAATGATAATAGTGTTGTTTAACAATTATTAATCTTATCACTAAACATTTTCAACACTAATCATTATATAAAATCAAATGGAGGGACAAAAAGTGATATCACTTTGTTAAAGAATATCATAAAATCTTTATTTTTTAAAATTGTTTGGGGGCACAATGTTGTCATATTTTGGCTGGCTGATTAAGCCCTAAGTTTGCCAGATAAATTGATCTGGAAAACACACCTAACAAATGGCCATAGCCATAAACAAAGTATGTAACATGTGGCTCTACTTGCCATTATGACATTTTGTGATTTGATTTTATTCTTTTTAATTCTTCTTATTTAGGTTCACAAAGAATCTAAAATACGATTTGTTCCAGCAATGTTTTTGAGTCTGCTCCTCTGTGTTCTTTGAGGCTTTGACCATATGTATATAGAGAAAGAGAGGTAAGCATTTCTCCAAAATAATGCAAAATAAATATTGAGCCGAGGGTCTTCTGGAAACCACCTCTCTGCTCCTTTAAGGTAGGGGTAAGATTTGCGTACACTTTACCCGTCCAGACTCCACTTGGTGAGATTTTACTGAATTATTATTATTAATGCAAAATAAATATTAACTTGAACATAAAGTAAAGCTTTAACCAATCTATTACCTCACACTTGTATCCACATATTAGTTGAATTGTAATAATAAGGGAAAATTACATAGTATTACACCCTACAAATATATATATTTCTTTTTTTAATTGATCGGCCAAATATATAATTTCCCAAAAAATAAGCCACATACCTAAAGTCGGTTTAGATATAGGTTTGTGGAAAATGAAGTATATAAAATGGGAAAAAATAGAAACGTACAAGCTTATTACTCCCTACGGTTTATTTTAATTAATTTTTTGTCCTTTTTTGGTTATCCACAATATTTGATTTTTCAGATATAAGAAGAAATTAAATTCCTTTTTCCAAAGTTAGCCATTTGAGTAAAGAGCGTAGGAATATTTATTATATTTCTAAGAAACAAATTAAGGTTAATACAATAAATATTATTGTTAATTAATTTTAAAAGGTTGATTATTAATATGTGTGACAACAGTTAAAAATCAATTAAAATGCACCGAAAGGAGTACATAATAATTTTATTAAACATATTTTTTTTCTAAATGGCGACTAAATAACTAGGTTCAAAAAATAATGCACCGTGTACATAGCTAAGCAAAAGCCACTATTGTTATACTCTATAACCGACTAGCCATTGTTTAAATGTACACTTGTCATGACTCATTTATACCTTCTATGCGTTACTGTCCAAGCACGTATCAATTGCATCATTCAACTTCCGCACCTAATTTAATAATAACAACTTCTTACTTTATTATAATGAGTTTAATAATGAATTTCGGCTATATATTTGCATCATTGAGACCGTAATGTAACGAGTTATATGTAGCGATAAAAATTTAAAAAAAAAATTATACTATACAATTTAACTGATTATATTAGGTTATAATTTAATTTTTTTTAACTTTGTCAGATCAGACTTAATATGAAAAGTCACTTATCATTATATACTATAAGTTAATCTAATTTGATAATATAAAATTCTTTACAATATCAATGCATGTTTTTTTTGGTTTTCCACCCGGTGTTCGGTATCCATATTGGGTCCCGACTAAATTCAGATTCGTACCGGAAAGTCCCACATTAGGGGTAAAGTGCTCCCTAACAAATGCGACTCTATGTATAGGGACTCGAACCCGAAACCTCTGATTAAAAATGAAGGAGTACTTATCATTCCACCACATTCCTCGTTGGTATCAATGCATGGTTATTACTATAACGTAACATACTATGGTCATAAAAATTCTCAAGGATGAAAAGACTACCAAGTGTCATTCATGGGATATATAGAAGGACAGCAACAAAGATTTGAAGGATCTTCTTAGGGTTTCACAAGCAAATACTAGTACGTGTGTCAAAGTTTTCTTGTTTCTTCTTCTGGCAGACAATGCTGACTTGAGTAAGGAACAGAGTGAAAAAAGATTTACCATTAAAGTTTTTTATGGAAGGGATGAGACTTTTTCATTCTTAATTAAAGTTTTTTTTAAATAAAAAAGTTTTGGGAGCGAATGCGCCTTTCCTTTTTAATAAGTTAAATACGGCTTAAGTTTAAATTAATTGGACTCCAATACGAATATTAGACCCAAAGAAAAAAATAGTATTTCTATCTAGGGGTGTGCATTTGAATCGGTTTATCGATAAATCGAATTGATTATTTGTTATCGATTTATCGATTTATCGATTTCGATTTTGAAATTTTCCTTATCGAGTTATCGATTTCGATTTTGTCCTCTTCGGTTATCGGTTTATCGATAAACCGATAGATATACTAATTTTTGTTTTAATTTACCCTTATTCTATAATATCATTTCCTTTACCCTAAGTCCTTAACCCTATTATTTCATCTACCACATTTAAGGAATGATCATATTTAAAGCTCAAGGGAATGAAATTCAAATTAGTGGAAAATAGAATTAGCCATGATGATGTATTTTTATATTTTATACTGTTGGAGTGTTGGTGGCATACATTTGATCCCTTACTTTAGTTTCGTTGCATGTGCTTGTTGACACAATTTTTATGTTATAAACGGTGTTCGTCTTATTTTAGCTTCTTTTTGTCCATATTAGTTAGGCATATTTATAGCGATATACTTTCCGTGGAATTCCGCAAATTTTCTTATTGGTGTAATCGATAAGCCCCAAAAATCGATAAATCGAAACCTTATTGAAACGATAACGATAAGCATATGTACAAATTATAATCGATAAGTAATTATCGATAAGGGTCAAAATCGAATCGATAAATCGAATGCACACCCCTATTTCTGCCGGTCCATTTTAATTGATTTTCTTCTTTTCTAAAGTTGTCATAGGAGTATTTGTTATATTTTTTCAATGAACAAATTAAAGTCAATATGGTCAAATTTATTGTTAGTTTATAGTAAAAGGTAAATTTCTAAATATATGTGAAAATAACTAAAAAGGTCAATTAAAGTGGACTGAATGAAGTGTTCCCACCATTTATTTTTACTTATCCACTATTGTAAAAATAGATTTTTATTTTTACTTGTCTACTTTCGCATATCAAGAGAAAAATAATTTATTTTTCCTATTTTACCTTTTGTATTTATTATTTATTCGAAATCATTTTTCAAATCTATTGAGATTATAAATCAATTAATATGGTTTATTTATTATTATTAATAATAAATAATTTATAATAAATTATGTATTTTATTTATTATTTTTTTAAAAATATTTAAAATTAATCATAAACAAGTAAAAATAAATGGATGGAATAATACGTAAGATTTATTGTTAGCTATGTTGAAATTGAACCATGTGCTAAACATAAATGATATTAGGGTCTCGATGACTCATTGAAGTTTGAAGCTTTCTTTTTTACTTTTCACCCCATCTCCCAAAGATCAACGATAATTTTCCGCTTAGCTCCACGTGACTTCAACTTATTCCCTCAAAGAAAAGAAAAGCTTTTGGATGAAACGATTTCGAATGATAAAATGTTATACTCCCTTCGTTTTAATTTGGATGTGATAATTTGACTCGACACAAAGTTTAAATTTTTATTTTTTTTAAAAAAATTTATGGTTTTAAAAGCTTAAAGGATAAAAGTTTTGTAGGGCTATAATATTTATGTGATTATAAAAGTGTCATGCTAAAGATAAAATAGGTAAAATGAAGAGTTTAAATTTAAATTATTTCTAAATTTAAAAATATATAACTTATTTTGAAACAGATTAAAAGGAAAAATACCTTATCTAATTTGAAACGGAATAGAGTAGTTTTTAAGTCGAAGTCATGACCTTAAATATATTTTGAACCAATTTTATCGCTATGAAGGAAACTTTCCTCGTGTAGCCCGTACGTGTTACTGGGATTCCACTGTGTGCAGACTGCAGTGTGTAAATTTTACTTAGGATCAGTGTAATTTTCTAATTAAGAAAGATTCAATTGATGACAATCCTTGCCTAATTACTAAGGATAACGATAGCGATATGCTAAAGCTACTACAATCAAGGATGTTGGCTATGCTAATCGTAATATGGCTAATATTTTGGGTAGTGAAGTCCATCTCACGTAAGTATAAATTTATTTGTAAAATAAACGTTGTTGGCAATATTCTTTGGGACCTAAAAATATTACATTGTGTGGTAGATATCATTTGCACAAGTTATATCTCTTCTTTTACACCTTGGATGCCACGGTTGTTTTGCCTATAAAAGGAAAGGCATTAGTTCATTTGAGATACACCAACAAGACTTGAGTCTTCATTTCTTGTTTCTTCTCCTCCTTTAGTAATTGAGAGTATTTTGTAAGAGAGTTGAGTGTTGGGAAACACTTGTGTGATCTCCTGTCTTTGGAGTGATCTTGTGAGGTTATTCTCTCGGGAGTATTTGGGATTAATTAGAGTATTTACTCTAATTTTGTACGCTCTTTTGTGCTCTTGTTGCTATAGTGAATTTGCTACTCTCCGCTTGTGGACGTAGGTCACACTGGCTGAACCACGTCAAATTGGTATCTTCTTTATATGTTTTAATTGTCGTTATCAACTTGCATTATCTTTGTCATTGTCATTATGACATTGTTTGGCTAAATTCCACACTATCTAGGTTTCCAATCCTAACAAATTGGTATCAGAGCCGGATCTAACAGGTTAGTTTCAATAGCCAAAATGACTCTAATAACGACCTACGTTGAGAAATTTTACCGAAGTGCAAACTTTAGAATGTGGCAATTAAAGATGGAAGCTATCCTAATTCTAAATGGCTTAGACTTGGCATTGCAAGGAAATGAGAAGAAGACAGATAAAATGACGGATGGGGAGTTTGTCATCATAGATAAAAAGGCAAAATCATGTATTATCTTAAGTCTCTCAAATAAGGTTTTACGTGAAGTTTCTGTAGAAACCACACCCAAAGGCATGCGAAAAAAATTGAAAACCTTATATATGATGACGACAGTGGAAAATAGACTTTACCTTAAGTAGAAGCTTTATTCAATTCGTATGGGTGAAGGTACCTCTATTCTCTCTCATTTTGACACATTTGATTCCATTCTTATGGTTTGAGTAATATAGATGCTAAAATTAAAGATGAGGATGCCGTGCTACTGCTTTGTTCTTTACCCCCCATCTTTTAAGCATATAAGAGATACTATGCTTTATGCAAAGGATAATATCTCTTATTAGGACATTAAATCTATCTTAAAATCAAAAGAACATATAGATAGTGATATTACTGGGGAAGCTAGTGGAACTCAAGCGGAAGTTGTCTTATTTGTTAGGGGTACATTCGACTCAATATCTAGATATAATAATTTAGAGTGTCGCTATTGTTATAAAAAAGGACATATTATACTAGAATGCTATAAACTGAAAAATAAAGAAAATTAGCATAAGAAAAGGAAAAATGAGCACAGAAATACTGACATCGCCGAAGCTATAGTAGCAACTGATGAGATTGAGGGAACTATATTTTTAGCAACTGAAATTAGTTTCAGATCAGACAATGAGTGAATTTTAGATTTTGGTTGTTCATATCACATGTGTCTTAGCAGGAGCTCGTTTTCTACGTATGATTCAGTTGAATGTGGAGTTGTCCAACTGGGTACCAATGTTACTTGTAACGTTTTTGGCAAAGGTACAATTCAGGTCAGAATGCATGATGGTTGATGAGAACTCTCACAGATGTTAGATATGTTCCTGAGTTGAAGAAAAATCTCATCTCTTTGGGCACCCCTTGGGTGTAAATTCACTGGTGAAGGTGGAGTTTTGAAGTTTTTTCAAGGTGCTCTTGTGATCATGAAAAGCACACAGATCTGGTTCGTTGTAGTCTTTATTGGGATCCACTATTATGAGACCTACTACAATTTCGGTATCAGATAACTTGTCTGATTTTAATGGCATTAAATTTTGACATATGCCCATTGGGACTTTTGCGCAGAGGATGGAGCAAATTTACTATTTCAGCCAAAATTAGGTCAAAGGGGAGATTTGTTATATGGCCAATATTTTAGCTAGTGGAGTCCATAAGCAAAATATAAGCCTATTTGCAAAGTAGACCTTGTTGGTAATTCTCTGTAAGGCTAGCATGTGGGCCGGTTAGGCCCGGCCCAGGCCTGCGAGCCCATATGGGTAGTGGGCCTATATAGGCCTAACCGTTTAATCCCGGGGCCGAAGGAGGTGGGCCTGCTAAGTGGGTCGGTTCCTTGAAAAAGCATGTTAGGACCGGGACCGTTTGGGCCCTGGGACCAGGTGCTAAGTGGGCCGGTTCAATCGGTCCTAACCAGGCTCAAACGGTCCCAACAACTACTTTTTTTATAAAAAAAATTCCAATTTTTTTTAGCTATTGCAACATTTAAAAAATGGCCATTCTCCTGCAAAAATATCCGTTTGGGCTTTCTAAAATAGCCATTTAACCCCATCAACTTTGTTTAACCCCAACCTTTTTATAATTACACTTTTTCCATATTTTTAACTATAAATACCCCCTCATTCTTTCATTTTTCTCACAAAATCATCAATCTCTCTCATTTCTCAAACTCAAATTGAAGTATTCAAGTCTTCACTTATCTCTTATTTCTCAAACTCAAATTCTTAATTCAAGTTAAATCATGCCCAGTGATTCTAGATTGCGCCCATTTGTTTTGGAACACTTTAATGTGGTAGAAGAAAATAAAGAAGTTTACATAATAAAGTGCAAGAACTGTGGTCGAGTTTACACTCATCGTCCAAAGTTGGAGGGCACATGTTGTTTAAGGAGGCATATAAAGAGTTGTCTTACGCGTTCTCCAGACATTCGTATTTAAGATTTTAAGTTGATTTGAGATAATTTGTATTATTTTAAAATTATTAGACATATTATGTTTAATGTTTTAGTTTGTTAGATTAATTTGAAGTATTATGTTGAAGACATTAAACTTTAATTTGAAGTACTAAACATAAACTTTAATTTGCAACTTTGATACCGAGTTCATCTTAATATATATATATATATATATATATATATATATATATATATATATATATATCTATAATACTATACTACTATATATATATATAAACTATATAATTTACAAGAAATTGCCTTAGATAAATTTTTTTTTAAAAAATAGGACATGCCCACATAGGCCCTGGACCGATCCACTTAGTCCAGGACCATTAGTTCGTGGTCCCGATCCTGGTTCGATTACCTCCAAAAGCCCACAAAGCCCGAGACCATTTAAGTACGGCCCACGAGCCCGACATAGGACCGACCCACTTAGGACCGGCCCACGAGGTCCGTTTAGGCCCGGGCTGGGCCCGTTTGCCACCCTTAATTCTCTGGGACCCAAAAATATTGCATTGTGTGGTGGATATCATTTGCACAAGTTGTATCTCTTCTTTTACACCTTGGAGGCTAAGACTTTTTTGCCTATAAAAGGACAAGCCATTAGTTCATTTTAGACACACCAACAAGTCTTGAGTCTTCATTTCTTGTTTCTTTTCCTCCTTTAGAAATTGAGAGTATTTTGTAAGAGAGTTGAGTATTGGGAAACACTTCTGTATTCCCTTTCCTTTGGAGTGATCTAGTGAGGTTATTATGTCGGGGGTATTTTGGATTAATTAGAGTAATTACATTAATTTCTTACGCTCTTTTGTACTCTTGATGCTATAGTGAATTTGCTCCTCTCCGCTTGTGAATGTAGGTCACACTGACCGAACCACGTTAAATTTGTTTCTTCTTTATATGCTTTAATTGTCATTATTATCAACTTGCATTGTCTTTTTTATTGTCTTTATAACATTGTTTGGCTATATTCTATACTACCCGGGTTCCCGATCCTAACCCTAATATACATATAGTCATTATTTCAAGATAGATGAAGATATGCGTAAAACGATTTCTTTAACTTTGGAAAAAAATCTGGAGCTTGAGCCTTGAAATATACATTTTAAACTTGAGAAACAATTCATGGAGCTTGAACTAATAAATATTTAAACTTCAATAAAAGATTTTGAAAATTTATTGTCTTAAAAGGGAGGATGTAACGACCTGAGCGGTCGTTTTGAGTATTTTAGCCTCGTTCCCCTATTGGTCGCCTACTCTACATTATATTGTAGTTATGTGACTCTTCGGGGTGATTGATTTGGTTTCGGGTGAGTTTCGGAGTGAATCGGGATACTTAGTCCCAAAGTTGAAAGATTAAGTTGAAAGAGTTGACTGGAGTGAGTGGAGCATTCAGTTCAGAGACTTCAAGGTATATTTGCCAGCCGTTTACAGGCCTCGGGGTCACCCTCTATCCTTTTTTTCTATGTTTACTCTTTACTAGACAATGATATATTAGGGATGTTTTAGAATATTCGTGTAGAGCTTATGACCTAGTCTTACCAAATTTTGGGAGTTATTGTCAGCGGTATTGTTGAGTTATTTTATGATAGCCAATTTGTTTAAATTTAAAGTCCTATTATCATTTTCATTATTTCTCCATGCATGTTAGGATTACCTAGTCTTAGAGACAAGGTGTCATCATGACATCCTAATATGGGAGATTGGAGTCGTGACAAGTTGGTATTAAATCCCTAGGTTCATAGGTGTTACGAGTCATAAACATATTTAGTAGAGTCTTGCGGATCAGTATGGAGACATTTGTACTTATCTTCGAGAGGCTATGGAGGAAAATTCACTTATTTGATTTCTTATCGTGAGAATTTACTTACTTCAAAATTCTGAACCTTTGTCTTTTTATTCTCCCACAAATGGTGAGGACACGCACCGCTGGATCCGACTATCAGACACCCGTGCTCCCTGCTAGAGTATCGAGAGGCCGGGGATGGGGTAGAGGCCAAATAGGGGCATGTGGTGCAGCTAGAGCACATGATTAAACTCTGATAGAGGAGACACTAGTAGCTTCAATTGGGGGGCAGGCACCTGAAGCGCCTGTTGCCACCCCTGCACTTCAGGAGACCCTCGCACAGTTCCTGAGCATGTTCGGTACTCTAGCTCCGGGGGGGGGGTTTGATTAACTTGCACCAGCCACATCTCAGGCTGGGGAAGGAGCTCAAACTCCTGCGGATCTCTATGGTTCTGAGCCACCTCAACCCACCTTTGAGTTAACTGCCCAGATAAAATTGAATTCCACGGATCAAGTTTTAAGGGATTGTCAATTGATGAATAAGGTTTTGAAAGATAACCTATAGCCTGTTTGGCCAAGCTCTTTCAAGGCCAACAATGATTTTTCCTAAAAAAATACTTCTTTTTCTTAATTTGAGGTGTTTGGCCAAGCTTTTTTGGGGGAAATATACTTTTGAAAAGAAGCAAAAATATTTTTTGAGAATCAGAAAATTCTTCCCAGAAGCAGAAGTAGAAGCAGTTTTGAATTTTCTTCTTACCAAAATACACCTTAGCAAATTTTGTATATACCAAATTAATCTTACTTAGTTTAAAGTACAACAACAACAACAACAACTCAGTAGAATCTCACTAGTAGAGTCTGGGGAGGATAGAGTGATGCAAACCTTACCCCTACCCCGGGGGATAGGAAGGCTGTTTCTGGGAGACCCTTGGCTCAACAAATAAGACAATAATATTAGAAAAGAACAAAAGAATAAATATGTAACAACAATAGAAACCAAAAAAACTAATAATCAGCATCAAAAGAGACAACAAATAAGTGGAAGGGCAATAACCCAATACTATGCAAAACGAGAAAAATTGTGTGAACAAAACATAAACCATCAACAATCCTAGACAAAACTATATCAGACTAGCCGGTATAAAGAGGAAAAACGCTCGACTACCCCCCTAACCTACAACTCTAATGCTCGACCTCTACACCTTCCTATGAAGAATTATGTCCTCGAAAATTTGAAGTCGCACCATGTCCTTCTCATCTCGCCCCAATACTTCTTAATCCGCCATATACCTCTTCTCGTATCTGCCAAAGCCAACTGCTCACACCTCATAACCGGGCATTTAGGCTTCTCTTCCTCACGTGCCTAAACTATTTGAGCCTCAGTTCCCGCATCTTGTCGTCCATTGGAGCAATGCCCACACTCTACCAAAAATCCTCATTCCTAATCTTATCCAGTCTCGTGTGCCCGCACAACCTCCTCAATACTTTCCTCTTCTAGATATGTGCATTCTTACTGGATAACAATTAGCCCCATACAATATGGCCGGTCTAATCACCGCTCTATAGAACGTACCCTTAAGTTTTGTTGGCACATTCTTGTCACACTGGACTCCAGACGCTAACCTCCATTTCATCCGCCCACCCTAATATAGTGTTTTACATCCTTGTCAATCTCCCCATCTCCCTGGATAATTGACCCTAGGTACTTGAAACTTTCTATCTTGGAGATGACTTGTGAGTCGAGCCTCCATTAATATTGTACCTTCCTCGTCTTTGTTGCACCTCACTTGATCTAGGTCACGAGCCTTCCTCTCTCTCACTTTGACCAACCAAAATAACTTCTTGTCCCCACTTTTTCCCCATAGTTTCTCGTACAATCGACAAATGTAGTAGTCTTAGCCTCCGTGACCGCTAATTTTGCCTCCTTCCTAGCTTCTTTATATCTTCCTGTGTTCGCTCTCCTCTGCTCCTTGTCTATGTTCTCCACTAACTTAAGGTACTCTCGCTTTCTTTGCTTCCACTTTACCTTTGACCACGTCATTCCACCATCAGTCGCTTTGGTAACTACCATAGTAACCCTTTGAAAGACCTAACACCTCTCTCGCTGTCTCCTTAATACAGTCCGTCGTCGCCGTCCACATAGCGCTAGCATCCCCACCACTCTCCCAAGCTCCTATAGTTGCCAACTGTCCCTCCAACTCAGGCTTATTATCCTTAGTCAAAATTCCCCACTTGATCCTCGGTTGACCTCGTACATACCTCTTCTTCCTCTTTATCAAGATATCGACATCCATCACTAGAATCCTATATTGAGTCGCGAGGTTCTCACTCGGGATCACCTTACAATCTTTACACAACCCCCTATCACACCTCATGAGGAGGAGATAATCAATCTGAGTCTTAGCTACCATACTCCGGAAAGTAATCAAATGTTCCTCCCTTTTTGGGAAACTAGAGTTCGCGATTACCAACTCAAAAGGTCTAGAGAAATCCAAAAGTGAAGTATTTCATCCTTTCCTATCCTCAAAGCCGAAGCCACAGTGCACCTCGCCATAGCTCCCAACAGATGACTCAATATGATCGTTGAAGTCCACTCCTCTAAATAACTTCTCCGTAGGCAGAGTACCCCGCACCAACTCTTTTAATCCCTCCAAGAAGTGCCTTTTAACCTCCTCATCCAAGCCTGCTTGCGGTGCGTAAGTGCTAATGACATTCAGAGTGGTCCTCAAACTACTAACTTAATCACCATCAATCTGCCATTCACCCACTTAACTTCTACCACTAACTCTCTGAGCTCCATATCCACTAAAATACCCTCTCTATCCTTGCCCTTCACGCTTTTAGAGTACCACAATTTATACCCGTTCGCATTCCTCGCCTTTCATCCTGCCTACCTAGTCTCCTGAACACAAGCTATATTGACTTTTCTCTTCTAGAGAATCTTTGCCAGATCTATAGTCTTACCCGTCAATGTCCCTATATTCCACGATATAATTATCAACCTACAGGCTCCCTTACTCTCCTTACCCTCTTTGAACCCCGTCCCATCCCCTGGCCCTTTCCCTACCCCCTCCACTCGCCCTCCCCGAGGACATGATCCTACTCTACCATTACAAAGCACAACCACTATACCTATGATAGTCTAGAAAAAAAATGCAAACACAGACATGAAAAGGTCCAAACTTGAAAGGAACAACTAGTAACTACAAGCCCACTACTAGAAGGACTAGACTAATGCGAACTACTACGACAACAAATTAACTAACACAATGGAAAGAGAAATAGGAGGCGGGGGTGACAATTTCCACAAATAGAACCTGGACTTTGGACTTGTTATACTCCCGATGTTGTGGACCCGACGTTCAACCCTTGTGTCTGCCAACTGGCGTACTCTGTTGTATTTGTGCGTGTGCATCCCACCCGTCACCAAACAACCACAAAAATGCTACCTGAAAAACACACAACACACCACAGGACCAAGAAAAATAGAAGAGGGCAGAACTGTCACCGTCACCACTGGTGACACACGATTTAGTGGTGGCCTGCTTGGAAGTTACCGGACCAATTTGACATCACTATACAACAGCGACGAGGCCGAGGAACAGATGGAAGGGAAAAGTATACAGAAGAAGAGAAGTACAGGGAAAAGTATACAAAACAGAGGGGGTTAGGGCTGCAGTAGAAAAAAAGAAGAAGAAAGAAGGAGGCGGCGACGGCCCAGGCGGTCCGACGTCCTCGGACTATATATTGCTAGGGTTAAGAAGGGGGATGAGAAAAAAAGTGGAATAAAGAGAAAGGAAGAGAGAGAGAGAGAGAGAGAGAGAGAGAGAGAGAGAGAGTGCTTACCTGGTCTGTTTGTCTTGCTGATGCCGGCGTTGGGTGGGTTTGCCGACAAAAATAGCCGTAAAACTCTAGGAGTTGACGAGAGAAGAAAGTGCATAGGAGACTTAAAGTATTAAGTAATATATAATGAATTTTCATATTTGTTGAAATTTTTTTAATATATTTAAATCATCTTGAAAGAATAAAATACTTTTCAATTTTATTTTTATATTTTTGCCTAAATAAAATAAAAACTTAATTATTGTCTCTAATATATAATAAATATTTGTAATTATTTATCTACTTATATAGCATTAGCTAATAACCATATCTCTTCATTTCCTTATTCGTAATTTGATACTTAAAGGTACTTTTTGAAAAATCTGGCCAAACATAAATTGTTGCTCAAAAATGCATTTTAATTTGATTAGCCAAACACAAATTATTTTTCTCCAAAAGTACCTTTTTAAAAAAATACCTCTCAAAATAAGCTTATTTTTCGAAACATGCTATTGATCGAAGCACAAAATCACCCGAAGCATTCAGCTCAATTTGAAGTACCGAAACCAAAGTGTGTTTCATTTGGACTTAAGAGACCATAATAAGTTAAAAAAAAAAAAAGAAGACTGGGCACCGTAATTATCGCGCTATACCTTAACGACACATTTGTCCGTTAAGGTATAGCACAGTGAATAACCACACTTTATTTGAACTTAAAATGGGCGGGAAGGTATATCGCCCATATATACCGCGCTATACTATAGCGCAATATATATGGGCACTATACCTATATAAAAAAGCCTTCCCTTCTCTACACTCATGGGTAGGGGTAAGATTTGCTGTTGCTACAAATTTTTTATTTTTGAGCCAAGGGTCTCTCGGAAACAGCCTCTCTACCCTCATGGGTAGGGATAAGGTCTGCGTACACTCTACCCTCCCCAGACCCCACTAGTGGGATTATTACAGGGTTGTTGTTGTTGTTGTTGTTGTTGTTGTTGTTGTTGTTGCTGTCCCTTCTCCTTTCCCACAAACGCGAACCAGTAACCCCTCCCCCTCCCCCCCCCCCCCCCGTCAATTTTTTATTCCTCAACACAGCAGCCCCCTCCTATTTTTAAAGAAAAAAAGCTCGGTTGGAACCCACCGGTGCCACAAAAAGTGTAGATTCTCGGTATTATATCAAGCTAACATCGTATATAAGGCGTTATCGCATAGTGGGTTGCTCATTTCAGCTCCAAATCATCAAATCTTCAACTTTCCAAAAAATTAAAATCAGGGTATTCCGACTATTTTTTTGTTAAAACTCATGTATAAAAATGCCTATTAGTTGTTTTAATTGTGTTCTATGTTATTTCGTGATTATTTTTCTATTTAATTAATTTGTTATTTTTTATGCGGATTGTATTATTAGTGAGCTAAAAAATTAGCAAAATAGAGAAATTGTTGTTTTATGAATAATTAATGTTATTAGTTGTTATAAAAATATTAATTAGTTATTTTTTACTATGGTATATGTATTTTTGTGATTATTGTTTGATTAAATCAGTATGTTATTTTTTATTCGGATTAGATTATTTATGTGCTAAAAGATTAGTAAAATCGTTAAATTGTTATTTTAGGAATAATTAATATTATTTAGATGTTATTGTTGTTCATATATTAATATGTGACTTTAATGTATTTAGTTCTCTGTAGTGTTATGTTGTACCCATAATTTTAATGTAGTGCCCGTATTTGTAATGTAGTGCCCTTTTAGCGTAGTAAAATGTAGTACCCTTTAGCGTAATATATTTGTAGTTATTGAAATTAATCATTTAATTATATGCTAAACCCAAAAATATCTGGAAAAAAAGAAGAAGATGATAGTTTAAACACAAATTCTCTCGAATTTTAGTCAATAAACTTAAGAAAATACTGTTAAAATATAACAATATTTATCAAACTAAATATTGTTATATGAATATTTAATAATTAAATCATGTATAAAAATAGGTAAGTAACAAACAAATATATAAAATAATAAACTAACATATAAAATAGGAAAAAAACATATAAAATAAGAAACCAGCATATAAAATAACAAAGTAACATATAAAATAATAAAATAAGTAGAACCAAGATAGAATACTTGGAGTGCAAATTTAGTGAGACCTATGATGCAGACGTAGATGTAAAGCTTGATGGTCAAGTTATCCCCAAGAGAGCGAGTTTTAAGTATCTCAGGTCTATTATCCAGGGTGACGGGGAGATTGACGAAGATGTCACACATCGCATCGGAGCGGGATGGACGAAGTGGAGGCTCGCTTCTGGTGTCCTATGTGATAGAAATGTGTCGTTAAGACTTAAGGGTAAGTTTTATCAAGTGGTGGTTCGACCCACTATGCTGTATGGGGCTGAGTGTTGGCCAGTCAAGAACTCCCACGTGCAGAAGATGAGAGTAGCAGAGATGGGGATGTTGAGATGGATGTATGGGTGTACCAAGCGAGTTAGGATTAAGAATGTATCTATTCGGGACAGAGTGAGAGTAGCCTCTGTGGAGGACAAGATGCGGGAGTTGCGGCTGAGATGGTTTGGACATGTTAGGAGAAGAAGCATTGATGCCCCTGTCAGGAGGTGTGAGAGGTTGGCCATGAAGAGTTTGAGTAGGGGTCAAGGTAGGCCTAAGAAGTACTGGGGAGAAATGATTAGGCAGGACATGGCGCTGCTTCAGCTCACTGAGGACATGACCCTTGATAGGAAGGTGTGGAGGTCGAGGATTAAGGTAGAAGGTTAGTAGGTAGTTTATAGTGTTTACCGATAGGCTTAGTAGCGTTCATGTCCCTTCATATTCTTAGATTTTTATTATGATATGTGATTTTGTTCCCCTCAGGTATTGTATTCCCTTGCTATTATTTGATACCACTTAACCTTTATCTCCCCTTTTTCTCTTCCATTTTTCTTCCTTCCTTGCTTCCCTCTTCCTCTTCTTGCCCTTCTTGAGCCGAGGGTCTATTAGAAACACCCTCTCTACCTGCATTAGGTAGGGGTAAGGTCTGCGTATAGACTACCCTCCCCAGACCCCACAAGTTGGGATCAAATTGGGTTTGTTGTTGTTGTATAAAATAATAAACTAACATATAAAATGATAAACCAATATATAAATAAAAATGTATCAACCTAATTAACAATATAGTAAAAATATCGAATAAATTTTAATATTAAGGATATTGCAATATATTTAAAGATGTTAAGCAATTAAAAAGAAAAATACTTTAATTAATATTGTTCAATTTACAGTAGTCGTCATGGAGGTTCTGCCTGTGCATCCCGGACCTGTATTGCTAGAGCTACTGTTGCTACAGGTTGAGCATAAGTCTTCATACATATGGGATGGGTAGTGTTTGTCCCATAGATTCCCTGCTAGACGTATAGACGACATGTGAGAGTTTATTAGGGCCCACTCACTCCATCCCCGTATAGTTAGACACCTTGAAGATACAAGTTTCTAAAGGATCATAGAGATCGGCCGGTTGCAGTTCGATTGGGCGCTGATCATGGCTATGATAGAGTGGTGGCGACCGGAGACACACACGTTTTATCTACCCATCGGTGAGGCTACCATCACGCTTCAAAACGTGGAGGTTCTTTTTGGGCTTCCGGTTAATGGACTAACTGTAGCTTACCCGCAAAATTGCATTACCTGGAGATGTTGCAGCGGCTCACCGGTTTTCAGCCAGCGGAGGAGACTACATTGAGTGGGGTCAGCCATTTGTAGTTGACGTTGTTCGACAGCATCTGGAGGTTATGGAAGCGGACATTACAGATGATTCACCGGATCTTCTTATCGACCGGTACATGAGATTGTTGATGCTGCTTATGTTTGGTGGAGTATTGTTCCCGAACACTTCAGGAAACCTAGTCAGCTTGAGATTTCTTCATCATCTTGAGCGGCTAGATGATTTACCTGGTTACAGCTGTGGTGCAGCTGTTCTAGGGTACCTGTATAGGCAGATGTGTCGAGCATACATGTGTACCCAGAGAAATATTGCCAGATTTCTGCCGGCGCTGCAGGTGAAAACATAGTCAATCCGTTTCATGATTATAACATAGATAGTAAAAATATACCTTAAATTTTATGTCCACAATGTGTATTAGGTTTGGGTGCGAGAGCGGTGCCTGCAGTTCCAGCCACCCCTACCACCCATTGTTCCAGATACACCACCTCCACCATTTCTCCCTTTAGTTAGGAGGTGGGTTGATAGGCTAGGCTACGGACAGGAGGTCAAGGCTCGACATCATCTCCCCTAGTACAAGCATTTGTTGGATTTGCTTGTAGGCATGCAGGTACATGTATACTTAAGTTTATTTGGTCTAGCTTTGTATGTGTTGCGTTTACTCACGATTCCTGTGTTTATTTAATATTTCATATGAAGGCCATACATCGACAAACTAATAGCTGGTTTGCCCGATTATTGCTCCCGCGGCCGAGTTATGTGGAGCTTTTGCATCCCATTGATGTGTCTCGATATTGTCGAGCATCATGCCACCGAGCGAGTCCTTCGCCAGTTTTGTCGACCATAGCTACCTACTCCGCCCTCTTGGTTTAGGACACATTACCAGTGGGAGGATCGTTCCAGGGTTGACCAGACATACATGGCCTGGCTAGAGGACCAAATTGAGATTTGGGACCATAGATATGACCTGATTCCGCCACTCCCTCCACCGGAGCGTACGGATGGTGAGCATGAGTATATGGGCTAGTATTGCAGTGTTACCCGATTTTTCGTCGGGAATCCCATTCATCTCGATGGTGGTCGGTACATTCCATACGTTGGGAGGCATGAAGCATTGATACGTTATTTGTTATACTTACTTATAACGTTAACCTATTGTTCTGCAATTAATATTTTACATGTTGTGCAGGCTATTGGATTACAACTATTCTACCAATTGGGATTGCAGATGCAGCAACATACCGGCGAGGGAGTGACAACTTTTCACGAGTATTGCCAGCAGGTTACAAATCTAGCTTCCCGGACATTGAGGTGTGCCCGAGATGATGGGCACTTAGGATACGAGGCTGATTATGTGCTTCCAGAGCAGTACCATTGTGGGCCACCAGTGGAGCCTGAACGTGGTAGATGTGGCAAGCGTGCCCAGAGAGGAAGGGGTGTCCCGCAATGTCGTGGTGGTCGGCAAGGACGTGGTCCCCATCAAGGGAGCGTTGAGGCACCTGTTGAGGATTTTGGAGATGATCAGCTAGGTGACCACCTTGAGCCAAATGATGCTCCTCATGACCCCGTTAGCTCCATTGTTGATTGCGGGCAAAACCATTACACGACAGGAGTGGGATCAGTACTTTTCTGGTCCCCCAGAGCTATCAACGGTTGCTGATGATCGTCTGACACAAGATGTGCATCGTGGGCACCAACTGAGTTATGGCTCATCATCGAGGGAAGTTGAGGATCTTTCACAGGCACATGTTTATTTGTATTACTATTATTTATATTTATTTTTATCTCATTGATTAGTCATCAATATCTAAAGCATTTTTTTAAAGACATCATCCTCGCCTGTCACGGAGGCCACTTTGTGCGATACTGACATGCCTGAGACGGATGATTATATTCAGGAGCCCGCCGAGACCAAGGTAAGACCATTAAAAGTTTTTTAGCTAACATGTAAGTTAGTATTATATATTTCATATACTAAAATATCTTATTATTCTTTAGGTTACTACTAGACCGATGACCGCTTCTACCGGGTTTGACAGCCTTACTGATGATCATGTTGCAGCACATCCTCCGATAAAGAGGCGAGATGATGAGGACGATCTTGATAGTGTAGCCGGGCGGGATGAGATGCGCATTAGGCCAGCTAATGCTTTGAAGCATACAGGTTGTGGGACACATTGATATTTATGATTATTTGTATATATAACATTAAGTATATAATAGCAATATTATTTATTTTTTTACATTATTTGCGCATGTGTTTTTATTTCTCGAGTTATTTATTAGTTTAATACTACAACACAAAAACAAAGACGACAACTTTGCATAATTTAAATTCGGTACAATTAATGATAATACATAACACGTAAAACATAAAGATAAAATACTACACTCAACGCATCCATGTGTTTGTTTAGTCACCATCGCCCATTATTCTGTGCTTCAACCACTGAAATTTCTCTTCCAACCTATTTTTTTCTTTTTCTTCTTCCTCTTTTAGTTTCTTATTCACTGCCGCAAGTTGTTGTTGTAGTTTAAAGATCTGGAGTTCGTATTCACCGGTCATATTTCAAACATAGTGCAAATATGATTTGTAGTATTCTTGGTTAATGGGTTCATCATACCATTCCTCAAATCTACATTGATTTCCGTCCTACCAATGGAGATTATAATACAACACTATTAATTAACATGTTATATAAAAAATATTAACAAATATTTTTCCAAAATAATAACTTACAAGTTGTTGACAGATTCAGCATCTGTGCCCCATATTGCAATTTTACTGACATGGCTCAAAATCGCACGTTTGCCATAATAACACATTGGCACGTCATTGCGTCCAGACATTTCTTAATGCGAGAAAAATGAAAAATTCATGATCTTTTTTTCTATTTGTTTAGTTAAGCGCAAATAATAACTAAAATGCCTATGCTTTTATAGGAAAGATAATACACATAACGCATATTGGTGGCGCGCTATATTTCGCGTGATAATGATTCTTTAGGGTACAAGACAACTTTTTCAGAACGATAACTTTTTCAGGTCGACAATACAATACACATAACACATATTGGTGGCGTGCTATGTTTCGTGTGATAATGATTCTTTAGGGTACAAGACAACTTTTTCAGAATGACAGTTTTTGTAGGTCGACAAGACAATACACATAACGCATATTGGTGTTGCGCTATGTTTCGCGTGATAATGATTCTTTCGGGTATAAGACAACTTCTTAAACTGAACCAAAAGATCTGTATTCAAAGACCATTTGAAGAAACATAACAACATCAATTTCAAAAATGCCACTAACATTTAATAAGTGGTTTAAGAAGAGGCAAAAGGGTGAAGGTAGCTCAACATATCCCTATGGATCTCTACCTTGAAAAAAATATGCTAGGTTGCTATATTGATTTGGTTGATGACAAGTGGTATGGTGTTCTACGTCCTTTGGAAAATAAGCCTATTAATATACATACTGATCTCAAAGTTGCAAGACACATTATTGAGGGCGAAACACATTCTACAAAGCCTGAAGGTATGCGAATTTGGGGCGAAAAACTAAATTGGGTTCCCCTTTATTCAAAATGATGTGATTATAAAGTACTATGTCGCTGGCATGGGCTTGTTGTGCCACAAGCACTATCTGTAACCTTCTTAACAAACACACACAAAGATGAACCAGAAGTAATTCGGCATTTTGATGAAGGATATTCTAGAGATCGAAAAGGCACTAGCTGTTCATCATGCAATGGATGATCTTAATTACTTGGAAGGAACGAAGGATCAGTACTAGAATTTATTAGAAAATAAAAAATTGCATAAAAACAATTATTATCCAATTTTCCCAACAGTTGTCGAGTGGGACTACCTAAGTTTCTACCACAGACGTTGGACGTAAGAGTTCCATATTATTGTAGAAATTAAGTAAGTGCTCTTATTGAAGATATTGATGAAATACGAGAAATGTGTGTCAACTAGGGCCTAGATTGACAAAAAGATGAAGACAGTGACATTGAAATTGTGCCAGACATCGACGATAATGGCGAATGATAATTTTTTTTTCTTGGGGTGTATGTTAAATTGTTGTACTGAAGTATTAATGTTAAATATCACTTAGATTTAATCACATTGGAAAAATAATTTTATTTCATACATTTTGCAAGCTGAACATTTACATACAATTATTACAACAAATTACTGCAACAAAACACTACGTGTATCCTTGATAAATGGACACATTGGATGAATTTCTATCGGGAGCTGAATTACCACCGCTACCCAAACCAGCTGAAGGACATTTATGACGGTCGTATCATTTGGGAACATATGCCATATTTACGGGCATAAACGGTATCACCAACATCCATTTTGTTCTGTATACGCATTCTTTTCTACATTTGTTGTTGATGCACATAATACTCGTTACACACCATTTTAAATGGTTATGGCGATCAATAATGCTCAGCACCTATTGGCTGCCACTGTCCACTATAGGTGTTTAAGTGTGCATCAACACTATATTCTTTATCAACGTAACTCGTTGCCGTGAAACCTGTATGTTGAAAGCACTTCATGGCATGTGAGCACAACATGTGATAGATGGACCATTTTTTATAGGAGCATAACCTTCTGGCTTCATTGACGGTGTGTGTATTATTCTAGTGGTTGTGATGAATAGCAATGCGAGCTTTAAAAATATTTTTGCTCGTTGCAATACTGAAAAAATGAATGCCATTGTGCTCACTTCCTATATTTCTCAAATCTTTTCATTGGTATTGGCATAAATTCAACACCCCTTTCCATCAAGGACGATGCACCTCTCGATCTTTCAACAAGCCTCTCCGCCATCTACTTGAATGATATCCACACCATGGCAGTGACAGGAAATCCACGTGCAGACTTCAATAACCCATTGAAAGACTCTAACACATTTGTAGTCAGAATTCTCTATCTTCTGCCACCATCCTCATGCAAAGTCCACTTGTTAAGCTCATGTTGCATCAACCAACTATAGGCTCCTTGGTCTTCCTGCTTTATCAATTCCATTCGCCTCCTGAATTTATACTCTTGGCGATCTGTTGCAGCCATCCACATTAAATCATGCAAGTCCTTGTTCGGATAAGCCCTCTGGAAGTTGGCCTTCAAGTGCTTAACACAATAGCAGTGGTAGGCATACGGTTCCTTCCATGCACGAAATTATGTACAGAATTTAAAATACCACCATACTAATCAGATATTACACAAATACCTGAATGTTGTTTGACAACATGCTCCTTCAAGTGGTTCAAAAATAATGTCCACGTCTCTTGGCTTTCATTGGCACAAATAGCAAATGCTAGGGGAAATATACTTCCATTAGCATATACTGCAATAGCGATCAACAACTTAATATCATACTTTCCATAGACATGAGTGTCGTATATGGATATTACCGGTCGACAATGCACAAATCCATCAATGGCTAATTTAAATGCCCAGAACACATATTTATGTGTTCTGGTATTCCCGGACTCCACTTAAGCTTCCATTCAACAATAGTCCCGGGGTTAAAGTATTGCAATGCAGACATGTACCTGGGTAGAGAGGCAAATGACTTATCCCAGTTACCATAAACAATTTCAAACGCACGTTTTTGCCCGAGAAATTCCTTTCTTTTGGTAATGGTACATCCATATACCTGGTGGACAGATGTTATACACTCTTTGATCTTGTACCTTATGGACGCTTCAATGTGTGGAATCAAGACAAGAGAAATCAAGTCAACATTCAAGTTAAAATGATTCATACTGAATGTGTCCATTTCATAATTGTGGGTGCAATGTATTTACCCACAACCCACATATTTGTTTTCAGCTTCCTCGCACGCAGCATCCAATTACAACCTATAAACCATCTACGACAAATAACCTTGTATGCATCCGGAGATGACTCATGCACCACGATCTCACAATACTCTTTTATGTTGTACACACGTACCGCCCTGCTTAGGTGCGCTTTATCAGCAAAAAGCATGCCCTTTGACAACACCATTGCTCTAGATTCATCCCACTTTACTATCCGAATTTTGTCAAGATCCCTTGTGAGGGCATCCACATCCGGCATACTTGACAAATGATCAAGGTAGGGAATCTCCCTCGAATGAAATGGCACATAGGGCTCTTACACTCTTGGTCTAACGGGAGGTGGGGCGTGCTCCCTCGTCAAATCAGGTTCAGCATTCTCGTCCTCCTCCTCATCACCCTTATCATGGAAGGGTGTGTAATCTCTAGACTTATCAGTGTTGTTGTCATAATCACTGTTATCTTCCTGACTCAGCGCATCTGCCTGATCCCGATTAAATATATTGTCTTCGGCCAATTGAGTAAGGACAGGACCTTCAAGTTGCTCGTTTTCACTGCACAACCAATAAAATAATGAGTTTATCAAATTCATCTAAACTTTACATATAGCTTTATCACTTCACTTACAAATCATAATGTGTTGATATCCCATGATGCACATTATCCTATTGATGATGACTACCGGATGGACTACCATGATCCAATACACAAAACTAGGCATATTCCAACTGGTCATTAGTTCATAACTTGTAAAATTCATATCTGGCCGGTACCCCCTGGGGAATATATGAGTTTTAATACAAATTCAATACATAAAAATAAACATCGTAATACAGAGGAAAATTGAAGTTTACCACTCAGCTTGTGGATTATGTAAACTTGGGGAGAAATTATTTCCTCGCTCCTCATTCACCCATGGAGATAAGTTTAGATCAGGCCAAACTCTTTTACTCGGAACCTGTTCGGTTAAAACTGCTCCAAAATAACTACCCGATGATTGAGGGATATCCCTACTTTGTGGAATCTCATTATTGCGAACGTCTTCAACCTTGACGTACATTTCCAACATTTTAATCACAAGAAGTTCTCGGTGTTCATCCAGATTATTCAAAAAATCTGTCAGTATTTCATCGTCTTTGATGTTAAACTCCGCATACAAGCAACCCCTTGTGAAGTTACAACATACGGATATTTTTCGGTTACTTTAATATTCACTGAACGTTTGTTTATACTCATTTTTTTAAGTGGCAACTTACCGTGGTGTTGTGGAGAACAACTATAGCGTACTGAGTTATTCTCCACCATAACCTCACCCCCAATATAATAAAACCCTAATTTTTTCGCTCTTCGGATATTATGACAAGTTGCAAAATAACTTAACGAACAAATATTTCGGAAGACTTGAAGGATCCTCAATGGATTTTTACAAAATCCTGAAACTCCTTAAATAAGGAAAAAATTAGTCTGGGGGTACAACTATTTGATGTATAGCGTGCTATACCCCTATAAATTATTGGTGTGTTAGTTACTTGCAGATGAATTATTGGTGGGGCCAACTTTTATGTATAGCGCGGTTATTCACGGTGCTATACCTTAATGGACAAACGTGCTGCTAAGGTATAGCGCGATGAATCGCCGCCCTATATATATTATGGTGCCTGGTCTTTTTTATTAACCTATTGTGGTCGCTTGAGTCCTAATGAACCACACTTTGGTTCCGGACTCCGGACTAGGTATTACAACATTACTAACAAAGCTCTGTAGTAGTGCGAAGGAATCTGAAGTTGTCGATGAGGTTTTTCGGTGGTGCGTAAATTTGGTTCAGAATTGTCAGTGGGCTCGAAGATCCATCCCGTATTTCATGTATCTCAGTTGAAGAAAAAGATAGAAGATAAGAATTAAGATCCAGAGCCTCCTTACTGGGCATGTGATGGATGAATGTTGACAGCAATTTTGTAGCGTCGAATGGTCAAAAAGAGGAATCGTGCATGCATAAATTAAGCAAAAGAATACAGATGAGGGGAACTAAATTCACTAAGATGTTTCATTAATCAAAAGAAGAAGGGAATAGCAAAATAAGCTCATATTTATTTATGATAATTAACAATATAATAACCTATGCTAATCTCACAGACCAACCTAAAATTTGTATATAAGGTCCTTGTATGGTTCCTCATCTTCAGAGTAGTGATTGATCTCAGCCTGCAAAACATGAAACCACGCTCAGCATGTCCACAAAGAATCAGAAACACTTTAAACTACGATTAAAGCTCAGTACACCGACCCTTCGGTCAAAATTATTTTTATATCAGTATTATGCCAATTGTTAATTTACACAGAAAAAGAAAAGTTAAAGCGTGTTGCTGCTGTTGTTAATTAGTGCTAGAGAAGCCAAATTTTATTGAACATTGGAATGAAACTGGATAGTGAGCATTCATGCCAACCCAAGTATACCGCTAACTTGGGATTGAGGAATTATACAATGAACTGATGAGCCAATTCATTCTTACAATGCACTGAGCGTTTATAATTGCTTTTACACTATCACTGCATAGAGGAATTATACAATGAGCTGATGAGCCAATAGATTGTTGGGGCATATACTATTAACCATGCATTTGGATATAGTATATTCTAATAATTATCATGGTTAAAAGTCTAAGTGGGAGATTGTTGGGATATATACTATTAACCATGAGTTTGGTTTAGATATAGTATTTATTATGAAATAATTGTTTATTCAGTTTTAATAAAGTTTTAAATAGATCATATAATAGTCTGTGTCCTTTGCTTATATAGTAGATGATTTAGTGTATAGAGTTTAGCTTATACACGGAAGATTAAATCATCGGTTCTTATAAGTATAAAGTTTGAGTTCACAATCTAATGATGGAATTGGACAAACCATCAGGAATGATTGTAGCACAAGATTAAATATAATTAATCTTGATTATGGGAATGGTTTAATTCCAACTTCTTGTGCTAGTACATTTTGTATGTATTGAACGGACCAGGTAGAGATAAGTATTTTATACTGACTTAATAAAATAAACTCTCTAGCCATTAAATGTACTTATACTCTTAATCTTGATATAATTATTATTAGCTGTGTATATTATTATTGTTTTGATTTATTAAAAGGCGAGATTCTTTCGTGGGTCAATATGCCTGGTAAATTGGATAATAATAATATACATTGGCGAAGTAATAGTTAGTTGATGGAATCCATGTCTCGGTTTAGAGATTGATGATATACCTTTATGAAAGCTTATAAGTTTTCATGTGTAAACCCGGCCGGTGGATTTTGTATCCGACACATGAAATAAGTTAAGCGAAAGTCTAAAGGAAATAATCAATAAATTAAATCGTCAGTAATTTAATTTAATTGATTCGTATCTGAATCTTAACATGGGGAGTTAAATAAGATTTAATGGATGAATTTCGAAATTGAATAAGGAGTGTAATTACGAATTTTTAGTGGAATAATTCGTAATTAATTATGGTGGATATTAATTTCGAAAATTACAAATTAATTCCATAATTGGAAGCCTTGTTAATTAAATTCTGTGGTCCCTACTGTGCCTAAATAATAGGAAATAAAGGAATCCTTTTTCTGGTGGAAAAGAAAACCTAACAGGTTTTGGAAAAGGGTCTTAACCCTTAAAACTTGTGCTATAAATACATAAGGTTTTCCACCTAGAGGGATGAGTACATGGTGGCTGAAATTTTCAGCCAAGTTTTCCTAGAAATTTCGCCCACACGAAATTGCTATTTTCGGGTATTATTTGGGTAACACAGTAGAAGACCGTGGAACGTTCGAGGATCACGATTGTGCGGGTGATGGAGATTCCATTGAGAAGTTATGGAACTGAAGGCTCACGTGGTAGAAGAGATATGTTCACGCTTCAAGAGGTAACCCGTGAAATCCCGTTTATGCTAGTTGTCTAAATTACATGTGATTTTGATACTGGGATTGCTTCCGCTGCATATAATAATCCATCAAACAGAATATAAACCTTGTATACTGAAGAAATCATAATTTGAAACGTACCTTGCGAATAGCTTTTATGCAAACCATGAGGTTTTCACCCATCATATCCTTAAACAATGTATCTTCCTCTAAAGCATTTAAGGAATCGGTAAGACAATCTGGTAGTCTTCGATAATCCTCTTGATTGACACGACTCTCTCTATCTGTTTCATAGAAAAACACAGGTAGAATGAAAGATAACAGAATATAATTCTTTCTTCGACAAGTGATAAAGCATTGGCAAGAAAATCACTGAGAACCAAAATTAGATTTTACGAACAGCACGCACATTTGCCTAGGTACTAGAATTTTTACGTTGTCAGACCACCAAAAACATAACTACAAATAACCGTCTATTAAAGGTGGGTTTGTAACATGAGAAGCAAAATGCAGGTTGTCTAGGTTTAAACTGCGCTGATAGTGTGATGACCAGATAGGTCATTTATAATTTTACCCTTCATTTTCATGTTACGAGACCTCGAATAGATCCGTTTAGCTTCCTCGATTTACGTGCGCAGTCCTTATCCTTTTTTTTTTCGGAAGATTTTTATGAGAAAATTGACGAAAATGTGAAATCGTGCCTTAAAATTCATTTGAGTTGACTACGGTCAACGTTTTATGTAAACGAACCCGGATCAGTGTTTTCACGGCCCCGGTGGGTCTGTATCCTGATTTGGGACTTGAGCGTATGCCTGGATCCAAATTCGGAAGTCCCTAACTTGAACTAACGCAATTTGTTGAAAACTAGCAATTTAAAGGTTTAAAGGATTCATAAGTATGACCATAGGTTGACTTTGTTGCTATCGGGTTTGGATTCCAGTTCCGGCACTTGGTATAAGTTCATTACAATATATATGACTTGTCTGCAAAATTTGGTGCAAAATGGAGTTGATTTGACGTGATTCGGACGTCCGGTCGAAAAATTGCATGTTCTTAAGTTTCATTGAAAATTTCATTCGTTTGGTGTCCAATTCGTAATTTTAGATGTTATTTTGGTGTTTTGACCGCGCGAGCGAGTTTGTATGACGTTTTTACACTTGTGTGTATATTTAGTTTGGAGCCCGAGGGGCTCAGGTGAGTTTCGTATAGGCTACAGACCATTTTGAACTTAGAATTTCTGATTTTTGGAAGTTTGTTGTCACCTAATGCTTTGTGCTTCGTGATCGCAGAGGGGAAACTGGGCCTGGGGTGGTGTGTCTTCATCGCGAACGCAGAGCATTGGGGGATTTATCCTTCGTGAACGCGACCAGCCTCTCGTGAACGTGTAGGGTTATGGACCTGGGATGGGGTACTGGGCTAGTATTCTACGCGAACACGATCAATGGGTCGCAAACGCGATGGCCGGGGAGAAGAGCCATGAACACGAAGTACATCTCGCGAGCGAAGGCCAATTGGGCCGCCGCGCATCGCGAACGCGGCAGACCCTTCGCAAACGCAAAGAAGGCCCGACACTCGGACCTTAAAATATTTCAAAGAAGGGATTTCACCCATTTTCACCATCTTTTCATTAGAGCTCGGCCTAGAAGCGATTTGGAGGAGAAATTTTATCACCCTTTCATAGGTTAGTGTACTTTAACTTATTTTCTTCCATTTCCATCATCACCCATTAATTTCTAACCTTAATCTATGTTCTTTCATAGTAGAAAATTAGGGATTTGGGAAGAATTGATTTTTTTTTTTGTAAATTTGAGATTTAGACCTCAAATTGAGATCCAATTTCGAAATTAATTATATAATCGGGGTGGTGAATGGTTAAATGGGTTTTGGTCGGATCTTAGGTTTTGACCAAGCATGCCCGGGGTAGACTTTTGTTGAATTTTCGGAAAAAGTGTAAAGATCTTAACTTTATGTATTGTAATTGATTTTCCTAGCCTTACTTGATGTCATTGAGTCGATTTTGGTTAGATTCGATTGGCTTGGAGGCGGATTTTAGAGAAAAAACCCCGGTAGAGTTTTGATTTGCTTGCAGAGCGAGGTAAGTGTTGGGTCTAACCTTGATTTGAGGGAATATGAACCCTTGAGGTATGTGCTATGTGAATTGCATGTGTAGTAGCGTATATGCGAGGTGACGAGTGTATATACGCCGTCAAAATACTTGTTTCCATTCTTTTCCGTATTTCGTTAATTATTTTATTCCATGTCTTAACTGTTACATGCTTTAATTGCTTCCTATGCCTTAACTTGCTACTTGTCACTTAATTCTCTTATATTAACATGTTCATTCCTTCCATGCTCCCATGATTAATTGCTACTAGCCTTAACTACCTTACATGTACACTTTAATTGTCATACATTTGATTTGTCTTGTTGCATTGTATTCATTGTAGCATTTCTTGATTTGGTACGAGGTTCCTTTATGGCTTGCTTTCATATTCTTTATTCGTAGAGATTCTTGTGAATTGAGTTGCGGAATTTATTGCATTTATTGATTTTTACTCATGGATCGGGTTACACGTCGCAACAGGTGGAATAAAGGATGAGGATTGATATTGATATGGTAGGATCGGGTTGCATGACGCAACATGTGGAATAAGGGAGGATTGATATGGTAAAATAAATGAGGATTATGATATTGATTCTGATTATATGGTGGGATAGGGTTGCGCGCCGCAACGAATTTTACTTGTTATTATTGGTATTCATATGGTAAAATAAGGGAGGATCGTGTTTGTACGGTGGGATGGGTTGCACGCCGCAACGGATTGTGTGTTTTGTATTTCTTGTTGTATTGTGTTGGCTTCGGTGCTTTCGACGAGTTTTTGAGGATTGGTATTTCTGGTGTTACTGATTTCGAGGATTGAGTTGATTTTCATAAGTTAGTTGCCTTACTCTTTCTGCGTTTCTTTCCCGTTATCATTAATATACATCATACAGGTTATTGTAGGTGACCCGCCTTAGCCTCGTCACTACTTCGTCGAGGTTAGGCTCGACATTTACAGAGTACATGGAGTCGGTTGTACTCATACTACACTCCGCACTTTTTGTGCAGATTTTGGGGTCGTTCCCAATAGCGGTCAGTAGATTGCTCGGATTGACCATCGGACGAAGACTTGAGGTACAACTGCTCGGCGTTCGCAGCCCTGAAGTCCCCTTCTACCTTATTTAAGGGAATAGCTCCAAATGCAGAAATTTGAGATAGAATCTGTTGTTTAATTCATTGAAAGCTGATAGAGGGTTTGAGCATAACAAGGGACTTCAAGGCCAAACAAGAATAAAAAGGAGAAAATATGAGAAACAAACTTGGACAGAATTTTCAAAAAGGAAACTTTGTTCATTTTGATATTGCTACTAGCCAGTCCAATTAGCTGAAATCAACTTAATACTACTAAAGAGTGCAAATAATGGACATCTCCCTTAGATTTAGTGTTCTCTATTAAGTCAACACTTGTTACAAGAATTAATCCTAGTTATTTATTTCTTTTCAGATAGTTTTACTTTCATTCAGACCATTATCTGTATTATTCTAACCATTCGTGCACTTGTGACACCAGATCTGGGGTTGTATCTAGAAATTGCGGTGGTTATGACTTTTCGCACTTTATTTCAATTCTATTTCAGTTTAATTGGTATCAGTTAATTTGTCTTGTTAAAAATGGCTAAAAATTATTCTAACGTTAACTTGCCTAGCAAGTGAAATGTTAGGCGCCATCACGGTCCCGAGGATAGGGATTCTGGGTCGTGACAGATAGTGTAAAAATCATTTACAATGTTAGTTTATATATGTTAAATCTTTGATCATATTATAGTCATTCAAGGAAGTTATAAGCCATGTTATTCTGAGAGTGCAAGAACACTTAAAGATAAGATAGAATAATCCTAGTCCTATTCGTTTCTAAACAAACTAAGAAAACTAAATGTCTGATAAAAGTTTATTATATTTCCTTTTTCATGAAATTGCACATACTTAGTTTCTTGTTTCTCTTTCCATTTTTCATTTGTTCTGCCTTAAAGCTAAGTGATACAGGGGCAACTATCCAATATATTGATGACATCAACGTGATGCGTGGGTTAGGTGGATTTGAATCCTGCTGTAGCCAAAAGCATGGCATCTCAATTGAGATGAGTAGAGGGGCAAGCCCATCATTCATCGAGTTTTGACCCTTGCTCCACTAAGGTTTCTCGGTTATCAAAAAATATGTATATTGTGATGAAGCAGCTCGAACCTTCAAGGACATATTTTGATGATATCAAAAGATACCATGTCCAATACTATTGATGAAAGTAGCTGATCCAAACAGGAATTCTATGCATTCCAGGCTAAACCATAAAATTCAGGGCAAAGAAAGACTTAAAAGGCAAATTATCATGCGGTAAAGAGAAAAATTGCTAAATAATTGTGTAACTTACCTACTGGTGCAGGAAGGCTCAAATCTTTCCGCAAGCCATCGATCCCAGCAGTAAGTATAGAAGCAAGTCCCAAGTATGGGTTGGCACATGCATCAAATGCAGGACATACAAAATGGCCTACAACATCAGCTCCTGGAAGTCTACAAGTACTAATTTTTGCATAATTGTTTTCTTTCTGCCAGCTGACAACTCGTCCATTCCAATCCTTAGAATACAGGCGCTCATAACTGCCAAAAAATGTGACCAAAATAAGGCATACTTAAAAACAAGGATCAAGTCAGGCATAGTACATGAGTTGATAAAAGTTCAATTTTGATACTCAAATGAGGTATATATTTTTAGAAAAGGAGACCGAACCAAAAGGGAACGATTTTCATTCTCTATGCAATAGCTCCAAATGCATAATTATTTGAGGTGATGAGATTACAAGTCTTCCATTATGCTAACAATCAAAGAAAAGAAAAAAGGAAGTGATATAGCTGCTATTTGTTATAATTCCCCTCTTTCAGATTAGAGGCAATGGTGCTGCAGCTTTGGTTCAATGAGAATTTTTAAACCAATCACCAAAGTATTTAAAGAAAGCACGATATTAATAATTAAGGTTTAGCGACTAAATTATATTGGTAGTATGAAAAGGTATTATTCACACCATCAGTTCATATAAGTTAAATCATAATAAGTACTAAAAAACCTCTAACCTTGTAGGATGTGGTGCAGTAAATGCTAATATGACTGGAAGATGATCTAACACCCCACTCATGAATGCTTCCCCAATCTTGGAAATCCCATATTGACTTGATCCGTCAGATGCCTTAAAAACGTTAATTCCGTTCTTGGACAAACTTATATGCACATTTGATCCACAGCCCCATTCGTCTAACGAATACCTATACAGAAATGGACAGATGGTCAAAAACTGAAAGGAACTATGCTCATGCAGTAGAAAGTTCATACATAATGCTTTTCGCGATAAAACCAAAAAAGAAAGCAGAACTGAAAATATGGTTGTGGTAGCACTTCAAAAGAAGCAAAAGCATATCTGGTTAAACTAGTAGAGAAGAGAATTTCACCTAAAAATATTGTGGAAACATCTGCTACTTACTTTGGCAAAAACGTTGGATGAAATCCATATTTCCTTCCAACTTTTCTGATGACTTCACGTGTATAAATCAATGTATCAGCTGCTCTACAACAATCTGTATATGCCAGTCCAATTTCAAATTGACCTTTCCCAGCTTCTTTATGTAGCTGCATATATCGAAAGAGACAACATCAAGGGGAGTAATCATCGTTAAATTGAATAGTATGACTTCCTTTGTTCCATTTTATATGGTGCTCTTCCCTTTTTAGTCTGTCCGAAAAGAATAACACCTTTCTATATTTAGAACTCTTAAAGATTTCATTTTTGCCCTTGATCACATGCTCTTATAGCTACAAAAATAGCATGTTTAAGACCAAAAGTTCTATAAGTACTTCATATATGAGCCAAAAGTTAGTATTTCTATGAAAAACTACGTACCCAACTAAACAACGCCATATAAATGAAACCGAGGAAGTCTACGATAAAGTGTGTTGGATATATCTTATTCCAGGTAAAAGAAAGATATTATTGCAGAACAGAGAAATGCCATGCTACCACTATATGTGTGAAACTACGAAAAAGCATGTCACATGAAGCTTATAATTCTTTTTCATGTTATACTTCTCTTTTGTTTTTATTTTCCCCTGAGATTTTGGATTTAGGCCAGAGGTGCTTGATGATGGGGAGAAATTCAAAAATAGTCAGATTTACAACTAGTCGTTCAAAAATAGCCCAGTTTCAAAAGTAATCGAAATTTTGCCACTTTTCATGTAAAGATGAATCTGAGCGAAAATACTGTTCAAAACCCAGAAAATACGCCAGTATATTATACTGGAGTTCCAGCATAAGTATGCTTGAACTCCAGCATATTATACTGGAGTTCCAGGATAAGTATGCTGGAACTCCAGCATAATATGATGGAGTTCCAGCATAAGTACACTAGAACTCCATCATAATATACTGGAGTTCCAGCAAGTATAATTGTCCAGTATAATATACTGGAGTTTGGAGCACCGGTGCTCCAGTCTCCAGTATATTTTACTGGAGTCAACAAAGTATACCGGTCCAGCATAATATGCTGGAGTTCATACACAATTGCACCAAACTCCAGTATATTATGCTGGACCGATCTCTGTTTCAGCAAAATAGTGGCTATTTTTTATTGACTTCGTAAATGCTGGCTATTTTTGAATGACCAGTCCGAAAACTGGCTATACCGTGCTATTTTTACTTGATGATGCTCATGAAACAATTATCCATGTAAATCATGTCATCAAAGTTATTGTCTTTAATATAGACTACCTTTGTAAAAGAGAAACAGAGAGATCCCCAATACTTCACTTTCAATCTGACTAGAAATAGTTCTTCAGCATATGAAGGATAATGACAAAGAGATTGACTTTTGAAAGTTAAAAACAATTTTAAAGGTAATCGAGCAAAACAACTCTCATGACACTATAGCAATGCACTAACAAAAGAAACATAAACATATCTCCATAAATTAACAATAGTAATTATATAACACACACACACACACATATATATATATATATATATATATATATATATATATACACATTCAAGAAAGGCGATATTGTGATATTGCACGGGAGAAAAATCTATTTATTAACAATGATACAATGAGCCCTATATATAATACATATTATACTCCTACTACATATGGGACTAGGACATATTCTATTCCTACTACATATAGGACTAGGACATTCTACTCTTACTACATATGAGACTAAGATTATTTATACATAACTATCTAACACTCCCCCTCAAGCAGGTGCATACAAATCATATGTACCAGGCATGTTACATATGCAACCAATCTGAGGACCAATAAGAGACTTGGTGAAAATATATACAAGTTGATCATACAAGGCCACTAGACTCCCCCTGAGCAACAAAATCAGGTGGTTGCTAATAAACAGAAGTTGGCCGAAAAGTCCCCGGAAAAATTTGAATATAGTGAGACTAAGCCGAATTCCACACTAAAAAATAGGTTCTAAGAAACTTTTCTGGAAATCACTATTCACGCCGGAAAAAATAAAAGTTGTCAGAATTTGATGTAATTTATATGGGTACGCTCGGAATCACTGGAGGAGTAAGTTGTCCTAAAGAAATTTTGTCAAAAAGTGGCCTGAATGGCTCACACGCGTTGGAAAAGTTACTGCAGCTCATCAGAACCCTAGTTGTGCGGTGCATAGAGGCGCGCGAGAGCCGTCAATATGGGCTTGGCTCATTGGACCAGCCCAGCCCGTGATTTAGTAGGGTTGAGCTAGAATTTTTGGAGCTCATTTAAAAACGAGGCTTTTAAGCCCGGCCCGAGTAAGCCCGTAGCCCATGAGGCTTGACTGAGGCTGGGCTGGGCCGTCCTCGTGGGCCTAACAAAAATATTTATTTGAAATATATAAAATATAAAAAATATATGTCATTGTAGCATCGAAATCAATATTTAGTATTGGTAGGCGTGCTCGTACAAAAGTTGCATTCCTCGTGAAAATGTCCAAACATTTGTTACTACTCGAAATTGGTTGCACGGTTTTTACCAAACTCGAACTAGTAATATTTTTTTATGTGAATCTGAATATTATTAGTTTTTAAAATTTAATTATTCCTAGTATTTAACTAATTAATATTGCATATGAATTGTAGATGCAGATGGAAGTAAAGATGTTAAGACAACCTTGTCACAAGCGGATTCCAATGTGTTTGATGAAGATGATGTGTTGGATATCCCATAAGCATCATGAACATTCTCTTGAATATTTTCTTTTGAATTTTGACTTTTAGTGAATGAAATATAGTCTTGTCTTTTACTTTTTTAGCGTTTATTGTGATATATTGAACAGTATAAAAAGTTATTAAGTTTTGTGAAATTTTTCCAATAAGATATTTTTTAACTTTAATTTTTTTTATGTTAGTACTTACAGAAAAAATATAAAATTATATATTAAAAAAATAATGGGCCAGCCCGTGAGTGCCTGCGACCCACATAGGGCTGGGGTGGGGTAACCATTATAAGGCCCATCATGGGCTAGCCTAGTCCGTCAATTGCTAAAGCCCACGTGGGCTTGGCTGGGCTAATCCGGCCCGGCCTATATTGACAGCTCTACACGCGAGTGACTCTGCCGGAGCGATTGACTGGTGTTTTGTCGCCTGAATTTTGCAAACAAGATGGTAGTGTCGCACAAAACTTACGATGAGGAGATAACGCAAATCAATCTTGAGTCGTCGACCGGAAAGACGCACGGTGACTGACTTTTCTATTCCGATGGGACTGGGAAAGACCATATAACGAGACAACACTACCTGCACAAGGTAACGGTAAGGTCTGCATAACAACTACTCTCTCTGGACCCCACTTGTAATATTATATTGGGTGGGTATGTTGTTGTTATATAACGAGACAACACTCGTTCCCTCAACCAAATGTAGGACACCCTAATAAAAGGATATAAGCACAATTGGATTAGCTGCGGGATTAGGAACAGAAGACAAATCTTTATCCTTATTATTTTTAGCATTGCATCATCACAAGTGTCATGCAAATCAAATATTACTTTGAGAAGGAATTGTCATTGAAAACACAGATCATAGTAGTACAACATGTTTCCTGAAGTCCTTGAGTTGAGCTCTACTCTAAAATATGAAGTCGAATATTTTCATGTACTATTACATTTGGTTCCCGCTTTCTACCTATAGTTAGCATGTATTTTCACTATATGCCTTTTCAGTGAGAGGAGGAGTAGGAGCTAACTTAGGGGCAGAATCGAAGCAAAGAAACTAGTTTTATTTATCTGGTGAAGCTCACGGAAGATACTCTCGATAGCGCAAGCACAAAATACCTCTTCCTAAGCTCAACTCAAGCAGAATAAATGGAAATGCATTCTAAAATCTCCTAATTAGCTACAGTACTGTTTGCAGATAACATGAGAAACATCAAATTTGTAAGCAAACATTCAAGGAAATAGAAACTTACATAATCTACAGAAAATTTCAAGGATTGAAGATAACCGAGCATCTCCTGAAGCATAGGGGATGCAGCATCAAATGCTGCTGTATGGCACTTCCTGTACTGATCCGATGATTCAAATTCTTCTTTGTCGTTCCTGTGTGATTCAGTTGTACATATTTAGTGTAACGTTCTATAGAGGACAGCTCTAGAAACATATATGATGGAAGACTAGATACAAAAATATTATGGCTCACATACTTTATTACACTCTCTAGAAGGTAAAATTCAACTTCAAAGCCTGCAGTCATGACCTGAAAAATGTAGATACGTGTCAGACCAATAACATTTTCAACTCTTTGCTGGGCAAGATTGTAAACGTACCAAACCGAATTCATCTTTTAAAATTTTAGAGATTCTGCGTATAGCTTCTCTTGGACAATATTCCCATGGTTCACCAGATTTAGTACACATGTTAGCCAGGTGTCGAAACAGTACCATGGAATTCTGCATTTGGTTGATAAATCAGGAACAATTGTGAACAGACCCGAACAGGTGAGAGTAGTGTCCTCCACGGGATAATCAGATATTGAACTTATCCCCATACATGCACGAGGTAAGCCTATACCATGCTTTTTCACGAAACTATAGAAGCGCTGCCGTGGAACACCCTGAAAATGATGCAGAACAAAATAAAAAAATCATTACGTTTTCTTTGGCAGAACAGGGAAGCTCCAAACAACATGCCACATCATGTAGTGAAGGTAATCAAAATGGCTGAAAACTATACTGACTAATGAGCTTGTTGTATTTAACCTGAATAATACATCTGATACAATTAAAGATACTTGGTATAAAATAATGTCCACCAGGATTTTCGACATTCAAAGAATCATAATCCAACCAAATACTCAACATAGCCAAAGCATCACAAGAGACAGAATGCACCCACAAAATATTAAAAGGAAATCCATTTAAATACTCTGTGCAAGAACTTCTTAAACCATAATTCAAAACTTAACAATGAGAAGTAGATACTAAGCATTGTCATAGCTGGACTCATTAATTGCTTCGGCGTACACCCTTTTCTTAGTGAAAGCGGAATAATACTAGCAAGCTTGTTGAAATCACAACATATGATTACAAAGTGTTCAATGCTTCACAAAATCAAATTCTCAAATTTCACAAAATAAAGAACCATCTTTTGTTTTAGCTGATGACAACCCCCTATTTGAGGTAAGATGAAACAGCAAAGTTGAGTAGATATTTTTCTTCAGATTGTTATGGTTACGCAACCTTTCACCTGTTTGTTGATGCTATCATTGAAAATTCTTTAACCCGCTTGTATGCTATTGAAACTCTTTGTATTTTCTCAAAGAGGACCAAAGATTTAGTATTATAAAGCATATCATTAAATAATTCATTATCATAAGGCAAAAGCAGTAACTTAAAGACAAAGGTAAAACTTACACGGCATCTATGTTGGCCAGAAGCATCTATCCAAATAATGCGAACAAGGGTAACATCCTTTGATGAGCCATATAACTCTTCATTCTGGAAGTAAGACGATATACAAGGTTCTACATCAGAATCTGTTGAAGAATCCTTTAATGAACCATGTAACTCTTCCTTAATGAAGGGAGACGGTATATGAGGTTCTATATCAGAATCTTTTGAAGAAACATCAAGTTTGTGCAATTTGTAAAACTTCTTTGCATTTTCTGCAAATATATCTTTAACGGCTGCCACAGCTTTTGTAATTGAAAGATCACCCTCAACCATCGCATCGCGTAGAACAGAGAATACTGCTTCACGTGCTCTCTTTGCACCTGCATTAGAAATCAAGTTTAGGTTATACTGATGGGAAGAAGATGAACTCATTCAGCTAGCATGCAACTCAAGCTGGATATTATTGTTCGGCAATAATTTACTTTTCCTTCAAGTTTCTGAATGATAACTTACTTGATCATAGTGAAAATGTGCCTTTGCCGCACATTTTCACCTCAGCAAGTAGAATTAACTATTATTTTTAGTTACTCCATAATTAGTTTAACAAACTAAAAACACAAATTCAATTTTCCAATAGGTAAAACCATCGAGTTAGGTAGCATGGGATGGAGTGGACAGAACACTGCTCATAAAATGGTTCATGGAAAAGACATGAGCAGAATATGGATGTACCTAGAGTAGATATTTGTATGTCATTCAGATCTCTATACACATGAACAACACAATTTAAGGAGCATATCTGTGTCTAATAACTGAGGTATAGTCTAATTCTGAAGTATAGATGTGTTGCGGACATACTTAAAAGTTTTTCTAACACTGTCTATCACCAATTGTTTCTTTCTTTTTTTTCTTTGGTTCCCACCTGGTGTCCGGTACACGCACTGGAGGCCCAACTAAATCCGGATTCATGGCAGGAAGTCTCACATTGGAGGTAAACCGTTCCCTAACAGGGCGACTCTACACCCAAGGCTCGAACCTGAGACCTCTGGTTAAGGATGAAGGAGTATAAACCACTCCACCGCAACCTTGTTAGTCTATCACCAATTGTCTATATTCATTATCTTCCCATAGACAGTGTTCGGTATCCTCTTTCTTCCTTCTACTTCCTATTCTATTGTTTCTCAATTGATTTTAAGAATCTTTATTGTGTAATTTGACTATGCAACCTAAATTGATATCATCCTAATGTGCATAGCACATTCAGGATAAGCAAAGACACATGTCGACAATCAACAACAACAACAACAACAAACCCCGTACAATCCCACAAGTGGGGTCTTGGGAGGGTAATGTGCACGCAAACCTTACCCCTACCTTAAGAAGATAGAGAGACTGTTTTTGGTACACCCTCAGCACACATGTCGACAATCAAACACCAGAAAAAATATGGACACAGTCAAACATTTATCTTATATTGTCCAACTTCTAACAAAATTGTGTTAGACGAAGTGTGGGAGAAGGACACGACATCCTGTCATAAGTGTTTCTACTTCTTAGCTAGCCAGATTTAGCAGGTATTTCAGATTAGCTGAAGCAAAACTTTAATTTTTTTTATCTTGTGAAAGCCGACAGTCGCAAATGCTTGTCATGTCATACTTTAAGGATACAAGATAAGAATAATTCTGGCCAAACCTAAATAAAAGGCTTCAGCAAACGCGATGACATCAGTGCTGAACATAACCTGTTGATATCCAAACATTAGAAAGTGAAAATATTTGCTCTTTAATGATGTCTGAAAGAGAATATGGAAATCTGTAGCCTGAACTGGAAAACAATGTATCTTTAAGTACATGAACAACCTTATTCATCGGAGCAAGTTTCAGGAGTTCTTTCACTGAGGATATCATCCCATGAAAACTAAGTTTAGGAATTGCAAACCCAAAATCAAGATAGACCTATAATAGAAGACAGTGGCCATGTTACAGAGACACGAGGCGAAATAATTCATCATTAACAATTGATGTGAAAAAAGTCTCTAATTTGGTAGGTAATTCTACATGTTAATATTTTCAAATAGAGGATTAAAGATCTTACTTGAGGATATGCAGAAGCCAGATGTGAAGCTTCCTTTGAGAATGGGTAGGACGCGTGCAAAAGCACTAATCGGCTATTAGTGAATCTCTTATCCTCAAGAAGATTGTGAAGATAAAGGGGATTAGCAAGCATCATATCAAAATCCTTGTCCCCAAAACTGAAATGAAGAAACATAACAATGTTTCTTATAAGGACTGGGAATATACGATAATAACAAAGGGCTTAAAGACTGTCGACTCAATCAAATACCGTGACAAGCTAGAAAGAAAATGAGATCAAGCTATCTATATAAAACATTATTTTGGTTACCCCATGTGTATCTGCATTGGCAAGTCATAACTTTGAGCGACCTCCAAAGCTGCAAAGCATGGATAAATATATAATCAATGAAGCTCTTGTTCGACATTCTGACGGGATTCCCAGCTGGAAAGACAGGAACCATTAGAATCAGCTGCTCAATCATGATGCATTACAAACCAACGTCTTGCAACACTCACCGCGTAAAACATCACTCAGGCCCTCCTCAGCCTCTTTTTGAGTGACTTCTGTATTAATTGCAAGGCCGCTACGACATGCAACCATGCTTTTAAATGCAACAACATTATCAGCTACTGTGCGAAACGAATAGGAAAAACTTACTGAAGTCATAACTTTTTACACATCAAAAAGAAACATGTTTTGAACTACTCTGGAATATATTGACTCATAATTCAAAGGATATGACTTCAACTCCTTAGTGAAAATCTCCATGAATGAATCCAGTGTCCATGTTGTTCCATCTGCAGCCTAGAATAGAACAGAACAGGAGAAAGAGATAATCAGATCTACTATAGGGATACAAAGAGATAACAAAGACAGAATATTCTTGTGGAAGTGATATCAATAGTTACAACAACCAACCCCAAACAATGCAAGAACTTCAAGCCCCTCCACTTCATCATAGTCGTTAAAAGCAAAAGAGCAACCAGTAATTTAATACCGTAAAAGAATTGGACAATGAATCATGCAGTAGAAATAGTTCTACATGAAGCATGATATTGTCCTATACTACCTCTTTATATATGCGAGCCTACAAATTCAGGTCTTTTCCAGATGGATCGAAGATTCAAGTCGCTTATGACATTACTTTAAAAGAGATTAAAAAAATTTGCTCATAATTTTCACATTAGTTCATGGACATGTTCATTCATTATTCTTTTAGCTCGCATTTCCTCTCTTCCCAATGTCCTACCAATATCGTTTTTAATTCATAGGGGAGCCAAAACTTTGGTACTATTTCATGTCTATCTTTTCTTTATTATCTTAAAAACCTGTAATCCACAATATGAAAACTGTAACCTCCACTAGTAGCAATGCCAAGACTATCTTATGATCGCACAAAATGTTTGATAATATTGTTGAACGACAGAAATCCCACATCGCTGAAGTACCAATTTTGGTTGGTACTTCACCCTATAAAAGGAGGCCTAATGTTTATGATTTAAATACACCTTTCATTTGCCTTCTTATCTTCTTAAGACATTTGTATCTTCTCTCTTTAGTATTATTTCACTTGTATTTTTGGAGTGGAATAAAATATTGGTTGTGTCCGAGGAGTAGGCAAAATTAGCCGAACCTCGTAAATTCTGGTGTTCCTTTTTATTGTTGCTTTATTGTCTTATTTATTATTTGGTGGCTGTCATAATTTTTGGTATAGTAGTTGTGACTTATTCACACTATATACATTTGACTTCCGCAACAATTGGTATCAGAGCCAAGGTACTGTCTAAGTATGCTCTGTGGTTGCAGCATAGTCTGATCTTCCACATCAGAAAAGATTTATCTTGGTAACTGAGTCAAGGTTCTGTCTGAGTATGCTCTGTGGTTGCAGCTTAGTCTGATCTTCCACACCAGAAAGGAAATAATCTTGATTTGTGTCGTCAGCTATTAAATAATATTTGTGTCAAAGATGGGAGACAATAAACAAGAAGAATCTACATCAAGTGTCAACAATACGTCATCATTGGCATCTTCGCTTATGACAAGAATTGTGTCAAATGCGAAATTTGCGGTAGAAATTTTTGACGGGTCCGGACATTTTGGGATGTGGCAAGGCGAGGTTCTAGATGTCCTTTTTCAACAAGGGCTAGATCTGGCCATTGAAGAAAAGAAACCAGATGTTATTGGAGAAGAAGATTGGAGAATTATCAACCGTGTTGCTTGCGGTACCATTCGATCCTACCTTGCTAGAGAGCAGAAATATCCATACACAAAGGAAACTTCTGCAAGTAAATTATGGAAAGCACTGGAGGATAAATTTTTGAAGAAAAATAGTCAAAATAAATTGTACATGAAGAAGAGACTGTTTCACTTCACCTATGTTCCTGGTACCACGATGAATGAACATATCACCAGTTTCAATAAGTTGGTCACAGATTTGCAAAATATGGATACAACTTATGATGATGGTGACTTGGCCTTAATGTTGTTGGCGTCACTTCCTGATGAGTACGAGCACCTTGAAACTACTCTACTCCATGGAAATGACGAAATTTCTCTCAGAGAAGTTTGTTCAGCTTTGTACAGCTATGAACAAAGAAAGCGAGAAAAACAGAAGGGCGGAGAAGGAGAAGCACTGTTTGTGAGGGGTCGTCCTCAAAATCAAACGAGGACAAAGAAGGGAAGATCCAAGTCAAGATCCAGACCCAGCAAAGATGAATGTGCCTTTTGTCGAGAAAAAGGGCACTGGAAGAAAGACTGTCCGAAGTTGAAGAATAAGGCCAAACATAACAATGGAAAGGCCATTATGGATTCAAATGTAGCTGATTGTGATGATTCAGACTTCTCATTAGTTACAACAGAGTCATCAACATCATCAGACATATGGTTGATGGACTCGGCTTGTAGCTATCATATGTGTCCCAACAGGGACTGGTTCGTGGAATTTCAAGAAGGAGAATATGGAGTCGTCCACACAGCGGATAACAGCCCTCTTACCTCATATGGCATTGGTTCAATACGATTAAGGAACCATGATGGAATGATCAGAACATTAACAGATGTTCGATATGTACCGGATTTGAAGAAGAATCTCATCTCTGTGGGAGCCCTAGAATCAAAAGGGTTCAAAATCATTGCAGAAAATGGAGTGATGAGAGTATGCTCCGGTGCACTAGTGGTAATGAAGGCTAATCGGAAGAATAATAATATGTACCGCTATCGTGGCAGTACAGTTATTGGGACAGCGACAGTAACATCCAGTGACGACAAAGAGGCAGAAGCAACCAAGCTATGGCACATGCGCTTGGGACATGCTGGAGGAAAATCCTTGAAAACTCTATCAGATCAAGGATTGTTAAAAGGAGTAAAGGCTTGCAACTTGGAGTTTTGTGAGCATTGTGTCAAAGGGAAACAGACAAGGGTTAAATTTGGTACAACGATCCATAATACTAAAGGCATTTTGGATTATGTACACTCTGATGTTTGGGGTCCTTCCAAAACACCTTCATTGGGTGGGAAGCACTATTTTGTAACCTTTGTTGATGATTTTTCCCGAAGAGTGTGGGTGTATACAATGAAAAACAAAGATGAAGTGCTGGGAATTTTTCTCAAATGGAAGACGATGGTGGAGAATCAAACAGGCAGGAGGATCAAGTGTATTCGCACAGACAATGGAGGTGAATACAAAAATGATCATTTCAATAAGGTCTGTGAAAATGATGGCATCGTCCGACACTTCACTGTTAGACATACACCACAACAGAATGGAGTGGCAGAACGTATGAACCGGACCTTGCTGGAGAAGGTACGGTGTATGTTGTCCAATGCTGGCTTGGGCAAAGAATTTTGGGCTGAGGCAATTACATATGCATGCCACCTCATTAATCGTCTACCATCTGCTGCTATTGATGGCAAGACACCATTTGAAAAATGGTATGGAAAGCCTGCTGTAGATTATGACTCTTTGCACGTGTTTGGCTCAACTGCATATTATCATGTGACAGAGTCAAAATTGGATCCAAGGGCAAAGAAGGCTATTTTTATGGGAATTACTTCTGGAGTCAAAGGATATCGCTTATGGTGTCCTATGACAAAGAAAGTAATATTCAGCAGGGATGTTACCTTTGATGAATCTGCTATGGTAAATAAGGTAACAGAAGATACCAAACAAAATGAAGATGCTTCTAAGCAGGTGGAGTTTGAGGGAAAATTTATTTTTCCTACACAAGAAGCAGAGGAGGAAACAAATGAAGATTATCCTCTAGAAGGAGAGCCAGTAGAGGAGATTCCAACTCAGGAACCTCAACAACAACTTGAATCAATAGCAACCAGCAGGCCAAAAAGAACAATAACGAAACCTGTTCGTCTCATAGAGACAGTTGCTTGTGCAACCTCAATTGTAGCTGATGATGTTCCTACCACTTATAAAGACGCAGTCCAAAGTTCAGAAGAAGATAAGTGGAGGATTGCCATGAATGATGAAATACAGTCCCTTCATCAGAATCATACATGGAGATTGGCCAATCTCCCGAAGGGAAAGAAAGCAATTGGGTGCAAATGGGTATTTGCAAAGAAAGAAGGATTTCCTAACCAAGTAGATGTTCGCTACAAAGCAAGATTGGTGGCCAAAGGATATGCTCAAAAGGAGGGAATTGATTACAATGAAGTGTTTTCTCCAGTTGTAAAACATTCCTCCATTAGAATTATGTTGGCTTTGGTAGCACAATTGGATTTGGAACTAGTTCAGATGGATGTAAAAACTGCGTTTTTACATGGAAACTTGGAGGAGGAAATCTACATGACTCAGCCAGAAGGATTCAAAGTTGTTGGAAAAGAAAATATGGTGTGCAAACTTGAAAAATCATTGTACGGATTGAAACAATCTTCTAGACAATAGTACAATCGATTTGACGAGTTTATGTTGCGGCAAGGGTACAAGAGAAGCAAATACGATCATTGTGTGTATTTGCACAAGCTTAAAGATGGTTCCTTTATATATCTTCTCCTATATGTTGATGATATGTTGATAGCTTCCAAGAATTCAGAAGAAATTGATAAGTTGAAGATTCAACTGAAGAAGGAGTTCGAGATGAAGGATCTGGGTGAGGCAAAGAAAATTCTTGGCATGGAGATAATAAGAGATAGACGTTCAAAGAAACTCTGTTTATCTCAGAAAGAATATTTGAAAAGAGTACTACAACGTTTTGGCATAGATGAAAAGACTAAGCCAGTTAGTACTCCACTTGCTCCCCATTTTAAGCTAAGTACTACTATGTCGCCAAAGGATGAAGCTGAACGAGAGTATATGTCAAAGGTACCATACACAAATGTTGTTGGTAGCTTGATGTATGCAATGGTCTGTACGAGACCTAACATTTCACAAGCTGTTGGAGTTATTAGCAGATATATGCATAATCCAGGAAAGGAGCATTGGCAAGCTGTGAAGTGGATTCTACGGTATATTCATAATACTGTAGATGTTGGGTTAGTTTTTGAGCAGGAAGAATCAGTCTGTAGTTGGATACTGTGACTCAGATTTTGCGGGTGATCTGGACAAACGAAGATCAACTACTGGTTATGTGTTTACTTTTGCAAAAATACCAGTTAGTTGGAAGTCTACTTTGCAGTCAACAATTGCTTTGTCTACAACAGAGGCAGAGTACATGGCTATTACAGAGGCTATGAAGGAGGCAATTTGGCTTCAAGGGTTGCTAAAGGAGCTTGGTGTTGAACAAAAAAATATCACATTTTTTTGTGATAGTCAAAGTGCTATTCAATTAACGAAGAACCAAGTTTATCATGCAAGGACGAAGCACATTGATGTTCAGTATCATTTCGTACGAGAAATCATAGAAGAAGGTGGAGTCACGGTGAAGAAAATTCATACTACAGAGAATCCTGCTGATATGCTGACAAAAGTGGTAACTGCGGTCAAGTTTCAACATTGTTTGGATTTGATCAACATTGTTGAACACTAAAGATTGAAGATGAAGACACAACTAAAATTTTGTTATTGAGAGAAAATTGAAGATGTGAAATTTTGCCAAGGTGGAGATTTGTTGAATGGCAGAAATCCCACATCGGTGAAATACCAATTTTGGTTGGTACTTCACCCTATAAAAGGAGGCCTAATGTTTAGGATTTAAATACACCTCTCATTTGCCTTCTTATCTTCTTAAGGCATTTGTATCTTCTCTCTTTATTATTATTTCACCTGTATTTTTGGAGTGAAATAAAATATTGGCTGTATCCGAGGAGTAGGCAAAATTAGTCGAACCTCGTAAATTCTGGTGTTCCTTTTATTGTTGCTTTATTATCTTATTTATTATTTGGTGGCTGTCATAATTTTTGATATAATAATTGTGACTTATTCACACTATATACATTTGGCTTCCCCAACAAATATATCATCCTCATGAATGGTCATCTGATCTTAGAACTATCAGTCTACAAGAGAACCTTTTACATTAATCAAATTCTAAGGCAAAGCACGGACAAAACAAATAAAAGCAAGGAGGGAAGCAATCCTATTGAAAAAGAGCAAAGACCATATAATGTTTTAAATAAGATACATCTATCTTGGCTCATTTTCTATTAATTGAGGCACTAAATGGTGAAAGAACAGGCTAAACAACACTAAAATAGTCCTAATTCCAAAGAATAACACATTAACTTTCCATCTTTTCAACTGCTGCAATATGATTTAACGTATATACCCTTGTAAAAGTTTTACATTGTCAGTGTAGACTGTCAGTTAAAAAAAGAAGTGTAGGAAACTAGCAGGTTGCTAGTCTATACTTTGTTATAAAAATTTATCTGCAGTTGATTTTTGGTATTAAAGTGACCTGATAGCTGTCGACGTACAAAAGTTAAACTCAATGCAATAGTATATACTACGAAATGATTTGTACATTACCTTATCAAGAATCTTTTCAGCTAGATGTTCAATTCGGAGTATTCTACCAACCATTGGCACAACTTTTTTGTGCCATTCAATGTCAACCATTTTATCCAATTCAATTCCATCATCAATAAGTATGGTAGATACTCTTGCAGCCCTGAAGCAAGTAATAGCGCTCTGCTCCAAGCCTAAGCTCCGACGAGTTTCTAGAACAGTATGCAAACCTAAGCTTAAGCTTAAGCTTGGGCCATATAGTTCTGTCAGTTCCCTCAGGCCTCTCTACAAAAAAAAAAAAAACATAAAGCAATGAATGATAAGCCAACATAAAGCAATATAAGTAAAAAGGAAATGACCACATTTTTGCCCATGTCCTTAGCCAGTAATCATTGCAATATCAGAACAACTAATTCCCATTTTTGGAACAAGTTATGTTGTAAATTTTTTTGAAAAAAAAATCTGTGCAACAGAAACGTATAGTTGAGTTGTACTTTATTACTGTTAGAATATACTATAAGCCATGCGTATTGTTATAGTATTCTTTATGAACAATTATTTATTTACTTGTTTAAATTCAATAAAGTTTCATTTTAAATAGATCATGTGTTGGTTTGTGCGTCCATTGCTTACATAGTAGATGATTTAGTGTATAGAGTTTAGCTTATACACGGAAGATTAAATCATCGGTTCTTGTAAGACATAAAAGTTAATGTTCACAATCTAATGATGGAATTGGACAAATCATCGGAATGATTGTAGCACAAGATTAAGTATAATTTATCTTGATTATGGGAATGGTTTAATTCCAACTTCTTGTGCTAGTACATTTTGTATGTATTGAACGGATCAAGTAGAGATGAGTATTTTATACTGACTTTATAAAATAATTTCTCTAGTCCATTTAATGTACTTATACTCTTAATCCTGATATAATTATTATTAGCTGTGTATGTCACTTGTTGTTTTGATTTATTAAAAGGCGAGATTCTTTCGCGAGTCAATAAGCCTGGTAAATTGGATGACAATGATATACATTGGCGAAGTAATAATTAGTTGATGGAATCCATGTCTCAATTTTGAGATTGATGATACTCCTTTATGAAAGCTTATAAGTTTTCATGTGTAAACCCGGCCGGTGGATTTTGTATCCGACACATGAAATAAGTTAAGTGTAAGTCTAAAGGAAGTAATCAATAAATTAAATAGTCAGTAATTTAATTTGATTGATTAGTATCTGAATCTTAACATGGGGAGTTAAATAAGGTTTTATGGAAGAATTTCGAAATTGAACTAAGGAGTGCAATTACGAATTTTTAGTGGAATAATTCGTAATTTATTATGATGGAAATTAGTTTCAGAATTTCGAAATTAATATCATAATAGGAAGCCTTGTTAATTAAATTCTGTGGTCCCTACTGTGCCTAAATAATAGAAAATAGTGGAAACTGTTACTTAGTGGGAAAGAAAACGTGGAAACCGTCCCTTAGTGGGAGAAGGAAACCTAACAGGTTTTGAAAACGGTTTTGACCTAAAAAACGCAGCTATATATATGGATATAAGGGCTGGACGTTTTTGACATGATTCTGACTGCGGTTTCTACTAGAATTTTGCCCACCCAAAATTCTTTTTTTTTGGTTATTGTTTGGGTAACACAGTAGAAGACTGTAGAAATCTGCTAGTGTGTTTTCAACTGAGGAACTTGGAGAACGACCTAGATTTGTTGTGTTTACGCTTCAAGAGGTAATCCTAAAATCTCCATACATGTTAGTTGTTTAGATTACACGTGAATAAGATTCTGTTATTGCTTCCGCTGTGGTATATATTCCATCAATTGGTATCAGAGCTTACTCACGTCTAATTAAATAATTAGGATAAACCATAAGGATTAATATCATGTTCTATATGCAAGTTTTGAATTACATGCAAAGTTTGTTTTTCTGAAAACCTGCACTGTTTTTTTTGGTGTGATCATCTGTTATGGGTTGTGTTGATTATTCTGGAAACTTGATGTATTTTTTTAATATTGGTGATGTTGAGTTAGAATAATCTGAAAATTGAAATTTTATCATGTAAAACGGAAAAACACGTTCTGCTGAATTAGGGCAGAAAATCGGAGGTCAAAAGTTGACGGACTCCGATTGACCTGAAACTTGGCAGGTCCATGCGAAACGGCCCTATTTTCTATCTTGGCTCATTTTCTATTAATTGAGGCACTAAATGGTGAAAGAACAGGCTAAACAACACTAAAATAGTCCTAATTCCAAAGAATAACACATTAACTTTCCATCTTTTCAACTGCTGCAATATGATTTAACGTATATACCCTTGTAAAAGTTTTACATTGTCAGTGTAGACTGTCAGTTAAAAAAAGAAGTGTAGGAAACTAGCAGGTTGCTAGTCTATACTTTGTTATAAAAATTTATCTGCAGTTGATTTTTGGTATTAAAGTGACCTGATAGCTGTCGACGTACAAAAGTTAAACTCAATGCAATAGTATATACTACGAAATGATTTGTACATTACCTTATCAAGAATCTTTTCAGCTAGATGTTCAATTCGGAGTATTCTACCAACCATTGGCACAACTTTTTTGTGCCATTCAATGTCAACCATTTTATCCAATTCAATTCCATCATCAATAAGTATGGTAGATACTCTTGCAGCCCTGAAGCAAGTAATAGCGCTCTGCTCCAAGCCTAAGCTCCGGCGAGTTTCTAGAACAGTATGCAAACCTAAGCTTAAGCTTAAGCTTGGGCCATATAGTTCTGTCAGTTCCCTCAGGCCTCTCTACAAAAAAAAAAACATAAAGCAATGAATGATAAGCCAACATAAAGCAATATAAGTAAAAAGGAAATGACCACATTTTTGCCCATGTCCTTAGCCAGTAATCATTGCAATATCAGAACAACTAATTCCCATTTTTGGAACAAGTTATGTTGTAAATTTTTTTGAAAAAAAAATCTGTGCAACAGAAACGTATAGTTAAGTTGTACTTTATTACTGTTATAATATACTATAAGCCATGCATATTGTTATAGTATTCTTTATGAACAATTATTTATTTACTTGTTTAAATTCAATAAAGTTTCATTTTAAATAGATCATGTGTTGGTTTGTGCGTCCATTGCTTACATAGTAGATGATTTAGTGTATAGAGTTTAGCTTATACACGGAAGATTAAATCATCGGTTCTTGTAAGACATAAAAGTTAATGTTCACAATCTAATGATGGAATTGGACAAATCATCGGAATGATTGTAGCACAAGATTAAGTATAATTTATCTTGATTATGGGAATGGTTTAATTCCAACTTCTTGTGCTAGTACATTTTGTATGTATTGAACGGATCAAGTAGAGATGAGTATTTTATACTGACTTTATAAAATAATTTCTCTAGTCCATTTAATGTACTTATACTCTTAATCCTGATATAATTATTATTAGCTGTGTATGTCACTTGTTGTTTTGATTTATTAAAAGGCGAGATTCTTTCGCGAGTCAATAAGCCTGGTAAATTGGATGACAATGATATACATTGGCGAAGTAATAATTAGTTGATGGAATCCATGTCTCAATTTTGAGATTGATGATACTCCTTTATGAAAGCTTATAAGTTTTCATGTGTAAACCCGGCCGGTGGATTTTGTATCCGACACATGAAATAAGTTAAGTGTAAGTCTAAAGGAAGTAATCAATAAATTAAATAGTCAGTAATTTAATTTGATTGATTAGTATCTGAATCTTAACATGGGGAGTTAAATAAGGTTTTATGGAAGAATTTCGAAATTGAACTAAGGAGTGCAATTACGAATTTTTAGTGGAATAATTCGTAATTTATTATGATGGAAATTAGTTTCAGAATTTCGAAATTAATATCATAATAGGAAGCCTTGTTAATTAAATTCTGTGGTCCCTACTGTGCCTAAATAATAGAAAATAGTGGAAACTGTTACTTAGTGGGAAAGAAAACGTGGAAACCGTCCCTTAGTGGGAGAAGGAAACCTAACAGGTTTTGAAAACGGTTTTGACCTAAAAAACGCAGCTATATATATGGATATAAGGGCTGGACGTTTTTGACATGATTCTGACTGCGGTTTCTACTAGAATTTTGCCCACCCAAAATTCTTTTTTTTGGTTATTGTTTGGGTAACACAGTAGAAGACTGTAGAAATCTGCTAGTGTGTTTTCAACTGAGGAACTGGAGAACGACCTAGATTTGTTGTGTTTACGCTTCAAGAGGTAATCCTAAAATCTCCATACATGTTAGTTGTTTAGATTACACGTGAATAAGATTCTGTTATTGCTTCCGCTGTGGTATATATTCCATCAATTGGTATCAGAGCTTACTCACGTCTAATTAAATAATTAGGATAAACCATAAGGATTAATATCATGTTCTATATGCAAGTTTTGAATTACATGCAAAGTTTGTTTTTCTGAAAACCTGCACTGTTTTTTTTTGGTGTGATCATCTGTTATGGGTTGTGTTGATTATTCTGGAAACTTGATGTATTTTTTTAATATTGGTGATGTTGAGTTAGAATAATCTGAAAATTGAATTTTATCATGTAAAACGGAAAAACACGTTCTGCTGAATTAGGGAAGAAAATCGGAGGTCAAAAGTTGACGGACTCCGATTGACCTGAAACTTGGCAGGTCCATGCGAAACGGCCCTATTTTCTATCTTGGCTCATTTTCTATTAATTGAGGCACTAAATGGTGAAAGAACAGGCTAAACAACACTAAAATAGTCCTAATTCCAAAGAATAACACATTAACTTTCCATCTTTTCAACTGCTGCAATATGATTTAACGTATATACCCTTGTAAAAGTTTTACATTGTCAGTGTAGACTGTCAGTTAAAAAAAGAAGTGTAGGAAACTAGCAGGTTGCTAGTCTATACTTTGTTATAAAAATTTATCTGCAGTTGATTTTTGGTATTAAAGTGACCTGATAGCTGTCGACGTACAAAAGTTAAACTCAATGCAATAGTATATACTACGAAATGATTTGTACATTACCTTATCAAGAATCTTTTCAGCTAGATGTTCAATTCGGAGTATTCTACCAACCATTGGCACAACTTTTTTGTGCCATTCAATGTCAACCATTTTATCCAATTCAATTCCATCATCAATAAGTATGGTAGATACTCTTGCAGCCCTGAAGCAAGTAATAGCGCTCTGCTCCAAGCCTAAGCTCCGGCGAGTTTCTAGAACAGTATGCAAACCTAAGCTTAAGCTTAAGCTTGGGCCATATAGTTCTGTCAGTTCCCTCAGGCCTCTCTACAAAAAAAAAAAAACATAAAGCAATGAATGATAAGCCAACATAAAGCAATATAAGTAAAAAGGAAATGACCACATTTTTGCCCATGTCCTTAGCCAGTAATCATTGCAATATCAGAACAACTAATTCCCATTTTTGGAACAAGTTATGTTGTAAATTTTTTTGAAAAAAAAATCTGTGCAACAGAAACGTATAGTTGAGTTGTACTTTATTACTGTTAGAATATACTATAAGTCATGCGTATTGTTATAGTATTCTTTATGAACAATTATTTATTTACTTGTTTAAATTCAATAAAGTTTCATTTTAAATAGATCATGTGTTGGTTTGTGCGTCCATTGCTTACATAGTAGATGATTTAGTGTATAGAGTTTAGCTTATACACGGAAGATTAAATCATCGGTTCTTGTAAGACATAAAAGTTAATGTTCACAATCTAATGATGGAATTGGACAAATCATCGGAATGATTGTAGCACAAGATTAAGTATAATTTATCTTGATTATGGGAATGGTTTAATTCCAACTTCTTGTGCTAGTACATTTTGTATGTATTGAACGGATCAAGTAGAGATGAGTATTTTATACTGACTTTATAAAATAATTTCTCTAGTCCATTTAATGTACTTATACTCTTAATCCTGATATAATTATTATTAGCTGTGTATGTCACTTGTTGTTTTGATTTATTAAAAGGCGAGATTCTTTCGCGAGTCAATAAGCCTGGTAAATTGGATGACAATGATATACATTGGCGAAGTAATAATTAGTTGATGGAATCCATGTCTCAATTTTGAGATTGATGATACTCCTTTATGAAAGCTTATAAGTTTTCATGTGTAAACCCGGCCGGTGGATTTTGTATCCGACACATGAAATAAGTTAAGTGTAAGTCTAAAGGAAGTAATCAATAAATTAAATAGTCAGTAATTTAATTTGATTGATTAGTATCTGAATCTTAACATGGGGAGTTAAATAAGGTTTTATGGAAGAATTTCGAAATTGAACTAAGGAGTGCAATTACGAATTTTTAGTGGAATAATTCGTAATTTATTATGATGGAAATTAGTTTCAGAATTTCGAAATTAATATCATAATAGGAAGCCTTGTTAATTAAATTCTGTGGTCCCTACTGTGCCTAAATAATAGAAAATAGTGGAAACTGTTACTTAGTGGGAAAGAAAACGTGGAAACCGTCCCTTAGTGGGAGAAGGAAACCTAACAGGTTTTGAAAACGGTTTTGACCTAAAAAACGCAGCTATATATATGGATATAAGGGCTGGACGTTTTTGACATGATTCTGACTGCGGTTTCTACTAGAATTTTGCCCACCCAAAATTCTTTTTTTTGGTTATTGTTTGGGTAACACAGTAGAAGACTGTAGAAATCTGCTAGTGTGTTTTCAACTGAGGAACTGGAGAACGACCTAGATTTGTTGTGTTTACGCTTCAAGAGGTAATCCTAAAATCTCCATACATGTTAGTTGTTTAGATTACACGTGAATAAGATTCTGTTATTGCTTCCGCTGTGGTATATATTCCATCAATTGGTATCAGAGCTTACTCACGTCTAATTAAATAATTAGGATAAACCATAAGGATTAATATCATGTTCTATATGCAAGTTTTGAATTACATGCAAAGTTTGTTTTTCTGAAAACCTGCACTGTTTTTTTTTTGGTGTGATCATCTGTTATGGGTTGTGTTGATTATTCTGGAAACTTGATGTATTTTTTTAATATTGGTGATGTTGAGTTAGAATAATCTGAAAATTGAATTTTATCATGTAAAACGGAAAAACACGTTCTCCTGAATTAGGGAAGAAAATCGGAGGTCAAAAGTTGACGGACTCCGATTGACCTGAAACTTGGCAGGTCCATGCGAAACGGCCCTATTTTCTATCTTGGCTCATTTTCTATTAATTGAGGCACTAAATGGTGAAAGAACAGGCTAAACAACACTAAAATAGTCCTAATTCCAAAGAATAACACATTAACTTTCCATCTTTTCAACTGCTGCAATATGATTTAACGTATATACCCTTGTAAAAGTTTTACATTGTCAGTGTAGACTGTCAGTTAAAAAAAGAAGTGTAGGAAACTAGCAGGTTGCTAGTCTATACTTTGTTATAAAAATTTATCTGCAGTTGATTTTTGGTATTAAAGTGACCTGATAGCTGTCGACGTACAAAAGTTAAACTCAATGCAATAGTATATACTACGAAATGATTTGTACATTACCTTATCAAGAATCTTTTCAGCTAGATGTTCACTTCGGAGTATTCTACCAACCATTGGCACAACTTTTTTGAGCAATTCAATGTCAACCATTTTATCCAATTCAATTCCATCATCAATAAGTATGGTAGATACTCTTGCAGCCCTGAAGCAAGTAATAGCGCTCTGCTCCAAGCCTAAGCTCCGGCGAGTTTCTAGAACAGTATGCAAACCTAAGCTTAAGCTTAAGCTTGGGCCATATAGTTCTGTCAGTTCCCTCAGGCCTCTCTACAAAAAAAAAAAAACATAAAGCAATGAATGATAAGCCAACATAAAGCAATATAAGTAAAAAGGAAATGACCACATTTTTGCCCATGTCCTTAGCCAGTAATCATTGCAATATCAGAACAACTAATTCCCATTTTTGGAACAAGTTATGTTGTAAATTTTTTTGAAAAAAAAATCTGTGCAACAGAAACGTATAGTTGAGTTGTACTTTATTACTGTTAGAATATACTATAAGCCATGCGTATTGTTATAGTATTCTTTATGAACAATTATTTATTTACTTGTTTAAATTCAATAAAGTTTCATTTTAAATAGATCATGTGTTGGTTTGTGCGTCCATTGCTTACATAGTAGATGATTTAGTGTATAGAGTTTAGCTTATACACGGAAGATTAAATCATCGGTTCTTGTAAGACATAAAAGTTAATGTTCACAATCTAATGATGGAATTGGACAAATCATCGGAATGATTGTAGCACAAGATTAAGTATAATTTATCTTGATTATGGGAATGGTTTAATTCCAACTTCTTGTGCTAGTACATTTTGTATGTATTGAACGGATCAAGTAGAGATGAGTATTTTATACTGACTTTATAAAATAATTTCTCTAGTCCATTTAATGTACTTATACTCTTAATCCTGATATAATTATTATTAGCTGTGTATGTCACTTGTTGTTTTGATTTATTAAAAGGCGAGATTCTTTCGCGAGTCAATAAGCCTGGTAAATTGGATGACAATGATATACATTGGCGAAGTAATAATTAGTTGATGGAATCCATGTCTCAATTTTGAGATTGATGATACTCCTTTATGAAAGCTTATAAGTTTTCATGTGTAAACCCGGCCGGTGGATTTTGTATCCGACACATGAAATAAGTTAAGTGTAAGTCTAAAGGAAGTAATCAATAAATTAAATAGTCAGTAATTTAATTTGATTGATTAGTATCTGAATCTTAACATGGGGAGTTAAATAAGGTTTTATGGAAGAATTTCGAAATTGAACTAAGGAGTGCAATTACGAATTTTTAGTGGAATAATTCGTAATTTATTATGATGGAAATTAGTTTCAGAATTTCGAAATTAATATCATAATAGGAAGCCTTGTTAATTAAATTCTGTGGTCCCTACTGTGCCTAAATAATAGAAAATAGTGGAAACTGTTACTTAGTGGGAAAGAAAACGTGGAAACCGTCCCTTAGTGGGAGAAGGAAACCTAACAGGTTTTGAAAACGGTTTTGACCTAAAAAACGCAGCTATATATATGGATATAAGGGCTGGACGTTTTTGACATGATTCTGACTGCGGTTTCTACTAGAATTTTGCCCACCCAAAATTCTTTTTTTTGGTTATTGTTTGGGTAACACAGTAGAAGACTGTAGAAATCTGCTAGTGTGTTTTCAACTGAGGAACTGGAGAACGACCTAGATTTGTTGTGTTTACGCTTCAAGAGGTAATCCTAAAATCTCCATACATGTTAGTTGTTTAGATTACACGTGAATAAGATTCTGTTATTGCTTCCGCTGTGGTATATATTCCATCAATTGGTATCAGAGCTTACTCACGTCTAATTAAATAATTAGGATAAACCATAAGGATTAATATCATGTTCTATATGCAAGTTTTGAATTACATGCAAAGTTTGTTTTTCTGAAAACCTGCACTGTTTTTTTTGGTGTGATCATCTGTTATGGGTTGTGTTGATTATTCTGGAAACTTGATGTATTTTTTTAATATTGGTGATGTTGAGTTAGAATAATCTGAAAATTGAATTTTATCATGTAAAACGGAAAAATACGTTCTGCTGAATTAGGGAAGAAAATCGGAGGTCAAAAGTTGACGGACTCCGATTGACCTGAAACTTGGCAGGTCCATGCGAAACGGCCCTATTTTCTATCTTGGCTCATTTTCTATTAATTGAGGCACTAAATGGTGAAAGAACAGGCTAAACAACACTAAAATAGTCCTAATTCCAAAGAATAACACATTAACTTTCCATCTTTTCAACTGCTGCAATATGATTTAACGTATATACCCTTGTAAAAGTTTTACATTGTCAGTGTAGACTGTCAGTTAAAAAAAGAAGTGTAGGAAACTAGCAGGTTGCTAGTCTATACTTTGTTATAAAAATTTATCTGCAGTTGATTTTTGGTATTAAAGTGACCTGATAGCTGTCGACGTACAAAAGTTAAACTCAATGCAATAGTATATACTACGAAATGATTTGTACATTACCTTATCAAGAATCTTTTCAGCTAGATGTTCAATTCGGAGTATTCTACCAACCATTGGCACAACTTTTTTGTGCCATTCAATGTCAACCATTTTATCCAATTCAATTCCATCATCAATAAGTATGGTAGATACTCTTGCAGCCCTGAAGCAAGTAATAGCGCTCTGCTCCAAGCCTAAGCTCCGGCGAGTTTCTAGAACAGTATGCAAACCTAAGCTTAAGCTTAAGCTTGGGCCATATAGTTCTATCAGTTCCCTCAGGCCTCTCTACAAAAAAATAAAATAAAAAAACATAAAGCAATGAATGATAAGCCAACATAAAGCAATATAAGTAAAAAGGAAATGACCACATTTTTGCCCATGTCCTTAGCCAGTAATCATTGCAATATCAGAACAACTAATTCCCATTTTTGGAACAAGTTATGTTGTAAATTTTTTTGAAAAAAAAATCTGTGCAACAGAAACGTATAGTTGAGTTGTACTTTATTACTGTTAGAATATACTATAAGCCATGCGTATTGTTATAGTATTCTTTATGAACAATTATTTATTTACTTGTTTTAATTCAATAAAGTTTCATTTTAAATAGATCATGTGTTGGTTTGTGCGTCCATTGCTTACATAGTAGATAATTTAGTGTATAGAGTTTAGCTTATACACGGAAGATTAAATCATCGGTTCTTGTAAGACATAAAAGTTAATGTTCACAATCTAATGATGGAATTGGACAAATCATCGGAATGATTGTAGCACAAGATTAAGTATAATTTATCTTGATTATGGGAATGGTTTAATTCCAACTTCTTGTGCTAGTACATTTTGTATGTATTGAACGGATCAAGTAGAGATGAGTATTTTATACTGACTTTATAAAATAATTTCTCTAGTCCATTTAATGTACTTATACTCTTAATCCTGATATAATTATTATTAGCTGTGTATGTCACTTGTTGTTTTGATTTATTAAAAGGCGAGATTCTTTCGCGAGTCAATAAGCCTGGTAAATTGGATGACAATGATATACATTGGCGAAGTAATAATTAGTTGATGGAATCCATGTCTCAATTTTGAGATTGATGATACTCCTTTATGAAAGCTTATAAGTTTTCATGTGTAAACCCGGCCGGTGGATTTTGTATCCGACACATGAAATAAGTTAAGTGTAAGTCTAAAGGAAGTAATCAATAAATTAAATAGTCAGTAATTTAATTTGATTGATTAGTATCTGAATCTTAACATGGGGAGTTAAATAAGGTTTTATGGAAGAATTTCGAAATTGAACTAAGGAGTGCAATTACGAATTTTTAGTGGAATAATTCGTAATTTATTATGATGGAAATTAGTTTCAGAATTTCGAAATTAATATCATAATAGGAAGCCTTGTTAATTAAATTCTGTGGTCCCTACTGTGCCTAAATAATAGAAAATAGTGGAAACTGTTACTTAGTGGGAAGAAAAACGTGGAAACCGTCCCTTAGTGGGAGAAGGAAACCTAACAGGTTTTGAAAACGGTTTTGACCTAAAAAACGCAGCTATATATATATGGATATAAGGGCTGAACGTTTTTGACATGATTCTGACTGCGGTTTCTACTAGAATTTTGCCCACCCAAAATTCTTTTTTTTGGTTATTGTTTGGGTAACACAGTAGAAGACTGTAGAAATCTGCTAGTGTGTTTTCAACTGAGGAACTGGAGAACGACCTAGATTTGTTGTGTTTACGCTTCAAGAGGTAATCCTAAAATCTCCATACATGTTAGTTGTTTAGATTACACGTGAATAAGATTCTGTTATTGCTTCCGCTGTGGTATATATTCCATCAATTGGTATCAGAGCTTACTCACGTCTAATTAAATAATTAGGATAAACCATAAGGATTAATATCATGTTCTATATGCAAGTTTTGAATTACATGCAAAGTTTGTTTTTCTGAAAACCTGCACTGTTTTTTTTGGTGTGATCATCTGTTATGGGTTGTGTTGATTATTCTGGAAACTTGATGTATTTTTTTAATATTGGTGATGTTGAGTTAGAATAATCTGAAAATTGAATTTTATCATGTAAAACGGAAAAACACGTTCTGCTGAATTAGGGAAGAAAATCGGAGGTCAAAAGTTGACGGACTCCGATTGACCTGAAACTTGGCAGGTCCATGCGAAACGGCCCTATTTTCTATCTTGGCTCATTTTCTATTAATTGAGGCACTAAATGGTGAAAGAACAGGCTAAACAACACTAAAATAGTCCTAATTCCAAAGAATAACACATTAACTTTCCATCTTTTCAACTGCTGCAATATGATTTAACGTATATACCCTTGTAAAAGTTTTACATTGTCAGTGTAGACTGTCAGTTAAAAAAAGAAGTGTAGGAAACTAGCAGGTTGCTAGTCTATACTTTGTTATAAAAATTTATCTGCAGTTGATTTTTGGTATTAAAGTGACCTGATAGCTGTCGACGTACAAAAGTTAAACTCAATGCAATAGTATATACTACGAAATGATTTGTACATTACCTTATCAAGAATCTTTTCAGCTAGATGTTCAATTCGGAGTATTCTACCAACCATTGGCACAACTTTTTTGTGCCATTCAATGTCAACCATTTTATCCAATTCAATTCCATCATCAATAAGTATGGTAGATACTCTTGCAGCCCTGAAGCAAGTAATAGCGCTCTGCTCCAAGCCTAAGCTCCGGCGAGTTTCTAGAACAGTATGCAAACCTAAGCTTAAGCTTAAGCTTGGGCCATATAGTTCTGTCAGTTCCCTCAGGCCTTTCTACAAAAAAAAAAAAAACATAAAGCAATGAATGATAAGTCAACATAAAGCAATATAAGTAAAAAGGAAATGACCACATTTTTGCCCATGTCCTTAGCCAGTAATCATTGCAATATCAGAACAACTAATTCCCATTTTTGGAACAAGTTATGTTGTAAATTTTTTTGAAAAAAAAATCTGTGCAACAGAAACGTATAGTTGAGTTGTACTTTATTACTGTTAGAATATACTATAAGCCATGCGTATTGTTATAGTATTCTTTATGAACAATTATTTATTTACTTGTTTAAATTCAATAAAGTTTCATTTTAAATAGATCATGTGTTGGTTTGTGCGTCCATTGCTTACATAGTAGATGATTTAGTGTATAGAGTTTAGCTTATACACGGAAGATTAAATCATCGGTTCTTGTAAGACATAAAAGTTAATGTTCACAATCTAATGATGGAATTGGACAAATCATCGGAATGATTGTAGCACAAGATTAAGTATAATTTATCTTGATTATGGGAATGGTTTAATTCCAACTTCTTGTGCTAGTACATTTTGTATGTATTGAACGGATCAAGTAGAGATGAGTATTTTATACTGACTTTATAAAATAATTTCTCTAGTCCATTTAATGTACTTATACTCTTAATCCTGATATAATTATTATTAGCTGTGTATGTCACTTGTTGTTTTGATTTATTAAAAGGCGAGATTCTTTCGCGAGTCAATAAGCCTGGTAAATTGGATGACAATGATATACATTGGCGAAGTAATAATTAGTTGATGGAATCCATGTCTCAATTTTGAGATTGATGATACTCCTTTATGAAAGCTTATAAGTTTTCATGTGTAAACCCGGCCGGTGGATTTTGTATCCGACACATGAAATAAGTTAAGTGTAAGTCTAAAGGAAGTAATCAATAAATTAAATAGTCAGTAATTTAATTTGATTGATTAGTATCTGAATCTTAACATGGGGAGTTAAATAAGGTTTTATGGAAGAATTTCGAAATTGAACTAAGGAGTGCAATTACGAATTTTTAGTGGAATAATTCGTAATTTATTATGATGGAAATTAGTTTCAGAATTTCGAAATTAATATCATAATAGGAAGCCTTGTTAATTAAATTCTGTGGTCCCTACTGTGCCTAAATAATAGAAAATAGTGGAAACTGTTACTTAGTGGGAAAGAAAACGTGGAAACCGTCCCTTAGTGGGAGAAGGAAACCTAACAGGTTTTGAAAACGGTTTTGACCTAAAAAACGCAGCTATATATATGGATATAAGGGCTGGACGTTTTTGACATGATTCTGACTGCGGTTTCTACTAGAATTTTGCCCACCCAAAATTCTTTTTTTTTGGTTATTGTTTGGGTAACACAGTAGAAGACTGTAGAAATCTGCTAGTGTGTTTTCAACTGAGGAACTGGAGAACGACCTAGATTTGTTGTGTTTACGCTTCAAGAGGTAATCCTAAAATCTCCATACATGTTAGTTGTTTAGATTACACGTGAATAAGATTCTGTTATTGCTTCCGCTGTGGTATATATTCCATCAATTGGTATCAGAGCTTACTCACGTCTAATTAAATAATTAGGATAAACCATAAGGATTAATATCATGTTCTATATGCAAGTTTTGAATTACATGCAAAGTTTGTTTTTCTGAAAACCTGCACTGTTTTTTTTGGTGTGATCATCTGTTATGGGTTGTGTTGATTATTCTGGAAACTTGATGTATTTTTTTAATATTGGTGATGTTGAGTTAGAATAATCTGAAAATTGAATTTTATCATGTAAAACGGAAAAACACGTTCTGCTGAATTAGGGAAGAAAATCGGAGGTCAAAAGTTGACGGACTCCGATTGACCTGAAACTTGGCAGGTCCATGCGAAACGGCCCTATTTTCTATCTTGGCTCATTTTCTATTAATTGAGGCACTAAATGGTGAAAGAACAGGCTAAACAACACTAAAATAGTCCTAATTCCAAAGAATAACACATTAACTTTCCATCTTTTCAACTGCTGCAATATGATTTAACGTATATACCCTTGTAAAAGTTTTACATTGTCAGTGTAGACTGTCAGTTAAAAAAAGAAGTGTAGGAAACTAGCAGGTTGCTAGTCTATACTTTGTTATAAAAATTTATCTGCAGTTGATTTTTGGTATTAAAGTGACCTGATAGCTGTCGACGTACAAAAGTTAAACTCAATGCAATAGTATATACTACGAAATGATTTGTACATTACCTTATCAAGAATCTTTTCAGCTAGATGTTCAATTCGGAGTATTCTACCAACCATTGGCACAACTTTTTTGTGCCATTCAATGTCAACCATTTTATCCAATTCAATTCCATCATCAATAAGTATGGTAGATACTCTTGCAGCCCTGAAGCAAGTAATAGCGCTCTGCTCCAAGCCTAAGCTCCGGCGAGTTTCTAGAACAGTATGCAAACCTAAGCTTAAGCTTAAGCTTGGGCCATATAGTTCTGTCAGTTCCCTCAGGCCTCTCTACAAAAAAAAAAACATAAAGCAATGAATGATAAGCCAACATAAAGCAATATAAGTAAAAATGAAATGACCACATTTTTGCCCATGTCTTTAGCCAGTAATCATTGCAATATTAGAATAACTAATTCCCATTTTTGGAACAAGTTATGTTGTAAATTTTTTTGAAAAAAAAATCTGTGCAACAGAAACGTATAGTTGAGTTGTACTTTATTACTGTTAGAATATACTATAAGCCATGCGTATTGTTATAGTATTCTTTATGAACAATTATTTATTTACTTGTTTAAATTCAATAAAGTTTCATTTTAAATAGATCATGTGTTGGTTTGTGCGTCCATTGCTTACATAGTAGATGATTTAGTGTATAGAGTTTAGCTTATACACGGAAGATTAAATCATCGGTTCTTGTAAGACATAAAAGTTAATGTTCACAATCTAATGATGGAATTGGACAAATCATCGGAATGATTGTAGCACAAGATTAAATATAATTTATCTTGATTATGGGAATGGTTTAATTCCAACTTCTTGTGCTAGTACATTTTGTATGTATTGAACGGATCAAGTAGAGATGAGTATTTTATACTGACTTTATAAAATAATTTCTCTAGTCCATTTAATGTACTTATACTCTTAATCCTGATATAATTATTATTAGCTGTGTATGTCACTTGTTGTTTTGATTTATTAAAAGGCGAGATTCTTTCGCGAGTCAATAAGCCTGGTAAATTGGATGACAATGATATACATTGGCGAAGTAATAATTAGTTGATGGAATCCATGTCTCAATTTTGAGATTGATGATACTCCTTTATGAAAGCTTATAAGTTTTCATGTGTAAACCCGGCCGGTGGATTTTGTATCCGACACATGAAATAAGTTAAGTGTAAGTCTAAAGGAAGTAATCAATAAATTAAATAGTCAGTAATTTAATTTGATTGATTAGTATCTGAATCTTAACATGGGGAGTTAAATAAGGTTTTATGGAAGAATTTCGAAATTGAACTAAGGAGTGCAATTACGAATTTTTAGTGGAATAATTCGTAATTTATTATGATGGAAATTAGTTTCAGAATTTCGAAATTAATATCATAATAGGAAGCCTTGTTAATTAAATTCTGTGGTCCCTACTGTGCCTAAATAATAGAAAATAGTGGAAACTGTTACTTAGTGGGAAAGAAAACGTGGAAACCGTCCCTTAGTGGGAGAAGGAAACCTAACAGGTTTTGAAAACGGTTTTGACCTAAAAAACGCAGCTATATATATGGATATAAGGGCTGGACGTTTTTGACATGATTCTGACTGCGGTTTCTACTAGAATTTTGCCCACCCAAAATTCTTTTTTTTGGTTATTGTTTGGGTAACACAGTAGAAGACTGTAGAAATCTGCTAGTGTGTTTTCAACTGAGGAACTGGAGAACGACCTAGATTTGTTGTGTTTACGCTTCAAGAGGTAATCCTAAAATCTCCATACATGTTAGTTGTTTAGATTACACGTGAATAAGATTCTGTTATTGCTTCCGCTGTGGTATATATTCCATCAATTGGTATCAGAGCTTACTCACGTCTAATTAAATAATTAGGATAAACCATAAGGATTAATATCATGTTCTATATGCAAGTTTTGAATTACATGCAAAGTTTGTTTTTCTGAAAACCTGCACTGTTTTTTTTTTGGTGTGATCATCTGTTATGGGTTGTGTTGATTATTCTGGAAACTTGATGTATTTTTTTAATATTGGTGATGTTGAGTTAGAATAATCTGAAAATTGAATTTTATCATGTAAAACGGAAAAACACGTTCTGCTGAATTAGGGCAGAAAATCGGAGGTCAAAAGTTGACGGACTCCGATTGACCTGAAACTTGGAAGGTCCATGCGAAACGGCCCTATTTTCTATCTTGGCTCATTTTCTATTAATTGAGGCACTAAATGGTGAAAGAACAGGCTAAACAACACTAAAATAGTCCTAATTCCAAAGAATAACACATTAACTTTCCATCTTTTCAACTGCTGCAATATGATTTAACGTATATACCCTTGTAAAAGTTTTACATTGTCAGTGTAGACTGTCAGTTAAAAAAAGAAGTGTAGGAAACTAGCAGGTTGCTAGTCTATACTTTGTTATAAAAATTTATCTGCAGTTGATTTTTGGTATTAAAGTGACCTGATAGCTGTCGACGTACAAAAGTTAAACTCAATGCAATAGTATATACTACGAAATGATTTGTACATTACCTTATCAAGAATCTTTTCAGCTAGATGTTCAATTCGGAGTATTCTACCAACCATTGGCACAACTTTTTTGTGCCATTCAATGTCAACCATTTTATCCAATTCAATTCCATCATCAATAAGTATGGTAGATACTCTTGCAGCCCTGAAGCAAGTAATAGCGCTCTGCTCCAAGCCTAAGCTCCGGCGAGTTTCTAGAACAGTATGCAAACCTAAGCTTAAGCTTAAGCTTGGGCCATATAGTTCTGTCAGTTCCCTCAGGCCTCTCTACAAAAAAAAAAACATAAAGCAATGAATGATAAGCCAACATAAAGCAATATAAGTAAAAAGGAAATGACCACATTTTTGCCCATGTCCTTAGCCAGTAATCATTGCAATATCAGAACAACTAATTCCCATTTTTGGAACAAGTTATGTTGTAAATTTTTTTGAAAAAAAAATCTGTGCAACAGAAACGTATAGTTGAGTTGTACTTTATTACTGTTAGAATATACTATAAGCCATGCGTATTGTTATAGTATTCTTTATGAACAATTATTTATTTACTTGTTTAAATTCAATAAAGTTTCATTTTAAATAGATCATGTGTTGGTTTGTGCGTCCATTGCTTACATAGTAGATGATTTAGTGTATAGAGTTTAGCTTATACACGGAAGATTAAATCATCGGTTCTTGTAAGACATAAAAGTTAATGTTCACAATCTAATGATGGAATTGGACAAATCATCGGAATGATTGTAGCACAAGATTAAGTATAATTTATCTTGATTATGGGAATGGTTTAATTCCAACTTCTTGTGCTAGTACATTTTGTATGTATTGAACGGATCAAGTAGAGATGAGTATTTTATACTGACTTTATAAAATAATTTCTCTAGTCCATTTAATGTACTTATACTCTTAATCCTGATATAATTATTATTAGCTGTGTATGTCACTTGTTGTTTTGATTTATTAAAAGGCGAGATTCTTTCGCGAGTCAATAAGCCTGGTAAATTGGATGACAATGATATACATTGGCGAAGTAATAATTAGTTGATGGAATCCATGTCTCAATTTTGAGATTGATGATACTCCTTTATGAAAGCTTATAAGTTTTCATGTGTAAACCCGGCCGGTGGATTTTGTATCCGACACATGAAATAAGTTAAGTGTAAGTCTAAAGGAAGTAATCAATAAATTAAATAGTCAGTAATTTAATTTGATTGATTAGTATCTGAATCTTAACATGGGGAGTTAAATAAGGTTTTATGGAAGAATTTCGAAATTGAACTAAGGAGTGCAATTACGAATTTTTAGTGGAATAATTCGTAATTTATTATGATGGAAATTAGTTTCAGAATTTCGAAATTAATATCATAATAGGAAGCCTTGTTAATTAAATTCTGTGGTCCCTACTGTGCCTAAATAATAGAAAATAGTGGAAACTGTTACTTAGTGGGAAAGAAAACGTGGAAACCGTCCCTTAGTGGGAGAAGGAAACCTAACAGGTTTTGAAAACGGTTTTGACCTAAAAAACGCAGCTATATATATGGATATAAGGGCTGGACGTTTTTGACATGATTCTGACTGCGGTTTCTACTAGAATTTTGCCCACCCAAAATTCTTTTTTTTTGGTTATTGTTTGGGTAACACAGTAGAAGACTGTAGAAATCTGCTAGTGTGTTTTCAACTGAGGAACTAGAGAACGACCTAGATTTGTTGTGTTTACGCTTCAAGAGGTAATCCTAAAATCTCCATACATGTTAGTTGTTTAGATTACACGTGAATAAGATTCTGTTATTGCTTCCGCTGTGGTATATATTCCATCAATTGGTATCAGAGCTTACTCACGTCTAATTAAATAATTAGGATAAACCATAAGGATTATTATCATGTTCTATATGCAAGTTTTGAATTACATGCAAAGTTTGTTTTTCTGAAAACCTGCACTGTTTTTTTTTTGGTGTGATCATCTGTTATGGGTTGTGTTGATTATTCTGGAAACTTGATGTATTTTTTTAATATTGGTGATGTTGAGTTAGAATAATCTGAAAATTGAATTTTATCATGTAAAACGGAAAAACACGTTCTGCTGAATTAGGGCAGAAAATCGGAGGTCAAAAGTTGACGGACTCCGATTGACCTGAAACTTGGCAGGTCCATGCGAAACGGCCCTATTTTCTATCTTGGCTCATTTTCTATTAATTGAGGCACTAAATGGTGAAAGAACAGGCTAAACAACACTAAAATAGTCCTAATTCCAAAGAATAACACATTAACTTTCCATCTTTTCAACTGCTGCAATATGATTTAACGTATATACCCTTGTAAAAGTTTTACATTGTCAGTGTAGACTGTCAGTTAAAAAAAGAAGTGTAGGAAACTAGCAGGTTGCTAGTCTATACTTTGTTATAAAAATTTATCTGCAGTTGATTTTTGGTATTAAAGTGACCTGATAGCTGTCGACGTACAAAAGTTAAACTCAATGCAATAGTATATACTACGAAATGATTTGTACATTACCTTATCAAGAATCTTTTCAGCTAGATGTTCAATTCGGAGTATTCTACCAACCATTGGCACAACTTTTTTGTGCCATTCAATGTCAACCATTTTATCCAATTCAATTCCATCATCAATAAGTATGGTAGATACTCTTGCAGCCCTGAAGCAAGTAATAGCGCTCTGCTCCAAGCCTAAGCTCCGGCGAGTTTCTAGAACAGTATGCAAACCTAAGCTTAAGCTTAAGCTTGGGCCATATAGTTCTGTCAGTTCCCTCAGGCCTCTCTACAAAAAAAAAAACATAAAGCAATGAATGATAAGCCAACATAAAGCAATATAAGTAAAAAGGAAATGACCACATTTTTGCCCATGTCCTTAGCCAGTAATCATTGCAATATCTGAACAACTAATTCCCATTTTTGGAACAAGTTATGTTGTAAATTTTTTTGAAAAAAAAATCTGTGCAACAGAAACGTATAGTTGAGTTGTACTTTATTACTGTTAGAATATACTATAAGCCATGCGTATTGTTATAGTATTCTTTATGAACAATTATTTATTTACTTGTTTAAATTCAATAAAGTTTCATTTTAAATAGATCATGTGTTGGTTTGTGCGTCCATTGCTTACATAGTAGATGATTTAGTGTATAGAGTTTAGCTTATACACGGAAGATTAAATCATCGGTTCTTGTAAGACATAAAAGTTAATGTTCACAATCTAATGATGGAATTGGACAAATCATCGGAATGATTGTAGCACAAGATTAAGTATAATTTATCTTGATTATGGGAATGGTTTAATTCCAACTTCTTGTGCTAGTACATTTTGTATGTATTGAACGGATCAAGTAGAGATGAGTATTTTATACTGACTTTATAAAATAATTTCTCTAGTCCATTTAATGTACTTATACTCTTAATCCTGATATAATTATTATTAGCTGTGTATGTCACTTGTTGTTTTGATTTATTAAAAGGCGAGATTCTTTCGCGAGTCAATAAGCCTGGTAAATTGGATGACAATGATATACATTGGCGAAGTAATAATTAGTTGATGGAATCCATGTCTCAATTTTGAGATTGATGATACTCCTTTATGAAAGCTTATAAGTTTTCATGTGTAAACCCGGCCGGTGGATTTTGTATCCGACACATGAAATAAGTTAAGTGTAAGTCTAAAGGAAGTAATCAATAAATTAAATAGTCAGTAATTTAATTTGATTGATTAGTATCTGAATCTTAACATGGGGAGTTAAATAAGGTTTTATGGAAGAATTTCGAAATTGAACTAAGGAGTGCAATTACGAATTTTTAGTGGAATAATTCGTAATTTATTATGATGGAAATTAGTTTCAGAATTTCGAAATTAATATCATAATAGGAAGCCTTGTTAATTAAATTCTGTGGTCCCTACTGTGCCTAAATAATAGAAAATAGTGGAAACTGTTACTTAGTGGGAAAGAAAACGTGGAAACCGTCCCTTAGTGGGAGAAGGAAACCTAACAGGTTTTGAAAACGGTTTTGACCTAAAAAACGCAGCTATATATATGGATATAAGGGCTGGACGTTTTTGACATGATTCTGACTGCGGTTTCTACTAGAATTTTGCCCACCCAAAATTCTTTTTTTTGGTTATTGTTTGGGTAACACAGTAGAAGACTGTAGAAATCTGCTAGTGTGTTTTCAACTGAGGAACTGGAGAACGACCTAGATTTGTTGTGTTTACGCTTCAAGAGGTAATCCTAAAATCTCCATACATGTTAGTTGTTTAGATTACACGTGAATAAGATTCTGTTATTGCTTCCGCTGTGGTATATATTCCATCAATTGGTATCAGAGCTTACTCACGTCTAATTAAATAATTAGGATAAACCATAAGGATTAATATCATGTTCTATATGCAAGTTTTGAATTACATGCAAAGTTTGTTTTTCTGAAAACCTGCACTGTTTTTTTTTTGGTGTGATCATCTGTTATGGGTTGTGTTGATTATTCTGGAAACTTGATGTATTTTTTTAATATTGGTGATGTTGAGTTAGAATAATCTGAAAATTGAATTTTATCATGTAAAACGGAAAAACACGTTCTGCTGAATTAGGGCAGAAAATCGGAGGTCAAAAGTTGACGGACTCCGATTGACCTGAAACTTGGCAGGTCCATGCGAAACGGCCTAGTGAGCAATACTCATGGATTTTATGCATGACTGAAGTCGTTTTTTGGGCGTTCGGGGTCGTTTAGATGGTGTTTTTGCTGTTTTTCTAAAATTCTAAAAATTTTTTTAGTTGTTTTTAATTCCAGAAATTGTGGGGATCAATTCCCTTGGTCCCCGGGCTTAAAAAATCAGTGATATAATGTTTTTACACGTTGACGTAGGTCTTCTTCCATATCGGATAAAAATATTATGAATAATCACTATGTTATACTAGTCATTGATTATTTGTATTTACTCTCCATCTGAGTATGCATGTTGGTTCAATGGGACTAATATATGTTGAATGTTGATATTCACTTGGCTTAAATTAACAGTTTACTCTCCATCTGAGTATGACATGTTTAAGTTTATGGAGTGAAAATCTGTCATTATATATGTATATTGCAAGAATAGCTTCTTTCCCATCGAAATTTGTTGTTCAAGGTGCATAGATTGTATATATATAATGTGTTTTGAATTTTAATGTTCATAATACAAACTGATTTGATCTATTTAAATATTTAATGTCTCCCAGATTAACAATGACTGCTTTTAATCCCCTTACTGCCATTCTTACCCAAAACAAACTTGAGGGTCCAAATTATGTTGATTGGAAACGAAATTTGGATATTGTTCTAATTGCTGAAGAGTACAAATTTGTGCTCGATGAGGTGTGTCCAGAAAAACCTGGAGATGATGCCACAGATGATGAACAAAAGGCTTACCAGAAATGGATTAAGGCTGATGAGATGGCGCGGTGTTACATTTTGGCATCCATGTCGAATGTTCTGCAACATCAGCATCAGTCGATGGAGTCTGCTTATGACATTCTGGAAAATCTCAAAGAAATGTTCGGAGATCAGAATCGTGCGGCTAAGCAGACTGCCATGAAAGCCCTTCTGAATACCAAAATGGTTGAAGGTTCATCGGTCAGGGACCATGTTCTGAAGATGATGAGTCTTCTGAATGAACTGGAGGTCCTTGGAGCTAACATTGATAAGGACACGCAGGTTGAAATGATCCTGCAGACTTTGCCTGACAGTTTTCAGCAATTTCGCCTGAATTATAACATGAACAAAATGGATTTGTCCCTTGCGAAATTGTTGAATGAGCTGCAGTCGGCAGAGACTATTATCAAGTCCCAAGCTCCTCCCGTGGCATTGAATTTTGAGGCAGGTTCTTCTTCTAAGCCGAGAGGCGGGCAGAAAAAGAAAAAGGCTCAAAAACCCTCTGTTGGTGGCGCGACTGCTGGTGTGAAAAAGGCTAAGGGCAAGTGTTATCACTGCAAGCAGCCCGGGCATCATAAGAAGCAGTGTCCAACTTATCTGGCCAAGCTGAAAAATAAACCAGGTGATTTACATCTACTTGTCGTTGAAACATTTTTAGCGGCTGTTTCTACCATGTCATGGTGTGTAGATTCGGGAGCCACTAATCATATCTGCACTTATTTGCAGGGGTTTCAGGTAACGCGGCGGCTAAGTAAAGGAGAAATCAATGTTTATCAAGCAGACGGTTCAGCAGCCCCAGCTTTAGCATTAGGAAATATTAGTATTTCGTTTGGTAGTGGTAGAGTTTTAGCTTTAAAAGACACATTATATGTACCTTCCGTTAGAAGGAATTTAATTTCGGTTTCTAGCGCTATGAGAGATGGTTATGATTTTAATTGTCATGACGTTGATAAATGTGTTATTACTCATAATAAGCGTTATCTCTCTTCGGCTACATTGATTAATGGTCTTTTTGTTGTTGACTCTATTCCTAAACCGTTACCACCTAAAGAACTGAATAATGTTGATTTACCAAGCAAGAGAAAACGTTCTTCTGAATTGAGTGAAACATATTTATGGCACTTGCGTTTGGGTCATATAAATCTGAACAGAATTTCCAGGTTGGTCAAGGATGGACCTTTAAGTTCATTGAAAGTGGAGGCACTACCAACTTGTGAATCTTGTTTAGAAGGGAAAATGACAAAACGAAATTTCCCCTCAAAAGGAAATCGGGCAAGTGATAAATTAGAATTAATTCATTCTGATTTGTGTGGTCCAATGAATGTCCAAGCAAGAGGTGGTTTTGAGTATTTTGTGACTTTCACAGATGATTACTCAAAATATGGATATATTTATTTGTTGCGTCGAAAGTCTGAATGTTTTGAAAAGTTCAAAGAATTCAAGACTGAGACTGAAAAGCGACATAATAAACATATCAAGACACTACGATCTGATCGTGGTGGGGAGTACCTCTCTACAGACTTTATTGGTTATTTATCAGAATGTGGAATTACATCTCAATTATCTGCACCTGGAACTCCACAACAAAATGGTGTAGCTGAAAGAAGAAATAGGACTCTTATGGAAATGGTTAGATCAATGATGAGTTATTCCGATTTGCCTTCGTCTTTTTGGGGACATGCCTTAGAAACGGCGAATTATGTTCTGAACTTAGTTCCTTCAAAGTCAGTACCCTTGACCCCTACAGAATTGTGGACTGGGCGCAAGCCTAGTCTGCGGCATATTCGAGTTTGGGGTTGTCCGGCACATGTGCTAAAGGGGAAAACGGATAAATTGGAGGCAAGAACGGATGTATGCGTGTTTATAGGTTATCCAAAAGGGACGAAAGGTGGTTTATTCTATTGTCCTAAAGAGAAAAAGGTAATTGTTAGCACAAATGCCAAGTTTCTAGAAGAGGACTATTTGATGAACCATGTTCCTAGAAGTAAACTCGTTTTACAGGAACTCAACAAAGGAATGGAAACTCAGTCATCTGAAAATCAAAACGACCATATCCAAACCCCGGAAGTCGATTTTGACATACCATTGCACTTTAGTAGTGGGAGAAATGTCAATAGACTTAATGTACCACAAGAACAAGTGCCCGCAGTCATACTACCACAAAGTAGTGGGAGTCATGTTGAGCAGACTGCACAACAGGAAGAAGTCGTTGATATCCCTGTGGATAGCATGGAGACTCAGGTTCCTGATGATGTTGTGGTTCAACCACAAAATCAACGTGATGTAGTTGCAACTGATGTAGTGCGTAGTCGTAGTGGGAGAGAAATAAGACAGCCAGTTCGTTACACGCTCTTGGGAGAATCATATGATAGGATCCCTGAGGAGCCTACCTCCGAACCTGTCAATTACGACCAAACACTACATGATAAGGATGCCGATAAGTGGGTTGCTGCTATGAAATCAGAGATGGAGTCTATGTACTCTAATCAGGTTTGGGATCTTGTAGAACCAACTGATGGGGTTAAACCCATTGGATGCAAATGGATCTATAAGAAAAAGAGAGGTGTAGACGGAAAAGTACAAACTTTTAAAGCAAGGCTTGTAGCGAAAGGGTTTACTCAGAAAGAAGGGATTGACTATGAGGAAACCTTCTCGCCGGTAGCCATGCTTAAGTCTATAAGGATTCTCTTATCCATTGCTGCTCATTATGATTATGAGATTTGGCAAATGGATGTCAAGACAGCTTTCCTTAATGGAAGTCTTGATGAGTGCATCTATATGATGCAACCAGACGGTTTTATGGAAAGTGGCAAAGAGCACATGTTGTGTAAGCTTAAAAGGTCCATTTATGGACTAAAACAGGCATCTAGGGCATGGAACACTTGTTTTGATAAGGCGATTAAAACTTTTGGTTTTGATCAGTGTCTTAACGAATCTTGTGTATACAAAAAGTGGGATGGGGACAAAGTGGCATTTTTGATCTTATATGTAGATGACATACTGCTCATAGGAAATAATGTGGGCATGTTGAATTCAGTTAAGCAGTGGTTGTCCACACATTTTGATATGAAAGATTTGGGAGAAGCGGCTCATATCCTTGGGATCAAACTCTTGCGAGATCGCAAGAAAAGGATATTAGGCTTGTCCCAAGGTCTTTATATTGATACAATACTCTCCAGGTTTAGCATGCATGATTCCAAGAAAGGATTCCTTCCTTTCAGACATGGAATTTCTCTATCTAAAGATCAGTCTCCTAAGACTGATGAAGAGATAGAAAAGATGAAGGCGGTCCCTTATGCATCAGCTGTGGGGAGCCTCATGTATGCTATGTTATGCACTAGGCCTGATATCTGCTTTGCCGTTGGCGTTGTTAGCAGATTTCAGTCTAATCCTGGGAAAGAGCATTGGACGGCGGTTAAACATATAATCAAGTACCTGAAAAGGACTAGGGATTACATGTTGATCTACCAATCGGATGACCTGGTACCTATTGGGTATACTGATTCGGATTTCCAATCAGACAGAGATTCTAGAAAGTCTACCTCAGGTAATGTGTTTACTCTTGGAGGTGGAGCCATAAGTTGGAGGAGTATCAAGCAAACTTGTGTTGCTGATTCCACCATGGAAGCCGAATATGTGGCAGCCTCTGAGGCAGCCAAAGAGGCAGTTTGGCTCGGTAACTTCCTGAGAGAGTTGGGTGTGGTTCCTTCGATTCAAGCACCAATTACGCTTTACTGTGATAATAGTGGTGCGGTTGCAAATTCAAAGGAGCCACGAAGCCATAAGAGGGCAAAGCACATTGAGCGTAAATATCATTTAATTCGTGATATAGTGCAGAGAGGGGATGTAGTGGTCACCAAGATTGCGTCAGAGAACAACTTGGCAGATCCGTTTACTAAGAGCTTACCACAGAAGACTTTTGATAAGCATGTAGAAGGAATGGGTGTCAAAATTGTAGACGCATGGTTATTAGTCTAAGTGGGAGATTGTTAGAATATACTATAAGCCATGCGTATTGTTATAGTATTCTTTATGAACAATTATTTATTTACTTGTTTAAATTCAATAAAGTTTCATTTTAAATAGATCATGTGTTGGTTTGTGCGTCCATTGCTTACATAGTAGATGATTTAGTGTATAGAGTTTAGCTTATACACGGAAGATTAAATCATCGGTTCTTGTAAGACATAAAAGTTAATGTTCACAATCTAATGATGGAATTGGACAAATCATCGGAATGATTGTAGCACAAGATTAAGTATAATTTATCTTGATTATGGGAATGGTTTAATTCCAACTTCTTGTGCTAGTACATTTTGTATGTATTGAACGGATCAAGTAGAGATGAGTATTTTATACTGACTTTATAAAATAATTTCTCTAGTCCATTTAATGTACTTATACTCTTAATCCTGATATAATTATTATTAGCTGTGTATGTCACTTGTTGTTTTGATTTATTAAAAGGCGAGATTCTTTCGCGAGTCAATAAGCCTGGTAAATTGGATGACAATGATATACATTGGCGAAGTAATAATTAGTTGATGGAATCCATGTCTCAATTTTGAGATTGATGATACTCCTTTATGAAAGCTTATAAGTTTTCATGTGTAAACCCGGCCGGTGGATTTTGTATCCGACACATGAAATAAGTTAAGTGTAAGTCTAAAGGAAGTAATCAATAAATTAAATAGTCAGTAATTTAATTTGATTGATTAGTATCTGAATCTTAACATGGGGAGTTAAATAAGGTTTTATGGAAGAATTTCGAAATTGAACTAAGGAGTGCAATTACGAATTTTTAGTGGAATAATTCGTAATTTATTATGATGGAAATTAGTTTCAGAATTTCGAAATTAATATCATAATAGGAAGCCTTGTTAATTAAATTCTGTGGTCCCTACTGTGCCTAAATAATAGAAAATAGTGGAAACTGTTACTTAGTGGGAAAGAAAACGTGGAAACCGTCCCTTAGTGGGAGAAGGAAACCTAACAGGTTTTGAAAACGGTTTTGACCTAAAAAACGCAGCTATATATATGGATATAAGGGCTGGACGTTTTTGACATGATTCTGACTGCGGTTTCTACTAGAATTTTGCCCACCCAAAATTTTTTTTTTTGGTTATTGTTTGGGTAACACAGTAGAAGACTGTAGAAATCTGCTAGTGTGTTTTCAACTGAGGAACTGGAGAACGACCTAGATTTGTTGTGTTTACGCTTCAAGAGGTAATCCTAAAATCTCCATACATGTTAGTTGTTTAGATTACACGTGAATAAGATTCTGTTATTGCTTCCGCTGTGGTATATATTCCATCAATTGGTATCAGAGCTTACTCACGTCTAATTAAATAATTAGGATAAACCATAACCCCCCCCCCCCCCTTTATCCTAATACTTTTTCTACCCTTTTATCCTAATAATAATTTTGCCCCTTCTGCTGCTATGACCCTTAAAACTGCTCTGGTTTATTTTAGAAATTTTTTTTTCCCCACTCACAAAACTGTAACATTTTTTCAAGTGAAATACATGTCCAAACATAATTTTAAATTCCAAATACCATTTTCAACTTAACTTCAAATACTACTTTTTTCCAAAATTACAATTTTTATGTCCAAACGCCTACTTAGATATTCCGTGATGATGCCTGGAAATGTGAAGAATGAAAATTTTGGCCGGGCAGTATATTTGCATGTGTACCCATATTTGGAGCTGAAAATAATTGATTCAATTAAACCAACATAACACATACTAAATAGGCCCTACTTTCGAACAAGTTCAAAATTGTTATGTATTGAAAATTAGGATAAGAAATAGACCTTGAGAATTAGGATAAGTATATAGAGCATCCCCAGTAGCATCAGAGAAGCATTTAAGAAAAGGGTAATTGGAATCGAGGGCTACAATATTATGTGAATGGGCATCAACTATTTCCACACTATCCACTGCTCTTTTCAGCTCTATAAGCTTATTTTTATCATCTTCATGTTCAAACTGTCAATTCACACTATCAGTTAGTTCTCTACTAAAACAAATGCAGATAAATTTTTATGGATTTTCACTTATATTCACCACTGTTTGACTGATTCTCCGCGTGCCTGCAATTGATTACATTGTTTCTGTTTGTTTGGATAGGCTTAAAAATCGTACTATTATTATTACATATGAGTGTATATGGAAATAAAATGGTTGTTAGGTCAAATTTTCTCAATATATCCTTAAAAGTTTTTGTGGTGATGACTACTTCAACTTAGGGAGCTCTGCCTTACATTGCGCAAAGTTAGCTAGACGAGGTGTCAAGTTAGTAGAGGCAGATCTTAGGATTTTATAGTAAATCCCAAGCTTTTATTTCTATCTTGGTGGATTAGTGTGTGTCTATATAAAATATAAAATATATTTATATATGTATTGTTAAGCCAATGCTGAGATCGGGCCCAAGCCTAATACTAAAAATTAAATGGATAATCATTGGATTTACTATTTACAGTTCTGGACGGTATAAATAAATTAGGAAATTTTACCTCCTGTAGTAAAGGTATACACCCTATTTATTATAAACCAAAATCATTTTAAAATATTATTTTCTATAGCTACCTTTTATATTTTATAGCAAAATAAGTATTTATGGTATATACTACCATTGAGGCATGAAATATGCCATTTATGTTTTCCCTCTCTCTTAGATAGCTGGACATACCTATTTTTAAGGTGATTGTTGTTACTGTATTCATGAATACATGCGCATACACCTGGATTGCCCTGATTTTAGGCTCTTTTTACTGCTGTATTCATGAATACAACAACACGAATACATGTGAATACATGCATGTACAACTGGACTGCCCTGATTTTAGGTGCTTTTTGCTGTTGTATTCATGAATACATGGCGCGAATACATGTGAATACATGCGCGTACAACTCGACTGCCTGATTTTAGGTGCTTTTTGATCATGCCCAACTATGCCTTATAAAAAGGACAAGCGGTCGTTGCAAATATAATCCGAGTATTTAGCCCAGAGTCGAATCCCACAGGGAATTGACCGACCAATTACTTTTGTCAGACTCACTGAATTCTTCGTAATCAACTCCCAGATATTTGAATAACAATTGATGATGTTTTTACTAACTATAACTAAATAAAGTTAAGTAAACTAAAAGCTAACTATGACTGAGTTGTAAACAAATAAGAGAAGGATCTAAGGTTGTGATTTCCCCTATTGATGGAATCCCTTCCTGTTATGTTTCTCATAGATTTTCCTAATCGTCTCTATCAACCATGAGCACTCTTACTACCGTAAATTTTTCCCGAGTAATTATGACAATTTACTAGATGCACTCTCCCGAGTTACGCTGGCTGGCTTTTCGTACAACTCACTTAGATCACACCAAGATTTTGTTATCCTTAATCCCACGTTTAAACCCTCGGTTATTGATTCCTTATATACTTTGGGAGTGGTGTTGTTCAACAACTACCTAGATATGCAGTCTCTCCCAAGTAATACATATTAAATAGGCACAGCTAATTGCGAATCCTATCAATTAACTACAACAAGAACATAGTTGAACAAATAGAGATTAAACTGGGCAAACTATATTAACACAACAAGAAGTTTATCCCTCAACAGGTTCCATCAAAACCCTAGACTAAATAATTAGCTACTCATAGTAAAGCAAGATAAAATCCTAAAATTATTCATAATTTTCAAATAATGATAACAAGAAGAAGATTGAAAAACTCTAATGGTGTCTTGATCTTCTCACACTTATTCTTGACTCCAAGGATAAGTTTCCCACGATTTACATTTAAGTCCCTAAATTTCTAGGCAATTACAAAGTCGATCGCAGCCACGGCAGAACGCGACGCGACCACGGTGAAATGCATCAGTTCTGCCTCACTCGTTTGGCTTACCGCTTTCCAGCTGCGGTCACGGTAGCCTCTTGTCCAGTCATCCTTTGCATTTTTCTTGCTTATTTTCATTTGGGTTCTTCTTGATTGGCCTTATATCCATATTATTGATTCCAAAACACACCATAGTCTCTTCCTAACATGGATTAGTTCCTGCAAAGCAAAAGAACACTAATTAGAGTATTTTGTTATCATTTTGCATTTAAAATAACAATAAAGTATGGTTCATTTAGAGTGTAAATAGAGTCTATATAGCCTACTATCAACATCCCACACTTAAACCGTTGCTAGTCCTCGAGCAACAAGCCACACTCTATAGGCCTAATCATCACAGGATACCTCCCCTACTCTTTACACCAAGAATACTTCACACGAGTAGACTACTTCAGTGCAACCTCCTCGCCTCAAGAGTGGACTCCTTTCTAGCCACGCAATACCCCTAAACAACTCTCCTATTCTCAGTTAGAGGTCCAGGCTTACATTCCCTTCATGAATCATGTGCCTACTCACTACAAAAGAGGCTTATATCATTTACAAACCACATACTAAGGAACTCGAATACAACATTTCACTCACCCTCAGAAACAAATTCTTATGCCACAAACAACGCAACATGGGCTTGCCCGTAGTGTAATACTCGACTATAATCGAGCTCATTCGGTCTAGAATCAAATAGGACTTTATTTGGTTGTAATGTTGGCTGCAGGATGGGTAGGATACATATGGGTATAGTGACTACAGGTCCCTAAGCACTCCACTACATTGTGTACTTTTAAGCTCTTAACTTTGTCACACCTTTGTTCCACCATTACATTATTGTGTTACCCCCTTATTTTTTTAGCACACTTTTTCTTTTAATAGCTACCACCAATTTGAGACTTTTTTTTTGGTGGCCTCTAATATTGTTTATCACCCAATGCACTTTTTTCTTTTCATGTTCTCTTAGTTCCACTTAACAACCCAACCAACCACCCCTCACTTATATTTTTCCATATCCATTACACTTAGAGTGATTTTAAGAGGTGGTAGGGATCAACAAGATAGGCTATTTAAACTTGGATTAGGCTTGTAATGTGGTCGCCAAGGAAAATAGGCTTACAGTCTCAACGGGGTTGACTAAGGTATATACAAATAGGTGGGAGCAAGCATACATAGAAAGGTTAAGCAAAGAAATGCCTATATCACTTTCCAGACCAAACGAAACTACCATTTCGCTTTGTACACACACAGGGCAAGTTCTAGGCATTGAATATTAACACAGAATACACAAAGCCTCACTCACACATGACACATGACTCAATTCAGCTAGGATCATCAGACACTCTGCTCTAAGTACTTGAACCATTCAGGAACACACAATTTAAGGCCTTATTTGAGTCAACTAAAAAGTCTAAGTGTCACACTAAAGCAGTCTTTATTCAAGGTACTATATAGTTAAGGGTCCCTATTTCATTTTTGTTTCTCGCCCAAGACTTCCTAAACTAAAAGAAAAAAAACTAACTACACCCGGTTCAAATGGAAACCCTTGGAAAAGAACCGCGGTTTAAAGAAAAACCAAGGGGGAGTTGATACACTACCTAACAAATGAAAATCATTTTTTTGTTCGACTTAAGTCCCTCAATAGACCCATCGAGAGGTGTCCGTCTTCGGGCCAAGTTGCATTTAATTAACATCAACCAAAAACACCCAACAACAACACCACCAAAAATATTTATACAATTATACAACAACAACCATCCCCCACCGCACACTTAAAGATTTCGCATGTCCCCATGTCAAAGAATTTAAAGCAGAGTAAGGTAAGGGGACTTCCCTGGTGCTCAGTCCTGATCAGAGACGGTGCTAGGATTGAGGTGACATGCTCGTCCTAGTGCTCGAAGCCAACCCATGATCTTTTTCTCCGACCTATCATGTTGAGTAGTCAAATTGTCAACTCTAGTACCCAGGTCAGTGGTTGAAGTGCGTAGGCCAGCCATTTCTTGCTCTAGGGCTGTCATGCGGGTACTTCAGCAAGCTTATAATGGGCTCGCCTCTTCAGCACTCGGCTGCGGTGGGGCAACAACTTCCTCAGCATCCTCATCATCATCAACCACACTACTGGCTCTCTCCCAAGTGTGATTTTGCTAGCCCTAAATGGGGCTTTCAATTGCAACTTCCCATATACTATGGGATTTTCAGGAATTCGTGCAGCACGACACAACTTGGTGACCAGAGATAGGAAGTAAAACCCTTTGAGTACTTCCGCGGAGCAAATGAACATTTCATCATGAAGGAGCTTGGCCCCATCAAAATCATGGTGGGTCATAAAATAGCAAATAATTGCTACTCTTGGCCCGTTTACATCTGTAGTGTTGCTGGAGGGCAACAAACGACTGTTGATGATTGTGAGCCAACACTTACCTTCCCAAGTGAGAGATTGGGAGTTTAGGGTAATTCGGTGCTTTATCCATATTGGCTCTTGGTCAGCCACACAAATTGCTTCAAGAATTGGTGCCCACCAGATAGTCGAGCGGTGATAAGCATGGTAATAATCCATCCCTCCAGTGAATACCGACAGCCTGTACACTCGGCAGATGGCCTCAAGCAATGCATTCACTGGGTGTTTCATACTTTGACCACCCTATCAACATGCTCCGGGCAGTTCGCGTAAAACTCCCTTACCATCAGTACATTTGCCTCTTCTGGTTCATCAAAGAAGATGTCCAACTGACACCTCCTCAACTCTTCAAAGATACATGGGCATTCCGCTTGCAAGGCATTCCTGTCAATGTGTACTTTAGGTAACAACTTCTTGAATGCCTTGGCGTTAAAACTATCCTGAGCTACTTTCGAAACAAACCTAGTGCGGTCAAACTGTTCCGCACTAGCCTGACCCCGAGCTCTAGATGAACCTCCAAGTCCATTAGCGGAGGACCGTGTGGTACGTATCTTCTTGGACTGATGCATTGTACCTGACAAAATAAAGGCTCCTATTAGTGAGGGTTTGAGTTGTGTGAACCCTGGGTGGTTACTCAGACTTCACCACCACCATGGTCACATTAGCCATTACAGCTCCATTGGGGCAATTTCACAAACACCTTGTGAGCATGGTCTCTAATCTAACACACCTAGCCCTATGGAAGCATAAACTCTCCTCCCAAATCAACCATTCTCACTTCAGCACTCCACCCTACCACAATTAACTTTACACAACAATACCACGCTCTTCTCTACAATATTATGCACATAACCCACTAAAAAGAAGAAAAGAAAATCAAAAAAATCTAATTATAAATATTACACCAATTCAAACATGAAAATTGCAAAATAGAGAATTACAAGAAGGGAGATGGAAGGTTTGACATACCTGGGTCTTGTAGAAGTTGAGATTGATGGGAGATGGGGTCTTGTAGAAGTGTGTGTGTGTGGGGGGGGGGGGGGGGCGAGAAGTGGGTTGAGGATAGATGGAGAGAAGATGAAGAAGAAAGGGGGTTAGGGTTTGAAGAGTAAGAGTAAGAGAGAAGTGAGGGAATTAGGGGGGGTGGTGGTGGTGGATGTTTTTTAGTGTTTAAGAGGAAAAAGAAAAAAAAAATAATTTTTTTTTAAACACAACTTACCTGGGCGACAGACTTGTCGCGAATCACTGCGGTCCCACTGTGGCCGCGGTGAATAAGGGGGCAAAACAGACTTGACGCAAATCACCGCGGTCGTGCCGCGGTCCCACCGCGTTCGTGCCACGGTCCCACCGCATTCGCGGTGGATCGAGCAATCCCAAGTAGAATACTCTTCATTTACTGCGGTCGTGGTCACGATCCTTTTTTTTATAAGAGTGTTCGCTTCCTACACATCTGGTACAACATCAAACAAAAGAAAAAGAAACAAAAGAAAACATGGGTTGCCTCCCACGCAGTGCCTGATTTAACGTCACGACACGACATAGATGAACGCATTTAAGGCTCGCTCGACCTCTGAGGTTCAGTCAGATGGATCATTGACACTTCCTTGGTTTCATCCATGCCACATATGGTTTCAATCTTTGCCCATTGACTCTAAATGTGTGGGAATATTTTTCTGAGGCAATCTCTATGGCACCTGAAGGGAGCACTTCGACCACCCAAAATGGTCCAGACCATCGTGACTTATCTTGAGTTATAAAGTAGCACCATGTCTCCGGGATTGAAATTTCGCTCAACAATGTTCTTGTGTGCAACCTCTTCATTCTCTCCTTGTATAACCTCGTGCTCTCGAAAGCAAGAAATCGGAACTTGTCTAGCTCATGCAATTCTGTGACTCTATTAGTTCCCCCAGCCTCAATGTCCAGATTTAGCTATTTCATTTGCCCACCAAGCTCTATGTTCTAGTTCCACTGGCAAGTGACAGGCCTTCCCGAACACTAACTTGTATGGTGACATACCAATTGGTGTTTTGAAAGCGATTTTTAGGCCAGAGTGCATCATCTATGCTTTTTCGCCCAATAAGTTCTTGTAGTGTTCACAGTCTTGGTCAGCATACTCGACTTGTCCACTGGTTGAGGGTGATATGGGGTTGCCACCTTGTGGCACACATCGTACCTTGCTAGCAATTTCTCGAAGGCCCGATTGCAGAAGTGAGTGCCTCTGTCACTAATAATAGCTCTCGGGGTCCCAAAACGGGTGAATATATTCTTCTTCAGAAACCCCACCACCACCCTTGCATCATTGGTGGGGAATGCTGCAGCTTCCACCCATTTGGACACGTAATCCACAACAACAAGTATGTACTTATTGCCAAAAGAGCTGACAAAGGGGCCCATGAAGTCTATCTCCCATATATCGAACGCTTCAACCTCTTGCATTGGGTTCATGGGCATCTCATGGCGACGGGAGATGTTCTCAGTTCGCTGACATTCATCACAGCCCTTCACCCATTAATGTGCATCCTTAAACATGGCCAGTAGAACCCGGCTTCTAGAACTTTTGTTGCCGTCTTGACTCCTCCAAAATGTCCGCCATATGCCGATGCGTGACATGCCTGTAAAATAGAAGATTGTTCTATCTCGGGGACACACTTCCGGATCATATTGTCAAGACAAATTCTAAACAGATAAGGTTCATCCCAGTAATACATGCGGCAATCACGGTAAAACTTTTTCTTTTGCATAGAGGAAAGGTCATTGGGAACTGTCACAACCCAAACCGACGGGCCACGATGAGCACTCGGTACCTTACTCAACTGAGTACCAACATAACTTATCTTTCTTATTACATTATCATATACACGTGACATACAGGCCTAATAGGCCAACATGGTTATTTATAAACTAGAAACATAGGCTGACAAGGCTGTATAATCTCTCACGTATACGATATATGTCTACAAGCCTCTAAGAGTACATAAATATCATAAAGGTCGGGATAGAGTCCCGCCATACCAAACAATACACGGCTAAATCATACTAACCAAACAAGCAACTCCGAAGCAAATGGAGCGCACCAACATCTTCCACTAAGATGATAACCTACTTGGAGGGCTCTTGACCTGTCTATTGGGACCTACAGGTATGAAACACAGCGTCCCCAAGCAAAAGGGACATCAGTACGAATAATGTACTGAGTATGTAAGCAACATAAATAAGTACATAAGAGACATGGAAGAAATATAGAGACATGACTCAACCTATAAGTCTGAATAACTTTGTAAATCATAAATTACTTTTAGCGTCATGCATATGAATGTCATGTCGTGCATAGGTACATGTTTCATAACATCATCAGCCTCTGAGGGCATCTTATCATATCATATCGGCCACTGTGGGCAAAATCATCATTGTATACCAGCTGATCAAGTGGTGGTGCGTATATAATGCCATAACCTTTCCCATATCCCATATACATATATATACATACATATATACGCGTATATAATGCCATCTGGTCATGGGTCAATGCATATGTATGAAATGTATGAAAAATATGGAATAATCTCAATATTCCTTTCGGATAAATTTTTCCAACTACGTATTATTCTGAGACCCACGAGCAGAAGATAATAATATTTTTCACTGGGAATCAAGAATATAGACATCCCTACTATTTCTATGAATAGGTAATTTATGAAAACTGTGTGTTTTCTCGTTTCAATATCATATGGACCATGCCAAAAGAAAGAAGGGATAGCCTTAACATACCTGAACCGATTCCCTTTAGAAATATTGCACCATACTCTCTTACAATTGCAAAATCTTATGTTGATTATGAAATCTCAATCCAAAAATGGATATTCCAAGTCAAATCCCTTCTAACTCATAGTAAAAATTTTCTCTTTCCCCCCTTTTTTCCCATTCATTGCCACAATTCAAAGCTTCTCTGAAGCTTACGTTATTTGCATAAAATATCAGCTCCCCATATCATTTTGTCTCTATCAATAGCAGTGGTCTTAACTTAAAATAGCTTGAAAAACTGATAAATCTTATAAACTTTATACTCAACTTAAAGAAGCACTATAATCTCTAATACAAAATATGTTGAATTAAAGTTGCAGACATATACTCCTTCCCCAAATCACCTCTTAATCAATATAATGGGTCCAAATATTCCTTCATGCTTCCGCTGTTAATAACTTCTCCAAAAGTTCCCCTTTGAGTTGGTATTTTATCCCTTATAAAATATGAGACCTCTTAGCAAATATGAGACCTAATGTACTTATAGCCTTGAATCCTTAAATCTTTGCCACATAATTCATAAGTTTTAAGAGTCATCAAGCTTGGGGTGGCTTGTTGCCATGTTAGGGGCTTGGAGATAATTATAAATTTTTATCCACTTATTAGTTAACCAGGTAATATTTCGTTACCCGGTAATTAATCTATTACCCGCATAATTTAAAAATTATCCCAAATTACTTAAAATTCTATTTATTACTAAAAATACTTCATATATACTTTATATATTATACTACCGTGGTTATATGGTACCTTGCATGGTACTAGTCCATAAATACTGCATATTTTAGCTTCGGGCCATATTTTACCCCAAAATACCAAACTTGGACGAAAATTCATTTTCTCCGACTTGCTTCCCTTCTCACCTTCACAAATTTATTCATTAATTACAATTCTTATATTCTCCAAATAATCTTTTCCTTGGACTGATGTCGATTACCTTTCAACAAATTTCAACGCACAATACTTCAGGGTGCAATATTATCGTAACTTAATACTGCGGAGCGTGATATCACCGTAATGTAATACTGCAAGGCTTAACATCGACGTAATACTGCGAGGCGTAACATTATTCCCCCCTTTGGAACATTCGTCCTCGAATGTTAACTGATGCATTTATCATTTTCATAACTTATATCTTCTGAATACTTTAGAACTTCCCTTGCCATCTAGGCGATTGTTCTGTGAATGAGTCCAAAGTTCAGGGCATTCCCTCTTAGGCCTCCTTCTCACACCACAACTTGTAATCGGAATCCTTCCAATCTTGTAATTGTTGCTACCTTTCATCATGCAGCCTGTATAATTTTGACCTTGTAAGTGTGCCCAATCTCTAGGCTTCATATGTAGAGCTTGATAAGGTGTCCCTTTGGGCATATATGAGTATATTGAAGTTTTTCTTGGTAATTTGTTGAATTTACGAATATTGCTATGTTTCATCGCATAGGTCCGTTTAGCCATCCATATGAATTTTCTACCATAACTCTTACTTTAATTTATCGTTGCTGAGGTCTGCTACTAAATCCCGGCTTACTCTCGTTGCTTATTCCATATGTATAAATTTAAGTCCTTTAATGCTTCCTCATTACTTCTCATCTTTAAAATGACGGCCTAATCTCATCTCATACTTTGTGACTTTGTCCATCCAGTGTTGATTCACCTTAATATTGATCTACAATATACCACTGATAACTTGAAACTTCTTACATAATACTTTTCCCCTAGGACTTACGTTACCTCAAGGAATATTCGAAGTGATTCCCATAATCGTATTTCATAGTATCTCAATGTGATTCACCTTATGGGGGTATCCTAATTTCGTGCCGCCAGCAAAATCTTTTCTCCTTCTTTTTTTTTCCAAATCATTATTCAAACGAAGGCCCAAACGTCATTCTTTATCTATCACAATTATACCCTTATTTTATTACCAGGTCAGCATTTCATTCCTTCTAAGTGCTATTAATCTTAGACTCCTTTGAGTTCATTAAGGCTATAGTGAGCTTTGTATAACATAGAGAAACTGTCTGCTCTACCATACTTTAGCTTGCGACCTATCCATATCCATTTATAAACTTTCCTTCAAATTGCTTGCACCATAGATTTCCTTATGTTATTCTGGAATGTCAAGCGAAACATCACATCGTCTCCAACTTTTCTCTATTCTCTTAACTAGATCTCTTAGTACTTAGAAACCATAGGCTGGAAGACATGCCGCCGACGATACCGCTATCATTCCCGGTTATTGGATCCCTGTGCTTATAGCCTTCTATCTGAAGTATGGACTATTCACGATCTTCTGCCTTTGAATATCTCGTATGTTGTTCACCTTTACCTTACTTACCTTAAAATCTCGCATCGTATCTTCTATCTCTTTCCTGACCTCCCTTCCACATAGGTATAATTCACGTCCATAACTTGAAACTCTATTATAATTCTTACACCTCTGGTGCATACACAATCCGGTGGGAGCTTCGTACTGACTTCTTATGAGGCTGGTACTCTTCAGTTGGCTTCATCATAGAGCTATTATAAAATATGGCTACTGTACTATCTTTCTTATACCTCTGCTACTTAAGAGTGATCTTGAGATCTATAATTCTCTTGGTCTTTCCTGTTTTGCTTAGTCGATGTAACTCTTTAGTCTCCTCTTCTTTCTGATCGGCCTCTATGTAGGCTTAACATATCTTCCGACTTGCGGCTCCTAGTATTAGTTATTACTTTAGCCTTTCATAGGCACTGAGGGATATTTATGATAAAATCCTTTAACAATCCAATCCTTCATCTATGACATGGGCTCAATTCTTTTAACGTATACCAGAATCTTCTACGGCTATATATGATGCAGGTATAAAACTCCAAACTCTTAAGTGCATTCATAATGTCACCAACTCGGGATCATTGATCGAATAGTTTCTTTCGTTCCTTCTTAGCTTTCTTCAAAGTAAGCTTGTACCTTTCCTGGTCTTTTTGCCCCTTTGTTGCATGCATACTTAGCTTATCTTAGTTCCCACGCATGCTAGAGTTTTCATGCAACTCATATGACATTCGAATATTACTTTTTATTTTTCTTCCCGTTCATTATCCATAGTAGGGTCCACTTTCCTTTAGAGTGCTTACAATGTTGTTGCTAGATAGTTGTTACATGACCATTTCCTCTTTAGGTCGTTGTGCTTAGGTTGAAACCTTCTTTCTTATCTCCTAAGAAAGTTTTTTGTTATAGTACGTAGGGAGAACCCTTGACTCTCGTAAAGCTATGAGCTTATTACGGACCTTTTTGATGTCCTTACTTGAATATAGTCATCTGTAGTTACTTACTTCCATGTCCTTGTGATTGTATGGTTGCTTCTGAATTGATATTTTGACTGCCTTCCTAGTGACACTTTCTTTTATCCCCGTAACACTCATACGGTACCTTTAACTACCCCGACTCTTGTTTGAATATATCTCAAGTATTATAATGATATTCTTTGAGGCTGAATTCTTCATGTTGGGTTCTAGTATGTTTATCTTACATGATCTGATGACTAGTCTATAACCTCCTATTTAGCCATAACTGGGATCTTCCTAACCACTAACTACTCATTGGCCCATTCTTATATCAATATTCCTCGTAATCTTTCTTGGGTTATTTCCTTGGTCTTAACTTACGTCGCGCACTGGATCCTCAATTATCAATAACATCTTGGCGGGAACCCTTAGTTCTTCTCCTTGACATGCGTTTGCATAACGTTCTGGAATCGTAGCATATCTGTAGAATTTGGATAAGTGCAATCTCATCCCTTTCTCATTTTTTATCGCATTCTTCCTTTTATCATTCCATATTCCCCCCTTTAGGGGAGTACTAAGAGGTGGAGATACAATGACCTACCTATAAATATTTTAACTCTTCATCTTTGGCATCCTTTCACATTATCGATGGCCGTTACTCACCTTGCGGTAATCCTTATGTACCAAGGATGACAAATTTCCTTACTCGCGAGGGTAACACTAAGGTAACTGGTACATACAATCCCTTAAGCTTTTGCTAACATTGCTTGATTTAGGGAGGCGTCTTTCTGAATGACCATTCTTTAAATTTCTCATGAATTTTCTTCTGTTGTCCGTCCTATTATTTCCAGACCACGATCTGAAATTCTCATGATGCTGACTATTATCAAATCATTCAGTCCCTAATTCATATTTAGCTTATCTTGTTCACCAGTCCATATTAATTTCTATTACTCTGAGGGTCTAACTTTTCCTCTTGGTAATCACACTAGAGTTGCGAACTTATTTCTCGAAATGAAGATATGACTTTATGGCCTATATTCTTTTGTTGACTTAAGGCCCATCACCTTTCATCTCTTTCTTCATTTGACTATAGGTTCTGTAACACTCTACCGTTATCATCCATGTATCACACCTTATTCATAATGCTTCCTTATCTCTCTTCTCATTACTCTGCTATTATTTTTGTATATCCTTTTTCTTGTGAAAACTTCAATACGACATTTTTTTGCTTTTAGCTTCCCTTTGCTCCATCCAATGGCTCTTCAAGTTGCTTAACATTCTCGCTTTACTAGGGACGCTAGCCACACTAAGGTAATATTTAGCCCTTCAAGGCTTATAGTGCATATCTTTGTAGTACTCATATCTGGTTG